>NC_135337.1:34968153-36268986 GCF_023851605.1 Tamandua tetradactyla
CAGATTTTCTTCAGTTTCCACTCCTATCAGAAAGGTCTGCCCAAGATGAATGTGGTACGCAGAGTTTTCCCTGTCTTTTGGGGCCTCTAGCTTGTCCTGGGGTTTTGCTTTTTCATTGTTTTGGAGGTCTCCTGTTTACAGGAGTTTGGTTGTCCCTTCTGTTTCCCAGGAGACAGACATTTCTCTTATTTGTCCCAGACTGTTCACCTCCCTAGTTTTTACACTCCTTTCATTGTTTCGTGCTGCTTTTGCCCAAAGGGCAAATTCTGTGAGGAGTGTCACCTCAGAGAGATGATTTTCACAAGTCAGTTTTTCCAAGACAAAAGAGGGGCAGGGACCCATGAAGGGGTCACAAACTGTCTCCAAAGTGCCCTGGAGTGGAGACCAGGAAGGAATTCAAAAGCTTCTCTCATGGTTCCCCAAAGCAGAGCTTTCCTGAATGGCAGCA
Organism: Tamandua tetradactyla; assembly: GCF_023851605.1. Lineage (NCBI taxonomy): Eukaryota > Metazoa > Chordata > Mammalia > Pilosa > Myrmecophagidae > Tamandua > Tamandua tetradactyla. The sequence goes on from NC_135337.1 coordinate 34,968,602, forward strand.
AATATAGCCCTTCAGCTAACTGTTCTCCTAGTCCTTCGAGGAAGCACTTTCTCTTTAAATCTCCACTGCCTCCACCCTAACTGGGGAGAGTTGAAACAATGGTAGCAGCTGCCTTTGTCCAGGGCAATTTGAAAAAATAGCTGCCCTTAGAGCCAGGAACCAGATATCGAAATTCATTAATCAAAAGCTTTGGTCAATGATTGGCCATGTCCACCCCTATTCTTAGGGTAGAGGATTATTTTTATGTCTCTTTCTGTCCCCAGCAGCTAGCCAGGGACTGAAACCCATAGCCTTGCCATAAATGTGGGGGGTGGACATGGGTAGCTGCCCTGTGGAGACAGCAATTTATAGTTCTTTATTGTAATTTATCTGCTTCTTCCTTCAGCTCTTCCCTGGATGTTGTATAGTGCTCTTCTAGCCTCTGAAGTTTCAAAATATTTGTTTCAAACAGTTCCTTCCTGTTTAATAGTTGTTTTATTTGGAGACTGAGTCCTGGAGCTCCCTTACTTTGATGTCTTTTCCGGAAGTCAAGTATTCTGCATGGGCAGACTCCTGGAATTGAACCTGGGTCTCTGGCATGACAAGGGAGAACTCTGCCTGCTGAGCCACCATGGCCTGCCCAGTCTTTGGCATCTTAAATGGAACTGAAATGAAAGAAACTTTTCTCCAGGTTACATCCCATCTAGCTATTGTCATCCAAGCCTTTTTGTTGGGTTGCTCTCCTCACCTATCTCAGCCTGTGGCCACCTGGTTTCCATTTCCACCTCCCCCTGAAGCTACATCTTAACTCTTTGACACTGTTGACAACTGCGTCTTTCTTGAAACTCCCTCCTTCTTGGCTTTCAACACCTCTAATTCTCCTGTCACTGACAGAACCTTCTTGACATTCTTCATGGCCTCTATTTTCTAAATTTAGGGAGTTTCCACATGCTTTTGTAAGAACATCATTCTGACTTCAATTAGCTGGGTTTTTTTCTTAAGTAGGAAAAAATTCGGTTAACTAGAATGTATTCTTTATTTTATTATTATTAGTTTTTGGCTTAAGTACAAACCCTTTTAAGTACCAGCCTTAATCTTGAAGACCTTGTAAAGTAGGTATTGTGTACGTGTACATAGTAACTGGAGTCTACAGAGCATAATTTAATCTGTTTTAGCTGATTCTGAAAATTATTTTGGATCCTGAAGAATCTCAGAATGGCCATTAGGAATTATTTCCATTGGATAGAATGAGAAAAGTTGACCCAGTAAGTCTGGAGAGTGGACTGAATTGGTGAAGCCTTAAGAAATATCCTGAAAGTTGATGAGCAAATCTCAATTCAGAGTCGCTCTTTTGAGAATTCCCATTTTCTCCTAAAAGTCAAAGGCAGAAGAATTTTTCATTAGCTGAAGTTTCTTGTTGCTTTGGTCTCTGTTTAAGGTTTTTCTTCCCATTCTCCTTTCCTTTCCTAAAAAGACTTACTTTTCCCCAACAGGCCATCGCATCTGGGTTGAAAATGTTAGCATGAACCTAACAAGGAGGAAAATCCCCTGTATTTATACAATCCATCCACATCCCAGACTGCAAGAGCTTCTTCAAATACATAATTATCTCTGGCTGAAATCATTTTATCTTGATTAATTAAAGGATTTCTGTTGCTAGTAACAGCAGGAAAGGCTTTTTGGAAAGGAATGCAAAGTCATATAACCTCTTTGAAAGATCTGTTGCTGCTTCTTTATCCACATGTCTAGACTAGCAAATGCCTGCCTCCAGCCACTTCAGGTATTTTATCTAGTAAAGAAATGTAGCAATTGTCCACTTTTAATTCCTCCTTTTACAACTGAACATCACAGTCATGATTAACAACCTCAATTTTAAAAATAATCCCTTTTTCATTGTAGAAAATTATAAAATATAGAGAAATATAAAGAAGAAAATAAAGATCCTCAATAATCATAATACCAGTTGATAAACCACTATTAACATTTTGGTGACCATCACTCCAGTATTTTTTCTATTCATACAAATTTTAAAATATACACCTGGAGTATTACATTGTAATAGGAACTTGATTTTTTTCAGTAAAAGAAAGGTAAGTGTTCAGTTGTATAGCTATGTCATAATTTAATTAATGATTCTCCTATTTAGAATCTTCTGCTACGTTGCTGTCATTTTTCTTCTGTGTGTAGAAAACAGATATGAACAACATTGTGCATAAGTCTTTGCAAGAAACCCTAATTACTTCCTGATGGCAAATTCCCAGAAACGGAATAGGTGGGTCATTTAAACATTTTCAAGTCTTCGGCTGAATACTGCCACATGGGCTTCCAGAAACGATATACCAGAGTATTCTAAAAACATTTGAGAGTGACTATCCATATCCCCAACAATGTGCAGTGTTTAAAATAAAATTCTTACTAATTTGACAGTTGAAAAGTGGGATATCATTTTCATTGAAATATCCTGGAATAGGAATGAAGTTGAACACTTTCCCACATTTAATTGGTCATTTGTATGCGGGCCCCAGGGAATGGCCCATTAATGCTACCTACTCAATTTCCTTCTGTGATGGTTATCTTTTACTTATTTGTTTATAGAAGCTAATTGTTTTCACTGTCAGATCACTTCTACAATGAATTTTAGTTCGTTTTATACTCTTCCTTTTTGTCACTTTCTCTAAAAAGCTTGTGGGAAGTGAAAGCATGTTTACAGCTGACCAAAGCACTCTGCTTCCAAATTTGTAAGTAATATTTCTTGTCATTATGTAATTGCTCTGTTTTAATATTTTGCAGTGACTCTTTTTCACTTTTGGAATGTGAATGAACTTCTTATGAGGGAAAGACAATGTTCATGAACTAGCAGTAGGTTTCATCCCAATTTAAATTGATTAAAATGAAATAAAAATGAATAAAAGTGGAATTTCAATCTCGCCACTGCTCAACGGCCATGGAACTAATGACTACCAGTTTGAACAAAGAATTTTCTCCAGGATCACACATAGTTCTCAACAGCACTGATCAACAAATTCAACTTTTGAGATTCCCTGGACCTACTTCCCTCTATATCTCATAGTTCCGTCTGGAATGCCCTTCTCCCATTCTTTGGTTAATTCCCACCTGTCCTGCAAGATCTACCTTAGGTATTAGTTACTCTGGGATGTCTTTCCTGGCTACTGGTATCCCCCAGCCTGGGTTGAATGCCCTTTTTCTCTGGCCTATTAGAACCCTGGGCATAGAGTGCCTATTACATCCCTCGTGAACGCTGGCCCTTGGGTTCTTGTACACTCCCAGTTCACTGTGTATATGTGTATCTTTATATTCTGAATACCCAGACTCAGCTTAGTTTCTGGAAAATAGAAAATACTTGGTATATGTGGAATAAATGGATGGCCCACTGGTGCAACACAATGATTTATTCCTAATTATTCTTTAGAACTAAAAATATACAGAAGTAGTATTCATGGAGCAACATATTTATATTAAGAAAAATAGAACTGGTACATAAAATGATTAAATACATGGGCATGCTTTAGGAGCTCTACCACAAGAATAGTTATAATAGCAATACTAGAATCTTTCTTTTGTTAAGGTATTCATATATATCTTTATATTTCAATAAGTATATATTACTGGAGCAATAATAATCCATATCCTTATAATTCTAACCAAAAAATAAAAGCCTATCTGCTATCCTTAGCCCTTCAGAGTCTGTCTGGGGTCTTTATCTCATTTTCCTTCTAAACTTATATAGTTTATAGCTGGCCAAAAATACATTTATGTGTGCCAGGCCCAGGATACATTTTCCTTTTAAATTAAAAAAAAAAACACGCATAATATATATTTCTTAGAGACAAAAATTTTAACTACTGATATTTGTAAGGAATAAAGAACTCACACATAATCCTACCACTGAATGAAACCACTGTTTGCATTTTGGTGTATATCGTCCCTCAGTTTTTTCTATACATAAATACATGTGGAGGTTTTTATCTTGCAAAAGTGAAATCATTCATACTTAGTTGCTATGCTTTTTCAATTAACATATCATGAATAAGTTTATGTGTTGATAAGTATGCCTATAACTTTATATTTAATGTCTACCTAGAGTTGTATTGTATAATTGTATCAATTTAAAAATCACTCTCCAAGTTTTGGAAGCTTAGATTGTTTCCATCTTCCAAGGGCTGTGATGGCTCTTCCTAGGGCTATCTGTTTTCCAGGGATCATAGATCTGAATCTGTTCTTTTCCAAGGCAGAAATAAGCGATGGCCTTCTGTTGTGGTCTTTGATATGTGGGAGGAAAAGTGATTAAAAAACTTGCCCAGCCTGGATTGTAAACTCTTATAGCAATCACATTTAGTCAGGAGTGATAGTTATTATTTCTGACTTATTTTTTCTTCTTCTTCTTTTGGCATGTGCATGCTCTGGGAATCAAACCCAGGTCTCTGACATGGCAGGCAAGAATTTTGCCACTGAGCCACCATTGCACCGCCCTATTTCTGGCTTTTGAGAGGCTGTTGTGTATATATATATATAACCTGGTATTTAGAGATAAGAACAAAGCTGATTAGGTTGAAATTAAGGTAATTCAGAACACAGGTATAAGGAAGACATTGGCTATATATTAGAACCTCATCTACTCGTTTGAGACCAAAGAAAGAAAGGTTTATTTTGTCCAAAACCTAAATTTTCTGTAGCACGTAATCTAACTCAACCTGTCTGGGTAATTCATTTAAATAATCCAAACACAGGGAGCCCAGAATAAGAATGAGGACTTGTAATCCTGTATAGCTTAATGTAATGCCTGGATATATCCCAGAATATATTACGTAGGTAATCCAAATGTATTGACAAAATCCCTTAAGGGATGGGAGAAAATATATAGAAACTATTGAACTTTGCCACCAGGGAAACCCCTGATATGGTGTCAAACATTAGGGACGCCCACATCAATAGGCCAAGCCCTTGATCTTGAGGCTTGCTCTTGTGAAGCTAATATATATAGCAGAAAAGCTTAGTCTACTTATAGGTATGCCTAAGAGTTACTTCTGGAGGACCTCTTTTGTTGCTCAGATGTGGCCTCACTCTCCCTAAATCCAACTCTGCAAGTGAAATCATTGCCCTCCCCACCCCCTTCATGGGACATGACATCCAGGGGTGAAAGTCTCCCTGGTGATGTGGGATCAACAATGCCATCCTGACCAAACGGGGGAAAAGAAGTGTGTTCTAGTTTCCTAGCTGCTGGAATGCAACACACCAGAGACAGATTGGCTTTTCATAAAAGGAAATTTATTTCGTTAGTTCTTCAGAGGAAAGGCAGCTAACTTTCAACTGAGATTCTTTCTTACGTGGGAAGGCACAGGGTGGTCTCAGCTGGCCTTCTCTCCAGACCTCTGGGTTCCAACAACTTTCCCCAGGGTGATTTCTTTCTGCATCTCCAAAGGCCTGGGCTGAGCTGCGAGTGCTGAGATGAGGTGTGCTGAGCTGCTTGGGCTCTGCTACGTTGAGCTCTCTCATTTAAGCACCAGCCAATTAAATCAAACATCATTTACTGCAGCAGGCAGACTCCTAGCCTACTGCAGATGTAATCAGCAACAGATGAGGTTCACACACCATTGGCTCATGTCCACAGCAATAGATCTAGGCACCTTCACCTGGCCAAGTTGACAGCTGAATCTAACTACCACAAAGTGTAACAAATAAGGTATTAGTGGCTGAGAGAGTTCAAATAGAGTTGAGAGGCTACTCTGGAGGTCATTCTTACACAAGCTTCAGTTAGACATTGCTACTTATCATAACTTGCCAAACCCCAACCAAAACCATTCCAGCCAATCCTAAAGAACACCTAGGGCAATAAATAAGATTCTACAAAGGTTCCATGCACTAGGGTGACTTTCCAGAAACCTACAACCTCCAGATGGGTCCCTGGAATAGATAAGTCCTGAAATACAGAGGGAGCAGTCTCTCCAGAACACAAGCTAGTTCCAACTGCCTACTGCATATTATCAACAGCCCCTTCTAACATGAAAAGTTAGAATGGGCATAGCCCAATTACCCCTAAGGTGTGGGAGAAAGATCAAAGGTGATGATGAGGTTATACAGAGAAGGGAGGACTTAACAAATGTGTGTGATTACTGAATAATTATATAGATATTTCTTAATCATTATATTGATATTTCTTTTAGTCTCCAGTATCTTAGAGCAGCTAGAAGTAAAAACCTAAAATTGTGGACTTTTTAACCAATACCAAACTCTGAAATCTGTTCTACAACTAATTATTGCACTGTGCTTTGAAATTTATTGTTTTTGTATATGTTATTTTTCACAAAAAAGAAAAAATCAACTGTGATGATAAAAAATATATATATTCCTTCCAGCCTCCAATGTTCTGGAACAGCTAGAAGGAAAAATCTGAGATGATGGCGTGGTAGCCCACGACAAACTCGGGAATCTGTCCTGTAACTATTTGTTGAAGGGTGCTTTGAAAATTATTCCCTTTTTCTTTCTTTGCTTTGTATATACACTATGTTATATATATATATAACATATATATATATATATAACAACTTACCCAAACCAACCCAAAAATGAAGTAACCACATTAATGGGTTCCGAGTATTACTGAGTTCAATGGGCCACTGTTAGTAGGTTCTCTAGAAATCAGTCTGAGGCAAAGCCTATTTGCTAATGCTTTTTGAAAGGTACAATGGCAGGGTTGAAAAATGAAAGAAAAAGAAAATCAAGGAATGGAAGGAGGAAAGTGAATACTTGTTATTGAGCTAGTCATTGTTTCACAATAAAACACAGCCGTGGCTTGGTTGTATGGGATGTCTGGATAGGCCATAAAAAATCACTGAGCCTCAGAACCATGCACTGGAGTTTCTCCAGCCTCTGTCTCTTTTTGGTCCAGATGCACCCCACGGGCAATCAACTCCCCCTTGATTCAGGGTTGTGTCACCTGGTTCCTCTGGACAGCTACTGTGGGGGCAGCTTTCACACACTAGGTGCCGTGCCTCTTCTGGGTGTGAAAATGGTGGGAAGAGTCAGAGGCTGCCTAGGTCTGGTCAAGGGAATGTAGATGCCAAAGATGTCGTGGCTTCCACTATGATAGGCCCAGTGCAGGGCGGTGGCATTAGTGGTGGTGGCGATGGGGGGGTCCAGCCAGAACCAGGGCCTTCCCCTGGGAAGGCAGGGACTGCAGAGGACATGAAGGTGCGGCACCATCATAGAAGGGGTATGATATCTAGCTTTTCAACCTGTAGTTTTCCTAGAAGGGCCATCAAAGTCCTTGGTTCAGAGAACAAACGAATTCTGCTGAGTGTTGCCCATAAGAAACACTAAGTCTCAAGCTACCCATAGAGGAATGCAGCATCATGAAGACAGCAAAAAGGAAATTAAGTTCTGTGGGCAGGAAAGCTCCACCTTTCCGCTGGGGACAAAAAAAGAGCAAGGGGTCAGATGAGGACACTTGGCTCAGCAGAGTCATCTCCTCCTCCTCCTCCTCCTCTTCTGGTCTGGACCATATAGACCACATCACACCAAGCAGGAAGCCTTGGCTCAGCTGGGGAAGGGGCTTCAGAGAGGGTGGGAAAATACAAATCTGTGCACAGCCTTGTGTGCCCTGAGATCAGTGGCATCTCAAAATGAGGACACCTGAATGGTAAGGGGCAGGGCAGAGGGAGGAAGGAGTTTTGCCCTGAGAACGACACTCAGTGTCAGGTTAATTGAGTGATTTCCGTTTGTGACATTCCAGACTCAGATTCCAAATTCAGATTTTGCGGGGCAAAATCTCTGCCATCAGCTGGACAATTACAAAGCGACAGCAAAGTGAAGGGAAGAAACTAGGGTGTGAGAGAAGAGGCAAAGTTGAAGGAGAATGAGTCTGCTGAGCTGTTTCCTTGAGGTCTAGAAAGGCCAAGGACAAGTTAAAGCAACACATGAACATGTACGGGTCTTATTAAGCACTGCAAAATTTACTCTGGGTGTTGTTAATCTGCTGACTCTTGGCTTCTCATGCAGTTTTTGATTTTCTGCAAGACCAGATGGTAGTTTTGTTTTATTTTGTTTTTACAAGGATTTGAAAACAGAGAGGAAGGTCTCAGACAGATTCTCTAAGGTTATCCAGGCTTGACTGTAACTGAAAATAAGCTTAGACCTTCCCCCATTTCCCACTGCCTGAAGGAGAAAATTAAGAGCTCTCTAGTGTGGGTGGCATTCACAGGGCACCCATGAACTGAGCCTAACCTGTCTTTCCATCTTTACCTTTCATCTGTTCCAATGGACCATTACCTTTGCCCTGCTCCCAAGTCCTCCAGTGATACCATGTGATCTTTCAGGACCGTCCCCTCCCCAAAAGCTCTTTCACTTTCCTGTCATTTCTGCCTGGGGGTTATCTGCATCAGAACCTAGCTCAGACGTCACTTCCTGAAAACTTTCCTACCTTCCGGGTGAATCTGGCCATGCCCTCCTTCGTGCTTTTATGTAGTATGAAAAGACTACTAAGTTAGCTTTTGTAATACATTGTAGCCATTTAAATGCATGGCTGACTTTTTAAAATATTAGAATATAAGCTCCTTGAGAACAGAGATCACATTATTCATTTTTGATCCTTTAGTACCTAGAACACTGTCTGGTACCCTAGAATGAGCTCAGGAAATGATGGCTGGTGGAGGAAGCATGTGTGTTCCCCAGAGTACTCCATTTAGATGCCCTCCACACCTTCTATCACACTCCACAGAGATAACTGTTCACTTGTGACATTGCATGATGCTCCTGCTCCTTGCGGTCAAAGGCACAACCTTACTGCCTTAAGCACAATGCCTAGCACATTCTCCTTGTTAAATAGAAGTTGCCTTTAGGAAATGTGCAGAGTATTGTAGGCTATTTTTACATATCCAGAGCTAAGTCTTTTGTTATCATGATACAAGCTAACTTCTTGAGTGCAAGCATTGTGCTAGGTCATATATATCACACCACTAATCATCACAACAGTCCTTAAGCTGGGGACCCCATTCCATTTTACAGATAAGGAAATGATGGCTCAGGTAGTTAAGTGATTTTCTCCAATACCTATAAACAGAGAGTGGCAGAACTGGGATTTAAACTGTGGTCCAACACCCAAGTCCTATGCATTAAATCATGTGGCCTTCCAGATTCAGATTCTCTGACGCAGCCAGAGTTTTGGCTGTAGGCCTTTCTCCCCTGTATTGCTAGTGACCAGTCAGCATTTGAATTTTTTTTTTTTGGGGGGGGGGTTTAAGAGGAGGAATTTATTAAGTTGCAAGTCCACAGTTCTATGGCTGCGAAAATGTCCCAACTAAAGCAAGGCTATAGAAATGTCCAATCTAAGGCACAGCATTTGAATTTTTGAGAAAAGGTAACAAATCATCCTTCCCCAGCTCCACTCAATTCTCCTCATGGCCTCTATCAAATTGTCTGCAATATAGCTAATATCCACTTAGCTGATTTCATATGTTTTTATCTGGGATGGTTAATTTCGGGTATCAACTTGGCTAGATTACAGTACCCAGTTCGGTCAAGTAAATATTGGCCTGGTTGTTACTATGAGGATATTTCGTGGATTTAAATTGAGAAGTTGATTGCATCTATGGCTGAGTCCATCTACAATCAACTGAGGAGAGTGCCTTCAGCAGTGAGAGACGTCTCCTTCAAACAGTTGAACGCCTTTGTCCTGTTTGCTAGCTGCCAGAATGCAATATACCAGAAACGGAATGGCTTTTTAACAAAGGGAATTTAATAAGTTGCTAGTTTACAGTTCTAAGGCTGAGAAAATGTCCCAATTAAAGCAAGTCTATAGAAATGTCCAATCAAAGACATCCAGGAAAAGATACCTTGGTTCAAGAAGGCTGATGAAGTTCAGGGTTCTCTCTCAAGTGAGAAGGCACATGGCGAACACAGTCAGGGCTTCTCTCTCGGCTGGAAGGGCACATGGCGAATACGGCATCATCTGCTAGCTTACTCGCCTGGCTTCTGGTTTCATGAAGCTCCCCGGGAGGCGTTTTCCTTCTTCATCTCTAATGGACTCTCTGCTTTGTGGTAATGCAGCATTCTCTGCTCTCTCTGAATCTCTTTCTCCAAAATGTTTCCTCTTTTATAGGACTTCAGAAACTAATCAAGACCCACTCAAATGGATGGAGACATGTCGTCACCTAATCCAGTTTAACAACCACTCTTGACTAAATCACATCTACCAGGGAGATGATCTCATTACAGTTTCAAATATACAGTATTGAATAGGGATTATTCCACCTTTACGAAATGGGATTTATATTTAAACATGGCTTTTCTTAGGGGGCATACTTCCTTTCAAACCAGCACAGCCTTAAAGGGAGAACTGATAATTTTGGCAGTCAGAAGGAATTTCTATCTCTACTGCAGCCTGTCAGCTTCTCCTCGGGAATTCATCAAACCTTCATTAGAATTCCAAATGTACATCCTGCCTCTACAGGATTCAGACTGGCCAATCCCCATGGTCACATGAGCCAATTCTATAATAAATCTCATAATATTTACATTTATTATGGCATATAATACACACACACACACACACACACACACACACACACACACACATATATATCCTGTTGGTTCAGTTTCCCTAAAACATTATATTGTCACTTCATTTTACTTCCATGCTATCAAACTGTCAAATCTCATGTCATACACATCATAGAGACCTTGAAAACAGCTATGACTTGCGGTCGAGGATGTAGGTTCTAGAAGACCTAGAATACATCGGTCTGTACCTTGATTAGAACTAAGACTGGTTATAAACTATGGAGAAGAGAAAATTTAAAATTTAGTAAGAACAGAATTGGGGATAAGCCCAGCTCTAGGAGGCATGACATTCCAAGTATTTCCTGAGAAGGGCCAAAATATGGATGTATTCAATATAAACAGTGGCTCAGAGAGTTCAACTTGCCCAAGATCATACATCAGGTAAAGGGATAGAAAGGATTTGAATTCATTTTGGATTCCAGAGCCTGTGCTGGAAACACAGGTAAGGTCTAGACTGTGGCAGGTCTCAAAATATAGCTAAGGTCACAGACAATATCAAGAAGACAATGGGGAGAGAAATCTGATCAAATGCCCAGACACCAGCAGAAAATAATGGATGACGCTCGGAAAATTGAAGATATGGCCCAGTCAAAGGAACAAACCAATAGTTCAGATGAGATACAGGAGCTGAGACAACTAATGCTGAATATACGAACAGAAATGGAAAAACTCTTCAAAAACCAAATCAATAAATTGAGGGAGGACATGAAGAAGACATGGGCTGAACAAAAAGAAGAAATAGAAAATCTGAAAAAACAAATCACAGAACTTATGGGAGTGAAGGACAAAGAAGAAAAAATGGAAAAAACAATGGATACCTACAATGGTAGATCTAAAGAGACAGAAGCTACAATTAGTGAACTGGAGGATGGAACAACTGAATTCCAAAAAGAAACAGAAACTATAGGGAAAAGAATGGAAAAACTTGAGCAGGGAATCAGGGAACTGAATGACAATATGAAGCGCACAAATATACGTGTTGTGGGTGTCCCAGAAGGAGAAGAGAAGGGAAAAGGAGGAGAAAAACTAATGGAAGAAATTATCACTGAAAATTTCCCAACTCTTATGAAAGACCTAAATATACAGATCCAAGAAGTGCAGCGCACCGCAAAGAGAATAGACCCAAATAGGCGTTCTCCAAGACATTTACTAGTTAGAATGTCAGAGGTCAAAGAGAAAGAGAGGATCTTGAAAGCAGCAAGAGAAAAACAATCTGTCACATACAAGGGAAACCCAATAAGACTATGTGTAGATTTCTCAGCAGAAACCATGGAAGCTAGAAGACAGTGGGATGATATATTTAAATTTCTAAAAGAGAAAAACTGCCAACCAAGACTCCTATATCCAGCAAAATTGTCCTTCAAAAATGAAGGAGAAATTAAAACATTTATAGACAAAAAGTCACTGAGAGAATTTGTGACCAAGAGACCAGCTCTGCAAGAAATACTAAAGGGAGCACTAGAGTCAGATACGAAAAGACAGAAGAGAGAGGTATGGAGTAAACTGTAGAAAGAAGGAAAATCAGATATGATATATATAATACAGAAGCCAAAATGGTAGAGGAAAATATTATCCAAACAGTAATAACACTAAAAGTTAATGGACTGAATTTCCCAATCAAAAGACATAGAATGGCAGAATGGATTACGACCCAGCAATACCACTGCTAGGTATCTACTCAAAGGACTTAAGGGCAAAGACACAGACGGACATTTGCACACCAGTGTTTATAGCAGCATTATCTACAATTGCAAAGAGATGGAAACAGCCAAAATGTCCATCAACAGACGAGTGGCTAAACAAACTGTGGCGTATACCTACGATGGAATATTATGCAGCTTTAAGACAGACTAAACTTATGAAGCATGTAATAACATGGATGGACCTAGAGAACATTATGCTGAGTGAGTCTAGCCCAAAACTAAAGGACAAATACTGTATGGTCCCACTGATGTGAACCGACATTTGAGAATCAGCTTGGAATATATCATTGGTAACAGAGACCAGCAGGAGTTAGAAACAGGGTAAGATAATGAGTAATTGGAGCTGAAGGGATACAGACTGTGCAACAGGACTAGATACAAAAACTCAAAAATGGACAGCACAATAATACCTAAGTGTAATGTAACTAGGTTGGAACACTGAATGAAGCTGCACCTGAAATATGGTTTTTTGTTTGTTTGTTTGTGTGCTTGTATCTTTTGTTTTTGTTTTTTTTCTTTTTCCTTTTTATATATATATATTTTTATTAGTATTATTATTTTAATTCTCTTCTCTATATTAACATTCTATATCTTTTTCTGCTATTTTGCTAGTTCTTTTCCTAAATCGATGCCATGTACTAAGAAATGATGATCATACATCTATGTGATGATACTAAGAATTACTGAGTGCATGTGTAGAATGGAATGATTTCTAAATGTTGTGTTAATTTCTTTTCTTTTTTTTGATTAATAAAAAAAATTAAAAAAAAAAAGAAGACAATGGGGAGGTTTTTGAACAAAGGAGCAATCAGATAAGAGTACATTCTGGAAAATTGGCCTGGTAGTAGAGAAGAGGAGAGAGTGCAGAGTGGAGGGAGAAGAGATTTATGGGAACATCATTTTGGAGGCTGTTGCAAATAAAATAGTTCCATATAGAAGAGGTTTGCTTTCGGACATGGTAAGCTTGAAATGACAGCACAAGTGAAAGGAGAGGTAGAAGAGAGATGCTAACTAGAGGTAGAGATCTGGGAGTCGGCCGAGAAAGGACATGGATGTAACTCAGAAAGTAAACAAGGTCACGAAGGACTGGCATCAGGAGAAAAGGGGACAGATGACTGAGGAAAAAAACTGGAAATTTGGAATATTTAGAGGGAAGGAGAAAAGCAAGGAATTTTGAAGACAAGAGGAATAAGCAGAGGTACAGGTCAGAGCAATGAGCTATAACAAGCTTATTAAAAATATTAATAGCAGATAGTAGAATTCCTCTTACTGGATGGAAGTGTGTTGAGAGAAATCTAGATAAGATGCTGGGGTGAAAGAGGAATTTGAGATTGGGGCAGTGGAGCAGAGAAGAGAAAGGGAATCAGGGAAAGATGAAGGATGGCTGAATAACTCAGTGGATAGGTTGAAGAGGTTTTACAGGTATGTTTTTTTTTTAGTGGGTTGCATTGCTCTCTTGTCTTTCCAGATCTTATTTAAACCTCTAAAATGTGTAAAAGCCTGATGAATGTTTTGGGGGGGGGAAATCGGGGAAGGAGGAACCCCTGGCTTGTGAGGTGTAAAAAGGGATTGAACATGTGGGATGGTGAGGTGACATATGAATGGAAGACATTCCCTAGAAAGAGGTTCCGAGCTGGTGGCCTGACAACTTAAATGCGTAAGTCTGAACTTCCAGGGTGCATGGAGTGGGGTAGAGCCGATTTCATTGAAATCTTAAGAGGCAGACTCCAGCTGATGTCTGTGGTATGATCTTATGATGGAAGACTTGCTATTAAATATTTACTCTTTCTGAATGAGCTAAATATGTTGGTGGATTTTGTAAGAGTGAACAGGAGTGAGGGGAGCCCTCAATGAATTGGTTTGAAGATTTAGTAGGCTGGAAGGAGAGCATGAACCTTAAGGCAGCATTACATAGACACATTTCACATCAACCATAATAGGGCAGGTTGCCCAGCTGTGAGTCATTAGTTTAAATTGTCTGCTGGAGAATATCTCTGGATCTTTTCTTGTGCCTTTGCTCATGAGTAATCGTTTCCTAGAAAACTACTTCCCACCCCCAAATGTCCCTCCTGAGTTAGAAGGATGTGACCTGACCGAGAAGGCTGCTGCCTCTCCTGGAGCATCTGTGAGGTTTATAATCTTCACTGAAGTCAGGCTGGGACCCGGGCCAGGAAGCCAGAGCACAAAGTACTGAGCAGAGCACTAGGCCTGGAGAACTGCAGGAAGCCAAGGGACTTGGCTAAGACACTCCCCCAGGTCTGCTCACCTCACCACAGATATTGATGACACATTTCCTCTGACTAAATTGTGTATACACACATCTGTGAGCAATTTGGGAATTTTGGCTTACTTTGGGAGAAGCCTAGAAGAATTAAAAAAAGAAAAAAATTGCGAGAGCCCCTAGCTTAAACCCGGTCAAAGGTTGTTGATTTAAAAAATGTGATCCAATAAAATGAAATAATGTCTTTCTTCTAGCTATTTCAGAATACAAGTTATGTCAACTTCTCCCAGCCTACCCAAAGAAGTTAGAAACAAAGAAAAGGGGTGAACAAAGTACTAACTTTTTTCAACTGCTGGTTTTCCACAGTAATGGCTGGATATACTGAAAGATTGTGTGAAATTTACATGTTATTAGGCCTCTATGGATTCTACATTTCTTACAGACAAATGCTAGTAAACCTTAAAGAGTTAGAGGTTCTTTTATATGAACCATAGAGGTGTTGCTCTCTGGTTGAGGAGGTTGGTGTGAGATATTATGAGATTGTGTTTTTCGAAGATGATCACAACATACCTCCTATTTCACATGTTCTTCTTGAAGTATGACTTTGACACTCATTCCAATGAAAGATGGAGTCTATATCCTCTCTTTCCCCTCTCCTGCCCCAAACTGGGCAGTATTTATGACAGTCTCAACCAATAGCGTATGGCAGGAGTGATGTATGTTGGGATGCTCTCTTTGGAACCTTAAGTTATCATGTAAGAAGTCTGACTACCCTGAAGCTGCCATGCTGTGAGGATGCCCAGGCTGTATGGAGAAACTGTGCATACTTGTTCTGGCTGATAGCCCTAGCTTAGGTTCCAGCTGAGAGCCAGAATCAAATGACAGACACATGGGTGAAGATGCCTCCAGATGATTCTAACTCCCAGCTGTCGAGTCTTCCCATCTGAAGCACCAGACACCAAGAACTAGAGATAATGTCCAAATGCTTTACCCACAGAATCTATGCGTGTAGTAACACAGTTGTTCTGTGCCACTAAATGTTGGGGTGGTTTATTACATGGCAATAGCAATTGAAACAGATAGGAAGCTGGGCGCTCTATCCATTCCTGGAGCCCCCTGAGGTATGTTGGAGGTCCTTTTAACACTGGTCGAAAAGCTCTGGATTAAACGATCTTCAAAGGCTACAAATTCTGTTTGTAGTAAACCTGAGATGTAATAGCTTCATCAAGACAGAGAAGTATCTTGCTTAGGGCCCATTTTTCAAAAAGGGATGATGGCTATTCACAGTTCTAAGGTCCTCAGTTAATAGGGTTGGACTTCCTGACTGGTTCAACAATATTTTTCTAGAGCCCACTAGGAACAAGTCAAAATGGTAAGCACCGTAGGAAATACAACGATAAATAAGTCTTGGCTCCTGCACTCATTTAGCCTCCATCTCTGGAAGGAGAGATAAGATGGGTCCTAAAATAACCACAATAAAGTGATGTGTTCTTAATGATATAGATAGAAAGTATTAGAGAAATTCTAAAGTCTTAAAATGTTTTAACAAAATCTCAGGTGATCTCAATCCAACTAGAGTAAAAATTAGATAGGGATGAACAGAGATGAAAATAGAAGGGGCATTCCTGTGAAGGGCTAAGTCTCTGAGCCCCTGTCTAATCAATTAAATGTATGAATAAAGCACAATTCCTTTATTGTCAGGACTATTTAAGGCATGTATAGGGTCCTGGATCAGTCTTTGTATAATGTTTTGTCATCTTTCCTGTAGAGATATAAGAAAAAATGTATAGGATTGTAAACATTTTAATACAGCCCTGAATGTGACTTTTGTCTAACAATCATATACCATAGTGTAACAGAGCTAATAAGACGGCCAGTATGAGCATTTGCAATAAGGTTTTTGAGTCAATATTCAGGCATTTTTGGTGAGTTCTTGATAAGATTTATAGTTCAAGTACTTACTAGCCACTAGCAATTTTTGAGTTAGGGAAAGGAATATAAAAATAATTGTTCAGCTGATTTGCTATCCTTGAGATCCGATTAGTTTTATATTATTGATAGAATTTGAAGCGCAACAAATCAGCCTGATTTTTAGAAAGTGCATTGAGGGTCCTTTTTTTTTAGAAAGGACCACTCCTAAGCAAATTCCACCTCCAATTTTTATCCACACAAACAGCAGTCTTATTTAACATAAATCAGGTATTGCATCCCTTCTGCCATTCCTCCTATTTCCCATTTGGTGTCAGTTACAGTTTATCACAATTTAACGAAATATGTATAGGGCTATATGATTAGATTGAGTGGTGGCGATTGAAGCTTAATTTCTAGTTCTCGATTTCCCAGTGAAGTATGAACTTATTTTTAATACTTCGTCAGTAAAGTAAAGGCTGGCAGCATCCTGTCTTTGTTTCTGGATGCATAAGGAAACATGTGTCTGTCAGCATGCGAGCATTGTTCAACTGGAGGCTCAGAATGTGACCAGCAGGAAGGCGTATGAGTCACACCACCAGAGGCTAGAACCTGGGGAGAGTTGAAAAGAAAATCCTTGTTTTCTAATTTTGAACAATTTGACTTCCCCTTAGAAAGGTTCATAGAAAAGCAGTGCCCTGTGGAGTAAAATTTCATTTCCACTTAGAGATCATTGTTGTACATGGCCCTTCGGATTTTTGTAGATTGGTTGACAACGGACTGGATTTTTCAACACTTAGTAAAGTGTCTGATACACAGGCGACTACCAGCATGTATTTGCCAAGTAAGTGAATGAAACCAGAGTATTTTTCATGTCACTTAAATCACTAAGAAACATAATTTATGCATACAACTCAGCGGGCATAAATGGAGCTCATCAAATGTTTCATAAATTTGTGGGCATTAATTCCCGAAACTCACAGGGAATAAATCTACGTTTTTTGCATTGGCTTTGTTCATAGACTACATCAGCCAATGTGAGAAATTCTAAGCTGTCCAGTTGTCAGAGGGTGATTTTAACAAAATTATTCTATGTGAATCTATATGATTTTGTAATGGCTTCCTGAGAACCTTTGTGGTTCACAGTGAAAAAATGTAATTTTTTTTTTCATATGAAATCCTTGATGGATATAAAATGCAACATTCACATGGACCACTTTTGTGTCACTTTTCCCAAGATCTATATTAACTGAGAATAGTAATAAGAATCAAACCAAAGACTTTTTTGACGGTAGATGTCTAGATGTAATTTGAGTTGAAATAAAAATTAATTTCTTAAAGGATTAAAAAAGTAAACTAAAGAGAAAGTCCATCTTCAATTTGCACCCAAACCTTATAACAGAAGAAACCCTGAATCAAAAAAAATCAGAATGGGTCTGTTTGGTTTAGGTGTTAGGTGATAATATCTTTGCCTGACTCTCTATTTTTCATACAAAATATTCAAATACTCTGAAAATACTCATTAGCACTTAGGTATGCCTCACCATAAAAATGCTTACATACAGCCTGCTTTGTTTAACTATGAAATCTAAAGTATAATAACCTTTATTCTAAGACTTATACAAAAATAATGCAGTTTACGAATGGTTTTTCACTTTTTTCTCAGCTAGATATTAAAATGAGATACAAACTTACATTCAGAAGCCTGTAGGCCTTGTATGATGGCCAATTGAGTGTCACACAATCTCAGATTGACTTTAGTGACTTCCTTTTTATTTTTCATGTCACTTTTCTACCCAGACAAAAATGCTTATCATTTATCTTGCTAGTCAACAATAACAAGTAACTGGATCAATTTATGTAATTTCGGTGTTTATCTCAATGTTCTGTATAAACAAAAGGACTAGAAGTTGGGAAAGAAAGAGGGTGACAGAGGGCATAACCTTTTTCCTGATTTGCAAATTGCAGAATCTACCCCATTGCCCAGCCTTTGTCTCCGAATATTTCTTCAGAGCTGTCACACAATCTCTTCTAAATTTCTGATACTAACGGTCTCTCTCACCAACTTTTTGCATCTCGAGTCTTTCTTCTCCAAAGAGTTGACTATCAGTAAAATAAATGGGTCATAAATGACTACAGGAAAATACATAAGGTGATGATTTAACTTTGAAAGTTATGAATGTCAATTTTTTTAGGCATAAGAGGTATATAAAGTTTCTTGTAGAGGGTTTTCTTAAGCTTGAAGCATTTGTCATTACTTAGGGGAAGCCTCCTATTAGTGCACAACCATTCTGATTTCTTTAAGTAACCACGGTCATTAACATAAAAGTATTTACTGGAAGCTGGAGTGGGCAGCCATTTTGCAATCTGATCTGGCAAATGCACAGAAATTGCACTCCAGATTACATATTACTAATTACCCAAGTGAAACTCCAGGGGCACCTTAGGTAGATGCAATACAGTGAATTAAGGAAGGAAATAATTAGTCACAATTGTAGTACCTCGCTTAACACGGTGCATGGTACACACTCAGCAACCTGTTTCCTGCACAGCACAGGGAGCCTCAGTGACAGTTTATGAAATGCAAAAGATAAAAATGATTTCTAAAAACAAATAACAAAGAGACAAATCTCAATTTTAAATTACAAAATCAATTTATTTGTTATTTTCTGTACTACATAGCCAAAAAACATTAAGACTACTTATCATGAATTTGCACTAAGACAAATCAACTTTCAAGCATTTTCTTGACAGTCTTAGAGGTTTTGCCAGTATTGGACACAATCTGAACACAGACAATGAGAGAAAGCAAGTGGCAAAGGGGGACTGAGTGAACACAAAAGGCATGGAGTTTTCAACCCCAATAAAAATATTCATTAAAGAAGCAGAATCTGGAGGAAAGAGAGAGGTATCAGAAGAAACAAATTTACACCACATTAAAAATCAAGCATAGGAGCTGTTATTTAACATGATCAAGAAATTAAATTGTACAAAGTTATATACTCCTTTCCAAGGTCTTCCGATAAAAAAAAAAAATTCCTTAGGGTGGTGGTGGTGTTACCTTTATCAGTGAGTGGCCGTGGGGAGATGGAGCAAGCCTGATACCTGGTGTCCAGATGAGCTGTCATGTGCTTTGGAAAACTGGCATGAAATTACATCAGAAGAATATCACTGAGGCCTAAATCTGAAAAACCACCGGCAGATTTGGCTGGGACTGTCCAAGTTTAGTTACAATGTTTTTGAATAAAAAGAGAAAGGATAAGAAAATCTGATTAGACTCCTGAGGCAGTCCCCTCTCCAATAATTGCTACTTTGCTAATTTAATTTAAGGTTAGAATGGAACCCCACCCTGAGTTTTTGAGTCTACCAAAATGTGACCTGTTTGAATAGCGTGGTCATGTTCAGGATTAATAGGAAAATGCTAATGGAATCTTAATTTAGCCACTAAAAACAAAGTTTATATTGAAATTTATCTTACCTGTTCAATAGTGAGTACTGCTGCCTATTGTTTTCATAGATGGCTCATGAATGTTCACTATTTAAATAAATATGTCATTATTATTTACCAGGTAATTTGGTATGATAATAGATCAGGGAGTAAAACAAACTACTCAAAGGATGGACTTTTCTTATACCAGAATTAGGAAAATAAATAACAGTAAAACCACTCAGAAGAAATGGTAAGAGTTATAAAGATTTTTTTTTCCTGTTTTGTAATATCAGTAACCATAGGATATAGCATATTACAAGAACTTGGACTTCCCTCATCCCAAGTAACCAAAGAGAATTCTAGGCTATTGAAGCCCTGCTCCACAAAGATGGCTTGAGAGCCAGGTAAGGAGGCATTCCTAAATGAATGAAATCCTCATTGCAGGCATGTTTTTTAAGCTTTTCTGAGAAAAGCAGTGCCTGTTGCACCGAATGGCATGTAAATGGCTGGAACTCATTAAAATACCCACATGGAAATGTAACGACAGGGGGAAAAGATAGTGAACAATACAAAAACTTTACAATCATAAATTTTATCAAGAACCTCTATATTGAAGGTGTGTGTTAAAAACAAAACAAAGCAACAAAACCCAAAAACCCAACACCTAACAAGAAACACTAGTTTTCTTAGCAGGTTGCATTAGGAAATACTTCTGTGCTCCCATTGAACCAGACCATCACTAGACAATTGTTCTGTACTTAACCACTAAAACCGACCAAATGTACTCACTGTGGACAGCAAGCAGCCAAAGGAGTCATGAACAAATAAGGTGATTTTATATTTACATAAGCGGTTTCTCATTCATGTTATAGAGGTTGGAGAAATAGAGCTATTTGTTCCTTTTCAGCAAGAGCACTTGTAAAATATGGAAAGTGATTAGGTAAATACTCCTCACACGCTGAGTTGATCAGTTAAAGGGCTTAAGAAAAGTCAGCAATTCATTTACCTGAGTTTCCCATTTAAAGGCTAAATAGTAATAGAATGTTTTTACTTAAGAATGTGAACAAAAAGCCACTGATATTAAAAAGGGCCAGAGTCAGAAAATCTAGACTCAAAATGAAGTTTGAGTCTTTGGGATTTATAAAATCTAATAGAAATATCTATGAATTTCCCTTCTTAGTTAAAGCATAAAATCACACTGATTTACTAGTGTTATTTAAAACTTAGGTTGGAGATCTGCCTGTGAAATCATTAACAAAACAAGTCAAATTCTTTTGGAATTTTGAGCAAATTGCTATAAGTAATAAAGCCTAGTTATTAGTAACTTATTTCAATTATGAATCCATATGAGATTATCAATATCAGATAAAGACTTCAGCATAAATATAATTTTTAACCTGAATAGATCCCTTTTGAAGGGTGATATAGAAAATAACTATAAATTTCATCCAGAAAAATAGTGCACCCAGTGTTTCAAGAGCAGCTATCTAAGCTTACCTATCAACACGGTATTTCTGTCATGTCTAGCCATGGACAATCTGCCAATAAATTTTTAGTTGTTTAAAACAGACAGGGCTATGTTTCTATTTACAACTCATTGCTCATAATCAGGATTCCCACAATAGTCTGAAATTGAATATTTTATCATGCAAGAAATAGAATCATGTTACTGTTTCCAACATGCTATTTCAATTGCAGATCTAAATAAATCTACTATGCAGAATCACCTTTCTAAAACTTTAACATTTAGCAGAAACTGTGAAGCACTTTGGGCTACATCAGACTAGTAAACAAATGAAAAGCATCTCTTCTTTAATCCTTCGCCCCACCATGTTATCATAAAATTTAAAATACAATTGAGGTACATGTATCTACTGAGGAATCCCTAGAGTTGTATTCAGTGTATGACTCAAAGAAGCACTGAGCAAATTCACCAGGAACAAGGAGCAATTTTTAAAACCAGCATTTTGAAACCCCCAAACCTTTTTCTTACTTTCATTCATAAGTCACAAAGCTTTCTTAGACCAGACTAGGGTTCAGGAAAAGGTCAACATGAATTTGGGACATAAAGTTCCTGTGATCAGTAGCACTGGTCCTAGACTGAGGGCATAAGTAGTGTATTTCATTTTCCAGTTCTACACAGCTTATAGTCAGTGAAAAATTATGCCCAAGATCCAACCACATGGATTTTAAGTACAAAGATAAATAAAATTTCTGTTGACTGTCAGGCAGAAATTATTTCTAGGTAACAACTACTTAGCATTTATTCATGCTTTTACAAAGGTAAGAGAACCATTTTAGATGAAATACTTATTTTTAGCCAAAGTGAGCAGATAGAGTTCCAGGGCTTGCATCACTAGCATTCACAGCATAGGCAGGCTTGAGGGAAAATGATTAATATTTAAGTGTAATATTTTGAACAACAGGCAATTCAAATAGTTTACCGATAGACAAGGCCTGAACAGAATGTTCCAGCTATTTAACAGAGATATAGTAGTGAAATTTTTCCATCTGATACACCCGCAGATCAAGATATCAAGGATGATTAAATTATTCAAAAAACAGGCTTCTCATTCTATGATTTTTTAATTTAATTACCTACAAGAAAATTAAAATAAATTTAGTTTTTATGTTCACCAGTTTGACAGTAAGAGCACTGAAGTTAAAAAGGGAGGGGGAGCCTCTGTACTTAGTTTTTAAATGATATTTTAAAAATGTGGTAAAAATGCAAATTAGTTTTATTATAAATGACCAATTCAAGCATGCCAACCTTTGAAGATTGTGTCTTCATCCATTCACATACTCTTTGCCTAAGGAGAACTGTTAGGTATTTGAAATAATATGATTTAGGGTTCTCCTGAAGGTGGGAAAAATTATTTAAATACTCGGCAACAATGCACTTATGTGAACTTTTACACCAGAGAAGAGTTTTCTGCGTAGAATGAAGAACTTGGCCAATGAAGAAGGCAGCTGGCATTACAATAACTAGCACAGATTCCTTGGTACACACACAATGAACACAAAAATAAGGAGGACCCTTACAAGTGTAAACGAGTTAACAATGACCTTGGCAAAATATTTTCATCTATTTAAAAACCCTCAAAAACCATGCAACTCAAATTTCCTCCCTTTCACAAGAATGAACTGAAGAAAAAACCCAAACAAACAGATGGAACCATCTGTTTCTGTCAGTAGAAAACAATAATAGTTACATTAAGTTCCAGGACAAATAAAACTTTTAAAATATTAATACTGAAAAAATACAAGTAAACTTTTATTAAAAATATACATACTCCTTGCTCAGTCTTTGTGTACATTTTGCTTTGTGTGAAAAAGAAAAAAAAAAATAGGAAAGGCATTAAGACTAACCATTTATACTGTATTTGGTAGAAGCGTGTTTCAGTCAAACTTTAAAGAAAAATAAGTTACTCTGTTTTCATTTGCTCCCGGACATCAGAAGGCAGAGTTTCAAACAGAGCATCTTCTACAACTAAACCAGCTCTCTTCAGAGCCCGACAGTCACCAAGTTCAGGAGGGAGGATTTCAAGATGATTACCTTTAACGTCCAAGTAAGAGAGAAACAGTAAATTTCCAATTTTTGGTGAAAGAACTGATAGGCTGTTCTTACCAATCTTCAGAGTTTTAAGTTTCTTGCAGAAGTAGAGTTCATCTGGAAGGCTTTCCACTTTGTTACAAGTGATGGAAAAATACTGTAAACTTTGTAGAACTCCGATTTCAGGGGGGATGAATCGAATATCATTGCAGGATAAGTCCAAGTATCGGATTTTGTTGCATAAGAAGAGGTGGGAAGGTAGCACCTCTATTTTATTGTGACTAAAGGACAGACGCTCCAGGCTGGTGAGTTTCTTTATATGCTCTGGGATATAGGTGATGCTGTTATGCCACAGCTTTAGCACTGTCAGTTTTCTCAAGTGTTGAAAGCTGACGATTTCTTCGATAGATTTCAGATTATTTTCCTTCAGGTCCAATTCCTGGAGGCTAAGCAGGCTGAACACAGCGTGGGGAATACGCTCCAGGTCACAGTGGACCAGTTCCAGCTCTGTCAGATTAACCATCTTCTTTAAGTTGTTGAGCATTACTAGCTTGGTGCCGTCGTTATGTATGCACATCTTTTGGAGATGGCTGGACACGTCAACTACTGCCTGAGGGATTTTGGAAACATTGCTTTTGATAGAGAGAATTTTAAGGCTTTTGAGGTCCCGTAGAGACTCAAGAGTGACGTTTTTGGAAATATCGTGACTTAGAGAGCCAACTAGGTAGAGCTCTTCCAGATTCCGGAGTCCATACATCCAGGGGGGCAGTTCCCTCATGTCATCAAATTTGATGCTCAAAACCTTGAGGTTTTCCTTCAGGAAAGATAAAGCTGCGCTGTGGATTTTGACGGAGCACTGGTGTAAAGAGAGTTCCTGGAGGCTGTCGAGCTGGGCAATCGTGGCTGGTATCATCACGTTCTTAATGATTTCAAGTTTTAGAGATTGTAACTCTGTGATTTCAAAAACGGTGTCTGGCAGGCCAGAGAGCATAATAAGAGGCAATTCCAGTCGGTTGTGGGCATTTGTCTGTAACTTCTGCCTCAGTTTATCTGCAGTCCACTCGTTATTTAAGTTCAGCTGCTTTAATTTGTTTTCACTGACTTCAGACAGGAACACGGCAAATCTCTTGGAATAGAGGGGGTCGTACTGATCTATCATATGGAGCATAAAAGCAAAGTCATTTTTTACATCGGGAATATCATCAATTCCAGTCTCCTGTCGGACATACTCAAAAGAATATTCCCGGAGGGAACGGTAAAACAGCCAGTATAGAGTATAAAGGCACGTCAATCCGTAGATACTGACAAAGCACAGGTAGCAAAAGGAAAGTTTTGAGAACAAGTGTGCCATGGTATGATTACAAGAAAAATTTTTATAGCCGGTCATATCCTGAATGTCAACGTTACAGTCCACCGTAAACTGGACTTTGGAAACCAGGGCACTATTATATGCAATGATGATCAGGAATTTTATCACCTTCAGTACAGTCTGGCGAACATACATGGCATATAATATATCACCTTCTTCCACATGCAGCCTGAACTTCTTCACCTTCTCAAACAAGGCCTTTGCCTGCTCACCTTCCTTTTTATCCAGAGCCCCTGCTGTGGATTTGTCAACCACGAACTTCTCGGGAATTGACTTTAAAGACTGAGAGTTGACCAGGCTGCCTTCTGGGCCAGACTGGATGGTGCTGGATCTATTCACGTTGTTCTTCCTGCTGTCCTTTTCTTCTGAGTCCTCCCCGGACACTTCAGATAAAGCCCGTGTGGTCCAGGGAGAGTCAAAACATTTCCCTAGGATTGAGATGAAATGCTCTATTTTGGAGCTGGAGCCAGGGAACTTGAACCAAAAGTTACTGCACAGCATGAAGACTAGAGTATGGATGAGGACAAGGTAAGGGAAATACTTGGCATACCAGTGGAGGGCTCGCTCATAACACATCTGGTTTATGAAACTGTACTGCTGAAGGTCCAGGTCTGTCTTCAGTCCTTTCATCTCCACCGTGGCAGGGTTAGGGGCAGGTGGTTTAGGCGGGGGCAGTGGGGTGGTGCTGGCGGCTGCCTGAGAGACATTCGAGACAGAAGAATGGTTCTGAGAAGGCTGCACTCTCTTTGGAAGGCAGATTATCTTGTCTTGCATGACCTGAAACACAGAAATGATATTTTCAAATTATATTACTCAAAGAGCCCTCATAATTTCATTAGTGCTAAGAAAGCAGCAATAACATCCAATAAATGTCCATTTCCTCTGCCTGGAGAATACAATGTTCAATTCCAGCATCAAGATTTTATTCTTAGCTCACATGTTAGAAAAATGAAATTTCCTACTTTGTTCATCACATCTAAGTTAAGACATAAAACAAAGTGGTCTTGTACTAGGGCACAGAACAATTCACAACAAAATACATATTAAATATATTAAATTCAGGTACTTTTTAAAAATTGTATTTATTCTCTCATTAGAGCCTGGGAAAATCATTGGTCTGGGAAGCACATCCCCTTATCATACTCAATCTTGAATTAGATGGCCTTATACCATTAGCTTGCGTATAAGGAGTAAAAGAATTGGAGAGAAGAAATATAGAAAATACTCCTATCTCCTATCTTTATAGATCTTTTTTTCCTATCCATATCCTGGACTATATGCATAGCTGAATATGAATGACTTTAATATAAACGGAATTTCATTAGGTTTTTATAAAAGCAATTTCTTCAGAGAGAGATAAATGAATATAGAAATGTTCAATGGTATAATGATGAGTTTTTCATATCATAAATTAAATTGAGACTCTCTATTCCCCTACTAATGTTTCAACTTGTTGAAAAGGTTATTAAGCTAAAAAAAATGTTAGGCGGGCAACGGTGGCTCAGTGGCCGAACTCTCGCCTGCCATGCTGGAGACCTGGGTTCGATTCCTGGAGCCTGCCCATGCCAAAAAAAAAGTCCAGTAGCCTTCTCCTGGGATCATAATTTGGGAAAGAGATGTAGGATTTGAAGTGGAGGTAGGATAAGACAGGACACACTCTGAGTCAACCTGGAGGAGACTTCCCTAGGAGGAAGTCCATGTAAGCGGAACTGTTTGAACAGTAAGTAAACAGCTCAGGCAGGAATAACAACCAAGGAATTAACAGCAATGACACGTGGAATTAATAATGTAAAGAAAAAATTTATTTGTACCTTAAAATGTCAAATGGTTAGAAATCCATAATGTAGTTACTCTGCAAGAGCAAAGACTTAAACCCTTTATATCAGTTACCGCAATGGACACTGAGTGCATTGGGAAGTGGACTGCTGTGGCACGGGAGTGTGGCCACAAGCAGTGACAAGCGAGAGAGCAGTCCACCAGACAGAAGCACAGGGTGACAATGCAGTGGATTTCTCACCACTTTGGTCAATGCCTAACACAGAGGAGACTACTAGTATTGTTGTGCAAGATGTCCTTCCAGTTCCAGCAGAGGTCTGGGCATGGAGGCCAGCGCCCACAGAGATGACGACGGGGATGGCGATTATAATGATGATGATGGCGAGTTCAGTGATGAGAGCTATAATCATCACTGAGGCACAGGGAGGTTAAGTGACCTGCTTAATGATATCTGGCCCAGATCCCACATTCTTATTCTTACTGTCAAAAGAATCTCAACTTGACTTTTTCCTAAACAACAAATTACTTTATATAAATAATTCATGCTTTACGGGAAAAAATTTACTGCTTTCCATAGCTTATGGAGACAACAATGAAAGAATGAGGTTTAGAGATGAGGAAGTTTCACTCGAAGATTTATAAAGGTCTGCCTCAAGGATAAAGCAGGAGGCAATTATTATATAAATCAAAAGAAGGCAGGAGAGAATAACATGTGTTTACATTCAGAGGGCTCGGTGGCTAGAAAAGTGTGATAATTGAAAGGTGGTCTTCAAACATCTTTAGTTCTTACCTATTTTAAAGAAAAATGTTGAGCATTACTAGCTAATATATCTATGCCTATTTGTAATTACATCTAGAAATTACTCTCAATCCATATATCAAATATTGGTAAAGCTCAATTTCTTTCTCTTTAAGATTTATAAAAATAAATATAAATAAAAATTTTTATTTTCATGTCAGACCTCAGTGGACCATCTTTCATATTTCTTTGCGGTCAAATATCCTATTTTGGAAATCACTGGAATAGAGAAGAGTAAGAGAAAGCCTAGACATGCCAGAATTTCTTGAAGGAATATAAAAGAAAAACACCTAAGAAATTCAATGTTTGGGATAATGCACCACATGCTTTAACATTCGTGGTTTTAATTAATACTCCAACACTCTGTGAGGAAGGCAGAGGGTGGGGGCCTGGGACCACAGAAAACTGGAATGCTTCTCTGAGCACATTCTCCACCAGTGACACCTCTGAGCTAACACATTAACATGATGATATTAATGACAGAAGAATCAGCACAAAGGTAGGCTCCCTCAGAAGGTGAAAAGGCAGGTACCTTCTTAAGGTGCAAAACTCCTGCTAAGGGACCAAGTGGGCCCCTGACTATCCCCCTGCCAACCCCTCTTCCAGACTTGCTTCTGATGGCAGAAGAACCCTGGAGCTGGGCTGCTGTATAAAGTTTGTTGTTATGTTCTGTAACGTCTTGCTCAGCTGAGTGACAAGTGGGGACTGAAATACAGAGTGTGCTCTCTGCTTAGCTGTGTGCCCTTGGGACTGCGTCCATATGGTGGTTTACCATCTTATATTTTGCACAAAGCACCTTATTGGTGATCATCAGCCATGCTGTGGGGGTAGGTGATAGTCTCTCCATTCTACATTAGAAACCAACAAAGGTTCAGAGAATTTAAGCCACTTGCCCAATCTAGGTATTGGTAGGGCAGGTATTTCAACTGATCTTTTGACTTCCTGCTGGTGTTCTTCCACTACTCCACACAGTTTTCTCATTTTACCAAACTTCTGCTACGATGGCCTTATAGTGAACAGCCCATCTTAGGACGTAATACATATACATGATCTACCGAAGTTCCTTCAGCCTTCTTATTTTATAATTCTTTCTCAGTCTTAGTGACCATAAATTTTTAAATTCCTAATCAAGTCCCAGAAGAATAAAGACAGTGATCTGTTTTCCTAAAGCTGCTGATTAACCAGAAATAACTGAGTAGAAACAATATTGGAATTAAGTCACTAAGAGTAATAGTTGTTCGTGCTTCTGAGAGAACGTAAGACATTAGAAAAATGCAAATTCATAACTAGAAACTAGAATAGAGGTTACCAGGAGCTGGGGTGGGTTAGGGAATGGGGAATAAATGTTTAATCGGTACAGCATTTCT
This sequence comes from Tamandua tetradactyla, assembly GCF_023851605.1. Classification (NCBI taxonomy): domain Eukaryota; kingdom Metazoa; phylum Chordata; class Mammalia; order Pilosa; family Myrmecophagidae; genus Tamandua; species Tamandua tetradactyla. The sequence continues at coordinate 34,997,282 of NC_135337.1, forward strand.
TTTGGGGGTGATGGGAGACTTTTGGTAATGGATGGTGTTGATGGTAACACACGATTGTAATGTACTTAACGGCACTGAATCATATACTTAAATGTGGTTAAGTGGAGGAAATTTTAGGTTCTTTATGTTACTAGATTTAAAATTTTAAAAGCCATTGATCTGTACAACACAAACAGTGAACCCTAATGCAAATTATGGATTATTTTAATAGTAAAATTACAATATTGTTTCATCAATGGTAATCAAGGTATCACACTAATGCAAAGTGTTAATAGGGAAAACTGTGAGTGTGAGGGGGCATATACGGGGACTCTATTTGCTGCGTGATTTTTCTGTAAACCTACAACTTCTTTAATTTAAAAAAAAATGTATTTGATGAAAAAAAAAAATAAACCCAGCACAAATGTAATAGAAGTTAGGCAGGCTCATGGGGTTTGCTGCAATAGAATTCAATCAGTATGTCTTTGTCAACATTGTCAGCATTGTTCAAAGTTGTAAACTGGAACTAATGGAGGAATGCATTCATGATTTAAAATATTGTAATTGCTACTAGTAGATGTATATATAGAAATGTATGTTCTATAGTAGCATTACCTAAAGTCAAGTTCCATAGATGCATCTTTGGGTGTCAGTGTTTGAGAAAATGTTCTGTGGTCAAAGACATTAGGAAAACCATAGGTGAAAGCATTCATCAGGCTTCTTCCTCTTAGGACCTCTTGGAACCTCAAAATACTCATTTGCAGACGATCTCTAAGAGGTTTGCAACATGTGGCATTTACCCAAAATGTTTAACTAGAGAGCTTTTCCACCCTCCACTGCAAAAAGACTTCACATTAGAATTTGCAGTGTCATTGGCATACAAAGACTTTTCTTTATCTTTTTAATTTTTAGTTTTGAGCCCATGAAGCAGAGAGTTTGTCTATTTCTATTGTCACCAAAGTAGTGCTTTGTGTATTTGAAGTACACTTACAGATCATAATAAACCATTCGATGAGTCACGATAAAAAAAGAAAAGAAAGAAAAAAAAATAAAGAAAAAGACCAGTAGAAACAGCTAAGAATGGAATTCCACAGGAATGTAAAGGCAGGTTGTTCAATCCAGGATTAGGAAAAGGAGCAGGGTAGGTGGGGAGTGGAGCAGCTAGAAGAAAAAAAAATCCGAGAGGATCATATGGTAGCCCATGACAAACTCTGGGATCTGTCCTGTAACTACTTGTTGAAGAGTGCTTTGAAAACTACTGCTTTTTTATTTCTTTACTATGTATATATGTTATACTATACAATAAGAAGTTAAAAAAAAAACACAAAGGTATCTACTTATATAGTCAATTTCCAGAGAAGCATGGCGGTGAAATGCAGTACTCACATGTAGATAACTAGATGAAAAGGTACCTTTCCATTAATAAGAAATCAAGGGGCTGAGGTTTAAATAAAACAAAACCACTGAGCCTCAGAGAAACTGCTTGAAATAACGAACATAGAGCAATATAAATAAGGGCCACTTATCTATTTCACACCAGAGATATAAATGACACATACGGGGGTGGTGTGGGACACGCAGAACATAAGTGCTGAGTAGTTCTGATTGTACTCTCAGAAAAATTCAGTAACTCTGGAGTGTTTTCTGCATGTCAGGCATTATGTTAGGGGTACCAAGAACAATAAGCTCTTCAGGGTCTAGCCAAGCAAAAGACAACTAAATTAGTAATTATAGAATGATAAGTACTCAAATTCTTGCTTTTCTTTCACACCGAGCTTTATAATCAACTTGTCAAGGCCCAGAAAAATAGATGGTATTGTAATTATATTAAAATTGTAAATTAAGAAGAATTGATATCTTGATTTTTCTTCTGCTGGTGTCATTCCACCTGTTCACATATAAATTTGTGTTTCAGGAAAGTTATCCAGCTTTCCTCACGTAGGTTTTGAACATTTATTGTTCTGCCTACATACTTTTCTTTTCTTTTTTGCTATCATAAATGGGTCTTCTCTTTTAAAATGCTCGTTAGCACAGAAGGTAGAATCTTCCTTTTACCTTTCCCCATTCCCATGAATTTCCTCTTGGTAAGCACTGATAAATTTGGTCCAACCCAGATCTTTATCCAGCATATACATGACATATAAACAAACGGGATCTTGTTATAGGTTTTATTCCTGCACCTTCAGTTCTCCACTTTCACGTTATGTCTTGGAGACCTTCACAGATTGGTACACGGAGATCTACTTCGTGCTAAGGACTGGAGAATTACACAGGGTGGATGCGTTCTAATTTATTAAAAACATTCCCATGACGATGGACATTTAGGCAATTTTGTTATTAAAAACAACACCAGTCTCAAGAGAGTACAGGCCGTCTGATTTCACACAGCATTCTGAAAACCAAGACAGAACAGACAGACACAGAGAACAGATCAGTGGTTGTCAAAGGTTGGCGGTGGAGGGAGAGGTTCACTCCAAAGGGTCAACGTGAGGGAATTCTTTGGGGTGTTGAAATTCTTCTGTATCCTGTTCACGGTGGTGGTTTACGAGGATCTATACATATTTTGAAACTCAAATATATACCTTGTTTAGACAGTGGTGTCTTCTTGAAAAGGAAAAGACTAAATGCTGTCTAATACTAAAATTGCTCCATTAGTTTCTTCCCTAGAATTTTCAACATGATATCATTTTTAAATCTCTGTTTTTCACTTTGGCTGTCATTTTATTTTTTTAGGTGTCTTTCTTTTTACAAGTGGATATATAATACATTGTTTTCTCACTCATATTTGGAAATTTATTGATACTTAGATTTATTTCTATATCTTAAATTTATAGTTTTTTTAAAAATTTCTCTTTTCTCCTTCTTTGTGCCTTTTATTGCATTGATAATGTTTTCCATTTCTTCCACTTCTCTCCCAACTGGCTAGGAAAGAGTAGACTATATTTCTATGTTTTTAGAGGTTATCTATAATCTCTTAAGTCTTGCACATAATGTTTTTAGTATTCCTACTCCCTCTCAGGGCATGTTTTTAACTACTTGCTGAATAGTTCCCCATTTTGCTGTTTCAGAGTTTATTTTAGCTTTTTTTTTTTTGAAACACAAAATTAAGAAAAAAAATCTATAGCTGATAATGATTGCTTATCTATTTATTAATTTGTATGTTACCATTTTGCTTATATTCAACATACCCTGAGTTCATTTTCCTTTTGGATGAGGTAATAATTAAAAAAGTAATTTAAAAAATTTTAAAAAATTTGGATGGAAAACTCATATCTTTTTTGTCTGAAAATATTTACTTTCTTTCTTGAATAACAGTAAGTTACAAAATTCTGTATTGACATTTATTTCCTCTCACCATTTAAAGATCTTGCCCCATCATTCTCTAGTCTCTATTTTTGCTGATGAGAAGGCTGTTGTCAGTTTGATTTTGTTCTTTGGTAGAGTATTGTTCTCTATGGTAGCTTTTGAGATTTTACCTTTATGCTCACATATACTACAGTTTTACTTTAACTTGAGTGTATATGTATTAATCCTGTTTAAATCCTGGAGCTAAGAACTTGATTTTCTTTAAATTTGGAAAATTTTAGCAAACATATCTTAAAATATTGCCTCAAAAATTGCTTCATCATTTCCTTCATTTTCTCCTGCAATTCCTATTAGATGGATGTTATTGCCTCTCAATTTATCTTCCACGTGTGTGCTATATGTGTGTGTATGTGCTTTAATCTCTTTCTCTGTGCTGAGCTAGGTAATTCAGAACTCTTCTCTAATTCAATTATTCCTTCTGCAGTGAAGAACCATTCAGTTCATACTATGTGTTGGTTTTTTTAATTCAGTGGTTTTTTTATTTCCAAGATTTCAAAAATTTTTTATATCCATCTGTTCTTATGGTGTATCTGCCTACTTTCTCCACATTATGTCTTTATCTCTTTGACTACCCTAAATATATTTATTTTAACTTCCTTGTTGGTGTTTCAAAAACTTAATTTCATTTGGAGTGAGTTAGTATTCCAATTGCCAATTTTGTTGATGGCCTTTCTTAGCAGTTTTCTTCATGCGTTTGGAGCAGTAGGTTGTTTTCTATGGCCTCTCACATACTCTTCTGTGGTTTCCTGCACCCAGCTCTCCAGCTCCCAGTCCACCAGTCCCCAGTCCGCCATCAGGTCTTTTTACCGTGTTCTGATGCTTCGCTGGGAGGTCAGTATTGCAGCGATCCTGTCAAGGAGACAGTGGCAGGTTGACTCAGTTCCTGGCTGGGAAGCTATGTCATCCTCTGCACAGCTTCCTCTGAGGTACCAGCTCCTGCATCTACTTAATCATCGTTCTTTTCAGCTTCTTCTTGGGCATGGGGGTGACCTAACCCAGCCTTTAACTTCAAACAGTGACCAGGCTCTGGTCTCTTATCTTGCACTCTGCATTTTCAGTTTTCTTTACCGGCAGGAGTTGACCTTTTGGCTGCCACTGCCTACTTTTGGATCAGAGCCCAGCAGTTGCTTTAGCCCTACTCAGTATAGTACTCAAACTCCACAGAAATGTTTATCTTGTTTTTAAGCCCAAAATGCGTAAACATTTTTAATACTTTTAAAATTTTATCTGTTATTGATATATACAGGAAACAGAGGGGATGCTTTAAGCGTAAAACTTAACTTTACAATCTTTTCTACAAGTGTATATTTTAATAGAAAAATTAGTCTTGAGACAAACTAACAGCATTAATGAACCAGTGTTGCTTGGATAATACTAAACAAAGTAAACATGTAGTGCCAAATTTTCCCTCCTGCTAAAATGGTTGAATCTGAACATTCTTTCCAGGAAGAGCATATGAGAATACTTATTTTCTTACATCCGCAACAATAAAATCCACTGTTCCTTTTCTATGAACTATAACTAAATAATATTTCTCCAGTTTGGACTTTAAGTCATAGTTACAATTTTATTGCTATAACAGAAAGAAAAAGTGAGAAAATTTGCTGCAAATGACAAAACAGGTGTACATTTTAATAAGTTAACTTCTGGTACAGGTGTATTATTTAGATTGGGGCATATTCTTTACTATAGTAGCACTTTAACTTAGTTTTGGCAGATTTGATACAAACAGGTAAGCTACAGTCACAAAATAGGCAAATATGGGCCAATAAAAGACGATTACTACTTTGTCCCTCCCCTAGGCCAAAGATTCAAACACAACTTCTGGTTGGTTCCAAAGAGTTCTTCCCTGAAGTTGATCAGGCAGACTTGTCCCCAGCCTGACAGAATAAACCAAGTGATCTCTTGTCCAAGCAAGAAACAGACCCCAAAGACCCATTCACTAGGTCTTATTCAGAGTATTATTTGTGGACAGACTACCCTTTATAGACTTACTGAATATCGAGTATATTTTGAGCATCATAGGAAAACCAAAGACATATGACCAACATTCACTGTTCTAGAGTGAAGAGATATAATCTAGTTGAAGAGATATAAATAACCATAAGAAAAGTCATATAAGAGTGCAAACAAGCCAGGATATACACCAAATAAATGGTCCTGGCAAATATGTAGAACAGGAGCTCAGATTTAAACAGGGAAGGTTTCCTGGAGTACGAGCAGTTTCATTTGGGTCTTTGAAGCTTCTAGGGAGGGTTAGGTCAGAACCTTGTGGATTCCAGAGAAGACTGAAAAGATGGACTGTCATTTTTCCTTGATGTAGACTCATTTCTCCTGGGTAAAGGGATTGAGAGTGAAGGGAAAGGAATTAACTTTCATGCCACTAAGTACTTTTTCCCCCAAACAAGGCGCTTGAAGAACAAAAAAAGTACCTATTCCCTAAAGTACCAGGTTTATCCTCATAGGTAACTCTGGAAATGCAGACTTTGTTTCAAGGCTAACCATTAAAAATATTTTAAGAACAAAAAGTCTTAGTGAGAACAAAAAGGAACTGAAAAAGCAGGAAACATGGCTCTAAAGGGGGAGAAAGTTTAAATGCTTTATTCTCAGCAAATGTCTTATTCACAAGTCTTGCTAGTCTCCAAGCCCCATGTATGAGCATTTAAGGGGAAATCACCACTGGAACACAAAAAAGAGAGAGACAATTCTCTGACAAGAACTATATACTCTGTACCTCTATCACCAGGGTAAACAAAACAAGTCTTGTCTCCAGGGGAAATGGAAAAGCACAACTGTAAACTTGTGGCATCATTTCCTGCCTGCTGTGCACATGGTATCTTCCTTTCTTTCTGTTTTTTAATCATTTAAAAAATTGTTTATTTGTAAATAAGTAAATAATATTATGTATACTAAGCCTAAAAATTTAGACAATCAAGACTATATTAATAAATCATAAGCATTTGGAATACGAGTCCATTTGCACATAAATTTTAGAAACAGCATAATCACTGTATACATGTACTCGGAGTGTACATTAAATTACCTCAATTATACTAATAACTCCTTAGAAAGGATGTATTCTGTTTAGTTCTAGTTGAAGTATCATAAATTCCACATTAATTAAACTTTACTGTATTTCACAATAGCTCTGGCTCAAGTCCTATAACTTCAACCTTCGGTGCCTACCTATTTTATACAATCATGGGCAAGTTGTATGTACACGTGTTTTAATGTTTTTTATTTTTAAGCTTTATTTTATCACCCTTATCAACACACATCAGAAAGCATATCAGCAGTGTATCTTATAAGTCAGTTTACAGCAAAGCTGAACAAGGCTTTACAGAATAGTGTCTAGCCAAAAACTACATGTAACACAGTCAATTGAAATGCGGTGTTCATACCTTTTAAATAGATAGGAAAATGGAAAATAAAAGTTCTTTGCTATTTAGCAAGAAAAAAAAAGCAAGTTTAAAAGATTTGAATGGAAACCAGAAATTTAGGGATTTGAGAAAAACATCTTGGTATTGACATACATCTACATTTATAATTCCCTTAATAATTAAAAAAAAAGACAAACTCACAAACATTAAGACATTACCAAGAACAAAGAAACACAGTGCCAAGAAATGCCAAGACTAATACGCTAGTGAAACAACTGGTAAGAATGTTATAGTTATTCACTAGGTATTTTTAATATTCTTGCAGTTCTGAGGTGAAGGTAAACCAACAGGAGAGAATACTCCTTATAACTGGCTTTGGTTTAAGTGATCTTTCACATTTTTTTCCTAACCATACCTTCTTCAGAAAACATAGCAATTAGGTATTACAGAGGAAAATAATAAGGTTTTAATCTTCACAAACAACCCCCTCCAGTGCTGATATAGGAGGCCATAGACTGTTAACATTTATTGATCATAACTAGATTTTTTTAAGAGTGATCAAAAGGTAGCAAAGATGGAGCCCTACTGTGGGAAAATTCCTTCTACCCCAGCTTTGACACTGTTTAGAGGATATAAAGGAATGCTAAGTTATTTAAGTTTTTTTTTTTTAATAATTAAGAATGAAGCAACAAATCCTCCAGGAAAAGGTATGGCAGCTTTACACTCTGCAAAGTAAATATGCTACAGATTTGGAGCTTAAGTTTTTCTTGCTTTAGTAAATAAACTACTTATTTCCATAAGGTGCTATAACTTTGCAGCAAGTGCCTACTGATGCCACCTACTATACCCAATATGCAAAGGGAATACGAAGGTGGCTAATCCCTGGGTTCTTTCTGATCCTTAGTGCTGATGTACACCAAATATACAAAAGCTGGAGTTCAAATATTAATTTTTAAAAATTAGGCCAAACTGACTGTGAGGATTTAATATGGTTTCATAAGCTTTTACAATAATTTTCTGGAGGGAGCAATAGTGGGGGATGTATAGGAAAGGCAGTGTTTCTATGCTACAGGTACCAAACCTGGATTTAAAAAAATAAACATTTTTAGAGCATTAAAAATATGGAAGATTGCTAATATGAGTAAGGAAGGAGTCATTTCCTTCCCCTATTCTATGTACATGTTTTTTTTTTATTTTCCTGAAGTCTGTAATAATCTATTGCTAGTAATAGATGCACAAAAGTTGCTATGTAAAATTATCCCTCGGTTCTATTCTAAACTCATAGTTCAGTTGATTTTAACCTATCACACCTGGGAGGAAAGTACTGGAGCCTTAAGTCAAAACTCAACTCCACTTGTCTAAATAGTCACATTATTTTGTTGAAGACTTGTATATAAATATAAATCAATAAATAAATCTACACAGTCTGAGAGATAGTTTAGAATGCTATGACCTGTCATTCTTGAAGGAAAGTGGTACATAGTTTCTGGATAATTTAGAGAAAAGTTGACCTTTCCATTTATTTAAAAAATTAACAGCTCTTCTGTTTATCTAACCTCTGAATTTATCTTGCTGAATTCACTGGTTCCTAAAACTTGCCTTAAGCAAAGTTTGAAACCTAGGCAACTAAGCAGCTCAAGAATATTTCAAAGTGTCTTAAATTGTTTTTCACTTGAGAGAAACAATAGTCTCACTAAATCGTGAAGCTGTGTATCAGGTTGGATCCAGCCGGATAACTCCATATTCTAATATAGAGCTATAAAAAAGTTGTCTTGTGGGTAAATGATGTGTGTTCTCAAGGATTTTGCAATGGACATCATCACCAACTATCCTTTTCTATACCAGAGGCTGAACAATGAGTAGTACACTTAACTTCTATAGCACCAAATATAACTACCAATTGAATTTTTATCTATAAAGATAATTTGAAGAGGCTCTGAAAGAGCAGAGAAACTAAGGATCAGAAGGTTTAAGAGTATCTAAAATTTAAATATTAAACCTTTCACACAAACTGTCTCCTTAAAAGAAAGGTAATAAATAAGTTACATTTAAATGACCAACTTATCTGGAAATAAATCAGATACTTCTCATTTAAGAGAAAGTGGAAATTATTTAAATATGAGGGGCAGAAGTTAAGCTAAATATACAATTCAAATTACATTCAAACTCAAATATAAAATATACAGGAGGAAAATATATATATTATTTTTATTATTATATATAATATTATTTTATTATTATACATATATATAAACAGAAGTGAAATTTTCCTAAAAGGAAGTGAATATTCACTAACCCCCACCATCTCCCCAAGGAGGTAAACTACACTAAAGAGAAAAAATCCACATGGATCAAGGTACTTTATCACTTTGATATATGTAAGAAAAAAAAATAAACACAACATATCTCCCTTATTATACATAGAGCAAGTCTTTCATCAACGGAAAGAGAAGTGCTGTCAGATTTGTGGCACTTTCTTTGTCGTTCACCAGCTAACGCATCTGAATTCACTTTGTCTCATTAAGTGCTCTCCTTCTAGATGAGTCAGCTGGTCTAGAAATCAAACTTGAGGATGAAGATTTCTCTTCCTGCAGCTCACAGGGTCCTTTTCATCACAAGCAGCTTCAAAGTTGACACCAGTTTTCACTCACAGTTGTACCTGAACCTGATGGTTTTCTTGCATTGTGTGGGTGTCTTTTTGTGCGTCAACAGACTTTAATAACTACAAAAGCAAATCTGCTCTTACCAGGGTCTCCTGTTGCAAAGTGGGAACCTGTGCTGAAAGCACTATCAGTGGGCAGACACGCAGGCACGGCACTTTTGTGGTGTGGGGTTTTTCGCACCTAGAATGGGGCTCCCTTGAGGTTCCCCTGTTCCCTGCATGGAAAGCAGAAGCCCGACACCTGGGGCCTCGGTGGCCAGTCCACTCCCACTGCCCAGGCCACTGGGGCTCTGGATGCACTCGGTCTGGGGAAGGAGGCTCTTGGGGGCACAGGTGTCAGAACCTAGGTTCCAGGGTTCAGGGCTGCTCCTTGGGCTCCGCTTCTTGCTCCAACACACTTCCAGCCACACAAGGCCCCACTAACCCCCAAAAGAGCGGAGCTCGCTAAGACTCTCCCCCCAACGCGCACCCCCTACCACACGCCACGGCCCACCGGGTCTTCTTCTTTTTTTTTTAATTGATATATATTATGCAGTTACACACATGTAATCATCTAAAGTGTACAATGAATGGTTCAAAAATCATCATATAGCTGTGCATTTATCATCATTGGCTTTTTTGTGAAAAAAAATGGCATATATACTAAAAAGCAATACATTTCAAAGCACATCAGAACAATTAATTGTAGAACAGATTTCAGAGTTTGGTATGGGTTACAGTTTCACTCCCACCTTTCTTTTTTTTTTGGCATTGGCAGGAACCGGGAATTGAACCCGGGCTTCCGGCATGACAAGCGAGAACTCTGCATGCTGAACCACCATGGCCCACCCCCGCCTTCCTTTTTTAATGATGTTCAAAACATATGAAGGCCATAAGTTCTTGCATGAATGACTTCAAAGGTATGATTCTTATACAAGGAGTATTTAAGTCCAGGGTACAAGGGGGAAAACTGCTATTGCATGCTATGGGCTATGTTTAACAGGAAAACATATCAGCAGTACTACAGCACACCAGGGGTAAATAATGGGGGGAGGGATAAGAGTTAAGAGGAGGTTTAGGTTTCCTATTTGGTGAGTGTGTACTTATTAGTTATCTTTCTCTTGGGAACAATAAAATTATCAAAAATTGAGTGTTGATGGACTGTGAACTTTGGGCATCATACATGATACCTAATTAATGCAAGTGGCTGAAGGATGCACTGACTGAGAAATAGATTGGTGAACGATGGTGTATACATATGATCAAATATTGTGCTGCTACAAAAAGGAACAAAGTCGTAAGGCATGAAACATGGTAGATGAACCTGTGGGACATTTGATGAGGCAGAATAAACCAGAAACAAAAGCGCAATTATTGTATGGTCTCTTTCAGAAAATGCTTACAAGAAAACAGAGGCCTAGATTGTAAGCTCTTATAGCAGCCACATTTAGTCTGGAGTGGTAATTATTATTTCTGGATTTTGAGAGGCTGTTTTATATATGTATAAGCTGGTATTTAGAGGTAAGAATGGAGCCAGTCCAGTCGTGATTGAGGTAATTCAGAACACAGGGTAAGGAAGACATTGTCTATATTTTAGAACCTCATCTACTCTTTGAGACCAAGGGAAGAAAGGTGTATTTTGTCCAGTACCTAAATTTTCTGTAGCACATAATCTAACTCAACCTGTCTGGATAGTTATCTAAACAATCCAAACACAGGGAGCCCAGAATAAGAACGAAGGCCTTGAGTCCTGTATAGCTTAATGTCATGCCTGGAAACATCCTAGAATATATGAAGCAGATAATCAAAAAGTATTGGCAAAGTCTCTTGAGGGATGAGAGAAAAAAATAAAGACTCGTTAAACTTTACCACCAGGGAAACCCCTGATACTGTGCCAAACATTAGGGACATGCAAATCAATAGGCCAAGCCCTTGATCTTGAGGCTTATTCTTGTGAAGTTTATGTAGGTAGCTGAGTAGCTTAGCCTACCTATACATATGCCTAAGAGTTACTTCTCTTTCGTTGCTCAGATCTGGCCTCACTCTCTCTAAGCCCAACTCTGCAAGTGAAATCATAGCCCTTCCCCTTATGTGGGACATGACATCCAGGGATGAAAGTCTCTCTGGCAGAGTGGCACCATGGGACCAACAATTCCATCCTGACCAGAAGGTGGAAAAAAAGTGTAACTAATAAAGTATCAGTGGCTGAGAGAGTTCAAATAGAGTCGAGAGGCTACTCTGGAGGACACTCTTACACCAGCTTCAGTTAGACATTGCTACCTATCATAACTTGCCAAAAACCAACCAGGACCATTCCAGTCAATCCTAAAGAACACCTAGGACATTATCTAAGATTCTACAAAGGTTCCATGCACTAGGGTGACTTTCCAGAAACCTACAACCTCCAGATGGGTCCCTGGACCAGATAAATTCTGAAATCTAGAGGGCCCAGCCTCTCCAGAACATCAGCTAGTTCCATTTCATTACCCCATATTACTGACAGCCTCCTCCAACATGAAAAAGTTAGAATGGGCACAGCCCAAATACCCCTAAAGAGTGGGAGAAAGATCAAAGGTGATGGTGGTTATACAGAGAAGGTAGGGTTTAATAAACAAGGGAGATTACTGAATCATTATATTGATATTTCTTTTAGTCTCCACTATCTTACAGCGGCGAGAAGTAAACACCTAAAATTGGGGAATTATAACCCATAACAAAGTCGGAAATCTGTTCTACAACTAATTGTTGCGCTGCACTTTGAGATTTATTGCTTTCTAGTGTATATGTTATTTTTCACAAAAAAGAAAAAAAAAGTCAGTTGTAATGATAAGAAATATTTATTCCTTCTAGCCTCCAATATTCTGGAGCAGCTAGAAGGAAAAATCTGAGACAGTCACATGGTAGCCATGACAAACTCTAGGATCTGTCCTGTAACTACTTGCTGAAGAGTGCTTTGAAAATTACTGCTTTTTTCTTTCTTTGTTTTGTATATATGTTATATTATACAATAAGAAAGTTAAAAAACAAACAGATGATGACCAAGAACTAACACATGTGTACAGGGGAAGTGAGAGATATTAGAGGGAGGGAGAGAAAAAAAGACTAAAGGAAATGCCAAATTTTATGGTGCTTATTTAATAAAGCACAAGGGCTGAGTAAGAAGTCTGTTTTTATTGGTTGTTTCCTCAACAGGAAAAGGAAAAGAAATAATCATACTCTAGTACCCCTGGGGCATGCAGTCAATGTCCCTGGAACACATCCAAGGGATTGGAGAGATGAGTCTATTCAAACCTGGATTTTTTAATTTATTCATTTTCTCAGAGGCAAAGTAGTTCATTTATTAAAGGTTTCATTGGCATGTGATTAAAAGCCAAGGCACTAAAAAATTTTCTTGAGTTAAACATCATCAGAAATTCATTTCTATGCTTGAGAAACCATAAATCCCATCAGTTTGTTACAAGAATTAAACACTTTGAAAAGCTAAAGCATATTTTCTTGAATCTTATGATAATACGTAGCGAGTAATAGTTAAACAGGTAAAAAAATAATTTCAAATACTTTACCAGAACTGCAATAGTTTTTAAGCTTGAATTTTTTTGCTCTATCACAGCATCTAAGCAAATATGGTGTAGTTGTCTATTTAATTATGGGTTTCCTTCCTAGACCACTGAGCTCCTTAAAGGCAGACACTGTGCCTTGTTTTCAATGCCTGGTACAAAGTAGATATGCAATAAATGAGGTGAATAAAACAAACAGTATGTTCCCTCATACTCCCCAAAGGAAAACAAACCACAGCAATAGCAAGTACACACACTGATATAACCAGATGCCACTGAACATCTGGAAATATTTGGCTTCTAGCTACCTTCCTCTGAGATGAAACAATTCATTTCACACATCCTCCATATGCCAAGTGATGTCAGCGTAGTGATTCCTAAAGCCAGAGCTAATTGCTGACTCATTTAAGACATGGAAAAAGTGCCAGATTTGGGAGGCACAGTTAATGTATTCCTAAGTAAAAAAGAAGTCATCATATCTATATTAGGATCATGTCTATATTTGGATATTTGTTTTAATAAAATAAAGCCAGTTCTCCTATCACTGAAGTGTTGACACACTGGCTTTCCTGAGGGCAAGGATGGCAATATACAATATCTGCACTAATTTCTTTTTAACCTAGTTGATTAGCTTGAAATTTTTTAGCCATCAAGGATGGAATCATTACCCATATCTTCTTGGTTGTGTCTACATTGAGTTTTTCCCTTGTCTTTTGAGGAAAGCTGCTCCAGAACAGGGAAGAAATGTTTCAAGAGTGAGGGAGTGAGTGAGTGAGATTTAAAAGCAGTCTCTTTTCATGTTCCTTCATGCAATTTTTCCATAAACCAAACGGACCAGTGAAGTGTTTGACTTTTAACAATTTTAGATTTAAGTGGAAAACACCCAGTCAAAATCATGAGGGAAAATTCCATGGGCATATAAACACTGTGGATGAAAATTATGGATATACAATTCATGATTCATAACTAAGACCACTGTTTCAGTTGTTTGAATAATTTAAAATATTTACCTATAATTATGCTCTCGAAATGATGTAGGATAAGTTCTTTTTGAAGCAACACTGAATTTTTAGCTCTGTGATCAGCTGACTTATCTTTGGATCTCTATAGTTTACTGATAAATATATGAGCGGGTGTAGGATAACAGAAATTGGGAGAATCCTAAGAGAAACATAAATTTTCTGGACTAAACAAAATGTACAAACAGCACCAAGAAACGGAACTCTAAACACTAGATACAGCCAAACAAACAAACAAAAAAACTGTTCTAAAAGGAGTTTGCAAAAATGATCATCTATTCTAAAAATTTACCCTACCATAATAACTAAAGAATAATTTGCTATAGAATTTGGCAAGTGAGATGGTGTCAAGTGCCAGGCTATGGTCCAATCTATGTGAAGGAATGAATGAATGATACAATTTACGAGAGAATAGCTATCTATAACTTGTTATGACATCATAGAAGGCTTGCAGGTAAGGCAAGAATCATGACAATTTTTAATCATTTATGTGCACTGAAAGGTAAACACATTTTTTCAGTCATGTTTTTTTGGAAGTTATAAGGTCTGGACTCCAGAAGTAACATTAATTCGGATAAAAAAGGCTGCACACACTCCAGGCAAATAGTACCATATAGGGCAAATTTCAGCTAGCGTTTTTCCATTTTTTTCTGAATCACCTAGGTAATGGCTGATTTCTGAATGCAAGACTCTTTGTTCTTGTTCCTTACTCCCTTCCGGGAGAAAGAGGGCTAGTCAAGTTGCTGATACTCAAGGAAAAATATTGTACCATGGTGCTCACAGGGTTACAGCTCCTAAATTCCCATGGCAGGGCTCTCCTTCATGATTAGTCTGTTTGGACTCTATCTTTATAGATTCTCTTGGGAGTCATCCTTTGAAGTCTGTCGTCTTCCCTGAAGCTGAAGTGATACGATGGGTCTAAATTATTCCATATTCCTCATAAAATCTAGCACAGTCCTGGGAACCTAGTCAGCATTCAATAAATTCGCATTGATTTATTTGCAGTTTCACAGCAAAAAATTTATTAAACACAACGCTTCTCCCTAGCACCACATGTACTCAAACAGAAGCTAAATATTAATCTGTCAAGGAGGTTATAAAAGAGATTTCTATTTTGGATGGGAACTTAACTAAGTGACTGCTAAATTTTCTTCCATTCTGAAATTATGTTTTGAATTTGTTTAAAAGAACCTTAGTCAACTGCTGCAGGACATTAGACTTCATGCATAAGAATAAACAGATATCGTAAACATGTCATCATTATTTAAGAACCACTAGATTTTAAATGACTTTAAAATACCTTGAAAGACTAAAGTATCCTGAAGATTTATTGAAAAATTCATTTGAAAACTGGTTGTTTAGAATGCAGAAACCCTTTTCCCACAAAACGACATGAAAGTAACTGGCTCTCAGGGCAGCTCTTAAGAGCCAATCTCTGGATGCTGAAGTCAAGTGCTAATACTGTTATAGAACTTAATCACCACTAATAATAAGGTTTTACTTTGGGCTGCTGACAATATACTTTTCTATCCAACATCAGTATGAATGGGCAATCGTCCAGCTAAAACAAACCTAGTTTTCACCATGGCACTTAATTAAAATTTTATTGTAAACAACCACATATGGCCAAAATATAACAAATTCTCAGTTCTGTAAAATGCTTCATTGATATTATTGAAACAATGCAGTCATTTGCTCAATGGAGTTGCCTCAGTTTCCTAGCCACAACATCATGATGTTTTTCTGTACACACATTTTGGCAGTAGTTCTCCTACATGTGAGGATATATAACAATAAATAAGTCAGGATATGTTGAACCCTTATTCGTTCAACATTGCAGTACATCCTCAAAGAAGTCTCGCTTTTTTTTTTTTTTTTTTTTTTAATTATCAAGTTTGTTGCTCAAACCTCAGGTCCCTGTCTCATTTCTTTCACTGGGTTTATGCTAAGTCTTCTAAGGATAAAGTCCCCAGCCTTCCCCTCTAGATCTGCATAAGGGCTACAGCACTACAAACAAAAGATCATTTATTAAAGGCTGCTTTTTTATACATTTTGGAGATAGATCTAATTTCTACTACCTCTTAATTAACCCACATAAAGCTTTCTCCCATCAGTGTATGGTGGTGAACTTTTAAACTGCATGTTCACATTACTGTTTTTATTATTAAGGCATTCAAATGAATTCATATAGCCACTGAAGCACATCAATGCATTCATTCAAAACATACTTCTACAATATATGCTAGGCTGAAGTCATACAGGTGGGTACAAAGATGAATCACACATAAATCCCACCTTTAAGCAACTTCAAGTATTGTAGGGGCAATGAGATCAGCTCTCAACCTTTTCTGCCATACTTTGTGACTAATTAATGAAGTGCCCACAAAGAGGTGATAGATTGCTTCAGGTGTTCATGTGGTTCTGGGTTCCAAGATATTGTAAGCTTATTATTATTATTATTTTGTTCTAACACCCAGAAGTCACATTTAAACCTGGAAAATTAAATCTAAGACATCTGACATTTGCAGGAACACAAGTGCTCCAGGGCACTAGATGGCGGAACTCTGTTTAGGTTAATGCTGATCTCAGGCCTTACAAAGTAGACCCAAGAAAGAATAAACCGAAAGGGGCTATTCTCCCTCTGTGCTTTCTTTGTTTCTGCTATAAAGGCCTCTTCTTTTCCCTCTGTCTGGAATGTTCCTCCTCCAGATATCCACATATCTCTCAGTTCCTTTAGTTCTGCTCAGCTGTCATCTTTTCAGAAAGGACTTCCTTGACCATCCTATTTAAAACAGGATCCTTGTCACTTTCTCTCTTTACACTGTTTTAATTTTTTCAAAGCACTTGTCATATCTGACATTGTATTTTTAAGTATTTATTTTGTGGCAGGTATTTTGTCGTTTTTATCACTGTCTAACCCGCTGCCTAGAACTATTATATGTAAAGAACATATGAACATGGTCTTTATAACACATGAAAATGATCCTCATAACCCACAAATTCTCTTTAAAGCTTCCCCTTCACAGGTATTTTCGTCTCTGGAAGAGCATCTGCAGTGATAGAAAACTCACTGCCTTACAAGACCTTCTCAGAAAAAATACTTGACTTCTTTAAAGTTTGGGGTTATATTGAGCACAAAATCTTCTTTCTAAAGTGTCTGCAATAGGTTCCATTTGGTCTTCTAGGTCATATGAAATAAGTATAAGTGGTTTAAACTTTCCACATGGCAGCCCAATGAGTATCTGCTGTCTCTTCTCATGTTCCCTTAGTCTTCTCAACTTTATGTTAAATTCAAGCAGGCTTCTTAGAAGGTTTCTTAGTTCATCTTCTCTAATAATCACAATCTCTTAAATAACGATGTACAACAGCCAGATATGAATATAATACAGTGCCTGCATAACTCAAGGTCTCAGGCCCCTTTCAAAGATGTCAGATGCTCACTTATGATTAGCACATGGCTATAATGTGTCATCTATGTTTCATTTATTCATCCCTTCAATCTACAAAACATTCTGTTGAGCATTTACACATGCCTGTTGCTGTTTTCAGTGCTGGGGTTACAGGAGTGAGCACAGCAGAGAAGGCCTGCTCCTATAGAGTTTATTTTCCTGAAAATTAGATGTAATTTTTCTAAACAGATTTTTGCTGTTTTAAACAAAGGGATGGTAATTTTAAGGCTAAGGATTTTCCCACTGGTGAAATCTGTAGTTGGAAAATTTCCTACTTGTGAAATACAATAGAAGTATTTGCCAAGAAATAGATTTAGAGGTTTACAATTGAAAAAAAAAAAAGGATGGATGGAGTATCTGAGTTATATTCTATAAAGGAAATTTGAAGAAATTATTTCATAACGTAGATAATTTTGTATGTGTATGTGAGGGGAGAGGAGAACTTCAGGACAAAAGGGTTGAGTTATTCATGTTCCTTAATGCATAGTATATTATCTTTGGTTCATGCAAAGCCTCACTCTGGTTTTTTTTTTCTTTTCATCTTTCCACAATGTTTTAATCAACAAGACAGTTGACTTTAACATACATGTGGTTACAGAGTAGATTCCTTCCTGAAGTCACTGTGATTTTAATTACTTATTTGTCTGTTTTCTTTTTTTAATTTCATCTGTTTACTTTTTTACAGTACCTCTCAATTTATTTTAAAGTAAAAAGCTTTTTCTTTCAGCCGTGCATTTATCATCACAATTGACTTTTTTTTTTCTTTTTTGTGAAAAACAGCATATATACAAAAAAGCAATAAATTTCAAAGCATACTACAACAATTAGTTGTAGAACAGATTTCAGAGTTTGGCATGGGTTAAAATTCCACAATTTTATGTTTTTACTTCTAGCTGTTCTAAGGTACTGGGGACTAAAAGAAATATCAATATAATGTTTCAGCAATCATCCTCATTTGTTAAATCCTACCTTCTCTGTTATAACTTCATCATCACTTTGATCTTTCTCCTATTCTTTAGGGGCTTTTGGGCTATGCCCCTTCTAACTTTTTCATGTTAGAAGGTGCTGTCGATAATATGAGATAAGAGGTTGGAACTAGTTGATGTTCTGAAGAGGCTGGCCCCTCTGCATTTCAGGACTTATTTGGTCCAGGGGCCTGTCTAGAGGTTGTAGGTTTCTGGAAAGTTACCCTAGTACATGGAACCTTTGCAGAATTTTATATAATGCCATAGGTGTTCTTTAGGATTGGTTGGAATGGTTTTAGTTGGGGTTTGGCAAGTTATGGTAGGTAGCAATGTCTAAGTGAAGCTTGTGTAAGAGTGACCTCCAGAGTAGGCTCTTGACTCTATTTGAACTCTCTCAGCCACTGATACCTTATTTTGATCCCATCTTGGTTTTTAAAAATGAATGAATGAACGAATTCCTTTTAATCTACTTATTCCCCACTATTCCTTTCCTTCATAAGTATTCATCATATAAATTTAGGTATAAATTTATTGTTTCTCAAAAAAAAGCAACTGGACTTTTATTAATATTGCTTTAAATTTATAAAATAATTTGTGGCAACACGACATCTTTGCAATATCAAGTGTATGTCAGCCAAAGTCATTCCATGTCTTCCCATTTATTCAAATTGTCTTAGATGCTATGTATTAGACATTTAAAAGTTTTCTATTTTAATAAAGGCAATTATAATAAAAAAAGCATAATAGAATGCAGGATTTTATAATGGAAGACATGGCGTAAGGGAAGAAGGGGCAGCATTCATTTATATTAAACAGAAGACTCCATGTATGACCTAGAAACTTACTAGTTTTCAAATTAAAAAGTAGTCTCAATGTTAGTGTATTTCTCATCATGGAACACCTATGCAGATTAGAGGATTCGGAATATCTCAGTATTATCAGTGGAAGGAGAAACAGAGGACTTCGATAGGAACAAAATGGGGTGGGAAAGAAGCAGAATGGATGTGTCTGCCTGATATGATCACAGGATTGACCAAGCTTTCCAGGCGAAGGATCCTGATCAGAAATACAAGATCACCTCTCTGCACATGATAGAAATCTATTTATTGCAGACTTTTAAACACAAGTTGTGAATGACTCGACACAGTGTCAACAACTTAAGCTAAATACATAATAAATCCCATTTGCTTCACAAGGAAAAAAGCCCAATACTCTGTCAGTGCTTGATGATTTGAGGGGAAAGATATATGATTAAACATTCAATAGGCAACAAGATCATCACTATCTATAATAGTGAGATAAAAGGAAATGTTCTGTATTTAATGGCTATATTGGACTGTGTCAAATGATCTTCAAAAACAGATTCATGCCCTGTGTTAAACCCACGAAGGGTGAGTTGAAAGGCACTCATATATTATTTTTGTGGCCAGGAATTCACTACATTAAATTGTCAAGGTGATAGATAACAAGAAGTAAAGTTTTCAGGAAGATCAAACCAGTTTGAAAAAACCATCGTAACAACTAGGTCCTAACTAAGACATATTTTTGTTACTAGATGTAACAGGGGGTTTGAAATAGTTTATCTATAGCATTCACCACCACCACCCCTAGGAGATGAGAAAAGCTGCTATTCAAAATTATTTTCACCATCCAAATGATTTTTGTTTCATATTCCCCAAAGATTCAAGTCTTTATAAAATTATCTACTGGGTTCATAGAAACTTTAAAAACATATCTTCAGTGAGGTCCTATGTTAACCCTACCTACTAGTGCTATCTGTTATTTCATCAGTATCATGAGTTTTGCCTTAAATTAATCTAAGTAAGAATTTTTGGGCCTCCATCTGTAAATTCAGAATTGGCAAAAGAAAAAGGATCTACTAGAAATACTGAATAACGGGGGCAGAGGCTGAGGCTGGTAGAAGCAAGAAGTTAGGACACATTATCAAAATGAACTGCTCTGAAATCACTGGTGATTTGTGATTAGATGCCACAAAGCATTTTCACCTGAAGGCCATTGGCCATGGAATGGACTTGATGGTTCTAAATCTGAGAAGCAATAGGCTACAAAAATCAAAGTGGGGATCAACTCTGACCAACAAGCTTAGGTGTTCCACACTCTTTCCCAGGGTGACCCTGATGACCACCCTGGGGATCCAGTTAAGTTTGCAGGGATTTTTTGAAGGTGGTCTCAAGTCTCTGAAACCATTCTTTTGCTTGTTCTTTTTTTGTTGTTGTTTTTCTCTTTCCTTAATTCAGAAAGCAGGAAATATCTTTCCTGTGCAACAATGACAAGGCAGGTCCCCAGGGGCTCCCAGGGGGCTTGCATCTCCCAGTTCCTGTTTCTGTTTTTTAACTACAAGTTCTATATTTGGTAAGAGCCTGCCTGTGGGCTGTTTTGGGTTTGTCATAATAAGATAACCCATAGTCACTGAGCAGAGATCTAAAGAAATCTTATTTTTCCAGGAAGCAACATGTTGACCTTTCAGCATTTGGTCTATGTTATTGAGTGTGCTGAGTTGCTGAATAGTGTTGTTTATAGCACAAAGTCGGGTGTTTACACTATGGGTCCTTGAGGGTGTATGACTTTACAGGAATAGGATTTGTACACTCTCTAGGTTTACAATGAGTTTATATTTGTTTCTTATGGGATTGATGTGACCTAAGTGGTGCTCTTTGTATATGCTCTTATCCCATGCTAGCCTCGAAAAAGCTACTTACTCAGAAATGAATAAATATTTGTCAGATGAGGTAGGACAAGAGTATTGATTCTAATTCTTTCACATCAGATCCAGAAAATATTAAATACCTCTTTAATACATAAAAGTCCCCTCTGCCCCCAGCATTTTCAAAGCTGTCTAGTGTTGAATCTATCTGAATACAGCCCTTTAGGAATATCTACTATTTGCCATGGAAGAGGTAATTTATAAAATGGTTACTGAAAAAGCTATTGGATTAATATTTTGTCACCAATGGATTTTCTTCTAATTCTACCTTAGATTTTGCTTTGTCATGCTTTCAAATCTAGGGGTTAATTAATTTATAAATAAGATTAGAAGGAAGGATTGCACTTTCAATTTACAAAGTGAACTATCAAGGCATGGAACTGTATTTTCACCCTTTTAATTATTACCTTGGACACGGGAAAGGAATTCAAACTTCACAGAATGCTTTGTTTATAAAGTTACCAGTCATAAAGCCCATTCCAGAGGATTATTATAGCAGAGTTTAAATAAGAGCTTAAAATTTTCCTTAGGGAACATTACTTTCATTTGTAATATGGTTTTACTTTCCTGAGTAATATATTTATTTCTTATTTCTTTTAATGCTTACTATAGCTTGGAAGTTCTTCCTTTTTTCTTTTTCTTATTATGCTGTATGGCGGTGGTCACATTTCATTTCTTTTCCATATGCGTTTCCCATTACTGCAGCACCATCTACTGAGGTTTTTGTTGTTGTTGTTGTTGGGGTGGGGGGGAGCGGGAAGTGCAGGGGCCAGGAATCAAATGCAGGTGTCCTGCATGGCAGGCAAAAATTCTACCACTGAATTACCCTTGCACCCCTATTATTCTTTATAGTATGTATATACTGAATAACCTTTTAAAAAATTTATAATTCAGAAAATTCATTCTTTTTCCATTTTCCATTTTCCCATTTAGTCATTTTGCCCTTGTTTTAACACTTAAAATCCTATTTTACAAACCAAAGTTTGACATATAATCTGTATAACTGTAATAGCTTCATTATATTTCATAGCAGTGCATACAGGACTGAAGGATACAGGATGGAGAACAAGCCCTAGACTGAATCCTGGCTGTGCCCTTCTTGACTTTGTAGCAAGTTACCTAACTTTCCATGCTTCAGAACTCTCATCTGATAAATTGCTAATCTACCTCTACAGAGTCATTCATGGAACTAAATAAAATTAAGCACCTACAGATTCAAGCACAGGTTTCCTTACTCGTCTTAACTTGGTGGAAGTGCTATTAGCCTTCTGGATAGGACAATTCTGTTGGGACTGTTCCACCCAATGCAGGATATTCAACATCCCCGGCTCTGCCCATTAAATGCCATCTGTGCCAATCAATGAGGGTCTTATAAAATGATTAAACTAAATCTTGCTTCTTTTGACTTTCTCCTTCCATTCTTTTTCTTAAAAAATATATATATTTTTTGTTGTGTATACACATTCTTTGATACTTAGCTCAATTATCACCTCCTTTCATCCCTAACCTCCAGTAGCTGAGATGATGACATAGTATTACTACTCTTGAAGTCTACCACTATTAAGGCACTTATGCACAGAATGGTATTGCTTATGAATTTCTACAACTTTTTAGACAGTTCGTGGTCGGAGGCAGGGCTGAACTGTATTTCTCTTTCAGCATCTAGCACCCAGCACAGTGCTTGATGTATCGCTGATGTTCAGAGATGTTTGTTGAGTTGAATGGCCCACCCTATTTGAATTCTGAGCTCCACAGCCTTCATATTCTGACACAATGTTCCTTTTGGGCCATCTTATTTCCTTTCAGAACATTGACCATCTCATACAACACTTCCTTGGACCCTTTCAACCGGTGTCAGTTTTCTTTCCAAAAGCTGTAAGGGAAAACACTATGTGCCAGGTTACCTATCCCAGGACAAGTTACTGGATGTGGGTGGTAATGTGGGTGTTGCAGGGCAGGGTGGTCAAGTGGGGAACACCACCAAAAGCCTCTGTATAGCTGAAAGACATGACTGGTATGTGCTCTAGAAGATGATTCTGACCAAGGTGTAGACATACATGTTAGTTGAGCTTGAATTCACTCCTGAACTCAATGTAGATACATCTCCTAAATGATGCTCCTTATAGATGTTTCATAGGTATACTATTTTGTTTTCATTCATTTTGTTCCAAGTTAACTACTAATATTTATAGATTTACTGCATGGTTTCTCTTCTTCATTAATCCTGCCATGGATATGTAAACAAGAGAAATAATTCCCTGTGCTTGCTGAGCAGATCCTGAGGCAGTGCCATGTGTTATGTCACAGTGATAAAGTAAGATAGATGTACAGTCTTCCCACTGATCTATGTCATCTCCGGTCTTTGTTTGCCAAGTCTGCTATGACAAATACCACAAACTACTTGGCTTAAATTATGGGAATTTATTGTCCCATGGTTTTGGAGGCTAGAAGTCCAACATCAAGTTATCATCAGGGTTTGCTTTTTCCCAGAATCTACAGTGTTCCAGCAATCCTCCACCACGTGGCCATCTCTCTGTCCTTGTGTCTGCTCCTTTGATTTCTTCTGAATTCTGGTTCTACTGACTGACTGCATCTGAATTTCCTTTGCTTATAAGAACACCAGTCATATGCATTCAGGCCCATTCAATTTGGCATCACTTAAGTAGGA
The DNA here is from genome assembly GCF_023851605.1 of Tamandua tetradactyla. NCBI lineage: Eukaryota > Metazoa > Chordata > Mammalia > Pilosa > Myrmecophagidae > Tamandua > Tamandua tetradactyla. The sequence continues at coordinate 35,021,031 of NC_135337.1, forward strand.
TCTTCGAAGATCCCATTCACAAATGAGTCCACATCTTAACTAATAGTATTTTCAAAGGTTCCATTTACAAATGGGTTAGCGCCCACAGGAATGTAGATCAAGACTTGAACATGTTTTCTTTTGGGGATCTGATTCAGTCCCCAACACTTCCTTCTATTATTTCCCAACTGTCCATTCTAAATCTTTGCCCTTCTTGAGGACCGACCAAACTCCATTACCTTCCCTGTTGCTACACCATGGTGCCTCCCTCACAACCATAAAGCATTAACTCCCATTATTCTGTTGCCCCACCCCCATCCCAAATAAAATGCATCTGTAGACATTATTCAAATTCTGGCATAAAATGCCACCCTCAAAATCCCCACCCAAATCAAGGGTAATTCTTCTATCTGGATTCTATATCCAGAAGACCATACAGCACTGTGGTGCTTTGGAGCTATTACCCTAGAAAAGCATGCTTTTAATTTTAATCTGTTCCTGTGGGTGTGAACCCTTGTAAATAGAACCTTCTGATGAGGTTACTTCAGTTAAGGTGTGGTCCAGTTGAATTAAGGTGAATCTTAATTGTATTACTCAAGGCCTTAAAGGGAAGGTCACAGAGAGAAAGTGAGAGATTACAGCCAGAAGCTGAAAGTCAATGGACCCGGAAGAGAAGGAAGAAGCCAGCAAAGGCTGCTATGTGCATTGCAATATGACAAAAAAGCTAAGGACCAAGGATTCCTGACAGCCAGCCCCAGAACGCCAGTCTTCCAGGAGCAAGCTTTGCTTTGATGAGGACTTGATCTTGGACTTCTCCTAGCTTCAAAACCATGAGCCTATAATTTCTGTTTCTTAAGCCAACCCATTGCACAGTATTTTCTTTAGCAATGAGGAAACTAAAACACTTGCCTTGAACTCTAGAGTTTTATATCCAATGCTAACTGATATCTCTTGATGTCTGATGTATATATCTCAAACTTAACAGGCTCAAAGACAAATGCCTTTTCAAGTGACTCAGGCCTAAAATTTTTAGGGTCATCCTTGATTTCTCTTTTTTCTCTCACACCTCACATTCAATCTTACAGCAAATCTTGATGATTTTTTCCTTCAAAATCACTAGTTTAAACCTGGTTCCAGATCTTCATCTCCTGTCTGTGTTACTGCACTAGCCTTCTAAATAATCCCCGATGTTTCCATCCTTGTGCCCCGCACTGCATTCTCAACACAATAGCTAGAATGATCATGTCAAAATAAATGTCCGATAAAGGCAACCCTCTGCTCAATACCCTCACAGTGAGTCCCATCTCACTCAACTCAGACCAAAGCCAAAACCTTTACAGAGGCCTACAAGGCACTTTGTGATCTGCATCTGTTGCCTCTTGGGGTTCATTCTTTACTACTCTTTTCCTTATTCACACAGCTCTAGCACACTGGCCAGGCTGGCCTTTCCTTCAATATGCCAGAGATACTTGGTCTTATAACACCACCAGCCCTATAACACCACCAGGGGCCTTTCTAGGTTCACCTTAACATTCAGACTTATAAGATTATGACAGACCTCACTTGGTACCAAAATCACCTAGAAAGATAGAGGATTGGCATGACAGTTTGTCATCAATGCTGGATCACATGTTCTTCACTGGGAAAATTCTCACAACTGTCCATGCAGCAGTCCACACTGCTGCTCAGGAATTAATCTCTTCCCCACATTCCTCTTCCCTGTATCATCTCAGGTGTAAGGAAAAGAGATCAAGTTCAGGCAGTAAGTTCAGGGCTTACTCTGGCTTTAAGGCCTTATGCCCGAAAGAAGCCACGATCCCTTGTAACTCAATGGATACATCTTCTGTGTGTCAAGGGACATGCCCAGTTGCAAGTGTCGCAACAATCACAGAAGTGCAATAGCATGACTTCCAATCTGGCACTGTCATTCTCCCAGCCCAGGTGCAGTTAACTAATCAGCAGTCATTTTATCATAAGCAATGTTGCCTAGTAATATAGCTTGCATACTACCTTTATCAGGTTTCTAGTGTCCAAAAACACTCTTTGCTCCTGCTGCCTTTGCCTGAAAGGCTCCTTTCCGGACATCTGCCTCCCTGAGTTTCCTGATCAAAAGCCACTTTGTCAGCAAAGTCTCTCCAGACACCCTATTTGATGATGGCGACCCCATCCCACCTGATGGCCTTCCAACCATCCTTGCATGCTTTACATATGTTTTCCCCATTGTTTGTATCTCTTTTAAACACATTATACAATTTACTAATTGGTTTTAGTTATTGTTTTACCCATATATTTAAGCTCCAAAAGATAGGATTTTGTTCTTTTTCGTTTCTCCTTTGTGGATAATTCCTGTTAGCAAGAACCATGCCTGCATACACAGGTTCTTCAATAAATATATGCTTTATTTATGAAGAAATCTGTACCCTTTCTTTCCTTCAAACTACTTTCTCACTGGCATCCTTTTTCATTTTCCTGGCAAACTTTGTACAGCCTATAGAACAGCAGTGATGTAGTAGGGATTAAGAATGAGGACTTTGGAGCCCAAGTGCCTGGGTTTGAATAATAGCTTTGCTGCTCATCTTGGGATCCTTCCTCAACCTCTCTGGGCCTCAGCTCTCTATTTGTAAATGTGGATGATAATAGTACCTACACCTTAGGGCTAACGTGAGATGAAATGATTTAGCATGCGTAAAGTCCATCCATACCATACCCCTTACCCTTCCTGCTCATTGTCCGCAACAGTGCCTGCCACATAGAAAATACTATGTATTAACTATTATTAAAAATTAACTTAAAACAGTCTTTATTTCCACTTTGTACCACTTTTACCTATTGTTCTCTCTCCCTCCCAGCTGACCTATCTGAAAGTCACAGTCCATGAGTTAGTTAAATCGCCATCGCAGAATATATCTTCCTTTGACTTCTAAGATGCACATCTCCCCTGGTTTCCACTTGTCCTTATGGCCGCACCTTCTCAGTCTACTTCAAAGGCTCCTTTCTTCCTCTATTCACTCTTTTTTTTAAATAAATACTTTTACTGTCAAACTTTAACAAACATACAAACATTCTATACATGGTGTACAATCAAGGGCTCATAATATCATCACATAGTTGTGTATTCATCACCATGATAATTTTTTGAACATTTGCATCTCTCCACAAAAGAAATAAAGAAGAAAAAACTCATCCGTACAATACCCCTTACCCTTCCTGCTCACTGACCACTAATATTTCAAGCTACTCAATTTAATCTTTGTTTCCTCTATTATTTATTTATTTTTAATCCATATTTTTTACTCATCTGTCCACACCCTAGAAAAAAGGAGCATCAGACACAAGGTTTTCAAAATCATACTGTCACACTGTAAAAGCTGCATTATTGTACAATCATTTTCAAGAAACATGGCTACTGGAACACAGCTCTACAGTTTCAGGTACTTCCCTCTAGCCACTTCAATATACCATAAACTAAAAAGGGGATATCTATTTAATGTGTAAGAATAACCTCCAGTCTATTCACTCTTTAGTGTTATTCTTTGTATCATCTCACTCTCTACACTCTCTCTGGGTGATTCCATGATAAGCCTGGCTTCAACTTTCATACTGTTGACACTCAATCTGTACCAGTCCTACTGACAGTTTCCCAAGATACCAAGTTCTTTCTCATATCTGTGACTTAGTGCTTTCTTTCCCCTCTTCCTAACACCTTCTTTAACCCCTAGTTCCCTCTACCTGACTAACTCTGGCTTGTTCTCCAAGTTTTAATTCAACTATCACCTTTTTCTTGTTCCCAAGTCAAGCAGAGTGCCCTTCTTATGGGTACCTCTATCAAAGTTAAATACAGCTTTTCTAATTGCTCATTTTTTTTTATCTCCACCAGAACAAGAACTACTTATAGTTGTTTTAAGTCCTCAACGCATGGCATCTGACACATAGCAAGTATGAAAAAAAAACCTGGATTCAATATACAAACATGTAGCATCAATATAGAAGAAAAAACAAGTTTGACTTGATTATGTTTACTTCAAACTTATATATTGGGTAAAATAATGATATCTCACCAAAATGCCAATTATTCCTGAATATTAGGGGCAAGTATTAGAACTAAAGGAAAGAAAAAAGTTCCATTTTGGCAATATAAATGGTACACTGGATATATATGCTACATTTCACTAGAGAGCCAACTCTGAAAGATAAGGGACCCCTTCGATGTTAGAGACATCAAACATTACTTGATTACAGTCAACTGCTCTTTGGGCTCATTGAAATCTTACAAGTACCATATTTACCTTATGAGCAAAGATCAGTAAATAAGTGTGTGTGCCCTCTGATGAGATCACAGATACCATAATTGAATAAAGCATAGCAACCAATATTTTTTACATGGTTAAATATCACACAGCCAGCTCCTTTAAGATGTTTCATTGACTTGTTTTCTCACTTTGGCCCCACTTAGCTGTGGGTCTGGACACCTACCTGTAAAGTACATCCAAAGACACCAATCATCAGCATGGCCACTGAGAGGTAATCGGTAAACACATCCCACCATGGCTTCAGTACCCGGAAGGCAGGCTGCTGCTCAGAGAACTGCCGGAATTCTGTCACGGGAATCATGTTTCTGAAAAAAGAGAGGTTACTAGTGAATTTATTTAAAAATTCAGCTTCATACCTGATATACTGTATTGATTCCAACATTTGAATGCTGCTTCTACCCATCAGAAGCAAGAGTTTGAATAAGTTAAGGTGCTACCACGGTGCACCAGTGTTTCAGTGAGTTGTTGAAAAAAACCACCATTTAATGACCCAAATGGAAAAGGCAGGTACTTTTATTAAACCACTGCCAAATAATTGGGTTCCTTCTATGCTCTTGTGGACCAGAGAGCCTTTGCTTGACCAGAGCAGTCACCAAGTCCTAATTATTTCCTGGACTCTCTCTTCCCCTAAACAGAACACAAGAATACCATCATAGAGAATCTACAAACAGCAAAGCCCATCTAGTAAGATATGTCTGATATTTATTTTTCACCTTGGGTTGTTGCTTTAAATTATTATTTTTTAAGTGCATTTCTGGTATTTGTTTCTGTTAATTAATTACTGGGTCCTACAGGTAAAGCATTTTGTTTGCTCCATGGAGAAGGCAGACAATTTTACCATGTGGTCCTTGTCCTTTAAGATCTCGCTGGTGGTGGGTTGGGAAGGCCTCTGTTTTCTCTTGCCTTTTTTTATGCTGTGCTTTTGTCTTGATTTATTTTCCCTATTTTCTGTTCACTTCATATTTCACTGTGAAGCCCAAACTTATCCTGATTTTCTTCTCTGAGTTCGACTATTTGCCCTGAAGACTCCTACTGCTATCTAAAATGAGTCAAGATAAATGAATAGAAGACACTTGAGGCTCTAGAGAAAGAGGAAAAAAGATAGATCCTTTACTTGGTCTACATTCTCCTTTCTTGCTTCTGATTCCCATTACCTTTACTGTGACTCAGAACTTAATCACCCTGATACTGTGAGAAGAAACAGTCTTTGTTTTATGGAGAAGAATAAGGGTGGCCACTGAGAGCTAAGAAAATTTCTTCCCCATCTACCTTCTTTGTACAATAATCGAGCTCTCTCTACCTGTACTTGCTATTTAGCATTAGTTAAAGCAACAGGGGAAAAGGCTAATAAAATTTATGGTTTATCTTCCCAAGCCTTATTTGTTCCTAGGATCTTCCCTTCCCTAATGCTGAATTAAAGACTACACAATAAATGCCCCAGGCAAGAACAAAGCTTCTTCTTTGAATTCATTGGTACTTATAGCTTTGGAAAGTATTATAACATCCATTCTGTCTTGCTGTTTTATGTATCTTTTTTTTTTTTTTTTTAAGTGTTTTATCTTGGGCAGGCAAACTGTCTCAGTGACAGAGTTCTTACATGCCATGCCGGAGACCTGGGTTTGGTTCCCAGTGCCTGCACATTAAAAAAAAAAAGTATTTTATCTTTCTTTTGGATTTGTTCTATAGCACAGTGTTGAAATTTTCAACTACCTGTTGATGACTTCCCACTTCTTAGCTTACTCTGACATCTGTGCATATTTGATAAAATTATCTCATTTTACTGAAACACTTCATTCATGACCCAATTCCGTTACCAGCACTAGGCTGCAAGCTTCTCAAAGGTAGAACCTCTATGATATTCATGCGTGTCCTCAAAACCTAGGACTGTGCCTGACATACTGAGGCAAGACCCAAAAGCTAACTAAACTACTTTGCATATTTCTAGCATCACTAAAATTTCAGTCTAGTTCAAAGTTTGATTTTCCTGACACTTAATGGCCTCCTTTCTTCTCAATGAATCATTAGAATCTCAATGCCCAAGGATTTTCTAGTCAGAGTTTTTTAGTGGCTGTCACAGGTAGGCACTAACTCATCTTAACTTCCTAGGTCTGGTTCAGAGAGTACGTCTGATTCTACTTTGCATCTGTATCGCTTACCACATGGCTGGCAAAGAAGACCTTGAACAATTGTCCAATGAAGAGATGAATGAGTGAATTTAGATGCCCATTCAAGGAGCAGTTCTCACTCAAGTCAGCTTTGAGGTGACCACAGTCAGTTGCAACGATAGTGATAATAAGCACACTGCCCATGCTGCAGTCTACACATTGTTCTTTGCTAAGTGTGGGAAAAATGCCTTTTTGACAAATCCCTGTACATGTGGGTCACAATAGGGCTTATTCCTTTAAGCAAGTGACAATTTCAGGAATAAAATACACCAATGTAGAGTACGGTTCTCAAATATCCCTGGACCCCTTCACACTCTAAAATTAATGAAGATGACCCCAAAGAGCATTTGATTATGTGGGTTACACCTATCAATATTTACCAAAATGGAAATTACTACCAAGGAATTAAAAATTTATATTAATTCATGCCAATATATGTACATACACATGTCCTACATATAAGTGTATGTATACAGGTGTACAATACACACACAATTGTATGATACATACACAAACACACACACACATACACAGTTTTTGTTTTAACAAATTACAAGGCTCCAAAAGTCCACATGCAGCACAGCATTACACCTTAATATTTCTGATGCAAAATTAAAACAAAACAAGGAGTAAGAACTTGAAGTTTAAAACTATAAAATTAAAGAAAGGGTGGAAATTTTTGCATATGTATTAAAAAATTTATTTGTATTCTTTCATAAATTTCAGAATCTCTGAAATTGTCATTTTTGACATGGACATTTCAGTTATGTACTTCAATGATAACTATATTTCTTTTTCATGATCATTATAGTTTCCAAGCAATTTGTGACAATTTCAAGAGTCATCATCTCAAACTGAAACAGCCATTTCTAATGAGCTTGGGCTGAAATAGTTTTTCCTTTTAAGATCATTCAGCATAATTTTTCTTTCATGAATTTTCCCATTTCAGAAATGCAAATGATCATATTTCTTCCAACCCTGATTTCCAACTTCTTATGTAAGATTTTAGTATATCAAATTAATTGTTTATTTGGAAAAGTGGCATTTCAAATTGAATTGAGAGATTCTGATATCCTAATTCAAATAACACTTTTACATTAAATATTATATTCTCTGCCTCTGTATCCTTTTGCAGAAACCCATAAACCTTTCTTTTATTAAAACACTTATCCACAAAAAATCATTTTAATGGTGTCATTTCCCAAAAAACTTTAACTCTCAAGAAAATATATAATACTTTACTAACAATTATTTGTAAATTTATGCATAAGCCCACAGTTTCTTATTTCTTTCATTTATATGACCCTTCCTGAATAAATTAATCCACACCCCTCTCCAGAAGAATTTTAGTACCTTCTTGTCTAGAATTTATTACATGTAATGAATTCTACTGCATTTATTAACTCATGACTAAGTTTATCAAACATTCTACTTTGATTCCCTCCTAACACCATACACTAGCATTGTTCTCTTATTCTTATCAGGTGGTTACAGCTAACATTTATTTTGTTCAACGTTTTCTGATAGTGGGTAAGTGCCATCACCTTTAGGAATCATATATGATCACAATCATATATGGTTCAAAGAAACAAAGACCAATTCCAAGTGATAACAGGTATCGTATCAACTAACTGGTCAATGGCCCCTTACAAAAATGACGATAATAATTCCTGAACACATGAACTATTTGTTCTCCAGAAAAGAAATCCATATATATTGTTCATCTATGTTGCTAAATTCAATGGCTAAATCTCATCGACATCTTATTGGCTCTATCAGCAGCATCTGACATAATTTATCACTCCTCATGTGGCTTTCAGCACACCACAGACTTTTGGTTCGTCTCCTTCATTAACTGCTCCTTCTTCAGCTCCTCTGTGTTTCCTCCTCTTCAACCTGAGTCTTACTTTGGAATGTCTGAGGACTGAGTCTTTAGTCTTCTTCGGTCTATTATTTATTCTTCTGGTGATTGCACCTAGTTTCATTGCTTTAAACACTTTACAAATTCATTATCTTCATCTATATTCAAAACTACAACTGCCTACATGACATTTCCACTTGGATGTCCACTGGACATGTCAAACTAGGTATGTTCCAAACCAACTGCTGTCCAACCTTCCTAACCCTCACCCCACAGCAAAGTCCTATCACACACGGAGCTTTCCCATCTCAGTAGATGGCAATTCCAACTTTCCAGTTGCTGAGGCTAAAAGTCTTGGCGTCAACGTGACACAGTTTCTTACATTTTACATTCAATCTCTCAAAAATTATTTACTATATTTCTTAATGTGTTGTCTTTCTCTTGCAAAAAGAATGTAAGCTTCATGAAGGAAAGGACTTCCTTTTCAGATCTTCAGTGTTTAGAAAAAATACTAGGCATACTATAGGCACTCAGTTTTTGCTGAATAAATTAGTGAATATGTAGTAATTTTAATGTAGAAAGGGAGTTCAATTCCCTTTAGTTGCAGAAATAATAATTGTAAAAACAATGTGTCACAGTGTGTTTGAGTATGTCATAGGAAGCCGATGACACCTTCCAGGGCAAGGACATTAGCACAGCTGAGTCCAGTATGGAGAAGGAGGGCAGAAGAGGAAGAGCACAGAAATACTATGATTTTTAAGATTATGGTTTCTCTTTCTCAGTAGTAATGGAAATCTCCATAATATCTAAGTAAAGTCACCAAGATATGCTCAAAGCATCAACTGAAAAGCAGTTTTTCCTCTAGCCATTCAAAGATGGAAACAAACAGTAGAAAAAGCAAAATGTTCTCAACTATATAGAAATGGTATCATTTGCCACTGGGAGAGCATGTCTAGATTGAGTTTTACCCTGTAGTTGTGGTACATGTGACAAAATATTCCTAGAAAACCTGCTGAAGAAGAACATACTTACTACATGGTTCTATTGAAATAAATTTAATTAAAAGAGAAAATCATAAATGGATTTAAAATTTTTAGAACTGAAAGGGACCTCAGAGATTATCCAGTCACCTCATTCTACAGGTGAAAAGCTTGAGCCAAGAGAGATGAGGTGACTTGCCCAAGGAACACAGCTAGTGGCAAGACATGACTTTTAACCAAATCTTTTCCCTTATCCTAGTGATGTTTACTAATACAGCATGATGATTAGAACTTTTAAGAATTATCTCAGGCTATGCACTTCTCCCAAAAAACAAACAAACAAAAATTCAACAATATGGTGCTGCAATAACAGGATACTCACATGGAGAAAGAATGAAATGTGACCCTGCCATACAAAAAAATAAAAAGAACTTTTATGAATTAAAAATATGCTAAGAAGCAAATCATTAGAAAGGGAGGTTGAGTGTAGGAGAAATTCCATTTAATGTTCCTTGTTTGACAATATAAAATAAAAAAATAAATTATTATTAATACATTTAAACTATTCTTAAGCTATAAGGCCTTTATAGCATCATAAAATGAGAGAAATTTTGACTCAGAAGGAGCTATAAGAGACAAGTTCTTGCAACTCAATGGACACTTTTGGATTTTATTCTCGTTAGATATTTCCTTAGATAGTTCGATCACTGGACCAATTGTATAGTTTCAGATTTCTTTAAGTTGAGCTTAAAATGTTTTTCTAAGGATGGTGATGGTGGGGAGCAAAAATTACCCCTACCTAGCAATTTTAGTTCTATCTTAACCAATGCAAAAGTAGTCTTAGTATACCCATCGTATATTTAGAGAAAAATCCCTAAATCATCTTTATTTCAATCATATATCTCTAGGTCTCTGCTTTACAAGACAGTTTGAAAGTTATCTTTATCATAGTCGTAGGCCTTTGAATCCACTAAAAATTTGTTTCATATTATGATCAGTGGTTGATTTCTTTCTCATGTAACCAAGGATCACTTTCATTCATTGAAGCACTTGCTCCAAAATAACTATGAGAATGTGTTATAGGTCAGGCACCAGGGGACCAAACAGCCTGGGTACCTGCTGTGGCCCACATGCACATTCATGAAAGAATGTTCACTAGGGAAATTCCTATAAAGGTATAAATTACAACTGCCCACTTTTGTAAATGTGGTTGACTACTATTCCCTGGGCCAATGGCACATTTAAAGAGGTTGTTATTTTTATTTCACTGAGGAGAAAGATTCTATCATATCTATGGAATGAAAATAGCACAATGCCTTAGAATAGGCTCTCAATACCTATTGTTAAATTGAAGCATAGTTAAACATACACTCACTCACACACAGAGATACACAACCAAATCCAGCATTTTGTAGCAATAACCAATCTGTTCTATTTTGCTATTACCTTCTGTTTTTATAAAGCTTGATATCACAATAAATGAGAGTGACTATGACCATCTAGCTCCACATAGTAAATAATGACTAAACCAAGGAGAATGGTTGAGAAGAGGACAGGAATCAGGAATAATTTATAATTTCAAAGTTGAGGGCCATTGACATTTCAATGTACAATGTTCTGTTACTAGTGCTAAAGAGGCTGCGTTGATCAATACTGTCTTCTTAGCTCTCAGCTTGTACCCAAGGAAATGCCCAAATTTTTAACTCTCTCATTAGAACATTACCTTATCAAAAAACAAGTGATAGAGAGAACAAGCACAAAAGTCTTGTTAACAATTACATTTCTAACTCTTGGTGAGATCTTAATAGAAAGCTTTTGTTTCTTGGTGATTTCTGTCAAAAAGCCTCCACTACTTCTATATGACACTTTAATAATTATTTAAGCCTATTCTGTTCATTTGATGTAAATTTAAATTCAAATATCCTTTTTGAAATGAGGCTAAACTGTGATATAATGGTCTTAAAAGCTGAACATAAAAGATTATGGTAGACTGTTACTCATTCCCTTGGTCATCTCTGATATTCTAAATACACCTAAGGGTTCTCTGAGAACTAATTATAGCTCTCTGAATCCTACTAGTCTTCTGGTTACCTCTTCGTTCCATTTTGTTTTTACCTCCTTTAAAACAGGAACAGTCTTCCAGGAGGCCGAGCGTACACATGCTTCCCAACTCCAATGGGATTCTGAACTCTGGGAAAAATCGTGCATTTTTCAAACCGTGGATATCATTTAAATGTGATTTAGACAAGATTTCAGTTCATCTTATCAGTCTCAATAGCCAAAAGTGAGGTCAAGGCTTCCATTGAGGACATCTGTGATGACTGGTTTGCAGAGTATGTATCTCTTCCATCAGTGGGTAAAAAGAGATTGAGTTTTACCTCTAATCCAATTTTATCCCTGACAGCAAAGAGAGTATAATAATTCTAAGCAACAGACACCCCATGAACATGTAGCACAGGTCAGAAAATCCCAATAAAACATGCTGACTGTCCATCTGAAGGCAACTTTCTTTCTGACAAAGGATAGCAAGGAGAGGAAAGTGGAATAGAAGACTCCAGTCCTCCAGAACACTAAAATAAAGTTCCTTTTCATTTTTAATTTCTAAAATTTGAAGTAATCTGAAAGGCAGGGGCCATCTTTTATTTCCTATCCCTATCTCTAGGGCCTAAATACTCACTTTACGGCTCATTGGGTTGTACAGCTCATTTCCTAATGATTCTATGGGGCAAAAGTTGTCTTTTCTGTTCCTACAGAGTTTGGCTTATTGTCCAAATACCTTTTCACACATAAGGTAGTTTGGAACTTATAAAATCACACAAAAGTGTGACAGGGAGAATAAAACAATTTTTTAACAAAAAATTATCTCAGTGCTTTTTTTTTTAAAAAAAAGAAGGGGTAAAATTTTAAATTTTCCATCTATGTTCAATAAAACAACAACTATAAAACAAAGCAATCCTAGTCAAGAAACATAAGTGATGTTTTATGAGAGGTTGAAAGACAAATGGACCTACCGTATGAACATTTTTATTTTCATTTGTATTAAATAACTCCTAATCTTCATAGGAATCTACTGCTTAAAGTTTCTCTTACGGCATCAGGGACCAGGGAAAATTTGAAAATAGCACTAAACCCTGACCATTGAATAATTCTCTTTGTAGCTTGCTGCTCTCAACCTCATGTCAGTTCTTGATTTATCATGCCTGTTGGAAGTGGTCTTTAAAATCCAGGATAGAAGGAAGAAGTTCAGGTCCTCCAGCCTCCAGAAAAAAAAAAAAATCTGTGTGAAGAAATCAACAGTTACCTAGCTTTTGTCAAAAATTAAAACTGATGTGAATGCACTTAAAATTAGAATATGTGGTTTTTGACCATTCAGCCATCCAGCCAATAAATATTTAATACATAGCTCTGTGTATACAGGAAAAAAAAAAAACTGTTGGGGTTGGCTCTAAATTTAATATGTTGATTAGCAGCCAATTTTTTTTGAGTTAGACTTTATATAAGTCTTTTCTTCCAAGTCTTAGTTTCTCACAGTAAAGATAAATAAAATCTACTGCAATGATATTTGATACTCCTAGCGCCATACACTCCAGCAGCTGAGTGAGTAGGCATAAAAGCTTTCTTTATATCAAGGCTCTAAGTTATGGTTAGGTCTCTTCAGGCCAGTAGCTTTCCAGGCTAACTGGTCTCTTCAAACCTAGACAGTGCCAAAAATCTAAATGAAAAAAAAAAGCCTGAAAAACATGAGTCAATTCACTAAAATCCATTTGCTTCTAAAGATGAATATGCTCTTTAATTAAAAAATATATATTCCCTTTCAAAAAGAAACAGTGAAACTAGGTAACATACATTACATGATAGCAAAGGTCAAATGATCTATATGGATCCTGAAAAGTCACTACATGGGAGATATAAACAAGCGTAGAAAGACGTTGTGGTGTTAATCCCATGACTGGAATGCTTTTTCAATTTATCCTTGCTTTATTAATTCCACAGGCCCTAACACCACTTCCTCAGATCTCCCCTAAGAAGGCTGAATCCAGCAAACATGCTCTCACAGCACCGAAGACCTCTTCTTGATGGCCCCCTTCCTGGATACCATTTTCTATTGATTTTTCATTTCATATGGTTCTTGAATTAATATTGGTCTCCACTAGACTGTAAGCTCCATGAAGGCTGTTTGGTTTAGCCCTGTTGTCCCAATGCCAAACGGTATTTGGGAAATAAGAGATGTTCAATATTTTTCATCCATTAAATGAATGATTAATTTAAAACTGAGTAACAAGAACAGTTTAAGAGCCAGATCTCAGACTTGTTCATTAGAATCGTTTGTCTGTAAAAAGGAAACAGAGGAAAAAATACAGACCATTAAAGCTAACTTGGGACAAGACCCAAAGCAGTGCCATTTTTATAGGTGGATTGTATGGTACTTTGAAATGGATTATTGCAGTTGCTATTATTAGTAAGAAGCAGGCTTGGGGCCAGATGAGGTTTTCCTGAGAAAACCATCTTAAAGATATATGGAGCTCTGCCAAATGTATTTTTTAAAATGGATGAAAGACCTAAGAGACAGTATCTACTGATGCCCAGTAATATATCAACTTCTACAGTCATGTCTACTTATGCAAAATTCGTTTTAGAACTGTTTTTTTCTTCCCCAGCAATTTAATCAGTGGGATGAAAAGGCAGATTGGGGTGCTCAGAAGGAGAAAAATTCGTTCAAATTGGGAGGTTTAATAAATGAATTGTAAATATTGAGAAATGAAAAAATTGCTGAGAAAAAGGGTCATAGAAATTTAATCAAAACATCAGTTTACTAGAAAAGAAGGAAAGAAACAAGAAAACTTACTTTTAAAAGTCAAACACTTCAAAGCAGAGCAATCGCTGAAAGTTCTAAAGTAAAGGGGGATTTAGGAATGAGGTGGATGATATTTTGGGTGGTGGAAATAGGCTTAGGGCCAAGGGAAAAGACAGGGTTTATAGAATAATTGTGGGATTTGTTTGTTATTTCTTCTGTAATGTTTGATCCTATTTTCAGATACACATTGAGAACTTAGACCACTGTTTTAGGGACCGGTATAAAACTGGCTACACAGACATAAATTGTTTCTGCAGAAAAAGAATAAAAGTACATGCAACAAAAATGAAAATTAGTGGAAAGATAAGTTGGTTCATTTTCTATCTAATGTCCTTTGATGCAAACAGGGCAGATTATCCTTGGATGTGCCTATTATAGGAGCACAAAATTTTTCAGCAACAGATGCATTGTTTTTGAAAAGTTTTATATCCCTAGTACCTACCACAGTGCCGAGCAACTTTATTCATTCTTTGTATAAGTACTAGAGTACTTTTATATGCAAGGTATTGGGCTCACTAATATGGATATACCAATGAGTACTGCAGACATATCCTGTACTTATGAACCTTACATTATGATGGGAAGACAGACAGTACAAAATTACATACAATCATTTAGTCACAACTGCAGTAAGTTTAGGATACTCTGATAGTATACAGAAGTACCTGAGCTACTGGGGGTTCAGGAAGTGATACAGTCATTGAAATACAAAGTATAAATTATCCTTTCCTCAGCCTCCAGAAAGGGAAAGACCAAAGGTGAGTCAAGATCCTAGGGCTTTCTCCATCCCAGTGCCTCTAAATCCCACTTCAATCCCAAGATGGACCCTGTTTGCATCAAAGGACATGAGATAGAAATGAACAAACTTTTAATAGTCATATAAAGTATAAATATTGGTAAATTTGGAGACCTGCCAGAAGAACATTCCAGACACAGTAAAGGACTGCAATGTGATGGCTTTTTTGTTCCCCCTTATGATGTTTCATTTAGCTTTCTGTTAGTAATTATGAATATTCTGTTTCAGTTTATTTTGAATAAGGTTAGATCCTGACATTTCCTATCTGTGGAGATGTAAGGATACAGTTTTCCAGATGCCCTGAGAAAAGGAGGCAAAAAGTTACACATTCTTAGACTGAGGAGCCAAAAATTCACCAAGACTCACCAAAAGTCTTCTGAAATAAATGTGAAAATTACCTAAAGCAATCTTTCCACAGAAGCATAGAGAACTTAACAGCTTCACCCTGTACTGTGACGTTAAATGACGCAAATTGCCTTCTAAAACACATGAACCAACCCTGACCCATACCCGATTATCTTCCATCTGATTTCTTAATTCTGTTGTCATTTCAGTGTAAAACTGCCCCAAAGCTTTGGCTGAATGAGCCATGCTTGGTACAACTTCACAAATTCTCATTGCATGTAGTGAATGTTGTGTTAGGCTCTCAGTGGCCCAGTCATTACCAGTGGTGGTCTGCTCAGTAATTTCCTAGGATTGAACACAAGTCGCAATTCTTAGGGTCAAAGCCTGCTTCCTCCATCCCCCGGATCAATCCAGATGTGTGCAAGTCTGCAATCTGTCTCAAGTTCCTCCTTAGAATCGGACTTCTGAGCTACACACAAGCCATTCAGTCTTTGGTCAGAAGACAGTCTCTTTTGGTCTGTAGTATCCCTTTTCTTTGCTGCTTAGCTCCTTATACTGATTCAAACCCAAAGGGTTTGTGTGAGCCAGACCAGCATTAGGAACGATGCATGCCAACTAGCCATTTATCCCTTTCATGTATTTAACAAGGGACCCACCAGAGAAGGAGAGGGGCATAAAAGTAAGCATGAGATTGCCTTGGAATGAAATAAGAAATGAAATGATAATATCTGAACTTATAAATGGGATGGATTTGGATAGATTCTTTAATAAATCCTTTGCTACACTTGTAACTCTTGTAACTTGCTATTCAAAATAGCAAGGATCCAAATAGGTTTGGATATTAAAAGATATTTGAATAAGATTCTACATATTCAATATTTTCACCTATCATTTCTTAAACTGGACAGAAGAACCCCTGAAATTTTAACTGTCAGTATATATTTTTTGCTCTATCACTTTTTCCCTAATTCTCAATAAGATTTGTTATTCTCCAAAATGTTTAAACACTGTACCCACAATAACTAGCTATTATGACTATAGAAAGAAAAGCAGAAAACATCTGTGCAAGGAGATTAACTTCAGGAATGAAACATGGGGCAAAAATTATAAGAACAGAAATGAGTCAGCATGAGGAGAAAAACTATCTTGCATAGTAGCCTTTAGGGTATAAATTTCAAAGAGGAAGCAACTTATTTGTGTTAGCTTAGTGACACTAAAATAAAACGTAGAAGTGAAAAGATTGAGTTTAACATTTAGAAAAACCTTCCTTAGCATTAAAGCCTCTCACATTGTGGAAGGCTCTTCACCATGGCAACAAAATACATGTAAATGGATTAAAGCCCGAATATATCCAAGGGAGCGGAAGCATGGTGAAAAAAGGACTAAGCTGATCTAATATATCTACTATATCTCTCTTTGGGGGGAGGGGGGTCACAGAATGAAATAGGGAAAGGAAGAGATCTGCAGGAATCAAATTTGACTTTCTTTACTGACAGATAATCTTAAATGATTTAAAAAGTTAAGCTTTATGTATTATTTCCACTTACCCCTTTTTCCCCAAATGGCATAGAATCTCCACTTACTCTACAGCTCTGGTTTTAGTGTAGGAAAAGAAGCAAAAGAAAAATAAACAAGAAATAGAAACTTCCTCCTAGGTTACATGCTCCATGCTCAATCTTCACTTCTTCGGAGAAGATATGCCCTTGGTCATTAAGGCAGTCAGTGGCTCTCCTCAAGAACAGACAGTCACAGGTGGGCCACGGTGGCTCAGCAGGTAAGAATGCTTGCCTGCCATGCCCGAGGACCTGGGTTCGATTCCTGGTGCCTGCCCACGTTAAAAAAAAAAGAATAGACAGTCACATTACTATAGTTCTAGCACATTAGAGAAATACTGTAGTATTACACTGTTTGGAGGATGGCACTGAAGTCAAAGTACCTGGGTCTGAGTCCTAGCTCTGCCCCTTGTAAACTAGGTGGCTAAGCATATTCCTTAATCCTTCTATTCCCTTATCCCTAGAATAGGGAAAACGATAGTATCTCCCTGCCCAGGGCTGTTGGGAAGTATGCCAGAGATACTTGTGGTAAACACTAACTACAATAGTAGCTAGGAAATTAGCACTCGATATATGACATCTACGAATATGATGACAATCAAATTTGAAAAGTGTGACAGGGATTTACTATTAAGACTAAAAATTCGTTGGTGCTTGGAGCCTTTAGTCCCAGAGGCACCCCACTACAAAATAATTCTTAACAAAAGGAGAAGAAACAAACTTTGAAAGAGTCATACTGTTATATGCAAAAGAAAAGGTATAACAAATGGATTTGATGTTACTGTGCCTATTAATTGCCAGTCATTGAACATGTTGCCTGTTCAACCTAAACAGTTCATACTAAACCCATTATCTTTGTACTACAGAAGAGGAAATCTGCAAAGAGAGATTAAATAATTTCCCCAGGGTTACAAAGGCAGTGAATGGCATAGCAAAGATTCCAACTGGGGTCTGTCAGATTCCAAAGCACAAGCTCATTCCATTTCATCAGGCAAATTATTTTAGTTCCTATCAGCCCCCTTTATGGGAAATTCTGACTTGCCATGCATTGTCAAAAACACCTATTTGGGCAGTTAGCAATGTGAGGACTGTCTGCAGGGCAATCAGACTTGTAACTTGTTTGGATAACTTAAAATCTGGCATTGAAAGACAAATCCTGTCTGAAGAAAGATCTTTTTAAGGTTAAGAAGGACTCAATTTCTGTCCATGAAGGAGGAACTTGCATGCAGCTTACTGTTCTATGGAAAGTAGTTATGAACATTGCCCAGGTTGACATTTCTAATAGATACGATTACTGCTTTGCTTTCTACTTCACTTCCACTTCCTTACCCCAACTCACACAGTTTCCTCCTTATCTAGTTATCACCAAAATGAGTAACTCGTTATCTATCTGCTTGGTCTGATGTGGAGTCTGAGAGGAGGCAAGATAACTCCAACATTTTTGGCTTGAGAAACTGAAAGGATGGAATTGCCATTTACTAAAGGGAGGGGGAGGCTGCAGAAAGAGCAGGTTTGGGGGATAAGTTTGGTGAGAGACATGTTAAATCTGAGAGACATATTAGATATCCAAGTGGAGGCTCAGTAAGCAGATGGATATACTAGGCTGGAGTTTGGAAACATCAGGCCTGCAGATATAAATTTGGGAGTTTTCAGGGTATAGAAAGTGGCTAAAGTGATGGGTCAGGATGAAATCACTCAGGGAGTAAAAAGAGAAAAGAAAACATTTGAGGACTTCTTGTAGCAATGAGCATTTTGCCACCACACTCAGGCATTAATCACTCATTCACTTCTTTCTGGCTTCAGTACAAATGTCACATTACCAGAGAGGCCTTCTAGGGTCACCCTATTTGCAACATGAATATTAACTCAGCACCACAGCAGCACACCATCCCAGCATTCCTTTTCATTTCTCTTATTGCTTTTCTCAACAGCATTATCTATATTAGATTTACTATACATCTACTTGTTTACTTAAGTAAATATCTTCTGCATTATAAGGTAAGTTTCATAAAAACAGGGACTTTGTTTTGTTCACGCCTATCTCCCAGAACCCAGAACAGTGTCCGGCACATAAAAAGTCCTCAATAAATATGTAATGAATGAATAAATGGGTATATACTTATTCTCCCAATTAAAAAAAATTTTATAATCAAAGTATTTATGTGAGTACTAGAATTTAGAGTAAAGTGCATTGAGTTTTGGAGAACGGAATCACCCGATTTCTTTTGTGCCATTATTTACATCTTCTCACTCTACATGGGGCAAGGGGAAGCATACAAGGCACAAAAGGCCATCTGAGAGGTTTGTGTGGAGGGAGAAAAGGAAAACTCTCTTTATTTGCCTCGTTCAGAGAATTAGGAGGAGGAAGAAAGGAAAGGAGTAGGAAAAGAGCTGTTGTTGGCTTGGTTATTTTGAACCTTGGGCTCCTTTATAGTAGTATTAACAATATCACATTCTTTCCTCTCGTTCCACCATCTGCCTGAGTCTCCTCTCAGGGAGCAGGCAAACAGGCCTTTGATAAAATCCATGGAATAAGGTAGAGATTGCAAGAAGAGAGGCATAGGTTATCATTAAAAACAGCAATGCAGTAGTGATCTGTCATAGTTTAGTGTCAAAATAGTCAATAACAAATGACCAGTAAGGCATAAGCAGAGCAAAACAGGAATGAGACGACTATGGGCAATGATGGTGGATTAGAAATGGAACAAATCAATAATAATGTTGTTCTTTTAAAAAACATGATACTGGAATACATGGTATTCAAATGCCAGAAAGTTAACCTTTTGCTATAACTAGCATTATTTAAATGTCTTATTGGAGATTGGGCCCTGTTTTTTTTTTTTTAAAGAGGCATATGGAAAAACATTAGATAAACCCTTATTTTAGGGCAACAAATGCTACCTTCAAAAATATCCTGAATCTAAAAATTTCACACCATCTCCGTTGCTACTATCCTGGTCCAAGTTGTTATTGGCTTGTTATAGCCTCCTAACTGGTCTCTGCTTCTACTACTGACCTCTACAGATGAGTCTCAACCTAGCAGCTAAAGAGAGCCTATTAAAACATTGGATTTCTTCTCTATTCAAAAATCTTCCAATAACTCTAGCTCACTCAGAAAAAAACCAAAGTCTTCATAAAAAGCCCTACAAGACTGTTCAAACAAGTATCATGAAACCATAAGAATTTATTCACTAACAATTTTGAGGTTAGAAGAAAGCCCAAATCAAGGTGTCAAGGTGGGGCTTTCTCCGTAAAGACTGTGGCATCCTGGGGCTGGCTGCTTGCAACACTTGGTCCTTAGTTTTTCACAAGGCAAGACACATGATGGCATCTCTGGGTCTATCCATTCTCCTCCAGGCTCTGTTGATTTTCAGCTTCTGGCTGCTTGCTCCCTCTTTGGATTTCTCTTTTGTCTTTTACTCCATTTATAATTGACTCCAGTAATGGGATTCAGACCCATTCTGACTGAGGTGGCCACACCTTAACTGAAGTAACTTGATCCAAAAGTCCTATTTACAATGGATTTACACCCACAGGAATCTATTAAATTTAAGAACATGTTTTTCTAGGGCACACACAGCTTCAAACCACAACAAAGACTTTATGTAATCCCCTGCCACTCCCACCCTCAGACTCAAAACCCTCTCCTGCACCCTCACTTTTCTTCAGCCACACTGGTCCTCTTGCTGTTTCCTGACTATTCCAGTTTCACTTCTGCTTCAGGGCCTTTGCATTTGCAGTACGCTCTTCCTGGAATCCTCCTCCTCCCGAAGCAGCTCAATCCCTCATCTTCAGACACTGCTGAAATGTATTCGGACTGCAAACATCTTTCACCATCTCTGTCACTACCACTCGGGCCCAAGCCTCTCGCGCGCATACTGCTGCGAGGCCAGTTCAGTGTCACAGCTCCACCCTCACACTGCTATCCTCCTGGCTCTTAGTTTTCTCCATTGCACTTGTTTTGAACACACTCTCTATCTCAATTATTTATGTGCTGCTTTCCTGTGCCTTTCCACTTAAATGTAAGTTTTGTAAGGGCAGGAGTTTTTGCCTGTTTTGGACACATTTCATCCCTAATGTCCAGGAGAGTATCTGACTTCTACTTGGCATTCAGAGGATCATCAGTGAACAAAAGTTGATGTAAATTGAGATAAGCAAAGGAATATACAGGCTAACTGATGAGTCAAGACCTGGAGTATATGACAGACTAAGAGACCAAGAACAAGATGTTTCAACTTACTATACAGCCATAGGCTTCACATTGCAGCATGAGAGACTTAGCGGAGAAAGAAAGAAACTGGTGTCATATGAGTGAATAAATGGTTCTCAGACAGAACATATGGTTGATCATTCATGTATATGTGACAAAAGGCCGGTTAGTTCTGTTTTGATGGGCACACATGTGTCCTCTGGAGGCAGGGTGCTAGAAGAGATAGCCTCCTACTACTCTGTTAGAAGATGAAGATGAGAATTTTTCTAGCAGGAAGTTGCATGTGCTTCCACAGGGAAAACACATGGTGTGGTATTAAATTAGGAATTGCCAACTGCAAACCCTGTTGACAGAATTTGGGCTGAGCCAGCCTCCTGAAATTTATAAGAACACCTGGGAGAAAACAGAGCTCCGTGTGGGCTAAAGCAGTGATTCTTAGCTTTGGCTATACATTGGAATCACCTGGAGAACTTCAAAATACTGATGCCTGGGTCCAATTAAATCAGAATCCCTGGGGTGAGACCCAGGCATGAGGCTATTTTTTAAAAATCCCCAGGTGATTCCCACATGCAGCTGTGGGACTTTCTAATATTCCCTTAGAAATATCTTGTTTCCTCTTGTTGTGATAAAAGGTAAAGGAACACACCAAATGAGGTCTGAAGGAGAAAGCAGAGCTTTATCTGGGCTATAAAATGCAGTGTTCACTTAAAAACTTAAAAACTTCAGTACTCTATGAATTTATATTTTAATATCATGTCTGAAATTAACATGAACCCCAGATCCCACCTTACCCCAATCACCAGCTCAGGACTAAAAGTCTCCTTAACTTGGCCCACCCTCCTATGGAAAGAGCATATGGCTGGGATAAAAGTCAAAAGGGTCTTAGACCATAACCTATTTTGGAAGCCAGTAGCTGAGTATGTTCACATGCGGTCCAAAATCAACACTTTCCCTACCTGCTCTGTTCACTCCTTCACTCCACTGAGTTATTTATACTCTCAGCTATCTCCCCTCCCTCACTGTAAATTCTGTTAAGGGCAGAGACTGTGCTGCTTATTTTGGCATTCCCACCTGCTGTCCCTCCCCTGACCTAGATGTCTAAGCCTATATGTGCAGAAATTTACTCCTCTGAACATTTTCTGAATACAGATGATGCCGTAGTTCTGATGGGGTCCATTTTTATTTGACAGGTGGTTTATTTTAGAATAGACTATTGATCTTCCTTAGCTAAAATCTATACGTGTAAAGGAAAATCCCACTTCCATCATGACAGACGCTAATGTATACTACGTACTTAGAAGATGACCAGCACTTCTCTCCATATCTGTTACCTTATTTAATCCCCAAACACCCCTAGGGTCTAGGTACTATTAACCTAATCTTAGAGAAGAAATTGATATTTAGGGACGTTAAATACTCTGCCTGAGGTTACACGGTGGTAAGTAGAGGAAACTGAATACAATCCAGGAAATCTGTTTGCACAGCCCATTATCCTAAGACATCAATCCTAATATTGCATGGAGAAAAGAAACAGCAGTATTGAAAATTGAATTGAACTCATTCTTGATTTAATTTAGGAATTAGTTAACATGAAAGGATGTTTTCCTTTACTCCATAAATTTCTGTTTGCTTTTCCATTGTCAGTGGCTCCAAACTCTGGCTTTAAACCTTTCATTCTGCAGATTCCTGGTCAAGCACTTGGTAACTTTAAGGAATTCGAAGGGTAGTTTCTCAGAATCTATTTCACCCAGCAGGGAAATAAGATTAACAGTTTATTTTCCTATTGGAAAAATGCCCATTTTAACATACTGTGTGTACATATTTTAATAAACATGTTATAGTTTACTATTCAATATGAAACTGAACACAGGTTCTATTTGTATGCCCACTGCTGAGTTTTGAAAGGAGAATGAGATGTTTACTTGGTGTAAAATTTATATTTTGGGTAGTACATTACCTAATTTAACTTGTACGGTCAGTTTAGTTGAACACCGTAAGTACATGGATCTTGAAAAGGGTGTGAGATAATTTGGTTTGTCCAGGTTAGTGTGATGCCCCAATATATCCCAGAGTAATCTGGGCAGTGAAGGAAGAAGTACTTGCAGAGTCCCCTTGGGGACAGGGGAGAAAAGAGAACATATTCAAATTCTCATTTTGGAGAATTTCTGGTATTCTCACAAGTAGTGGGGACAACCAAATCAATAGGCTGAGCCCTTGATCTTGGGATGTGTCCCTATGAAGCTTATTCCTGCAAAGGATAGGCTAAGCCTATTTATAATTATGCCCAAGAGCCACCCCCAGAGAACCTCTTTTATTGCTCAGATGTGGCCTCTCTCTCTAAGCCAACTTGGCAGGTGAACTCACTGCCCTTCCCACTGCATGAATCATGACTACCAGGGATGTAAATCTCCCCAGCAACGAGGAACAGAAATCCCAGGATTTGCCACACAAAGCATCATGGGGTTGAAAAAGTCTTCTTGACCAAAAGGGGGAAAAGAGAAATGAGACAAAATAAAGTGTCAGTGGCTGAGAGATTTCAAACAGAGTTGAGAGGTTATCCTTATGCATTCTATAGATATCCCTGTTCAGTTTATGGTGTATTGGAGTGGCTGGGGGGAAGTACCTGAAACTACAGAGCTGTGTTCCAGTAGCCCTGACTTTTGAAGATGACTGTATAATGATATAACTTTTACAATGTGACTGAGTGATTGTGCAAACCTTGTGTTTGATGCTCCTTTTATCCAGGGCATGAACAGATAACTAAAAAAATATAGATAGTGATCCATAGCTACTTGTTGAAGTGTACTTTGAAAATCATTGCTTTTTCTTTCTTTTCTTTGTATATATGTTATATTTAACAATAAAAAATTTTTAAGTGAAAATAAAAAAGAACCCTCCACCAAAAAAATATGGATAAAAAATAAGTAAATAATAGGGGTGATAAGGGGTAAAATAAATTGGGTAGATTGAAATACTAGTGGTCAAAGAAAGGGAGGGGTAATGGGTATGGAATGTATGAGTTTTTCCTTTTTTCTCTTTCTTTTTTTGGAGTGATACAAATATTCTAAAAATGACTATGGTGATGAATATACAACTATGCGATGACATTTTGAGCCATTGATTGTACGCATGTATGGACTGTGTGTGAAGATTTGTCAATAAAAATACTTTTAAAAAAGGGAATGAGGATTAACAATCTTCATAGGTGATTCTAATATAAAATAGTGATGGTGCTTAGGTATATTTCTAAAAATAACAACAGAGCTATCCACTTTGAGATGGTGAGAGATGGGGAATGACTATTTAAAAATCTTATGGAGGTTAAGAATTTTCTAACTCTTTTTCCAAAGTATATTTCAATATATTTTAAAACAGGCTTCATTCCAGGTTTCCAAGTAAACACACCCAAATATATTAATTAACATATCAGAGCCTTATACTGTTTTCAAATGCTGTACTTACATTGCTGATGACGTCACACAAATAATTTTGATTCCATCTGAATACGTCAACAGGAAGAGGCCTGGCAGAAATATAAAAATTCTAAGAAAACTAATTCTGAGACTCTAGAGACTCCATTACCAGAAATGAGAGTTAAACCAAACAGTAGTGCGGCCAAAGAGCATCAAAGAAATCCACTGTTTTCAAGATTTGTGGTTTCCTCATAAAAGGGACCTATTCTGCTCTTATTTGGATATGATACAAATGGACTTTTGAAAAGCTTGTATATTTCAATTAAAGAAAAGACTCAATTCAGCTGAGAAAATGTAAAGATGTTCTCAGTTGTAACGCATTCCTGAGATTCTCTATAAATACATGCTTGCTGCTTAACATTAATAATACACTTCACTGCCTCATCTAAACACGTCTGTTTTCACTTATAAAATATTTTAATGAGATGGTCCTTTGTGATGACACAATTTGGGTCTACAATGTTTTCCCTTCTATTGAAGAATAGGTCTCCTTGAAAAATCTGCAGAAAAAGACTGTCATCACATCATCACATGAGCCATTTTCTAAACAAGAATGGCTACTACTGGTTATTGCGTCTACAGAGTTAGGCAGACCATTCATAATGGATGGGGTATGCTCCTACTTGGGGCATCAACATGATAGTAACTGGTTTCTTTCTTTTTTTTTGAATGGGCAGGCACAGGGAATCGAACCCAGGTCTCCAGCATGGCAGGCAAGAATTTTGCCACTGAGCCACCACTGTACCACCCATTAACTAGCTTTTTTAGTCAAAACTTAAAGGTAATTTTGGAAGTCATTTCTCTTCTCAATGAAGTCACTAAAATTGTTTTGCACATTTAGGGTGATATGAAATTCTTATCAAAACATATGCCAACAGTAAGGTAATAAAAAATACTCCTGTTATTAACTTATATGCATATATTACCTCATTAAACATCTGCATTTCCAGAACTTTAAGTTTAGCCATTAGCAGCCACATTAATCTAAAAAATAAAAATAAGTCATCTCAACTCGTCCTTTTGTGCAACATAATGCAGCGGTCACAATGCAGATTTCACAGCCAGAAAGATCTAGGTTTGAAATATATCTCTGGCTGTTAGTTGGTAATCTTGTACAGATTATTTATCCACTCTAAATTATGCATTTAATTTAGACAAGTGCTTGACAGTAAAATGTCATAATTATCCATTTCACTGTTTTGTAAAGAAAGTATTAGGTAAGGATCTCTCCTGGGAAGTTTCTGGATTCTATATCTACTGCTCATGGATAGAGTCTGAGAGCACCCTCAAATTAATCATAGTTGTTCTCTTTAAAACATTTGTAACTCCTTCACTTGCCTCAAGTTGGGTGAGAGTCTCCAAATCAGTCATCTCTAACTTCATGAGTTATCTGCCTTTGTTGCATGGATACATTGAAACAAAGCCATGAACATGCCAACCTGTCCCACTTCTTGAATTAGATATCTGGAAATCCAGAGGTCCCAGATGTGCAAATCTGCTTGATTTCCCCAGAGTTGATGAATCCTGGAGCTTACTCAGCACCTAGCATCTCTGCAATGTGACCCCAAGTTTTAAGGAAACCTCAATAGCTAAGAGCTATAAGAACCACAGAATTCTCTAAGAAGGGCCCATCCCTACCACACACCTTACGATGGTTAGACCTGCTGTGTGGGGATGGCACCATTTATGGAAAGGCTGCCCTTCTGATTGCTGCTGTCTTTCTGGGGTCTACAGGATGATCAGAAGCTATGGTTGAGTAAACCAGTTGCAATCTATGGGGCTGCCATGTCCCTCTAAGGGAGAATTTCTGTAAGTTGAGTCATATGATCTCCAGGAGTAGTTACTGAAAGGTACCCTATGTTGAGTCTCACATGCTAGTAAATATGTCCTTGTGTTCTTTGTACTCCTAGCTAGAAGGGAGCATCACACAGAAGATACTACTCTGGTCTATCAATATCCATTCTCTCATTTTTTTACATAAAAATAAATAAGCACATGTTTCAGCCCACTTGCAGCAGCTACAGCCATGAAATTTATAGCTATGATCAATAGACTATAAACAGAGAAGACATGCTCTACTTTTGAGTCGTGCCCTTAAAGGAGGGAGGCTTGCCCTCAGTGGGCCCTCCCTCTTTACTTCTGAGCTGGGAAGTAGGAATAGAACTAACAATCTTTAACCAGATAAGTGAAGGCTATGCTTTAGTTTTTTGATGTCAAAGATCCAGAATATTCAGATTAATGTGAGAGGAAAATAAATAATCTCCTGTCTTGCTTAAGCCACTATTAGGAGAAGGAAGAGTATGGGCTCTCACTAAAAATATTTGAACTTGAGCTAAACACCTTATTGACCTGGGGCTGTCCTGTTCATGCTGGAATAGATGAATGTGTGCCAGGCTTGGGGGGCAGGGGGTAGGGGGATAGGGGAGTGGGGAATGAGAAGTAATAGGATACATATGGCATATTTTCCTGGTTTACTGAAAGATTATGGATTAACAAGAGGTTTTATATTGCAATCAAGGAGGACACAGAGTCAAAGATAAAATTCAGG
Organism: Tamandua tetradactyla; assembly: GCF_023851605.1. Lineage (NCBI taxonomy): Eukaryota > Metazoa > Chordata > Mammalia > Pilosa > Myrmecophagidae > Tamandua > Tamandua tetradactyla. The sequence continues at coordinate 35,048,106 of NC_135337.1, forward strand.
CACATTTTGACTTTAAAATGTAAGTTATTAAACAAAATTTATTCTTTTCATTACAATGCTTCCAGCTCCACTCCCACATCCCCGAGATAAGCAGAAAAATTTCTTCTGCTTTGAGGAAGGCGCTGATGGAAAGACTGAGGTACATTAGTTGTAGGAAGAAACTTAGATTGGAAATCCAAGATTCTAGACCCCACTCCATTTCTGACTTTAATATATTAGACAAGTCCTATTTCCTTGGCACTTTTACATTTATAACACAGAGATGTGCATGTATGTGTCCAATTAGTACATACTCATACCTATATATATATAAACATAAATGTTTATATATGTGTATATACATGCTTTGGGATTGCAAGGGGGATAAAGATGAATATGGTATGATCTTGAAAAGGAATGAGATCTTAGGTGTAAATACGTAACAAAGACATTCAAGTGGAAGTCATCCAACAAAAAGTACTTGGCAGCTCACCACCTAGTCACTCTACTGTGAAGCCCTTCAGTGGATAAGTTCCACAATTCACACAAATCTCCCAAACAGCTTCCTAATGCTTCACCATCACGTATGAAACACAGTTAAGGATCACCACATGTTTGGGGAATGCCTCCAACCTGAAAGACAGATTCAAACAAGACGAACACACGATCAAAGGAAAAAAAAATAACACACTAAATAGCCAAAGGTAAGGGAAAGAGACAAAATTGAGAGAAGCAGAACACTTTTTAAAAACCTCAAACTATACTTTCTATTCTCAGAGAGCTAACAGAAGATGTTGTGTCCAGAAAATAAATACATTAGGAAAAAAGCTTAGAAGTTACAAATAAGATACCAAAAAATAAGGGTTAGATTATAATGTTGAGGAAATTTATCTGAAAATAGATCAAAAAGGCAAAGAGGGAATAAAAAAATATGCATGCAGTTTTCAGATCTAGTATCTGGGAAACAGCGCATAAAGAGAAAATGAGGGGAGACCATTATCAAACAAATAGTCCAAGAAAATTTCCAGCTGTAAGATGTAAGACTCAATATTAAAAAGGTTGACTGAAGGGTCCAGCACAATCAATGAATGAAAGTCCACACCACATCATGAACTTTCAGAACAAAAGGAGTATAGAGAAGAACCTGGAAGCATCTGGGGGAAAGAGGAGGACAGGGATCATATACAAAGAACGAGACTTTTCTGTAACAATTCTGCATGTAGAACATGATAGGAAAAAGAGACTTTAAAATTCTTAGTGATACTTGGAAATACATTGCTCTTGTGTATACACGTTATATTTCACAAAAAAAAGTTAAAAAAAATTCTTAGTGAAAATCGTTATCAACTTAGAATTAATAACCAGCCAAACCAACACTCAAATTTGAGAACAGAACAAAGAATATATTTCAGACACTGAAGAAGTCAGAAAATTTATTTTTATGTATCCTTTTTTTAAGAAACTACTGAAGGACGTAAAGGCAATAAGAAGTCTCCACCCTAAATTCCAGACTTAAATATCCAGCTGTCTACTTGACCTCTCCAAATGGATGCTTACTAGAAATTTCAACAAGTCCAAAACAGAATTCCTCACTTCATCACATACCCTGTGTCATGGTCAGGTTCATGTGTCAACTTGGCCAGGTGGAGGTGCCCGGTTGTCTGGTCAGGCAGGTGCTGGCCTGTCTATTGCAATGAGGATATTTCATGGATTTAAATCACGATTATGGCAGCTGTATCCACAGAAGATTGCATCTGTAATCAGCTAAGGGGAGTGTATTCTACAATGAGAGATGTTTAATCTAATCAGAGGAAGGCTTTTAAGGAGGATTCAGAAGAGATAGTCAATAGCCACTGTTCCTGCTTCAGCTGGTGAGCCTCTCCTGTGGAGTTCATCCAGACCCTTTGTTGGAGTCGCCAGCTTCACATCCTGCCCTACAGATTTCATCCCCTTGGTTGTCCAGCCAGCCTCTCCTGAGAGTTCGTTGTGGACTTCATCATAGTTATCAGCTTGCAGCCTGCCCTACAGACCTTGGACTCTACATTCCCACAGTTATATGAGACACTTTTATAAATTTTAAATTTGCAGCTATCTCCTGCTGATTCTGTTTCTCTAGAGAACCTGAGTTAATACACCCTGTTATTCCTGCAATCTTCCCGATTTCAGAAATAGAAAGTCCATCCTTGTAGTTCTGCTGGTGCAAAATCTTGGAATCAATTTTGAATTTTTTCTCTCACATTCAGATCTTTTTTGTTTAAAAAATCTTATTGGTTGAACCTTTAAAATATATCCAGAATTTGACTATTTCTCACCACCTTACAGCTACAATCGAGCCACCAGCAAGTCTCATTTGGTTTGCTACAAATGGGGAATGCCCCATTGACCATATTCCTAACTGGTCTCCATGTTTCCATCATTGCCTCCTACAGATTATTCTTCTCTATGATTGTTTCTCATAGTGTGCCTTTTCAGGGAATCAGTGAGGTTGAAACAATTTTCATAAGAATTCTAAGATTTTATTTGCCTGTTTTACTTTCTTCTTCTCATGAGTATACAGTGGAGTTCTCAAAAATCTACATAATATGTGATAGTGAACAGACTAAAATGCCATGCATTAAAGAAATGTATAAAAATGTTAAACAATGCCATTGTTTCACTATGTTTTTTGAACGTAATTATTTTTCATAAAAATACATCATCTGTGTTAGCATATAGTGACTTTATTATTGTTTTAAATAAATTAATAAATATCTATTTATCAATTTAAATTTTCTGACATGGTAAATATCCATAGATATAACCCACATAAGAGCTCTTTGAGATTTTCAAAACAAGATTAACAGATTTATTGAAGGAATAAAGCAGAGAGGAAGAGGAAAAAGGAGAAAGCAAGTAGAAGCCTGAAATTGGCTCCCGCCTGGGGAGCCAGCAGGAAGAAAGAGAAAATGGCCCCCTCAATAATTTTTGTAAGAGCATAAAAGGCCCAGAGACCAAAAAGCTGAGTAAGTGTTGCTCTATATAGCAGTCAGAGTGATCCTTTCAAATCTCAAGCCAGGGGCAGGCAATGCTGGTGCAGTGGCAGAGTCTCGCCTGCCATGCTGGAGACCCAGGTTTGATTCCCAGTGTCTGCTCATGCAAAAAACCCCAAAAAACCAAAAAACTCAAGCCAGTTTGTGATGATCTTCTGCTCAGAACCTCGAATGGTTCCTCATCTCACTCAGAGTAAAGACCTACAAGATACTTGTGACCCTACAAGACCATCTCTTAACAACCAATACCCTTCCCCTAGCTCAGTGTCCTCCACTCACCTTGGTCTTCTTGCTGTTCCCCCACCATGCCAGGGACATGGCTTTACACTTGCTGCCCCATTTGCTGGAACCTCTCCTCCCTTGGGAATGGATGGCTCACTCATCTCCTCAGGCCTTTGCCTTACTAGCCATTGTGTTTAATCATTTTCCTTTTCAGATATTTAAATACGTGCAAAATTTTCCCTGTTTTACTTTGTGCTATCCCTTATCTTTGTTCACAGAATTAGAACTCACAGATAGTGGTTTCTTTTTAATACTCACAAAAAACTAGCAAATCTGGCGGTTTGTACCCAGTCTAGCCTTAAATAAAAGCACGTGGCCAATCTAAAATGTTTATCTGGACAAACCTTCAGGCAAGACCAAACAAAACCCATGGCAGAGAGCTCCAGCTCTGTTCTAGTTTTAAAGTCTTTCAAAAAGACCAGCTTCATGAAAACTTGCAGACCTGATGTCCAAAAATTAATTTAATCACCCAAATCCTTATGCTGCAGGAATATTTTATCTCTTTTCAGAAGAGATTTATAACTACTCTCCATGTTCATCTGGAGATCCCTTTCACACCTCTGGAAGTAATTACTAAATTTCTTTCCAAACTCTTCATCTTAGCTGAAACATTGCAATTTCTTCCTTTCACCTTCTCCATACAGATTATGATTTTCAATGCTCTAATCCTTTTTGCAACGGTCTTCTGACTCACTTACATGTTTTTCATCTTCCAACTTAGTTGTGTAGCCCTAAATTAAACAAGCGATTTTAATAAAAATCAGCATAGTATCAAAAGATACTAGAGTCAACTATTTTTGTGGTTAATGCACCCCAGTGCATGCTTTAAAAATATACCACTACCGCCTTGTTGAAAAAAAAGAACTGCCCCAAACTTGTTTATATGATGAAGCTTACAACTTTGTCCTGGAAAGAAATGAGCATTCCTGAAAAAATGCTTAAATAATTCCCTGACTTCAATGACATGAAGAATCGTTCTGGGGGAATTAGTTACCACCCACCCAGTTGACTGTCAGCTGTCAATCAAGAATTTAGTACTCTGTAACCAAAAATTATTTTGTTATGATTCAAATCTATTACTGATTATCTAACATTTTTTTTTTCCCTAACAAAATGTTCCTACCACTGGCAATTCTTTGAATCTGCCTGCTGGAGAGGACTTTTTCCTTGCAGCAAGTTTTTATACAACATGCTAACAATTCAGCTGTTTGTCAAGTGTTTTTAATGCAGGGATCAGCAAGCTTTTATTATAAAAGAAGAGACAGTAAATGTTTTTTGGCTTTGTAGTTCTCATATAGTCTGTGTTACATGTTTTCTGTTTGATTTTTTTTTAAATAATCCTTTAAAATGTAAAAAACATTCTCTGCTCATAAGTCATACAAAAACAGGCTACAGGTCAGATTAAGCCAGTGGGCCACAGTTTGACAATTTTTAAATCTTTAAAGGTTCTTGGAGGTCCCATGAGGACTTGCTCACCTCAAGAGAAGCTGAGCTGTTGGCAACCTCTGAATCAGTGAAATTCATGGCAGGTCCACTAATAGGATCCTTTGTAATTCCCTTTTTGGACCCTTGGATTTCTTACTGAGATATGGTATTTAGGCTCTTCCATGTCCCAGCTGAAGGGACTCTTGCTCTCTTGGGTTTAAGATGACTTGCCATCCAAAGTGAGAGCTTGGAGAACAGTTTAGGTCCTATAAATTGGTTGAACTTGGTGTTAAGACTGAAACAGGATTTCCCTCCCCTTCTGCTCATGGTGAGATTACAGAGGTATTTTGAGATCTGAGTAACAGAAGAGCCTCACAGGAAAGGGAGTCAAGTATGGAAACAAAGTTTTTGATCCATGGTTTAAGTCTGAGGACTTCCAGGTCCAGTGTTTTGCATTTAGCACATTCCATGGTAAAATGTCTATTAAGTTACTGAGAAAATAGCAAAACAAAAGGAAGTTCAGGATGAGCAAATGTACATCGTTAAGCAAAAAATATCAAAAATTTGGAAATGAGGCAAAGGAAGGTAGCATATCCTTTGAATGTAATATTGGAGAATTGTTTAATTGGCCCATCCAGGGAATACTTAATTATTTAGGGAACTATACCATCCTTAGTTTGCTAACTACTACTGATTAAAGGCCAAACTTGTGGATTTTTGTCCAGTAGAAAATATAACCCAAAACATCATGGTTTTATGGCCCTGAAGGACATTAGGCTAGGATATTACCTTGATTTGCATCTAACCTTTAAGCAACCTTATTCTAACATTCTTTTTTCAAATAGTTCCTAAAATGCTCTTTGAATCAGCTTTGCCATTCTGCTGTCTTCTCCACTAATGATTTGAACTAATCTTTGGCATTTGTTCATTCAAGATTTGTGTAAGAATCATGTTTAAGTTCTTAAAAACTGTACTATTACATTATCCACAGAAATCTTAAGTTTCTCCACTACTGTGTTTTGCCTGTAGTGTGTTTATGTATATTTTCGCATCTGTATTTGCATTTGTCTGTTACAGCTGTACGTAGGAATTGGTTCAAAAGTTTTCTGTATGTTTGCCTGTGTTTGTAAGTGTATTTATAGTCTTCTGTTTTTTGCAGTCAGTGAGTTTTTAGGATACCCCCTAGACTTATGACTTCTTGTTTCCTCAGAACACCTGTAAGAATGAAGGTTAATGACTAAAATAAGAGAAACCCAAAAGGACAAATATTGTATGATTTCACTCATATGAAATATCTAGAATAAGCAAATACATAGAGACAGAAGACAGATTAGAGATTACCAGAGGTTGATAGTGTGGGGAGAGGATGGTGAATTGCTGCTTAATGAATACAGAGTTTCTGTTTGGGGTGATGAACAAGTTTCAGTAATGGATTGTGGTGTGGGTAGCACAATATTGTGAATGAGATTAATATTACAGAATTGTGCACATGGAAGTAGTTAAATGGGAAATTCTGTGCTGTATATATGTTATCATGACTTAAAAAAAAAAAAGTATGTCAACTGAGTGCCAGAAAAACATCTCATTAAACAAAAAGATTCACTTTGAAATAAAGACAGAAGGAGAAATTTGCCTGGTTAATTTCATAAGGATGTGAAGAGAAAGGGTTAGGGGGAAATGTCTCTCAGGTCTGCTGGTGATAATGATGAATTAAGAGAATTCCAAATAGATGAAAACAGATAAAATATACTGTCTTCAACTCCACACAAGACAAAAGAGCTGTGCCTAAAAGAATGTTTTTCTTCTTCAAAGTAACTTTACCTCCTTCCAGATGGAAATTAAAAAGCTTGTAAAATCTTTCAAATGAAAGGAGTTCATGTTTTCCAGTCAAAGGCTAATAAGCACATACATACATCTAGAATAAGAGGCTATGATATCTCCCCCTACCCAAAAAAAAAAGGGAGAAAAAAAATGTACAAAAGAGAATTTTGGAGTTAATCAGTGGTATCTACTACTCTAAGACTAGGGATAAAAATATATGCAAACAGAGAGTTAAGAAACCACTTTTTATATTTGTTATCTAAGACTTTCAACCCCAAATTAAAAAAGCTATAGTAGTGCCTAAATAGTACTTTGCAAACAACTATAAACAAATTATATAAAATTCCAAGTTCAACCGATATTCTTGATAATGATGAAAACTTGGACTAATTAAATTGTTCAGTTAAATTTCATTTAACAGACAGCTAATTATCTTAGTCCTGATTTTATTCTACTGTGGGATATGATGAAAAATTATATTTCATTTACCTTGATAGGTTAAACATGGTTATCATATGACCTAGCAACTCCACTCCTAGGTATGTACCCAAGAGAAATAAAAATACACGTGCACACAAGAAACTCCACAAATGTTCTTATGAGCATTATTCATAATAGCTCCAAAGTGGAAACAACCTAAACATTCATCTACTTGTGAATGGAGAAACACAATGTAATATAGTCAGACAATGGAATACTGTTTAGCAATAAAAGGGAATGGAGTACTGATATATACTACAACATAGATGAACCTCAAAAACATGCTAAGTGGTCTTCTAGTTGACCAAGTAGGAGTGTAAGATGGTCCAGGGTTCCTTCCTGTTCCCTGCCCCTTGAATCTTCGAACAACTATTAAAAACTGGCAGAGCCAGAATCAGCAAACTAGAAGACAGGATAATCAAAACTCTGGGAAACAGGTGACAAGTTACAGCAACTTGACAAGTGCTGAGTCAAGAAAACACAGCTTTATAAACAGTAGGAGAGTAGTATCATCAACATGGTGACATAAGATATTCTCTGAAAAAAGCCTCCCCAGAGATTTACTGATTAAAAGGACAAATCCCACTTGCTTAGAACTCTAGAGGATGATAGAGACTGGAAAAGGACTCTAAAAAATACTGAATCAAAGAAAAAGAAAAATATCAGGTAGGAAATTTCCATCCTGGACCTGCTGCTAGTTCCTGTTTCCATTCCCTTCCCTCTCACTCAGTCCCACACAGTTTGGGGGTTGCATGGACCAGGTCCCTCCCACTGTGGGCAGAGCCTATAGAGCCATTAGCAGTAGTGAATTAGAGTCCCATGCATATTCAGGCAGGGAAACCAAGTCCACAGAGACCCAGGGCAGAGCACAAGCTAGTAAGGAGTGAGAGAAAGAGATGGACGGACGGACAAACAGACACTGCAGTAGAACTGCTGGCAAGGACATTGTGCCCTTACTCAATCCAGTTTCCACTGGTTGGACTACCTAAACCCAAAAAGGACTTTTCTAGAGTGGCCCACCTTTCTGGATTAACCTGATTTTGTTCCCTGAGGTGGGACAGTCTAACAGGGATGAAAACAGAGACCAAAAAGCCTCACAAAATGTGTGGGTAGGGGGCTGGGGGTGGGGGATTCAGACTGAATTTAAACTGAACTTCTACAAGATAGGATGGGTCCCAGAACTGAAAAGTATAGGGAAAGGGGGGCACTAAGTGAGGGAGAGAGTTCAAACAATTCACAGGAGCTGGGGAGGAAAATCTATTTAAACAGAAACAGAACAGTCAAGATTCCAAGAAAGCTTTCTCCTGTAGATGAAAACAATTGCACAAAAAGTACAATCTCAAAAATTGTACCACATTTTCAGGACAAGAATCAGATGAAGAAGAGTTAAAAAAAAAATCTGAAAGGTTAAACACAATGCTATTCTAAATAAAACACATGCTATTCTAAATCTAGTCTAGATTAAGATGGACCAAGCATCAAAAAAGTGTCTTAACACAAAGCCAATCAACAATAAAACACTAGACAAGAGAGAATGGGCCTTCAGAGTTAACTCATCAAGATAATTACATTTAGCAAAAAATAATAAGCCGTACTAAGAAAGGTGAATTCTATGAATCATTTCCAAGAAGAATTAGTATCAATCCTGCTCAAACATTTTTCCAAACATTAAATAGGAAGGAACATTACCTACATCATTTTTTAAGACAAACAACACCTTAATACCAAAGTTAGATTTAAAAAACCCAAAAGAAAAGAAAATTACAGCCAATTTCTCTTATCAATATATATGCAAACATCCTCAACAAAATACTTTCAAATTGAATCCAACAGCATATCAAAAGAATTATACACCATGATCAAGTGGGTTTTATCCTAGGACTGCAAGGTTGGTTCAACATAAGGAAATCAACTAATGTAATACATCGTATTAACACAATGAAGGGATGTCCATAGCACAAGGGATGTCCATAACACAAAAGAATGAAAGAGGATCCCATCTAACATGATATACAAAATTCAACTCAGAATGTATCAAAGACCTAAATATAAATATAAATAACTTTTGGGCAGGCCATGGTGGCTCAGCAGGCAGAGTTCTCATCTGCCATGCTGGAGACCTGGGTTCAATTCCTGATACCTGACCACGCATAAAAAAATAAAGAAAGAAAAAGAAACTTTTGTACTTCAAAGAACTTTGGCACAAAGGTGAAAAGATAACCTACTCAATGGAAGAAAATAATTGGAAACCACACATCCAATAAGGGTTTAATACTGAAAATACAGAAAGACATCCTACAACTCAACATAAGAAGACAAGCAATTTTAAAATGGGCAAAAGACTTGAATAGACATATACAAATGGCTAAAGCACACAAATATACAAATGACTAAAAAGCACATGAAAAGATGCCCCAAATCACTAGCTATTATGGAAACGCGAATTAAAACCATACTGAGATATCATTTTATACCCAGTAGAACGTACTATTAAAAAAAAAAAAATGGAAAATTTCAAGAGTTGGAGGTGATGCAGAGAAATAGGTACACTCATTTACTGCTGGTGGGAACGTAAAATGGTGTAGCTGTAGAGGAAGACAGTTTGGTAGTTCCTCAAGAAGCTAAGTATAGAATTACCACATGACCCAGCAATCCGCTATTATATCTTTCAGAAGAACTGAAAGGAGGGAATTGAACGGATATTTGCACACAATTCACAGCAATTATTCACAATTGCCAAAGGATGGACACCCAAGTGTCCATCAACTGACGAATGGATAAAGAAAACATGGTATGCACATACAATGGAATATTATCCTGCTATAAAAAGATATGAAGTCTTGATTCATGTGACAACATGAATGAACCTTGAGGATATTACACTGAGTGAAATAAGTCAGACACAAAAGGGCAAACTTTTATTATCTCACTAATATGAATGAATTATAATAAGCAAGCTCATTGAGTTAGAATCTAGAAAATAGGTTACCAGGGGAGAGACTGGGGGTTGACACTTAATTTGTACAGAATTTCTATTTAGGTTAATTGTGAAGGCTTGGAAATAGATGGTGGTGATGGAAGCACATTACTGTGAGTATAATTAAAAGCCTTGAATTATGTATGTGTCTGTGGCTGAAGGAGGAAGTTTTGGGTCATGTATGTTACTAGAATTGAAGTCAGAAGATAAAACAAATGTACAACATAATGAATCCTGTTGTGGACAATGGACTGGGGTTAAAAGTACAAATAAAAGTATGTTCTTCAATATAATAAACATATAACAATAATGCAAGGTGTCAATAACAGGGTGGTATATGGGAAAAAGTACACCTAATGTAAACTATGTACTATAGTGCTATTTTAATATTCTTTCATCAATTGTAGCAAAGGTACCACACTAATGCAAAGTGGCAGTAATAGGGAGGTATATGGGAATGTTGTGTTTTCACACAATTTTCTGTAAACCTACAACATCTCTAATTAAAATAAAAAAATAATTATAATAATATTGAAGAAGGGGAAGGGGAGGGGGAGAGGTGGAGTAGAGGAAGGGGGAGAGCAGGAGGAGGAGGAGGAGAAGCAGCAGCAGCAGCAGCGGCAGCAGCAACGAAGACATATTTCAGAGGCCTGTATACTGGGTGTTTCAAATGTGGTCATCTATGTAAATTGCAAAGTAAATTATAAAAAAAACTGCTATCACCCACTGTAACAAATGTTCCACATCAATGCAAGGTGTTAGTGGTGGGGTGCCGTATGGGAATCTTGTATTTTATGCACAACTGTTCTGTAAACCCACAATTTAGTAAAAAAACTAAACTTAAAAAACAGTAGAAGAAGCTTGTGGCCCACTTGCTGGCCCCTACCTTCTCTCCTGTGCAGGGTAGAGCCAGATGGTGCCCCATTATGAGATCCTGGCCCTGTTCTGGAAGGAGCAGAGTAACACCTTTGTGTGTACTGGAGTGCTTGCATGTCAGTGCCAAACTATCAAGTGGCAGCCTGAAAGGCTGAACAGGACACTCTTCCCTGGCGGGACCTCTCAGAACTTGCCCGGCAGACAGAAGCTGCTGGCTTACAGCTAAAGCAATGGAAGAAACAATTAAGCCAAAGTGGCCTGGGGCAAAGGATTGCTGATTTTCAGACACACAAAAGAGCATCAGGGGTGGGGGTAGAAGTTTATTTTATAGGGGGTAGAGGGAACATTGGGATCCCTGTAAATGGGGGAATTCCTAATACCACAAGAAGCACAAACCCAGGACAAGATGCAGGCTCAGAAAAGACAGGCATGACCCTGTACTCACCTCAGGAGGGATAAACTCTGAAAGCATCAGCCAAACCAGAATTAATTTGCAAAGACCGTGAAGGATGTTTTTTGGTATCAGTTTTTCCTTTGTTTTTGTTAGGTCCTGGCATTCAAGGGAATCTCTGTTATATCACTCGCTGATAAAAAATTAAGGAACACTGATTTCAGGAACTAAATCCCAGAGTAAACACTTTAAAATATTAAAAGTTAGTGTGCAGAGAAAGATTAGAAGAAAAACAAAGAAACAGGAAATTATGGCAGATCCAAAGGAAGAAGCTAAAAACCTAGAAATCATGAAAGAAGTCAAGACATTGAGCATACCAAAGACTTCAAAAAAAAAAAAAAACTTCAATATGCACAAGGGAATGTAGAAAAATACAGAGGAAGAACTAAAGGTTATCAGGAAAACAATGAATAAATAATAAGAGAACCACAATAAAGAGACAGAAATTTTAAAAAGGAACCAAACAGAAATACTAGAATTGAGGATTTAAGATTAAGTTCCTATTTCTCATCAGAAACCATGGAGGCAAGAAGGGAGTTGGGATGAAATACTTAGAGTTCTGAAAGGAAAAAACTACCAACCAACTGCAAACCAAAATTTTACACCTGGTGAGACGCTTTCAAATATATGGGGTTGATTAAGACATTGTCAGATAAAAGCTGAAACAGTACATCACCACTAGACCTGCCCTACAAAAAATGCTGAAGGGAGTTCCTCAGACTGAAAGGAAAGGACACCAGACAGTGATCTGAAGCAGCATAAAGGCCATCAATTATAAATGCTATACCATTTAACTGTATTTTTTTGGTATGTAACTCTACTTTTTACTTCTCACAGGTTCTAAAATGCAAATAGATAAAAAGTAATGACAAAACTATGGTTTGGGACATAAAGGTATTTAGATATAAATTTTAACATGTGTAACACAAAGATGTGGGGGAAAGGGTGGTATAGAAACAGCGTTTGTGCATATTATTGAAGTTAAGTTGGTATCAAATCAAACATGATTGCTACAGATTTAGGATGTTAAATTTAAGCTCCACGGTAACCACAAAGAAGAAATAGGAAAAATATAGACAGATAGAAATGAAAAGAGACTCAAAATGGTACATTATAGAAGTAAAATAACTATGTAAGAAAGAATTAATGGAAGAATTGAGATTCAAAAAAGGTATAAGACTTACAAACAGCAAATAGCAAAACTGCAGAAAAACATATTGAGTTATCAGTAGTTACTTTAAATGTAAGTAGATTAAACTCTTCACTCAAAAGGCAGAGACTGGCAGAATGGATATAAAAAAGTTTGACCCAACTATATGCTGTTTACAAAAGATTAATTTTAAATTCAAAGACACAAGTAGGTTGTAAGTAAAAGGATGGAAAAAAATGTCAAAAAATTGTAAACAAAGAGCACTGGGGTAGCTATACTAATATATAAAATAAGACTCTCAGTTAAAATTGTTACAGAAGAAAAAGAAAGACAACATGTAGTGATAAAAGGATCAATTCAACAAGGAGACATAACAATTATAAACATATAGGCAACTAATGGCAGAGCCCAAAATATACGTAGCAAATATTAACAGATTTGAGGGGAGCAATAGATAATTGTGCATTAATAGTAGGAGAGTTCAATAAACCACTTCCAATAATAGTTAGAACATCTAGACAGAAGAACAATAAGGAAATAGAATATTTGAATGATACTATAAACCAATTAGATCTAACAAACATATACAGACTATTTCACCTAACAGCAGCAGAATACACATTCTTCTCTAATTCACATGGGTCATCCTCAAGGATATACCATATGTTAGAGCACAAAATGTCTTAACAAATTGAAAAAAATTTAAATCACACAATGTATCCTCTCTGACCACAATGGAAAGCTGGAAATCAGTAAAAGAGAGAGAGAACTGGAAAGTTCACAAATTATGTGAAAATTACATAATACAATTTTAAACAACCAATGGGTCAAAGAAGAAATCACAAAGGAAATTAGGAAATACCTTGAAGTGAATGAAAACAAAAACACAACAATCCAAAATTTATGGAAGGCAGGAAAGGTAGTGGTTGCTGAGTGGGACATTATAGCTCTAAATACTTACTTTAAAAAAGAACAAAGATCTCAAATCAAACCTAAACCTGAACTTGGAAGAACTAGAAAAAGAAGAGCAAACTAAATCCAAAGAAAGAAGACAGAAGGAAATTTAAAAAGATTCAAGTGGAGATAAGTGAAATAGAGAATAAAAATGAAGAGAGAATCAAAGAAACTAAAAATAGTTTAAAAGATTAATAAAATTGACAGAACTTTAGCTAGATTGAAAAGAAAAAAAAGAGTATATGCAAATAACTAAAATTAGAAATTAAAGACAGGATATTACCACTGATCCCACAGATATAAAAAAAAATATTATAAGAGGGTACTAATGCATGCCAAAAAGTTGGATAACCTAGATGAAATGGACTAATTCCTAGAAATACACAAACTACCTACTCTGATGCAAGAAGAAATAGAGGATCTCAACAGACTGATAACTAGTAAAGAGATTGAATCAGTAATCAAAAATCTTAAAATAAAAAGCCCAGAGCCAGATGGCTTCATGGGTGAATCTTCCTAAACATTCTGAAAAGAATTAATATCAATCATGCTTAAATTCATCAAAAAAACTCAAGAAGAAGGAGCACTACTTAACTTATTCAATAAGGCCAACATCACCCCAATATCAAAGTCAGATGGAGGTACCACAAGATAAGAAAATTATAGACCAATATCCTTTTTAAATATAGATACAAAAATCCTCAACAAAATACTACTATGCCAATTTGAAAGTATTATGTACCCCAGAAAAGCCATGTTTTAATATTGATTCAATCTTGTGGAGCTGCGATTTCTTTTAATCCTGATTCACTACTGTAGGTTAGAAACTTTTGACTGAATTATCTTCACAGAGATGTGACACACCTAAATGTGGGTGTGACGTATGATTAGATGGAGATGTGATACCACCCAATCCAGGTAGGACTTGATTAGTTTACTGGAATCCTTTAAAAGAAGACATTTTGGAGAGAGTCAGAAATGACAGAAGCCTCAGAGCCAACAGAGAGAGCAGATGTAGATGCTTGGAGATCAGTTGCTTCAGAGAATACCAATACAGATGTCTGGAGATGCTAAGAGCCCAGCAGACATCACCATGAGATGTTAAGCAAGCCAGAACCTGGAGAGAGCCAAGGGAAGCCAAGAGATGAAAGCCAGCCCCAGAGAAGCAAAGTGAGGAACCCCCATAGGAACAGAGGCTGAAGATAATGAAGCCCAGGAGCAAGGGACCAGCAGATGCCAGGCACATGACTACCCATCTGACGGAGGTGTTCCAACCCATTAGCCTTCTTTCAAAAGCTCTTCCAGCTCTGGTATATCACATTCCAGCAGCTTACTAAAACAACCAGCAAAATGATTCTATCAGCACTTTAAAAGAATTATACACTATGAACTAAGTGGGATTTATACTAGGTATGCAAATATGGTGTAACATAAGAAAATCTATTAATGTAATATACCACATGAATAGAATAAAGGAGAAAAAAATCACATATCTCAATTGGTACAGAGAAGGATTATGGCAAATTCCAGTACCACTTATTGATACAAAGACTTAGAAAACTAGGATTAGAAGGCAACTTCCTCAATATGATAAAGAGCATATATGAAAACACTACAGCTAACATCATACTCAATGGTGAAAGACTGAAAGCTTTTCCTCTAAGAAAAGAATGCCACTGTCACGCTATCATTCAACATTGTACTGGAAGTTCTAGTCAGAGAAATTAGGCAAGAGTAAACAAAGAAAGAAAGAAACAAAAGCCACCCAAATTGGGAAGGAAGAAGCAAAACTTTCCTTATTTGCAGATGACGTGATATTATATACAGAAATCCTGAAAAATCCACAATAATGCTCCTAGAGCTAATAAATGAATTTGCAAAGCGACAGGGTACAAGATAAAAAATTAGTAGTGTTTTGATACATGAGCAATGAATAACTAGACATAGAAATCAAGAAAAAAATTCCATTTACAAAAGCAACTAAAACAATCAAATATCTGGTGGATCATGGTGGCTCAGCAGGCAGAGTTCTTGCCTGCCATGCCAGAGTTCGATTTCCGGTGCCTGCCCATGTTAAAAAAAAAAAAAAATCAAATATCTAGGAAAATATTTAATCAATGACCTAAAGAACATGTACATGGAAAACCATTAAACATACCAAAAGAAATCATAGAAGACTTAAATAAATGGAAGGACATTCCATGTTCACAGATTGGAATACTATCGTTAATAAATCAATTCTACCCAAAGTGATTTATAGATTCAATGCAATCCTAATCAAATTCCAACAGCTTTCTTTGCAGAAATGGGAATGTCTATAATCAAAGTCATATGCAAGAGTAAGAGGCCCAGAATAGCCAAAACTATCTTGAAAAAGTAAAGCAAAATTGGAGGGCCCATACTTCCGAATTAAAAACTTACTATAAAGCTTCTGATAATCAAAAGCATGGTACTGGCACAAGGACAGAAATGTAGATCAATGGAATAAAATTGAGAGCTCAGAAATAAACCTTTGTATTTATAGCCAATTATTTTTCACAAGGGTGCCAAGTCCTTTCAATAAGGAAGGAATAATTTCTTCAACAAATTGTTTTGGGAAAATTAGATTTCCATATTCAATTAATGAAGGTGATCCCCTACCACATACCACATATAAAAATCAACTCAAAACAGATCAAAGGCCTAAACATAATAACTAAAAGTATAAACTCCTAGAAGAAAACAAAGGAATACATTTTTCAGGACCTTTGTTGGCAATGGTTCCTTAGAGATTACACCAAAAACAAACACAGTAAATGAAAAACAGATAAATGTTGACATCATCAAAATTAAGAAAACTTTTGTTCAGCAAAAGACTTCAACCTGAATTTAAAAAGACAATGTACAGAATGGGAAAAATATTTGGAAACCACATATCCAATAAGGGTTTAATATTCAGAATATACTAATTAAACCTACAACTCAACATCAAAAAAACAAACAACCCATCATAAAATAGGCAAAAAACGGAATAGAAATTATACAGATGGCCACAAAGCAGAGAAAAAGATGCTCAACATCATTAGCCATCAGGGAAATTCACATTAAAACCACAATGAGATATTGTTTCACATTCACTACAATAGCTGCTATTAAAAAGCTGGAAAACAAATATTGGAGAGTATGTGGGGAAATCGGAAACTCATTCATTGTTGGTGGAAGTGTAAAATGGTGTAGTCACTGTGGAAGACAGTTTGGTGGTTCCTCAGACAGTTAAGTGTAGAATTACCATATCACCCAGTAATTCCATTTCTAGGCATATACATCCAAAAATTGAAAGCAGGGATTCAAACAAATATTTGCACACCAATGTTCATAGCAGCACTATGTACAACTGCTGGAAGATGGAAGCAACCCAAGTGTCCATCAACTGATGAATGGATACACAAACTGTGGCATATACTAACAATGTTATATTATTTAGCTGTATAAAGGAATGAAGTTCTGATACATGCACAACATGGATGAACCTTGAAGACATGTTGTACGGAATAAGATATTATATGATCTCGCTGATATGAAACAATTAGAATAAGCAAACTCATAGAGTCAGAAACTATAATACAGGTTACCAGGGACTGGGGTAGGGGTAGGGAATGGGGAGACAATACTTAATTGGTACAGAGTTTCTGTTGGTATGACGGAAACATTTTGGTAATGGATGGTGGTGATGGCAGCATAACATTATGAATGTAAATAACAGCTCTGAATTATATGTTTGAATGTGGTTAAAAGGGGAAATTTTAGGTTCTATATATGTTACTAGATATAAAATTAAAAAAAAAAACACCATAGAACTGAATAGTACAATCTGTGAACCCTAACGTAAATTACTGATGACAGTTAATAGTGTAATTATAATACCGTTTCATCAATTGTAACAAAGGCACTACACTAATGCAAAGTGTTAATAAAGGGGAAAATTGTATGTGGGGGATGTATACAGAAACTCTGTACTTTCTGTGCAATTTTTATGTAAACCTACAAATTTCAAAATAAAAATAATATGCACTGAGACACAAAAAACATGATAAATGAAAGAATCGTCACAAAAGATCACATATTCTAAGATATCATTTATATGAAATGTACAGAATAGGCAAATTCATAGAGACAGAAACAGACTAGTGGCTGTGCAGTGCAAGGGTAGGGCTGGGAGGAGTAGGAACAGGTTTAGGGTAAAGTAGGAAATGACAGCTAATGGGTACAAGATTCTTTTCTGCTGTTATGAAAATGTTCTCAAATTGAATTGTGGAAATGGATGCATAACTATACTAAAAGCTACTGAACTCTGTATA
Source organism: Tamandua tetradactyla (assembly GCF_023851605.1). Taxonomy (NCBI): domain Eukaryota; kingdom Metazoa; phylum Chordata; class Mammalia; order Pilosa; family Myrmecophagidae; genus Tamandua; species Tamandua tetradactyla. Next base: position 35,065,867 of record NC_135337.1, read on the forward strand.
CTTTAAACAAATGAAGTTTATGATTTATAAAGCAAATCTCAAAAAAGCTGTTAATAATGGAAAATATATTTTAATCCATGCAAGATGATCTGTTCTCTGATAGGATGCCTAATTAGTTGGAAGTTACTAACTTCTTTATACTTACCTCATATGTCAACTAGGTGATCATTATGATGATCATAATTATTATGATTATTATTACTGATGAGTTCAACAAAATTAAATTATAACTAGTGTTTTGTTTCTTTAATGGTGGTTGTAACCTTAGAGTAATGCTGCAATAATGTCAAACTATGCGGTGTCATATTTCTCTGATAAATTTTTAATAAGAACAACGATTTTATTATTTTTAACTGACAAGGTAAATTATAATTCCAAGATAATTTTAAGACCTGGTACTAATATTAAAATTAGGTAATAATGAATACTTTTTAGCAAAATTCTTATCAGACAATAGTTTTAACATATGTACTCATATCTACATATAAACTGAAAACATATTTTGTTCTTCATAATATTCAATGAGATTATAATCATATTACCTTACTCTATAGCTAGTTTTATAAAGTTAATTTTACCTTGATAAAATAGTAGATAAAATACATAAATAGTATCAGCTACTATTATTTAGCTTATGTGACATATTAAAAATAAATTTTGTGATAAGTTGAAATTAATTTAATTTGTAAGTAGCTTATATAAAATAGATAATTGATAATTCAGAGACAAAAAATTATTTTTGAGACAGTCTTTTCTCAATATGAGGTTATAAAGTTACTTATTTATTCTATATTCTACCCAAATGGTAAGGTTTTTTCCTCACTCAACCCAAATGTGTACTTTCAGAAGGTTATTTAACTCTCAGATGTTTGTGCTGCTTGTTGGTATTTCAAAATTTTAAATAGCTGAAAGCAAACAAGCAGAATGGTAAGTGCTCCCTGATCTGCAGAGAAATTAAAATCGAACTTATGTGCTTTCTGTTATACTTGTTACTAGTTAAAACCCAGCCAACTTTATGGCCTCTTATCCTTGGGCACCTGTGTTCTTATTTGAAAACTTTTTTTAAAGTATGTAAGCTTTTCTTTAAGACCATGTCCCATATTTGGAATAAATAAAAAGGATAGATGTTTTTATACCCAAAACATGTTTGATATTCAGTAGACAGCTTCTAGGTAGCCCCAAAGGTTTTTTCCCTTTCCTTTTAACTCAAAATGTGGCACTGACAAGCAAAAGTGATGTTAGAATAATTAGTTTTAATTTGTTTGCTCTTCATTGACTTAATTAGATCAACAGTAGGCAGCTCTGTTTATTGCACTCACATTACAGGGAAAGCTGTCAAGTAAAACTGATGGATAAAATGGTATTAATGTAATTTGTTATTAGATATACCAGCAATATAAGTAAAAGCATCTCATGTTCATGTCCAAAAGCTGACTGATACAGTGACTGTCAACAGAAATACTTCTAAGATCTCTTTCTATAAATTTAAAGTACCTGTGGTCAACCAGAAGTTAGTGTGGCACTTATTATTTTTACTCGTTTTACAGATTCCTTAGATTATGGACTTCATATTTTCTAAACATACATAAGGAAAGCATGTTTTATTTTCTCCTTTCCAATTTCAATGTCCTTAATTTTTTCATATCTATTGAAATTTTTTCCTTAGTTCCTGATCTTACAGGGAAAGCATTAAATTTTTCACTATAAATGTTATATTATCTTTAGGTTTTATATAAAAGGCCTTTATGAGATTTATAGATAATTTTTATAATAATCTTTGTCAAGAATAGATGTGGGATTTTGTGATGTGATTTTTCTACATCTATTGAGACAAAAAAGGAGGAAAACCATGATTTTTTTTTTTGGCATAGGCAGGCACTAGGAATCAAACCTGGGTCACTGGCATGGCAAGTGAAAACTCTGCCTGCTGAGCTAATGTGGCTCGCCCCATATGATCATCTAATATGGTGAATTATAGTAATTATTGAATGTTAAACCAACCTTGCATTCCTGAGATAAATCACCTTTGTGTGAAGTTTTCCCTGTAGGAAAACTTTTGGCCATAAATTAATTTTCCTTAATAGAGAGTTACTTAGATTTCTATGTCGTCTTGTGTCAAATTTTGTAAGTTGTGCCTCTCGAGGGTTATTTTCATTTAAGTTGTTGGAATTATGAGCATATAGTTTATCGTAATATTTCCTTATAATTCTGTAAATGTAAGTATGATCTGTAGGGACACTGTTCTTCTGTTCCTGACATTGGTCTTTTGAGTTCTATCACTTTCTTTCTCTCTTTCTTATCCCTTCTTCCTTTTGGAGGTTGTGCTAGATTAACTTCATTTATATTTTCAAAGAACCAACTTTTTTTATTAGAGAAGTTGGGGGTTTACAGAACAATCATGAATTAAATACAGGATTCCCATACAGCAGCACCCTACGACAAACACCTTGCATTGGTGTGGAATATTTGTTATAATTGATTTTTATAACTAAAAGCCCATTTTATAACTTAGGGTACACTGGGTAGTATACTCTTTCATGGATTTTTTTTTTAATTTTATTCTGTTACCATATATACAATCTAACATTTCCCCTTTAATCATATTCAGATATGTATTTCATGCTGTTAATTGCATTCACAATGCTGTGCTACCATCATTACCATCCATTACCAAAACATTTCCAACACTCCATGTAGGAACCTTGTACGTCTTAAGCCTTAACTTCCCATTCTCTATCCTTACCTTGCCCCTGGTAACCTATATTCTAGATTCTGATTCTGTGAGTTTGACTAGTCTAACTGTTTCAAAACAGTGAGATCATACAATATTTGTTCTTTTATGTCCAGCTTATTTCACTCAACTTCAAGGTTCATCCATGTTGTCAAATGTACGAGGACTTCATCCCTTTTTATGGCTGAATAATATTCTATTGTATATATGCATATGACACTTTCCTTATCCATTCATCAGCTGATGGACATTTGGATTTCTTCCATCTTTTGGCAACTGTGAATAATGCTGCTATGAACTTTAGTGTTAAAAATATATGTCTGAAAAAAAGACAGCATACCCCATCCTGGAACGGTTGACTGGCTGAGAGAACCCGCTCCGGTGAGATCGCCGAGGGGCGCGGGCTTCCCTGGGCGGGGCGGCAAGCGGCCGGAGTCCCTCCCTTCCTTCTTCCTGGGCCAGCTGGCAGAATTGGGCAGGCGGTCCCCTCAAGCCGCGGCGGCTGGCGCCACTACCACGTACGGCCGCCCGGACCATTGAGAGAATTGGATCGGAAATCCCCAGGCCACGGAGAACGGTGACGGGGGGGGTCCCTTCCAAACACGTGACTCCCGGGTCCGGCTGGGAACGGTGCACTCTCCCGGGCCGCAGCAGCTGGCGCCCTCCCACCATGCTTGGCGCCCCGGGCCGACTACGAAATTAGGAGGGGTGCTCTCCCGGGCTGCGGCGGCCGGCGACCCTCCCCGCGTTCAGACCCCCGGGCCGGCTGGCACTCTTCCAAGCTGCTTCGGCTGGCGAACCTCCCCCACGGCGAGAGTTTTCCAAAGTTAAAGGACCCACAGCACCTTTTACAGGTGGGACCCGCAGACAAACGTGTGCCACAAGCGCCACCTACTGGGCAGGATAAGAAAAACAGAACCCAGAGATTTCACAGAAAAATCTTTCAACCTGTTGGGTCCAAAACCCAGGGAAATCTGACTAAATGCCCAGACGCCAGCAGAAGATAACGGATCACACTCAGAAAATTGAAAATATGGCCCAGTCAAAGGAACAAACCAATAGTTCAAATGAGATACAGGAGCTGAGACAACTAATGCTGAATATACGAACAGAAATGGAAAACCTCTTCAAAAACGAAATCGATAAATTGAGGGAGGACATGAAGAAGACATGGGCTGAACAAAAAGAAGAAATAGAAAAACTGAAAAAACAAATCACAGAACTTATGAAAGTGAAGGATAAAGTAGAAAAGATGGAAAAAACAATGGATACTTACAATGATAGACTTAAAGAGACAGAAGATAGAATTAGTGATTTGGAGGATGGAACATCTGAATTCCAAAAAGAAACAGAAACTATCGGGAAAAGAATGGAAAAATTAGAACAGGGTATCAGGGAACTCAAAGACAATATGAAGCGCACAAATATACGTGTTGTGGGTGTCCCAGAAGGAGAAGAGAAGGGAAAAGGAGGAGAAAAACTAATGGAAGAAATTATCACTGAAAATTTCCCAACTCTTATGAAAGACCTAAAATTACAGATCCAAGAAGTGCAGCGCACCCCAAAGAGATTAGACACAAATAGGCGTTCTCCAAGACACTTACTAGATAGAATGTCAGAGGTCAAAGAGAAAGAGAGGATCTTGAAAGCAGCAAGAGAAAAACAATCCATCACATACAAGGGAAACCCAATAAGACTATGTGTAGATTTCTCAACAGAAACCATGGAAGCTAGAAGACAGTGGGATGATATATTTAAATTACTAAAAGAGAAAAACTGCCAACCAAGACTCCTATATCCAGCAAAATTATCCTTCAAAAATGAGGGAGAAATTAAAACATTCTCAGACAAAAAGTCACTGAGAGAATTTGTGACCAAGAGACCAGCTCTGCAAGAAATACTAAAGGGAGCACTAGAGTCAGATACGAAAAGACAGAAGAGAGAGGTATGGAGAAGAGTGTAGAAAGAAGGAAAGTCAGATATGATATATATAATACAAAAGGCAAAATGGTAGAGGAAAATATTATCCAAACAGTAATAACACTAAATGTTAATGGACTGAATTCCCCAATCAAAAGACATAGAATGGCAGAATGGATTAAAAAACAGGATCCTTCTATATGCTGCCTACAGGAAACACATCTTAGACCCAAAGATAAACACAGGTTGAAAGTGAAAGGTTGGGAAAAGATATTTCATGCAAATAACAACCAGAAAAGAGCAGGAGTGGCTATTCTAATATCCAACAAATTAGGCTTCAAATGTAAAACAGTTAAAAGAGACAAAGAAGGACACTATATACTAATAAAAGGAACAATTAAACAAGAAGACATAACAATCATAAATATTTACGCACCGAACCAGAATGCCCCAAAATACGTGAGGAATACACTGCAAACACTGAAAAGGGAAATAGACACATATACCATAATAGTTGGAGACTTCAATTCTCATCAATGGACAGAACATCTAGACAGAGGATCAATAAAGAAATAGAGAATCTGAATATTACTATAAATGAGCTAGACTTAACAGACATTTATAGGACATTACATCCCACAACAGCAGGATACACTTTTTTCTCAAGTGCTCATGGATCATTCTCAAAGATAGACCATATGCTGGGTCACAAAGCAAGTCTTAACAAATTTTAAAAGATTGAAATCATACATAACACTTACTCGGATCATAAAGGAATGAAGTTGGAAATCAATAATAGACGGAGTGCCAGAAAATTCACAAATACGTGGAGGCTCAACAACACACTCTTAAACAACAAGTGGATCAAAGAAGAAATTGAAAGAGAAATTAATAAATACCTCGAGGTGAATGAAAATGAAAACACAACATATCAAAACTTATGGGACGCAGCAAAGGCAGTGCTAAGAGGGAAATTTATTGCCCTAAATGCCTATATCAGAAAAGAAGAAAAGGCAAAAATGCAGGAATTAACTGTCCATTTGGAAGAACTGGAGAAAGAACAGCAAACTAACCCCAAAGCAAGCAAAAGGAAAGAAATAACAAAGATTAGAGCAGAAATAAATGAAATTGAAAACATGAAAACAATAGAGAAAATCAATAAGACCAGAAATTGGTTCTATGAGAAAATCAATAAGATTGATGGGCCCTTAGCAAGATTGACAAAAAGAAGAAGAGAGAGGATGCAAATAAAGACGATCAGAAATGGAAGAGGAGACATAACTACTGACCTCATAGAAATAAAGGAGGTAATAACAGGATACTATGAACAACTTTACGCTAATAAATACAACAATTTAGATGAAATGGATGGGTTCCTGGAACGACATGAACAACCAACTTTGACTCAAGAAGAAATAGATGACCTCAACAAACCAATCACAAGTAAAGAAATTGAATCAGTCATTCAAAAGCTTCCTAAAAAGAAAAGTCCAGGACCAGATGGCTTCACATGTGAATTCTATCAAACATTCCAGAAAGAATTAGTACCAACTCTCCTCAAACTCCTCAAAAAAATCGAAGTGGAGGAAAAACTACCTAATTCATTCTATGAAGCCAACATCACCCTCATACCAAAACCAGGCAAAGATATTACAAAAAAAGAAAACTACAGACCAATCTCTCTAATGAATATAGATGCAAAAATCCTCAATAAAATTCTAGCAAATCGTATCCAACAACACATTAAAAGAATTATACATCATGACCAAGTAGGATTCATCCCAGGTATGCAAGGATGGTTCAACATAAGAAAATCAATTAATGTAATACACTATATCAACAAATCAAAGCAGAAAAATCACATGATCATCTCAATTGATGCAGAGAAGGCATTCGACAAGATTCAACATCCTTTCCTGTTGAAAACACTTCAAAAGATAGGAATACAAGGGAACTTCCTTAAAATGATAGAGGGAATATATGAAAAACCCACAGCTAATATCATCCTCAATGGGGAAAAATTGAAAACTTTCCCCCTAAGATCAGGAAAAAGACAAGGATGCCCACTATCACCACTATTATTCAACATTATGTTGGAGGTTCTAGCCAGAGCAATTAGACAAGAAAAAGAAATACAAGGCATCAAAACTGGAAAGGAAGAAGTAAAACTATCACTGTTTGCAGACGATATGATACTATACGTCGAAAACCCAGAAAAATCCACAACAAAACTACTAGAGCTAATAAATGAGTACAGCAAAGTGGCAGGTTACAAGATCAACATTCAAAAATCTGTAGCATTTCTATACACTAGTAATGAACAAGCTGAGGGGGAAATCAAGAAACGAATCCCATTTACAATTGCAACTAAAAGAATAAAATACCTAGGAATAAATTTAACTAAAGAGACAAAAAACCTATATAAAGAAAACTACAAAAAACTGTTAAAAGAAATCACAGAAAACCTAAATAGATGGAAGGGCATACCGTGTTCATGGATTGGAAGACTAAATATAGTTAAGATGTCAATCCTACCTAAATTGATTTACAGATTCAATGCAATACCAATCAAAATCCCAACAACTTATTTTTCAGAAATAGAAAAACCAATAAGCAAATTTATCTGGAAGGGCAGGGTGCCCCGAATTGCTAAAAACATCTTGAGGAAAAAAAATGAAGCTGGAGGTGTCGCGCTGCCTGACTTTAAGGCATATTATGAAGCCACAGTGGTCAAAACAGCATGGTATTGGCATAAAGATAGATATATCGACCAATGGAATTGAATAGAGTGCTCAGATGTAGACCCTCTCATCTATGAACATTTGATCTTTGATAAGGCAGTCAAGCCAACTCACCTGGGATAGAACAGTCTCTTCAATAAATGGTGCCTAGAGAACTGGATATCCATATGCAAAAGAATGAAAGAAGACCCATATCTCACACCCTATACAAAAGTTAACTCAAAATGGATCAAAGACCTAAACATTAGGTCTAAGACCATAAAACAGTTAGAGGAAAATGTTGGGAGATATCTTATGAAACTTACAATTGGAGGCGGTTTTATGGACCTTAAACCTAAAGCAAGAACACTGAAGAAGGAAATAAATAAATGGGAGCTCCTCAAAATTAAACACTTGTGCATCAAAGAACTTCATCAAGAAAGTAGAAAGACAGCCTACACAATGGGAGACAATATTTGGAAATGACATATCAGATAAAGGTCTAGTATCCAGAATTTATAAAGAGATTGTTCAACTCAACAACAAAAAGACAGCCAACCCAATTACAAAATGGGAAAAAGACTTGAACAGACACCTCTCAGAAGAGGAAATACAAATGGCCAAAAGGCACATGAAGAGATGCTCAATGTCCCTGGGCATTAGAGAAATGCAAATCAAAACCACAATGAGATATCATCTCACACCCACCAGAATGGCCATTATCAACAAAACAGAAAATGACAAGTGCTGGAGAGGATGTGGTGAAAGAGGCACACTTATCCACTGTTGGTGGGAATGTCAAATGGTGCAACCACTGTGGAAGGCAGTTTGGCGGTTCCTCAAAAAGCTGAATATAGAATTGCCATACGACCCAGCAATACCATTGCTGGGAATCTACTCAAAGGACTTAAGGGCAAAGACACAAACGGACATTTGCACACCAATGTTTATAGCAGCGTTATTTACAATTGCAAAGAGATGGAAACAGCCAAAATGTCCATCAACAGACGAGTGGCTAAACAAACTGTGGTATATACCTACGATGGAATATTATGCAGCTTTAAGACAGGATACACTTATGAAGCATGTAATAACATGGATGGACCTAGAGAACATTATGCTGTGTGAGTCTAGCCAAAAACTAAAAGACAAATATGTATGGTCCCACTGATGTGAACCGACATTCGAGAATAAACTTGGAATATGTGATTGGTAACAGAGTCCAGCAGGAGTTAGAAACAGGGTAAGATAATGGGTAATTGGAGCTGAAGGGATACAGACTGTGCAACAGGACTAGATACAAAAACTCAAAAATGGACAGCACAATACTACCTAATTGTAAAGTAATCATGTTAAAACACTGAATGAAGCTGCATCTGAGCTATAGGTTTTTTTGTTTGTTTGTTTGTTTTTTGTTTTTGTCTGTCTGGTTGCTTGTTTGTCTTTTTTTTTTACTATTATTATTACTTTTATTTTTTTTCTCTATATTAACATTCTATATCTTTTTCTGTTGTGTTGCTAGTTCTTCTAAACCGATGCAAATGTTAAGAAACGATGATCATGCATCTATGTGATGATGTTAAGAATTACTGATTGCATATGTAGAATGGTATGATTTCTAAATGTTGGGTTAATTTCTTTTTTTCCATTAATTAATAATTAAAAAAAATATATATATATATGTCTGAGACCCTGCTTTCAATTATTTTTGGAATACACCTACCAGTAGGACTGCGTGCCATATAGTAGTTCTACACTTAGCCTTCTGAGGAATCATCAAGATGTCTTCCACAGTGGGTACACCATTTTATATTGCCAGCAATAATAAATGTTTATTCCTATTTCTGCACATCTTCTCCAATGCTTATTTTCCTTTTTTCTTGTGGCAGCTATTTTAATGGGTATGAAGAGGTATCTCATAGTGGTTTTTGATTTGCATTTCCCTGATGGCTAGTAATGTTGAGTATCTCTTCATGTGCTTTTTCAACATTTGTATATCTTCTTTGGAAAGCTATCTGTTCAAGTCTTTTGCTCATTTTTAAATTAGGTTGTCTTTTTATTTTTAAGTTTATATATTTTAAGTTTTATATATTCTGGATATTAATCTTTTATCAGATACGTGGTTTCTAAATATTTTCTCCCATTATGTAGGCTGCCATTTTATTTTCATGATAAAGTCCTCAAAGAACCAACTTTTGACATTTAATTTTCTCTAGCAGCCATCTATTTTTCATTTCATGATTCTGTTTAAATTTATTATTTTCTCCTCCTGCCTTTTTGCATTTAATCTAGCTTCTTGTGTTAGAAACAAAGATAATTGATTTAAAATCTTTCTTCTTTTTTAAAAGTACATAAAGCTTATTCTATCTATCCAAATATGCTCTGCTTTAGCTACATCCCATTAACATTCCCCATGAATTTTGTTTGTTTGTTTTGTGGCATGGGTAGGGTCCGGTAACTGAACCCGGGTCTCTGGCACATTTCCCATTAATTTTTTAGTGTTGAATTTTTATGATTCAGTTTGAAATATTTTAAAATTTAAAAAAAATTTTTTTCTTTTGCCCATGAGATACTTAGAAATGTGTTATTTTATTTACAAATGTTTGGGGTTATTCTAGATATGTTATTGTTACTGATTGCTCAGTTTGATAGATTCCATTTCTTTGCTTAGATTCCCTATCTGTTAATTCATTATTAATTTAATTTTAAAAACTCTTTCATAGTATCAGTTTTAAAATTACTATTCCAACTTTGGAGCATCTTGGATTGATTTCTATTGACTTTTCTTTGTGTTATTTATACACACATTTTCCTGTTTATTTATTTATGCCTAGTTATTTTGGATACTAGGCATGCTGCATGATGTTACAGAAGCTCTGAATTCTATTTTCCTCTGCAGGGTATCTATTTTATTTTTTTCAGGCTAGTAACTTGATTGAGTTGAAACTGCAAACTCTGTCTTCTTGAAGGTAGGCAACAGCTAAATTACCTGTTTAGGTCTTTTAGCTTTGCAGCTGCTATTTTCAGCTAGGATCCAGAAGTCTCCCCTCACATGAGCATGTGTCAAGCAAAGATTTCAAGAAAGTTTACATGCAGATACTAGGACTTTCTCCTTTATGTGACTCCTTTCTTCCCAGGATTTCCTCCTTAATTTTTTAGGCCCTCGGGAAGGCTAAAAGACTATAGTCTGAATTTTAAGGTCAGTAACATTGCTGCATTTGGCTTGAGTTTTAGCAGCTCTGGTGCATATGGCCAGGGGAACTCTCTCATCAGTAAATTTACAATTCAATTTTCACTAAATGCAATTCCTTCAAAGGATTAACTCCCACCAATTTTTACTTGCTTTCGTTTGTTCTCCACTATTTTCAAATAGTTGGTTTTTATATTTTGTTCAGAGTTTATAAGTATTATCTGCTAGGGGGTTGTTTTAGTTTGTAAATGCTGCTGGAATGCAATATACAAATCTCGCTTTTAAAACCGAGATTTATTAAGTGACAAGTTTACAGTTCTAAGGCCATAAAAATGTCCAAATTAAGACATCCAGAGAAAGATACTGTGTCAGTTTACATCTGTTGTGCATCCCAGAAAAGCCATGTCCTTTAATCCTCATTCAATATTACCGGGTGGTATCTTTTTTATTGCTTCCATGGACATAGATTCACTCAATTATAGGTGGTAACTTTTGATTAGATGGTTTCCATGGAGATATGTCTCCATCCATTCAAGGTAGGGTTCCTTACTGGGGCCCTGTTCTAGTTGGCTAGTTGCTGGAATGCCATATACCAGAAACAGAATGGCTTTTAAAAAGGGGAATTTAATAAGTTGCAAACTTATAGTTTTTAGGCCGTGGAAATGTCCCAATTAAAACAAGTCTATAGAAACGTCCAATCTTGACATCTTGATTCAAGAAGGTTGATGAAGTTCAGGACTTCTCTCTCAAGTGGAAAGGCACATGGTGAACATGGTCAGGGTTTCTCTCTCATCTGGAAAGGCACATGGCGAACACAGCATTGTCTGCTAGCTTCCTCCCCAGGCCTCGTGCTTCATGAAGTTCCCCCGGGGGCATTCTCATCTCCAAAGGTTGCTGGTGGGTGGACTCTGCTTCGTGACTCTTGCCACTCTGTTGTCCTTTTCTGCTCTCTCAGAATCTCCAAAGGTCACTGACTGGTGGACTCTGCGGTTCTGTTGGCCTCATGGCTCTACTCGGCTCTGCAGCGGCTTTCTCATCATTCTCAAAAGGCATTTTCTCCAAAAAATGTCTCCTCTTTTATAGGATCCCAGCAAACTAATTTAAGACACATAGTAGAATTGGGTGCAGGTATGTCTCCACCCAATCAAGTTTAAAACAAACTTGTTTGAGTCACATCTCTGTGGAGAAAAGCTAATTGAAGGTCCCATCTATAGCACTGAATAGGGATCAGAAGAAACCATTGTTCTCACAAGATTGATTAGGATTAAAACATGGCTTTTCTAGGGTACATAAATCCTTTCAAACTGGCACACAGGCACTTTAAGAGGGAACCATTCTGACAAAAGCTCTAGAGCCACCAGAACTGACAGAGCAACCAGAACCAACAGAATCCACACAGCCAGAGCTCTTTGGAGATAAAGAAAAACACCCCTGGGGAAGCTTCAGGAAATAAGAAGCTAGCAGAGGAAGCTAGCAGACTTCACTATGTACCCTTCCAGCTGAGAGAGAAACCCTGAACTTCACTGGCCTTTTCTGAGTGAAGATAACCTCTTGTTGGTGCCTTAATTTGGACATTTTCATGGCCTCAGAACTGTAAACCTGAAACTTAATAAATTCCCCTTTTTAAAAGCCATTCGGTTTCTGATATATTACATTCCAGCAGCTTGCAAACTAGATAAGATACCTTGATTCAAGAAAGGGCCAAATGGTGTCTGGGATTTCTCTGTCAGCTGAGAAGTCATGTGGCTGGCATCTGAGGTCCTTGCTCTCAGTTTACTGATTCCAGATTCTGATTCCAGTGACTTCCTCTCTAAGTGTCGTGGGCCCTTACTTAGATCCTTCAGGGTAAAACTCTGGGTTCTGACTTGCTTAACATCTCATGGGAAGGCACATGAAAATGTCTGCTGGGCTCCTTTCCTGCTTTCTGGTTTCAAATGACTCTTGCAGATCTTGTGGGTCCTTCTGGTATTTTCCTTTACATCTCCAAACATATGCATCTTTGACAGCCTTGAAACAACCATACTTTCTCCAAAACGTGTCTTCTTTTAAAGGACTCCAATAAATGAATCAAAACCTACCTTTAATGGGCAGAGTCAGATCTCCATCTAATCAAAAGATCACACCCACAACTGAGTGGGTCAATCTCCATGGAAACAATCTAATTAAAGGTTCCACACTAAACAACAGGTCTGGACCCACACAATTGGGTCAGGATTGAAAGAAAATGGCTTTGCTGGGGTACATAACAGTTTCAAACTAGCACAGGGCTTAAGCAATTTAAGCTAGTCCATCATTGATGTTTTATTTTCTGAGAGATATTTGAGAAAGGCCCCTTGTCTCCTTCTTAGACTCTCACCCATAATTTAGCAGATTATTTCAGTGCATTGGGAGGTATTTTTAAAAATACCTATAATCAAAAGGCTTTATATGTAAATATCTCTGATTATTAGTTATGCAAGCAGCTACACTAAAATTTTAATCTCTCTTTGATTTGTATGTTATCTAGTGATAACGTATACATCAGAAACTTGGTTTTGATAAGAGCTGAAAGACCACACTCCTTAGAACACTACCCAAATGAACATACCCTTTAGAATTCTAGAACTCAAAAGATTTCCAGTATGCTATCATCATGAACAGCATCCTATAGGGAAAGTTGTGACCAACGAACTAATGAAACCTCAGGAGAATTTAAATATAATCTTTATTTAATGATTGGAATTTGGAGAGATATGTTTTTAAAAAAAAACCACAAGTTTTGTTAAGGATTGTTTAAACTTTGCTTACTCTAACTACATCTAAAAACAATAAAAACTTATTGGTAGATAGTTCCATCATGGAGTCTATGATGAGTCTCTAAAAAATGTGACATACAGTCAGTTCTCATTGTTCGCGATAGTTATGTTCTATAAATCCACTACAACACTGAATTAGAGACTACTGAACCAGAGCTCCTAGGGGAAATATTTTGTTAGGTTCCTGCGAGTCTCTGAATCAACATTTTCATCACCTCAATACACAACCTTGCTTTATTTAATATGCCTTATTTAATATACATTATTGATTCATTAACACTGAACTCATGGCCAACAGCACTGAAACTCATGCCTGATGAGGCTTCTCCAACACGCCTTCTCTGTAAGATACATCACAGCCTTCTTGTACTGTGCATCAGACGGCACTTCAGCACTATGCTTGGGGGCCCTTTCAAACAGCGAAATTGCCAATGAAAAAAACACAAAAATGTGAAAACCATGGCACTTAGTATACCACAAAAAGCACACTTGTTTATAGGATGAAAGCTGAAACAAGGAGGCAGAGTGCTGCCTTGTTTGACCTCAGCTGGGAACACGCAGTTGGGTGACTCGGATTTTTTGCCACTCTGTACGTGCGCCTGAATGACTGCAAAAGTGCCACATTGACTTTAGGGTAACAGTAAATTTTACCTATTATCAAATTTCAACTACTGAACCAGCGAGTAATGACCGACTATGTAGGTTGACCTAGTCCACCAAACTACTTAGAATGGCAGTGATTACTCCATACTGAGACCCTTTGCTTCTCCTGGTAACCTACCTATTTCAATAGGTTCATTAAGGATCTGTCCTCCTTCTTACCTAATTGCATAAACTTAAGTTGTAACATACTGTGCAAAAAAGTCACATTTAGAAGTGAATTACATTTAATTTGGCTTGTCAATTTACTATGAAGGTACTAGTGCTGTACTTTGTAAATGGCAATGATGTCTACAGCATTCTCCCAGGATTCTAGTCTGCTATTTCATTATGGCCTATAGAATTTCAACTTTTCAGGAGGTAAAGAATACATCTTATTGGTAGAACAAGAAGCTTTGGAGAAAAGAGAGTGGTGTCAAGAAAAGAGGAATAGCACCATGACGAAAATCTAAGGGAGATAACTGAAAGTTTTATATCAATGTACTTGCTAACTGTACTTGAACTTGGTAACTGTACTTCAGACAGTTACACGGATAAATAGCCTTGCTCTTAGGAAACATACATGGAAGTATTATGTGTACAAGGAGCATGATATATACAGCCTACTCTCAAATGTTTAGAAAAATTGTAAGAAAGCTAGATAGATGATTAATAGAAAGAACGATGTGGTAAATGTAGCAAAATGTCAAAATTAGTGGATCTGCATATCTGGGGGTGGGGAAGGGGATGATGGAGTTCTCAATAAGGGTTTTGTATTATTTTTGCAACTGTCCTTTAAGTTTGATATTATTTCAAAATAAAAAGTTTTAGGGAAAAAATTAAAAAGCCTAATGGAGATAATCTGGGTGCTTTTTAGGTCCTGGCCTTGGAGTAGACAAAGCTGAGAAGGGCAATAAAAAATATTTCTAGCCCAAAAGAAGAAAAGATGTGACTCCAAAGATTTTACAAAGCTTTGGCAAAGAAATGAACTATTTGGTCTTAGTGGTTGTTCATAAGGCACTGAATTTGTTGAACAAACAAGATAGTTTATATGTGTTCAAACGTACAGCAAGAAGCATGCGAAATACAAAAGAACATGCAAAATATAAAAGCTTGAGTCCATGAACGATATAAAACAGATAATACTGAAACAGTATCAATGATCTGATCCTGACAGTCAGCCTGCATCATGTTCAGAAAATTTTCCCTGATGTGGAAAACCAGTTTAAAGTGTACCAGTTTTATACAAATATTTCTGGTAATCATGATTGCATATGTATACTATAAATTTGAAAATCTAAAAGGCAAATGATTAGGTAACAAATTCAAGGGACTTAAAAAATGGAATGAGATGGATGGATCTTTCTTTGACCAAAATAAATTTGGAAAGATTGTCTAAGTGAAAAAGAGCAGCTGTTTTTTGTTTGTTTGTTTAAATTGTTTTCAACTTGATCTGACATAAAACCTGATTGGGAGATATAATTCACAATCTCCTTCTATGAAGAAGTGAGCATTCCTGATAAAATACTCAAACAATTGTCTGATGTACTTTAATGGAAATAAGACTTGTCCTGAGAAGCCAGTTACCCAGACACTCAGCTCTCAGTCAAGAGTCTAGTGAATTTGAACACATATTTTTTACCTTGTCTAACAATAATCTAACCATCCACTTTTCCTATTAAATGTCCTTACTAAGAAAGAATTTTTGAAGTGACCTAACAGAAATCTCTCCTCTTATAGTGAAGATGAAATAAAACTTTGACATACGCTATAAATGATTTGTCCAAAAAGTTTGGCTATTCAGTCTACTAATTTCCTATCACCACCACCCCCTTAGAACTAATTTTTCTTTTGCCCTAATGGCATACAGCTAGACTTACTTCATCTGGCATTTCATGTTTATTCATTCCACAAATACTTATTTCTTGCTACATATTAGGCACTGCTCTAAATAATTGGAGCCACAGCAATAAACATAACAAAACAAAACAAAAATCTAGTATATTTGTCTGGTTAATTTCTCTTTTTTCAAGGTAGTACCCTGTATTTTTTTTTCCCCTAAATGGTTTTCATTACTTGATTTTGACTATTTCCTTTTTTTTTTTTGGCCAAGTTGACTTCAAATCCTTTCTTCAACATCAAGCCATCGATCTACCATGGAGTCAATTATATAAATATAAGAGTCATGTTTTTTATCATGACGGCTAGATTTTTAGATAACATGCTTAAGTATTCAACTTAGATCCAAACTCTAGACATACCTTCAGCTGCTAGCTCTTGAAGTGATAACTGTTTTCTGAGTGTGGCGATGTACATAGCTGTGTATGACCTAGAAACCTGTGTGTGCTGGACAGTGTTTCCTAACTTTGCAGATAAGCACATTATACTGAATCTTGCTAGTATCAAAAGAGATAATACAAATTAGCTTGACAGATGTTCTCCTACTGAAGTCATTCTGATAGTTATCTTAATAAAAATCAAAATGTTATTAGCTAAATTACCCTGAACAGTATTTTTTGGCAACTGGATTTATAGGTTATACCGTCCCCATTCACCCCCCTTACCCCAAAATAGAGAGAGATTTGAAACTGTTCCTAATTTTCATAAATCTCTAATATATTTGAGAAAGACGAGTTTTGCCTAGGATTTATTTTGATGTCCTGAGTTAATATTTTCTAAAGTATTTTTGCTCCTAATTTCAAATCACATGTAGAAGTATTTACATATACAGAATTTATTTCCCTATTAAGAAGAATGACTTCTAATTGGACTACCAAATTTCATTATCAGCATTTAATATAATAGCAGAGGAAATGCATACATTCCAAGATAGTAGGTAAGGTATGTTGCTGTAAAATATATCATTAAATATGTATTCTAGGGCTATTTCTGGAACGATTATATTCCAGGCATTGTCAGGTGCTGTGGATCCAGAGGTGAACAAGAGGGGTGTAGGTATATGGCTCCTGCCTTCATGAAAGTTTCAGTGAAGCTCCAAAAAAATGAAGCTGAATATATATATATATATATTTCTGAAGGTATGAGAGTAAAGAAAAGGGAAAAGAACAATATGGTTACGAATAAAATGGAGATGAGGATGGACCAGAATTTTGCTGGATTTTTTGGGCTGGACAGGCTCCAGATCCTGACAGTCAATATACAAAGAAGACAAGCTCCTCTAGCCTTCCGGCTGCTCCAGAAGCCCGAGCCTGTGCTCCATAGGCTTCCTGAAGACGAATCACACGCCAGAAAACCAAGAATGACCTCGGGGGGGGGGTGGGGGGGGCAGTACCCAGCCTCCCTCCCAGAGTATCCCCTGGTTGTTACCTGAAACCTCTTTGATAGAGAACACAGTTTTTCACAACTATTAACACATGGTTTAAAACACAAATGCTTTAATGAAGACAAACTGATTTATACTCATGTATAATCGTCCTATCAGAAGACTGAATGGCTAATATCAGAGCTTTCCCAGTGTAACAGGATGAAATTAAAGACGTGGAGCATCTGAAATTTGGGAAGGAATGAGACACAGAGTAGGCTCTGGAGGATACCTTTATGAACTTAATAATTTCACCAAGCTTAAACTGGGACAACCAGATGTTTTGACAAGTGTTCTACATGTGAACTTCAGTTTAAGAGTCAATAAAGTATGCTTTTGATAAAGGGGGAAAAAAACAATCTAATTTCAGAGGATTTGTTAATTAAGGTATCATGTACATGCACACAAATATACACTCTCTATTCTGCATGTCTTTCAGTTTCATATGACTCTTTTGTGATTTTTGCACCCAATTCATAAACATGCAACACCATTTGTACATTCTCAAGGGGAGTAGGGTTTGGGGATGATGACAAACTGGTTGGGGGGGGTAAAAACAAAAAAAATAAAAATAGATATTAAAAAATAGTCTGTGCCTTGGCCACTGTATATATATTTATACAAGTGTATATCTATGGCATTAAAATTTCAAAGAGGGGTGATGAAAAGGAAAAAAATAATTAAAAAATATTTTTATAAGGTTTCTGAAGATGGGGGCAGGGGAGCGGTGATAACTAACAAAAGGTTCAGAAACACTCCATTTTTATTCTCCCTTGTGTTTCAAGCCTTGGGGAAGTTTTTTGGTTTAGCCAAGCTAATTCTTCTCCTTATTCTATCTTCCCAAACTTCTCACACAAGGGAATACATTTTGTTCTTCTGAGCCTTTAGAAGGGTTCTTTAAAGAACTTATCTCAAAATACTTTAGTCATCTGGAACATTTTCAATTACTTTCCTAAGCGTTAATGCATCTTCTTAAAATCGATTTTGGAATTTTGATAATTGTCTTCTCTGCAATACTGTTCTTTAGTATTTCTCTACCAACTGTCATTCACTTTTAGAAATATCATAGACCATAGAACCATATTTTGAAAGGAGACCACACAACATTTAGAAAATGATCCTAAGTTCACTCCTCAAACATGTGACAGTGTGTTACAGTGCTAAGAAGAGAGACAGATACCTTCTTAGATGTTTTACGCACAAGTTCCAGTTGGTTTCATGCCTGATATTGGAAAAGAGCTCACTCATTTTCCATCTTTTAATGATTAGGAAATTTTCAATATATTCCTGCCAAACTATCTACTATAAACAAGGTCTAAGATTATCTCTTGCCTTTCTGTGCAAGTCCTGGGAACAAGTAAGAGTACACGAAGATACATGATGGTCAAGGTCACAATATCTTCTCTTCTCTCTTATTCATCTTTATCCCATAGTGTCCTATCTTATAGTCCACGAATGACCAATATCTAGCAGCCTGATATTATACAGTGTTATACTTTGTTTTGTTTTTGTTTTTTCTGTATGGGCAGGCACCAGGAATCAAACTGGAGACTGGCAGGTGAGAACTCTGCCTGCTGATCCACCATGGTCCGCCCTATAGTTTTGATTTATGTCTTTTACCTCATCCTTTTTACTTTTTCCACTCCTATTTGTGTCATAGATTATCTGAGTCTTTTCCCAGTGCTAATTCCCTCACGAAGGTCAATCTGGTTCTAGAATGTGCACTGTGCCATGACTAGCCCTATTTTTAACCCAAGTGGCTTGAAATCCTTCTTGCTCATTATCTTAACCTTGTTTTAAAGGAAGGTGTTCTTTTCTTTAAGGTAAACACTATTCCTAATTAAAGAAAGCCATCTGGACTGTTAACACCATCCAAAATGCCAAACTATTTAAATACTGTTGACTTGCTCAATGTATTAGCAACCTAAAGAGGCTGTTATGTCACCAAGGGAGAAACTTATTAATGAAACAGCTACCTTACATGGTACCTAATGGCCAAGGCTTTAAGAACTGTGGCTTTACAGTAAAGGTAATAGCAGTTCAATTGGCGGAGAAGACTAAGATGAACAAGTCTCAAAATAAAAAGGAGGGTACTACTAACGATCATGTAATAAAGGCGAATAACTTGAGTTGCCTTCCTAAGTACTGTAAGGATTTCTCTCAGAATATTTGATTAGTCTTTCATTCAGGAAATAGATATTATCCATGTTTTACATTAATCACTGGAATATAAAGAAATAGAAAATTGTTCCTGAATTCCAAGAGTTTATAGTCTTTCACGAAATATTATTATCTAGGCAAATAACTAAAAAGTTAAAATTGGAAAAAAGCATTTGGTGGTAAGCAGTGTTTGAAAAAGTGAGCTGACAAAAGATTTAAGAGGGAGATAAAAGGGCTCTACTCAGAAGGAGGTGGCATTTACGCTGGGGCTTGAAGGAGAATTTTAACTTTCAGAGGCTCAGTCCAAGAGTGAAGTGTGTGTGAGTAGATACTGAGATTGTCATGGTATCTGAAGTGATTAACCAGATCAAGAGATAAGGAGAGACAGAAAAGAAGAAAAGTGTGTTTTAAAAAAGAATTCCAACCTATTTAAATATTGCTAGTAAAAACCTAATAAATATGCATTGTGGAGCAAAGGATAAACTATATAATGTGAGCAAATGTTTACGATTCGGAACAACAACAACAAAAAAGGATGTGATTCAAATATTAAAGATGCTAAAAACCACATTAGATCTTTGTGTAACCATATGAAAAGTAAATCATAGTTAGCAATGACTAATCACTATATGCATGTATAATAGGCATAAAGTGAAATACAGCAGAAATTCCAACTAGTGTTAGGAAACATGGGTTAATACCTATCACTAGGAATAGCCAGGAGCTGACCTTCATATGTATTTTTATATTTAATCTACCAACAATCCATCTAGGCAGGCTCTATTAACCCTATTTTAGATAACAAAACTGGTGCCCAGAGAAGTTGAATAACTTGAACTAGTTTGTGTTGCTACTATATGGCAGAGCTATACTAGATCTTCCTAGTTTGAAGCCCTCTTTTTAAACCACATGCCAATCTGGAATGATTGGCATTCATTTCTATTTCAACAGAAATGAGGTGGATTCAAGGATATCTTCAAAGTGATGTCATCCTCATTAGGTTGTAACATTTTTATACTTGATGCAGGGCTGGAGATACAGGTGGCCCTCTAGGAATTGTGTATAAAGTCTTGGCTGTGTTGGAATTCATGAGACCATCATCATCTTGTAGATGAGAACAGCTAATGAAGACTTGTCCGTTAGACAGGGATCTTCATCAGTTATCAAATAGAGATCAATGTCAAGACCATGGGATTTGGAACCAGAATGCCCCAATTTCAAATTCCAATTCTGTTACATACTAGTTACACAGCTAAACCTAGACAGGTAACTTCACTTTCTTCACCTTTTTCTCTATATAGTCATTATGGTTAGTTAATAAATTTATATAGGGGAGAAAAACAAAAGATGTAGGTTGGGAGAACAGAAATGGCCTC
Source organism: Tamandua tetradactyla (assembly GCF_023851605.1). Lineage (NCBI taxonomy): Eukaryota > Metazoa > Chordata > Mammalia > Pilosa > Myrmecophagidae > Tamandua > Tamandua tetradactyla. The sequence goes on from NC_135337.1 coordinate 35,086,720, forward strand.
ATTCCATTAAAATCGTTAACTGCATGTCTTGGGTAAGTCACAAACTCCGAGGCTCTTTTATAAAATGTGGCTGATACCATGTACCTTGGGGGTTTGTTGAAAGAGTGCTGAGATAATGTGTGTTAGGTACTCAGAGCAGCTATTCTATTTAATAATAATAATGTATCATATTAAACTATTGTGATGGTTTGGAACTGTACATATCCCCCAAAATTGTGTTCTTAAATTTAATTCATTCCTGTGGGTGTGGATCCATTGTAAGTAGGATTTTTTGGTTAGGCTACTTCAGTCAAGCTGTGACCCACCTCACTCAGGAATGGTCTTAATCCTATTACTGGAGTCCTTTATAAGAAAATGAAACTCAGACATGAGAAAGCCGCAGAAGCAAGAAGCTGAAAGCAATGAAATTCAGAGAAGGGAGAAACTGGCAGAGGCTGCCAAGTGCCTTACCGTGTGGCACAGGAGTCAAGAATCACCAATAGCCAGGCTATGGAAGAAACACTGCCTTGATAATGCCTTGATTGGGACATTTTTCTCAGCATCAAAACTGTAAGCTTCCCACTAAGCCAACCTATTTCATGGCATCTGCTTTAAGCAGCGAACAATCCTTAACACAATAAGTGACAAAGCAAGTATGTTTCCACTCCATTCCCTTTAAAAATTGGGTTTTATTATATTATTATCAGGGATATAACTTAATACTACAGACTATTAAAAAAATCATAGCAACAATCTGGTAAAATCTGAAAGCTTAGGACTTAAAAAAATTTCCACTTTTGTACTGTTTTAAAAGATATGCTTCACATAAACGGAAAATTGTTCATTCTTTTCTCTTAAAGTTCCTAATATATATCTTTCACCAGGAGCATTCTCTTTTGAAAACACATTTCATTGAATAATGGACTTAGTCGATCTGAGAAATAAGAGATGAGCACCATTAATAAAGACTTTGATAATTTTATTAATTAATTTTATTAATAAGAAAATTGTTCAATATACTTGATGTCTCTAATGTGCTTATTGGGTTGGAAGGCTCTATCTGTTGTCAACTTATTATGTGAGCCATGAAAACATCCCTCCTTTGCAAAGCTGTATCCTACTCCTTATCCCCAAAACCAAGCATGCAAGCAACCAAACTGACTCCAAAGTAAGCTGATCAAAGTTGTACTCTTGACCTTTGCCACTTAAGGAATTCACAAGAAATACAAATCTCATAGGTAAGATTTGTATAAATCTAAGCTGTTGTCTTTGTACATACTTTTGACAAATGGTTTATGAATTTGAGAACATTTTGTGGCATTCCACTTACACTTTCGGTCTACAAGTTTTCCAAAAATCATTTAAAAAAAGAAGAAGAAGAGGAATGTAAAAATGTATAAACCTGACTGGGGATTTTGCTAAGCAAGAGAACAGCTAACCCAGAGGGTAGTCATCATTTTTATTCCTTTCTCATTTGGATGGCATTTTAAGGACCTGTCCATACAGAAGCCTCATCATGCCTATGAAATGACTGCATACCTATCAAGAAATAGGACTGTCGGTTAAGGCTAGGTTTCTTACACTAGGAGGTCTTGTAAGAAAGAATGTGACTAAAATAGGACTGAGATTTCCTTTACCTATTCCTCCCCCAAACGGCTGCTCAATTAGGGTAGCTCCAGCCTTCTCTACACTCCCATAGAGATTGATTTCATTTTTTACATTAATGAGAATGGGAACCTGAAAGTGTTTCCTAACTGGTGTGGTGATTGTTCAAAATGCTTAAGGAATTTGAAAACAAGTGAAGTTTGGCCCCAACATTCTGAAATATCCGCACCAGGGATGCAGGCTAGGTGTCTATGGCTATTGCAAAGCTAAGTACAGTGCCAGGTTTTGAAGAAACTGCTGGGAATCTAATGTATAGTGGCAAGCATACAGTGGGGGAGGGAAGAATGGGTTGAAAGAGGGAAGAATTGGCTATAGGAGGTAAAGGAATTAATGTCTACACAGCAGCACATCATAAGGCTCCTGAGTTGCCAACTCCATCCCCAACCACCTCTTTGACTTGGCTTGGGATGAAGGCAGAGGTTCTGGCCTCAACCGCCGGCCTAGACACCTGGCTTCTGGGGCCCACCCTATCCTTCTAAGCCCCCCTCTCTCTCCCCTTTAGTTTTGCAGGTGAACAGACATCGTTCTCTCTTCCCTTCGGAATCTTCAAATTCCCCTTCTCTCCTCTAAAGTCCTAACTTCAAGGGCTTAGGGATGAGAAAGGGGAAGCAGACCAGAAAGGACAGGCCCGGGGGGTCTCAGAGATTTCCAAGGTGGGAAAGAACGACGCTCGCCCCGGGCCGTGACCCCGTTTTCGCCCCGCGCCCCCACACCCCACCCCCATCTCCGAGCCGCAGAACCTGCCGCGGCCGCGCCGTGCTTGGTTGCAGGCTGGGGTTCCGCTCCCGGACGCTGGGGCCGGCCTGGGCTGCGCTGGGTGGGGTAGGGGTTGGCGGGTTTCGGAGCAGTGGCAGCGACCACACACAGGGAGGCTGTCGACCTCTGCCCGCGAGCCGGGAGGAGGCAGGGACTCGAGGGAGGCGGGAAGAGTGGCGGTGCTAACGCGCCTAGCGGATCGAGCCCGGTGGCCCACTCGGGGCCGCCCCTCCATCCCTCGGCGGGTTCCCCGCCCTTACTTACCTCTGGGCGCGAGGGTGCCCGCCGGGGAGAGTGCTGGGGAGCGCCGAGTTGTGTCCCGGGCGGGCTCAGCGGCAGCCGGCGACGGCGGGGTCGCCCGCGGGAACGCGGCTCATGGCTTGTCACGCCCAGAGCACTGCGGCCGCGGCCACGGCGGCGCCTTCCTCCTCGCCCTCTTCGCGGGCTCCCAGCCGGAACGCAGCTAACGCCCCAGCCCCGCAGCCCTCCTCCCCTCCTCCGCCTCCCGGGCCGCGGACGGAGCCGCCTCTAGCACCGCCCCGCGCGCCGCCGGGCCCGCGGCAGCCAGCGCCGCCCAGCGCCGGGGCCCGGGGTAGTCGCGGCCGCCGCCAGCCCAGCCGACTCGGCGGTCCCAGTCCCGCTGTGACGCAGGCCGCGGTGCCCGGGAACTTCCTCCCCCGCTGAGACCACCCCGCGCCCGGGACCGCCAGCCAGGGCTACCGCCGGCCGCCGCCGGGCAAGTGGGGGGCTGCGGGGGACGGGTCCTCCCGCCGCTTCTCCCCCGAGCCACTCCCGCCTCGGAGACGCCCACCTGACGGCTTCTGCCCGGGCGATCACCTGAATCCGAATACCCGCACACCCCTGCCCATAATTAGGCGCGGAAAGCCGGGAGGCTTCCGTGTGCTAGCGTCTCCAAACCACAGCTCCTCCCTGGATAATTTAAAGGGGGAGCAGCTCCGACGAAAAATAGCCAATCTGGGAACTCCTCTGCAAAACCTCGATTTGGATGGAGGTTACCCCCCTCTTCTTCTCTCACCCCCAGAGAAGATCGGGATTTCAGCCACAAGGAAAGGTGGGAAAGAATAGCGGACACATTGAGAGAGACGGGGAAGGAGAAAGGGCAAAAGCCTGTTTCCCTGGACCACGAAGCCCTTGAGGCCCTTTGACACCGGCGTCACCTCCGTGACAGGAGCCCCCATGTTCCCGAATACTGCCAGGCCGGCCCTCTGCTCCCCAAGCATCGGGTCCCACAGTGGCATCATTTGAATGCTCCGCCTACAATTTCGTGCTGTGCCAAGAGGAGTTAATGGTGTACGTTAAAACTCCTGTTGTTTAAAGACTACTGGGATTGGGGGTTTTCTTCCATTTATTGATCTGAAGCATGCTTTTCTTCACTCCACTTTCCACCCCCTATTTCAGGGTGAAAACGTGAAGAACTCTACCTTGTTGAAAGCTGCCAAATGGAAAAATAAACAGACAAGATCATGAAGAAATATAGAGCCTTCTGGGGTGCCTTATTAATGCCGGCTATTCTACCCGTACCAAAATTAAACTAACGGTGGCACTGAGGCACAATTCTCGCCTGCCATGCCAGCGGCCCAGGTTCGATTCTTGGTGACTGCCCATGCAAAAAAAAAGAAAAAAGAAAAGAAAAAGAGCTGGCAACATGGAAAAGACAGATGTGTAAAGTGATTAATAGACAACCAAAAGCCTTTCACTAGTCGTTTTAGTTTTACAAAGCAGGCCTGTAGAAAGCAAGCTCCTTCTGTTACCCCCATTGTTTCCAAGCTAAATGAAGAGACACTTTTTCAACTCCAGAGGTGGCATTAGATCTCCTTGCCAGAAGTCAGCCTAGCTCCTCAGGCCTTAGGAGATGACTCTATCACTAACCTTTATCAACCTAGATCAAGACAAATATCTAGAGGATCACTTTCCTCCTAGTCAGCAGGTGAAAAACTTCCCAGAGGGTTTCTGGGGGAAAAGGTAGAAGCCGACTTTAGCAGTTTGCTAAAAAAAAAAAAAAAAATCCAAGGAACTTGTAAGGTAGATGCAGAAATATTATCTGAGGTAGCTACAACTCTTAAATATTTTTCCTGGTTTTAAATGCCCTAGGTGAGCCTATAGGGCACAGACCTTCTGCCTAGGGCTTTACTCAGCACATGTTTTCTGAGGGCATCTCTTTTCTCCTCGTACCACGGGTAACCTGTCCTCAAGTGTTGGCATCCCTATCTGTTTCCCTGCTATCCCATGTCAAGGAACCATTAAATCCTCGATCTTCGACTCCAGTGAATGGGGATTAAATCTGTGCTTTTCCTGTGTCACCTTGGGGAAAGTTATTGCTCTTTTTTTCCTTGTCAATAATATAATAATATAGATTTGCTGTGAGATTTAGATAACATCTTCAAAGCACCAAGAGCAGTGCCACTTTATAAGAACTAAATAAATGTTGGCTGTTATGATTCTTACTACTCTTTAAAGCCCTTGAAGCAAAAGTACAAGGCCCAAGGTTTGAAACACGGGTAATGAATACCCTGCAAGTTGAGCCCACCCCACCCCACCCCACCCCCAGCCTCCTAGCCCCCAGGTGCTTTATCACAATGCTTTTGCCTACTCTCTGTCTACTTACTGAAAGAGTAAACTAGAAAGTTCTACATCCCTAGTAGGTAATTCATAGGTACATTAAAGTTAAAGAGACAGTAGTCTAAAAACCATGGTTAGACTGCTTAGGCCACATTTTCTTATTTTATAGCATATAAACCTTAAGTGTAGTTCTCTCACCTCAGTCAACTTAATCAAGCCAACATCCACACTTTGCATGCCTTCTGAAAGAACTGCGGGATTCCACAATCAACTTCTATGAATGCTGGACCCTGAGCATTTTAAAGAGGTATAAGACTGATTCCCTGATTCAGGGTGTTTGCAGTGCATGGGAGAGGGAATCTGACATGCCTTCAAACCATTTTGAAATAAGTGTGTTTGTAGTTCAGAAAAGGAAGAGGGCAGTGAAGGCTAGGTGAACTGTATGTACAGAGGCACCATCTTGACATTTTATTTTATACCTGTCTCTTTACACCAAAGTCTGGCTTTTTAGATTGGCTTCTGGAGGGAGTTCCCACACTCACACTCCACATAGTTCTAGGTTAGCCACATACTGGTTGGCAATAAGGAGTAGAAGAAACTCTATCTGGGTAGTGCAGGGTAGGGTCATGGTAAAGGATTTGGCATGACACAAATCTGGGCTCAACCCCTGGGCCCATTACTCACTGACTATGTGACCCTGAGAGTTTTAATCTTTCTGCCTCATTTTCCTCATTTGTACAATGAGAACATCAATACCTACCTTTAAGGGTTGCGAAGAGGCTTAGAATGTCTGCAACCCCTCTATCATACTGTCTGGAAATGATAATTATATCATTGTTTTGTTGTTAGCTACAAGACAGTGCTTGCTGGGTTGCATCATTCCATGAAAGCATGATTCAAAAGTCACCTTCTCTGTGAAGCCTCCTCAGACTTCAGGCAGGGTCATGCTCCCTTCCCTGTGCTCGTATAACACTTAGCTTGAACCTCTTTTTCAGCACTTAGCATGGTATACTGTCATGTATCTCTTTACAGTCTGCTTCACTATTAAGTCTTAGAGCCCCTCCAGGACAGGGATGGGATCTCATTCACCTTTCAGTCGCTCCCTTGTTAACATCTAGTACAGAGCCTGGTATTAAATGTTGAAAGAATGAGTTTTAAAATGTTTCAATTTCTTGTACTGGTTTTGACTTCCAGTATAATTAGTATTATAGCAGGCTGTAAAACCCGAACCTGTTAGTTCATAAAGAGCTAAACTAAAATCATGTATGATATATAATATGTGTATCTACTTATAACTTTATTTTCCAATACTAGGGTTATTTTTTTTTGTATTTGATGTAACTTGATTCCGCCTGGTAATAATGAAAGTAAAATTGAAATTCTAAACCAAAACCACCAGCAGTATTTTACCCTGTATTCCCTATACATCCTCTGCACATTTGCTCCCACGACCATTTCTGAGCTTTGTTGAAGATGTTGTGCTAACAGGAACCATTGTTTTGTTTCCGCTGTTAAAACTATTGCAACCGTAGGCACCTTCTGAATTAATAACTACAAGATAAACTTACCTTTAGCAACAGTTTTGAAATCCTTGATTTTATGCCATAAAAAAAATGCTAACACAGGGAAAGTAAAACCTTCCCCAGGAAATATCCTGTGAGCAGGAAGTGGCCGGAGAGATAATGTAGTCAAATGTGGTTTTGACCTTTAAATGACAGTTGAATTTGTGCCAGAGAAGAGGGTGGTGCTGAGGACCTAAAAATAGGACACTAAAAATTTGGGTCAAATTCTTCTAAAATCAGTCATGTATATTTTACAACTCCTCTACCACCATTAATTTGTGAAACTTTTGTTTGGAAATAAAAATAATAATGAATATACACTTACTAGTTACATACTATGAGCTAAACACTAACTTTCTACGCATAATTCATTTAATCGTCATAGGTAGGAGTGTTGTTTCCTCTTATAGATGAGAAAACGGAGGCATGTTATAATGAAATAAATAGCCTAAGGTCACGTGGCCCGTAAGTAGAAGAAAGAGAATTTGACCAGACAAGAATAAATTCAGAGTTCTTATGCTTAACCACTACTGAAACATCTGAAAAAGGAATATTAATTTTTTTTTTTTTATACATGGGCAGGTACCGGGAATCGAACCCTGGTCCTCTGGCACAACAGGCAAGCGTTCTTGCCTGCTGAGCCACCGTGGCCCACCCAAGGAATATTAATTTTTAAGTTGAATTCATTAAATGCATTTAGTAAAGTTACTAGTGTATTTTTTCAGTAGTTTTTGAAATTGCATTCATTTGTGTTTTCTCCAACAGTGCACTCACATTCTAAATATGCCTTCATGAGGTCGTTTTATAGCCTACTCTGTAAATGAAAAGCACCTCAGGATTGAAAGCAAACTTTTCAACAAAAGATCAAAAAGTAGCTATGGCTCTGAGTTTAGGCAAATATATCAGGCAAGGAGCCTCATTCTTCGAATTATTGTTTAGAAAGGCCAATGATTGATTGATAAGTGACTTTCACATGATGTATGTGTAGTATAAGTTTAAAGAAAAAGTGTTTGACATACTCAAGAGGCACTTTTTTTTGTACTAAAGTATCACTGCTATAACTGCATTACTAAGTAATAATAATTGCGATCTCTTATTTAATGGCACCTGTAGCAACTGTTCTAAGAACTGTACATGTATGAGCTCATTAATTAAATCTAATTGACTGACTCTATCCAAAAAGGGAATTATTCTAAAGTTAGTGAAACACTCTTAAGTGGTTGAAAACCTCTTTATTGAAAAAAAATACATTCGTAAATACCTTCTAAGGAAGGCAACTTACTTTTCCCACGACTCAAATTCTTCAGTCTTTTCCCACCATAGAACATCTCAGGTGATAGCTTAACATTGAATGGCTTCATATTTCAATGGCATCAGTCCTGACAGGGCACCTGATTTTAAGCCCAAGGAATGGCTTCTCCCTTTTAACTAAGAAGCTGTTCTTTTTCTCTAAGGAAAGAAACTTGATGGCTTGAGAAACCTATCAGGGTAGTGAAATTTAAGATGCTTTGTTACTCACATAATTTTCCAAAGAGAAAATTATGGTTTAGAAATAATAATAAACCATATTTTGGTTTAGAAAATAATTTATGGCCTCATGCAGATGCTCTCTCCAGGAAAGCCGCCATTTATACTGACACCAGATGCATTTTCTTGAGCCTTTTTAGAATTGGTTTCTTAATTTCCTAATTCACTCATGTTTTTGGCTTTCTGGGGAAAAAAGCAACAAGAAAATCTGGTTTGCCTTCTCAGTATCAGCAATAGTGATCATTAATGATCATGTCATTTATATTGGTGAAAAGAGAAAAAAAACTGCAATTAATGAGACCTAGATTCCAGTTATGGCTCCACCATTGATAAACGTTGTGTTTTGGGGCAATCTCAATATCTTTGAATCCTCAGTCTCTTCATCTGAAAATAGAGGGGTTGGAATAGATGATTTCTTAGGGTTTTGCTCAGTGCTAAAATATTGGTCTTAGATCTTAAAATGATACATATTTTCCTTTCCTAGATTTCAGCTAGTGACAGGGAAATTTGTCTACAACAGGACGTGCCAGTCAGCCAACATCTTCATGAAGCAGATTTGTCCTCCACCGCCCACATTCCATGAAATAGAGGCATTTCGAAGCAGTACACAGTGAAACTTTACAACTTGAGATACGCTGGGAAAGAGGGGTCTGTGGTGAAATTTGTTTAGGGAAATACTGTATCCCTCTTTCAGGTTCACAATGCTTATAAGCATGCCAAAGGTTTTAAAGTCCTGCATTAAAAATGCTTGTTCAACTTTGCTGAATGGACCTAGCATTTCTTCAACTTTATTTGACCACGGAACTTTTTCTTTTAACATACCTGTCTTAACTAGCGACATTCCAAGGAACTAACACTCATCTAAATATTGGTGTTGATATTCTGGGTGATATAGTAAAGACTGCAAAACTTCATAAGGTTTTCTCTTTGTAAAGGGATAGAAGGGAATTATAGGCTCAAATAACTCACATAATGGATGCCCACCAAGATAAACCCTCTTGGTAGATAGTTTATGCAGCTATTTTCCTTACAAACATCAGCTATGACAGAGAGCCTGTCATCTTTAGCAGGACAAAAGAACATCCATTCTCATTGGTAATAGTATAGACTTTTTATTTTACACCGAGGAATAGTTTCTTTGCATTTACATATTCTTATTAGTCTCAGGTTTTTTTGTTTTGTTTTGGTTTTTTTTTAATGTCCTTTTAGAAACAGATCAAATAGGACAATACCACACATACATTATGAGCATTTACAAGGATGGCACAGAATAGTTTATTTTTTAATAAATATTGGAAGATAATTTTCCTTAGCTCTCTAGTGTTTTGCACATCTTTTAAGCAAGGTAGATTTACCTTTCTTGCAGACTAAAATTTCAAAGACATTTGTATAGTGAAGATACAATGTCTCCCTCTGGAGCAAAAGGCAGTCATACTTATTGTGGTAGTTAGATTCAATTTGACCAGGTGAAGGCACCTAGTTCTGTGGCTGTGGACATGAGCCAATGGTACATGAACCTCATCTGTTGCTAATTACATCTGCAGTTGGTTAGGAGGCATGCCTGCTGCAATGAATGATGTTTGACTTAATTGGCTGTTGCTTAAATGAGAGAACACAAGGTAGCACAGCCCTCGCAGCTCAGCCCTCGCAGCTCAGCCCAGGCCTTTGGGGATGCAGAGAGAAATCACCCCGGGGAAAGTTTTTGGAACCCAAAGACCTGGAGAGAAGGCCAACAGAGACCATCCTGTGCCTTCCCACGTAAGCAAGAACCTCAGATGAAAGTTAGCTGCCTTTCCTCTGAAGAACTAATGAAATAAATTCCCTTTTATTAAAAGCCAATCCGTCTCTGGTGCGTTGCATTCCGGCAGCTAGCAAACTAGAACACCTGTGTTCAGTATAGTACAACTCTTTCCCTCCAGAACAAAGCTCAGGGATGAGCACAACCTGTTATAAAAGTTTCACATTCCCTAGGCTCAGGGTTCCTCTTCTGTAACGCCATCCACTGCATGTGCTCTGCATGCACAGATACTATCTGGCCCTCTTTGGATTTTTTTGTCGTTATTGGGGCTTAGTGAACTAAGGCAAAAATGCTGATACTCTGGCTACTGTTATTGCTGTGAGTAATAAATGTTCCTTTGTCTCTGATCGTGAGTCTCATGGCTTCTCTGTCATCCATGAAATGTGGCAGGCCAACTTGTTAGCTTGCAAGGAGGATAAAATTTCAGACTAACGCAGTTCTTGACAGTAACTAGCTTTTTCCTCCCTAGGAGCTGGTCGTTGATGGAATACTTTTATATCCTTAGATGTTCTCCCTCCCTGAATCATTCCAGGTCTTGTGAATATTCTTTCCTGTGAATGCTTCCCTAGGCCTGTGCAGCATTTTAAAGCCTTCCATCCTTGTTTCCAAAGAGCATTCAGTAAAGTGTATTTGAAACGATATATTCTGATTATGAGATTTCAAAAAGACATCATGAATTTCTGTCCAGGTAATATTTCACTAAAATCATTAGAAAAGGTTTACATTCTATCCTGTTTTTAAAAACTAATTTAAAAATTAATCCTGGAGGAAAAGGAAATACCTTGTTACATCAAGAACGGAATCTGTGTGTGTTTCGGCGGCAGGAAGGTGTACTCCTGAGTTAATTGTACTGATTGCTTCCAAAAGCAATGTGGAAAGAAGAAAAGACTGAGTCCAGATAAGAATTGCTTCATATGACCAAAGGGAAGATCATTTTACCACAGCATGAAAACAACTTATCATTTAGGAAGTTGAAAACATCCTGATCTCTTAAATGTCCCCTACATTCTTCAGGTTGTGAAATGATTCTGACCATAGCCTTTTTAAGTCTGATCTGGTGTCATTTCGTGTGAACTGTTAATTTTATCTACGAAACCAGGCCTCAAATTTATGCTTTCTGTGATATTTCTTCTCAGTCAATTGCTTTTGTAATGTTTTCAGACTGAAAAGTTTTCAGAGACTTCAGAATAGAGTAATAAATATAGGTTTGGTTTGGAAATTTGTAAGAGGTAGGCAAACCATTTGCTCCAATGATTTCAATACCAGAGACAGGGTAGCTAATAAACATTAATTGAGTTACTTATTTGCTCTATGCCAGGTATAGTTTTTTTTTTTGACTTTTTTTATTGTATAGTATAACATATATACAAAGCAAAGAAATAAAAAAGCAATAGTTGTCAAAGCACTCTTCAACAAGTGTTTACAGGACAGATCCCAGAGTTTGTCATGGGCTACTGTGCTAGTTTGAAAGGATGTATGTCTCCTAGAAAAGCCATGTTTTAATCTAAATCCCATTTCATAAAGGCAGAATAATCCCTATTCAGTACTGTATGCTTGAATCTGTAATTAGATCATCTCCCTGAAGATGTAACCTAATCAAGAGTGGTTGTTAAGCTGGATTGGGGGGAATGTGTCTCCACCCATTTTGAGTGGTCTTGATTAGTTTCTGGAGTCCCGTAAAAGAGGAAACATTTTGGAGAAAGCGAGAGATTCAGAGAGAGATTCTGAGAGAACAGAACAATATAGCTATGAGAAGCAGGGTTTACAAGCTAGCGACTTTTGGAGATGAAGAAGGAAAACGTCTCCCAGGGAGCTTCATGAAACAGGAAGCCAGGAGAAAAAAAGCTAGCAGATGATGCCTTGTTCTCCATGTGCCCTTCCAGATGAGAGAGAAACCCTGACTGTGTTCGCCATGTGCCTTCTCACTTGAGAGAGAAAACCTGAACATCATCAGCCTTCTTGAGCCAAGGTATCTTTCCCTGGATGCCTTAGATTGGACATTTGTATAAACTTGTTTTAATTGGGAAATTTTCTTGGCCTTAGAACTGTAAACTAGCACCTTATTAAATTCCCTGTTTTAAAAGCCATTACATTTCTGGTATATTGCATTCCGGCAGCTAGCAAACTAGAACAGCTACCAAACGATCCTCTCATATTTTTCCTTCTAACTGCTCCAAAATATAGAAGGCTAGACAGCTTAAATACTTTTTTTTATATCACAATCAACTTTTTTCTTCCTTTTTTTTATGAAAAATAACATATACACAAAAAAGCTATAAATTTCCAAGCACAGCACCACAATTAGTTGTAGAATATATTTCAGACTTTGACATAGGATACAATTTCACAATTTTAGGTTTTTACTTCTAGCTGCTCTAAAATACTGGAGACTAAAAGAGGTATCAATTCGATTATTCAGCATTCATATTCATTTGTTAAGTCCTATCTTCTATGTATATTCCACCATCATCTTTGATCTTTCCATATCTCTCTTAAGGGTTGTTTGGGCTATGGCAATTCTAAATTTTTCATATTGGAAGGGTTTGTCACTAATATGGGGTAGGGAGATGGAACTAACTGATGTTCTGGAGAGGCTGGGCTAGGTTTCAGGACTTATCTGGACAAGGGACCCATCTGGAGGTTGTAGGTTTCTGGAAAGTTAATCTAGTGCCTGAAACCCTTGTGGAAGCTTATAAATTGCCCTAGGTGTTCTTTAGGATTGTCTGGAATGGTCCTGGTTGGGGATTGGCAGGTTATGATAGGTAGCAAGGTCAACCTGAAACTTGCATAAGAGCAACCTCCAGAGTAGCCTCTTGACTCTATTTGAACTTTCTCTGCCACTGATACTTTATTAATTACTCCTCTTTTCCCACTTTTGGTCAGGATGTAATTGTTGATCCCATGGTGCCAGGTGTGGATTCATCCCTGGGAGTCCTCTCCTACGTCTCCAGGGAGACTTTCAGCCCTGGATGTCATGCCCCACGTAGTGGGGAGGGCAATGATTTCACTTGCAGAGTTGGGCTTAGAGAGACTGAGATCACATCTGAGCAACAACAGAGGTCCTCCAGGTATAGTTTTAAACATGTTTCATCTATTTTTTCATTGAATCCATGCAACACCGCTATGAAGTGGGTACTGTCACTTATCTCCATTTCACAGATGGGGAGTCTGAAGCAGAGAGAAGTTATGTCACTTGCCAATGGTCATGTCCCTAGTAAATGATAGCGACAGGAGAGGAATCTAGGCAGTGTGACTCCAAAGCCCAGGTTTCTGCCACTCTCTTTCTTTCTTATAATGTTAGAATGCTTAGAACTGCGGAAAATGTCATTTTCTGGAATGTTAAAGAGAAATAAACCTCAATTATCTTACTTGTCTGAGGTTTTATACCCAGATGACTATCTTCCCAGTTTCAATGTTCTGTTCCTTATTTCTCTGCAATGAATATATTTCAGAACCATTGCATGTGCATTAATGTCTGTCATTAGCCCATATTGAACTGAGTAGGGAGATACTGCATAGCCCATTCTTTGTAGGGAAGAGACACTGTAGTTAAGCCACCTTGAAATATTCTGCATATGGTTTTGATACAAACCAAAGTCTGACCATAAGATGCATTTGAAAAATCTTTTAATAATCTAAAACAACTATCATAATGGATGTTAATTTTTAATCTTGAAGTCTGTATTCAAATAGGGAGGGAAAATGAGCTATATTTTAAAAGTTATCAATTCTTTGCCTAGACTAGCTTTCATTTTTCATCATCAGTAGTGGCATTACTGCCAGCTCCCAAATCATCAATTGCCACAGTCCCCAAATGGGCACATTGTGACCCTTCCCAGAGAATAGGCATATCATAATGCTTTTCCCCAGGTCAGACAGACAGCTTAGCCTGTCCAATCCCCCAAGGAGAGCAAAGATAGACTTCTGAGTGCTTTAAGGGGAAAGGGATTTTTTAAATTTTGAATGATAATTTCTTTGAATGATGAAGAAATTATTTAATGTATGGCCTTCTGTGCTGGTTTGAAAGGATGTATGTACCCTAGAAAAGCCATGTTTTAATCAAAATCCCATTTCATAAAGGTAGAATAATCCCTATTCAATACTGTATGTTTGAAACTATAATCAGATCATCTCCCTGGAGATGTGATTTAATCAAGAGTGGTTGTTAAGCTGGATTAAGTGATGACATGTCTCCACCCATTTGGGTGGATCTTGATAAATTTCTGGAATCCTATAAAAGAGGAAACATTTTGGAGAATGAAGGAGATTCAGACAGAGCAGAGCAGAACAACAGAGGCATGAGAAGACAAGTCCACCAGCCAGCAACCTTTGGAGATGAAGAAGGAAAATGTCTCCTGGGGAGCATCATGAAACGGGAAGCCAGGAGAAATAGCTAGCAGATGACACGTGTTCACCATGTGCCCTTCCACTTGACAGAGAAACCCTGAACTTCATCGGCCTTCTTGAACCAAGGTATCTTTCCCTGGATGCCTTAGATTGGACATTTCTATAGACTTGTTTTAATTGGGACAGTTTCTCAGCCTTAGATAAACTAGCAAATTACTAAATTACCCTTTTAAAAAGCCATTCTGTTTCTGGTATATTGCATTCTGGCAGCTAGCAAACTAGAACAACTTCATAGAGTGCAGCACAGCCTTAGAACCCCCAAAATGATTTCTAAAAACAAGTGATAGGAGAGTTTCATGTAAAACTCCATGCAAAGTTAGATCTGTCCAATGTTCTGACTGCTGAAGACAATTGGTATAACATAAAGTTCAGATGCAAGAAAAGATGTGTTTTTAATATCCCCTGCTGCCATTTTTCAGAAGCAAATTAGGGAGTCATCGTGGTCTTTGCTGAATAACTTTTGTGAAGATGGTGGATACTTTCCCTGCAGGCCTTGAAGAACTGAGACTTGAGTGGAGCTTTCTCCCTTTCTGCTTCTCAAAAGAACAGAGTGAATCTTGAGATTAGGAGGTAGGAACAAGTATGACTCTGTTACCCGATGTTTGTAAGCCCTAAAGTAGCTGGAAGGAAGTATTGTATTTCCCCAGTGAAAGGATATGGATTTATCTGAATTTCAACCCAAATTGTTAGGATATTTTCGTAACATATGAATCAAAACTAAATTCCTGTGGACTAAATATTTTCTGACAAAATCACCTTGCAAAATTTAGCAGTTGTTTACTCTGAGATGACCCTGTAATCAAATTCCCACACATGTCTTAAGTGGGTTATCTCTTTGCCACCTTCCTGATTTTGTACGTCTTTACACAATCTTCTAACTTCTCTTCCCGTTTCTCCTCATCACCCCACTCTCTGCCTCTCCAAATTCTGTCAGTCTTTTAATGTCCACTTCGAACACTATTCATAATATTTTTATGACACTTTCTTTTCTGTAAACTCTTACAGCAATTAGTCTTTAATTGCTTCTATTATCTTCCAAGGCTGTGAGACCTTGGATAAGTTGATTAACCTCTCTGAATCTCAGTTTCCCCATAGATAAATGGGGATAAGGGTAGTACCTATCTTGCAGGATGAGTATAAGGATTAGATGTTCAATACATAAAGCCTTAAAACAGTGCCTGACGCATTGTAAATGTTCAAATCTGCTAATATTTAATAGTTACTACAGCCCTTTTAATAAACATTTTACTTTTTTTTGTTTACTACATAGTTCAGGCTCAAAAATTACTTTTTGACTTGATTTAATTATTTTAATATAATGCCAAAGGGGTCTTTTGAGTTTTTTTTAAAGTAAATTGACAAAACAAATCCCACTTCTGGGTATTTATTATATATGCACAAACCAGTTGAAAGCAGGCACTCGAACAGATGGTTGCATGCCAGTGTTCATGGAGGCATTATTTACAGTCGCTAAAAGATGGAAGCAACAAACGTGTCCATCAACCAATGAATGGATAAACAAAATGGATACATTTATCCATTCATATATATATGTATATATATTTGTTTGTTTGTTTAAAAATATATATATACATACACAAGGGAATATTAATCAGTTGTAAAAAGGAATAAGTTCTGATATATGTGACAATATAGATGAACCTTGAAGACATCATGTGATTTGAAATAAGCCAGACACAAAAAGACAAATATTGTATGATTTCATTAATATAATAACAA
The DNA here is from genome assembly GCF_023851605.1 of Tamandua tetradactyla. Classification (NCBI taxonomy): domain Eukaryota; kingdom Metazoa; phylum Chordata; class Mammalia; order Pilosa; family Myrmecophagidae; genus Tamandua; species Tamandua tetradactyla. Next base: position 35,102,734 of record NC_135337.1, read on the forward strand.
TAAGCATATTCATCGAATCAGAAACTTAGAATACAGGTTACCAGAGACCAGGATGGGGATAGGGAATGGGGAATGAATGCTTAAATTATACAGCGCTTCTGTTGGGAGTAATGGAAATGTTTTGGTAGTGGGTAGTGGTGATGGAAGCACAACATTGTGAGTATAAATCAACAGCACTGAATTATGTATTTGTGTGTGAATAAAAGGGGAAGTTTTGGGTCGTATATATGCTACTAGAATAAACAAATTTAAGAAAAAGGACTGCAGAACACAAACAGCAAACTACCATGAACTGTGGTTAATAGCACAATTACGATATTCTTTCATCAGTTGTAACAAATGTATCACACTGATGCAAGGTGTTTATAATGGGGGGAAGGGGTTACGTGGGAATTCTGTATTTCCTGTATGAGTTTTTTCGGAAACCTACAACTTCTCTAATAATTAGAAAAAAAAAAACACACAGGTAACAATGTTAGGATATAAAAATAAATGCTTAAAACAGGACTTTCCGAAGACCAATTTACTGATACAATTGTTAACAAAAGTTGCTTTCTGGGCAGTAATGTGGCCTCTCAACATCAGGAACATGTCAAGCCACCCATTTCCTTTATTGATGGGTTCTTCAAATGTCTACTGATTCTGATGTCTTAATATCTGTATTTGAAATCTAATTCTCTCTCTTCTCACACATTGTTTTGTTTTAAATGTGTATCAAATTTATATAAATATGAAGTTTTCCTCTATAAATATTGACAAAAATATGAAAACCTGCTTGGATTAAGGTGTTTCTAAATAAACAAGCACAAAACGTGAAGGAAAAGAAAAGGGTTGGCAGGTGCCAGTTTCCTTAAAAGTCAACATCTGGTACCTTAATATGTAATAAAATTTAAAAAATTGAAAAGTAAATGTAAGGAGTGTTTACTGCCTAAATAAACTGTCTAGTTTTTATATTTCATGTGTATTTCAGTTGCACATACCACACATACACATGAAAATGATTGTTTCTCTCCCTCTGCCCCAAAATTTCAAGCTTCACAATAAATTTTTTTTTGAGAAATTCTTTTCTAAAACATCTGTCATATTGCAGAACTTATGGAGATACGAGAATGCTACTGTGTCTTAGTTACTGTTGTGGAAAAAAAGACTACATCTTCAGAATTTTCAAATATGCCTTTTATCATTTATGAAATTCATATGCAGGAGGAAATAGGAACGTTTTCCCCAACCCCCGCCGCAAAGTCAGTTCTAATGGACAAACGTTACAGGTTCCCTTGTACACAGGATTTATACAGTGGCACATCCCAAGTCTCCCAGCCCCTTCAGGGATCCGCAAACCACAGGGTAGGAAGGACTTGTACTCCCCGACGAACTTCAAAAGGCTGTTTGAAAGGAAAAGTCCACCCGTGTTCATTTAAAAAGAAATCAGAAGGATCGATGGTGAGATCTGTTCTGTTAGTTGAGTTTTTAACGTTTAGAACACGGCGCTCTGTTATGGTGCAGTATTTTGTAGGGTGAAATCTCCTTCAAAACCTCTCTCAAATCCTCCTCTTTCTCTTTTTATCTCCACCTCTGCCATCCTACCTCAGCTCTCCTCACTTTAGACCTAAACAGGGACCCCAATCTCCTTCCCAGTCTTCCCCTGCCTTAGATCCGTCTAGACCATCCTGCAGGCAACCCCCTAATTTATCTTCCCAAAATACTGCTTCCAGCACATGTATTTTGAACCACTAGACCATAGTTGCTGCTCGATAAATGATCATTCTTACTTGCTTTAAATGACTCTCCAGTACCCAAAGGAAAAAGGCCCTGACAGTTTGTAAATATTAATTGGAAACAATATAAAATAACTGTTACTGGAATCTCTAAAAGTAGATCAAGTCACCAGAGCATGATTTTGTGTATTGTAGCTGTAATGTAAAGATGGACTTACTAAAAGGTCTCCCCAGGGCCATATACATGCAAAAAGATGAAATTGTTTCCTATACTCTGACTTATATAGAGCCTATTAGCATGGCCTCATGCTAAGGAATCATGCCTGAGTGTTTTTAAATAATGCAAAACTCACATAGCCTAGGGCAAGGCATTTGGAATGCATTGTGATCTATGGTTTTAATTTCATGGGGTCCTACAAATGGTTTATTTTGGCAGAAGGCAGCACAAGTGTTCTTCTCCACTTGTTTTCTCTGGGAAACATTCCACCTAGGCAAGACAACGAAGAATGGCCGATGGAGTTAGAAGAAAACGGGTATATTTAATGCAAAAGATGTGGAATCCTCTGCTTTGTTTGCATCCTAGAGAGAGAACAATTCTGAGAAGAATCCAGTTGCTGGTGCTGGTGACAGCAGAAAGGGGAAGAAGACATTGTCTCTTTCTTGCTAACCGAGCTATCCATCCTCAGTTTTGGCAAACATGGCAACAGAGGGAAAGAAAAGAAAAAGCACAATGCATTAGACATCTCCTGGGTGCCAGGCTTGGTGTGAGTGCTTTCACTTGGGTTAGTTTATTAATTATCATACCCACTTTACAGACACTCAAACTGTGGCTCAGGGTTCCCTAAGGTCTCATAGTTAGTAAGTCACAGAGCAAGCATTAGCAATCAGGGTTGTCGGAACCAAATTTAAACTCTCTATACCCTACTGCCTAGTTTCTAGCTCTGGGCCTCACTGTAGCATGCCCAAATCACACTCTGGGTTAGGAAAGCAGAGAGAAATTACTCTTTCCCCCTCAATTTAGGGGAGGGGAGGATTTACTAATTCTTGATTTAGGCTAAAGCAAGCTCCTGAATCAAATTTCCCCAGACAAGCCAGAGATTTCTGCTGGCAAGACAAAAGCTGAAATTTTTTTGCAGCTTCACCTCCCCCAACACTATCTCTTTTAAGGAAATTGGTACTAATTCCGGGGCAGGCAGAAACAAGTAATCATCCCAGGCTCATATAAATTGGCCTGGTGCAGTCACCCAGGGAACACATTTGGCTTAAGTTTTACAGGATGCCACTCTCTCCATTCCCCTCACCCACCTTCTCCCCCTCCTCCCCCCACCTCCCCACACTGCGGACTCCCAGAGTTATCTTGGTCTAGCTGTAGGGAACTAGCAGGGACTCTGCTAGCAAGAATTTCCTGTACTCCAGGTGATATGCTAGAGGGGTCAAAACGTGCTGAAATCCCACTGCAAGGAAGGTGCTATGGCACCCACATTCCTGAGGCCCTATTAGTAAGGGGCTTTTTCTAACAGGGTGGTTAGGAACCTAACACTAGAGGGCATGAAGTATAGTGTCCAGCTTTCTGGTGCTGGAGGCTCAAAGGAAGGAGACAAGGCACAATGATCTCTACATTCTCACGCAGCCACTAGCAGGCCTGGCAGCTAGGACAACGTGTCACCTGGGATGAAATTCTAAATACCCCGTGGGCTGGAGCCTGCACGGCAGGCGGAGTGCAGGTCATTCATCAAAGAACACTTCGAGCTGAACACACCCTCCCTCCCATTTCCTAAGGTTTCACAGCAGTTGATTTCCCATGGAAACAAGACGAAATCTGTTTTAATCATCTGGCATTTTTAGTTCCCTAATTTGTATGGGAACCTGAAGATACAGACATATGGTACATTCATTAGCCCAGAAAGCAACAGTGGAAATAAAAATAAAACCAGTTTTCAAAGCTAGAAAGATTCAGCATATACCTTCAAATTACTTTCCTTAATCTCAGGGATTGTCATCAATGTTACCAAAACTGTTGTTTCTGTTTCAGTTTTGAAGCATAACTGTTTCAAACACACACCAAGGTTCAAGTGCCAATCCTGCTAGAGGCCTCTAGTACAGGACAACATGGGTGGTCCTGTGATTGGATACTGGAGCCCTTCTTATTTCCTCTACCAGACTCAGAGAGGAAAACCAGCACTGGCTTGGGAGACAGACAGACCTGAGTTCTAATCCTGCCTCTTGCACTTACTAATTCTGTGACCTTTGGCTGGAACTGAACTTCTCTGTGCCTCATTTTCCTCATCAGTGAATTTCATTTATTCACTTAAATATTTATTGAACATCTAATCTGTGCCAGGCATTCTTCTAGGAACTGGGGAGGTAGCAGTGAATACGACAGACTCCCCACCTTCGTGGAGTTTATATTCTGTTTGGAGGAGATAAATAGTAAAACAAAATGAGTAGAAGACATATATGTCAGCTGACGATAGTATTATGGAGTTAAGTTAAAGCAGGGAAAGAGAGTGCTTGGGGTACGGAAATTATAAGGCTGCTTGGGGAAGGAGGTGGTGGAGGAAAGCCTGAAAGAGGTGGGTAAATGAGCCAAGTGGTATCGGAGGAGGAGCATTCTGTGAAGGGCCTGAGTTTTGAGGAACTGCAAGGAGTCCAGTATTGCTGGAATCAGTGAGTGTGGACATTGTGGTCACCGAAGAGGCCTTGACTGGAGTCACTCTCAATATTGGAGGGTTTTGAGCAGAGGGGGTGATACAATGTAAATTGTGATGCGATTACTCTGGCTGCACTGTGGAGAGTAGAATGAATGAGGACAAAGCTAGAATGTTATTGCAATAATCTAAGGGGCACCCTGTGATGGTTTGGACCAGGGTACTAGGTGCTTGGTGGTGAGAAGTGGTTGAATTCTGGCCGTTACATGACTTTGAAGGTAGGACTCACAGATTGGATGTGGGAGGTGCAAGAGAGGAGTAAGGGTGACTGCGGAGTTTTTACCCGGGGTCTAGGAAGAATGGAATTACCATTTCTGAGATGGGAAAAAATACAGGACAAACAGGTGAGAAGAATGGGAAATCTGGAATTGTTTTGGAGATGGTAAGGGTGAGATGCCAATTAGAAATACAAATGGATACAATGTAAATGTGTTACCTAACAAACAAAAGAATTTATGCTTTCGCTTTCAAGCAAAATAAGAATAATTTCTGCTGATGCTATGTAGTGAGAAGCTGAGTGATTTAGAACTAAATAACTCTGTTTCTAGGCTTCCCTAGCACAAGCATTATCTACTTGCAATGAATTATCTAACGGGATTTCAAAGACTCACAGATTTAAAGATAGAGAAAGATCTTGTCACTGGAACATACAATTTAGAAAGCACACAGGGCATTGCAACTCAAACTAGCCACATTTCAAGAGCTTATTAGTTACATGTGGCTAGTAGCTACCATATTAGACAGTGTAGTTCTAGTGGCAATAGGGAGATATTTTCATTTCTTGCCTTATTTTTTGTGAGCCTGACATTCAACTGTAGAAACATGATGTGTTTTCAGTCAGTCAGGCTCAGATATTACTTATTCCTTTGCTTTATATAGCAAGCAGTTATGTGGTTGCTATTTCCATGCATGTTGGACACAAAGATCTCAAGCTTTCTTTGCATACTAACCACTTGAAAAGGCAAATTGCCCCATATTTCTCCTGCTTCACTAGCTCTCACCTCCAACAGGTAGAAACACAACCTAATAAAAACCATGAGGTAATGATGCAACCATAAAACTTCTGCTTCTATGGGTAGTCAGGATCCTAAAAGCTACATTTAAAAATGTTACCTTTCTTTGATTTTTACAGAAAAAAATCACTGTGTGATTATGACAAAGAACAAAAATGGATGGGGGTAGAATGCAAACAACTTGAAATTGTTGGCAGGAAGTCTTCTAAGAAATGGCACACATTCCCGATGAAAAACTTGCAGCTCTTAGTCACACACAAAAAAGGAAACTTAACTTACATTTCACTGTTTATTAAAATAACTTCATGTATATTTGCAAACTCAATCATGTTTCTAACTTAGAAAACTCCTACCCAATAATGTTGGCACTTAATGAGGAGGCCTAATACAACCAGCACTGTTATAAGCACATATATTGATCCATTTAATCCTCTTATCTCCATGCCCCATTTCGAACCTCATTTCTGCACTTGCTGGATAGGAAATTCTGAGATTTAACTTTCTAATATGTAAAATATGGATAATATGACTTATCTTGCAAGGATGCAGAAATTAACTTGAGCTAATGTGTGAAGCATACACCAACTGTGTTTGACACATAGTAATAACTCTCAGTAAACATTACTATTATAATTGGTGATACGTGGTTTATTTACAAATCTTGAGGGAAGGGGTTACAAACATTGTACTACAGTGAGGCCACAGCGTGGACCCTCCTTTCCTGGCTATTAATAGGCCTAAATAGTGGTTTTCAGCTTCAAGAGCCATAGTTTCCCTATATTAGAACGTTTTGGAGGCTTTATTAATACTTCAAGACATTAGAGAACTCTTTCTTGAGTACCTAAATCAAGAACTGTAAAGATTTTACTCCAACATTACTAACATTTTAAAAGTAAACATTTTGAAAGTAGTTTTCAAATAGATGACGCATGCACATGAAACTATACAGAAATATATATGCTAAGAAAAAAGTATATGTTATCATTTTTTGTGCATCCACCAGAGATATTCTACACACATTAAATGTTGCAAACACACACCCACATCATGTGCTCACATATACACACACACACTGCGGCATTTTAAATTCAAATATTGAATTAGCAAATATATTTAGCAGGAGTCTATACTTTTAATACTCTAAAGCTTGAGGCAAGAGTGTTAGTTTAGGAGCATTGATTGATATTTCCCCAGAGGTACTTTCTTATGGGTTCATATTTGCTATCGACTCCATTAGTGATCATTTCATCAAAAGCATCAGGGAGGGATTAATAATCAGGTATAGGAGTGAGATGTACGGAGGAAGAGAGATCAAGGAAAGGAAGGTAAAGCTGAGGAAGACCTACTATGTGTAAAACATGCCTATAAGGATTTTAAATTTTTCATCCTATTTGATTTTCACAATCACCCTGGGAGCTGGTTATTATTTACCCCTTCCCTCCACCTTTTTAGAAAAGTTAAATGATTCACCCAAGGTCACACAGCTGGAAAGATAGGGAGGCAGGATTTAAGGTTTGTTAGGCCAACATCAAATTCCAATCCAATTACTTCCATCCTGGGAAACAGACAAAAGAAATCCAGTACCCAGGTTGGATGGAAAGTGGCTGAGTTGCCAGATGTTTTAAACGCTCTAGGAAGGGATGGGAGATGCAATCTGAAAAACAGTCACATCAAAAACAACATCCAATAGGCAGAGACTATAGTCAACAACCCTTCTCTGTCTCAGCACCTCTTAAGACAAGTTGGCTTCCTACCAGGACACATTTTGAATATTCACAGATGTCAAATTAAGACAAGCCCATGGTGATGACAATGTTTTGTGGGGAATGTCAGGCATCTTACACCCTCTCAGTCCATCCCGAGAATCCTCACTTTGGCAGGTAAGTGAGAAGCAGCTATAATCATCAGGTAAGCACATAACTAAGATTTTTGTAAATGAAAATGCCTGAATAAAAGTTATATATATTCTTCAGTTCTGGCAGTTACAAACTGTGGCACAGTGAAGCATGAATACAGAGTTTAGTAGTTGGCAAAGTAGAGTCCCTTATAAATCACCTCTTTTGAACCTCACCATTGTTATCTGTGAGTTAGATATTTTTACCATCCTTGTTTTACGGATGAGGAACTTTGAGAAGGATTCAGTGATTTTTCCCAAGGTCACTCGACCAGTCAGAGCAGTGGTGCAGTGCAAATTCAGATCTTCTAATTCTAAATCTCATGTTCTTTCAGTTGCATCAGGAAACAGGTATTCCTGCCCCTCATACTAACAGCAAAAACAAAACAGTAACACCAGCATTTATTTTGTGCTCTGCTATTGTGCCAGTCTCTTTGAAAACATTATCTTTTGGGATATTTTACATTTTTGAGAAAGCCTAAAACTACCAGGGCTAAATAACTTCCCAAGCTCACATTACTACTACATGACAGCAAGTATTTTATCAGGTATGCCTGCATCTAGAGACTATGTTCTTAAACTGCTCTACTGTAATGGCCTTTGAAATGCCCTTTGAAAAGCAGAATGTAAAACGGAAATATTCTGTTAGACATATTTATTGAGAATTTAGCTAGAAATGGGTATCTTTCCCTTTAAAAGCATTAGTGTCCTACAATGCATTCTATTGAAGGTCCTATTTTTCAGGCACCACAGATGGGGGACAGATGTTTCTTTATTCTCTGAAAGGTCCATTTCATGTAGCTGACTATAATGAGATTGTATCTTGTTCTGAATATATTAGAAAAATGGCATCAGACAGATTATTCCAAATGCAAGCCAAATCAAAGAAATTATTGCACAAATTTCGTGAAAAAAACAAGAAAACAACAACCCAGGATGTTCTTAACTGGTATGGGTGGGAGTATCTATTCATTTCAGAGTTCATTCTGACATTTCCAGATAGTTCCACGCAATGATTCAGCCTAAAGTCAGAGAACTGCCTGCCTGTCTGACTAAGACTTACGTGATGGGACGTAGAGGTTGGCTGGGAGTGGGGGTTTAGGGGTGCTACAGGTTTAGCAATGCAATGCTGACCTTTATTTCAATGAGATACAGACTTATGAGTAGAATAAAGGCCCTCGGGCTATGGACAGCAAGTGGAAACTCTGCTGTGACTTAATCATGACTATTCATAAACAGACACTTTCTGTGAGTTCAGCAAAGTTATTCTTTAACACCTGAGCATATTTTAAGTGCTCATTTGGGAAGAATCATTAGACATTTAAGATAGTATTTCCACAGGCTTTGTTGTGTTTAGGAGTCATAATCACCACCTGTGGAAAAAAATTTCAGGGCCAATACACACTTATGCTTTGATCGAGCTGATTTCCAGGTAAGGAAGTTCATGTATATTCTACAGAGGATCATAGCCTCTTGGAATCTAAAAGTGACCTGATAGTCACTACATTGAGCCTAGTGCTCCTTATTTTACTAACAAGGAAACTGAGGGTCAGCAAGGATTAGTGACATTCTGAAATCAAACTAACTCAGCAGAGACATCATTGCCTGAGGAGCTAAGGGACCCTGGTACAAGGCAGTGTTTGCAGATTTGGTTAAGGTTTTTCTATGGCATCTAAGAACACACATTCTGAAATCAGACCTGGTTTCTAAATTGGATTCCTTTGCTTTGCGTCCCTTGGCAAAATGCTTAACTTTTTCAAGCCTCAGTTTCCTCATCTGCAAAATGGGAATAACATTTTCTTTCTTTAACTTTATCATAACCACTATACCTACAAATCATATTCTCAAAGCACTACTTCCTCATGCTGTTTCCCTGCCCACAAGCCTGCAATGATTTCTGGTTCTTTTGACAGTCTGGTCACAAAAGTACCCTCTAATAGTTTCTGGGACACACACTTGCTCTTCGGCCTTCTGGCTGAACCACTGGCCCCAGAACACACCTTACCAATGCTTGGCTTTCTGCCATTTACTCCTTCTGCACCTATGATGTCCTAGGCACTATACTAGCTGAAAGTGATAAAAAGATGAACAAGATTTGGCTTGTCCTCATTTTAGTGAAAGGAAGAGTCATAAATAACCTCACGACATTGTTATAAGTTAGGGGGAAAAAGCAGCTCATTCCAATTTGGGGTGAAGGAGGTGTTCAGAGAAAGTGTTACAGATAAAGTGATTTTTACTCTTAGTCTTGAAGAGTGAATGGAGGCTTTTTTGACCAACTGAGGAGGAAAGGAACAGAATGGACAAAGGCATGGAGGTATGGGAAAGCCTGGCAGAGACCCACAGGTAGTTCTGTATGGTGGGTCTGCAGGAATGCATGAGGGAAGTTCAGGACTGCCCAGAGGTTTTGGATTCTTCTGGCCGAAAGAAAAATGCAGAAGTCAGGTCACTGTGCCACTTCGTTAAATCTAACAAGGCACCAAGAGGCGAAAGCATTAACATTCCCAGCAGGTCACATGTAAATGGCTGTATGTTTGCCAAGTCCTCTTCCACAAGAAAACTGAGGAAGTTGAGGCTGGGGACATCTTTCTCACTGGGTTACAGTGAAAAGTCAACATGGGGACAGTTTTGCCTCTGACATCATCCATGCCTTGTGCAAATGATAGAAACTTCTATCTGGAGTTACAAGAAACATGACCCCTTCCTTCCCAGCCGGCTACCCAGCCATAGGAGAACAGGTAAGGATGTGGTTATTTTGTAATGTCTCAGAGAAGACTCTTTACTGCCCTGTCTCAACAACCTGAGTGTGTCCGGGTAAATGCTCATTAACAATGGGGACTCAAACCTACCATCCTTTGAACCTTGTCTACTTGATTGCTTCCAGGTGGATGCTGACCAGGGAATGACCTGATATTTTTCGGTCACTTATTGATCATTCCTTATCTTCATGTTAAGAGGGAGAAGCAAGAGAGGAAAGAAAAGGCCCACAGGCTACAGGTGGGCCAGGTACTTCAATCTTTGCTCCAGCTCATTTTTCTCATTCGAAGGGGAACATTCCCTTCAAATGTCAGAGCTAGGCCCTGAGATTTCGGGTCACCATAGGTGCTGTCTGTGCTGAGTTTATACTCTAGTCGGGAAAACATGCAGGAAAAAATGGAAACGGCCCTTTGTCACCAAAGTGGTGAATACTTCAAAGTAGAAGTGCTAGTTGCCATGGAAATGGACAACAGGGCACCCAAACATGGAGTGGTAGGTCAGGAAAGGGCTCCCCTGAGGAGGTGACCATTTAACCTGAGGACTGTATGAATAGGAGGTAGCTGGGTAAAGGTTGAGGAAGAGCCTTCTAGGTCAAAGGAAATATGTGTGCAAAGAGTGAGGTGGGAAAGGGCATGTCTTTAAATGTTTTTCTACTAGCTCTAGAGAAAACTCATTAGAGCTAACATACAGTGAGCGCCCACCAGGAGAAGCACTTTACATACACTTTCTCATGGAACTCTGCTATGACCAGTGTGTTTCCAGGAGGGTGGGGCCCTGTCCTGCCCCCATTGCCCCACTGACTCCTCAGCACACAAGGCAGTACCTGGTTAGTAGCAGGCACTCAGTATTTGCAGAATAAAGTTAACAGTTACAGATGAGGAAGTTGAGCTTCAGAGGGATAAGATTGTTCAAGTCTGTTACTGGTGGCACTGGGACCCTGCCCCAGGTTGGACCTCAGTGGCTCCCCAGCTGCCAGATGACAGTCCACTTCTGTCCAGGATAATAGGCTTGTCTTCTCTTCTTCTGGGCACAGCAGAGCCCTTGCCTTGGCCCAGAGCAGCTCTGGGCTGGACCCTAGAGTGCAGAGGAGATGCACAACACACCAGCTCTAGGAAAGTCCAGAGCATATCAGGTGAGCCTGATAGGTTGCAAAGTCTGCTCTTGGAGCTGGCACCCAGATGGGGCTGCACCCAGAGGTCAGACAGGAGCGGACACCTCTTGGTGTATCTCCAACTGGGAGCCTGTTAGCTGACCAGACAGAGGCCTGGAGCACTGTGGTTCAGAAACTTGAGAACTTAAAACTTTGAGGCATCTGTTTGCCCCAGATCAGCCTCTGGGCTAGATGCCAGTGGTGATGGCTCAGCCTCAGATTTCAAGCTTGGGTTTGAAATCCCAAGAGAGCTGAGGACCTTGCAGGGCATCTTTTTACCTGTGCAACCTCAGGGCATTTCTACTTACTGAGAATTGTAATCTGAGCGTCATGAAGGCCCTCCTGGGGATTTTCCTATGTGTCCTGATTAGCTTCTCTTCACTGTACATCTGGCTCTCTCTGATGGGTAGGCACTGTAGAACAGCCCTTTAAAATAATTCCATCTTCCTTGACTTGCTGTTATACTTCAGGTTCTTCAGTGAATAAAAGTCTTGCTTGTGTGTCATACGAGTGAATCATTTCAAAAGTTAAAAATATACTTGACATGCTCTTAAAATTACTCATTATGAACCCCAATCAACACTTCCCACTCACTGAGCATTTAATGTAGATCAGAATATTGAAGTTGGAAGGCACCCTAGAGGACTTCTAGACTTACCTCCCCACTAGGCTGTTAGGCCGGGGACCCTGTGCCCTCTAACATATGGCAGTTACATAGGAAATAACAGCAGCACCAACAGGTCTGGCACTGACAAAACTTGCAAAAATTCAATCTTCTCTCCCCCTCTAAGGCAGCCTCCGGCATTCTCAACATCACCAAAATCCCTGAGCCATAGCTCATTCTCACTCTGAGAAGTGTATTGATTTCCTGCAGGCCTTCCAGTCATCAGCTCAGTCAGTGCCTTCACTGGTTATCTAAGACAGCGCCCAAGCCATTTGGTTCCTTTCCAACTTTGTAAAAACATGCTCTGGGGGCATCCACCAAAAAAGAAAGAAAAAGGGAGAAAGGCCAATTTCTTTCATTTTCTAGAAGAAAATTGAAAGCAGCTACTGTGATTGTGCAAATTCTGGGAAAAGTCACTTGGTAAATCCTCTTCCTTTCATTCACTGAGCTCAGTGCAGGGTGTGGGAGGGCATCTGAGACCTACAGTTGCACGGTGGAAGTCGCTGTGGAAGTCGCACTGTGCCTAGAACACAGCTGATCCAGGTTATTCGAAGGGTGCCTGACATGCCACGTGCCTCAAATATCAGTATTTTGAAGAACTCAAGAGGAAATTACAAGTGAACCAGTGCTATAAAGCAGTGGGTTCTTGGCTTTCTCCATGTATTCAGCCAGAAGACAAATCCAGGGACCGTGAATTCCTTAAGGACAGCACAACCCCTCCCTCCTCATTCCCCCAAACACCTAAATCAGCAGAGGAAGAATGGATTTAGCCTGAACTGTGTGAGATTGGTAGTCATTTTGCAAGCCTGAAATGTCTGCCAGCATTTTCCTATAATAAATCAGGACTCTCAGGGAGTTAAACTAGAACTGCAATCTGCAGTAAAATCCAAACCGACTGCTAGCCTCAGCTTAAACCAAACAAAACACAAAATTTTAATAACTCTGTTTAACGAGATGGGGTCTTTATCTGACATTTCCTGAAGGGTCATAAATGGCACTTCATTCTTTTAATAAGAGCAAATGTGCTCAGAGATTTAGGTTAGGATATTAAAATGACAACTATGCATTTTTAAAAATAACTCCGAAGTATAAAAATAAATTAGTCCTTGGGATAAAGTTATGTTTTATTTATACTAGGAGATGTTTAAAACTGTGTTTCAATTCTTATCTAGAGTCAGCATAATATAAAGGAAAGAAAACCAGATTAGATGTCAAAAATCCTAGGCGGTACTCACAGCCCACCCTTCCTAGCCAGATGACCCCAACAGTGTGCAGTATACAAAAAGCAGAGATTTGATGACATTTCCCAGCTCAAAACCTGGCTCTGACATGTACTAGCTGTATAATCTAATATATAGTACAGTATGTCTTTTAACCTGCCTAAACCTATTTCTTCATCTATAAAATGGAGATAATACCTACTTAATATTGTAAGCCTTAGTGGTGCTTATAAAGCTTTTGGCAGGTGCTTAAATACTTCTCAGCTATAGTAATAAAGGCGGCTCCTTCAGAGTCTAGTTTTCTTATATGTGAAATGGGACAGGGGCCAAAAGTGCTTCGGACACAATAATGCACTGTGCATGAGAAGGGATTCTTTCCAGGATGCAGAAGAATGCAAAGTGGACAGGAGCTAGGGTCAGGCAGGAGAACTAGGTGCTGCTGTTGGCTTTTCCACTAGGCTTTGGTAAAATACAGATCATCTGTGCTCCTCAGAGAACACTGAGTAGAGTTGAAAGAGCACTGGGGGGGGGGGGGGGGTACATATATCTAGGTATCTCTCCTTTGGTTAGTGCATTTGTGGCTTCGCACGAGTCACTTAAATTTTTCTTAAAAGAATCTCCGTGGTTCCTTCCAATTGAAAAATTTTGCCGTTCTAGAATTACATTAGGAGATGAGGGGGGAAATGAAATGCACAGGAAATGACTCCTTGGCTCAGAAGACAGAAACTGGGATAGATACAGAGGAGCAGGAAGCACGAGGCTTAAAAAGATCAGAAGAGACCACGGACCTCTGAAATCCAAAAACACTGGTATTATCTGTGAATCTTCAAAACACCAGAGTGAGTGAGAGAGATTGAACTTCTGATGTGAAATGTTTAGTTAACTCTGTAGAAACAGACTTCGTAACAAGACAGACCTGCAGGTTGACTGTGGGTTCCTCTTCGGAACAGTTGTGAGACCTTGGGAATGTATTTTTAAAGTCTGCCTTCTCACCTGTAAATGGGAATAATACACCTAATGGTGTATTATTGAATCGTTGGAAGGGTTGAGACAATGCATTTGAAGTTCCTGGCAAATCACTTGGCGTGCAGTGGGAGTTAAAGTCGTCGTTGTATGCCGTTGTTACTTCCTCCTAGAGGGACCCACTCCAAGCCCCAGGAACAATGACCCAGTGGCTAGGTTTTAATCTTTTCTTGATTTGAAGCCATTAGTGATGTTCACAGCGTGCTTTTCCCTGCCCAGGTATCACTAGCCAAGTAAATTTTCCTCAGTCCTCTTAATGAAGATGGAATCAGCTCTTCAATTTGCTGCTTTTTCAGGCTTTCCCTTTTCACAGAGCAACTGCCTATTGACCGGCCCTGTCGACTAGGAGAAGAGTGACAGGGAACTGCTCTCTTTTCCCCATAATGATCTGAGAAGTTCCTTTGTGTGGGACTCTACAGACGAGACAAGGGTGTAAATCCAATACCAGTTCAGGCAGACTAGAAGACAACGCCCTTCACACAGGTGGAGTGTGGCCCCCCCTGGTGGTACAGTTTCAGAAACTTGAGGAGGGAAACCTTTACACCTGTTCATCAAAGACTGAGACTATCAAGAGAACAGCAGCCTTTTATAGAACAATAACTTGCTGGTTCCTGCTCAGAAGAAAACAGTCACAGCTATATGAGAGGCACCCATGTGCCAAGCATGTTGGACTAAGAGTTACTGCATTACAACAGCTACTTGGGGGTACATTTTATAAAGAGCACCAAATACCATTGGAATCACTGGAAATATGGGGCAAGTTAACTCAGATTTTCACACGCAATTCCTTAGGTTACCGCTGAAATGAAAATCGGTTCTACTCCGTTTCAGCACACTGAATAAGCTTATTTGGAATTTGAAACTGTGACAAAACTACCTCCAAAGGAGAATCCTCATAACTGAAAGACATGCATTTCATTGAACACAAATGAAAATATCATCCTTGGTATATGGGAATTTAATACTCTTGAAGACAGGATTTGGAAGTAGGTGAGGCTGTGTAAGCTTGGGGTTTGTGGTTAGGATGAAGCTGAAGAGCACAGCATGAGAGCGAGGGAAGGAATAGGCAAGACTGTGAGGAATAGGGAATGAGGTCTGGGAAGGCAGAGGATGGTGGCTAGGATGCCTTGAAGGTAGAAGAGAGTGGACACTCAGCAGCTGACAGGCCTGGTCAAGAGGCCTGAGAGAAGAGACTGTTGATTGCAGATGTTTCACAGAAATGCTGTGAGCTGGGAGGACCCCTGTGCTGGTTTGAAAATATTATGTACCACAGAAAAGCCGTATTTCAATCCTGATCCAATCTTGTGGGGGCAGTAGTTTTCTTCTAATTCTGATTCAATACTGTAGGATGGAAACTTTTGATTAAATTGTCACTACAGAGATGTGGCACGTCCAATTATGGGTGTGGCCTTTTGATTAGATGGAGATGTGACTCCGTCCATTCAGGGTGGGTCTTGATTAGTTTACTGGAGTCCTTTAAAAGAGGAAAGAGAAAGCTGACAGAAACTTCAGAGCAGAGCTGACAGACAACAGAGACACGGTGTTGGGAGATGCTTGGAGCCCAGCAGAGTCTCCATGAGATGGTAAGCAAGCCAGAGTCTGGAGAGAGCCAATGGGAGCCAAGAGATGAAAGTCATCCATGGAGAAACAAAGTGAGGAGCCCCCACAGGAGCAGAGGCTGAAAGCAATGGAGGCCAGGAGCAAGGGACCAGCAGATGCCGGCCACGTGACTTCCCAGCTGACAGAGCTGTTCCTGACACATCACCTTTCCTTGAATTAAGGCATCTTTCCATGGATGCCTTAGTTTGGACATTTTTATAGGCTTAGAACTGTAAACTTGAAACTTATTAAATTCCCTTTTTACAAGCCATTCATTCCATTTCTGGTATATCACTTCCGGCAGCTTAACTAATACAACCCTGTAATCTCCTTACACCACCATCCCTACCTTCACCTTTATCTTTACTCAGCCATCTTTAAACTCTACATTGCTCTTTTATGAGTTCTATTTTTGGAGAAGGGAACAATGGGACAGCTAATTTAGAGGTTTATGATTTTTACTTATAGAAACCAGTTCCCCCACCTGTACCGATAAATGTTGAAAAAATATTCACAGAATGTTCTTTTAAGGGGTGACAAAATTATCACCTGCCAAGGCACCCACACATCTGGGTCTGGCCATGGAACTGGCAAGGCATGGGTCAATGAGCATCTCATTTGAAGTGGAGTCACAGAGATTAAGTGAGGACTCCTGAAGTTTCAAAATTTGGGGAGTTGGATTTACTAAAGGCAAGGCAAGGAGAAGGTGGATAGAAGAGGGAACTGGGATGTTCTTAAACTAACAGAAAGGGGGCTAGACTCCCAAACTTAACTATCGTGCTGTTAGGGCCTGCTTCAGAAAGTGGTCACTTACACCTGGCATCGTGAGGCCTTCACTCCACGGGCCAGAAGGTGGGCCAGGGTGGTTTGCAATGATGATGAAACACAGGAAAGCATTTCTCCAGTACTCCAGATGACGTCTGCTTACCGGGACCAAGAAGTCACTGAAATAAGCACTGGGCACTCTTTTTAAGAGAAATTACCAGGAGGCAGCAGACCTGGGATCTGAGAAAAGCTGGAGTGGAGTGTAGGAAGTGAATTAGTAAGAAAAAAGGCTGGGAAGGAGGTTTGGGGTTCAAAGAAAGCAGAGAGAAACTGTGTTGGCTCTGGAGGTAGGGAAGGTTGGGAGAGATTTCTCTAGCATGTTATTTTTTCAAAAGAAAGAACCTTGAGTTCTATTTACTTACTAGTGGGTGCTGCTGAACATGCTTCTGCTTGATTTAATCTCCTCTCAGCGGCAGAGGGAGATAGAGAGTAAAAAATGGTGAGCACTAAAGTAAAAAAAGAAAGAATAAAATGATGTGAGTTGAGCCCTACGGAAACAACAATAGGATATGTTAAAAGGTGTACAAAATCAGGTATTCATTATGAAGCCTAACTTGAAAATCTATCCATGGCATACTGGTAGCTCTACAGAATCAATGGAATTTAGCAGGCAGTCGGATTTATAATTCTAAAGGAAGATAAGGCAATGGGTGAAGAGAGATTCATATTTTTAAAAACAGACTATGCATGGTAAAATGACTTTTTTCTAATCCTTCTTTGGCATGTAGATATAGGCTCTTATGCAAACATCAGACGTGAGTTCGAGGTGGGTCTTTGAGCCCTTTGGATTTCCCTGATCTCAGCGGAGGGGTGAACAGAGCACCCAAAGCACAAGGGAGCAGAATCCAGAGCAAATACCACAGCTGCAGAGTCAAAGCCCCCCCTTCACGGCACTGACGTAGTCAGCTGTGTATGTGTGGGTCTCTCTCCTCCACTTGACCTTGACCACATCTTTGAAAAGCCATTTTGAAACACAGAAATGAACGCCATGGGGAAGCACATGAAGTCACAATGCATGTCGCCCTCACACGGGCCCGTCACGGCTCCATGGAACGGTAGCCCCTTGTGTCCCTGAAACGCTGCTGATGCTTCAAGTCAGGCTCTCACCTGATTTTGACAATATCTTTTTCATTCCTAATGTCGTAGAGATGGGTGAGAGCCTGTCTCACGTTTCCAGGGAAAAATGTGGCCACTTGGCTACTTGCAGCCTATCCTTTCTAAACTCCCAAAACAGAGTTCCTTTCCCAAAGAACTTGAATTCAGTTTAACTTGAGTTGCCCCTTCCAGCAAAGAAAAGTTCTAATATGCTCCTAAAACTCTGTGTGTGTGTGAGAGAGGACGTGTGAGGAGAGAAATTTGGTAAATAAGTCTTCTGTCTAAAAGACCAGATTTTCATATGCATTATTTTACCCAATAATTATTTTTTCTCCCTTCACTAAAGCCCAGCATTTGTTATCTTGCACTCTTTAGCTTTTATTTATCTGGCCCAATACTCAGTGTTAGTGCTAAAATAGCAAATGGAGAAACCAGAGCCAATAAGGAGGGAGGGAGATAAGTTGGCTTGTGGACATCAGTCCCTGAATAATCCCAGGAATGGACACTTTTTTACTTATTTTATTACAATAGTGACAGGTTCCATCCCCTTCACCCCCACAAGCAGTGCATTCTTGGATCATTCCAGGTCTATTTAGGTCTCTTGCTATTTTTGTCGGCATTTTAGCATACTTTGAAACCGCACACCATTGTGAAGAGCCTCAGGTAAACCCGGTGGACAACACGCAGGTGCCGCCCTTGGAGGAACGTGGGGGGAGGTAGGGAAGCACTTTTGAAACCGGACACTTTAAGTGAACACAGGTAAAATAGTAAGTTAATAGCTTCCAACATTTAATGTTTTTATTTGCCATTTGTTATAAAAATGGAATCCTTATTTTACATAAAAGTTACTTTAAAAACAGGAAAGGTTACCAAAATCTACGGAATCTCAGGCAAAGTGATTTACCACTAAAGTGCAGCTTTACATGGTAAACCTCAGGACCCAAAACATGTAACTCATTTCAAAGATCTTATATTTTCTATACTTCATTACCAGAAGCAAAAATCAAGTGCATACATATTTCCAAGCATGTGACAGAGATGAAACAATAAATATTAGTCTTCGTTACAGAAGCTAACTAAAGAGTCTGTACTCAAAACTGGTTCATTATTTCACTGAGAATGAAGTATCTGAAGTTTTAAAAATCCTCTCATAAATTTTAAATTTTAGGTTTTACATAACACATATATATGCACAAACACATCCGCTCTACCACTATGCCTCTTTGTAGTTTTTAAATTGCACCATCTCTGTTAGAGATAAAATACAACATGCAGAAGGCATTCATAATTGTTTTTCTCATTAGTAATGTATTATACAAGTCAAAAGCAAAACTCAAATATGAATTAAGGTTCACTGTAAGTCGTATCAATTCAGTACTTTGGTTCATATATTCTATGTTAATGCTTTAGTGTTGATGAAATTGTTCATATACAAAAAGTTGAAGAGAATGGAGTCTCTTACTAAAGGGACTTAGCTGATAGTTCCCAGTAGATGTAGGAGTGATGAAAAACAAATGGGAAGAAACCAACTAAATAGGACTCTTTCTTTGCTGTTTTCACCTTCTGCAGCTTTTCACATAAAGCTGGAGAGAAGAAATAATTATATTCGGGGCATTTTGCAAGTTATTAGTTATACCAGTTCATGTATATAACGTCTTAATACAAAGCGGAATGCAAAAGAATACCTCCTCTTCCCCCACAGCCTTCCTCGTCTCAGGAAAAAAACAGATTCTGATGCAATGCACAGTTACTGAAAACACACTAGACCAACAGTTGTATTCTCAGGCCTCTGGTAGTGATGAAGGATCATAGGGTCAGCTTGAAATACTGCAAGGATGCATAAAGAGGAACTACTTACTCAGTTTGGCTTATAGGTTACCTGTCTTCTGCCAAAATAAATGCATTCTCAAGTATCATTGCAAGTTCTTCAGTACAAAGATATTCTATTACTATATGAGTGCTGATCAAAGTAATTTAATGGAGTGAGTGAATGGAGAAGGAAAATAAAATACCTTAGAGGTATTTTATAGGATGATGTTAAGAGAATGTAAAGATTGAAGAAATTTTGAAAGAAACTCAAAGAAATAAAGCTATAAATCCACAGAATAATTATTTATTTTAATGGTGTCTGAACCAGTCAAGCTTAGGCAATATTTTAAACATACAAAATTTAAATCGTGAAACATTTGAAGAGCAAAACCAAATATTTTCACTATTAAACACTGGAACACAAATAAATCACCGCAGTTCACAACAGCCCACATATCAGAGCTATGCCACAGGGCTGAGATCCCGATGATCTCTATTTTTACCCTGTTTAACATAAGAATTTGTTAAGTGACAACGAATTATGGTAACATGCAGGGGCAAAAATGAAGACAGAGGATGATGAATGGAAATGTACTATGATACGCCCACAGAGGTACCCTGACATCTGCAGGGCAACACTATTTCCCCAAGAATGCTCAGCAACACTTAGATTCTCAAAACTGAGGAAGAGTATTCTTTTAAAAGGTCATCACTAAGGGAATAGAACACTTCGTGATTACAAGTACTGAATGAAAAAGAATATCCCAGCAATAATGTAGAATGTACTACAACTTTGGAAAAAAATACCAAACATAAAAAACTAGGAAGTTATACTTCGCTTACATAGAGATGTGTGCGTCTGTGTGTGTGTGTGCTTGTGCAAACGTCTCTGTGTCTGAGTAAATAAATTCCATTCTAGCAAAAGCCATACACTGTAGCTCTGAATACAATCCACGCTTATTTTGTGGAAAATGCACTAGGCATTCTTGGCAATCAAATGCCACCTAAAGTCTCATAACTATAATTTAACCAACTTTATTTAAAATTCTCTTAAATGAATATGAACAACACTTGTAAAATAAAGATGTGACCCAAAAGGGCAATTAACATAACCTTTTTTATATGTCAAGTGGCAGTCTCAGAGTTCAATGTGATGGTGCTATGTTCTTTCAAAAGCTGTACCTAAAAACTGGTGTATATGATTTAAAAAGAAGAAATTTAAAAACTGACTATGGAATCAGAACAACAGAGTCTGCACCAGTAACTATAACCTAATGACGGAAGCAATTTACAATATTCATTATTGTATATTACTAGTAAATTGCTTCCTGAAACTTAAAGGCCATAAGGAAAATTTAAGCAGTTGGGCTTCAAGTGCCTCGTCATGATTCTCTGGTTTTTCAGGTAAACGGCAGTAAATGGTAGCAAATCTATTAGGTTTTGAAAATTCTTCCTTATAGGAGAGGGTGGGATTTCTCTTACACATTATGGCTAATTATATGGACAAAAACATTCAGCCCCCTCTTCAGGTATCATATTCACGTCCAAAACCTTAAAATCCAACACTGGATTCAGGGCACATGACAATTCAATTGTGAAACCAAAGGAACAATAAAATAGCATCAACTCATTTAACATTTAAAATGAAAATAACAAAGAACCCTGGCTATACGCAGAATGTTTTCTGAAGTCCTAGGAAAGTTCCATCAGCTAGGCCTGCTTCCCTGAGAACTTGAATGTTCTGATTAAAGGCAAGTTTTGGTGAGAATTAAATGTTTACACTGTTCCTGCCTATTCAGAATAAACATTAACCTGTTAGGTGGCTTTTGATCTTCTATATTCTTTATAATTAATTTTATTCAAATTTCATTTGATATGAACAGTTCTTTTCTCTGAACATCAGTCCCACGGGGTAATGGCAGGTGAGGCAAGCTACATTTTGTCATAATTTAAAGGCTTATTTTCATCTTTCTGGAACAAAGTAAGAAAAATCATAACACCACAATTCCATATCTACAGAACTCATTATCCACAGTGCTTTCCAGTTTTGCTGAGGGGCAATTAACAGATTACCTCATAGTCACATCCGAAAACGAGGTGGCATCGAAATGCCTCGAGAAAGACACATTAAAAATGTACATTTTCCCAAACAGAGCCGCTGGCTTTTATTCAATTTACATGATTAAAAAAAAATGCCAAACACAAAGCTCTTTAGAAAAATGAGCAAAATGTATTCCAGAAGATTTAGACAAAGGCGTGAGATGAATTTCAGAATTAAGCGGATCTATTTCTTTGTGAGCTTTGAGAATTTTATCTTAAACAGTGAATAGTTGAGTGTTTTTACTTTATAATCATATCTAGAGATGACGCGAAAGTATTCTGTTTTAACTCTTGCTAAATTTCTACAAGCGTTAATCTCAATTTAAAAATTCAGAACTGTACCTCTCCCTCCATCACAGCTTGTGTAAGTTACTAAGAATTGTACCCGTACGGTATCAGCACTGAGGAAGAGAGAGGTAGATGATGCGACCATTTTCTCACAAGGAAACCCCCCAAATATTTAAGCGCATGAAACACAAGGCTTTTGTTAGCCAGAATTAGTTGAAGAATAGAAAACCATTTTGGAGCTGAATGCACACAAACATGAGAATCACAGACTGCCAAAACTAAGGATATTAATTGTAAATTCTTAAAGAAATGCATCAACTCACTGTACCTTACGAAAAGTATTCTCACAGATGTTGAATCCAAGATTATACAATAGAAAATATTTATGCTTTACATTTAATATAAAAATTTTAGCAAATAAAAAAAGGCTTTGATAACAGACCAGAAGAAATTTCAGACAATACTTGAGTTTTCAGGATGCCTCTGAGGATAACAACTGTAAGTTCCCTGGCTCTTCTGTGCAAAGGCCCAAAGCAGGTATTTTCTCAGGGTTTATCATCGTTGTTAAGAGAAAACAAGATTAGTGAAGACTCAGGCAAGCTGGGGAAGAAAGTAAAAATTAAGCCGAAAAGGTATTCTGCCAAGACAAATGCACCCTGCCTAGGAAATTTAAGAACATTAATCAAAGGCCATAAGTGCGTGTACCTCACGGAAATTTATATTGATGAGTTTATGGTCTCGGCTATCAATATCAAGAGGAAGTCAGTTACATACCAGTGTGCAAGTAAGGATGGGGGCTGGGGGAGGATGAGGGAAAGAACACCTGCATAATCTTCAAGGGAACAATTGCAAGGTAGAGATACACTAATTCTACATCCCCCATTCCACCCTCCATGTGTATTTCTTACCACAGCTCAATAAGTTAAAGATCACAGAACTGCAGGTTCGTGCTAACACTTTTTTACCCATTTAATTTAGGTCTAGACACTGAATTCTTTAAGAAGACATTTGGTTATGGCTAGTCATAATCATCATATACTTTTCATCTTTACAATTTAGGTAATTTACTTCTCATTTAAAGCCCTGGGGGCATACTTTGAAAAAAAAAATCATTTGAGACTTCAGGTCTCCTCTCTCTAGGTCAACATTTATCTAAGCACGTCTGCAAACGCTCCGCTGCAGGGAAAGGAAGAGTATTGAGCAAATTCTCCTCAACAATCAAACAGCTCCGTTTCAGCGACTGACATTCTTCCAGCTCAGAAGGAAGTGCTTCCAGGTAGTTACCAATGAGCTCCAGGTGAGTGAGGCTCGACAGCTCACCCACTAGAGGAGACAGGCTCATCAGACTGTTTCTCCCCAAAAGTAAACACTGCAGCTTTTTGCACTGAAACAGCCCATCTGGTAGCATCTCAATCTGGAAAGGGAAAAAAAGAAGGCAGTAAACCTGGTTTTTGATGCCTTATGATAATAAATTTATACCACTATTTTGTTTCAAAAACATTTCTGGGGGTTTAAAGGGATACATATACCAATGGTGTTAAATTTGAAGAAAATGAAAAGGATAAAGGAAAAAAATTAAGGTAGGAGTACCACGTGTATCCAGGATTGAGGTGACTACAAAAGAAGTACCATGAACTTCCAAACCCCTTGTTTATAAACGGGTAGGCCACACAAATGGTACTCAACATTCTAACAATGGGGTTCTTTTATTTTAAAAATATTTTTCTTGACAAATCTTCACACAAATACAGTCCATACGTGGTATACAATCAATGGCTCACAATATCATTACATAGTTGTGTATTCATCACCATGATCATTTTTAGAATACATACATCACTCCGGAAAAAGAAAAAGAAAAAGAAAAAAGAAAAAACTCATGCATCCCATACCCCTTACTCCTTCTTCACATTAACCACCAATATTTTGATCTAGCCAATATTTTATCCCTTACCCTCCCTAACAAGGGGTTCTTAAAGAAAACCCAATCAGTTACATAATCATTGTCCCTAAAATGAAAAAACAAACGAGTAACTCAGGAGAATCAGAGTAATTCCCAAGTCTTAGATCAGAAATAAATTACTCTCCAGGGTCCTCATAAATATTCACTGTGTAATGTAATGAGCAACATCCTCAAACACAACCTGAGAACAGACAAGCAGGCTATTTCTTACCGTGTTTCCCAGTATAGACTGAAAACTCTATTCTAAAACAACACAAAGGCAAATTTACATTAGTCGAGACAAGATACGACAATATATACACGTACACTCTACTCCCCTATACACACAATACCTTATTCCTGCTCTCTGGCAGGGTTTATATTAAAGAATTCATATAACAAAGAGAAATAACTTTTTAAGTAAGATAAACAGCCTGCAATTAGATCAATCCCTAGAGCTACTGGACTGAACTGCTCTTCTCTATGGTGGGTGGCGTATATATGGATTTCTAAGGGAGCCACACATGCAAATACAAAATGAAGCTTACTGGGGAAGGATCTTCAGAGAAGGAGCCAAGCATGAACAACCCCGAACTCTCCTCACCTGAATCAGAGGTACAGTTGGAGCAGACAACTGGAATGCGTGCATCATGGCAAATGCTCCCTGAGAAAAGCATCCGGACTGATAATAATCTACATATTTATAGAGACAGGAGACCAGAAGACATCTATGCAACTACGAAACAATGTAGGCTCCTTGGTTTAGGAAGTGGTCTGGTTAGCAACAGCAATGAAAGAGGGACTTGAGCTCAGCCTGTTTCAGGCTAACTCAGTCCCCTGAGCTACCTCTCTGCTGGGAGATGAGTTTTCAGGGCCATCCAGATTCGTCTCCCCTCAAAAGGATAAAACATTCCTTATATAAACAGCAACAAAAAATATTAAATGCCAGCAAAAGTGATCATTAAATTTATTTCCAAGGATATCCAGCCCTGAGTATGTGTGGGGGTGATGGGGGAAAGGGGAGTTTCCAACTTAATGAGCAATTTTAGTGTAATCTGACCTTTTTTGTTGCTATTCATATAAGAAATGTCTTATCCTTTTGAGGAGAGACCAATCTAGATGGCCCTGGAAACTCATCTCCCAGCAGAGGTAGCTCAAGTCCTTCTTTCATTGCTGCTAACCAGACCACTTCGTGAACCAAGGAGCCTACATTGGTTCATAGTTGCATAGATGTCTCCTGGCCCCGTCTCTATAAATGTGTAGATTTCATTGCATCACTGCATACCAAAATACTAGTATAAGCAGAGGAAAAAATGATTTACTTCATTCCCTTTTCTAAAATGCAAATACCTTACATATGTAGATTTCAATAAATGAGGCAAAGGGAGAGATGGGGCAAAGAGATGAGAGAAAGAGGAAATGTAACCCCCCTTCTAAACCAATCTTTTCCAGGCAGAGACATCTGTAGCTCATAAGTAGGGTCAGTGATACACAAGTAGAGGAAAACATCAGTCTTGTGCCACGTACTCAGAGCTGAGAGTGCCTGCTGGTGCCCAAGCAAAGATTTAGACAAAATAGCTGAAAGGAGGGATACTTGGCTCATTTGCATTTGTGTAAACATGTGTAAAGCATCTTCTTATGTGCCACGCTTCCAGCTAGGTGCTGAAGATAAAGTGCTGAGTAAGTCAGATAGGCCTTCAAGGACCTCTAAGGCAGGGTTTCTCAACCTTGGTACTGTTGACATTTTGAGCTGGATAATTCTTGTTTTGGGGGGACTGCCTTGTGCATTGCAGGATGTTTAACAGCACCTTTGGCCTCTACCCACTAGATACAGGTGGCACCCCCCACTGCCATCCCCACACCCACCTGTGACAACCAGAAATGTCTCTAGACATTGACAAATGTCCCTTGGGGGGGTCACCTCCAGTTGAGAATCAGTGGTTGAATGAGAGAGAGAAACAGTAATGAAATAAAGAAATAATGAATAAAGAATTAAATAATGGTATGAAGAAGAATATCCTAACTTGAGCATCGGTGAGTCACACCTCTTTCTTCTTTAGTCAATTTCCAGATTCACTGCAAGCACCTTGCCTAAACTGGACTAATTTCCTATTGAGTGAATACCCTGATGACATTCCTGTACCATGTTCTCACCAATCTCCTTTCAAATCTCTGAATTTGTGATTTTAGTGACTTCTCAGCTCCCAGTACAGGAGTGGGGATTTCAAAAGGCACTGGGAGTGAGCCTCTGGGGCTAACCCCTCAGGCCAAGGCTATAAAACCCTTCAATGTTGCTTCCATGAAATGAAAATGAATCAAGGATGGAAGATACTGGTAATGCTTTCCAAGAACTAAGAGTCTGTCTCAGGGCTATCTCTCAGTGTTGCCTGGAGCTCTTGACAGAGGTCTTAGTTCTCCTGTTCTAATTCAATTTTCCTAAAAGAGGCTTGGGTGCTTTGTTAGAGACTCAAGACTTTCCATCAACTCTGCAAATTTATCTAGAAAAATCAACTTATAACTATAAAAAATAGTTTGCCTCAAAGCTTACCGGAATAGTAAACACATTTTGCCGGGGCCAGTAAATTTTATAAAAATGTCTAGATAGCATTTATTTATACTTAATTCATTTAGCATGTTCTTTCTTAGACTGCACAATATATGAGCCAGAGAGAAAATGAATTATTCTAACGGACCATCAATTTTCAGAAATTAAAAGAAATATTTACAGACCTATTATGGAAATGATAAAGTTCCTAAACAGAATGGTTACTATGAAAAAACTAATGGCTATATTTATACCACGATGTCTCATTACAAAAATGGAAAATAAGTGTTGCCAAGGATGTGGAGAAAAAGGAACGCTCATGCCCTGTGGGTGAGAATGCAAAATGGTAACAATTCTTGTGGAAAAAAGTTTGGCAGTTGCTCAGAATGAAAGCAAAAATATAGAATTACCATATGATCCAGCAATTCCACGTCTAGGTATATACTCAAAAGAACTGAAAACAGGGACTTGACAGATATTTGTATACCAAAGTTCACAGAAGCATTGTTTACAATAGATGTTCACAACAGGTGGAAGCAACTCAAGTGTCTATCAACAGATGAACAGATAAATAAAATGAAATACATAGAGTGGAATATAATTCAGCCGTAAAAAGGAATGAAGTTCTGATATATGCTACAACATGGATGAACTTGAAAATATCATGTTGCATGAAATAAGTCAAACACAAAAAGGACAAATATTGTATGATTTCACTTACACGGAATGCCTAGAATAAGAAAATTCAGAGACAAAAAGTAGATCCCAGGTTATTAGGGGTGGGGGTCATTGCTTATTGGGTAAAGAATTTCTGTTTGGGGTGACAAAAAAGTTTTGGTAATGGATGGTGTTGATGGTGGCACAATATTGTATACATAACTGATATTACTAAATTGTATACATGAAAGTATATATATAAAACACCACCACAATAATTTAATTAAGACAAGGCAAAACAAAACAAAAAAACAAAACAAAAAAATCCTAACAGCTACATTATCACTCCAAACCCGAGAATTCCCTGGCAACCAGCAAAATGGATTAGAGGCCCCAGAACCAGGACGGTTCTCCTATATCTATGGCAGACCTTAATAATTACATGATATACTGTTTCCCAGAGGCTGGGACCTTACTTAAGAGTCCTTCTCAATTTTTTTTTTTCCTGGCCAGTGATGTACACCAAATCCACAAATTCCAGTCATTTTAAGAAATAGGGATGAGTATTTCATTTCTAAGTAGTGATGACAAACAACAAGTGCTGTCCCACTAGTGATTGTTCAGAAGGAATTTCTTCATTTTCTGGCAAGAAGTCCTGGAGTTAATATAAGAAATGTATTGAAGGTACAAATGTGAATTTGTGAATACCTAGGTGTAAAAATGCAGTGGTTTGTAATATCTGAGTGAAGATAGTTAAATCCTTCCCCCGCCCCATCATATTTTGTGTTTCTCTAACAATCAATAACACTATTATCCCACTTACCCTTTGGCACTGGGATCACCATGAATGCTGCCTTTACTCTCTGTCATGGTCAGGTTCATGTGCCAACTTGGCCAAGTGGTGGTACCTGTTTGTCTGGTTGGGCAAGAGGTGGCCTGTCTGTTGCAATGAGGACATTTCATAGAGTTAAATCATGATCATGTCAGCTGTATCCACAGCTAATTCCATTTGTAATCAGCCAATGGGAGTGTCTTCTGCAATGAGTGATACTTAATCTAATCACTGAAAGCCTTTTAAGGAAGATTCAGAAGAGACAGGCTCTTCCTGCTTGGGTTGGCGAGCCTCTCCTGTGGAGTTGGTCCAGACCCTCCATTGGAATCGTTGGCTTCACAGCCTGTCCTGAGGATTTTGTACTCTGTGTTCCCGCGGTCATGTGAGACACTTGTATAAATTTTATATTTGCGAGTGTTCTGTGTTTGATTCTGTGTTTCTACAGAACTCTAACTAATACACTCTCCCACCTTCCATACTCATTCATGCATATTGCTGTATCTCATGTATCATCACTCGAACCCAGTAGAAAAAGTACCAAAGTAGGTTTGGAGAACTTGGGCTCAATTCTAGCTCCACTACTAAGAAACTGTCAGACCTCAGGCAAGTCACTCTACCTCAGTTTCAGCATAGGTAAAATGAGAATATTCAACTAGACCAGGAGTCAGCAGTTTTTTTCTAAAGGGCCAGGATAGTAGCTATTTTAGGCTCTGTGGTGCAAAAGGCAAAATTGAAGACATTTTCTAAGTACTTATATAACAAGAGAGAAAAAAGTTCTACATGGTTTTAAGTGGTGACATTAAAAAATATAATAATAATTGAGTACTTTTTTGGTAATGCAGGTCTACTAATGGAAAGAATGGAATTTATTTAGGGATGCTGAAATTTGAATTTCATATAATTTTCACATTGTGAAATAATCTTTTGATTTTTCCCCAACTACTTAAAAATATAAACATCATTCTTAGTTTGTATGCTGTAAAGAAGAAACAAAACAAAAAACAGGATATGGAAAGATTTGGCCCACAGGCTATATAGTTTGCTGACCCCTGGATGAGATGATCCATAGTGTTCCTTTCAGATATGAGTCCTTGTCTTTTCCGATTATCGGCATTTTTACTTCTAAATGATAACTTGTTAGAGCTTTTTATGGGGTTTTGGCTCTTGGCTGTCTTCTCCCAACAACTTTATGCACTACAGTCAAGGCATCTATTGAAGGCACCAGTTCAGGGTAACTAGCACTTTCAAGCTCAAGTCTCTTCCCACCCACTACTGCTCAATGAATCAAACTTGAACTTGACTGGCAGACCTCAAGGCCCACTCCAACCTGCCTAAATGCTCTCATCTCTTCTATCTGGGCATGTCAATTTGCAATCCTCTGTGCATAAACTCTATGTTTTTACATTTCCCTAAGACGGTGTTCTCAGGGTGTGTTCTGTACAACACTCTTCCCAAAAGTGACTTTGGAAAAGGGTGTCTTGAGCAAATACTTTGAGCAAACCCTGAATACCTACTCTCCCTCTTAGAGAAGCACAGTGCATATTCAAGGTTCTGAGGAATTCTGCAGCAAAAATCGTGATAAAAAGAAAAGTTTAATGTTTTTTGTAATACTTTTATTTTAATGGCTTGTGGAAGAAACTTGGGAGTGCCTTCTCTATCATTTAGTGGGTGGGTGGGGAATGCTCAGCATCTTTCTATATTTAGGGAATTCCCTACCTATGACTCCTGGTAGGAGGCAAAGCCACTACCCACTAGAGAAACTAACACCACCAGGTTCTTGTGTTCTGGCTACCTTTTAGCGAGAGCATGGCATTCAATCAGGTGCTCAGACTTAGATACTAAATCATGTCACAAAGAAGCAGAAACTATGCAAAAATCTGTTTTGTGGAATGGCAAGGCCTCAATAGTAGCAATATGAAGTTTTCAGGGGCAGCACTGATATCTCCTGCTGGTGCCAACTGCTTGTATGGTTGGTGGTAGGGTATTATCCTTATTTTGCTTTTATGCTACAATTATGGCTGTAGTCCTCACTGACATTTGTCTTATGCTGTGCTTTAGATAAATACCTTTTCTGCTTAACTCCATAGTTAACATTTGTTGCCTGCAACCACAAACTTAACATACTGCCCAAATTTTAGAACAAAAGTCTTCTTTCAGTAATATTTACCAACTGTCATTCAAAGGGGTTAATCAAATCTCATTTTTGAGTATAGGCATATCTAAATATTTGCTTCCAGTTTGACTTTATTTATAAAAATTAAGTTATATGACTTTAGTTATAAAAATCATTTTATAAATGATTTTGTCAACTTCACAGAATTATGAGAATCTGGAGGTTAAAGGCATCGTGAAATTAGTTAAATCCCCATAAAACATGGGTACCCAACTTCCCTTAACAGCATTCCCACCAAGCGGTTGGTAATCTATGTCTGGAAACTTGTATTAAGAAAATCACTTCTCTTTCCTCCTCAAATGTTCAGTCAATCCTTGCAAAGATGAGAAATCTTCTTCTTGTCCTACTTTGAACACTGTGGCTACTCACAACAAGTGCTCTTCGCCATGTAGGTCTTTCGAATTTTTGAGAACCCAACTTGTAGTCTGTTCTCTACCTCTAATTCTTCCCAACTTTAGCTAAACTATTCCATCAGAAAGGAATGATTCAGGTCTTTTCATCTCTCTGGGCACTGTTTTCTGAGCAAATACCAGTTTCTGCACAACCTAATTCTCTTTTCAGTGCTTCTAAGACTCAAAGTTCTGGAAAGAATATTCCTCATCCATTCGAAAGCTTTATATTCATTGTTATGTCTCTGAGTATGCTCTACAACTGCTGATTTATCAGACTTCTGAGATGACCCAAAGATAGTATTCCATTTTGACTATAAAGTACCTTCAATATAAGACTTTTCATGTGGTACAAAGTATTCTCCCTTAATCAAGATCCCACTTGTTCAACAAAGGATATGTCTGATACTTACAATCACTCTTTCAAACATAGAAATCCAGTCAATAAGCTTGGTGTCAGAAATACCTAAGACTTTGGTCTTAGGGTTTCATTACATCAGCCTAGCCAAAACATTAATCTGCTCATATATTTTAAAATGCATGGCCAGCTAACAATGTAATCACCTATGACTTTCAAAATATTCATTTAATGACTGAATAACAATCTATCGGAATCCATGTCTTTCCAAAAAATCTAAATTTTATTATAGATTTAACAATGAAGAAAATTGACCAAAATATTAATATTAATCAACTGGCTAACTAGGTGGCACTAATAATAATACTCCAGACCACTGGTTTTCAGAATGTAGTTACCAGACCATCATCATCAACTTCACCTGAGGTCTTGAAAATGGAAATCCTCAGGCCTCCCTCCAGACCTTCTGACTCAGAAACCACAGGGGTGTATCCAACAATTTGTGTCTTAACAAATCTGTCAGGTAATTATGATGTATGTTAAAGCTTAAAAACTATTGCTTGTCTATATCAATCCTAAAATAGTTTTAAAACCTCATAATCCGTTACAACCTGAAGAATTAACATATATCTTAGAATAGGTTCGTTCCTTTCACATTTGAGTAAAAGCCTGGAGTACTAAAAAAGCAGGATGAATTCTGTGAGATATTCATCCCCCAATTTTCTGGTATTTCTCCAACAACCCATGGTTTCCCAAAATAATGTCTGGTGATTAATTTTCATTAGCCAACACCATGCCCATAGCTATAATTAGCATGAAGCACAAATTATAAAAAGTTTAGGAGATAATACATTTTTGAGTGTTGTAGAAGAAAATAACAGTGTCCATTTCCAGCCAGAGGAAGCTCAGTTTCATCTCCTGGCAGATCTGATTTCTCACTTTTCCCCCCATATGGACATCACCCTTACTCTCTTTTTGCCTTTTAGATTAGCATAAATTTTTCTTTTCTTCTTCCTCTCCCTTTACATTTTAACCTAAGAAACTACTCATTTATTTTTTCTTGTTTCAGTGAAGTTTTTCTTAACTTGGCTTTATTGTTGCAAATTATGGTTCATTTTCAAGCATAGATGCTAGAAAAAGCTTCCAAGAAGCCCTAGTGTTGCATTACAGAACCAGACCTTTCATTTGAATTGTCTTTCTAGACATGCATGTAGATTTCAAATTTTTCTCACCGCATCCCGTAAAAAAAGATTTATGAATAATTCATGATGTCAGTATTTTTAACAAAAAGTTATTCTCCTATGGCAAATTTGGAAAACTGAAAAGTTTTATCAAACTTTCTAAGTACTTACGGGCTTTCCAAAATAAAAACATAAGCTCACCCATAACTAATTTGCTTAAAATACTTCAGCTGTGATTCTGTGCAGAAAATAGGGGAAGAGAATAAAGAGAATGAACATTTGCTGAGCAACCACTATGTGTCAGGAACTGTGCCAAATGCTTTATATATTTTTTCATAAAATCTCCATGACAACTTGTAAGTTAGATTAAAAACTGAAGGTCAGTGTTTTGGTAATTTGTCCAAGATCACATGTCTAGGGCCGGGCTCAGAGGACCCTTAGTATGACTTCAAGTCCATTTTCTTTTCCTACATTATACACTGGAAAATACAACAGCAGATGCTCACAAGATTTGTTGAATGAAGGTAAAAAATGGATTTACTTACGTTGTTGTTGGTCACGGCAAAATACTGCAAGTTACTTAGATACTGGATTTCTTCTGGAATGAAGGTCAGGTGGTTATAGCTTAGATCCAAATAATATAGTTTGGTGCATAGGAAAAGCTGCAGGGGTAGATTTTCAATATTATTATGGTCCAAAGAGAGCTGCTCCAGGTTAGATAATGCCCCGATCTGTGCAGGAATATAAGCAATGTTATTATGCCACAACTTCAAGGAGGAAAGATTCTGGAGATGCTGAAAGCTAATGATCTCTTCCACAGTTTTAAGGTTATTTTCTTTTAGGTCTAATTCATGCAAATTGTTCAAGCTGAAAATGGAATGTGGAATGCGTTCTAGGTCACAGCTGATCAGTTCTAGGCTTTTCAGATTGACCATCTTTTTCAAGTTGTTCAACACAACCAGTTTGCTTCCCTCGTTATCAAGGGACAACTTCTGCAGTGAAGGAAGGAGATCTGTAATAACCTGTGGGATCCGGGAGAGGCTGCTCTTCAGGTAGAGGGTTCTCAGGTTTTTTAAGTCCTGAAAACCCTCCAGCTGCATGGTGCTTAGCTGCTCAGGCAGAACACAACCCGACAGATAAAGTTCCTTGAGATTCTTCAGGTGAAATAACCAGCGTGGGATTTTGCCCATTTCAGTAAATTTCAGGCGTAGGATTTTTAAATTCTCCTCTAGGAAGGCCAGTGCAGGGTGGTCTACCACCAGAGAGGAGTGGTACACGTGAAGCTCCTTGAGGTTGACCAGCTGGGAGATGGTGGCGGGCAGCTTGATCTCCGGGATAAGCTCCAGGCTTAGCACTTCAATTTCAGTTAGCTCAAAGACATTGTCTGGAAGACCATTTAGCATGAAAAGATGCAGTTCTATCTTGTCCTGGGAATTCTTCACAAGCTTACTTTTCAGTTTCTCAACCGTCCATTCGTTATTAAGGTTGATCTGTTTCAATTTGTTCTCACTGACCTCTGACAGGAAGATGGAAAAGCGTTTAGAATAAAGAGGATCGTACTGGTCAGCTAAGTGTAGGATGAAGGCAAAGTCATTCTTGACATCTGGGATATCACTGTAGTTGCTTTTTTCCCTTAGTGCTTCAAAGGAGTATTGTTTCAGGGAACTCCTCAGCATCCACCACAAGCTGTAGGAGGAGGTGAGACCATAAAGTATGACCAAAATGACATAAAATGAAGCCAGGACCCTAAATATTTCTGCCAAGGAGTAGACACACTGGTAGCGCTTATATCCTGTAAAAGCCTGCACATCCACAGAACAGTCAATTTCGAGACTGATATAGCTTAAAAAATATGGGACATAAGTTATGATGAGGACAAACAAAATGACTTTGACTATTATCTGTTTCAGGTAGACTCTATAAATGATGTCCTTCTGTTCCACATGCATGCGGAATCTCTTCACTTTTTCAAAGATGGCTTTAGCCTGTTCTCCTTCTTTTTTGTCCAGGACACTGGAAGTGGAGCTTTCTATGCCAGCTGCTTCCAAGCCCGGCTGTGGGTAGGGCAATGACTGCTTGCTAGAATCAATGTCGGCTGAACACCCTGAGGATGAGAGCAAAACCTTGGACTTGGAGAGTGTCAGAGTCCTTCCGGATTGTTCGGCCACGGTTTCAGACAGGGCACGGGTGGTCCACGGAGAATCAAAGCACTTGTGAAGAATGGCCACAAAATGCTCGAGCCTGGAACTGGTATTGGGGTAGTGGAGCCAAAAGTTGCTGCAGGCTGCGAAGATGAGCGTGTGCAAGAGCACCAGGTAAGGGAAAAACTTAGCAAACCAATGGAGCTGCTTCTCGTAACAGACGGCGTCGATGTAGGAGTACTGCTGCCGGTGGAGGTCGTTCTGGATTCTGAGGGGGAGTGGGAGCAGTGTCCCAGGGTCAGAGGACATGTTCACACTGGCTTTCAGGATGTCCCAAGGCACAGCACAGTGACGGTCGAACTCCACCTTACATGGAAGACAGCACAAAACCCTGCTCTGTGTAAGCTGGAGGGCTCCGGCCAGCACGGCCACCAGCAGCATGACCAGAGTAATGTAATACCAGAAGACGTCCCACCACGGCTTTAGGATGTGATAAGATGACTGGGCATCTGCTAAGCATTTTAGCTCTGTTAGTGTAATCATGACTTTCACTTGTAGGAGTACAGAAACTAGAAGAGGAAAATAAAAGAAAAGTCACTGAAGCAAACATCCAAAATAAATAACCGTGATGCTTGTACATACAACACCTACTCAAGCAGGGTTTAGCTCAGGGGACAAAACCTCGCAGAGAGGGATGATTAAGGGACACCTAAGCCTTCTGGGTTCAACTGAAACCTTAGGCCATCCCAAATCTGCACAGAAAAGTCTTTCAGAGGGACAACCATTAGGTGATAGCTAGACTGAATCTTTAAGGGTGTGGTGGGCAGAACTCGAGGAAACTGTCTAGTTGCCTCCTGGCTCTCCACTCCATGCTGGCCTACTAAAAACTAGGAGCCAGTTTTTCTTCAATTACATTGGGAAAACTTGTTCTCACACTACTAATTTCTATCAGCAGCATTTTAAAGTCCTCCAGAAGGTCTGAATAAGTTCTTTCCCACATCCACCCTCATGTCTGGAGCACTGGTTATAGCCTACGAATGCATGAATCATGCAGGAATCTCTTTTGAGCAAGCATCGCCTCATAAAATTATGGCTTAAACTTAGAGGGATCTGATCCTATACTCAAATCAAAATGTCATCTAATGCATTATCTCCTTTTCTCTCATGCTCTTTGTAATCTCAGTACATGTCCAATTTAGAGTATGTGAAATTTGGGAAGCAGTAAAGACTAAAAAAGGGATGGAGAAGAAAAACTCAGAACGCTCTACCATGGGGACTCTCGTGTTTAATGTTGATGTATTAGTAACTAACGTATGAGTAATGTAAATGATTAAGGGCATACTCTATCATTAATTCTTTTTCTGCCTTCAGAATAAATAGATAGACTATGCAGTTCCATCTTGGAAAGTATTTAAACAATTCTTCTGGGAATTTCTCTCCATGTTCAGCATTATATAAATCAATCATTAAAAAAATGACTAGTTAGTAAAATCCAGGCCACCTACAAGATGGCACGAGTAAGACAGGTAAAGGGAACTGTAGATCTTATGAAGAATCTGGATATTTGTAACGTGAGCGCTACCCCACGTTTTATAATGACTTCTCCCAAAGTAAAGAACAGCTATTGAAGTTTGCAAGATCAAATTCTAAGATTACACAAAACGCTCACTGGAGTACTTAGTGAAGGTTACTGCCTCCCTGTTTTTAAGCCATTAAAGTCCTATTCCTGAGTGTCTTTTTAATTGACCTTTAAGAACCATATTCCCACAAAAGTAACTAATTTAAAAATAAGTGAATTATGAAACTAATTCAATTAAAATATTTCTCATAGAAAGAAAAGAAACAAATTATAAAGTTAAAATCCTATGGAATCTTATTCAGCCTAACAGAAAATCTAATAGGTAGGAAAAGGCAGAAAGACTGAAGGTTAAGCAGTATCACATATCTATGAGAAATATGAAGAAGAATCTGATGAAGGGCTCTTTCTGGTAAAAAAAAAAAAAAAAAAAAAAGTATCATGACAAACTCTGGGACCTGCTCTGTAGCTGCCTGTTGACGTGTGCTTTGAAAATTATTGCTTTTTTCTTTTTTTGTGTATATATATACATATATATTATATTTTACAACAATTAAAAATGATAAAAAACGAAACTATAGGCAGCTATAGTAATAGTAGATAAAATAATTTCCTGAAATTAAAAAAAAAGGAGAAGTAAAATCATGGTAGCAAAGTCACTCTTTGCAGATGGCTGAGCTCCAACTTCATGCCCAAGGGCTTTCCCGGACTTTCTTGAGTCTGAAGTAGTATCATCTTTCCTGGGCCTGACTTTCTCTCTATGCCAGTACTTGTGGAGATCCCACAGGAGGCCTTTGTTCAAATGAGTCTTCCTTCTAGGACTGGGGTCCTGGTCTGAACCCTGAAAGCCCATTACAGAGCCAGTGCTCTCTGTTAGTGGGCATCTTCTGTTTCGCTGGCCTGCTTCAACAGATTTCTGGACCTTCTGACCCTGGACCTGCACACTGATGCTCTCCTACCTGGTAGGGCATCCCATGATCCCAGACTTTAGCTGCTGGACTGAGGCACAACTCTCTGGCTGCTTTCTCCTCTGGGAATCACATCACATAAGGATTCACCTTCCTCACAGAAGCTGTAGCGTGTTTATATACCTCTCCAAGGCTTCCCTTCCTTATGCTAGATCAGTCTATTGGCTTCTAAGTCTCAATTCCTTTCATTCTGTGTTACCCCACTGCAGTTAACTCAGAATTGCCCAGGTTGTGTATCAAGGCAAGACAAATGTAAGACAAATGGAAAGTCTTGGATTTAGATCCCCCAAACACTCTAAGACATGATGAGAAGGGTTATGAGAGAAAACACAGCTGGATGGAAGAACATGTGAAAAATACCGAGGGATTTAGTTGTCACATATACTTTGAGTTTATCAAGTGACAGTTATTATGCCAACATAGTGATGGAAACTTTTGGCTGTAATATTAATAGTGGGACCCAGATAAAGGAGCAATGGTACTTCTGTGCCTGAGATACCACCTTGAACCTAATGCTCAGTTATAGGTTAAAGAGTAAATGATCAATAAAATAATCAGGAGCAACTTGTCTACAAACCATTTCCTACAGAGGAACATAGGTAGTTGATGATGTTCAGCCAAGATAAAAGAAAATTAGGGAAACCTGAGAATTTATCTTCACATTTTTAGATAACTTCTTCACGGATTTAGAACAAGTATATCCATTCTATAGGCAGAACCAGATGGGGAGAAGTTTCAGAAAACCATTCTGGTTCAATCTGTGGTGGAATGTCCATGGAACTGGCAGCTTTGTGAAATGGTTAATCCCTGTGTTCCTAGCAAGGTCTTTGTGAAAAATGGTTAATCCCACATGTCAGGGATCTTGCAATGGAGGAGAACAGACCAGATCATCTCTAAAGGTTTTTCCAACTCTAAGATTCTGGTTTATTTGTCCTCTCAAAGTTCCCCAAAGTTAAATTCATTTAAGAGATGCAACTGAAATTGGGGAAGAAAAAACATAAATAGCTCTAACAATGCTGTTTATCACGACATAGAGAGAATATTTATTCTACAAGGAATACAAGTCAGCATTGACCAAAATAATGTATATTAAACAGTTATACTTACTATAATGGAAATTAAGAATCAAGGTAGTCAACTGTGCTTCAATCAGGAGGTCTACACCTTTTGAAATTTCTTAGAAACACCATCTCTGTGTATGTCTTCATTCTATGAGAAAGGACAGATATCCTGAAATAGCTATAGTCATTAAAAAAAATGGAGATAATGTCTTCAGAGACCTTTTCCATCATAACACATTAATCTGGGAAACATCTGGATTGTTAAGTTCACTTTTCATACTGGGGCACATTCTGACATAGGTGCATATAGAGGGCACTGCCCACAACATCAGACCATATTCACTTTCTTTTGATTACAGAGAAGCTTTTCCAGAAATTTAGACACAACATATTTCAAAGCCCTGTATCAACAAGACTTAGATAAACACTCAACTTTTTTCAGGCAATCTAACATATGTTTATTTCTCTCATTCAGTCCTTATACACAGCTGGTCTTATTTGCATATATCAGATGGCCTGTCAAACCATGTTATTTCTGTACCCTTATTTAAAACTATGCATCAATCAAAATGAGATGCCTCAGCACTCCTAAAATTTAGCCTATCAATTTCATTAGAAAAATTTACAAGCTAATACACATTTTCAGACACAGTTCAGAAGTAATGCTGAAATGACCTAAATTATATTATTAAATAGAGCCAGCCTTTATATTGTCTTTTTGTTTTTTACTTTGTAGGTTAGTAAAAACCATTCTAAGTGCCTACTTCCATTATCTGTGATGTTTAAATTACATCTCTACTGATCAGCTTGAATGATGAAAAAATCTGAAACACTAAATTTTTTAGAAATCAGGTGTGAAAATTCTATTTTTGATGCCTATGTAACCACTGAAAAAGTTGCTGAGAAGGTTTCTGCATTTGCTTTGAAGATATAATCCTTTTGCTTTATTAAGTACTCAAAATTTAGCCAAAAATCCTGATCTTAGATTGTATTTAAGATATTTTTTTTTTTAGCAATAAACTTGGGACCTTGTCATTTCAAAGATCAAAGAGTTAGGCATGACTTTTGGAAAATATTTTAAAATTATCCAATAAAATATCTTTGGACTGTATTCTTTTGGGAGTTAAATGAAACAATGCATGCAAAATGTTTGACATGGTGCTTTTTACTCATTAAAAATTATTCTTGGGGGTACAAGTATTATTCAGCGGTAGAATTCTCACCTGCCATGTGAG
The DNA here is from genome assembly GCF_023851605.1 of Tamandua tetradactyla. NCBI lineage: Eukaryota > Metazoa > Chordata > Mammalia > Pilosa > Myrmecophagidae > Tamandua > Tamandua tetradactyla. The sequence goes on from NC_135337.1 coordinate 35,141,649, forward strand.
AGACCGGGTTCAATTCCTGGCCCATGCACTTGCCCAAACAAACAAGAAAGCAAACAAACAAACAAAAAAACCCAACCAAACAAAAATTCAACAAATGGTGCTGCAATAAGGGGATACTCACATGGAAAAAGAATGAAATGTGACCCTCACCATACAGCATACAAAAAAATTTTATTCTATTGGTGAGAAAAAAATCCATACAATATGGAACAGAAAAATAAAATCAGTAAATGAAGCAAACCTAACCACTGAATTACACCAGCCCTCACTGAATGAAATTATCTTTGGTCCCAGGTATCACATATATGATGAAAGTCAGCGTTTAACCTGAATGGCCATCAATAAGCTTTATCCCATGTTATTATACTGCCTCCCTGCACTTCAGCTTTTCTGTCTGCTATAAAAACAATAAGGACTTCCTGTAAGATGGCGGCTTAGTAAGACGCGCGGATCTTAGTTTCTTCTCCAGGACACCTACTAGGGGAGTAGAAACGATACAGAAAGCGCCCAAAGCCATAACAGAGATAAAAAAGACAGCGTACCCCATCCTGGAACGGCTGGTTGGCTGAGAGAAGCAGCTCGGGTGAGATCGCCGAGGCGCGCGGGCCTTACCGGGCGGGGTGGCAAGCGGCCGGAGTTACTCCCTTCCCCCTTCCCGGGCCGGCTGGGAGAATTGGAGAGGTGGTCCCCTGAAACCAAGGCGACTGGCGCCCACACCACGTGCAGCCCCCGGACCAACTGAGAGAATTGGATCGGAAACCCCCAGGCCGCGGAGAACGGTGACCCCGTGACTCCCGGGGAACGTGCACTCTCTCGGGCGGGCCGCTGCCGCTGGCGCCCTCACGCCACGCGTGTTGCCCACGGCCGACTAGGAAATTCGGAAGGGCTCTTTCCCTGGCTGCGGTGACCAGCAACCCTCCCTGCGTTCGGACCCCGGGCCGGCTCAAGCCGCTTCGGCTAGCGAACCCCCAGGACGGCGAGAGTTTTCCAAAGTTTAAGGTCCCACAGCACCTTTTACTGGTGGGACCCTCACACAAACGTGTGCCACGAGCGCCACCTACTGGGCAGGATAAGAAAAACAGAACCCAGAGATTTCACAGAAAAATATTACAACCTTACTGGGTCCAACACCAAGAGAAATCTGAATAAATGCCCAGACGCCAGCAGCAGAAGATAACTGTCCACGCTCAAAAGATTGAAAATATGGCTCAGTCAAAGGAACAAACCAATAGCTCAAATGGGACACAAGAGCTGAGACAACTAATGCTGAATATACGAACAGAAATGGAAAACCTCTTCAAAAATGAAATCGATAAATTGAGGGAGGACATGAAGAGGACATGGGCTGAACATAAAGAAGAAATAGAAAAACTGAAAAAACAAATCGCAGAACTTATGGAAGTGAAGGATAAAGTAGCAAACATAGAAAAAATAATGGATAGCTACAATGATAGATTTAAAGAGACAGAAGATAGAATTAGTGATTTGGAGGATGGAACATCTGAATTCCAAAAAGAAACAGAAACTACACGGAAAAGAATGGAAAAATTTGAACAGGGTATCAGGGAACTCAAGGACAATATGAACCGCACAAATATACGTGTTGTGGGTGTCCCAGAAGGAGAAGAGAAGGGAAAAGGAGGAGAAAAACTAATGGAAGAAATTATCACTGAAAATTTCCCAACTCTTATGAAAGACCTAAAATTACAGATCCAAGAAGTGCAGCGCACCCCAAAGAGAGTAGACCCAAATAGGCGTTCTCCAAGACACTTACTAGTTAGAATGTCAGAGGTCAAAGAGAAAGAGAAGATCTTGAAAGCAGCAAGAGAAAAACAATCCATTACATACAAGGGAAACCCAATAAGACTTTGTGTAGATTTCTCAGCAGAAACCATGGAAGCTAGAAGACAGTGGGATGATATATTTAAAATACTAAAAGAGAAAAACTGCCAACCAAGACTCCTATATCCAGCAAAATTGTCCTTCAAAAATGAGGGAGAAATTAAAACATTCTCAGACAAAAAGTCACTGAAAGAATTTGTGACCAAGAGACCAGCTCTGCAAGAAATACTAAAGGGAGCACTAGAGTCAGATACAAAAAGACAGAAGAGAGAGATATGGAAAAGAGTGTAGAAAGAAGGAAAATCAGATATGATATATATAATACAAAAGGCAAAATGTTAGAGGAAAATATTATCCAAACAGTAATAACACTAAATGTCAATGGACTGAATTCCCCAATCAAAAGACATAGATTGGCAGAATGGATTAAAAAACAGGATCCTTCTATATGCTGTCTACAGGAAACACATCTTAGACCCAAAGATAAACATAGGTTGAAAGTGAAAGGTTGGGAAAAGATATTTCATGCAAATAACAACCAGAAAAGAGCAGGAGTGGCTATACTAATATCCAACAAATTAGACTTCAAATGTAAAACAGTTAAAAGAGACAAAGAAGGACACTATATACTAATAAAAGGAACAATTAAACAAGAAGACATAACAATCATAAATATTTACGCACCGAATCAGAATGCCCCAAAATACGTGAGGAATATACTGCAAACACTGAAAAGGGAAATAGACTCATATACCATAATAGTTGGAGACTTCAACTCACCACTCTCATCAAGGGACAGAACATCTAGACAGAGGATCAACAAAGAAATAGAGAATCTGAATATTACTATAAATGAACTAGACTTAATAGACATTTATAGGACATTACATCCCACAACAGCAGAATACACCTTTTTCTCAAGTGCTCATGGATCATTCTCAAAGATAGACCATATGCTGGGTCACAAAGCAAGTCTTAACAAATTTAAAAAGACTGAAATCTTACACAACACTTTCTCGGACCATAAAGGAATGATGTTGGAAATCAATAATAGGCAGAGTGCCAGAAAATTCACAAATACATGGAGGCTCAACAACACACTCCTAAACAACGACTGGGTCAAAGAAGAAATTGCAAGAGAAATTAGCAAATACCTCGAGGTGAATGAAAATGAAAACACAACATATCAAAACTTATGGGATGCAGCAAAGGCAGTGCTAAGAGGGAAATTTATTGCTCTAAATGCCTATATCAGAAAAGAAGAAAAGGCAAAAATTCAGGAATTAACTATCCATTTGGAAGAACTGGAGAAAGAACAGCAAGCTAACCCCAAAGCAAGCAAAAGGAAAGAAATAACAAAGATTAGAGCACAAATAAATGAAATTGAAAACATGAAAACAATAGAGAAAATCAATAAGGCCAGAAGTTGGTTCTATGAGAAAATCAATAAGATTGATGGGCCCCTATCAAGATTGACAAAAAGAAGAAGAGAGAGGATGCAAATAAATAAGATCAGAAATGGAAGAGGAGACATAACTACTGACCTCACAGAAATAAAGGAGGTAATAACAGGATACTATGAACAACTTTACGCTAATAAATACAACAATTTAGAGGAAATGGACGGGTTCCTGGAAAGACATGAACAACCAACTTTGACTCAAGAAGACATAGATGACCTCAACAAACCAATCACAAGTAAAGAAATTGAATTAGTCATTCAAAAGCTTCCTAAAAAGAAAAGTCCAGGACCAGATGGCTTCACATGTGAATTCTACCAAACGTTTCAGAAAGAATTAGTACCAATTCTCTTCAAACTCTTCAAAAAAATCGAAGTGGAGGGAAAACTACCTAATTCATTCTATGAAGCCAACATCACCCTCATACCAAAACCAGGCAAAGATATTACAAAAAAAGAAAACTACAGACCGATCTCTCTAATGAATACAGATGCAAAAATCCTCAATAAAATTCTAGCAAATCATATCCAACAACACATTAAAAGAATTATACATCATGACCAAGTAGGATTCATCCCAGGTATGCAAGGATGGTTCAACATAAGAAAATCAATTAATGTAATACACCATATCAACAAATCAAAGCAGAAAAATCACATGATCATCTCAATTGATGCAGAGAAGGCATTCGACAAGATTCAACATCCTTTCCTGTTGAAAACACTTCAAAAGATAGGAATACAAGGAACTTCCTTAAAATGATAGAGGGAATATATGAAAAACCCACAGCTAATATCATCCTCAATGGGGAAAAATTGAAAACTTTCCCCCTAAGATCAGGAACAAGACAAGGATGTCCACTATCACCACTATTATTCAACATTGTGTTGGAGGTTCTAGCCAGAGCAATTAGACAAGAAAAAGAAATACAAGGCATCAAAATTGGAAAGGAAGAAGTAAAACTATCACTGTTTGCAGACGATATGATACTATACGTCGAAAACCCGGAAAAATCCACAACAAAACTACTAGAGCTAATAAATGAGTACAGCAAAGTAGCAGGTTACAAGATCAACATTCAAAAATCTGTAGCATTTCTATACACTAGCAATGAACAAGCTGAGGGGGAAATCAAGAAACGAATCCCATTTACAATTGCAACTAAAAGAATAAAATACCTAGGAATAAATTTAACTAAAGAGACAAAAAACCTATATAAAGAAAACTACAAAAAACTGCTAAAAGAAATCACAGAAGACCTAAATAGATGGAAGGGCATACCGTGTTCATGGATTGGAAGACTAAATATAGTTAAGATGTCAATCCTACCTAAATTGATTTACAGATTCAATGCAATACCAATCAAAATCCCAACAACTTATTTTTCAGAAATAGAAAAACCAATAAGCAAATTCATCTGGAAGGGCAGGGTGCCCCGAATTGCTAAAAACATCTTGAGGAAAAAAAACGAAGCTGGAGGTCTCACGCTGCCTGACTTTAAGGCATATTATGAAGCCACAGTGGTCAAAACAGCATGGTATTGGCATAAAGATAGATATATCGACCAATGGAATCGAATAGAGTGCTCAGATATAGACCCTCTCATCTATGGACATTTGATCTTTGATAAGGCAGTCAAGCCAACTCACCTGGGACAGAGCAGTCTCTTCAATAAATGGTGCCTAGAGAACTGGATATCCATATGCAAAAGAATGAAAGAAGACCCATCTCTCACACCCTATACAAAAGTTAACTCAAAATGGATCAAAGATCTAAACATTAGGTCTAAGACCATAAAACAGTTAGAGGAAAATGTTGGGAGATATCTTATGGATCTTACAACTGGAGGCGGTTTTATGGACCTTAAACCTAAAGCAAGAGCACTGAAGAAGGAAATAAATAAATGGGAACTCCTCAAAATTAAACACTTTTGTGCATCAAAGAACTTCATCAAGAAAGTAGAAAGACAGCCTTCACAATGGGAGACAATATTTGGAAATGATATATCAGATAAAGGTCTAGTATCCAGAATTTATAAAGAGATTGTTCATCTCAACAACAAAAAGACAGCCAACCCAATTACAAAATGGGAAAAAGACTTGAACAGACACCTCTCAGAAGAGGAAATACGGATGGCCAAGAGGCACATGAAGAGATGCTCAATGTCCCTGGCCATTAGAGAAATGCAAATCAAAACCACAATGAGATATCATCTCACACCCACCAGAATGGCCATTATCAACAAAACAGAAAATGACAAGTGCTGGAGAGGATGCGGAGAAAGAGGCACACTTATCCACTGTTGGTGGGAATGTCAAAGGGTGCAACCACTGTGGAAGGCAGTTTGGCGGTTCCTCAAAAAGCTGAATATAGAATTGCCATACGACCCAGCAATACCATTGCTAGGTATCTACTCAAAGGACTTAAGGGCAAAGACACAAACGGACATTTGCACACCAATGTTTATAGCAGCATTATTTACAATTGCAAAGAGATGGAAACAGCCAAAATCTCCATCAACAGAAGAGTGGCTAAACAAACTGTGGTATATACATACGATGGAATATTATGCAGCTTTAAGACAAGATAAACTTATGAACCATGTAATAACATGGATGGACCTAGAGAATATTATGCTGAGTGAATCCAGCCAAAAACTAAAGGACAAATACTGTATGGTCCCACTGATGTGAACGGACATTCGAGAATAAACTTGAAATATGTCATTGGTAACAGAGTTCAGCAGGAGTTAGAAACAGGGTAAGACAATGGGTAATTGAAGCTGAAGGGATACAGACTGTGCAACAGGACTAGATACAAAAACTCAAAAATGGACAGCACAATAATACCTAATTGTAAAGTAATCATGTTAAAACACTGAATGAAGCTGCATCTGAGCTATAGGTTTTTGTTTTGTTTTGTTTTGTTTTGTTTTGATTTTACTATTATTACTTTTATTTTTTTCTCTATATTAACATTCTATATCTTTTTCGGTTATGTTGCTAGTTCTTCTAAACCAATGCAAATGTACTAAGAAATGATGATCATGCATCTATGTGATGATGTTAAGAATTAATGATTGCATGTGTAGAATGGTATGATCTCTAAATGTTGGGTTAATTTCTTTTTTTTCCGTTAATTAAAAAAAAAAAAAAGAGAAGGGATAATTGGAGATGAAGGGATACAGACTGTACAACGGGACTGGATATAAAAACTCAGAAATGGACAGCACAATACTACCCAGTTGTAATGCAATTATGTTAAAACACTGAATGAAGCTGCATGTGAGGTATAGGTTTTTTGTTTTTGTTTTTTTTTCTTTCTATTATTGTTTTAATTCTTATTCTGTTGTCTTTTTATTTCTTTTTCTAAATTGATGCAAATGTACTAAGAAATGATGAATATGCAACTATGTGATGTTATTAAGAATTACTGATTGTACATGTAGATTGGAATGATTTCTAATTGTTTTGTTAATTCTTTTTTTAATTAATAAAAAAAAAAACAATAAACACAAAGCTCTTGGTCCATATTTGTATAACAGTTTTTATTTTGAAAAGTGCTCTAGCTTCCTCAAAAGCAAGACAAAAAAAGTATATAATAAATCAATCCCATATATAGCCTTTCCCCAAAGATCTCAAAAACATTATATAGATGGTACCTTTGGTTTTTTTTTGAAAAAAAATTTTTTTAAATGTGATATAAAACATTTACCTTCATATTAATCCAGTAGGATAATTGAATGGTTGGTATAATCTCATGAGAAATTAAGTAAAGGAATTAATATGGACAAGTTTACACAGTGATGAGTTCTAAGGCTAAAATCCAATTCTCCTCATTTATAATCTCCAAATCACAATAAGGTCTTAAGAATAAAAAATCTGGAGAAAAAGCCAATTCAAATTTGATGCCCAGAATAGAGATTAAGAGATGATGATTCTAAATAGCATTTGCTGTCAAGGAATCAAGTAATATCCTCCCAGTCTCTTGACTCCCTTAGATAACCAGAATCAAGATCATTAATATTCCTAGACTTTACTAAGCAGAGGTAATGAGAGTCTGACTCTTCCAACTTATAATTGTGTGATCTTGGACAAATTATTTGCCTTCCTGTGCCTCATTTTCCTCATCTGATAAATGGCAGTAATAAAAATATTTCTTTCATAGGCTTATGGTGAGGACTAGACTGAGATTGTATAAGGCGCTTAGAATAATTTAGTGCTTCATATGTATTACACATGATAAATCATATATTCCCAGAATAAACCAATACAAAGTAAAACGTCAACATCCCTTTTATGGAACTCAAGAAAGGGAAATTAGTTGAACTTATCTAAAGAATGTTGATCTATGCTGGAAAAGAATAACATTTCAATTTCCTCTATTTCTTAAAAGTTGACAGTTTTCTTCAAGGCCAAGGATGATGAACAGAAAGATATAAACTAAATGATGATGGCACAGCAATGGTTATTAATTCTAAAGACTTTTATTGAATTCTCTATGTCCTACGTAACATATATATTAACTTGTTTAATTACCACAACAACTTTATAAGATAGATATACCATTATTGTCCATGTTTTACAAATGAAGAAAATGAACATGAAGAGGGGTTAAATAAACAACCCATGGCGACCCAGCTTGTAAGAGATAGTGTGGAATCAAACCATGGCTGTGTTTAGTGCACATGCCCACTGCTTGCTTCTCTCTAAAGAGTATTTTAGTCTGCTGGGTTGCTAGAGCAATATACCAGAAATGCATTGGCTTTTAACAATGGGAATTTATTAACTTAAAAGCTTACAGTTTTGAGGCTGATTAAAACCCTAATCAAGGCATCATCAGACCCCGAAAACTAGCTACCTGTGATCTGTGGCTCCCTGGCCACACGACAAAAAGGCACACAGCAGCATCTACTAGTCTCTCTTTTCTCTTCCAGGTTTCAAAGCTTTCAGCTTCTTGTTTCTGTGGCTTTCTCTTCATCTGAATTTCATTTTCTTATAAAGGACTCCAGTAATGGATTAAGATCCCTCACCAAAAGATCCTATTTACAGCGGGTCCATAGCCACAGGAATGGATTAACTTTAAGAACATACTTTTCTGGAGTACATACAGCTTCAAAGCATTACACACACACAGAAATAGCTGGAAGTTGTATGAAGCTGTGGATGGTTTGATTAGCTTAGTTCCATCCTTTAGAACCTGAAGTTCAAAAAGGAAAATCAATAAGTAGGAAGGAAAAAAATAGTGGCCAAGAAAATCCTAGAGTAAAAGGGAATATGAATGTTTGAAAAACTAGAGGAATATAATAATGAATGGATTTTATTTTGTGTCTTATCTGAATGCACATACAAATAACAGCATGGCGAAGAAATATTCTTAACACAGAGCTTCCAACACCAGAGCATGTGAATGTCGGAAATTTGCTTTGTGTTTACTAATCCATATGTGAAGCCTGCTTTATAATTAATCGCTATCCAGAACTGATCTGTTTTGCAGCCCAGAAAGCACAGTTAGTGTGTATGACAAACTAGATGTGCACTAACTCATAACTACATGGTACCCCTGGAGTAGAAGTTTCTCATTCACAATTCATTTTAAAAAGGCTTACAACATAAATACACAACTGAATTTATGTGCAGTGAGCATGGTAAGATCATTCGGAAGTGAAAAACATTTTACAAATTCTTCTATTGTATTGCATCTGTAATGTGCCAGAAAAAAATGTATTCAGAATTCTAGAATGCTACTCAGCCATCAAGATACTTCTCATATAACAGTTTCCCATAGATATTATAAATAAATTTTCTACTTTAAAAAAGTATCTCTGTGAAAGGAGACACGAACCTCAACTGACAGCAATGTTTTTAAAATAATTATAATGAGAAACTGCTATGAACTAATCTGTCAAAGGACCCTAAGTGAAACAGGTTCACTACATTCATTCAACTTGATTATCTGTAAAGAATTTTTTCTGTTCACCTCTTTGAAAACTATAAACTTGGCTTCTAAGCACCTAATTCAGATGTCCTTTGATTAATTCCTTGTCAATAAGAAAGCAAATAAAATCCATTATCATTTATAACCTAACAGCTGCTTTCATAGTTTCTGAGCACTTTTCATTATTAATTTGCATCATACTTTTAATAATACCATTTCTATATAAACAATATTTACTATTTAACAGTGTTTATTTTTTGAGATAAATATTATTACTCTTCACATTTTATAAATGTAGAAACTAAGGCCCAGAGAAGTTACCTTGCCCAGGGAGACAAAACCAATAAGAAATAAAGTTATGACTAGAACCCAGGTCTTCAGACTCAAATCTGAAGCCTTGTCCACCCTAGCCCACACTACCTCAATCTAATGAATTATGCCCAGTCTCAGCTCTCACAAAGCTACAGAAAAAGTTGACTCTGTAGCTCTCGTCATCCTCTCAGCCCCAACATCTGTAGTGTACTAGATTCTCTTATAATTTCTTGAAAAACAAGAAAGCAAATGTTCAGAGTTTTATGCAGTGTCTCCATGCCTCAGTTACATATTATATAAAATCTGCTTTCTCAAGCTAAACATTTTTCTACTAAACATTTTCTGTTAAACTAAGCCTTAATATTTTTATATATACCATCTGGATCTAAAGAAGCATGAAAAGTGTCAAGCATCCCTACATATTAAATGATGCAACTTTTTCTAATTGAAATGCTTAACTGGGGAATTAGAACATAATTGCCCTTTGTCGTTCCTCTTTTTAGGAAAATTTTTCCCAGACCATATTTTAGCAAACAATGAAGATTCAATCCAAATCAGATCTTAATTTTTAATACATAAATGCACTGTATCAGATCAAAGGGACAATGTTGAGTGCAAAGATTTTACGGTCCTACCTTTTCCTTTAGCTTTTCAAAGTACATGCGTTTATTCGACAACCTCATCCCAAAGTTTCTAAGACTGGAAAAGCAATACCCAAGTTGGGCATCTTTACTTCCCAGTAGTCTTTATTTACTTTTGAAGCATTTCCAAAACAACCAGTGGAAAAAAAATGATGATCAGCTGGTTAAACATCTCTAAATGAGTCATTACACACTAAGAACTGGAAGTTGCTTCAAAGATCTCCAGGCAGGGCTACAGACAAACAATCTAAAAGAGAGGTTTTCTACATTACCCACATTGAAGACTGATTTTTTATAGTTTATTTTTGGTTTCATTGCATATATATATATATATATATATATATATATATATATACACACACACACACACACACATAAATTTGGTATTTAACCATTTTAAAGTATACAATTCCATGACATTAACTATATTCGTCCACAATGTTGAATGTTGTACGACCAGCAATATGATTTCTTTCCAAAATTTCTTCATCACCCAAAACAGGAACTCTTACCCATTTAGCAATAACTTCTCACTCTCCCCTATTCCCAGGCTCTGGTCATTGCTAATCTAGGATCTATATGAATTTGCCTATTCTAGATATTTCATACATGTAGAACCATACAGCATTTGTCCTTTTGTGTCTGGCTTATTTCACTCAGCATAATGCTTTCAAGGTCCATCACACTGTAGCATGTATTAATTTCATTCTCTTAAAAAAATTTTTAACTTTTTTTTGAACAAATATACTATGCAAAATTTCCCCTTTTAACCACATTCAAGTATACAAATCAGTACTATCATGTTCACAATATTGTGCAACTATCACTGATACCCATTACCCCTACTTTCTTATTACCTCCAACAGAAACTACTTAGTCATTAATCTATAACTTCGTCTTCTCATCCCACACCTCCACCTCCTACCCTAATAACCCATGAACCATCATCTAGTTTCTATGAAATAACTTCTTCTAGGTATTGCATATAAATGAAATCCTACAATATTTGTCTTTTTGTGTCCAACCAATTCACTTGAAGACTGATTTTAAAATCACCTTACAGCTCTTCAAAATGTTTAGTACTACTTCTCATCAAGATATTCCTTGGGTCTAATATATATATATAAACAAATTAAAAATCACTTTGAGTTCTTTCTCTGGGAAACAATGAATCAGTATACCTAATTTGGTTCTTTTAAAAATATTATGTAACCTCTTTTACTACTCTTCTACTGATGAGTGGTAAAATGATGAAAAACATTTAGCATTTCTTGAGTATTTTAATGATCATTAGCAAAACACTAGGTATGCTAGTTTCTTTAGGATTCTTAACAATTTTTTCAGATCTTATCAGTAAAAAGACTTTCCAGCAACACACTTCCAAGCTTAACTGTATTATTTCCTTTTTTTTTTTTTAACATGTACCTCCTACTTTTTTATTAGAGAAGTTGTAGTTTTACAGGAATATCATGCAGTAAGTGGAGTTCCCATACATACCCCCTCACATGTGGTTTTCCTATTAACACTTTGCTTCACTGGGGTATCTTTGTTACAACTGTTGAAACCATATATTACGATTATATTAACTACAGCCCATAGTTTACAATAGGGGTTAACACGTTGTACAGATCTATGGTTTTAAAATTTTTTATTCTGGTAACATACATCCCATAGTTTCCAATTTTAACCACATTCAAATATATAATTCCATGGTGTTTACTCACAGTGTTTGCTGCCATCACACCATCCATTACCAAATTTTTTCCATTATCCCAAACAGAAATTCTATACCAATTAAGCATTAATTCTCCATTCCCTACCCCTACCCCAGTCTCCATATATTAGTATACGTATATTAGTTTTATATTAGTTTCTGATCTTATGAATTTGCTTATTCTAATTATTTCATTTCAGTGAGATCATACAATTTTTGTCCTTTAGCATCTGGCTTATTTCACTCAACTTGATGTCTTCGAGTTTCATCCATGTAATTGCGTGTATCAGAACATCGTTCCTTTTTATGGCTGAATAATATCCCACTGTATGTATACACCACATTTTGTTTATCCATTCATTGGTTGATGGACACTTGAGTTGCTTCCACCTTTTGGCAATTGTGAATAGTGCCGCTATGAACATCTGTTCAAGTCTCTGTTTTCAATCCTTTTGAGTATATACCTTAAAGTGGGAATGCTGGGTTATATGGTAATTCTATACTTAACTTCTAGAGGAGCCTCCACACTTTTTTCCACAGTGGCTATACCATTTTGTACTCCCACCAACAATGAATGAGTTTCCTATTTCTTCACATCCTCTCCAATACTTATTTTCTGTCTTTTTAAACAGTAGCCATTCTAATGGGTATGAAATGGTCTCTCAATGTGGTGTGTGTGTGTATATATACATATACATATATATATACATATATATATATATATATATATATATATATTTTTTTTTTTTGCATGGGCAGGCACTGGGAATCAAACCCAGGTCTCCGGCATGGCAAGTGAGAACTATGCCTATTGAGCCACCATGGCCTCCCTCCTTAATGTGGTTTTGATGTGCATTTCTCTAATTGCTAATGATGTTGAGCATCTTTTCATGTGTTTATTGGCCATTTGTATAGTTTCTTTGGAGAACTGTCTAATCAAGTCTCTTGCCGATTTTATAATTGAGTTGTCTATTTGTTGTTCTTAGTTATAGTTTTGAGACTTAGATAGGGGCTAAGAGGCTTATCTAGTAGAACGTTTCTCTAGAATTAATGCCTATAAAATGCATCCAGAGGGCTTATTAAAATACAAAGCGATAGGTCCCACCCTCTGAATCTGATTCATTAGGTACATTAGGACCTAAGAATGTACATTTCTACAAATTAATACTGATGCTGCTGGTCAAGGGGCTATATTTTGAGAACCATAAATCTAAGAGTATTGTTGTTTTTTTGCAAGGCAATAAAGGCATTTATTTGGGGTCACAGAATTTCAATTTAGGAAGCACAGACTCAGGTAGCAAGCCAAATGTTGGCCCACCGTGGCATTTTCAGGAAAGGAAAAGATTACACAAGTTGTTTATGGCTAGTGATATTGGGGTACTCCAATTGTCCTTCCAGTTAGTTAACTGAATTCTTTATTTTGTGATTCATTTATGGTGTCTGGATAGCCTTAGGGTCTTCAGGAACTTGGCTGCTTGAGGCTTTGAAAACAGCAGCAGCTTGTGAGCCCTGAGACTTGCATAAGAGTAACCTCCAGAATGAATTCTTGAGAACTCCATTTGAAATCTCTTAGCTATAGAAACTTTTATTTTAACAAATCCATACCTATCTCTAACTCTGATTTTTCTTCTTGTTGCCAGACCCACTTCTTTTTTTTTTTTTTTTTTTTTTTAAAGAAAGACAGAGAAGGAAGGAAGGATAGAAGGAAGGAAGGGAGGAAGAAAGGGAAACATCTTTTAAACATTTTCTTATTTTATTATATTTTGTTTGTTTGTTTGTTTTTTACATGGGCTGGGGCCGGGAATCGAACCGGGGTCCTCCGGCATGGCAGGCAAGCACTCTTGCCCGCTGAGCCACCGCGGCCCGCCCCCAGACCCACTTCTTGAATGCCTTCCAAAACAATTCCAGTTATGTTTTACTGATACTTTAATATGTCTAAAACAGAAGTTACTATCTTCTTTCTGTTTCCCTCAAATGACTTTTCCTTCAGATTTCCCAATCTTTGTTCCTCACTAAGCCACTTCACTTAGAAAAAGTGGAGTCCAAATAATGCCTCTTAATCCTTCCATTTCAAGATAGTTACTAAATCTTTTCAGGTCTTCCTTTATTAATGTCTCTTTCTTTCAAGTCCTCATGGGTATCACCTTAGTTGAGGGCCTTGTTACATCACACATAGCTTCCGTAATGGTCTAAATGGTATCCACGCTTTCGGAGTCTTGCCTGGTGAGCTTCTGCAAGCTACTTTTATTTTGTAAAACCCTTTGACAAACAGCACCTCAGAACCTCAATGGCTCCTGTTGGAATCTTGTAGATCAGTTTCACCTCATAGCTGCAAAGCAGCCAAACTGCCATGCTCACCTGGGTGTTGCAGGCCAGGGCATACCACCAACATCCAAGATGGTGGTGCTTAACATTGGCTTCACATTAGAACCACCCCACAGAGTGATTCAAATGGTCTAAGTAAGGCCAGATTTTTTTCTTTCAAATATCTCCCCAAGGAGGAAGCTTACTAGATAGGCTGGCAATGATATATCTTAGAAAGTGCCTACCTATTAAGTCTTCTTAGAAGTTGTACTAGATATCTAGGATGCTCTCCTATTCACAGATTACAAAATAACAATGATCATTTCATGCACTCTTCAGAGACTCAAATATATAAGGAAATAGAACATGAGTCACTGAGTTAAAGAGATTTTCAGGATGGATTTAAGGAGGTGGGATGAGAAACAAGGAACGAGCCAAAAGGCTATTTCAATCACGTGGTGTTTAATCAAAATTAAGCATGAATTTTGCAGTAAGTTTGAAAATAAAGCAAAGAATGAAATACACATTATAAGTGAAAATTCAGCACTACTTAGAGACATCAGATAGGGAAGTCCAGAGGGAAGCAGATCAAATAGCTTCAGATTTTTATCCTTTGCTAGCACAGTATTTTCCACATTTTCTAGTACATGATGCACAACAAACATTTGTAGAATAAATAATTGAATGCATAAAAATGTCAAAGGCAGAAAAAATCCACTCAGATGTTTAGGCAGTGTGTAGCCAAGGTGACAGGGTCTTTACCAGTTGGAGGCTAGAACACAGCAGGAGATAGATGGGCAGTAATTTGGCTAGCTATCACTGCATATTCTAAAACATAATAGTTTAAAATCAACATAAAGGTCATGCCTTTTTCAGTGATTCTGTGGGTGGTTCTTTTATTTCACACTGTGTTGGCTGGCACAAAGATGGCTGAAAGGTCCAAGAAATCCTCATTGTTCAGTTGGGGGCTGGTGCTAACTGGTGGTTGGCAACTCCTTATGCAGCTTGGGACTAAGAAGATGCACAAGACTGAAAGCTGCAGATCTTTTTTTTTTTTTTTTATTAATTAAAAAAAGAATTAACAAAACAATTAGAAATCATTCCAATCTACATGTACAATCAGTAATTCTTAATAACATCACATAGTTGCATATTCATCATTTCTTAGTACATTTGCATCGATTTAGAAAAAGAAATAAAAAGACAACAGAATAAGAATTAAAACAATAATAGAAAGAAAAAAAACAAAAACAAAAAACCTATACCTCACATGCAGCTTCATTCAGTGTTTTAACATAATTGCATTACAATTGGGTAGTATTGTGCTGTCCATTTCTGAGTTTTTATATCCAGTCCCGTTGTACAGTCTGTATCCCTTCATCTCCAATTATCCCTTCTCTTTTTTTTTTTTTTTAATTAACGGAAAAAAAGAAATTAACCCAACATTTAGAGATCATACCATTCTACACATGCAATCATTAATTCTTAACATCATCACATAGATGCATGATCATCATTTCTTAGTACATTTGCATTGGTTTAGAAGAACTAGCAACATAACCGAAAAAGATATAGAATGTTAATATAGAGAAAAAAATAAAAGTAATAATAGTAAAATCAAAACAAAACAAAACAAAACAAAACAAAAACCTATAGCTCAGATGCAGCTTCATTCAGTGTTTTAACATGATTACTTTACAATTAGGTATTATTGTGCTGTCCATTTTTGAGTTTTTGTATCTAGTCCTGTTGCACAGTCTGTATCCCTTCAGCTTCAATTACCCATTGTCTTACCCTGTTTCTAACTCCTGCTGAACTCTGTTACCAATGACATATTTCAAGTTTATTCTCGAATGTCCGTTCACATCAGTGGGACCATACAGTATTTGTCCTTTAGTTTTTGGCTGGATTCACTCAGCATAATATTCGCTAGGTCCATCCATGTTATTACATGGTTCATAAGTTTATCTTGTCTTAAAGCTGCATAATATTCCATCGTATGTATATACCACAGTTTGTTTAGCCACTCTTCTGTTGATGGAGATTTTGGCTGTTTCCATCTCTTTGCAATTGTAAATAATGCTGCTATAAACATTGGTGTGCAAATGTCCGTTTGTGTCTTTGCCCTTAAGTCCTTTGAGTAGATACCTAGCAATGGTATTGCTGGGTCGTATGGCAATTCTATATTCAGCTTTTTGAGGAACCGCCAAACTGCCTTCCACAGTGGTTGCACCCTTTGACATTCCCACCAACAGTGGATAAGTGTGCCTCTTTCTCCGCATCCTCTCCAGCACTTGTCATTTTCTGTTTTGTTGATAATGGCCATTCTGGTGGGTGTGAGATGATATCTCATTGTGGTTTTGATTTGCATTTCTCTAATGGCCAGGGACATTGAGCATCTCTTCATGTGCCTCTTGGCCATCCGTATTTCCTCTTCTGAGAGGTGTCTGTTCAAGTCTTTTTCCCATTTTGTAATTGGGTTGGCTGTCTTTTTGTTGTTGAGATGAACAATCTCTTTATAAATTCTGGATACTAGACCTTTATCTGATATATCATTTCCAAATATTGTCTCCCATTGTGAAGGCTGTCTTTCTACTTTCTTGATGAAGTTCTTTGATGCACAAAAGTGTTTAATTTTGAGGAGTTCCCATTTATTTATTTCCTTCTTCAGTGCTCTTGCTTTAGGTTTAAGGTCCATAAAACCGCCTCCAGTTGTAAGATCCATAAGATATCTCCCAACATTTTCCTCTAACTGTTTTATGGTCTTAGACCTAATGTTTAGATCTTTGATCCATTTTGAGTTAACTTTTGTATAGGGTGTGAGATATGGGTCTTCTTTCATTCTTTTGCATATGGATATCCAGTTCTCTAGGCACCATTTATTGAAGAGACTGCTCTGTCCCAGGTGAGTTGGCTTGACTGCCTTATCAAAGATCAAATGTCCATAGATGAGAGGGTCTATATCTGAGCACTCTATTCGATTCCATTGGTCGATATATCTATCTTTATGCCAATACCATGCTGTTTTGACCACTGTGGCTTCATAATATGCCTTAAAGTCAGGCAGCGTGAGACCTCCAGCTTCGTTTTTTTTCCTCAAGATGTTTTTAGCAATTCGGGGCACCCTGCCCTTCCAGATGAATTTGCTTATTGGTTTTTCTATTTCTGAAAAATAAGTTGTTGGGATTTTGATTGGTATTGCATTGAATCTGTAAATCAATTTAGGTAGGATTGACATCTTAACTATATTTAGTCTTCCAATCCATGAACACGGTATGCCCTTCCATCTATTTAGGTCTTCTGTGATTTCTTTTAGCAGTTTTTTGTAGTTTTCTTTATATAGGTTTTTTGTCTCTTTAGTTAAATTTATTCCTAGGTATTTTATTCTTTTAGTTGCAATTGTAAATGGGATTCGTTTCTTGATTTCCCCCTCAGCTTGTTCATTACTAGTGTATAGAAATGCTACAGATTTTTGAATGTTGATCTTGTAACCTGCTACTTTGCTGTACTCATTTATTAGCTCTAGTAGTTTTGTTGTGGATTTTTCCGGGTATTCGACGTATAGTATCATATCGTCTGCAAACAGTGATAGTTTTACTTCTTCCTTTCCAATTTTGATGCGTTGTATTTCTTTTTCTTGTCTAATTGCTCTGGCTAGAACCTCCAACACAATGTTGAATAATAGTGGTGATAGTGGACATCCTTGTCTTGTTCCTGATCTTAGGGGGAAAGTTTTCAATTTTTCCCCATTGAGGATGATATTAGCTGTGGGTTTTTCATATATTCCCTCTATCATTTTAAGGAAGTTCCCTTGTATTCCTATCTTTTGAAGTGTTTTCAACAGGAAAGGATGTTGAATCTTGTCGAATGCCTTCTCTGCATCAATTGAGATGATCATGTGATTTTTCTGCTTTGATTTGTTGATATGGTGTATTACATTAATTGATTTTCTTATGTTGAACCATCCTTGCATACCTGGGATGAATCCTACTTGGTCATGATGTATAATTCTTTTAATGTGTTGTTGGATATGATTTACTAGAATTTTATTGAGGATTTTTGCATCTGTATTCATTAGAGAGATTGGTCTGTAGTTTTCTTTTTTTGTAATATCTTTGCCTGGTTTTGGTATGAGGGTGATGTTGGCTTCATAGAATGAATTAGGTAGTTTTCCCTCCACTTCGATTTTTTTGAAGAGTTTGAAGAGAATTGGTACTAATTCTTTCTGGAACATTTGGTAGAATTCACATGTGAAGCCATCTGGTCCTGGACTTTTCTTTTTAGGAAGCTTTTGAATGACTAATTCAATTTCTTTACTTGTGATTGGTTTGTTGAGGTCATCTATGTCTTCTTGAGTCAAAGTTGGTTGTTCATGTCTTTCCAGGAACCCGTCCATTTCCTCTAAATTGTTGTATTTATTAGCGTAAAGTTGTTCATAGTATCCTGTTATTACCTCCTTTATTTCTGTGAGGTCAGTAGTTATGTCTCCTCTTCCATTTCTGATCTTATTTATTTGCATCCTCTCTCTTCTTCTTTTTGTCAATCTTGATAGGGGCCCATCAATCTTATTGATTTTCTCATAGAACCAACTTCTGGTCTTATTGATTTTCTCTACTGTTTTCATATTTTCAATTTCATTTATTTCTGCTCTGATCTTTGTTATTTCTTTCCTTTTGCTTGCTTTGGGATTAGTTTGCTGTTCTTTCTCCAGTTCTTCCAATTGAACAGTTAATTCCTGCATTTTTGCCTTTTCTTCTTTTCTGATATAGGCATTTAGGGCAATAAATTTCCCTCTTAGCACTGCCTTTGCTGCATCCCATAAGTTTTGATATGTTGTGTTTTCATTTTCATTTGCCTCCAGGTATTTGCTAATTTCTCTTGCAATTTCTTCTTTGACCCACTCGTTGTTTAAGAGTGTGTTGTTGAGCCTCCATGTATTTGTGAATTTTCTGGCATTCTGCCTATTATTGATTTCCAACTTCATTCCTTTATGATCCGAGAAAGTGTCGTGTATGATTTCAATCTTTTTAAATTTGTTAAGACTTGCTTTGTGACCCAGCATATGGTCTATCTTTGAGAATGATCCATGAGCACTTGAGAAAAAGGTGTATCCTGCTGTTGTGGGATGTAATGTCCTATAAATGTCTGTTAAGTCTAGCTCATTTATAGTAATATTCAGATTCTCTATTTCTTTATTGATCCTCTGTCTAGATGTTCTGTCCATTGATGAGAGTGGGGAATTGAAGTCTCCAACTATTATGGTATTTGTGTCTATTTCCCTTTTCAGTGTTTGCAGTGTATTCCTCACGTATTTTGGGGCATTCTGGTTCGGTGCGTAAATATTTATGATTGTTATGTCTTCTTGTTTAATTGTTCCTTTTATTAGTATATAGTGTCCTTCTTTGTCTCTTTTAACTGTTTTACATTTGAAGTCTAACTTGTTGGATATTAGTATAGCCACTCCTGCTATTTTCTGGTTGTTATTTGCATGAAATATCTTTTCCCAACCTTTCACTTTCAACCTATGTTTATCTTGGGGTCTAAGATGTGTTTCCTGTAGACAGCATATAGAAGGATCCTGTTTTTTAATCCATTCTGCCAATCTATGTCTTTTGATTGGGGAATTCAGTCCATTGACATTTAGTGTTATTACTCTTTGGATAATATTTTCCTCTAACATTTTGCCTTTTGTATTATATATATATCATATCTGACTTTCCTTCTTTCTACACTCATCTCCATACCTCTCTCTTCTGTCTTTTTGGTTCTGACTCTAGTGCTCCCTTTAGTATTTCTTGCAGAGCTGGTCTCTTGGTCACAAATTCTCTCAGTGACTTTTTGTCTGAGAATGTTTTAATTTCTCCCTCATTTTTGAAGGACAATTTTGCTGGATATAGGAGTCTTGGTTGGCAGTTTTTCTCTTTTAGTAATTTAAATATATCATCCCACTGTCTTCTAGCCTCCATGGTTTCTGCTGAGAAATCTACACATAGTCTTATTGGGTTTCCCTTGTATGTGATGGATTGTTTTTCTCTTGCTGCTTTCAAGATCCTCTCTTTCTCTTTGACCTCTGACATTCTAACTAGTAAGTGTCTTGGAGAACGCCTATTTGGGTCTAATCTCTTTGGGGTGTGCTGCACTTCTTGGATCTGTAATTTTAGGTCTTTCATAAGAGTTGGGAAATTTTCAGTGAAAATTTCTTCCATTAGTTTTTCTCCTCCTTTTCCCTTCTCTTCTCCTTCTGGGACACCCACAACACGTATATTTGTGCGGTTCATATTGTCCTTGAGTTCCCTGATACCCTGTTCAAATTTTTCCATTATTTTCCCGATAGTTTCTGTTTCTTTTTGGAATTCAGATGTTCCATCCTCCAAATCACTAATTCTATCTTCTGTCTCTTTGAATCTATCATTGTAGGTATCCATTGTTTTTTCTATCTTTTCTACTTTGTCCTTCACTTCCATAAGTTCTGTGATTTGCTTTTTCAGTTTTTCTATTTCTTCTTTATGTTCAGCCCATGTCTTCTTCATGTCCTCCCTCAATTTATCGATTTCGTTTTTGAAGAGGTTTTCCATTTCTGTTCGTATATTCAGCATTAGTTGTCTCAGCTCTTGTGTCTCATTTGAGCTATTGGTTTGTTCCTTTGACTGAGCCATATTTTCAATCTTTTGAGCGTGGACAGTTATCTTCTGCTGCTGGCGTCTGGGCATTTATTCAGATTTCTCTTGGTGTTGGACCCAGCAAGGTTGTAATATTTTTCTGTGAAATCTCTGGGTTCTGTTTTTCTTATCCTGCCCAGTAGGTGGCGCTCGTGGCACACGTTTGTCTGCGGGTCCCACCAGTAAAAGGTGCTGTGGGACCTTAAACTTTGGAAAACTCTCGCCGTCCTGGGGGTTCCCTAGCCGAAGCGGCCTGAGCCGGCCCAGGGTCCGAATGCAGGGAGGGTTGCTGTTCGCCGCAGCCAGGGAAAGAGCCCGTCCGAATTTCCTAGTCGGCCCTGGGCAACAAGCGTGGCGGGAGGGCGCCAGCGGCAGCGGCCCGCCCGAGGGAGTGCACGTTCCCCGGGAGTCACGGGTTTGGAAGGGGCCTCCCCCACCCGTCACCGTTCTCCGCGGCCTGGGGGTTTCCGATCCAATTCTCTCAGTTGGTCCGGGGGCTGCGCGTGGTGTGGGCGCCAGTCGCCTTGGTTTCAGGGGACCACCTCTCCAATTCTCCCAGCCGGCCCGGGAAGGGGGAAGGGAGTAACTCCGGCCGCTTGCCACCCCGCCCGGTAAGGCCCGCGCGCCTCGGCGATCTCACCCGAGCTGCTTCTCTCAGCCAGCCAGCCGTTCCAGGATGGGGTACGCTGTCTTTTTTATCTCTGTTGTGGCTTTGGGCGCTTTCTGTATCGTTTCTACTCCCCTAGTAGGTGTCCTGGAGAAGAAACTAAGATCCGCGCGTCTTACTAAGCCGCCATCTTCCAGGAAGTCCTCTGCAGATCTTTTAAGGCATAACCTTGATAGCTATAGGGGATGATGTCCCTCACATTCTGTTGGTCAAAGGAGTCACACAAGTAGTCCAGATACAAGAGGAAGGGAAACAGATTACACTTTAATGAAAGGAGTATCAATGAATTTGCAGACATCTTTAATCTACCATAACCCATTCTCTGGTCATAAATGATTCATACCCTCTTACATGCACACCATACATACTCACCTGTTCCCAAGCCACTCAAAAGTTTCATCCCATTATGGTATCAAGCTGAAGCTTGAAATTTAAAACCTTGTCATCTAAATCAGATTCAGATACTGATGAGGATCCTCAAGTACAGCTCCTTGGGGGTTGCTCCTCAGGTCCAGAGACCTGTGAACTGATAAAGTAACTTGTCCTCTCTTCATACTCAACATACAATGAAGAGGCAGGATCAGAATAACTGCATTAGACACTCATGTTGAAAGAGCAGGGACAGAAAAGGTCCATAACAGTCCCTGGTCCACAGCAATTCTGAAATCTAGCTAGGTACACGTCACTAATTTCCACTTTGGAGTCAGGAAATTTTTGTTGATGAGGGTGCAGTCTGTCTCCTGAGAATAATTTCTCTTGGATCTTGGCTCCACGTTCTAAATTCTTGGTACACTCTTCTGAGTTTCTATAAGCAATGGCTATATTTGCAGCTGAGTAGTTTTCTCAGCCTTCCTCCTGCACATGAAGTCTGGAGGCCCAAAAGGCTCCTCTCATTTTGAACTATTTCAGCCCCTTTCAGTTTAAAAGGGTGGTACTGCTAATGTAATTCTCCTAAAAAGTTTGTGAGTTTCCTAAAAAGCTTACTGAGGTACATTCCATTAGATAGAAGCTATACCCACAAATGTTGTTGACAAAAATATACCCATAAAAAAGACTGAGATGGTATAATCTAGGAATGCCTAGAGTGTATAATGATAGTGACTAAATGTACAAATTTAAAAATGTTTTTGCATGGGGAAGAACAAAGGAATGTCAATACTGCAGGGTGTTGAAAATAGATGGTAATTAATATTTTAAAACTTAAACTTATGTATGAGACTAGAGCAAAAAATGTTTATTTGGTACAAAATTTATATTTTGACTAGTGTATTTCCTAATATAACCTATGTGGACAGCTTTAATGAACACTATAGTACATGGAACCTTGAGTAGGATATGAGATTTTGTAGGTTTGTTCAGAGTGATGCCCTGATAAATCCCAGAGTGATTTGAACAGTGAATAAAAAAGTATTTGCTAAGTCCCCTTGGAGGAATGGTGAAAAAAAAAAAAAAAATATATATATATATATATATACCTACACACCCATAAAGTAGCCCCTGTCTATTGTGGATTGCAAGTTAGGTGCTGAGGGACAACAATCTTAAGACTCTTAGACATCCTTCTATCTAGCTGAGAAGATCTACAAATCTTTCAAAGTCTTAGTAAAGAGTCTTACAGCTCTGCCCTTAATTTTGCTTCTTATCCCATGTGGTAAAGAATTGGCCTTGCCCAAAGAGAACTCTGGTCTTTGCTCTTCTGGGAAGTAATCATGTCATACCAGAGCCGACTGTCTTCATTTAGTATGGGGCCGGCCACACCCAATGGTCTTAAGGTGAGCACTAGCCATGCCAGAAAGATCAACAATGTGATTTGGATGGGGGCTTTGGGTCACACAATAGTTGATCTGGGGACTCAACCACCAAGGCAGTCAATCAATCATGCCAACGTAATGAAGTCCCATTAAAATCTCTAGATACTAAATCCCAGGCAAACTTCCCTGGCTGGCATTACTCCATTTGTATCATCATACATCAATACTGGGAGGTTAATACGTCCAGAAAGGACAATGGTAACTTCGCATTTGGAACTCTCCCAGACTCTGCCCAAAGCATCTCTTCCTTTGGTTGATTTTAATTCATAACCTTTCCCTGAATTAAACCAGAACAGTGAGCATAATAGTTTTCTGTGAGTTCTCCTAGTGAATTATCACATCTTAGGGTCATTTTGGGAGCCACCCCATGAGCTTGAAGATAACATCAGGCGTGAGAGCAGCCTTGTGGAGGACTAAGTATGCCCTCTAACTCTGATAGATGGCACAAACTGTTGCAGTTCAGAGACCGAGTTTTACTGGAATTACTCTGGATTAGATGTTAGGATTGAGGTCATTTCTTATTTTAAAGATCTTCTGCTGGGTAGTGAAGCTGAGAATGAGAAACACTTTTATTCTCCAATGTGGAGTACTGGAATCCTGGGATGGATGGAGGTCCACAACGCTTCAGTCACATGGCTGGCAGTTGGGCTGGCTGTTGGCTGGGAACCCAGCTGTGGCTGTTGACAAGGGGCCTTGCCTATCCTTTACATGGCTATTAAGACTTCCTCATAGCAAGGTGGCTAGTTGAAAAGTAAGATCACTTCAAGATGCAAAACAGAAGCTACCAATTGTTTAAGGTGCAGCCTCAGAAATTCTCCATACTATTTCTGTCACATTCTATTGGTCAAACGTAGCAGAGCCAACCCAGATTCAAAAGGAGAAACAGACTTCATTTCTTTCTTCTCCTTTTTTTTTTTTAATATATTTTTATTGAGAAATCTTCACACACATATATTCCATACATGGTGTACAATCAATGGCTCACAATATCATCACATAGTTGTATATCCATCACCATGATCGTTTTTTAGAACATTTGCATCACTCCAGAAAAAGAAATTAAAAAAAGGAAAAACTCATACATACCCTACACCTTAACTCACTCTCATTGACTACTACTATTTCCATCTACCAATTTATTTTACCCTTTGTCCCCGCTATTATATATATTTTTTTTTATCCATCTTTTTTTACTCATCTGTCCATACCCTGGATAAAATAAGCATCAGACACAAGGTTTTTACAATCACATGGTCACGCTGTAAATGTTACATCTTTATACAATCAACTTAAAAAATAAAGCCTCCTGGAACACGGCTCAACAGTTCCAGGTACTTCCCTCCAGCCACTTGAATACATCATAAACCAAGAAGGGATATTACATAATGCATAAGAATAACCTCCAGGATAATCTCTTGACTCTGTTTGAATCATATGAGGAAGGATTATCAGATGAGGAGAAATAAAAGAGGATAGGGACGTAGAGTTATTGGGGTAAAGTAGAAGCACAAGGTTTTTGGAACACAGAAATAAAATTTTCAGGAAAAGCCACCATAGTCAAATAACACAGAGAAATCAAAGGAGAATAAAGACCTGTAACTACCATCCTGCAGCTTCTTATCCAAAGCTGTACAGTGGTAATGGGTCTATAAAACAATTATAAACAGTGCTCTAAATATTAGGAAAATTACTCTAACCATCTAAAGTCTTAAGAGGAAGTTACTGAATATGATAATTAAGTCCATGGGAAAAATTTTAAAAATCTTAATTAAATCTGCATTGTTCTGAAAATTAAGGAACATTGCTTCCTGTTTCCTTGTTTCTGGTAGTTTTGGAATATATCATGTATTTAATTGAGATGATAATTTCCTCTCAAGGCTCAAAGCCCTCTCAATTCTTTGATACTTTTAATTAGCTGTCATATTATCTTGATTGCATTTAAAAGAAAGTAAGTTGCAATAACATTAATGTACCACTGACACTGGAGGAGAAGCACCAGTTGAAAATACTTAGAAGATATTCTTAGAAAGTCACCTCTAACTCCCCATTGCTATCTTTCATTGTTTATAAACCTATTTTCCTGACCTCCCACAGTAAGCAAGTCATAAAGTAGAGCCAAACCCAGTCCCCACGCAGTATCCTGGGAATCACACATGTCCTCATCAAATGATAGCCTGACTGAAGAGATCTGAAAATAACTGGGAGCTTGGCAGAATTGATTCTGGCTACCTAGTCCAAAAAATACTAATATAAAATATGGTGGAAAATGAAGCTGCAAATATAGTCCAGGATATTTATGTCATATATACATATTTTTTTATGTCTAAATGAGAGCTTTTGATTTGGGACAGACAAACCAGTGTACTCTAAAAGCAATTAAAAATATGATTTAGGTATGCAAGGGTAGTTCAGTGGTAGAATTCTCGCCTGCCATGTGGGAGACCCGGGTTTGATTCCCGGCCCATGCACTTCCCCAAGAAACAAACAAACAAGCAAAACAGAGAAAGGAAAAACAAACAAACACAAATTCAACAAATAGTGCTGAAACAACTGATACTCACATCGAAAAAGAATGAAATGTGATCCTGGGCATTAGGATACAAAAAAATATACATATATGATTTAGTTCCTAGTCTTATCCCTTTCTCTTAAGTTAACATTTCTATGTACTTTATGGAGTATGCTTAGCACAAGAGAAGCCCAATGACAATGGGTCTGTAAAAATTATAAACTGAGCTCTAAATACTAGGAGAAGCAATACCAATGAAACGTAAGGCCCTATGTGTGCTGTGAAAGGATCTATAATCCTATGATGGGGAAGAGATAAGCATACTTGAAAGTTAGCAACATCATCTTATACTGTCATTTCAGTGCCAAAATGAGTGGGATGACATGCTAAACCCAATTACCCTATATTTGGTTCTAAATAAACAAAATGCCCAAAAGGAATGGGTGAACACATGGCTGAACAGCAGTATCTGTCAAAAGGATGTCAGGATTTTAGTCCATCCATGCAACAAATATTTAAGATACCAACTATGTATAAGGTGGAGTCCTAAGCATTAAGGAAATATAGGTGTGCAAGATTAGACAAGATCCCTACTTTCATGGAACTTACTCTGCAGCGTGGCGACGGAGGTAACAACCAAATACACAAACACAATAAGCTCAGAAACGCCATGAAACATATAGCGTTGCTTTAAATTGGGTGGTTAAGGAAGAGGTAGCATTAAAATGGAGATCTAAATGGAGCCAGCCAGATGACGATGTTAGGAAAGTCATCCCAGCAGAAGGAGTAGCAAGCTTAAAATGTGTGAGGATTAGAAAGGAGGCTAGTTAGTTAGTCTAGGGTGTCATGAGCTTGAAGGAAGTAGAAGAATGAAAGAGGGCCTGCAACCAAGGTAAAGAGTTTGGATAATAGTTCATGAGTGATTGATGATCACTGTAGATCCTAAATAAAGGGCTGATAGGATCTGATAAGAACTTTTAAATGTTTATAGTCAACTCAACGAATCATCAGGGAAATGTGTATATACTCAAGAAGTCAAAGAATCTTGACTTTCAGCTATAAAAAGAAGGATGTCCAAATGTAGCAGGTGACAGATCTCTCATCACTGCTTCACTTGGACATATATTTAGAGCTGGGTGACACACTTTTAAGGCACATGCTGTATTTATAACACTAGAGAGTTACATTATTTAATACAGTATATGAATGCATTCATTATCTCAAAGTTAGAAGCTCTGTCAGAGAGCTAATTTAAGATTAATTTTCTATGATTATAAAAAGAATTTTGTTTGTAGGAAACAACAAAATATTGGGATTGTTGACTTCTCTGGGTTGACTACTTAAGTATAGCCATCTTTGACTTACAGAAACAAGGCAAACCAATCTGCACATACAAATGCAATCTTAAACAAAAATGAGGAGAAATACTGACATGGCATCTAAGAAATTCACATTTATTAAGTTGCTTAAACCTTTACAACTTTAAAAAAATGACAAACATTAAACATCAAACATACATACACACAGATACTTTTCTACATGCAAAGCCTACAAAGGACAGAGAATGACATTTTACCAGGATGTGTACAGACTTCATTTTCTGTTTATTCTCAGCTAAACACATCAAAAGGATTTTGCTCAAAATGTCTGTGAGAATAGTAATCTCCTTTTCATACCAAGAATTCAGTATTTGTTTGCTCCAAGCCATCAACAAACAGTAATTATCTTTGCCATGTGTTCACAATTCAGAATGTTAATCTTACCCTATGAATGCTGGTCAACCGGAAACTCGGCAATTAGTTTCTATTTGAAAATTCCTAAAGAGAAATTATAAACATATTGTTATATTTTACACATCACAGGACTAAAAGACAATTTATCCATTTATGTGGTTATAAAGTTTCCCACATCTATACTAAATAACTTTATGAAACATGCAAAAGACAAACTTTTTTAAAAGTGAGGTTTGTTAAAGGAATCTCATAAAACATGTTAAGTAATACTCAGGGAGAGGGAAAATAATCACCGTCACAAATTATAAATTTAATCTCATTAATACTGTAATTCACAAGGCATAAAATGTGAACATTAAATCTTTAATGACCAATGAAACAGTATTATAAATGAGGCAGCACCCGTTTTATAAATAATAGAAAAGCCTATTGAGGATAAATAAATGCTTCTTACAGAAAACAGCAAAAAACATGGAGGAAAAAATTTTATTTGGCTTATTTTTCTCCTTCCAATGTTTCTTTTTTTTTTTTATTCAATTATGTGTTCACAATTATGTGTTCAATTATTTTTTAGTTTTATTCAATTATGCCACTGAAAATGCAATAGCACAATACTGTCATCTCCTTTTGCCTCTTACTATAGCACTGGCTTTTCCTGATATTATTATAATGTTTCTCTAAATGTCATTTGAAATGGAAGCATAATAGTTCATAAGTGGATATTCCATAGTTTATAAAACCATTCCCCTACTGAATCTTAGATTTTACCTTTTTATTACAAGCAATGCTGTAAACATCTCCATACTCGGATCATAATTTCCCTTGCATAGGCAAAATTACTGGGTCAAGAAGTGTGAGGCGTGAAGAATATTTTTGAGGCCCCTGATATGTAATAAACAGTTATTTTTCAAAAAGATTATACTGATTTTTTTTCCCTAGAAACACTATATAAACCAGATTTGGAAATCATTAAAAAAAAAAAAAACCTGCTACTTCTCTGCATGAAAATGATCATATTGTGACTTTATTTTGCATTTCTTTGAGTTGGGTTGAATGTTTTCCAGCATTTTCTACTTACAAGTTGCATTCCTCTTTTTTATTTCACATTTATCTAAACCTGAGGAATATCACAAACCTGGAGATATAAATGTAGAACTTAATGAAAGCTCTCTGATACTGACAACTTGTCATCTCAGGGTGAAGCCACTGCTGTCAAGCAAAGGAAACAACAAAGCGTGGCTCAGTTTCTTTATTCAGGCTACAACAAAACCAAGCTAATTTTAGAAATGATAGCAAAGTTGTTATTGCCTTTCTTCCTCCCCAGCAACACAAAAAAGTACCCAGTGGGAAGAATGAAATGTGAAAATGCTAAATGGCGCTGCTGCTTAGAATAAATAGTCCATATTTGCCAGAGTGAAAACAGGACACAGCCTGTCACAGCAATTCTAACAGACCCAGCTGCTGAGACAGGCGGCTTGCAATGAATGTCACAAAACTGGCTTTACCTGCTCCATGAAAAGCATTTTCTGTCCCCAGAATCGGGAATCAGACGCGTGTATTTTAATTTTTAAAGTCAGTTTCAAGGTAACCTAAAAAGATTTATTCTGGACGGGTTGGGGATGGCAAGCCTAATATTGACCATTCCCTTCTTTCTCAAATAAGAGCTCCTTTAAAGGGTCCCTAATGATGGCTTTATAAGGAAATACTCCAAGTGACTGAGGAAAAAGGAACAATAGGGGGCAAGCAGTTTTCTGATAGAAAAACAAAAGGCTCCAAGGCTTTTACTTGGAAAACTAAGAAGGTTGGATGCTCTTACTTCCCCAGTAGAGATAGTAGGGGATTGATAAAACCAACTCCCTTTGCAGCAAAGCAAGGAGCTACTATAAAATTTTGGAATCTGAGCACGGCTTTCCATTTGGGTGAATCTCTCAGCAGATAATTAAATAAAATTAGATTTATCAAGAAGTCAAGGAGATCTTGTCAAAAGAACCGTATTAAGAAAATACACAGTCACCTGGCTTCATTTTGCAGGTCAAAAATGGCAAGAATCACTATAATAAAATACTCATTCACCCCACCTTGTGCAGTGCCGTAAGTTTAAGGCTTTAGATTATATAAAATTAATCTATTTCATCAGTTTGAAAAGTTCAAAACTACAATTACCAGATGTATTTAAAAGAGGGAAATTCCGCTCCCAAATCCTGTAGAATCATCTCTGTGAGCTTCCCCTGACCGCCACAGGTAGAATATACTCTGTTCTCTCCTCTGGATTCCGGGAACCCTTTGACTACTATTTTTCACACTGCTTTACAGTATATGTTAAGCTACTGCCTTGAGTTCCTGGAGGGCTGGACCAGTATCTTACATACTTTTATCCCCAGATTTATCACAGTGTCTCTTTCCAGACCTAGATTAAGTGTCTAAATATTACGGCAGCTGCCGTGTACAAATCATCAGTGGGGTAAAATCAAGCTAGATTAACCAAAACAGCATTTACCAGAACTTTTCCCAGGGACTGTAGTGAATGAGGTGGGAAGGAAGATAAAGAGTCTGTCTGCTGTTTTTCGTCTGGTCAGTTGAGATCCTGGAAACTGGCAAAAAGGGGAACTGGAGAGAGATTTTTGCTACTCTTTTCCCACACAGCACTTGGCTTCTCGTCTTCAAAATGCTGTGAATAAATATTTAAAGCATAACTTTCTGGAGCTGTATCAAATCTTCAGCTTGCCCAGAGTAACAAGATATTAGCCCGCCTGGACAGCCCACATGTCTCAGCCCTGCCCATGTCTGCATCATACATATTTAGTGAATAACTGTTCTATGAGTGAATGATATAAGATCTAGTTAGTTAAGCTACTGATTACTAACCGAGGATACACGAAGAGGCCTGGCCCTCTGAGAGGTCTGTGGATGTAATTGGGGTACATACATAACGCTCTGGACCAGTTAGCTGTGATGCATGACATGAAAACAGAGCCTCTGGCAATCAATATTTCCATCCCCCCAGGGCAGGTGCCCAGGTTCAGAGGCAGAGGCTAAGCATTTGCCCTTCTGTAAGAATGGAGAGAAATTTATACTTGTCGATCTACCCACCAAACATGACATTTCACAAATTTGAATGGAGAACTGCTGTCAAATTCAGCATGACTGGCTGCATTATAATGACTGTAAGTCATTTTGTATCAGTGATAGACCACTGGATAAATGCCATAGCATTCCTAATTAACCTTATTATCATATCAAATTAGGATTTCACGGTCATTCATTTGCACGAATTAACCTTAGTATAATGGAACAAAATAATACTGTAACTAAGGAGTAGAAGTATCACATTTTATCACCCAAACAAGAATGTTGTGTATCACCTTGCCTGCGTCTACCTGATGTCCTGTCCACCTTACCCCAAGGCTGTGAGCTCTGAGAGGGTGAGAACCATAAACACTGTAATTCCACAATCCTGTGATCTATAATTAAGCAGGTAATATGCACATCTTGGATAGTTTCAGTCTCATATAACCAATAATTTGATACTGATGACTATAACGAATGCAACATCTATATGACACAATTTTAACCCACTGTCAAAAATCAAATTGTAGGAGCACATTGATCAAGATAAGGGAGTAAGAAACTTCAGGGCTCCCTCCTCCACAGAAACTTTAGATAATCAGTAAGAACTAGCAGAAACATCTTTCTTAAAGCTCCAGGAAACGGTCAAAGAATTGCAGCAACAGAGCAAGCATGGAATCGAGAAAAAGGCTATTAAAAAGCAGTGGGGTCTCCTATTGCCCTGGTTGGCCCCGCCCCCACCCCTTCAATGGCTGCAAGCACAGCTAGCCTTGTGGTTCCAGTGAGGATCCCTGACTCTGGTGCTGGAGGGAGCCAAGTAGGCATCATGTACACACTGGGAGCATGATGCTTGGCCCAAAAGGCCTGGAGGTGGCCTGAGGGACTCCTGTTTCAGAACTTGCTCTAAGAATAAAAGGCAGCTCATAGAACTCTCCTACACAAAACTGTGTGAAAGTAGTCAGGACATGCTGCCTGGGGGCAGGAATTGTTGACTCTAGGAAATACAGTGCAGAGCCCTGGACAGGAGGATATTCTTAATTGCAAAACAGAGGGAATCCCTAGGGCCAAACACGCATGCCCCAGACAAGACCTTTGTCCAGTAATGACCATGAAAGCCTCTATGCTTTGTCCTGGAGTTATTCTCTAAACTTTTGCTACGAATAAGCTCTGAAGAGTACTTATACTGGTCAATACGCAAAGGCTAGGGAAAGTGTTTTCTTTTTTCCATCTCTTTTGTTGTTCTTGTTAAATCCTGGCATTCAAAGAAAGCTCTGTCATAAGAGAAACTAAGCTGGATAGAAGCTTAAGGAAGAAACACTTCAGAATCACTTCAAACTCCAGTGATAATACATGGAAATATCAAAATGTCCAGGTTTCAACAAAAGATCCCAAACATATACAAAGAAACAGGAAGCAATGGCCCAGGCAAAGGAGAAGATTAAAGCATTAGAAACCATCAAGGAGGAGGATCAGACCTGAGAGATTCCAAAGGCATTTTTAAAAAGTTCTAAATATGATCAAAGAGCTAAAAGAAAACATGGACAAAGAACTAATGGACACCAGAAAAGCAAAATACAAACACAAAGAAAATATCATAAAGAGAGATGGAAATTATGAAAAAGAACCAACAGAGCTGAAGGTCATAATAACAGCAATTAAAAATTCCCTAGAGCCATTCAGCAGCAGATTGAGAAACAGCCAGTGATCTTAAAGATAATTCAAATCATCCAGGCTGAGAATTACAAGAAAGAATGAAGAAAAGTGAACAGAACCTGAGAAACCAGTGGGACACCATCAGACATACCAGAACAAATATTGTAGGAATCCCAGAAGGAGAAGAAAGTAGCAGATTATTCAAAGAAATAATGGCTGAAAACTCCCCTAAAATTAATGAAAGACATGAATATACACATCTAAGATGCTCAACCAACTCCAAATAGGATAAACGTAGACAGATCCACAAGATGCATTTTTACAAATCAAGCTGTTGAATGCCAAGATAAAGAGAATTCTGAAAGCTGCGAGAGAGGAACAAGGTATCACACACAGGGAGACTCAATATGTCCTCAGTAAGACCACCGAGTTCTCACTGTATTCCATGGAGGCAAGAAGGCAGCAGGATGAAATATTTAAAGTGCGAAAAGCAAAAAACTGCCAACGATGAATTCTGTATTCGGTGAAACTGTTTCCAAAAATGACAGGGAGGTTAGCATGCATTCCTAAATAAACAAAAGCTAAGGGGGCCTGTCACCACTAGAACGGCCCTTCAAGAAATGCTAATGGGAGTTCTGCAGTGTGAAAGGAAAGAATACTAGGACAATTGATTGAAGCCACATAAAGAAATAAAGATCTGTGGTAAAGATAATGACATGGGGGAATAAAAATACCAGTATTTTTGGTTCATAACGCCACTTTTCACTTCCTACAAGATCTAAAATACAAAGACATAAAATGTAATGATAAATCAATGAACTCATAATATACACATACGTAAGAAATACATCACTTGTGATAAGAACTCTATAAAAGTGCCCAGGAACATAGTGGGTATATACTGTTGATGTTAAGTCACTAGCAAAGCAGATGAGATTGTTGCGGATTAAGGAGGTTAAATTTAAGTCCCATGGTAACCACCAGAGAATAACAGAGAACATGCAAGCTTATAAAGGCAGAAAGTAGAGTACAAGTTGCCAGGGGTGAAGGCGTAGGGGCAATGGGACATTAATGCAAAACGAGTGTGAGGTTTCTATTTGGGATGAAGGGAAAGTTCTAGTTAGGATGGTTGTGAGGGTACTGCAACACTGCGAACATCATTAATTCCAATGAATGGTACACTTGTGGGGCTCTGAGACAGGAAGATTTATGTTAAATATACATTTCTGCAATTAAAATAGAATGAAAGAAACAAAGAGAAACTAAAGAAATAATGACAATCAAATGCAATGCATGATACTGGCTGGATAGGGATCAAAGAATGGAGGAGATATGTTGGGACATAAGGAGAAAACATTGGAATATAGAAGATAAGCTTTATACCAATGTTAACTTTAACTTGATAAAATGTATAAATGAATATCCTTGTTCATAGGAAATGTACATGGAAGAATTACATGTTCAGGGAGTATGATGTGTGCATCCTGCTCTCAAACATTCAGAAGATAGATAAGACAGATAGGAAGGAATGAAGGAAGGGAGGGAAAGGAAGGGAAGGCAAAGATGACACAATATTAAAATTGGTGGATATGGGTGCCTGGGGGAGGGGTGGGAGTAGGTTGGTATTCCCTGTATAGAGCCTGTATTATTTTTGCAACAGCCCTTTACCTTTAAAATTACTTCAATAATAAAAAGTTAAGTCAAAATTCAAAAAACAAAAAAATCAAATTTTCATATATTATCAAATCAGCCTAGTTTTAAATTGGGCTAATGTTTCTGTCCATAAAATACAAAAGTTTAACGTTCACCAAGCATTAAAAGACCTTTAAATGCAAATGATTTTAAAATGAATACTGATATTCCATTAGGTGCTCCAAACAAATAGCTCATGCATCTTCAGCACTTAGGGAATACTGATAACTCCATTATACTTTTATTAAACTGTATCTTAAACATCTACTCTGATACTTTCCTGCCTCATGTAGCTCTGAGCTCTTAGCAGAGTTCACTGTGCACCTGGCACATAACAAATTCTCAATAATTATTTGGTTGAATAGAAAGAGGTGGGAGGAGACGAAAGGGGAATGCTAATATTTACTTTAGTGAGGGAGACATTATTACTTCAGTTTTAAAGGTGAGAAAGCTAAGGATCAGAGAAACTAAAAAAGTTGCCTATGCCCACAAAGCAAATTCACATCAGATCTGACTAAGAGCCATCTGTTACAGTGCCTCTCCAATGAGTATATAAAAAGAAGTTTTATACAGAATGTGATCTCTCATTAAAAAAAAAAAAACCTACCTACAACACAACAATCCAGAGAACCAAATGTGACTGTTTTAGTTTGCTAAGCTACCAAAATGCAATATACTAGAAATGGGTTGGCTTTTACAAAGGGGATTTATTAGATCACAAATTTACAGTTCCAAGGCCATGAAAATGTTCCAATTAAGGCACCAACAGGACGATACCTTCTCTGAAGAAATACGCAGGTACCTGACCGGCATCTGCTGTGCCTTCTCTCCTCGATTTCATTGCTTTCAGTTTCTGTGGGTCCTTGCTTGCTTCTCCAGGGGCTTTCCTCTCCTGGCTCTCTCAGCTTTTCCTGCCTTTTATCCTCATAAAGGACCCCAGAAAAGGATTAAGACCTACTTTGAATGGGGTGTGTCACATTTCAATTGAAACAACCTACTCAAAAGGTCCCACTCACAATAGGTCTGTACCCACAGGAATGGATTAAAAGAACATGGCCTTTTCTGGTGTACATAACAGCTTCAAACCAGTGCAAGACTATAGTTTTGAGGCTGTGAAAATGTCTA
The DNA here is from genome assembly GCF_023851605.1 of Tamandua tetradactyla. Classification (NCBI taxonomy): domain Eukaryota; kingdom Metazoa; phylum Chordata; class Mammalia; order Pilosa; family Myrmecophagidae; genus Tamandua; species Tamandua tetradactyla. The sequence goes on from NC_135337.1 coordinate 35,176,774, forward strand.
TACCAAGGCATCATCAAGACAATGCTTTCTTCCTGAAGCCCAGCTGCCGGCAGTCCTGGACTCCTCTGCCACATGGCAAGGCACATACATGGTGGTTTGCTGTCTCTCCCTTCTCCTCTTCATTTTATTGCTTTCAGCTTCCTGCTTTCCTGGCTTTTCTCTATTTGAATTTCATCTCTTATACAAGACTACAGTTAAGAAGATTAAGAAAATTAAGACCCACCCTGAATGAGGTGGGTCACACCTTAACTTTAGTAACCTCATCAAAATATCCTCTCTAAAACAGGTCTCTACCCACAGGAATGGTTTAACTTTTCAGAACATACTTTACTGGGGTTCATACAGTTTTCAAATCACCACACTGACAACTTAAAATTCAAAGCTACATGGTTTTTCTAACTTAATTATTCAGCATTCCATCTAGTGAAACAGAATCAACTAGTGCTTCCTCCATCCTGCCAGCCTATTAAGTAATAAAGATTGACAGGATAGATAGTCAGAGCAAGGATGCATCTTGCTTGCACAACTTCTTACAGAGAAACATTTACCCTCTGATTTAATAACAAGATGAATAACCAAGTTTAATCTGAATTTACATGAACATTTACATGACTTTTCTTCTTGATATACCTACGATGATATTAAAATTAATCCATATCACTTAAATGTGACATACTCTTTCTGAATCATTTATTAAAGGGGTATCACATGCCTTCTATATGTTAATTACTGTTATACCAACTTCTTATTTAAACCCCTGGTGAACACGTGGGAGAGATGGGAGGGGGTGTAGCACAACGGTTAAGATCAGGTTCTGTGACATCGTCACTTACCACCTGCTTGATTTTAGATGAGCTCAGTGTCAGTTTTCTCATCTGTAAAATAGGGATACTGGTTTCTATGGACTGGAGTTGTTTAAAGAATTAAATGAATTAACTATAAATCAAATACACAGCAGTGGGTAATAAAATAAGTGCTCAAAAATGGTAATTTACTAACAGAGAAGTGGATGTATCTAAAATTAATTTTTTAAAGGTTGGCTTTAAAATATTATCCTAAAAACAGAAAACTGGTTTGATATTAGGGGTTTGGCTTTCCAGGTAAATTAGTGATTTCCACGCCAGATTTTATAACAAATCATAACTCCCATTTCTAGACAGTGTTGTGAAACATAAATGTAACTCATTGTAATCATTTATAATATATGGCCCATAGGGAAGACAAAGTGTAGGGAAGACAAAACAGATGATGAAACATTTCTAAAAAATTAACATGTGCAGGTAATCCCCACTTTTCGATGTGATTTCTATTCCTCCAGTCAAAATTCATGTTGCAGACAAGTCAGATAAAACCAGTGTCATGCAACCAAAGAGCCATGGTTTAAAATCTATAAACAGGTAAAACAGGAACTGTTCTGACTGCTTTAAGTGAGCACAAGTGGATCACACAAATTAAGTACACAGTGGGGGCCCCAATATAGCAGAAAATTTACCAACAGATGAAAATACACTTTACTATGTCGAATTTTCTTTTCTTTGCCTATATTTCATAGGTTACTATAATAAATACTAAATATTTAATTATCACTTTGTCACCTTGAATCAGAAAGTTTTGGGAGAGACATGATCTCCCAAATGTGTCCAGAAAAAGCTTAGGTTTTCTTTTATACCAGATAAATTGCTATACATGAAGCTGAGGTATGCAAAAATCTATTAACCAAGGAGGTAAGCTTACATGTGAGATCATTCTTTTCTTAGATAGCACTGAATCACGTACATATTTAAAAAATTCACTAATGACTTGAGATGGATCTGGAAAATATCTGATCCTCCCATTAATCTGCTTTTATTAAGAGACCAGTCCTCCAGAAGGCATCCAGGGCAGCCAAGAGAATATGTGAAGTGGGGGTGGGGAGGGAAGATAGAGACGGGGTGGCTTCAGCACAGAGAGATTGCATGTTGTTAGGAGTGATAAAAGTAAAACATTCATAATCTTTGCTCTAGTGATAAAACACCTACTTGTTGGCTACCTCCCCGCAAAAAAAAATTTCCCTGAGATTTTTATAACAAACTCCGTCTTTGTAGGGCTGTTTATTACTTCCCTGGTATCTGGATATATGGGGTCGAAATATCCAGTGGATAAAGCAGTGAGCCATATCAAAATGAGGGTTAATTTAATAATAGAGAAATAGCTGTTCTTCATCTCCACAGGACTATTTTTTTAGACAGTTTTATTCATACATCACACAACCCATCCTAAGCGTACAATCAATGGTTCTCAGTATAATCACAGAGCTGTGCTACATCACCCCACTCAATTCAAAGGACTATATTGATGTATAAAGGGAATGCAGCAATAGGATTGGATGTTTAAATGAAAAAGTAACAATTATTGTGCCAAGCAGAAGGATCCAGAATGTGAGGCAGCTTGGATAACAGAAAGGATACCTGACTAGGTGTCAGGAAACCCAATTTCTACTCCCGACTTTACATCTCACTGACAGCTAGACTGGAATATCATTCCACCTCACTTCGCTTGAGTGTCTTCATAATGTTAGAGAGAGAACCAAACAATCAGTTCCTTCCTGTTTGAGCATTACACCGTCTTATGATTTGATTCATTGTGGCTGGAGCTAGGCGTCGGAATAGACTTCTCTGGAGTGGTGAGAATTGAGTAGGGTTTTAAAGGAAAGAAGTCATGGTACAAAAAATAAATCAACTCAAAGGGAAACAGCGTGTTGTTTTAGAGACACTGGCAATTCACAAATCTGTTTCACTGAAAAGGGAGTAAGATCTGGTAATACCAAAAACATAAAAAAAGTAATTAGTCAAGCATATAAGAAAAGTACTGATTTTAATTGAAGGTAAAAAGGTAAATGGGAATCCCGGAAGGATCCTATACTAACCTACCTCGTAGGCACTGGGTTCACCTTGGCTTGTGGCTTCTCTTGGCCTGAGCTATGACATCATCTTGAGGTTTCATGCACCACTTCTGTGTAAAAGACTCTTAAGCAACCTGGTGACTTCAGCTCCCTAACCCCCTCAGAATCACAATCATCTCTTCAACTTCTTCCTGGCTATATACTGAGTTGTACAGATGCATCTCAAATTCAGTATATCCCAAACTGAATATACTATTTTCTATCTCCATCCCTAAGTATGTTCTTCCTGGGTCCCCTAAATTTCAGGTTGATATAAACATCAGGCTGCTCAGGTGCCCAACCTCCCAAACCTCTTTTTCCTCCATTCCCCAAAATCAAATGGTTCGCTTTTTAAACTTCTTTTACATCCTTCCATCCCTAGCCTGGCTCAAGCCAATACCTCATCTTCTGGGAGGACCACTCAAATAGCCTCTTCTCCTGAACTTTTTAAGTCTCATTCCTATACCATATCCAGAGAGTGCTTTCTAAAACATATCGCCTCTTGCTTTAGCTTGTGGTTATAATAAAATTAGAATGGTGTCTCATGGAGGAATGCGGAAGATCTGGTAATGGAAAGTGATGGAAACCAATGCTATCCATCTTCTCTTTGTTTCTGCTTCTATTGGCTCTTGCTATTTCCTTCCTAGGAAAGTAAGGGTTTTGATCTCCAAAGCCTGGGTAGCCCAATGAAATGCTCTTTGATCACTGATCACTTGAGAATAGCTAGAATAGGCAGAAAGGACACTTCAATGTGTGGCTTGCTGTAGGATTCAATGAACTTCATGTGCAAGGCTATGGTCACTTCCAACTTCAGCCCACGTTGTCATGGGCTGGGTAATGGATTGGAACCATCCCTGTTAGGGGAAGAGATTTTTAAAAGCCTCTATCTCAGTTTCTATCTACATGTCACTGGTGTCTAAGGTCCCAGATACCTGGTATTTTTGGTCAGGAGGTTTATTTTTACTTCCTGGTCAGTAGCAGTGGTTGCTATGACAGTCAACTCAGGTCGTATAGGATTATCATTCCACTTATTGATGTTTTGCCCTGTAAATATTCTGGAAGGACTTTAGGTAAGTGCAACCATCCAATATATTTATTTTTCATATCTTTTGCTCTCCCAAGGCCAGAGTAAAAGACATACTGCCTTTCTTTTCCAGACTCCCCACTGGGTAAGAGTGAGAGGTAGGGGCTTGTTTTTCACAGTAACAATGGGGAAAATGTGTCCTGGACCAAGTCCCATGCTTGCCTCCATCACCATCTGCAAGGGTTGAAGCATTTACTCACCCAATCCAGGCCTCCAACACTTCAGCTACAAAAATAGGGATAATTGTATGGGCTCTAAGTAAGAGTTAGTATTAGTGGCAAAAGAAATATGGAGGAAGCACTTTGAAATCATTTAAGAGGCACATACATTTAAGGGGGACTCATAATGAAAGTCAATTCTTTTGACAATAAGCTGATTTGAAGAGAGGATGCCTTTGGCCTTGGAACATTATTTTAGATTGAAACGAAACAACCCATGATGTGAGCTTTATTTACACTACTTCCATTCCAAGAAAACAAAACAGCAAGTGTTGCAAGGTCACTGACATTTCTTAACATTTAAGTCCCACTATATATAGGAGATCAGGTAGAAATGTGTGGCCCAAACATAGAATTGCAGTAGTCTCTTCCACCGTGAGAAGACAACAATCTGAGTAGAAAATTCTTCTCTGAATCTACATTGCAATAATTGACCAATAATGTACCATTTGCCTTCTGTTGCTTGGAGTTTTAAGAAACAGAAAAGGAAAAGAAAAACAAAACAAAGTAACCACACCAACAATTTCCCGCACAGAGGGCCAATGAAATGCAGCCATGCCTATCTGCCTAACCCAGAGGAGGCCTTTTAAAATATTCCAGTCAGCCAACACTGCTTATCACTTCCCACTCCCATTTTCCCTGGAAGAAGGTGTGGGAAGTGAAGCATTGGGCAAGTGAGAAAGATCAGTTTTGAAAGACGCAGCTTTTATGTTATCTATGTTTCAGGCAAAACATCTAACTTGACCTTACTATTAAATTAATTTGGTCAATGGCTGCTGGTGGTGGAAATCACTGTTTGCCAATTTTATTATCTCATCTGGGACAAAAAATAAAAAAGTCTGGTTACACTTAGAATAAATACATCAAGGTACTGTGCATCTACAAAGGCTGATTCTTATTCAGAATGGTTGTAATATGAAACAGTGCCAAGTAGTTCGCTTACAAGGCCAAGCTCACCTTCAAAGCTAAGGCATGACAGTCATTTAAGTCATGGATGCCCTGAGTCAATGACTTAAGTTACTTGCTCAGGGGTCTTCTTTTCCTGGCCATCTGTACCAGGTCCCTTCACAACATGCTCTTTTAGTTCTCTATCTCTTTCTTTCACAGCATTTATTACGTAACACTCCTGCATGCAACTGATTAAAAGTTTATTTCTCTCCCACTGAACTATAACCATGAGGTGTGTCTACATGTATTTTGCTCATTATTGCATTTCCAAGTTTCAGTATGGAGAAGCTGCTATTAAATATTAATTGAACAAATAATAGAGTTAAAATTAGACCTGCTTGCTTGGAACAAAGACTACACAAATGCTTATAATCTCCACATCACCATGTCTCCAATTTGCCAAATTGTATTTGGCATGCCAAAGTCTGCTGAATTTAGCTAGGGACTGAAGACTTCATTCAAGCTCTATCAGCAGGAAAGAGGGTTTTAGCTCAGCCAGGGCATTAAGAATAATCTGGGGCAGATCTGAGTACACTGATTGAGAGAGTAAGATAAGGCATCTAAAAGAATCCATGAATAACTAATAAGAATCAGGTCAAATGCCCATATCTCAGAGATGACAGCATGTAGAGTTTTTGCATGGGCTTGATGGGTTGGCATTGGGCTTCAATGCAAAGGAGAGAACCATGTTTTCTTCAGGAATTTTAGAGTTTTAATGACCTCCCAGGAAACAGAAGCCATATTCTCCATCTGTAGGCTTAACACATGACTTCTGAATCAGTGTGGGGCTTTGCCATGGCTTGGTGACAAATGCAGATGCACACATGCAAAGTCTCCCAGTCAGTGGTCCAAGCTTCTTCTTTTGTAAAGTGAATGAATCTGAAGTTATTTATTAGCAACCAAATTTGAAAGGCAGAAAAGGTTGTGCCAAGGTAGCTAATGGTGTTTTATCTTCTCTCTCTCTTTTTTTTTTTGTCTAACATATACAAGAAATATTATTTTTCATTTATATTTTATGCCTCCCCATCTGTTTTTCTTGTGGAGACTCATCCATTTAAGGAAGAAGACTACATAATCATTTTATTACACAAAGGTAGAAATGAAGAGGGACCCATGTACCACTGATTCCTGTCATGGCCAGAGATGGGCTGCCAAGAGAAGGGGCGAGAGGAATTTCATTTTGGATCCATTGTGACACCATGTTTGGTAGTTTGAAAGTGTTGTGAACCCCAGAAAAGCCATGTCCTCTAATCCTGATTCAGCATTGTAGAGTGGAAACCCTTCTGATTAGAGTATCTCCTCAGAGATGTGGTGCCCCCAGTGTGGATGTGTCCTTTGATTATATTATCTCCATGACAGTGTGGTCTGCCCAACAGTGGGTGTGGCCTTTTGATTGATGGAGATGTGATGCCACCCATTCAAGGTGGGTCTTGGTTAGCTGACCAGAGTCCTTTAAACAAGGAAACATTTTGTAGAAGCTTCAGATTCAGATATAAACACAGACCTTTGGAAATGTAGATGCAGATGCTGGAGAACATTTGCTTCAGAGCTGACAGAGACAAATGTTTGGAGATGCTTCAAGTACTGACAGAGAGGGTAAATGCCTAGACACGGGCAGAGCCCAGCAGACATCACCACGTGCCTTCCCATGAAATGCTAAGCAACCCAGAACCCGGAGTTGTATCCCAGAGGAACTAAGCGACGGCCCACCAGAGTTGTGTTCTGAAGGAGCTAAGCGAAGGCCCACAGATGCTTAGAGAGGAAGCCACAGGAAACAGAGGCTGAAAACAACAGAGCCAAGGAGTAGGGGACCAGGAGATGCCAGCCTCACGCCTTCCCAGCAGACAGAGGTGTTCTGATCAGCATCAGCCTTTCTTGAGTGAAGGTAACCTCTTGTTGGTGCCTTAATTTGAACATTTTCAATGGCTTAGAACTGTAAACATAACTTTTTAAATCCCCTTTGTAAAAGCCACTCCATTTCTTGTACATTGCATTCAGCAGCGTAATAATCTAATACACCATGCAAACTCAACAACCATGACCTAACTTCTGCTGGATGAAAAGCATTTCCCCAGATGCTACAGGGGATAAAAAGATGTCCTATTCAGATCTGATCCTCAGAAGGAACTTATGCTTTGGTGAAATGAGGCATGAACACAGGAAAAATCAAAATGGATTATACATCTGTTGCATCTTCAGGCAATATACGGCACAGGAGTTATGAGTCAGGCCAAGAAAGAATAGAATTTGTATAGGTGGGAGGTAAAAGAAGAAGAGGGGGTTGGGCTAATAATAGGACACATCATACTTTAAGTGGAAGAATGGAAGAACAAATAAAGAAGGTACAAATAAGCTAAGGTCAATTTAAGGAGTTAGTGAAGAGACATATATTGATGGAGGAATATTTGAGGCAAATGGAGAGTAAATTAGGGTCAAATATTAAGGAACACTGCAAATATTAGGCTAAGAATTTTTCAAGACAAACCCAGGCCCAGCATGTAACAGCCACCTGAGAAATTACTGCTGTGGGCTAAAAATATCACTTCTAGGTTTAATAGCCAAATATTTCTTATGAGAGCAGAAAGGAAGTCACACGGGTAATAGGAAGTCACTGATGTTATTTGAACTGGAAATTGATGAGAAATACATTTAGAGATATATTGCTATACATTAGAGAAAATTATTTGATACAGTAGGGAGATTTCACTGGAGGGGTTTGAGATTGAGAAAAGGAAACCTAATTCTACAAAAGAATGTGTATCAGATCACCTGTGAAATAAAACAAAAATAGGCTCCAAAATTAAAATCTCAGGTAGAGAAATTATTATGCTTTAAAAAACTGAACTTTCAGATTAGTCAGTCAAAATTATGTAACTGGACAAAGCAATTACATTTTGAGGGTGCAGGGTTTTTCTGAGAGTCTTAATAGACTTCTTCAAAGGAGAAATGGATTACGTTTGTTTCTTTTTTCAGACTAGATGTTATTCAAATACTTTTTTTGCTTTGGATGCTGTATGGTGGGGGTCATAATTCATCCTTTTTCCATGTGAGTATTCCTTATTGTAGCACCATTTGCTGAATTTTTGTTTGGTTGGTTTTTCGTTTGTTTGTTTGCCTGTGTATTTATTTGGGAGGTGCATGGGCTGGGAACTGAACCCAGGTCTCCTGCATGCCAGGCAAGAATTCTACCACTGAATTACCCTTGAACCCCCTGAACAACCCTCGTACACCCTTGTACCCAAATACTTTTGCAGAAATAAATGCCTTGGGGTAAGAATATCACTTTTAGAAGTAATAGGCAAATACTTCATGCAATGGACAGGAATAATTATTTAAAGCACATACACAAGGGATGCATGGGTGGTTCAGTAGTAGAATGCTTGCCTTCCATGTGGGAAACCTAAGTTCGATTACTGGACCATGCATAGCCACGCCCCCTCCAAAAAAAAGTTAAAAATACATATATGAAATGAAGCCAGATAGTTTAACTACTGGCCATATTAAATACACCTTGTGAAAACCATGAACTTTAGAATATTAATAGAATAATAGTGTTCTTTTGAACAATCACCAAGCATTATGTCACTCAGCATGCATCAAACCTCTGTTTGAAGTCGTTACAATTATCCTAATTATGGACCAGCATTTCATTTGTTTAACAACTGGTTCCTAATATGACTTTACCACAAGGTAATTTAATTAACTTCAGTACCCAGGGAATTTTTTAAAAAAGGCTTTCTTTAAGCAACTGATATACTAGTTAGGGATCAGAAATCTTATTCCTATAAAATCACTTAAGAACTAAATCAAACAAAAACATTTTCATTCATTATAAATCACTATTCTACTCTCATAAACATTTTACTTAAACATTTCCCAGCAACAGGTGTGTGTGGACACACCAGGAAGCGAAACCGAATATGATCAATTGTGAAAGCCAAAGATGATGAAAGAATACAACTGGAATTAGCTGAGGCACTATTAAAATTTCATTTAAATATCCATTCCCTTGGAAACATCAATTTAATTAAAGGAGTAATAAGAGAAATTTCTAAAGCATAATTCTTCATTTTGCTGTTTGGCAATTTCCCCAATCTTCTATGCAAATGTCTTTTCCTGTAGCCAGGCTGGCTCATCTGATCTGCGAGAAACCACCCAGCCTGCCTGGTGAATGGAGAACAGGGTTACACTATCGTTTTCATCTACTCTGAAGCAAACAACTGCAATCTCTAGGGGTTTGATTCTGAGAAAATGTACCTTTTGCTTCTAAGGTAATAAGCAAATACTGTCTCTCCTAATTGTTTTGCTGGGGTTACTGTCTTTAGTTTCTTCTACTGTAAATTCTAAACTCCCTGACAACAGGAAACATGTTTCACTGTTTGATTACTTTGTTTTTTGCTGCATATCCAGACTCAGTGACGTAGGCATAACAAGGGCCATAATAAATACCTAATGATTATTCTTACCCATCCGAGGATAGTGTTACAGAACAAAACTTGCCACAGTTGGTATTTTCCTTCTAAGATGATACGAAACAGAGTCATGACCTCCTGCACTCCACTCCCGTAGCCCTTATCCCTAGGAGCTCGGGCGTGGTGGAGAGAGGGCTAGATGTCCCATGCGCCAGACAAAATGAACTCTCAAATACTGTTCTTTATTCTTATCTTAAATTTTAAGCAGGGCTTGAGTGAATTTAATATTACATCCAATGCAATATTTTTAATAAGCATTTCCTAGCAATCTAAATAAATAAGACACTTTTGGAAATACCTGTGATTTTAGCAATTGATCAAGTACCCCATTATCAGACACTGAACAAACACAATGCAAATGCAAATGTCAGTGTGACTGTGTAGACAATGTCAATACAGTGCTGATATGCATAAAATGAAATTTAAAAGGAAGAACATCTAAGTATATATTTAAGAAAATAGTGATACATCATTTGTATGTATATAAGTATGTGTATGTATGTGCATGTATATATATATATATAAAATCATGTGGGTACTGAATTCAATCAACATTGAGAGCCTACTCTGTGTAAAGAACTGTGCCATTCCTAATAAATTAAGAAAGTGAGCTAGTTTTTATTGCCACGTGTTAAAAGTTTGAAGAAACTGGTTAGGGTTCTAAACCTGATCATGTCTGGAGACCTATAAAAGAAGTCAGATTTGAGGCACACCAGCCTCCTGGTCAGTCCCATTCTCTCTGGTCACCCCATTTTCTTCCTCTTACTCTGGGTCTGCCTTTCCTATACTTTTACTATAGCAACTGAAACTTTGTAGTTGTATTCACTGAAACCTCTTGACAGTGAGAAGTTACTGATTACTTGCTGCGGTGTGGGCTGCACAGGACAAGAAAGTGTACTACCTTTAAAATAGTCATAGAAGTCAGGAAGATGGGAAATACATGCAAAGCGAATAGGGAAAAGGAAAATATACAATCAAAAAACTGGAGAGGTGAAACAACTCAACATCTGTATAATGCTTAATAGTCACTTAAATTACACATTTTATAAGGACGTTGGCCCAGAGAGAAAAAAAAATTAGCTGCCTAAGTTACATGACTAGCGAGCAAGAGCTTGAATCCATACCCCAACACCAAACGCTATGTTCTTCCACCATCCCAAACTCCAATTTGATGGACAAGTAGAAGCCATTCAGAGAGAAGGTCTGTGGGTGTGGGGGTGTATGTGTGTTATACTTTAAATCTTAAGACTCAACTCGGTCTTCTTCATAAGAAATGAAAATTTCCCATCTGTAAACAGAAATACTCAGAAAGGAATTTATTAAATGAATTCCTCTCTATGGGAAACATTGAGGTTAACAGCTATAGTTGAGAGAATGGAGAAATCAGCATGGGTGCATTTGAGCCTTTAGAGATGGGCAGGGGCTGGTTCAGAAAGACACACTCCGGTTAGGGAAGGGCAAGAGCAGAGAGTCTTAAGTGAGGAAGAGTAATGAAACAGCAGCTCCCAATGAGGAGACACTCTTCACAGCAGGAGGGAGGAAGATGACTACACAAATTAAGGAGGAAGCTAGGCCATGTCGGTCTTTAAGCTCTGGAATGAAGAGTATGAACTGACTCACAAAGGACAGTCATTACAGATGCTAAAACACTGTAAACAATGCTGTAGGAAAATTAACCTGGTGGGCATGGAAGATACACAAGGGCAGGAGCACAGAGGAGAGACAGAATCAAGGCAAGGCAACGAAACCAGGTAGGCTTCTACTGCAGTAATTCAGAAATAAAGTAAAGAGGACCCAGAGTGGGGGAGTGACAGTGAAAATGAAAAAGGAATTACAGAATTTAAATGGTGCTATGAGGCAAAGTCTGGCAAATATCGGCTGACGGGAGACAGGGGAGAAAGAAAACAGAAAGCGAAGTTTAGCTGGTGAAGGACTCTATCACACAGTTCTAGTAATAATCAAAATGAGGAAGCTCAATGAGCAATTGGGTGAATTTTGCCCTTTCACTTCGAGTCAACACTAATTATTAACATAATTAAACCTCTTTACCTGTCCTAGCAGTATCAGGATAGCTACGTTTTGACTGAATGCTGCTCTCCAAGGTGAACCTGATGGGAAAGCTGAAGAAGGGAAGATGGAAAGTCATTTGGGCCCAAATCATGAGACACATGAACACCAGATATGGAACCAATGAAAGATTTTACGCAATGGAGTGACATGATTGGGTCAACAATTTAAAATAATCACTTTGGTGGCAGCATAAAGGATGGGTGAGAAGGGAATAAATGTACATAAGGAGGAGAGCAGATAGATCAATCGTTCAGGAAATCAACAAGGAAGGGGACTTGAACCAAGACATAACTGGGTATGAGAAAAGGAGATAAAAGCAAACATACTACCACCACTTTCAAGTAGGAGCTCTAAATATCAAGTCTTAGGTGACGGACTAGATAGTAAGAGGAGCCAGGACTCAAGGACTAGTGACTATCCTACTTTCGCCATTGGGTCAATGGTGGAAACAAGTTCGTGGAGGAGTGTGAGGAACATGGTTTTTAGAAAACTGAGTTTGTAATACTGTCCAGCCATCTAGGTGGCGAGGTCTAGGAGGCAGGTGGAGTTACAAACGAGTCTTGGGGGGGGGGGGGGGGCGGGTAGAGAGAATATAAATGAGTGTTAGATTGTTCTGGCATAGATCCTGGCCAACTGTTGGTTTAGAGGCCTCTACATGGTAATTTGGGGGAAAAAAAGGTATTTAAAATAATTAAATGCAGCTTTAGGTGATTTCCCATATAGAGGAACTCATTTAATAAATTCTTATCTGAGTATTTCTATTTACAGATGGGAAAATTTCATTTCTTATGAAGAAGACTGAGTTGAGTCTAAGATTTAAAGTATAACTAACACATACACCCACACACCCACAGACCCTCTCTGAATGGCTTCTACTTGTCTATCAAATTGGAGGGAACAGGATTGGAACCAAAGATATTTTGTTTATAAATTATTTCGAGTCTCTTTATTGCAGGTGCACCTTGCCGTCATTGCTTTCCTCATCATAAACTGCTAACTCTCTTACAAAGCGTGCAAGGCATATTTTTCATTTCACTTCATTGTGAAAAAGGTGCTTCCTCTGCCAAGCTACTTGAAACTTGGTTTTGTGTTCTAAACTTACTGACAGTAGAAATAGTGAAAATACTTAGTTTACCATTAGGGCCTAAAGAAACGTGATGGAATTTCAGATGTGGAAAGTTTATATTTCTATAAATACCGAGTCTCTTTGCTAGTTTTGGCAGAGTTGCAAATGTATTCTTTGGGAAATTTAGTTCTAAAGAATTGTTCCTGTTTTATTTTTTCCCACAGAATTTACCTTCTTTTAATGTACCATATATTTATTTTGTCTATTGTCTGTCTCCGTTCACAAAGCAGTAAGCTCTGGAAGCACACAGTTTTTATCTCTAGGGCCCACTACTATATCCCCAGCACAGCCCAGATAGTAGGCATTTGATAAACATTTAGGTGAATAGATTACTATTTTTTTATTATTACACCTCAAGAACTTATACGTTTTTCCTTAGTACTTGTGGTAGAGTCAGGTGTCAACTTGGCCAGGTAAAGGTCCCTAGTTTTACTGCTGTGGACATGAGCCAATGGCATGTGAACCTCATTGGTTCCTGATTACATCCGCAGTCGGTTAGGAGGCATGCCTGCTGCAATGAATGATGTTTGATTTAATTGGCTGGTGCTTAAATGAGAGAGCTCAACATAGCACAGCCCAAGCAGCTCAGCATACCTCATCTCAGCACTTGCAGTTCAGCCCAGGCCTTTGGAGATGCAGAAAGGAATTACCCAGGGGAAAGTTGCTGGAACCCAGAGGCCTGGAGAGAAGGCCAGCAGAGATCGCCCTGTGCCTTCCCACATAAGAAAGAACCTCAGTTGAAAGTTAGTTGCCTTTCCTCTGAAGAACCATACATTAACTAAATCCCCTTTTATTGAAAGCCAATCCATCTCTGGTGTGTGGCATTCCAGCAGCAAGCAAACTAGAATAGCACTCATGTCTCAAACTCCACAGTCCAATTACTAATCATGACTTCATTCAAATATCTTAAAGAAACCCTAGGCTTATATTGTGATAGGACCGTGCAAGGCATTGGAGGTTACTGGTATAAAGGAATCAAGAAGAGGGAGACGCAGCCAAGCGTCAAAAGGTTTTACCACCCTCTTTGACAGGATAATCACAGCAACCACTTGCATTCATTACTCAATGGTCAACTGGATTTAGTCTATAAAAATTTTATATAAGCAAATCCAAGAAGAAACTATTACCATAATCCAAATTCACATTAAGAATAAGAACAAAAGGAGTCCAAACTTAGGGAATAAAAGATGAATTCTAAGTAAGCTCATGCTACTTTGCAATCAACATTTTCATTCGATATCTAAACATACTGTGGTAGTTAGATTCAGTTGTCAACTTGGCCAGGTGAAGGTGCCTAGTTCTATTGTTGTGGGCATGAGCCAATGGTGTGTGAACCTCACCTGTTACTGTTTACATCTGCAGTAGGCTAGGAGGCATGTCTGCTGTAATGAATGACGTTTGATTTAATTGGCTGGTGCTTAAATGAGAGAACTTAATGTAGCACAGCCCAAGCAGCTCAGCATACCTCATCTCAGCACTCGCAGCTCAGCCCAGGCCTTTGGAGACGCAGAAAAGAATCACCCAGGGGAAAGTTGTTGGAACCCAGAGGCCTGGAGAGAAGCCCAGTTAGAGATCACCCTGTGCCTTCCAGTGTAAGAAAGAACCTCAGTTGAAAGTTAGCTGCCTTTCCTCTGAAGAATGAAATAAATCCCCTTTTATTAAAAGCCAGTTCATCTCTGGTGTGCTGCATTCGGGCAGCTAGCAAACCAGAACAGATTTGGTACTGGAAGTGGGGTGCTGCTGCAATTTGCAAATAGTCATGTTGGACCAGTTTTTTTGATGGATAAGGGGAAGATTTTTGAGGAATTGTGAAAGAATGATGGAGAAGTCCTGGAGTGCTTGAAGAGACTGTTGGTGTAAACAGAACCACTGCCAATCTGGACAAAGGGGGACACAAAAGGAACAAACTGGAGTTTGCAGAGTGAGAACCACGGAAGTTCAGGTCTGAAGGTTTCTTGGCTTCAGAAGAGGGGAGTCACCCATATATATGGAGAGGGTGAGTTTTCCCTGAGGGCAGAGAATGAATCTCCATCTCGTTGCAGTGGAAGAGTTATGCTGCCTCAGGCCTTGGAACAGGTGTAGCACACTCCTTGGGGACTGGGGAGAGCCTGGCTGCCACCACATGGAGGGGCTGAGCATGTGCCCCAGAAATGGCAGAAAGCCCTGGTATGGCCCTGATACTTGGAGAGGGTGGAGCTGAGAAAAAGGTGGTCTCCTCATTGTCTCCCAAGGTTGATTTGAAAAGAGGCGGGCCACTGCATAGGCCCTTGGAAAGGGTGGGACTGCCACTTTTTAAACCTGAAGGATAAATGACTTTCAGACTTTGAAATCTAATGGAAGTTGCCCTGCAGGTTTTCAGTACTATTTGGGTCTTGTGACTCTTATGTTCCTTCCAATTTCTCCCTACGGAAATGAAAAGCTGTATCCTGTGACTGTCCTCCTTTGCATACTGGCACCAGATAACTTGTTTTGAGATTCACTGGTCCACAGCTAGAGAATTTTTTGCACCTTAATATTGTTTAAGGTGATGCGTGTAGCTGCCAAGTTGACAAGGGATAGACAATTGGTAGATTTAATTGTCAAGTTGGCCAGGTGAAGGTGCCTAGATCTACTGCTGTGGACATGAGCCAATGGTACGTGAATCTCATCTGTTGCTGATTACATCTGCAGTCGGCTAGGAGGCATGCCTGTTGCAATGAATGATGTTTGACTTAATTGGCTGGTGCTTAAATGAGAGAACTTAATGTAGCACAGCCCAAGGAGCTCAGCATACCTCATCTCAGCACTCGCAGCTCAACCCAGGCCTTTGGAGATGCAGAAAGGAATCACCCCAGGGAAAGTTGTTGGAACCCAGAGGCCTGGAGAGGGCAGAAGTGATCACCCTGTGCCTTCCCTTATAAGAAAGAACCTCAAGTTAGCTGCCTTTGCTCTGAAGAACTAATGAAATAAATCCCCTTTTATTAAAAGCCAATCTGTCTCTGGTGTGTTGCATTCTGGCAGCTAGCAAACTAGAACACATATGTTAGGGAGAAAATTTCCTTTTGTACTCTCTGCAATTACCTTCAGGTGATTCTTCTCTCTAGCTGCCCTGTGAGGGGGAATTATAACAATTTTTCTCCTGTCAGTTCTACTCTGATCTCAATTCCTGTTGGCAGCACCTGTTTCAACCCAGGTCCACTTTTGATATTTGGACCCCAGGGTATGGTGAGTTTGACATGTTGTTTTTATTGCTTAGCAGTTTAAAGTCTTTGTGTGTGTGTATGGGGTGGCGGGAGGAGCGAGCAGTAAAACTAGAGAATGGCCTGAGCCTATATCTTGACACAGAGCTTAAAATCACAAGACAGATACTATGGAATACATTCCCCATAAGGTCCCTGTGTCCTTCTGTTCTAGTTTGCTAGCTGCCAGAATGCAACACACCAGAGATGGATTGACTTTTAATAAAAGGGGATTTATTTTGTTAGTTCTTCAGAGGAAAGGCAGCTAACTTTTCACTGAAGTTCTTTCTTATGTGGAAGGCACAGGATGGTCTCTGCTGGTCTTCTCTCCAGGCCCCTGGGTTCCAACAGCTTTCCCAGGGGTGACTGCTTTCTGCATCTCCAAAGGCCTGGGCTGAGCTGCAAGTGCTGAGATGAGGAATGCCGAGTGCTTAGCTGTGCTATGTTGCAATCTCTCATTTAAGCACCAGCCAATTAAGTCAAAGGTCACTCATTGCAGCAGACATGCCTCCTAGCCGACTGCAGATGTAATTAGCAACAGATGAGGTTCACGTATCATTGGCTTGTGTCCGCAGCAACAAGACTAGGTATGCTCACCTGGCCAAGTTGACAACTGAATCTAACTAACACACCTTCCCTGTCCCCAGTATGACATCTAATAATTTTTCACCACCCTCTTTGATAGGATAATCACAACAACCACTTGCATTCATTACTCAACATAAATTTTTTCCTGGTCAATTAGATTTAGTCCATAAAAATTTTATATAACCAAATCCAAGAAGAAACTATTGCCATACTCTAAATTCACATGAAGAATAAGAACAAAAGGAGTCCAAACTTAGGGAATAAAAGATGAATTCTAAGTAAGCTTATGCTACCTTGCAATCAACATTTCCATTTGATGTCTAAACATATGTTAGGGAAAAAACATCCTTTTGTACTCTCTGCAAAGGTAGTGTGCAATGTAGGCCACAAGTTTTAAGTCATCAGATTATGTCTAATTTAGTTCATAGACTAACAATTGCAAATATGACAATGATATCAGCAAGGCAATACTTAAAAAGGCTCTCTTCATCTGCATAGAAGACGATTCACTTGACAGCACTTCTTTCTTGGGCAATGACTCAAATCAGCTAGACTGAAAATAAATCTAAAGGGTACACAGCTGTCATGTAGCCCCAAGTAGCTCTCTGAGCAGTAACTTGATTCATTTTCCCTTTTTGTACAACTGGTTCTGCAAACAAGATTGCAATCCAACAAATGCGTTCCCCACCCCCCCATCCCCAACTGTGAACAAGAGAGCCTTTTAATGACCTAGGGAGGATTCTATTGGACTCCTTTGCCTTAATGGATAAACTGTACATAGTGATTTCCTGATTTAATGAGAAACAGACGTTTAAACTCGATGATCTATGCGAACCAGTTACAAAAATAAAGGCTCCAAAATTAAGATAAGATTTCATCAAAGAAACGGCATCAAAGTTTGAGGGATAGACTGGTACCAGATCAGATTTCCATCTATGTCTACTGAGTGTTGGCAGTTTACTTCTTTTCACTGTAACATTCCCTTAATTTTTACTCTTTAACTTTTATTATGGAAGATTTCAAGTATATACAAAGTAGAGAGAATGGCACAATGTAACCCATGTACCCATCACTCTGTTACAACAATCGTGATACCCACCCCCACTTGTGACTATTTGAAGCAAATCCAAGATATCACATTTCATCTGTTGGCCTTTCAGTGTGCATATCTAAAAGGGAAGGAGCCTTCAACATAACTGCAACATCATAATCATACCCAATGGGTGTGCCAGTAGACGCTCTGAAAAATAAAATATTTTGCCAATTTCCCTGGTGTAAATATTCCCACCATGGCTGACTTCAAGCTATTAATTATAATGTCACTGAAATTGGAGTTGAGAAGATTTGTGGCATATCATTACACAATGCTTCCACTGTGCAGATTTGTGAGACATAAACATCTTGAAATCACAGGATAATAGCAAATTATAGTAAAATAATTAGGAAGATATTCTAGTTTGCTAGGCTGTCAAAAGCAGATACCATAAAATGGGTTGCCTTTTAATAACAATTTATTAGCTTAGAATTCTGGGGGCAGTAACAATATCCAAATCAAGGCATCATCAGGATGATACCTTCTTTCTGAAATCAGACTGTCTGTGATCCTTGGTTCCTCTGACATATGGCAAGGCACATGGCGGCATCTACTGATCTCTCCTCTTTTGGGTTTCAATGTTTTTAGTTTGCTTCTGTGGATTTCTCTCTCTTGGAATTTCAATCTCTTATAAAGGATTCCAGTAAAGATTAAGATCAACCCTGAATGAGATGGGTCACATCTTAAGATCCTACTTATGATGGGTCTACACCCACAGGAACAGATTAACTTTAATAACATACTTTTCAGGGGTACATACAGCTTCAAACCTTCATACTCTACCCTCTGGACCCCCAAAAGACATATTCTTTCCAGATGCAAAATATATTCATCCCATCACAATATCTCAAAATCCTTAAATCATTTCAGAAATAATATTAAGTACAAAGTCTCATCAAAATTGGTTATCGGCTTCAAATCCTTCAATAAGGTTCTGAAAGGTTGTCCGATTAGATGGTTGGAATTCTCAGCATTTTCTCATAAGCTGAGAAACCTCATCTGGACAGTTAGGTGGACATGGCAAATGTTTTCCTTCTTTTAATGTATTCACAAGTCTTGTTACTGTCATCTGGCCGTGAGTTGGGTCTATCATTTTCAGGAACAACGCCATGGGACTGGAGTCCGAATCACAGTAAGTCAGCAGCTCATGCAGAGTCACTCCAAAAGACCAGACATCAGAGGCAATGTAAAATTTACACTGAATTAAACATTCTGGAGCATACCAAAACACAGGGCTGTCCCGATCATCCTTGACTGTGTAGTACTCCTTATCAGTTTCAATTGCTTTAGTTAAACCAAAGCACTTTTAAAAATAACCATGTATAACATATAAATTTCACTGTTTTATCAGTTTCCCTTTCTCCCTAACAAATATCCAGCAACAACAAAAAAATTTAATGGAAAAAGTATGTATCCTGTCTGAAAGACACAACAAATTTCTGAGTCTGTATCTGTGTTTAAGGCACACCAGTTGTGCTTAATAAGGACTTTAAATCTGGCAACTTGGTGACAAAATATCAGAAAACACGTAGGCACGTCCTCCTTTCAGAGTGAATATGCTACCCTTTCATCTGGCTGCTTTACCTTTACCCAGCATAACAAAATGGGCTTTGAGGAGTTGACCAAAGTAATAGCTGCCGGTTGATATGAAAGATATTTCTGGCATGTAAATCAAACAAAAATGGACTTAGCCAGTACTCTAATATACCCTCAAATTTCAATACCTGTACAGTGATAGACCAAGCATTCTTGAAATATTAGATACCAGTTAGTATACTGTTGTTTCTGTACAAAGATGAGTATATTCCTGTCACAAGTAGGACTTAAACTTTGAGCTGTTTCTCCAGTTGTGGCTTAGCTCCTGTCCCCTTGGGTGACCAGTGGTACCCATTTTTTAGAAAACTGATTATGTGCTGGGGGGGGGGCAGCCATGGAATATATACTTTGCTGCATGATATTAACTTGAGAACTCAGCCTGTGCCGCTGCTTTCCTATGCAGTATACCTTTAATCGGGACTGATCTCAAGAGCCTGGGCGCTATCATACATGCTTTAAAGAAGTGTCGATGTATGTCCTTTCATAACTCTCCCACTTCAGGGCAAGTTGTTCCAGTTTTTGTTTTGGATGCTGTATGCACCTAGTCAGAATATATACCACATACACTATACTTCTTAGAGTGTTTCAGTACTTGCCCTCCACCTACATGGATCGATCACTGTTTTTACCATCACCCTGTGGCACTTGAAAGGTAAGGTCCAGCTAGAGGCACTATGGAGGTCAGGATCTACTAGACAATCTTCAGTTTCCTTGGAGGTAGCTGAGTAATCAAAACTGGTTAGAATCTGATTTAATGTGAACCATAAAGACCTTTACGACCAAGAGCCTGAAAAGCATTGTTAATGCTATCTAGCCGTTGTTCAAAATTGTTACTTTTCACTTTTTTTTAGCCTGAAAAACTGTTCAGGATTGTTTCAGTGGCAACAATATACATGCCATTTAATTTGTTCAGTAGCCCTACATCACTAAGGTCTCTGTCATGTCAAACCTGTGGCCACAATATATGCACTTTGTTTACTCTTTATACAAATAAATGTACTAAAGACTTCAAAAAAAAGAAAGAAAAAAATTGGTTATCGGTATGAGTCTGTGCTGGAGCACAATCCCCAGTCTGTGGACATGTGAAACTTACAGAACAAGTTATCTGCTTCCAAAATACAAAGGAGGGACATTCACAGGATAAGCACTTACATTCCCATAGGGAGAAACTAGAAAGGAAACAGGGTCAAGGGACCAAAACAATTCTGTAACACTGCAGGGCATACTCCATAAGATTTCAAGCTCTGAGTCATCTATAGAAGGATTCTTTGGGACCTGATTGATTGGTAACCCCACCCTTTCCAAGTGCTTGCTCTCTCCAAACACCGGATGCGGGCTACAATATCTTCAAGCATTTGGGTGATTCTCTACACTCCCCTAGGCATCTGAAAACAATGGGGCAGTAGCATGCTTCCTGAACAATGGGGCAGAAAACCCACCTCTCCAACTCTGGGACATATTCATCCTTTCCCACATACATCGGTGGGTCCACTTTCTCAGCCTGAGAAGATGTCTTCAGTCTACAACTCTGCTTCCATGGTTCTGCCTTTGAAGTAATTTTTCCTTCAATCTGTCCCATTTCTTTCCCTTTTAGTCCAGACTGGCAGTGGTTCCATTCATACAGATCTCACAGAAAACTTGTCCGTTTCACATGTAGTGTACAGGGGTCCAAACCATCAGACAGTAGAACTTTCCATAAATCCTTCCTGGCTAACCACTTCAAATTCTTGCACTGAAATGGTTGACTGGCTCCAAGTTCAGTTAAACCCTTACATGGGTATTATTCTCTGGGAACTTGTGTTTTGGAAGCTCAGAATTTTCCAAACCATCAGTTTCTAGTTTCTTTGTACCCAGGAATTCAGTTCTCAACTTAGCCCTATCCTCTTGCATTAATATAAGCTGCAAGGAGAAGCCAGGCTGCATCTTCCACCGTAGTTTGGAAATCTCCTCAGCTAAATATCCAAGCTTGTAACTTTCAAATTCCACCTTCCATTCAAACATCAGTACCTAATTTTGCAAAGTTCTCTCCACTTTAAAACAAGGATCACCTTTCTTCCAGTTTATAATGACATATTCACCATTTCTAAGGCCTCACTGGAAGTACCATTAATGTCTATACTTCTACCAACAGTCTCTTCAAAACAATCTAGGCCTTTTCTATCAAGCACCTCACAATTCTTCCAGAATCTATCCCTTATGCATTTATAAACCCACTCCCACAGTTTTAGTATTTGCAATAGCAGCATTCTGCTCTACTAGTACCAAAATCTGTTCTAGTTTGCTAGGCTGCTGAAAGGAGATATCATAAAATGGATTGCCTTTTAGTAATGGGAATTTATTAGCCTACAAGCTTACAGTTCTGAGGCTGTGACAATGTCCAAATCAAGGCATCATCAGGATGATATCTTCATCTTCTTCCTCAAGGCTGGTTGCCTGTGATCCTGGACTTCTGTGTCACAGAAAAGTTTTAGTTTGTAAGTTGCCAGAATGTGATATACCAAAAATGGAATGGCTTTTAAAGAGGGAATTTATGAAGTTGCAAATTTACAGTTCTAAGGCTGTGAAAATGCCCAAATTAAGGCAAAGTTTAAAAAATCCAAATTAAGTTATCCAGGTAAATATACCTTGGTTCAAGAAGGCTGATGATGTTTGGGGTTTCTCTGTCAGCTGGAAAGGCACATGAGGACATCTGCTAGCTTTCTTTCCCAGCTTCTTCAATGGCTTCCCTGGGGGCATTTTCTTCCTTTATCTCCAATGGTCTCTGGCTGTGTGGGCTCTGTCTGCTCTCTCCAAAATGGTTCCCTCTTAAAGGACTCCAGTAAGCAACCCCACCTTGAATGGGTGGAGACACATCTCCATGGAAATCATTTAATCAAAAGTTACAACCCACAATTGGGTGGGTCACATCTCATGGAAACAATCATAAAGATCCCACCCAGTTCTACTGAATGAGGATTAAAGAACATGGCTTTTCTGGGGTCTACAACAGATTCAAACTGGCACACATGGCAAGGCACATGATGGCATTTGTTGTTCTCTCCCTTCTCCTCTGGATTTCACTGCTTTCAGCTTCTTGCTTCCATGGCTTTCTCTCTGTCTGAATTTCATTCTTTTATAAAGGACTCCAGTAAGAGGATGAAGATGCACCCTGAATGACGTAGGTCACATCTTAAGATCCTACTCACCTAAAGATCCTACTTACAGCGGATTCACACCCACAGGAATGGATTAATGTTAAGAACATGCTTTTCTGGGGTATGTACAGCTTTAAACCATCAAAGAAGTTATGAGTTTTGAGCATTATTTTTGCTTTTAAAACCTTAATTGTTTAAAGGCCATGTTTAACAATCAGCTTGCAAAACTCCTGGAAATGTAACAACCAGTTCTTGCAATTCTGTCAGTTCCAGCATAACACTGAATCAATCAAATGAACAATTCCTTAATATTGCAAAATATCCAAATTTCTCTAATGTTGCCAAATATCCAAATTACACTTTATCCTTAGCAGTTAGAGACACGTTTTAGGCAGGAAGGAAGGGGGAACTTTGCTTCAAAAAGCTAAACCAAAGTGTTGTGCTTTCCAAATGGTCCAGTGCCGCTTTCTGCATGTGACTCAGACTGTTGTTAAAAGTCCATTTCCAGGAGGTTAAATTATTTGCCATCATGAAAATGTACTTTCATTCACAAGGGAATCATAGTGATGATTTTATTTTTCTTTCACTGCTCATTCTCAGTTTCCCAAGAGAAAAAGAATTTGAAAAGGATTGGGACAAGGGACTTAGAAGAAAGGGAAATAAGTCCTCTCTAGGTATACAACTGTGCTATTTAAAAGTGTTGTGTACCCTAGAAAAGCCATGTCCTTTAATCCTGATTCAATATTGTAAGGTGGAAACCCTTTTTATTAGACGATTTCCACAGAGATGTGATCTTTCAAGTTGTGGGTATGAGCTTTTCCTTAGACTATCTCCATGAAGCTGTAGCATACCAAATTGTGGCCATGGCCTTTTAATTAACGGAGATGTGATTCCACCCATTCAAGGTGGGTCTTGATTAGTTTACTAGAGTTCTTTAAAAAAGGAAACATTCTGAAGAAATCTTAGATGCAGATGCTTGCAGAACAGTTGCTTCAGAGCAGACAGAGACATGGATGTTTGGGGATGTTTGGAGTGCTGATAGACAAAGCAGATGACTAGACATGGACAGAGACCAGGAGACATTGCTTTGTCCCTTCTCATGAGATGCTGAGAAAGCCAGAACCCAGAGTTATGTCCCAGAGGAGCTCACTGAAGGCTCACAGATGCTTAGAGAGGAAACCACTGGTATCATAAGCCGGAAGCAATGGAACCAGGAACAAGGACCAGCAGATGCCAGCCATGTGCCTTTCCAGCTGAGAGAGGTGTTCCAGATGGCATCAACCTTTCTTGGGTGAAGTAACCTCTTATTGGTGCCTTAATTCGGACACTTTCATGGCCTTAGAACTGTAAACTTACAATACATTTCCTTTTAAAAAGTCATTCCATTTCTGGTACATTGCATTATGGCAACTTAACAAACTAATACAACAACCATAAGCTGATGAAGTATTCCAAGAGAGGAGGATTCCTGAGCTGTGAACAGGCTTAAATAAAGTGGTGTTGCCATTCCTGATGAGATGCTATGCTGAACTGCATTCTCACCTTGAGCTTTTGGACAAGTAAAGCTCTTAAGTCCAGTCAATGAACCAGTGTATTCATGTGCCTGCCCAGATGCCACAGTATACTTTCACACACCCCCACCCACCACCATATTTTGTCCCAGACTGCCTTTCCAAATAATTTCCCACTATGCATTTGAACAAACCCTCTATTACAGAAAAGCCAGCCTATCAACTGTCCCCAGAACACATAATGTATCTTTCAAGTTTGTCATGAAAAATTTCTAACACATAACAAATAACATTACCCTTCACTACCATATAATTAATACCCAAATATAACAATTAGCAACATATATGCCGCCCATGCTCAGGACTATTTTGAAGCTAATCCTGGAAGTTGCATCTGTAATTATTTCAATACAGCATACATTCTTTCTGACACACCTCTGCACATTTTCTTTCCATCCCCTTCTTATCTCTCCATATCCTACTTCATTCTGCAAGGCTCAGCGAAGATTCCACCTCCTACATTGTTTCCACTGAGCCTGTCAGTCATATGTCTCTTTGGGACATTTCTCTTATTGCTGTCCTATTGTTGTTTCTTATTTCCTAAGCAACACACTCCCGATGTCATTGGCTTGGAAAGTAGGAAACTTCTCTCACTACAGATACTGCTCAGTAATAAAGCTTAGTAGATAAGAACTACAGGGTGGCTACTTAGTTCTATAAAGTTTAGGCTCACAGTTTTATGGAACATACTGATTGAATTCCTTATGCGGGAAATGACTCATGGTACAGGAAAGGTACCATGCATGCAGACGCAGCACGAAGAGGTGGGAAGAACACTGGGTACAAAGCTAAAAGGCCTGTATTCTTGTCCCAGCCCTTACGTCTATGTCTTATTTTGGGTATAATGTATGACTTCTCTGAGCTCACCCATCAGTGAAACAGGAATTTATCTACAACCCTCCTGCTTTCTCCCCTCACTGAGTTGTGAGAATCAAATCCCCTCACTGGGTTGTCAGAATCAAATGAGATTATTATATATGTAAAGATGCTTGGTAATTGATAAAGTATATTGCTATTGCACATCATTATCTGTAAATACAGAAACTATTGATATAAAAGGAAACCTATTGTTTAGGATACTGACTGTATGAGAATATTTTTAACCTCTCAATAGGGAAAAGGGAGTTTACAGATTAGATGGGACACAGAACCAGCAAAACTAACATGAAAGGAATAAGAGCACACTTAGTTTCTTTCTGAGACCTAAAAACCACTGCCTTATAATTAAAACAGACAAATTGAGAGGAATCCTAAAAAGGATTACAAAGGAAGCAAGATATTTTGCTACATATAAAATAATGTGTTTATATTATAAAAAAAATTGCCACATTCTCCAACAAAATGGTTATAATTCTGAATTTATGCTTTAAGGAAGCTTTTGATTTCAACTTTGCATTCTGCTTTGCCAAAAAATAATCATTAATATCAAACCGCCAACATTTATCATGTTACACCGAATGCTACTTAAATTACAATGGAATAGAGTTCTCTTCTTCCTCCAGTAGAAAAGATAATAGATGGCTCTATCAACAAAAATACTGTTCTACAAACCACACTGCAAAGCTGCTTCAGTGCGTCCCATGAGAGATGTGCAAATAGGTTTGGCCTATCCAAATCTCCTATTGGAATATTATTACTGTAAATTTTCTTTAAAAGAAAATAAATATTCAGGGGTTGGGGAAAAGGTTTAGTTTTTAAAACTCTGTATAATCTAGGCCAACATAAGAAAAAGGGTTTTTCCATTTTGGACGGTAATAAAAAATCAGCAACAGTCGACAAAACAACAGCTGCTAAACCTGGCAAATCCTAATGAGATTTATCAGGTCAAAATCATAGAAATATACAGAGAACATTTCAAATTTCCCAGCACATTGACAACAAAGTACCAACACAATCTCATTAGGAAAGGAAACATTTTAAGAGAGAACTTTTTGTAAGACCTAGCCATGTGTAACATCACTGAGGATTTCATGGGAGAGGAAAGACAGTAAAATCCAAAGAGCAAATTACAGAACAATATTTCCCTTTTCTCTATTCTCCTTTCCATCTCATCAAACTTCCACTGCACAAGCCAGGTAACTTGTACATCTTACCCTCCATATACACACAGAGACGTTTTAAGCTGTTTTTCAAAATCGAGCTATGATTAGAATAATATTTCTTGTGTACATTACTTAGAAATAAGGTACAGAGTCACTAAATT
Organism: Tamandua tetradactyla; assembly: GCF_023851605.1. Taxonomy (NCBI): domain Eukaryota; kingdom Metazoa; phylum Chordata; class Mammalia; order Pilosa; family Myrmecophagidae; genus Tamandua; species Tamandua tetradactyla. The sequence goes on from NC_135337.1 coordinate 35,203,015, forward strand.
CGTTCCCCTCATGTACAACAGAAAGAAACAAAGGCGTTTCAAGAGTTTTAACAAATAAAAAGGAGTCATACCACCTAGACTTATGTCCATTTGAATACTATTAGCCAGGCTGATCAATTAGTATCAAAGAATTTTCAAGGTTAAAGTCTACATTCTTAAAACTATGCATTAAAAATGTGAAGGACCATAGTTTTTGTACTTGTCCATTTGCTGACTAACATTGAATTTCAGATACTGTGAAAATTGAATAAGTTTCAGGCTGTAAATAAAGATAGATACTTTTCTGATCTGGTTCTGGGCAGCTATTATTTCTTCTAATTTGTCTGCACTGTGTCTATTAAATCAACAACTATATGAGCCTAACCTTTCAGCATTCAGTAATTTGACTCTACCTCAAAAATAAACAGGAAAAAGTAAATTTAAGCCTAACTAACTGAAATGACAAATTATAAATCATGAAAATACAAACGAGATGGAGTTCGCCCTAACCCCGTGTCTTCTAAACAAATAAAACAAACAGACCCAATATGAAGACAGAGACTCTAATAGGCAGCTGTTCTGAAGTTGGAGTAGTCAGATATGTTCGTGTATTACGGTAATCATAGAAGCCGATGCTCATAGCCAGGTAACCTCAGTTTAAATGATTCTGATGCCTTACATCAACTAACTAACAATGCTATGAGTAAGTTAACAACTTACTCCTCAACAACTATTAGAGTTTTTCTCCAATTTAAAAATGAGGCAACTTAGGCAGAGTTACATGACTTATCTAAGCCCGTGCAGCTAGTAAACTTGTAATAGTAAGCTAGCACCAATGGGAATGGACTTCAAAGAGATCTTTGAGGGGAATAAAAAGTAACTTAGCTCAATGGAATAAACAGTAGATTCCATGAATGCATTCATTCATTCGTCAAATATTTATGAATATTTTATGGCAGGCATTGGAGACTCAACAACGGTAAATAAAACTGATGAGCTTCCCAAAGAGATGCCATTTTGCCTCATGGAATCTATGGTTTGATGGGAGAGACAAAGGCTAAACAAGTAGTTTCACAACTATTTCATTAAAATCACAGGAAGTACTGTGGGTAGTACCTTGCTGTGCAGGAGACATTAAGCTGGAATTAAAAGGAAGTAAGGGACTCATCCAGATGGAGCAGGAGGTAGAGATTGAGGGACCCCTTCCCCTCCAAAAATAAATCCTGAGGACAACAGAAGCTGAATGGAGGAAGAGGGATAGGCCACTGCCAGGTCTCTGCCAGAGAGTTCAAAACTCTGCCCTAGCAGATAATACTCCTCTCTACTCCCTCATCTACAAGGTGGGTATACAGTCAAGAAATTAAAATCATCTCAAAGGTACAAAAACAAACATGCTCAGGGCCAGGAGATCTTGGTCCAGTTTCATCTTTGTGGTACATGAGAGTAGCCTGTTTTTTCAAACTTCCAAGGCTCCAGGAATTTTAACCATCTTAGTAAAAATCCATATGCCACATTTAAATTTTAAACCACAGATTCCATTAGTCAGTTATTAAGAGAGGAATTGCTAAAATTAGTATGAACATTTGATTCCTGGTATTAGTCAATCCTTTGTGTTTGAAAGAGACTGTGAGGTTGGCTGCCTGAGACACATGGTGTAGTAGTAAATGGAAGTGAAAAAACTGAGGAGACAGAACTCTTGACTTGTCTACCATCTGCCTTAGCTATAGCCAAGTTACACAGTCTTTCAGAATACCAGCTTCCTAATTCCTAAAAAAAAAAAAAAAAAAAAATAGAAATAATTCTACTTGGTCTACTTACTACCTTCAGATTAATGATAACATCAAAAAACAACAATAAAACTTACCTCCGCCCAGGAGGCATCAGAGAACAGTCATCCATGAAGGAGTAAACTACTCACAAATCAAAGCTCTGCTCTCCCCAGGCCAGGAAACCTACCCAAGGTTCCCACAGTTTTCAAGCCTTAGGGAAGACAAGGAGCTGTCCTGCATGGAGTAATTACCCGGATCCCTTTGCTCTTCTTCGTGCAAAAGGAGTCATAATTCGTTCTGTAAAATAAACACTTCTTCTCCCAGATCGTTCTCATTTTAATTCAGAAGACATTCACATATACAAGCTATGATTTTTAAAACTGTGCTTTTTAACAAACTGAATATTCAGCAGTTACCTGAGATTTGAAGATCTGGGAGATCTGATAAATATTTAGGAGAGAGCTTAATCTATTCCTTCTTCGAAAGACTATTGAAAAGTTACTTTAAAACTTCAGGAAGCATAGTTTTACATGAGTAATTCCCATAGGATCCTTGTGATGGGAGCCAATGGGAATACTTAGGCCTATGACTTGTGTCCTCTTCTCCATCCCCTCTGTCCTACTTGGTCTTCCCAATCCGATTTCCCTCTTCGCCAACTCATCCTCCAGACAGCTGCCAGAGTTACTTCCCAAAACAAATTTAATATTCCTTTCTGCTTCAAAAACTTCCTTGATATTCCTAGACCGCAGCTAGAGAAACTAGCACTTTATAGGGTTGAAAACACATCTCTACACTGGCTTCAGACAGACCCTGGGCCAGAGTCAGCACTGGATGTTCCAATTCTCACTCTAAAGTGAGAATGCTCTTGCTCATCATTCATGCCACAAAGGAGGAAGGCTGACCATGTATGTATCCTAAAGGTTCATAATGTGTGGGGTTGATTCCAAGCATATCTTCACACCAGTGCTGGGGTCATTAGAGCAAAACACAAAGTCAGTCAAACAGATTCATCCGGCAAAAGGAAAGGAGTCACATGGAGAAAGAAACAAGATTCTGGAGCTGGAAGGAACTTTGGGCCCTCATGCCATAATGCAATAGGCACATGGAGCATTTAACTTGTTTAGGTCCAAACATTTGCTTCATCTACCACAACTTGATGTTCTAAAATATTGTGTTACATCCTTTTAAACTGTATGCGGCCTCCAAATTTGAGCAATACAAAAATTTTTTGAAATAATATATTTTAAAATAACTGTTCAGAAGATGGATGCAACTGCAATATTTTATTTACTCTTTGGGTAATTCATTAGGGGATTCAAGTAAAATACATGAAGATGTAACATGTGAAAGAATGAACACACATGTAGAAGACTGAAAGACTACCTGGATCTTACAAAAAATGCTAATTTTCATAACTGAGAGAATATGTCGTTGTAATTCTAAAACGATCACAAAATTAGCACCTGTTAATAGTTTAACCAACTTCTTAAAAAATTCAATGGCCAGAAGCAAATACTGCAAGGTACTGGTAATCAAAATCAACTTTTACTTAGTTAAAAAAAAATCTAGTACAGCATAAATATCAAAGGGGGAAAAAACCTAAGCTAGTAAACGTACCCTATTGAAAAGGCTGAGTTTAACAACACAAAATCAAGCACAGGTGGTTCAGTAGGAGAATGCTCACTTTCCACGTGGAAGACTTGGGTTCCATTCTTGGACCACGTACCCAGGGGAAAAAAAAAATTCAAGCAATGGAGATCAATGACTAGTAAGCCTTAAACAAAACTGGCCCAAGGTTTGCACCCATGTGATACACTTCAGCCTAAGTATTTGTCCATTGCAATGAGGTGACAATGTCTGTTGCACCAACGGCTATACTGCATCCCTCCACAGACTCCCACTGGTCTTCCTGCACCTTCTAGGCACCTGGGGAGAGAAAGGATTGGTGACATACAGGACGATGGGAATTGTATGACCCCCAAATCAGTCTGTGCCCCAGGACATCTATCCCCATTGGGCCGGTCTTGTTCTACTACCAATAATAAGTCATACCTGAAAAACCTAGATCCCTTTCTAACATTTGCAAACCACACAGGAGATGTTTTTTACGCCTCCCTTGCTCTTTATTTCTATGGTGCTCATCACCTTAGTAACTGGGCACACAGGTGAAAAAGTAGGCTGGAAACACTCCAAAAGGTAGGACAGGTCGGGATGGGGGAGAGTATGAGGCAAAGGACCTTTACTGATTGAGAGAAAAGGGTACAATTATTTCTTCTGTGGAGATTTCAATGCATTATGGGGCAATTCTAACTGAAAATTTAGGTTTTCTTTGCCTTTAAGAGAGCAAAGAAAAAAGCAGCCTAAAAATTCAATAAATATCAATATCTATCAGGGGTAGAACTGCTAGGCTAAGACAGCTGTATTTCATTAAAAAATCTAAAGATGCAAATTGAAACCTTAAACAGCATCTAAATTTGGAAGCCATGTACTTATTCCACAGTGTGGATGATTACTACTCAAATTTTTTTGGTTATATTTTCGTACTAAAAGTTGAGACATCTGTTAAGGAAGTGTGGTTGGGAAGATAAGCTGATACAGTGAATATTTCCCTGAAAGTGACAAGTTTATCTTCCAAGTACTGTTTCTGTATAAAATGTTCCCAAAGGAAATCCTGGGAGGGGTGAGGGACACTGTTTCACCTTAGGGAGGCGCTGCTTTGATTGAAACTGGGGCAAGGCCTTTCCCATCTCTAACCCCTCTGCTGCCTTACAGTCAGAGACAGTCAAAGGTATTATCAGTTTCTATTCATTCTTTAAAACAATGACTTGCCAAAGTTTCATTTGCAAGAAAATCCTTCTCCTCCAAGATCTCCATTTCCTTTCTTGCTTTTTTCCTCTCCTGCTGTCAGCCTGAATTCTCCTTGGTCATATTTTTCTAGGACAGTAGTAATGCTTGGGATGTTATTTATGTTAAGCTACTGGTCAGGAAATAGGAAAAGAAGACACACCAGACACATAAACTCTTTGCAAAGTTTCCCTCTATGCAAATCAAAGTAGTACATATACAAAAAAAGCAGGAGATACTTTCTGAACTACAATTGTTTCTATTTCTCACTTTCTAAGGTCAGAGTTGCTGAATCACAGTCTAGAGAATTTAACAGTTCAACTACTTTCAAATTTTAACGGAAAAAGCAAAGGACAACCCTGCAGGAATCTCATTGATTCAACCACTACCTAGTTGTGATTCTGTGGACAATTTTTACTTTGCCTTTCTCAACCTTAGTGTCTTGTTGGTAAAAAGAATGAACTGAGGGAGAATATGGGTGTGAACTTGGGGGCCTAAGCATGATTTCAAGGCATGGTACCATCTCATGTACAGGAATAGGTATGCATTATTCTGAGAAAGACTTTCAAAGACAACTATCATACAAAAAAAGTTAAAAATCAATAGATACTCTCTAAGATCTCCTCCATGCAACTCTAAAATACTATGATTTAAATCAACTTATTCACAGTTGATTATCCAAACTCAAGGCCTTGAACTCTGACTCAGTTGAGTGTAATATTCAGGTCTTCTCAAAAGTTCCCACCCAAGGGAGGCCATCCCTGACCGGCTTATCTAATCCCTATGCCAACTGCTCTCTAATTCTTTACTCCGCCTGAGTTTTCTTCACAGCACTTACTACATAACATTTTATCTTGCATATGTTTATTGTATAACTTCCCTCCTCTAGGATGTACGCTCATGAGGGTCTTTTTTAATCTTACTGCTGGATTTATTTCTAGCGCCTGGTGTCCTGCCTAGAACATATTAATTGCTCCAAATATGCTAAAAGAATTAATTTTTAAAAGTTCATAAAATGAATCATGTCAGAATAAAAACTCAAACTATTTTATTTTTTAAAAATCTGAGGGTCTGCTATGAGCCAGGCTCTGTAGTAAACAGTTGGGAGCATATACAGCTCACCTAATCCCTAATCTTCATACCAACATTTAAGGCAAGTTTTACAATCCTTATAAAATAATACATCTCTGAAAAGAAGCCAGACATGATATTACAGAAAAAAAGTCACTTTCTCAGGATTCAAGTGCCAAGTTTGTTGCTAAACTTGTGGAGTTTACTTAGACAAATCATTTACCCCTTAAGAATTCAGTTTTCACCTTTGTATAATGGAGATAATTATTGCCCCAGCTACTTCAGGTCATTAGGAGAATAAATTTGGATACTAAAAAGTCTTAGTTTGTTAGAAGTGATATACCAACGTATATTACAATAGGTACGTGGTGGGGGTTCCTTTGGAGTGACTCAGGAAAGATTAGCTGTAAACTGTTGGGAGAAGGCAAGAGAATAGGGGATAGTTAGCTGTACAGTGTCCACTCACACTGGACCAGAGCATCCCAATAAAGGCTCAATAAAGAAAAGCCTTAAAAAGGACTCTCTGGAGATGGCCAGACTCAACTCCAAACTGTACTGAGTAACTCTTCCTTCAGACTGCATTACTCTGTAAAAAAAAAAACCCTCAAATTTAGCCTTGGACCAAACTTTTTGTATGTTATAATTCACAACCTCCTCCTGGAAAGAAATTAGCATTCTTGATAAAATGCTTAAGCAATTTTTTTCAGTGGGATTAAGATTTGTTCTTAGCAAACAGCCCCCCCCACCGCCGACCTCACTGTCAGTCAACAGTTGCCAGTGACATTCTTTTTGTTTGTAGCCTCACAACGGCTATGCACAATTTCCAAATGTTCTGTTCTGTTCCAAGAGTCTGTCCATGCGTTTTTAAAATGGATATCAGTTGGGATTAAATCACTCTGGTATTAAATTAATTCCATCAGGTGTATTTAAAAGGGTGCTATGCAGTAAGCAGGCTCTTTTCTTATTAAATGTCTCTGCCTATCAGGAGGGAATCTTTAAATTGATCTACTAGAAGACTTGTCCTTTTCCCTTTGAATCAAGCTAACTTGATTCATAATTTTTCTTTAGCACTAAACCCGTGTTCATCAGACTGGGGTATGCAGTTTTGGGACCTTTTCTTTCCAGGGGCTGGGGGTGGGTGGGTAATATTCCAGTGAAATGTATTTCCAGGTGTACACTAACTCTTTACTCCAAGTATATGCTTCAAAACACCTGACTTCTTGCTGGTTCTTTCCAGCCCCAAGCCTATCCTTTTCCCATTCATCCTTCTCCCACATTACAAAAGGTAAATATTTCACTATTCAGGAGTCTGCTTATGGTATTTTGCCTTGGAACATAAAAATCTCCAGGGCCCTAAGCAAAGGCCATTTTGAAATACCTGCCTGGGAGTAGATGCTGAGAAAGTGATGGTTTTCATGACTAAAAAATGAATCCTTCTGGAAGTCAGGGGAAAGTTTCCTTTTTTTTTTTTTTTTTGAATAAAGAGGACTTAATCAAGCTGTCAGGCAACAGAACACTGAATATCATTTGTGACCGATCACTACATAATTACTGGCACATACTCGGGAGTTTAAAAAATAGAGTAGAATTATACTCTCTTCATTGCCATCTACTTCTTTATGTGGCAAGATTTCTTAAGCACTTATATTTTAAAAGGAACTCTTGATTTCATTATAAAGCCTATCTTATTCCAGGAATTCATATGCCCTTATGAATAAACTAGTTTTAAGCCCCATGCATATCATTAAGAGATTATTTACTTGTATTTAATAATTATCCATCAAAAAGCATAATATATTTATTGTCTTAATCAACTGTGAACTAGTAAAAATAATAATTCAATCTAAATGAAATGTTACTTAACATTTACAGCGTTATTGTCACAAGGACTTTTTAAAGAAATATAGTGTGTGGGCCTCAAAAGTATAAGGTAATCAATGAAACACATGAATTTATTCATGTGTTTTTAAAATGGATGATGATGAGTATCAAATCACTTTGCTACTTTAGTTCCCAATGGGCACATTTAAGAGAATCAGCAAAATATTTCAATATTTATAATATCAGAAATTTCATTTTTTGCAATAATTTAAAATTATGATAAAAATTGAATATGTTAATTTTAAAAATGTGTGAGAAAGGCACAAAGAGTTTTAAACTTCTTTTAGGGGATACCAGAAGAATGTTCAGGGAGAATGTTCTAAATTATGTAAACCAACAGTCTACTTTGACCATTTAAAATTTTGACTCCTAAAAGAAAAATGAAGCCAGACAATAAGGCTCTAAATGTTAAGTAAAATTTCATTTGGATTGAATTATGATTTTTACTAGTTCACAACTGATCATAAAAGTGCAAAATCTGTCCCAAGCATTTCCAACAAGCTGCCAAATCTGAAACTCTGTACACATTGAACGCTCAATAAACACGAGCCAGTTGACAAGGTATTTAAGGCATTCAACTATATTAATAGCATATATAAAGTACTTCCCTGCTTCTAATCATCAATGAGATCCTCTTAATTATTTGTCAGTCAAATATATAATAAAGTTTGTTATTGAAATGAAGCCCTGGACGAAGTAGTAAGATGCTGAATATTATTCACTAATTCTCTCCCAGATATCCATTTACCAAGTGTCCATTTACAAGGTCTGACACCTGACCCAGGAAACCCAGGAGATGAACAAAACATATTCTTTGCCATGAAGGAGTGCCTGGGGGAGGCAGGAATGCACTATGTTATAGGTACATCTGATAGATGTACAAGGCTCAGAGGCAGAACAGGAGGGAGTGAGGGTCTCTTGAGGGTGGTAGGCAGAGGGACAGTTTCAAGAATGGTCTTTCAAAATCAGTATGCTTGAACTGAGTCTTAAAAGATGGGCAGGTGTTTGTTAAGAGGATAAGAACATACCATATGGAGGGAATGAACAAAGCTGTGGAGTAAATCCGCCAGGCTAGCTAGTACCCCCTCCTCTCTGAACTGCATATAGTTTAGAGCAGCTGGTGTGGGGCGTGGGGGTGAGTGAGTGCACTGTGGCCACGGTGCATGCATTACAGGTTTAGAAAGAACAGGTTGGCAAAAGGTGAAGTAGAAGTCAGACAAAGGAAGACCTGACTGTATTGCATGCCAAGGTGAACACTCTGGTCCTGTGGCAAAGGGAGTCAATAAAGAGTTATGAACCATGCAGTGATGGCATGAGGTCCGCCTTTCAGAAAGATTACCTTGTTGTCAGGGTAGAGAACAAATTTGGCAGATTAGAAGATTAGAAGACTATTAGCAGTGGTCTTGGAAAAAACTTAAGGTGGTAAAGGGATTGGAGAGGAAAGGTGATGAGGGGAAGAAATTTAAGGATACAACATCTAGAGACACTGATTGCCAATTGTATTAGGAGTTTGTCTAGCAGGAATTGAAGCAAAGAGAAGCCCAGGATGAGTTCTAGGTTTTTCTGGGTTACATAATTAGGTAAATTGTATTGTTGTCAAAATACAGAATATGAAGATGAACAATGGATTTGGAGAAAGAGAAAATAACTTCAGTTCACTAACTCTAGCCCCTATTTTTGTTCTATGGGATGGGGGCACAGGTATTATTATGCTTAAAGGGGTAAAATTATTTGCCCAATATCACAGGCAGCAGTCTGGGGAAGCTTATTACATGCCAGGCACAAGAGCAGGTAAACAAGGGAGACAAGGGCTTTGCTTCCACAGAACTTCTATTTTGGTGGGGTGGGAAGAAGGGAACATAAGTAAGCAAACAATAAACCAAGGTAATATAAAAGAGTATGCAGGGGACAGGAGTGGTGGGGGAGTTTGGGGTACTTTAGATAACATGGTAGGGAGGGTATGTCTGAGGAGGTCACATTTGAGCTGATTCTTTTTTGTTGATAAGCAAGGAATCATGCAAATCCATAGGGGAAGAGCATTCCAGGCAGACAGAACAGCAACTGAGAAGCCCCAGAGGTGGAAATGAGCTTTGTGTGCCACTGAAGGAGGAATTCAAAATACAAGAAAGCAAATGGGGAACAAGAAATCCAAAGGAATTCCTGGTAGAGTGAAAATAAAAGATTTCTGGCACCTTAGGGCAGGCCTATCAGAGCATAAATTGTCTTGGGGTAGCCTGCAAATGTGACCACAGTGCTTGACATTGTGTCTTCAAGAAACTGCTCTATGACTCATGAGTGCTTTGGAAGACAAGTCATTGCTGGGTTGAGGACTGCCTATTTTGACATTGAAATAGGGCCAGGAACAAACTCATTTAGTTTTGCCTAGAGAGATGAATTTTAAAAATCTTTAAATGAACAGAATTCATCTTAAATATATCTACTCAGAGCAAAGAAAGAACCTGCATCCCAATGCTGGTGGCTCTGCTCCCAGAGGCTCTGTCATGCCATACCATGCCACATAAAAGCAGACTCCCCTGCACCCCTCCAAGGGATCAAAGAGGCAGCATATCCTCACAGACACTCCCAATAGCTCAGCTGGACAGGGCAATGAGAAGCAGAACTCTGTTGCCAAGGTGGGTCCCTGCTTTGCAGACCTGAAGCCACGGAGGGGCTGGGGATGGGATTGCCCACTGACACTGTGGCCCTTGCAGACACTGTGAGAAGGGCCATCCCAGGTACAGCAGTTCAGCCAGCCCCTGGGACACACTGCCCTGGTGTCCCATCCTGTGGTCATTTTCCATTGCTGCTTCATGGACTACATGTTCTGCCAGTCTTCCACATAACCCCTATTCAGTCAAATGGCTTCAAACTGCTAAGGGTGACATAGAGCGACTTTCTGAAAAGAATCGCACCTTAGAACCAACTTTCTCAGGCTACATCTGTTTGGTGTATCAAAAAAAAAATCTGAATTTAAAGACTGCCAGTATAGCATATATAAGTTATAAAAGAGTTAAATTATTCCTGAATAATATAGCCACTTTCGGAGTGTCACACTGAGAAGTTATATACTTCTCTCAGACTGCTCCAGACATTGTGAAACATCTTGTTTGGAGCGGTTCGGAAACCTGTGGCACATTCTTATTTTTGCTTACATGTCTGAGGTCATCTCAAATCACACTCCTCTTTCTCTTTAAGTGCAGCCACATGGCCTGATTTTTTTTCCTCTAAGCTTCACAAGCAACCTCAGAACATAGGACGTTTGGATAGGCTTTTACAGCACATGTACAATCCTTTCCTATAATTACTGTATCCCTAGGACCTAGCACAGGGTTTATTATACAATAGGTGTTAATAAAAATATTCTATAAAAATAAATGCAATAATATATACTTAATGGTGGAAATGTTCAGCTTCTCAGAATGGATCAGTTCAAAACCATTTAAATCAGGTCTGAAGAAGGTAAGTCATCAGGCTGAGCTATTCCATTGTTTTTTGTTTTTTTTTTAACCAAGAGACAGGAAAAATTTTGCTGCCATTTGGATTATAAATATACAATCCAAATTGATTTTGGAGACAATTTTCAAAAAGTTTGACTAAGAATTTAAGAACACTCATTTGAATATACATGGGATATCCAATCATAGAACATCTTTTTTTGATGGAATGAGCTCATTTCTGAAAAAGTTCACCCAGATTAGGACAAATTAATGTGTATATACATATACATTCATTTAATCCTCATACCCAATTATTATCCCCAGTTGACAGATGAAAAATGGAGGCAGAGAGAGGCTGTGACTGTATTCTCTTAAGTGGCAGATCGGGGATTCATGTGCAGGTCTATTTGATTCCAAGAGCCATGTTTTTAAGCTAAGACATAAACGCCAACCTTGAGCAATAATGTGTTGCCCCCAGCCACTCAAACATGCCCATCTTTCTCCCATGAAAAGGTACAAGAGAGCAGTCTGATGTCACCAACTGGGGCAAATGCCAAAGTACTTAAAATAGGACTAAGACGCCAATCTTGACAGAAGGGAAACTAGACAATTCATGAAAAAAGGAAAAATAAGAATTAGCATTTACTGTAGGCTTGTTTTATGCCAGATAATATATTGCGTGCTTTAATATATAATATTTCTTTCATCCCAAGAATCCTGTGAAATGGGTGATATTAGTTAAGAAAAAAAGATTTAGAATTGGTATTTGGCAATCCCAATGTTCATTTTCCCTCCTTCTCCCTCAGGATGGGAACCCCCCACCCCCCCACCCCCATTTTTCATTTAAGCTTAAGGCTGCGTGGAATAAGGACAATGTTCCCAGTCTCTCCTGCTGCTAGGTGAAGCCATGTCCCTGAGTTCTGGCCAATGAAATGTAGTAAGAAGTTTATGACAGCTTACGAGAAATTTCCTTAAGAGACCATGGGCTTCCACCTTTTTCTCCCTCTTATTCCCTTCCTCCTTTTCTTCTTCCTGCTACTTGGAACACACATGTAATGTCTGATGCTCCATTTTGGACCATGAGGTTGAAGGCTTCACCTTATTTATGTATAGGTAGCTCCAAAAGGGGGAACCAGTCTGAACCTCAGAAGACTGCGAAACTATCATTTAAGTCCTGGATTGTGTCTCCATAAGCTTCTATTATTATTTTTTTTAATGTGAGAGATAAACAATATCACTTGGTTCAAGCTACGGGGTTTTTCTCTGTAACTAGTGGATAATACAGTCACTTATCCAAGGTCATGGCCCAGGTTCAAATCCAGGCCCTTCCGTTTCCAAAGTCCATGCCCTTAGGTAAAAATCTAAAGAACTTTTATAATTTGCAAAATGCTTCAGGGTGGGGAAGGGGTTTCAAAACTCTGAAAAGGAATCTGACAGAGGAAAAGAATGTTTGAATATATTTTCAAATCTGTAAAACTAAGAAAGAATCAAAAGGAACATACTACTCAACAGTACCGGTGTGGAGTGGAATTAGAAGAGAAATAGAAGGCTGTGGTGCTGAAAGCTTCTGTAAAAGATGCTGTTGGCCAGAGAGTAGGCATTACAGAATGGAGCCCTGGAAAATGGCCACAGGATGAGACAGAGAAGAAGAAAGAATTACAAGCCACTGTGAAATCGAAGAAGCAGGAGATGAAGTTCAAAGATACACAGCCTAGAAAGGGATAAGCGGACCCATGCGACCTGTATCAAAGACAGCATAAAGGTCAAAAAGTCAAAAAGGAAAGGTCAAGGTTGAAGCTCTGACAACTCATTTTTATTCATTTCCTTCACATGGGTTCACAATCGCATTAATGGAGTGAATTTAAATTGTGTTGGAATTGAGTAGAATCCTAAATGAAAAGGGGCCACAGATCAGGGTGTTTATATTACTGCTTTGTTCAAATTCTAAATGAACAGTAGTGGTAAGAACTTAAGAGAGAGGTTCACTGATTGGAGTTGGGCCTAATTTTATTTAAAGTCAATCTTAATGATCCAGAAGAAGAAAAATAGGTTATTATGCCTGCCAAAGGCATTATTTTAAACACCAGAGAAAACTAAGTCTTAAAAAATGCACATAGGGACTTGAGAAACTACAGATGGGAAATAAAATGAAAGTAGGCAATAGCAATAAAAGAAAAGGCAGCTATATGAAAGCCGACATAAATCAGAACATATTTTACAATTGGTTAACTAAATTCTGCATTATAATTGGGTTTTCCAAACTCCATTTTGGTGGTCATAGGGCAAAACTGTTTGCAGTACTCCCTGAGTCCGGACAGCACTGAGGGGCATGTTATTTAGAAGGCAATGCAAAGCATTCCACCAAGTCTGGACTAATGTGGAGCCAGAATGCATTGATATCACTGTATTCTGGAAGGATGCTGAAAAACAGAAAAAAATAAAATTTTGGAATATAATTTAAGAGCCACTAAATGAAAAGCAGGGATTAGACTAAACCGGTGATGTTGGATGGCTAGGAGAAAAGCAAACATAAAAATAGTCAGATACTATTAAAAACAACAAATAAAACTTGGGTACAAATAAAAATAAAACTTTGACCAAAGCAAGAATGATCTAAATATGTTCCCCGGTCAACTTCAGAAAACAAAACAGAACAAAATGACAGATTTCAGGTCACTGCCAATCTAATAGAAGCAGGAGAAGTGTTTTAGGAAAACATATGCATAGTTTAGTAAAAGAAAAACTTGGAGGATCTGGTATCTTTTTCAAGCTTTATTGATTAGGACAGTTTTCACTGTAATCAGTGTTGGTGCTTTCATTTGTAAGAGCTTTGAGACTGAAACAGCAACAGGGAATGGGGGGTGGTAGAGAAGAGTCTTAAAAAAAGCAAATCTTAACTATCAAAAAAAAAAATCACTCAAAATGTGATAATATGCTTTTTAGGCTGGCTATGTTGGAACACCATTCTAACCGGAAAGCAAAACTAGTTTTGAAGAGTAGTAAATTTAATTTACATGTAAGATTTTTTTCTCCCTATAATGTAAACTTTTGGGGGGAAGGACTGTAGGTATAAGAAAAGTGCTGAGACTCAACTGCACACTCAGTGACACCTCTTCCCCTTTCCACCTGTGCTAGCAGTCTTCTTGTGAGCTGAGAGAAGGCATACATACACGTTAGGGTTTTATGTTCTTAAATAACACAAGCCCAATTACCTGGGGGATTAGTTGTCATTTTTTATTCTTTTCAAGAGTGGATCTGTTGACTAGAAGGCTGGGGGCAAAAAAAAAAAAAAAAAAATCATCTCAGCATCTACAAGCCAAAGAGCATTTTAGGTTCTCAGGAGGTGCAAACTGAGCACATCCAGGGTACTTGAATTGTTAAAAAATTATACTCCTGTTTGACTCCTTCTGTGTGCTTCCATCCTACACTTAGGTTTAGGAGAGGGAACAATCTAATAAAGATGCATTACATTAAATTTCCTTTTAGAGAGTACTGAACAAAATGCCATTTTAAATTGATTACACATCTATAATTTAAATTTTCCCTACTGATACCTTTTACAGAGTGTTTTAGAAAAAAATTAGGCAAGGTAAAGTTATTCGAGGAAATCAGTGCATAGCTTCTTGTTGTTTTTAAATTTAGGCTGCCCCTTTTTGGGGGTGGGCGGTTGGAAGGGAATCTCTCTGACCACAAAGAAAAGTCTTTCACAAATGTTAACTGACTAAAGGCAACCTATGGACTTTGAGAAGTCAGATGAGGACATTGAGTAACAAGCCAGCACCGAATCTCTTCCCACCTCCCAGCACCTGCTTAACTGCAGCCTCAAGGAGTAAAGTCTTGGGCTCCTCTCTTTAAACAGATATCAGCTGTCCCCTTTTCCCTCAAAAAAAAAAAAAAATTAACGCCCAATACCACCAACAAATAGTAGGCGAATAACTAGTACCCGAGAAGCATAAAATATTTGTCAACAAACAGAGCCCGAGTAGGGGGCAAAGGAGAAAGACCAAACGTGGACGCCCTCGGGGGAATTCTGCTCACCTGGGGAGGGTGAGATTGCAATCTGAAAAAAAACAGAACCTCTCTTTCCGCACCAGCCCCAAGGACACACCTTCAGCTTCCGAGACTGCCAGGGTAAACAGGGGACCGCTTTGTCGCCGCCACCTACCCCTCTTGCCCCAAATGACCCCAGCACCTAGGAGAGGTCCTCTCAGGGATACCACTCCCTCTTTCCTGGAAGCAAGGGGACAGCAAAGCCGCGGCTCATCTCTCCCGTCCGGCACCTGCCCGCAGGTCCGGCACGCAGGTGAGACGTGGACAGGTAACCGCACCTGCCCGGCCAACCCCACCTGCTGCGTGCTCTTACCCGGTCTTCCTCCTCCACCACCTCGGTCGACTCGGCTCCTCCTCCGCGAGTCGACCTGCGAGACTTCAGCCCAGGCGCCGGCACTCCCGCTCCGGGTGCCCCGCGCCGCTCCGGGCGCGCGGGCGGCGGCCCAGCGCCGGCACTTTCCCGGCTGCTGGCGGCCGTGGACTCAGCGGGAAGCCCCAGCGTTGCCCGGCTCGCCGCCTCCGACCGGCTCCATTGTGACGCGGCGCGTTCCGCTGGCCAATGGGGGCGCGGCGGCGCGAACCGCTGACTAAGTTCGCGGGTGGAGGAGGAGGGGACTGGGCGGAGGCTGGAGGCGGCCGCGGTGGTGGTGGCAAGTAGAAGAGGAGGAGAGCGAGGAGGAGGAGTAGGAGGAGGAAGAGGCTGCGGCCGCTTGAGTAGCTGCTCCTGCTATTCATTTTGCTGCAGCCTTGGCCCGAGCTTGTGCCTAGTTTTGGGACTGCGGGGCCCGGTGACTCACTCGTCGCTGTTGGAAACAAAGCGCTGCTGCCACCTTCCCGGAGCGCGCCATGTGCCCGTCCCGGGCCCCTCGTGTCAGCCCCCGGTCCGCAGGCGGCAGTGCAAAGCTGCGCATTTCACGGGGGAGTTACGGGGGGTGGGGGATGCCGTTTTCGAGACCGGGGGAAGGGAGAGGCTTAGGGCTGTCCACCAGGAGGGCCACGCAAGTGACTTTGGAAGTACAGTGTGTCTTCCGGTTGTTCCCCCGCCTTCTCAGGTGTGCATCCCCGAGGAACTAGTTATTTACAAATGCATGTTGGACCCTAAAGGATGGCTCCAGTGGAGCACGTGGCAACCTACCTCTTACACACGGAAGTCCCTTTAGCTTTCTTTACGCTGCGTGCTTAGGTTGCAGGGCCAAGCTCTTCTGAGACAGGGTTTACAGTTTTACCAAAGTAAGCTGCTTAAACTAGAATTCTGGGCCTTCAATGCCATCCATCCCTCTCAAACGTCCTTATTCTAGGGATGAGGAGGGAACAGCAAGGTAGAAGAGGGACCATCCCTCTATTCGAACCCAGCATTTTCGCTGCTAAGAAACTGGATGTCCTTCCCATGGCCACCCGTCCCTTCTACCCCTAGAGAGGAGTGGCCCCGGATTTGCAAAGCAACAATATGTTTTTCAAAACAAAACAAATCGCTGCAAACATAGGAATTCAAGGGACTGATCTTATCCTCATCTGCTCCTCACTCTCACCCCCCACCCGCATCTTAATTTAGTCTCTTTGCCCAGGCTATCCTCTCAACATAAGGATTCAATTAGTCAAGATTTGTATCTCTTGAGTTGCTATGACATCACATCCCCGTTAAAAAATGTTTGAACATGGACATTCCAAAAGAATAAAATGAATATTATAAAAGACTCAGCATTTGGGCTGTGTGATCTATTTGTATAAATGAGAAACAAACAAAAAAAAAAAAAACCACACACACACAAAATGGCATTACTGATTTATAACCCAGCTGTGTCCCACAGAGAGATAGTTCAGATTAGGCTACAACATGAATCACCCTGAAAGGAAATAGAAAAACTGTGTGACACTGCTGTATTCTTTCCTTGTCCATTTCATTGTGGGTTGCAGCTGTTTTCTTTCTGATTCTTGGAGGAAAGGCAGAAAGAGCATTCCTTCATTTGGTCATTCAGCAAGTTTTTAACATTGTGTGAACGTGTGTGTGTGTTTGTGCGCACATGAAGAGAGAGCCTGTGTAGAGACTTATTGCCACTGAAGATATCAGTTTGGTCCTTGAGCTGCTTACTACCTGGAGAGGAAGATAAATATATAGGATTAATAATGAAACAAATAACAAGTAAGTCCTATAAGAGAGGCAGATTATAAAGCCATGCCATTGAAAGACCAAAAATGTCCAATTTGCATCAAATGCTTGGAAAGGAATATTTTCCCCTTTGTGCTTCACTCAATCCATGAACAATCAGATAATCTATTGTTCTGTCACAGTCAATTCACTACTTGTGTGATGTGAAGCAAATTATTTAATCTCCTTGAGAGTCAGTCTCTTCATCTAGAGAGGTTATAAAATAGATATTCTGTAAAATTCCGTTTCCAATAATATGAATTAAAAAGTGACTTCCATCCATAGTAACCCACATTACTATTAGTAAGAAATTGAAGTAATCAAGTTCATTAACACTGTATCAGCTCTGGGTTAACTTCAGATATGAATCTTATGAATTTGCTTATCCTTATTTTATTCCTAATCCTCATTTAAAAATTGCCCTCCATGGTGACATTTATTACTGATATTGAAGAATGAGGACTTCTGAATTTGTGATTTTGCTTCCAGGAATCTGACTCTAAAATAGGAGCATCAGATAGATGTTTCTGTTGTTTCTTCTTCCTTCAATAAGGCATCATGCAAGCTCCTGCTTGCATTACAATGCAAAGAAGGGTGAATAATCTTAAATGTTGTTTTCAGGTAACTTTTTTTTTTACTACTTGGCCCATGATATGACCCGTAAAGAAGAAAAAGTATTCAGTAACTTGGAATAATTGTCATCCCAGGGTGGCTGTTTTAATGCCTGTGCCTCATTTTTTCACTGATTGTAATCACTTTGAGAACAAGAACTATAAAGTCTTAGAATATATTCAGTCCTTACAGTATTGTCAGTAAGACTTTAAGAGACTCTGATCATTTCCTTTTGGCAAAAGAAAATTCTGAAAGATTCTGCCACTATTTCCATAGCCAAAATCATCCAAATCTAAAATAGTGATTAAAAATTCAATCATTGGGCCACGGTGGCTCAGCAAGCAAGAATGCTTGCCTGCCATGCCAGAGGACCTGGGTTTGATTCCCGGTGCCTGCCCATGTTAAAAAAAAAAAAAAATTCAATCATTGATATTAAGCACATATTATGTGCCTAGCAGTGTGTTAGATATAATGGGCAATACCAAAGAAGCATAAAATGATCCTTGACTTCAGTAGATCAACACTTAGAAGGGTAAACACACTTGAAACAATTTGGGCAGTTCTACTTAGACTAACGTTAAGAGAAGATAGAGCAAGGACTTGCAGGGAGCAGAGAGTAGTCAGAAGATGCCTGATGAAGAAAGGGGAACTTTTAAGTATTCAAAATGAAGCAGAATTTAGTACCAGTAAATCCTATACTTTTACCTTATCCGCCCAGACATTGTTTTAAAATGTCCAATCCACCTTCAGGGCCCAATCAATCTCTTTCTGACAAACTAACAAGCTAGAGGAAACAGAAAAAAATCTATTCTGCTTTCTATAACATTCCATTGAATAGGAGAATAGTTAGTGTTAAAGACTTTATACTTTCATAACAAAAGGGATGACTATACACAGCAAGTGTTTGTCAGTTTCTCTACCCAGTGATGCAAAGTCACAATCCAAAGGAAAGGATCTTGACATTTTGAACATCTGGTGGCTAAAGTCCATGACCCACATGGAGTAATCACCCAAGTCCTTGGTTGGCAGGACCCTTCTGGGCTGATTCCTTGAATGGAAAAGAAAAATCTCTGAGTGACATCGGCATTAAGCTTTTCTCCTTGGTGAGGATTTAGAAAGTCTTTGGAAAATTTTTGTTAGTAAAGGAAGACAGAATATTATAGTCTTAACACTCTTTTCCAAGTCAGTATTCTGAAACTTCTTTGTGATAATGAAAAATCTTCTATTTAAATTAAACAATGAATGCTTACAATGAATAAAAGAAAGCATCTATCAGAAATAAGAAGGAATACCAAGATAAATATAATTCCTTTTCTTAAGGATATTGTACTTTAGCAGAAAGGGTATATACAGGTAGTATGTGGCATCCTAAAGGAGAGGGGAAGTTGATAAGCTATATTGGGTTGAAGGGGGTTCATACTGAACATAGGTCCGAGGATGGAAGCTTACCTAAGTTCAGTGTTATAAATCAGAATATCACTGTAATGGTACATATTATTTTAAATCTGTCTCAGTATCATGGTTCAAGTTTGTTAGTTCTGAGGTGTCAGGTCAGGAGAAAACAAAATTTAGAAGCCACTCACATTTTTGCATTCTCAGAAAGTATGCCAAGATTCTCCTGATTCATCTATGCATGACTGAACAATTTTCATTGACAGAAAATTTTTATTTATTTATTTTTGGCCAAATAGCTTACCAAATGGTAACAAAGAAGTTAGGATTTAGGGGGTGATTATGATTACTGAAGTATTATACAGGTATTCTTTTTTACCTTTTGGTATATTGGAATAAACAGAGAGGAATACCTGAAATCTCTGAACTGTAATCCAGCTGTCTTGATCTCCGATAATGATTATATAAAGATATAGCCTCTATCTTGTTTGTAAAAACCTTGTGACTGACCTTCACTTACACCCCCTTTATCCTGTTTTTCAACTTTAGAATCTTATGCTCACTTAAAAGAGCCCCTAATGTTTATGAATGAAAGGCCTTGAGTCAACCCAGAATTAACCTACCCCAATTCCAAATCATCTCTAACCTCATCATCTTGAACCATTGTACTCATTATCCTAAAGCCTGCCTATCTTTCTCAGTACTATAAAACCAGAGTTACTGCAGTTTGGGGAGACAGATTATTAGGCTGATAGGCCATCTGATCTCCAGTTTCACTCTTACAATAAACTCTTTCTCTCTTTGAACCCTGATGTCATGGATTGGCTGTTAGGTGCATTGCTCAGAGAAACTTTCACTTTTGTTCAGTAGCAATTTAGTGACCCAGATGGGACAAAGAAACTCAAAGAAGCAAGCAAGGAGTCTTATTGCCCAAAGTTTTGAAGCCCCCACACGACAGGTAAACACAGCAATTGGCCTTTTGTAGCTGCTAGATTCTTTTAGTCAAAGGCTTGGTGTGGCAGTTAGGTTCAGGTGTCAACTTGGCCAAGTGAAGGCACCTAGTTCTGTTGCTGTGAACATGAGCCAATGGTACGTGAACCTCATCTGTTGCTGATTACATCTGCAGTTGGCTATGAGGCATGCCTGCTGCAATGAATGATGTTTGACTTAATTGGCTGGTGCTTAAATGAGAGACTCAACATAGCACAGCCCAAGCAGCTTGGCACACCTCATCTCAGCACTCGCAGCTCAGTCCAGACCTTTGGAGATGCAGAAAGGAATCACCCCAGGGAAAGTTGTTGGAACCCAGAGACCTGGAGAGAAGGCCAGCAGAGATTACCCTGAGCCTTCCCACGTAAGAAAGAACCTCAGTTGAAAGTTAGCTGCCTTTCCTCTGAAGAACTAATGAAATAAATTCCCTTTTATTAAAAGCCAATCTGTCTCTGGTGTGTTCCATTCTGGCAGCTAGCAAACTAGAATACTTGGTAACCAGGTTTATCTCTTCTTTGCTGGCACTCCAGTCCCAGGACACCTAAAAACCTTCAAAGAAAGAAATAGTTTTCAGTTCCAAGTTCAAGCATCTGACAAGGTGAGTGGGTCATCAAGATTAAAGTGGATCAGGAAGTTAGTGTGGAGGTTCTAGTCCCCTAGACCTGCGATTGAGACCTGGTCCCACTTCCAAAGTGATTCCCCTTTGCTTTGACCTCTATATCTGTTATAGTCTACCAAAGCTGCCAGAATGCAACACACCAGAGATGGACTAGCTTTTAATAAAAGGGGGTTTATTTTGTTAAAAACGTGTAGTTCTTCAGAGGAAAGGCAGCTAACTTTCAATGGAGGTTCTTTCTTATGCGAGAAGGCACAGGGTGATCTCTGCTGGCCTTCTCTCCAGGCCTCTGGGTTCCAATAACTTCCCCTGGGGTGATTCCTTTCTGCATCTCCAAAGGCCTGGGCTGGGCTGAGCTGCGAGTGTTGAGATGAGGTATGCTGAGCTGCTTGGGCTGTGCTATGTTGAGTCTCTCATTTAAGCACCAGCCAATTAAGTCAAACATCATTCATTGCAGCAGGCACACCTCGTAGCCAACTGCAGATGTAATCAGCAACAGATGAGGTTCACGTACCATTGGTTCATGTCCACAGCAATAGAACTAGGCAACTTCACCTGGACAAGTTAACACCTGAACCTAACTACCACAATACCTTTCTGTTTTTGAGTACCATTGTCCATTGAATATACTCCTAGAAAATAAGTAATCCCAACAACGATTTGGTATTTAATGAAATTAAGTATAAGATGCCTATTTAACTGTTGGTGTGGAACTTAGGTACAGTAAATGTTTAATGCCTGTTTAACTGTTAATCAGTATTTCCACTAGTTATGAATTGGCGTGTTACTTAAATATATACCAAGTGCTATGTATCCATTTAAATTTGTTGGTGTGTTACTGAAATTGTATTGTTCAAGTGTTCCTAATTGGTTATTGATAGTGGAAATTCTTAAAAATGGGAAATTCTAATTCTGATAGCATTCCTGAATATAGCCCTTTGCGTTATATTTTAAAAACTGGAAAGATTTTAGTTAAAAGCCTATGAAAAAAACAACAAAAAGTGGTTTATTTTTGTAACACAGTTTAGCCTCAGTATAATTTAAAGTCAGGAAAGAAATGGCCTGAAAATTGTTCTAGAGAAAAGGATACTGTATTACAGTTATACTTGTTTTGCAAAAGAGAACATAATTGGGATGAGATGGTGTATATTTAATTCTTTATCCCTCTCAAAAGTATATTTCTGTGACTTTCTATTTGTGTCTGTCTTCTTATTCTATGTATATTTTCATACCTCTGAATGATAGCTCTTAAAGAGCCCTGTTTGAATTGCTTAAAGATAAATAAGTGCTTATATATAAATTGGTGCTCCTGGAGTCTCAGAGAAAAAGAAAAAGAAAAAAAAAAAACAACCGTCTAGGTACCAGGGTTCAGAGCCTTAGGACCTGTAATGTCTGTAAACAAATCTGAACATTAGAAAGAAACCACCCCTGGAATTTCCCTAAGGCATCAGAAGGCTACCAGAAGGCTGCCTCAGGAAAAGGCAAAGATTTTTCCAATCATTTGGGTCACAGCTTTAGACAAAATAGATCTAATAATTAGAATCAATGAAAAGAAGGGGATAGGGAACTATATCAACCCTAAGGATACCTTAGGGTGTCTTAAACCCCCTGGCCCTCATTTAAAACTTAAAGACCAGATTCAACAGACCAGTCCTCACTCTTTCTGCCTCGCCTCTCCCTGCCCTCTGGGCCTGAACACCTAAGGCAGCTATGAGAGAAGAGTTGAGTACAGAAAGGCAGGGGAGAGATGGGCTTGGTTTAGAATTCTTTCTACTGGGCCTGGAGACCAGAAATATTAGATACAGAAGAAATGCTGCAGAATAAACCATGTTTGTTCTGAAAGAATTCCCCACATAAATTTTTCCCCCAATACCTTTGCAATGTAGCTATGATAAACAAATCATTATTGAAATATAACTAGCCTTTGGATAGGAATAACTGAATAAGATCTAACTGCCAAATTTCAGTAAGTAAAAAAAATATGTCCTTGAGAGCTATGGAAAAGTTTTCCTGAATTTATGCTTAGGACAAATTAAACAATTGTAGTACATTTTCTAAAGCCTGATAGTTGTGCTGGTTTGAAAATGTTATGTACCCCAGAAAAGCCATGTTCTTTTAGTCCAATTCTGGGTGGGCAGATCTATTATTGGGTGGGAACTTTTGATTAGATTGTTTCCATGGAGATGTGACCCCCCCGAGTCAAGGTGTGTCTTAATCCTCTTACTGGAGTCCTTTAAGAAAGGGACATTTTGGAGAGAACGCAGACATTTGGAGATGCAGAAGGAAATGCCCCAGGAGACTCCAGAAGCTGAGAGAGCCATTTAAAATCAGAAGCTAGGAGAAGACAGCATGTGTTGCAATGTGCCACCCATGTGGCGGAGAAACCCCAAACATGTTTGAGTTTGAGTGAAGCCATCCTCTTCTTGATGCCCTAATTTGGACATTTTCATGACCTTAGAATTGTAACTTGTCCTCAATAAATCCCCTTTATAAAAAAGCCAATCCATTTCTGGTATATTACATTCTAGCAGTTTTAGCAAACCAAAAGAGTAATCAATATACCTTTGAGGCTGTTCATGATTTTTAGATATTATGAAAACAAAGAGATTTTTAAACCTCCAGTAGAAAGAATATAAAAAGCAAATACTGCCACACACACACACACACACACAATTTGCGGTGACGATGTCTGGCCTTATTCCTGTTTTTATGATTATTTTTGCTTTTTTTATTTTGCATGGGCAGGCACCGGGAATCGAACCCGGGTCTCTGGCATGGCAGGCGAGAACTCTGCCTGCTGAGCCACCGTGGCCCACCCTTATGATTATTTTTGGAATCAAACAAATACAATTTTATTCTACCAGGTATCTTCTCCCTAAATGTATACAAGCTTACAGATAAAACAAACTAGATGGTAAAAAATATATATTTGTGTTTAATGAAATTAAGTTATTATTCTGACAAACTTTATTTTTTAAAAAAATTATGCTTTTTAGGTTTGTTCTTCTTTTCTTAATTATAAAAAATAACATGTATACTAAAAAGCAATACATTTCAACGCACATTGCAACAATTAATTATAGAGCAGATTTCAGAATTTGGTATGGGTTATAGCTCCACAAGTTTAGGTTTTTACTTCTAGGTGCCCCAAGACACTAGAGACTAAAAGAAATATTAATATAATGATTCAGTAGTCATATTCATTTGCTAAATCCTATCTTCTCTGTTATAACTCCACTTTCTCCTTTGATCATTCTCCCAATCTTTAGGAGTATTTGGGTTACACCCATTCTAACTTTTTCATGTTAGAAGGAGCTGCCGATAATATGGGATAGGAAGATGGGACTAGCTGATGTTATGGAGAGGCTGGTCCCTCTGGGTTTCAGGACTTATCTGGCCTGAAAACCCATCTGGAGCTTTTAGGTTTCTGGAAAGTAATCATAGTGCATGGAACTTTTGTAGAATCTAAGATAGAGCTCTAGGAGTTCTTTAGGGTTGGCAGGTATGGTTTTGGTTGGGGTTTAGCAAACCATGATAAATAGCAATATCTAGCTGAAGCTTACATAAGAGTAGTCTCCAGAATAGCCTCTTGACTCTATTTGAACTCTTGCAGCCACTAATACATTTTTTGTTATAATTCTTTCCCTGCTTTTGGTCACAAAGGCATTGTTGATAACACAGTGCCAGGGCCGGGCTCATCCCTGGGAGTCATATCCCACGTTGCCAGGGAGACTTTCACCCCTGGATATCAAGTGCCATGTAGATGGGAAGGTAATGATTTTACTTGTAGAGTTGGGCTTAGAGAAAGAGAGAGGACACATCTGAATAGCAAAAGTGATCCTTTGTAAGTAAATCTTAGGTATAACTATAGGTAGACTTAGCTTCTTTTACTATAAAATAAAAATCTTCACAAGAGCAAGCCTCTAGATCAAGGGCTT
The DNA here is from genome assembly GCF_023851605.1 of Tamandua tetradactyla. Lineage (NCBI taxonomy): Eukaryota > Metazoa > Chordata > Mammalia > Pilosa > Myrmecophagidae > Tamandua > Tamandua tetradactyla. The sequence continues at coordinate 35,227,740 of NC_135337.1, forward strand.
GGCCTGCTGACTTGGGAGTGCCTAATGTTTGAGATAGTATCAGGAATTTCCCCAATGGTAAAGTTTAATATTTCCATATTTTGTCTCCCATTCTCAAGGGACTTTGCCTGTACTTTTTTTTTTTTTTTTTTTTTAACAATTCCACAATTTTGGGTTTTCTTTTCATGCTGCTCTAAGGTACTGGAGGCTAAAAGAAATATCAGTATAATGATTCAGCACTCATACTCATTTGTTAAACCTGACCTTCTCTGTGTAATTCCAACATCTCCTTTGATCTTTCTCCCATCTTTAGGGGTATTTTGGCTATGCCCATTATAACTTTTTCATATTGGAAGAAGCTATTGATAACATGGGATAGTGGGATGGAACAAGTTGATATTCTGGAAGGGCTGGCCCCTCTGCATTTCAGGACTTATCTAGTCCAGAGACCTATCTGGAGGTTGTAGGTTTTGAAAAGTTACCCTAGTGTGTGGAGCCTCTGTAGAATCTTATACAATGCCCTAGGTATTCTTTAGGATTGGTAGGAATGGTTTTGGTTGGGGTTTGGAAAGTTATGATAGTTAGCAAAGTCTAACTGAAGCATGCATATGAGTGACCTCCAGTGTAGCTTCTCAACTCTATTTGAACTCTCTCAGCCATTGATACCTTATTTGCTGCACTTCTTTTCTGCCTTTGGTAAAAGGTCAGGATGGCATTGTTGATTCCATGGTGCCAGGGCCAGGTTCATCCCTGGGGGATCATCTCCTATGCTGCCAGAGAAACTTTCATACCTGGATGTCATGTTCCACTTAGGGGGAGGGCAATGGTTTCGAAGCAGAGTTGGGCTTAGAGAGAGAGGCCTCATCTGAGCAACAAAAGAGGTCCTCCAGAGGTGACTTTTAGGCATACTGATAGGTAGGCTAAATTTCTCTGCTACATACATAAGCTTCACAAGAACAAGCCTCAAGATCAAGGACTTGGCCTACTGATTTGGGTGTCCTTAATGTTTGGCACAGTATCTGGGGTTTCCCTGGTGGTAAAGTTTAATAGTCCTGTAATTTTCCTTCCATCCCTCAAGGGACTTTGCCAATACTTTTTGATTATCTGCTTAATATATTCTGGAGTGTATCCAGGCATTACATTAAACCATACAGGATTAAAGGCTCTCATTCTTCTTCTGGGTTCCCTGTGTTTGGATTGTTTAAATGAGTCAACAATAGAGGGGTGTAGGGGGGATACCACCATTCCATGCTATGGGCTATATTTCATAGGAAGACATCAACAGTACCACAGCAACACCAGGGGCAAATAATGGGGGGAGAGGGACAAGAGTTAAGGGGCAGTTTGGGAAAGAATTCTGTCTGTCATAATCGATGCTGACTAGAAGTTTCATAGGCCTATTTATAATATTTTTTAAAGAGCTTTTGCTCATGTATTCATACAAAACTGGAGTTTAGTTTTCTCTATTAAAATAGTGTGGTTTGTTGGTCTGCTCTTAATGAAAGGTTATAAAAAAATTTCCTTAGCTATCTGAGTACTATGTCTAGAAGACAAAGATTTTACATCATGTCAGAATGGTATCCTTGTTGAGGTTTATGTTATGTTTATGTTGACCTTATCATCCTTTATTTTAGAAGATTCTTCTCACTTTTAAAAGAAAACTGTTGCAGAAGTTTTATTCTTTCACCTTGTAAAAGTAAGGTGCTAAACTAGGTTAACATATTACCTAGGAAGTATTTGGAAAACATTACAATAATTAAAGAGACTTTTCTATCTTTCTGTTAGCTAAATTTACATGTGTAATGTTATTCATATACTTAGAGATTGTATAAAATTCCTAAAGATTTGACAATGTTCTCACTGTCCATGTTATGTCGTGACATGGTGATATGCATGATGTGAGATAATAGAATGATGTTGTCTGTCATGGTTTTAGTAGTGCTTAGAAAAAAGTTACAGGTCATGGAAACAATCAAATTTACTTGTCAGGTATACTACTTTGCTCTAAAGCTTCTCAAAAAGTACATGTGGTCAGCTATAAGTCAGAACTTCATCTTCAACACGAAGGGTCTTTAAAAGAGAAGCAGGGCAAGAATATGTTACATTCTACCTGCTAATTAACATAACCCTGGTAAATTTGTAAAGGTGAGACCAGACAGGACAAGATTCCTGCTATGGTTTGTGGGTTGAGGATCCCAATATGTCAACTGTCAAATGTTTTCATTTTGAAAATAGCTTCACTTAGAAAGTGCTTATAAGAAAATTAGGGCATAAATTGTTAGCTCTTACAGCAGTCATATTTATTTCTGAGCTTTAACTTTTATTTCAAAATCCTGAGACACTTTGGTCTTTGTTTTTAACCTGGTATTTCCCAGGTACTTTAGGTATCTGTGTGACACCTGAGACTCAGAGATCAAGTTCTCTAGCTCTTAAAGTCAACTTGATTCCATACAGCAACCGTAAAGAAGCTGAAAAAGAGATCAAACTTGATTAGAGCTGTGAATGGAGCTTATCTGGTTAGGACCAAGATGAATCAGAATACAGGATAAAGGATGATACTGTCTGTATTTTAAAACTTTAACTTCTTTGTGAGGCCAAAGGAAGAGATATTTATTTTGTTCAAAATTTAAATTTTCTGTAACACGCTTTCTAATTTAACCTCTCTGGTCAGGTTATATAAACCACCTAGGTCAACTTTATTTGACATCGAACCCAGAATAGGGAATAAATTTTTGATATTTTGTATATGTTATGTAATACCCTGAGGCATTCCAGAGTGTTTTGGGCAGAAAATGAAAAAGTATTTGCAGAATCCCTTGAGGAACATTTAAACTTCCCCACCTGGAGACTTCTTGCTATTCTTTGAAGCAATCAGAGCTCTCAATTTAATAAGCCAAACATTTATTTATGAAACTTATTTCTGTAATGGCAAAGCTAAGCCTATTTATAATTAATGCCTAAAAGTCACCCCAGAGGACCCCTGTTGTTGTTCAGATGGGGTCTCTATCTTTAAGCCAAACTCTGCAAAGCAACTCACCACCTTCCCCCGCCATGTGGGACATGACTTCCAGTGGTGTAAGTCTCCCTGGCAACATGGGACATGACTTCCAGGGATGAGCCCAGCCCTGGTGTAATGGGATTGGTTGATCAAAATGGGGAAAATAAATAAAACAAAATAAAGTTTCAGTGACTAAGAGATTTCAGATAGAGTTGAGAGGTCATTCTGGAGATTACTGTTGTGCACGTTTCAGCCGAAGATTGCAAAGTGCCATCATATGCCAAGCCCCAGGCAACAGTGTTCCTGAGAACCCCAAAGTACACCCTAGGCTCTGTCTAAGACTCTACAAAAGTTTTATTTTTTAAGTTTATTTTTCAGAGGCTTAAGTCATCCTGATTGTTTCTATACCAGATAAGCACTGAAACCCTATTGTTTCTAAGAAAAATAACCACTTTTATTTTGCTACCCCAAAATGTTGACATCCCTATTCAGCATGAAGAAGTTAGAAAAGTTGTTGCCCAGATATCCCTCAATATTGAGAGAATGATCAAATGAGAGGGAGAAGTTGTAATGGAGAAGTTAGGGTTTAGGGGATGATTATGATTACTGAAACATTATATAGATATTCCTTTTTATTTTTTAGTATATTAGAATAGACAGAGGATGTTCTAGTTTGCTAGCTGCTGGAATGCAACACACCAGAGATGGATTGGCTTTTAATAAAAGGGGATTTATTTTGTTGGTTCTTCAGAGGAAAGGCAGCTAACTTTCCACTGAGGTTCTTTCTTACATGGGAGGCACAAGATGGTCTCTGCTGGTCTTCTCTCCAGGCCCTGGGTTCCAACAACTTTCCCCGGGGTGACTTCTTCCTGCATCTCCAAAGGCCTGGGCTGAGCTGCAAGTGCTGAGATAAGGAATGCTGAGCTGCTTAGCTGTGCTACATTGCCTTCTCTCATTTAAGCACCAGCCAATTAAGTCAAACGTCACTCATCGCAGCAGACACGCCTCCTAGTTGACTGCAGATGTAATTAGCAATGATGAGGTTCACGTACCATTGGCTTGTGTCCACAGCAACAGAAGTAGGTATGCTCACCTGGCCAAGTTGACAACTGAATCTAAGTAACACAGAGGAAAATACTTGCAATCTATGAACTGTAATCCAGCTGTCTTGAGCTCTGAAAATCACTATATAACTATATAGCTTCAATTACGAGGTTGTAAAAACCTTGTGATCGACCCTCATTTTTACCCCCTTATCCTGTTTTCAACTTTAGAATCTTATGATAACTAAAGATAGCCCCTAATGCTTATGAATGAAGGACCTTGAGTCAACCCAGAATTAACCCACCCAATTCCAAATCATCTCTAACCTGATCATCTTGAGTCATTTTGCTCATTATCCCCAAACCTGCCCATCTTTCGATAGTACAAAACCATCAGAATTACTGCAGTTTGGGGGAATAGATTTTTAGGCTGACAAGCCAACTGATCTCCTGCTTCATGCCTGGCAATAAATCTTTCTCTCTTTGAAACCTCAGTGTCATGGATTGACTATTACGTGGGCAGATAATGTTATGTTATGTTATTGGGCAGAGAATCCACCACTTTTATTTGGTATCAATATTTCTCTGACATTTTCAATTTCCTGGTTGCAAAGGTTTAAAATGGGCTTTGCTTCAGCCTGCAGCAAATTCTGAGAAAGAACTTAGTGGTGAGAATTATCAGGACAGGATGAGTAAGTTCAGTGCGCGTGTGTGTTTGGAATAAGGTAGCGTTACATAGAAATTCAAGCTGCAATTGAGCAGGGCCAGCTGTTCACTTCTGTGTACTGCTATGTGAGTAGATCTCTTATCATGGTTCCAATCTGAACCATTCATGAGTTACTCCAAGTTTCACCACACTTTGTGCTGACTGCCCCCTCCGTTTTAGCTTCACACTGCCCCTTCCCATCTGACACGTGTTATGAAGGTAACCTTCAAGCTTATTTTCCTAAGAAAAAGCACCAATTCCTGCCGCAGAAGGTTTGACATCCCTAGCTGATCTGTCTCTGGGAAGTTGTCCAGATATAGTTCTTTGAAATTTTCCCATGCATCCTATTTAGAGAATGTATATTGTCATCTGGGTCACATATTGGAATCTGACAACAGCAGCCAGCCAGTTATTGACCCTTGTCCTTTTCCTATCCATAACAATGAAGGTAACTTCTAAGAAAATATTTGCTTGTGAAGTCAGGCTGAGCCCAGAATTAAAGTAGAACCAGAACTTCGCAGCTAGAAGGAATTGATCTGCAAAACAGCCGTGATGAGTTCTGCTGGCGGTTGAGACAATTCTTTCTGAGATCCCTGAAAGAATTGAATTGTGTTTCCTTAATCATGTTGAAATCTGGGCCATAAATTTCCTGGTGCTTTAAAAGTGACTGTCTTCTGAGGTTCCACCTAGTAAACCCCTCCATTTCTCTGGTTTAGAGTAACCTAGATCTAACGTCAGACAGACCCTGATTTCTTTTTTACTCAGTATAATTTTTTCTTGTCCTAATATAAGCATATCTGTTCATTACAATACATATCAAATACTGTCCATCACTCCCAACTTAACTTATTCTCTAGGAATGGGAGTTGATATATCACTGCACTTTATCTGAACTTGAAAAACAATTATATATGTTGTAAAAGAAAAAGAGATTATGCCAGAAAGAGCACTGGACTTGGAGTCCTATTCTTGCATTCTAGTGGCAGCTCTTCCAGCCATGAGAATTGGGTCAACCGACTGACAGTCTGTGTAGGAGTTTCTATTTTCCCATGTGTTTATTTTATTTATCCTGGAAAATGTAAAGAAAGAGAAGGTGGGCATGCTGGTTCGAAACTTTTATGCACCCCAGAAAAGCCATGTTCTTTTAATCCAATCTGGTATGGACAGACTTATTTTTGGGTGGGGACTTTTGATATGGTTGTTTCCATGAAGATGTGACCCCTGACATTCAAAGTGAGTCTTAATCTGCTTACTGGAGTCCTTTTAAGAGGGAGACATTTTGGAGAAAACACAGATGCTTGGAGACAGAAAACACTCTGGGAGATGTGAAACTAAGATGAAACCCGAAGTTTGCCTCAGAGAAGCTAAAATAGGACCCACAGACGTTTTGAGAGACAAATACCCTGGAGACACTAAGAGGAGACCTGCTGGACACATAGAGAAAGCCACTAGAATCAGAAGCTGGAAGCAATGAACCAGAAGCGACAACCAGCAGATGCCAGCCACGTGTCTTCCCTGCTTACAGAGGTGTTTCAGATGCCGGCAGCCTTTCCTCAAGGTCCAGGTATCATCTTGTTGATGCCTTAATTTGGATATGTTCATGGCTTTGGAACTACTTTGTAACTTACTAAATCCCCTTTGTAAAAGTCAATCCATTTCTGATATATTGCATTCCAACAGTGTTAGCAAACCAAAACACTGGGTCTAGACTGTATTCCAGAAATCTCAGATGTCATTTAATTTTATCTATTCATTTATTGTTCAAAAATATTTATTTTATACCTAGTATGTACAAAATACTGCTGGGGATACCCCAGTCTATGTGATGATGTGACTTCGCTTTCCTGTAGGCCACGGTTTTTCAGCCTTTCTCCAGAGGAAGTTAGAGATAGACCTGATAAATTCACGCAGACTTCCAATCTAACCAAACTCCCCATCTGTGGCAGCTCTTCTCCCACAACCACCATCCTCTTTGGCTTTGTCTACTCTACCTCACATACCTAAATGCAGACACATCTTCCAATCATCTGCTTATTCTTCTACTCACTTATCATTGCATCTACCTTTATATGTAGTCCACTATCTCCCTCAAATTTTTGTCTTTGTAGCATTTAAGGGCAATAGAATTCTTGCTGTCAAAAAGCTTTTAAACCTGTGCACTCCCTACCTCCCCCCAAAACAAGATTCAACAAATGCTGCAGCAATAATGGGAGACTCACATGGAAAAAGAATGAAATGTTACCCCTACCATACAGTATACAAAAGATAATAAAATAAAAAAAAGAAAAAAGAAAAAGCTTTTAAAGCTTAAAAACATAAAAATTAGATGCAAATATGTGGGTATATATAGGACCCAGTAAAGTCTCCTAGTGCAGGATATTTACAGAGATTGACTACAACTTTGAATGAATTTGATTGTCACATAAAATTCCAAGTTTATTTATCAATTTAATAAACAGTTATAATATTTTACTCTTCAGGGTCCCCAAGAACAAAAAAGATATCTGCATTCTAATAAAAATCAATCATAAAGAAATAATTTCTATTTACAAACTACTTGATAGTTCACAAAAATCCCTCTAATGTATTACAGTCATTTCTAAACCATATGCCATTAAATGTATAGTCTGTGTACCTGACAGTAGAATAATCTACTAAAACTATTTAGCTTGCTGAGTCACTCTTTTAAACCTCCTGCAGCTCAGCAGTCTTTTAAAGGCCCAGTAGGTTAAAAGCTGATGATTGCTTAACTGCAGATCCCTAGCATCCTCTGGAGAAATGCTGTGAGACTGTGGGCTGCAGGAAGGTAAAAACTGCATCTATTACATGGACTAGTACATCCTCAGAGACTGGTACCATGTTTTGCACAGGGTAGGCACAAAATAAAACCTTGCTGAATAATGATTGAAATGAATGAAATTAAGTGAGAGCCAAGACTTCTGAAACATGCATCTTTCCTTTCTTGTATTTTCCAGGGTCATCTCAGGATCCTAGCTCTGTCCATTTTAGGTCTCACAGATTAGCTTGTTCTTGCTTGATTCAATAGTCAACACACCTAAAGACACTTAGGAAGAGGTGGGAAGGTACAGAGGATGATAAGAGATGACAGAGGAATAATATGTATACTTGGCAACATTTGCCAAAGTTAGTCCCAGTGCTGGTTTGAAAGGATGTATGTCCCCTAGAAAAGCCATGTTTTAATCTAAATCCCATTTCATAAAGGTAGAATAATCCCTATTCAATACCGTATGTTTGAATCTGTAATTAGATCATCTCCCTGGAGCTATAACCCAATCAAGAGTGGTTGTTAAGCTGGTTTGGGGGAAATGTGTCTCCACCCACTTGGGTGGGTCTTGATTAGTTTCTGAAGTCCTATAAAAGAGGAAACATTTTGGACAATGAAGGAGACTCAGAGAGAGCAGAGAATGCTGCAGCACCACAAAGCAGAGAGTCCATTAGCCAGCACTTTGGAGATGAAGAAGGAAAACACCTCCCAAGGAGCTTCTTGAAACCAGAAGCCAGGAGAGAAAGCTAGCAGATGACTCCATGTTTGCCATATGCCCTTCCAGCCAAGAGAAACCCTGACCGTGTTCACCATGTGCCTTCTCACTTGAGAGAGAAAGCCTGAACTTCATCAGTCTTCTTAAATCAAGGCATCTTTCTCTGGATGCCTGTGATTGGATATTTCTATAGATTTGTTTAATTGGGACATTTTCTGGGCCTTAGAACTGTAAACTAGAAACTTACTAAACTCCCATTTTTAAAAGCTATTCATTTCTGGTATACTGCATTCCAGCAGCTAGCAAACTAGAACAGCCCCCCAACTACTTATTACTTATTACAGATTGCTTATTATTTTTCTCAGGGAATCAAGTAGATTCATCTCCTTCTGGTAACATGCACATCCATGTTGGCTTTGGGCCAACTCTTTCCAACTTTGGTGACTTGTGGCTTTGATGTGTTATGATATCTTTGATAATTTTTGGACGTAGAATTGGGGTTGAAGATGCTGGAAACCATGATGATTAGCATAAAGCAACAAGCCAGTATAAGGATGGAAATCATGACTAATTCTAGAAATAGCTACCTTATATATAGCATAGTGACTACAAACATGGATTCTGGAGCAATACAGCCTGAATTCAGATCTCAGCTTTTTCAATGAGCTTTTTGATCTTGGTCAAGTTACTTAATTTATCTGTGCCTTATTTTTCTATTTTCTAAAAGTTTTTAAGAATTTTGAGTTGTGGTGAGGATTAAATGAGTAATATGATTAAAGCAGTTCTATACATATAGTAAGTTTCATATTAGTGTTAGCTGGTATCATGATCTCAGGTAAGTCAATTACCCACACTGGGTTTAGAGCTTCCATCTATAAAATGAGAGACTTTGATTAGATTATATCTAAGCCCTCCTGAACCTGCTGTTTTCAAATAAGGGACAGTTAATCCAGGTATTTTCTACGTATAAGTGTGTGGTTAGGGCTAGGAGAGTGAATGGTTAGGTAGTAAATGCTTACTTTGATGCTGTAGGGAGATTGGAGCAAGCTTCCTTAGTAGACTCAATTACTGGAAAGTAAGGAGTGTTTTTTTTCCCCTTTGGTGTCCCAAGGCTTAACCTGAGGATAGTGGGAGCTCAATAAGCTGTTAATGAATGCTGAATAAATACTCTCCCATCCTATATTCTCAGTTCTGTGGGAATGGTAAAGTGTGGTGAACTTTTCTAGCTTTTAAAGATTAGTCTTTTCTAGCTATAAGGTTACTTAGATTAAGCATTTAAAATACGTAATCGCTCTCTGCTGGTGAGGTTTATAATGCAGGAATTGAGTTAACTTTTTCCATGGCCGATTCTGATTTGAGTGCAGAAGTACTGGATTTTAGAAATAGAATATAGCCAATAGACACACATTGCTGTGTTGGATATGCAAAGTTAGTGATACAACATTGGGGGTGACATGATTTTCACTTAACTGTCAAGTCTCATTTATTTGCCTTATACTTCTGCGCTTTAGAATACTTGTATTTACATATTTGTACAAATGTTTTCTCTATCATCCTTTGTTAATAAAAATGAGGGGCAGGATTAATTAAAATATAAATGTCAAGAAAGTGAAAAGGCAAATAATAGGAGAAAATATTTTCAAATATTTGATAAGAGATTCATTCAGAACATACAAAAACACAACTGAAATGTTAAAAAGGCACAAAACTCCATTAAAAGCTGGGCAAAAGATTTGAATTGATATTACTTCAAAGCAGATACACAAATGTCCAGTAAACACATGAAGAAATGCGCAGCATCATTTGTCATTAGGGGAATGCAAATCAAACCACAATGAGATACCACTTTGCACCCACTAGGATGGTTTAAAAATAAAAGGGACAGACAATGACAAGTTTTGATGAGGATGCGGAGAAATTGGGACAGAATCTTCATATATTGCTGGTGGAATTATAAAATGATTCAGCCATTTTGAAAAACAGTTTGACAATTGCTCAAAAGGCTAAACATTCAGTTAACATATGATCCAGCAATTCTACTCCTAGGTATATACCCAAGAGAAATGAAAACATGTGTCCACACAAAACCTGTACATGAATCTTCATAGAGATAATATTCAATGATAATTCAAAAGTGGAAATAGTCCAACTATCCTTCAGCTAATGAATGGATAAATAAATGTATGGTATGTCCATAAAATGGAATGTTATTTGGTCATAAAAGTGTAATGACCTTTGGAAATCTATAGTACAGAAGGTCCAATCCCACCGGAGCCACCATATCTTGTTGCTGGGCTGAAGTGAATATGAGGAAAGACTGGAAAATCCGTAGGGCTTATCCACTTCTGAAAAACTTTTACTTGATCAATAAATGTTGCATAGCTAAGTACTTTATAAAAAGAGGCTCATACAGTCCTCTGATTCCACAAGAGGGTTCTTTGGAAAAAGGTTTTAGAAACTCACTGGTGTCTGGCGCCAGCTTCAACTGATGTACAAGAGCCGGCTGTGCAGTCCCAATTCTGCATTCAGCGATTTCATGTTGTTAGCTTAAAATTGGCGATTGTGGGAGTATTTCCACAATGGAAACTGGCAAATGCTACAAAATCAGGGTTTTTTCCTGCCAGAGTCAACTGTTAAATGTTTACCAGTCAGTCACTGGAAATAACCGATTCATGTATGATGCTTCCATTTTATGGAATTCAATGACTTGGGGTCTATGTTTCAAAAGTATTGTTAAAACATTTCAATTAGAAAGAATTTGAAAACCACTTTAGTAGACTGATGAAAAGTAGGTTGGAATTTGTAATCCATGTTATAATTCTGGGGGAGTATTTTCTCCTTTTACTTGTTTCCTTATTAACTCTTAACAACTTACTGTTTGGGGTTGAAGTTTTAAATGTTAAAGTGATGAACAAAAATGATAAAATGAAAAAAAATGTAATGGAGTATGGATGCATGCTAAAACATACAAGAGCATCGAAAACATCATGCTAAGTGAAAGATGCCAGTCACAAAAGGCCACATATTTCATGATTCCATTCATATGAAGTGTCAAGAGTAGGTGAATCCACAGAAATAGATCTGTGATTATCAGGGGCTGGGGAGAGGGGCAGAGAGAGCATCTAATAGACAGGGGCTTCTTTTTTGGGAAATGAAAATGTTCTGAAATTAGATAGTGGTGACTGTTACACATCTCTGTGAGTATACTAAAAACCACTTTAAAAGGGTGAACTTTATGGTATGTGAATTGTATCTCAATAAAGCTGCTATTAAAAATCAGTGTTGTGTAATAACAGCCAATTCTAATAACAATAGGCATAGCATTTCAAGTATGGGTAGACCTTTTGAACCTGAACTTTGTCACATATAAGGTCTTTGAGTTAAACACGCCAAGTGATTCCTTTTGTTGTTGTTTTCCACTAATGAAATAATTTTGAGATGTAGTCTACATGATGCCAAAAGAACTGTGAATCATGCATATTACTTATATTTGAACACTGAATGGAATGCATGTTTCACTCACTTGTAGGTACGTATCAGCACTTAAACGCTTTAAGTGAAACTCTCTTGTAGAAAGTTTAAGAAGTGAACAAAACAATCTAACTGGTTATTTTGGTTTTATTGGATTTAACTTGTTTGATTTTTATTTCAGGACTACTATTAGGTATATTGATTTTTTTTTTAATTAAAGTGTTAAAAAATGCCTCCTGTTTCCAGTATTCCCCAAACTGAATTTGGAACTTAATAATAAATGCTGGCCAGGGTTTAAGGGTGATATAGGAAGGTTAAACTGTTGGTGCAGCATGCATGTGTTGTCTTAGCTGATTGCTTGGTTTATCTTTGGATGCTAATAGAAAACTTAAGGTATATTTATAATAATAATAATAATAGGTTAGGGTTCCTAGAAGCAAAGCACATAAAATGGGGATTCTTGGGTAGGTGGTTTATTGAGGGAGTGCTCTCAAGAGAAACTTTTAGAGTAGTGGGGGCATCGAAGGGTACAAGTTCCTATACATCTCTGGGATGTGATGTGAGCATATAGCTGCCAACACCCAGGGGAGTTGTAGGTAGAAACTCTGGTTGGGTAAAGGGATTCAGAGTAGAGCGCAAAAGCAGCTGCTATAATAATAATAATCTATCTTAATCATAATCATAGTAATTTGAAATAATATAACAGGTACTTTTGACTACTTTCCACTAGCTTAAGAGCTTTACACGTAGTACCTCTAATTCTCATAGCAACCTTATAAGTTAGATATCATTCTTTCATTTCTGCAGATGGAGAAGTTAAGACAGTAGCTGTTCTGGTCAAGGCAACTCAGCTTGGTGCTAGGCTTTGGTCTCAGATGCAGCTTGATTATAAGGCCTGTCTATCACCTACACGAAGCCTTCCAAAAAAAGATAAGAAGAAAGAAATGAAAGAAGAATAAAGGAGAGGAAATAGAGACGAGAATGAAATAATAAAAACAGAAAAAAATCAGGGCTCAATCATCTGAGTGGCTATTCAACAGCACAAAAGCCTTTGGCTTGGTCAGGCCACGGTGGCTCAGCAGGCAGAGTTCTCGTCTGCCACACCAGAGACCTGGGTTAGATTCCTGGTGCCTGCCCATGCACACACAAGAAAAGCTTTTGGCTTTGGCCTAAACTTCTGAGAGTAGCCTTGTCATAAAGTCAACAATCCTGAGATCTCTTGGTCAATATTATCCATCGAGTGAGGGTTTGGGAAGATTTGCAGATGGGTCCAATGTCCCACTCAAACTGTTCACATTATTCTGTTTAGCAAGAGGTGGGGCTGTTTCCCCAAAGCAAAAGCCCTGTATGGTAAATATTGTTCAAGATAAGTGTCAGTGGAGAGGCTTTAAGTGGTACTACATACCACCTAATCTCCATCGTTGGATCAAGTGCTAAATATTTAGGCACTGCATGAAAAGCAATTTAAACAGCATCCTGCGGTGATTTCTTCAAAAAGAGCTATATTTTGTGAATAGAGTATAGCACCTGGTTTCTCTTTATTAAGGGATAATGTGATAATTCTTCAGAAGAAGAGAGTGAAGGAGGATTTGAAGACTGAGCTGTGCTCATGGATGGATGTGATAAATCTCTTCTTTCACTGAAGACGTTGAGTGAAGTAGATCCTAGCGACCATTTCAAAAAGCCTTTGCCTTTCCAGATTAGATTAAAGAGAAATTGTCATTCAGTAAGAGCAAGACTCCACAGAAATTATAAATTGGGAGGCTAACTAAATCAATCGATACATGCCAGTGAAAGTGTAGTTCCAAGTGAGAACTCACTCTCTCACTTTATCTTGCTCACTCAAAATACATTACTAAATAAGTGATTCTCTCAAAGTAGTCAGGAAACAGCACCCAAGACTGCAAATGGTGTGCCATTTGAACACCTAGAAATATTGGAAAATGGTAATTTTAAATCACAAGGCTCTTCTGTTCTCTTGAAATAGAAAAATTATGATTTCAGATCCAGAAATACCGGGGCAATTTGACAAATGAATAATTCCGATGAAAAAAAATCACAAAGACCCCATTGGCAGATGAATGTTGTGGGAGGATATAACAAAGACATCTGGGAAAATTTTAGATCTATTATATTCAAATGGAATACTTTCTAAAGTTTCCTCTAACATCTGTTTTTTTCAATGCCAGCTAAAGAATGGCACTATCATTGAACCATATTTTTAATCTCTTTGGTTTCACATTGTTTAAATGTGTCATGCCTGAATATTTTTTTTTAGCAGATGGCAATTAAATCTTTGTTTAAGGTTTCTCAAGTGCAGTTTCTAGGAGAGCTTAAAATGAAATTTCCCTTAAGAAGTGATTCTGTATCTGTACCAGTGAAAATAGATTCAGATGTCATAGCTGGCTTAGGCAGAACACTTGAAGCATCTGCCGCTAGATGACCACTTCTATTGTTAAATTCCTACCAAGTCAGACTGGCCCTTAGTGTACTATTGTCTTCAGGATTATTCTATGATGCAACCAAGACAATCTAACTGTATCAGTCAGGGTTCTCCAGAGAGTCAGAACCAATAGAATATAGTCACAGGGACGTATTTGTTTTTAAACAGTTGGCTCACGCCGTTATGACAAATTCAAAATTTGTAGGGCTGGTTGGAAACTGAGGCAGGATTTATGCTGCACTCTTGAGGTGGAATTTCTTCCTCCCTGGGAAGCCTCAGTTTTTGCTCATAAGGGCTTCAGCTGATTGGGCTGTGACCCATCTACAATATCCAAGGTAATTCCCTTTATTTCAAGTCAACTGATTGTAGGTGTTACGCACATCTACCTATACCTTCACAGCAACAGCCAGATTAGTGTTTGATTAAATAACTGGGTACTAAAGCCAAACCAAGCTGAAATAAAAAAGTAACCATCACACTAACCTATACTTTGCATATATCAATTTTTAATATTTCAATGTATTTTCACTCAGATGCATTCCATTTGCCATGAATTTTATCCTCAGTGGCCTCCCTCTTCCCACTTCAGTACCCCCACAACTCCAGACAAAGTCAGCTTTCAGTGGAGGGGTTCAGTCCCTCTCTGTTTTCAATATTATTTCTCCTCTTGCCAATCCTTGGGTCTCTGCTTAAGTTATATTAATTCAAAATGAAGTATCAGTAGGGAATAATAGCTTAATATTTGCTAAAATCAACAAAGAACCCCCAAAAGTCATAAAGCATCTACTATACACTACATGGAGTATATGCTTATATACTGGGTTATAACACACAAATTCACCAGGCAGAGCCTGACCGTGGAGGAATGAAATGTAACAAACAATGGCCCCATGATTCTGAATAAATGAAATCTTACTATATTCCCGACAATAGTATGTTTCTAGATATGAAAGACAATAGATACTTCACAATACAATTGTGATTTCCAAAATCTACTAGCATAGTTGAATAAATATATAATTTTTGGCTTACAAAGAAGTTTAAGAAGAGATCTTATTTTAGAGGAACTTTTCATATAGGAGCCTAGTAATCCAATATATAAACATTAATTGGTGGCTATTTGTTCTACAAAAGAATAATTCATAGGATTCTTTTAAGTTGTGAACTCTGGTTTAAAATCATTATTAATAATTAGATTTTAAAAATTCAATTTGTGCACCAGCTTTAGGGATCTACCTGTTACCATTACAGCTACATAGTTTCATCTATTTGAGGAACCGTCTGAAAAATACATCCATTTGGACAGGAAACTACATTTAGGTCATATTACTTCAAAATTTTTTAAAACTTTGTTTTTGATTCTCTTAGAACATTAAGGTAGGGAGAAAAGAAACAGAGGTAACTGATGCTTATTTACTACTTAACTGTGCCAGGGTCTGTGGTAAGATCTCTTAGTGTCCCATTTAAGTTAATCACAAAATTCTCCTATTCTCCTGAGACAGAAATGATGATTTCAGACCCAGAAATTAAGTACTCTTTCTTAGCATCTCATTTAGCATCAGGACAATTTGTGAGGTGAGTATTCATGTCCCTGATTTGGATGAACAGATACCTACAACTAACCATGTTTATGCAGTAAATATATGAGAAAGGTGTTTAGAATCCAGGTTCATATAATGTCAAAATGCATGCTTTTTCAACCAACCATTTTATCAAAAACAAAAAAACAACTTTAAAAACTCCCTTGATTTTAGAGAGAATAAATAAATATATATCTTTTTGTGTGTACAAAGGGCCAGATTGTTAATACTCCAGCTACATGTAAATCAATGTTTCTTTTCTAATTAGCATACTAGCTAAGGTAAAACAATTTAGGCTCTTGAAAACTGGGTTTAGCCTCTTGAAAACACTGAAAACTTAACGTGCATTAAGAAAATGATTAGTTCTGGCAATTATAGCCTATTGGCATTTTTGCATGATATACCCCAATTTTATTAAATATGTATTTTAAATATATGATTATAAGAGACCATGAAAAGATACTATATTGATAGTGCTTTTTTTTCTTCTGGTAAGTGGGATTGTTTTTTATTTTCTTCTTTTCACTTACTTAATGAATACATATTGCTTTTATAATTGTGGAAAACATTCTTTCTCTTGGCACATTAAATGCTCAGTTTTTCTGGGTAAAACGTGCCAAATATAGGGTCATTTTAGCCACTGAAATCTGTCTTCTGTGAATAGATGAGAGAACTCATCTCTGCTTTCCCCAGCAATACAGATGGGATATTTTGGAAAGATCTTAGAGTACCACAGATTGGTCTGCTGTGTGAGTTGAATCTCAACCAACTACCGTATCATGACTCTAGTCATCTATTTTGACAGTTAGTTCTCTTCATTATTATTCATTCTTGCTCTGGAGATTCAGCCCTCACAAAGGTGCGTCCCTGAAAGCATCCTGTTTCTCCCTTCTGTATCACTGACCCCAGGTATTTTATTAATTTCAGTGAGAGCTGGCACTATTTATTAGTTTCCAAAATTTTTCAAATGCTATCTATATAATAGTCTTTTGTTCTTTCTTTCTGAAAGGATCACAAGGGCTCAAAATCTCTGGCCTCCTATGATGCCATATTTGATTTCACTGAATATAGAGAAAATATTGCTAATCTCTCAGAATATGATGAAAGATTTTTGCCATGTGACCACATATTTTCTTTTATGGTTTCGTTCTATACTGACTTTCCTTTAACCCTGGGAGTGTCTACTTTTGGCACTCCCTCTATTACCTCTCTCCAACTTTCTATTATTTTTCAAAGTAATAGTTATATCTATGCCACTTCAATACTTTCGTATGTCTAGTGAGTATTTTTCCAGGCTCCACTCTTTCTCTGGGAGTAGGTCAGATTAAACAAAGAAAAGATAACCTGATCACTTAATAGTCTAGATCCCTTAGTTAACCTGACTAACCCTCTTGGCCCTATTCAAATAATGGTGAAAGGATGGCAAACAGATGATTCCTGAGGTATCACGCAAAGTTCAGTCGTTCTCTGCCTTAATGGGCTTCTAGGTCTTGCAGGATCTGATGCAGGATCCGATGTCACTACCATACTGCAGTGCTGTAGGGATGCCGTAATGCTTTTCTTTAGCACATATGCTGCCCTTTTTAATGCAAGCAATTATATGCCTGGCCTTGAGATTGAAGTGCTAATACTAGCACTAATATTCACTCATTCCTTACTTTACTCCCCAAATATAAAATATTTATTGATTGCCTGCTATGTGCCAGGAAACTGCCAGGAGCTAGGAGTATAGCATTAAAAAAAAAGTCTCCCTTCAGAGAGATCAAATTTCTCTGCATCCACCCCCACCCCACCACGTGCCATAATCATTACAGCACACACTGTTAGGCATTTGCCAAACATTTGCCCTATTCTAGGGACTGTGGTAGTTATATACATCTTCATCATAATCACTCATGGTAGGTTCCATTTGATAACTGAAGAAACTGAGACTCAGGAAAACTAGTTGATCTTCTCAAAATAAGGGGTGGACTTGTGGACTCCAGTTCAGTTGGACTCTAAAGTCAACAATACAACACTTTACTTTCTCATTAGGTAGAGAAAAACCCTCCTGGACGGAAAGTTGGTGTTCAGTGTACTGATTCAACAGCTTTCCGAAGCACTTTGGCACTTTGGTGCAGTTTTAGCACCTGCCCAATCGGAACTGAGTTCAGGCTATTCATGCAGCTCTTCGTGTATCCTTGCTATGGTGGTTTGAGCTATGTGCCACGGAAAAGCATGTTCTTAAATTTAATTCATCCCAGTGATTATGAATCCATTATTAGTAGGAGCTTTTGATGAGGTCACATCAGTTAAGGTGTGACCCAACTCGATCAGGATGGGTCTTAATCCTATTATGGAGTCCTTTACAAGAAGAATGAAATTCAAACAGATAGAGAATAAGTGTGGAAAACAAGAAGCTAAAGGTCGATGGAATCAGGTAGAGAAGGGGGGGGGGGTCAGGAGAGGCTGCCATATGCATTGCCATGTGACAAAAGAGTCCAGACCAAGGATCATCAAGGAGCAGCCAGCTCCAGAATGCCGCAGTCACCGAGAAGAAAGCATTACCTTGAGGATGCCCTGATTTGGACTTTTCCTAGCTTCAAAACTGAGCCAATAAATTCCATTGTTTAAAGCCAACCCATTGCATGATATTTGCTTGAGCAGCCAAGAAAATTAAAAGGTTTGGAGAGGAATGGTGTCCTTTTGGGCTGAACTTGCAGTATTGACAAGGATACATGCGACTTAATGAGAAGGGATGGGTCCTTGGCTGCCTTAATCAATGCTCAACTCAGGTGATAAATGGATCAACACATGTAGCAGATAGTTTTCTGAGTCAACTTCTAGTCATTTAAAATATTTCTTAATATCTAGAAATCTTTCCTAGCCTATCCCCCCCCCCCCCCCCCCCCCCCCCCCCGTATTCTAGGCATTTCCAATTCCAGGGAAGAGACTTTGGGATCTGAAATTCAAACCAGGGAAATGCTACTCTTTTTAAGTTGTTCTTTTTGAACTTTAGTGGAGGAGGAGATTGAAACTAATGCCTACTCTGAGGATGGAGATTGGCTCTGGAGCTCCTTTATCCATTTCTTTCCCAGGTTAGCAGAAACAAGAAAAATTAACTTCAGTTTGTTTCTAGCTATTGTAAAGTGTTTTCTGATTTTTTGACTTTATTTACTTTCTTTTGCAAACTCTCCTACTTCACTAAAATCAGTCTTTGATGTTTCAAACTAAATAAGCTGAAAATACTTTGGAAGTAATAATTTCCCATTTATACTTTGTTTAGATAACCCAGTTTTAAAAATCATATCTCTCCAAAGACAGACTTTTTATCTTAATCTCTCAAAACCATGTACATTACCTTTGAGGGATAAATGGGATATTTGCCCAGAGCTTTGCAATTTCCAAATTTGGACAGCAAAAATAAATCATTACTAGCATTATTTTAGCAAAAGATTTATAGTCACCACTAAGCTGCATATAACAGGAAGTTGCTAAACAGAGCAAGTCATTATATATTCATGACCTTTGGTTCTGTTGCAAAAAGTAAAATATAACATAAACCCAGTTCCTAAGTATTTCAGTTACCAGTTGCTTATGATTTGGGGTGCTTATTTACACAGCAATAATAGCAGTTTATAACAAATGTAACTTGTTAACTGAAACAATAGGCAGCAACAACTATTCACAACTATTCCTTTGCTCATGATTATGCAATTTGGCCAGGGCTTGGCAGGGACTTTATTTTTCCTCCACATGGGGTTGGCTGGGCGCTTTGACTAGACTGAAGGATGCAGGAACTTCACTTGCATATCTGGTCCCTCGCTTGGGGTGGCTGGACAAGCTAAGAGATGGCTGGCCACTCTCTTTTCCTTCATTATCTCTTATTACCTAGAACTTCTCTCTATCATCTATCTGTCTATCTATCTATCATCCATCTATCCATCCGTCCATCCATCTGTCCATCCTCATGACTTGCTTTCTCTATTATGGTTGGTGAACTTTGTTATATGGCCTCTGGCTTCCAAGAGAGCAAAGTCAGGAGCTGCCATGTTTCTTAAGACTTAGGCCTGTAACTGGCATAGAGTCACTTCTGCCACATTCTCTGTGTCAAAGCAAGTCACAAACACAGCCCAAATTCAAGGGGAGGGGAAATAAACTTCACGTCTTCAGGATGAAGTGACATCTTCCCTATGATTTCAAGCTCATTTTAAAAATTATGTTTATTTTCATTCTTATTTTCTTAGGCTCCCTGTAATATAGAAAGGAAGTGGATTGTCATGCCACTTGCTGAAAAAGAAAAGACAGGAACAAGAATATGTTTGGGTACAAGAAGTATTGTAGGTAAGATATTACTCCAGAGGCTATTAAGATGATATATGAGCATATAATCAATTGTGCATTTATATTCATATTCACAAGAAACACAGAATAAAGAGAGAGAAAGAGAGCCAAAGCAAGAGAGTTGGGATGAGGAAATAATGTGAAGCTGATTATGCCAACTGTTGATGGATAACTAAGGACCATTTATCCCTTGTGTTTCTCACTCTCTAATGTTTTATTGACTATTCATTAGTCTTTGCTCTTCAAGGCAGAGATTTTGCCTTACTCATTTTTCTCTTTGTAACACACAACGCTAGCACCTCCATGTGGTAGAGTATCTGTAATTTTTTCCTGAATTGTATCAACAAGCCCCTCTACAGTTAGAGTGGGAAATAACCTGGAGACACTTTTTAAAGCTCGTCAGTATTCCACAGGTTCAACTGTACCCAGGTCAAATCATGCCGTTCATTTATTGAGAGTTTTATGTATCTTTTTCTACCTTTTCAATGTGGTAGTAAAACAGGGATAAGTTTACAAATAGGTATTCTCTTTGTCTTCTAAAGCTAATAACTTCCATTAGAATTTTTTGGGGGCACGGGCAGGCTCCGGGAATTGAACCTGGGTCTCTGGCATGGCAGGTGAGAATTCTGCCACTGAGCCACCATTGCACTGCCCCACTTCCATTAGAATTTGAAATTCAAACAAATTTATTTTCTTATGTATTAATACCCAAGATTAATTCCCATTTATAGTTCACAAAACATTTTCATAGTCATTACTATATGATGATAAAAATAAACATTTACGTTAGATATCATCATTATAACCCGTATAATAGATAAGGAGATGTACTCAGAAAGGTTAACGTGTGCAGCTAGTATGTTGCAGAACATGTGTCTTCCAGCTCCAGAATTTATGAAATGATGAAATATTTGATAGAAAAATCAGCTTTTGAAATGTACATGATTTTAAAGTATTCCTGATTCCCTTTACCATAAATAATGTGAAATGACTCCACATACTTTTAAGCTTCTAATTAAAATAGCGCAGAAACATCCTTTAAAAATGCACAATCTCTGATTCTTCATCATCTTTTCTTGGGGGATCTGTGATTTATTTTAAGTTATAGATTACTAATTCATAATCAAAGTAAATGGCAATGCTAGTGAGAGAAATTTACCACCAGATAAATCTATCATTCAAAATAGGATTTTTGAGATTGTTGTTTTGGCTAGTTATTAATAAGGATTAGAAATACAATTCCAATTGAAGCAAACTGTCAGTTAATAATGTATCATGTTAGAAACTATTTGACTACAATATTGTCTTTACCCATAAACTCTGGAGTAATTAGGCTTACAGAAAACAACATGAAAGAGACACTCTTTCTCCTTCAGCAGTTGCACACCATAGTACAAAATTGGAATAAAGTGATCAAATCTATTTTTAATTTGATTGTTATTTTTAAAAAAATTGTTATATAAACTTGGCTTCTCCAACAATAATAACTAACTTGAGACAGTGTGGGAGTCTATTAAGATTAAGCATGGAGATTCAATCCTGATTATCAAAATGTGTTTCTATAAAGCAGGGAATTGCATTGTGCAAGAGTACATGCTGGATTTTTCCAACAGAGCAAAATATGCCCTACATTTTAGAGAGCAAAAATAAATCCTGAGACTATCATTCAAATTAAGGAAGCATATACCCATTTACCATTTAAAAGAGAAGTTAGAATATTTTTTTTTGACTCATGTGTTATTTGGAATATATGGACATTTTCCAATTACTTCTCAATTTTTATTTCTAGCTTAATACATTGTGGACAAACATATAGTCTATATGATTTCAATCCTTTGGAATTTATTGAGAATCGATATAAAGGCTCTGTTATTATATGCATCAAATTTAAAATTGTTATTTTTCTCATGAATTAAAATAGCTATCATTATGAAATTGCCCTTTATCTCCTTTCCCTTCTCTTGCCCTTTCTTTCTCCCCCATGCCTCTCCTTCCCTTCCTCTCCTACCTTCTCCATGTTCTTGATACCACCTTCTTCATACCATACATACATTGTTTAAGACAAAACAAAAGAAACTGCCTTTTTATTTACAAAAAATAATCCAATTGCCCTGAAATATATTGTAATGACTTACAAAAAGGAGATCAATCTCCTGCAAAAAAAATATCATCTTATGTCTCAAAAAATATCTTATGTCTTATATGACTCCACAAAATTGGTAGCATTTAGTCAGATAGGAATTTACTTATAGGACTAGTTTGCTGTGATGCATAGCTATTTGGGTTTTATGATATGTCTGCTAACTACATAATATTTCCATTTACGAATATGACAAGAGAAAAAAGTTGTGTATGACCTGTCCTAACAACAATTTTTCTGTTAATTTGGTCTGAGTTTTGTATAGTGGTAGAGTAGGATTCTGGGGCAAAATGGAACAGACCTGAATTGATGTTTCATTCATCTCTGCTATTTTCCAGCTTTCTCACCTTGAATAGGTTCCTTAAATATATCTGAACGTGTTTCCCCATCTTCCTTGGCTTTGTCACAGGTTGCTGATCAGATTAAATTAACTAATGGATGCAAGTATGTCTGTAACCTAAAAAACATTGTATGAATGTTAGTCACTATTATTTTTGGGGGGAAGAGATGGCACAATGCCGACCACTGGGTTTTGAGTCCGACAGAATTAGTTCTAACCAACATCTGCTAATGAACTTGCATGTGTTAAATCTCTCCAAGTCATGATCCACTCAATTGTAAAATATGTATCATAATACTACCTTGTGGAGCTGTGAGTATTGATCAACGTAACAAGAGATAAAACTCAGAGTACAGCACCAAGCTGGCAGGTGATGTTCAGTGAATGTCAGGGATCCTCTCTGGCTCACAGCTCAGTGCCTAATGATAGTGCTGTTTCCTTAGGGCAACACTGAATGATTTAGTCTAGCGTGGGAGAGCTGTAATAGACTATGTAGGTCATTCATAGGACCCAGAGAAGTGAATCTACTTTCCTAGGTCATAAAGCTAATGGCAAAGTTGGAAGTTGAATGCAGTTGTTGAGTTCAAATCCAGTAAATATTTTTTTCTTCATTATCACAGTAACCTCTAGGGTAGCATTATTTGTAATTGTCATCACCTTTTGAAAATGGATTTTATTAAGAACCTATTAGTATATGTAGATTGTACTGACAGAGTAGTTAAATCAAAATGAATTTTTGTACTTCACAAACTGTGGGGTATAGAACTTTAGGCAGAGAGAGAGATTTATTCGTGTACCTTGGGTTATTCTCTGTGACAGAATCACAAAAATTATTTGGTATTTGAGACAGGTATTCAACTTTGAGCTCCATTGTAAATAAAGCAGCCACTTAAAAAAACCTTTTTTTATTATTAAATATATATACAAAGAAAAGAAAGAAAAAGTAATGATTTTCAAAGTACACTTCAACAAGGAGATACAGAACAGATGTCAGAGTTTGGTATGGGTTACAATTCCACAATCTTGGGTTTTTACTTCTAGTGACTGTAATTCACTGTAGACTAAAAGAAATATCAATATAATTATTCAGCAATCACACTCGTTTGTTAAACCCTACCTTCTCTGTATAACTCCACCATCACCTCTGACCTTTCTCCCACTCTTCAAGGGTATTTGGGCTATGCCCATTCTAACTTTTTCATGTTCGAAGGAGCTGTCAATAATATGGGATGGAGGAATGAAACTATTTGATGTTCTGAAGAGGCTGGCCCCTCTGCATTTCAGGACTTATCTGGTCCAGGGAACTATCTGGAGGTTGTAGGTTCAGGAATGTTACCCTAGTGCATGGAACTTTTGTAGAATCTTATATAATGCCCTAGGTATTCTTTAGGATTTTTTTGAATGGTTTTGGTTGGGGGTTGGTAAGTTATGGTAGATAGCAATGCCTAACTGAAACTTGAGTAAGAGTGACCTCCAGAATAGCCTCTCAACTCTATTTAAACTCTCTCAGCCATGGATACCTTATTTGTTACACTTCTTTTCCCCATTTTGGTTAAGATGGCATGGTGCCGAGGTCAGACATCCCTGGGAGTCATCTCCCATGCCACCAGAGAGACTTTCACCCCTGGATACAGAGTTGGGCTTAGAGAGCGTGTGAGAGAGACCACATCTGAGCAACAAAAGAGACCCTCCAAAAGTAACTCTTAGGCATAGCCTAAGCTATAGGTAGGCTAAGTGTCTTTGCTACATACATAAGCTTCACAAGAGCAAACCTCAAGATCAGGGGCTTGGCCTATTGATTTGAGTGTCCCTAATGTTTGACACAATATCAGGGGTTTTGCCAGTGGTAAAGCTTAATAGTTCCATATTTTTTCTCAAGGGGCTTTGACAATAATTTTTGATTATCTGCTTAATATACTCTGGGATGTATCCAGGCATTACATTAAGATATATAGGATTAAAGGCCTTCATTCTTATCCTGGGCTTCCTGTTTTTGGATTGTTTAAATTATCTATCTAGACAGGAAGAGTTAGGTTATGTGCTACAGAAAATTTAGGTTCTGGACAAAGTAAAGCTTTCTTCCTTTGGTTTCAAAGAGTATATGAGATTCTAAAATATAGACAATGTCTCCCTTACCCCTTGTTTTAGTTTGCAAGCTGCCAGAATGCGACATACCAGAAACAGAATGGCTTTTAAAAAGGAGAATTTACTAAGTTGTTAGTTTACAGTTCTAAGGCCATGAAAATGCCCAAATTAAATCAAGGCTATAAAAATGTTCACTCTAAGGCATCCAGGAACAGATATCTCAGTTCAAGAAGGCCAATGATGTTCAGGGGGTTTCTCTCTCAGCTGGAAAGGCACATGGCGACAGCTGTTAGCTTTCTTTCCAGGAATCTTCAATGGCTTCCCCAAGCTCTGTCCATTCTGTTGGCTGTGTTGGTCCTGGTGGCTCTCGTAGCTCTCATGGCCATCAAACTTTTTCCAAAACGGTTCCCTCTTAAAGGGCTCCAGTAAACAACCCCACCTTTAATGGGTAGAGACACACCTCCATGAAAACCATCTAATCAAAAGTTACCACCCACAACTGGGTGGGTCACATCTCCATGGAAACAATAAAAAAGATTCCACCCAGCAATATTGAATGAGGATTAAAGGACATGGCTTTTCTGGGTTTCACAACAGATTTAAACCAGCACACCCTGTAGTCTGAATTACCTTAATCCTGACCTGACTGGCTATGTTCTTAATGCTAAATACCAGGTAATATGTATATAAAACAGCCTCTCAAAATCCAGAAATAATAATTACCACTCTGGGCTAAATGAAGGTATTCACTTTTTAATTTTTTTTATATTTTTATTGTAAAAGCTTGACATACAAACATATATCCTTTTCTTATTTTTAAATTTTTATTGACAAAACAGCATACAAACATGAACATTCTTAACATATGAACATTCCGTACTTAGTATGCGATCAGTGGCTCACAATATCATCTAGATAATGCATAAGAATAACCTCAAGGATAACCTCTTAACCCTGTTTGAAAACTCACTGAAACTTTATTTTGTCTCATTTCTCTCTCACCCCTTTTGGTCAAGAAGACTTTCTCAATCTCTTAATGCCAGGTCCTGGCTTACCCCAGGCTTTCTGTCCCACACTGTCAGGGAGATTTACACCCCTGGGAGTCATGTCCCATGTCGGGGTTGGGGGAACGCAGTGAGTTCAAATGCTGAGTTGGCTTAGAGAGAGAGGCCACATCTGAGCAACAAAAGAGGCTCTCTGGGGGTAACTCTTAGGCCTAATTTTTAGTAGGCTTACCCTGTCCTTTGCAGAAACAAGTTAATAGGGGCAAACCCCATGATTGAGGGCTTGGCTTACTGATTTGGCTGTCCCACTGCTTGCAAGAATATCAGGAATTCTTCAAATAGGGAAGCTGAATTTTCCCCTTTTCTCCCCATTCCCCCAAGGGGACTTTATTGGGGCATCACACTAACCTGGACCAACCTACAAAAATCTCATGCCTTATTCAAGGTTCCATGTACTTATGGTGTTCAACTAAACTGACCATACAAGTTAAATTAGGAAATGCACTAGTCAAAATATGAATTTTGGCACCCACTTTTAATGTCTACATTTTACTTGATTTAAAATTTCCTATTGTTATTATTCTAGAGACTTAGGTGTATTGCTTGCAAGATATTGTGGAAAGAGCCTTGAACTGAGGCATCAGGAGAACTAGATGCTAGTTTCAGACTTGGTATTGACTGGTGGTTGGACCTTACTGAAAATATATTTACTTCTATGATGACTCTAAAGATCTTGAAGTGAGTGAAATACCATTGATAAATTAGTTTCTTATTGCTACTGTAAAAAATCACCACCAATTTAGTGGCTTCAAACAGCACAAATTTGTTCTCTTACAGTTTTGGAATCAGAAGTCTGCAATGAGTCTTAAGGGTTGAAATCACGGCAAGTACGCATTCTTTCTGGAGGCTTCAGAGAAGAATGCATTTCCTTGCCTTTTTCAGCTTCCAGAGGTTGCAGGCATTACTTGGCTCATGCCCTCTTCCTGGCACCCATCCTCCCTCTTGCTTCAGTCACATCTCCTACTTACTCCTGTCTTGACTCCTCCTGCATCTCTCTTGTAAATAAGGACTCTTGTAAATACGTTGGGCTCACATGAATAATCTGAGCTACTTTTCCTGCCTCAAGATTCTCGACTAGATCACATTTGCAAAGTCCCTTTTGCCATATAAGGAAACATTCACAGGTTTACGATTAGGATGTGGACATATTTGAGAGGTCATGATTCAAACTATCATAACAACTAAAGTGGTCAGTGATACAAGACAGGGAATGGGTTAGGAGAGGAAGACCTTGTTTTTGAAAGCTTCACCTACTTCCTTTAAATTGTGAGCAGATGTCAAGGAATACAGTGCACAAACTTCAGAGTCATATAGATCTGAATTAAAATCCCAGCTACGTTATTTACTTGCTATCCATGTGACCTTAAGCAAATAACACATCTCTATAATGAGAATGACAATATGGAATTTTTGTGAGGATTAAATGAGATAATATATGTAAGCTTTTAGTATGATAATAGTACAGATCACACTCTCAGTAGATGAGGCTATCAATACTACTAAAGCCTGGGCTTTCATTCTAATTTAGGATATGACATCAGGCAAATTCACTCTTTTTAAAAATTGGAGCTTAGGTGTGGAGGGTTAAGTTCATTGGTGTGAGTCTGTGCAATGTATCAGTTTATTTTAATTAAATTTCATTTTAACATTCTTATCTCTTTTTCCTCTAATTCTTATGTTGATTTCCTTCGCTGCCTTCTGAACAAAGCCTCTCTAATATGCTTCATATAGTATTGTCTTATACAGTATGTATTTTTAACTAAATGACATGTTGTGCTACAGAGTATGCCTGTTTCTTACTTTTTTCACTCATGTGTTGTTCAAGATTTGTCCATTCTAGCACATATTAATATTGTATTTTATAGTGATGCGGGTCTATGCTGCTCCAAAACTCTCTAACCACCTTCCTGTGATGAATATCCATTTACCTGTCCCTTTTATAACCTGCTCAAGAGCTCAAGAGTATGGTTGTATAATAGGAGAAGTATTGCTAAATTGCTCTTTAGAAAGGTGTGGCAGCTTGGAGCTGTTATGGACCCCAGAAATGGTGACGTTCTTTTAATCCGTTCCCGTGGGGGCAGACCTGTTACAGGTGGGACCTTTTGGTTAGGTTATTTCAATTGAGATGTGACCTAGCCCATTCAAGGTGGGTCTGAATCCCCTTACTGGATTCCCTTGTAAGAGGATAAAGGACACAGAAAAAGCCAGGAGATGAAGCCCAGAGATCTCAGAGAAGCCCTGGAGAAGCTGAGAGACAAGGACACACACAGTAGCTGAGAGAGGAAGCCACTGAAGCAGGAGCTGAAAGAAAGGAAACCCAGGAATGAAGGACCAGCAGGTGCCAGCCACGTGCCTTTCCATGTGACAGAAGTGTCCCTGATGCCGGCAGTTTTTCTTCAGAGATGGTTTCATTCTGCTGATGTCTTTATTTGGACATTTTCATGGTCTTAGAACTGAAAATGTGTAAGCTAATAAAACCCCATTGTAAAAACCCACCAATTTCTGGTATACTGCATTCCAGCAGATTTAGTAAACTGAATCAAAAGGCTACCCTGTTTCTTCTTCCACCAGAAGAATGAATATCCTGTTTATACCTTTTACCCAACAATTAGTGTTTTCTGATTCTTATATTTGCCATCTGATGGATAATAAGTGGTCTCATATTTTCTGTGATTTTTTGTAAGCATTAGTGGAATTTATATCTGGAATGAAAACTCACTAGAGGGTTTTAATAGCAGATTTGAACAGACAGAAAAAAGAATCAGCACACTTAAAAGACAGATCAATTGAAACTTGATTTCAGTCTGAGGAGCAGAAAGGAAAAAAGAATTAAGAAAAATGAACAGAGCCTAAGAGACCTGTGGTACACCATCAAGCATGCCAATAAACACATAATGGGAATCCCAGGAGAGGAGAAAGAGGAAGGGGAATCAAGAATATTTAAAGAAATAATGACTGAAAACTTTTCAGATTTCATAAAAGTCATTAATATACATTTAAGATGCTCAATGAACTGTAAGAAAGATAAATGGAAAGAGATCCACACTGAGACACTACGTATTCGTAATGGATCACATTATTGTTTTTATATGCAATTTTATTGAGATATAGTCACATGCCATATAAAATCCAAAGTATACAATCAGTGGCTCACAGTATCATCATATGGTTGTGCATTCATCACCACAATTTTAGAACATTTTCATTACTTGAAAACAAAGATAAAAACAAAAAATAAATACAAAAAGAATACCCAAAACATCCCATACCCTTTATACTCCCCTATTATTTATTTAGTCTTTATTTTATTACTCATCTGCCCATACACTGGATAAAGTGTTAGTCACACTGTCACACAGTAAAAGCTATATAGTTATACAATCATCATTAAAAATCAAATCTACTGGATTAAAATTCAATAGTTTCAGGTATTTCCTTCTAGCTATTCTAATACACCTAAAAAGAGATGTATAAGGCATAAGAGTAAACTCCAGAATGACCTGTCAACTCTATTTGAAATCTCTCAGCCACTGGAACTTTATTTTGTTTCATTTCTCTTCCCCCTTTTGGTCAAGGAAGCTTTCTCAGTCCCATGATGCCAGGTCCTGGCTCATCGCTGGGAGACATGTACCACATTTCCAGGAAGATTTTCACTCCTGGGTGTCATGTCCCATGTAGGGGGGAGGGTAGTGACTTTATTTGCACAGTTGGCTTAGAGATAAAAGGCACATCTCAGCAACAGAAGAGGCTCTTTGTGGGTGACTCTTAGGCATACTTGTAAGTAGGCTTAACTTCTCCTTTGCAGGATTAACTTTCACAAGTACAAGCCCCCAAATTGAGGGCTTGGCCTATCAAATGGGTAGTTTCCAATTCTTAGGAGAATATCAGGTCCTCCCCAGGTAGGGAATCTTAATATTTCCGTTTTTCCCCAGTTCCTCAAGGAGACTTTGCAAATACTTTTTTACCTTCTGCCCAGATTGCTCTGGGATATACTGGGATATCACACTAACCTGTACAAACCAGCAAGATCTCACTCCCTATGCAAGGTTCCATGTAATTATGGTGTTCAAATAAACTGACCATACAAGTTAAATTAGATAGTGTGCTACAGAAAATATAAATTTTGCACCAAATAATCATCTCTCTTTGAGTCTCACTCAGAAGTTGAAGTTTTAAAATATAGTCAATATCATCCTTTACCCTGTATTTTGATTTACCTTAGTCCTAACTAGATCACCTTTATTCACATCTCTAATTGAAGTTTGAACTCTTTTTCAGCTTCTTTAACAGTTGCTGTATGGGGTAATACTGACTTTCAGAGCTGCAGAACTCTGACTCTGATTCTCAGGGGTCACACAGATACCCAAAGTTCCAGGAAATGGCCAAGTTACACATAAAGAGCTCAGCATCTCAGAATTTAGAAATAACAGTTAAAACTCAGGAATAGATGTGTCTACGATAAGAATTTATAATCTAAGAATCTTTAAATATGCCTCATTGAACATTCTGTACTTCTTCATCATTGATTGGCTAATCTCTGCCCATGTTCTATTGTCTGATAACCTATGCCCTCAAATTCAATTCTCAGTTTTCACATAGTTAGCTCTTGTGAAACTAACTAGTGAAGTATTATAATATTTGTCTTTTCATGTCTGGCTTATTTCACTCAACATAATATCCTCAAGGTTCATACTCATAGCTTCATTCCTTCTTGCAGCTGCTTAATCTTTCACTGTATGTCTACATCACAGTTCCCCCTTCCATTCATCAGTCTAGGTACCCTTAGGCCCACTCCTTCCATTGCAAATCATGAACACTGCCATCATAACCATCATTGTGCAAATGTTCACTTGTGACCCTGCTTTCAGTCCTTCCAAGAATATACCTAATAATGGGATTGCAGGATCATATGGCAACCCTATACTTAGCCTGATGTGTAATCATCACACTACCTTCCAGAGGGGCTTCACCATTCTATTTTCCTATCAACAGTGAATCGGTACATCTCCCTCTCTCCACATTTTCTCCAGCACTCATATAAAATCCATCCTAAGTAAACAATCAACGGCTCCCAGTACAATCACATAGTTATGCATTCAGCACCTCAATCCATATGTGAACATTTCCATTTCTTCCACAGAGAAAGAAGAGGAAAAGAAAACAATGAAGAATAAACAAAACAAAAAGGAGAAACAAAAAGAACAAGAATCCCAGGCCCCTCCTTGTATCCTCCTCTTACTGACATTTAGTTTTGGCATATTGCCTTTGTTACAATGAATGGAAGCATATTACAATGTTACTGTTAACTATAGACCCTAATTTGCATTGATTGTAGTTTTTTCTTATACCACCCCATTTTCAACACCTTACACACTGTTGATAACCATTTGTTTTCCCTAATTTAAAAACTTTCTTTCTTGTATTTGTATATTTAATCACAAACTCTCTCTGTTTCTGTTTTTCTGAAAATATTTTAAAGTCTCCCTCATTTTTCAAGGACAGTGTTGCTGGATATAGAATTATTGGCTGGCAATTTTTTTCTTTCAGTATCTTAAATATATCATACCACTGCCTTCTCACCTCCATGGTTCCTGCTGAAAAATAGGCATACAGTCTTATCAAACTTCCCTTTTATGTGATGGGTCACTTTTGTCTTGTGTCTTTCAGAATACTTTCTTTGTCTTTAACATTTGACAATCTTATTAGTAAGTGCTTGGAGTAGGTCTGTGCAAATATATTCTGTTTGGGATATGCTGTGCTTCTTGGATCTGTAATTTGACGTCTTTTATATGAGTTGGGAAATTTTCAGTGATTAATTCCTTCATTATTCTTTCTGCCCCTTTTCTCTTCTCTTTTCCTCTAGACACCCATAACATGTAAATTCATGTGCTTCATGTTGTCATTCAATTTCTTGACACCCTGCTCATATTTTTCCATTTTTTTCCCTATTCTTTTGTATGCCAGATTTCAGATCTAGTTCACTAATTCTGTCTTCTGCCTCTTCAAATCTGCTGTTGCTTGTCTCCACTGTGTTTTTCACTTCTTCTAGTGTGCCTTTCATTCCCATAAGTTTTGTCAAGGCTTTTATGTTCTTCTGCATAGTCACCCAGTGTCGTCTTTATGTCTTTCATCTCTTTTGCCATATATTCCTCACCCTGTTATTTGATTTAGGTGATTTGTTTGCACATCTATAATTAGTTGTTTCCACTCTTGTATCTCATTTGAAGTGTTAGCTTGTTCCTTTGACTGGGCTGTATCTTTGGGCTTTCTAGTATACCTTGTGATTTCTTATTTATGTTTAGGCATCTAATTTCCTTGATTAGTTTGTTCTGAAGGTCATTTTCTCTTTTTCCTAGGGTTTTCTTGTTGGTTGGCTTTGTTCTTTGACATTCAGTTCAATTTATTCTAGGCCTCTAGCATAACTTCTTTTAGCTGATCAGAATTTTTCAGCTCTTGTTTTTCTGGTTCTTGTCCTGCCAGACAGTATTGCCCCAACCAGATTTTCCCAGATTAAACAGTTCCAGGACTCAGGATGAGGTTGTAATCAGCATTACTGGTCTCTAAGGATGAGACTGAGCAGGGTGCCAGTACTTTCTATTAGGCCTCATGTCTCTGTGCTTTTTGTATACTGCCCAGCAGGTGGTACTTGTCAGCCCACAGCTGGCCCTTACCAGTGTAAAGTGGTATAGTTTCTTTAATTCTCTCCTCCCTTCTAGGGGCATTGAGACAAAGGCTAGGCAGAAAGACCTTTTAAGCTGTTTCTGTTTTCCAACCCCTGGGATCTGAATTATCTGAATGAGAGTTGCTGTTTGAGCTGGGCCCTGTGCCCCGTTTTTCTTGGGGAAATATGCCCTTTCAGCAATTATCTTCTTCATCTGATTTGTTACTTTGCCTCTCAGACATCCCTTAACTCTGCCCTTGCCTGGGGCAGTGCTGAAACCCAAGACTGCCTGCAGCTTTATTTAATGGGTTGCTACAAAGTAAAAAAAAAAAAAAGCATGGACAAAAAATCCTTTTCAGAGCTGGACTCCCCGTGTTGCCAATCAAAAGCTGGAAGTACTCCTTTTCTTGGTGCACAGCCCTTTTCTAGTATTCTGAGCTCAGTGGACTCCAAAAGCCTTTTTTTTTCCTATCAGCCTAGCTGTTCTCTGCTGGGAGAGACTTCCTTGTTACTTTTGTGCTTTCTCCGAGTGTATCCATGCTCAGAGCTTGTATTCAACAGTCTGAATTTGTTCATTAATTCCACATTTGGAGCTTGGTTGAGCTACCTTCCCTTGATTCTTTTTTACCATGGGGAAGTGACTCAAAACCAGCCAGCCATGCCAGTGGGTAAAGGGTGCCAGTCTCTATGGCTTACAGTTCTGCATTGTGATCTCAGCCCTCCTGCCTGTTCTGGACTAGTGTACAATGTGTGTCTAGTTGTGGGAGGCTCCGAAACAGTTGCTCCAGACAGACAGGTCTTAGCTACTTTCTAGCAGCCCTGGAGGATGAACTAAATTCCCCACTTCCCTACACCACCATCTTAGCAAGATCTAGGGTCACATTTTTGAATTTCAGGGACATAAAGAACAATCTTAAAAGCAGCAAGAGAGAAGTGATTCATCACCTCGATAAGCTTAACACCTCATTTCTCAACAGAACTCATGGAAATCAGAAGAGAATTGGGGTAGCATTTTAAAAATCATGACAGACAATCTATCAACCAAGAACTCAATATCCAGCAAAGCTAGCCTTAGAAAATGAGTTGTGGTTTTGGGTGATGAAAATACTGTAGAAATAGAGTGGTGAGAATTATACAATGTTGAAAATGTCTTTAAAGCCTCAGAATGTTCACTTAAAATGGTTAAAATGATCTTTACATTATGTACATTTACCGCAATTAAAAATAAAAGAAATTTTAAAAAGTGAAGGAAAAATGAAGACATTTCCAAATAAACAAAAGCTGAGGTGGCTCATGGCTAGTGGATCTGCCCTACAAGAAATGCTTAAGGGCACCCTTTAGGCAGAAATGAAATGACATAGGACAGTAACTCAAAGCCACATGAAGAAATAAAGAACTCCAATAAAGTTAATACACAGGTGAATAT
The DNA here is from genome assembly GCF_023851605.1 of Tamandua tetradactyla. Lineage (NCBI taxonomy): Eukaryota > Metazoa > Chordata > Mammalia > Pilosa > Myrmecophagidae > Tamandua > Tamandua tetradactyla. The sequence continues at coordinate 35,261,499 of NC_135337.1, forward strand.
AAAAGCCAGCATTATTGTATTTTGGGTTTGTAAACCCTCTAAGAAAATACATAAAATAATTATTAATCTGTGCTAATGGACACACAATGTATACACATAATCTGTGACAATGACAACATTAAAAAGTAGTGATGGAGCTGTATAAAAGCAGAGTTTTTGTATACTATCGAGGCTAAATTGATACCAATTCAAACTACACCATTATAAATTTAAGATGTTAATTGTAATATCAGTGGAAACCACTAAGAAAATTTCTAAAAAATATGCGCACAGATTTGATGAAATATTATTCATTCATAAAAAGGAAGAAGTTCTGATACATATGACAACTTGGATGAGCCTTGAAGACATCATGTTAATTCAATAATCCAGACAGAAAGGACAAATATTGTATAATCTCACTGAGATGAAGTAAGCAGGATAAGCATTCACAGAGTCAAAAACAAGAATATAGGTTACCAGGGACTGGAGGGGATGATAAGGAATTGGGACTTAATGTTTAATTTATGCAGAATTTCTGTTGGGGTTATAGAAAAATTTTGGTAATGAATGGTGATGATGGTAGCACAACATTGTAAATGTAATTAACATGACTGAATTATATATTTGAATGTAGTTAAAAGGGAAATTTTAGTTAGTATTTATGTTACTAGAATAAAATTTTTAAAAATCATAGGATTCTACAACAGAAACAATGAATTCTAAAGTAAACCATTAATATATTTAACAGTATAATTATAATAATACTGTTTCATCAATTGTAACAAAGGTACCACACTACTGCAAAGTGTTAATAATGGGGAAATCTGCATGTTTGAGAGGGGCATAAGGGAACTCTGCATTTTCTATTTGATTTTTCTATAAATATACAACTTCTCTAATAAAACTAATTTAAAAAAGAAATGAAAAGGGAATCAAAGCAGTACGCAAAAAATTCAATTAAACACAAAAAAGTTGTAATGGAGGATATAAGGTAGAAAAACATTTATAAGACATAAAGAAAAAAACTAGCAAAGGGGAAGATGTAAGTTCTTCCTAACCAGTAATTATTTTTAATGTATATAGATTAAACTTTTAATTGAAAGGCAGAGATTGACAGAAAGGATAAAGGTACATGATCCAACTCCATGCTGTCTATAAGAGGCACACATTAAATTCAAAGACACAGATATGTTTAAAGTGAAAAGATGGAAAAAGATATCCATGAAAATAGTAATCAAAAGAGAGCAGAGGTGGCTATGTTAATATCAGAAAAATAATCTTGACTTTAAACTAAAAACTGAAAAAGGACAAAGAAGGTAACTACATATTGATAAAAGGGTCGATTCGTCAAGAAGATATAACAATTATAAATGTATGTTTACTAGAGACCATTACTCTTCCTGCTTCAGCCAGTCAGCCTTTCCTGAGAGTTCATTGAGGACTTTCACTGGAGCTGTCAGCTTGTGGCCTGCCCTACAGACCTTGGACTCTACATCCCCATGGTTACATGAGACACGTTTGTATTATATTTACAGAGATCTTCTGCTGATTCTGTTTCTCTACAGAACTTTATCCAACACAGACTTTGTAAAAATTAAGTGTATATTGAAGAAAGTGAGGAAACCTAGGATTAAGAGGAAGTATTTTCAAATCATTTTTCTGATAAGGGTCTATTTTTCAGGTATACAGAGAACTCTTTCAACTCAACAATAAAGAGACAAGCAATCCAGCTGAAAAATAGGTGGAGGAGCACAACAGACATTTCTCCAAAGATGATTTACAAATGGCCAAAAAGTACACGAAAGATGCTCAACATCATTAGGCATTAGCGAAATACAAATCAAAACCACACTGAGATATTGCTCAACAATCATTAGTATGAGGATAATAATAATATTTGAAAAAGGAAATTTACAAGAATTGGCAAGGATGTGGTATAATGCTGATGGGAATGTGAAACGATTCAGCCACTATAGTGGCTTAATAGTTTGATAGTTCCTTAAAAAGTTAAGCATAGTGTCTGAATCTGTGGTGGATCCCAGAAAAGCCAGGTCCTTTAATCCTCATTCAGTATTGCTGGCTGGGAGCATTTTGATTGTTTCCATGAAGATGTGACCCACCCAATTGTGGGTGGTAACTTTTGATTACGTGATTTTCATGGAGGTGTGTTTCCACCCACTGAAGGTGGTGTCACTTACTGGAATCCTTTAAAAGAGGAAACATTTTGGAAAGAGTCCCTTTTGGCAGTGTCACACAAAAGCCAGCAGACACCACTATGTTTGCCATGTGCTCTTCCAGCTGAGAGAGAAACGTTGAACCTCGTCGGCCTTCTTGAACCAAGGAATCTTTCCTCGGATGCCTTAAATTGGACATTTCTATAGACTTGTTTTAATCGGGACATTTTCTCAGCCTTAGAACTGTAAACTAGCAACTTGTTAAATTCCCCTTTTTAAAAGTCATTCTGTTTCTGGTATATTGCATTCTGGCAGCTAGCAAACTAGAACAGATTTTGGTACTAGAAGTGGGGTGCTGCTGCTGCAGTTTTCAAATACCAGACATGTTGGATCAGCTTTTTAAATGGATAAGGGGAAGAATCTGGAGGAGTTGTGAGGTGCTTGATAGAAAAGGCCTAGAATGCTTTGAAGAGAATCTTGGTAGAAATGTGTACTCTAAATATACCTCTGACCAGGTTCTAGACAGAAATGAGATGTGTGTCATTACAGACTGGAAGGAAGATGAGCCTTCTTTTAAAATGGCAGATAATCTGGCAAAATTGACTAGTGGCTTTGGCTGGAAGGCAAATTTTAAAAGCCATGAAGTTGGATATTTAGCAGAAAAGATCTCCAAATTAAATGTCGAAAGTGCAGCCTGGTTTCTCCTTGCAGCTTATAGCGAAATGCAACAGGAAAGAAATAAGCTGAAAACTGAACTTTTGGGTACAAAGAAACCAGAAATTGAAGTTCTGGAAAATTCTGGGCCTTCAGGAAGGGACACCCCAGAGTATAGTACCCCACATGAGGTCTTGGTCAAATGTGGAACCAGTCAGCCATTTCAGAGAAAGCCGGGATTGGACATGGAGTTGTCCAGGAAAGATTTGTGGAAAATCCTTATATTTGATGGGCATGATCCAAGGCTATTGCATAGAAAGCCAACGAGAGTGCTGTGGGACCTGTATAACCAGAGCTGCTGCCAGTCTAGACTTGGGGGCTCAGAGAAGGGACACATTGGAGGAAAAATAACTTCAGAGGCAAAACCATGGAGGCTGAGGTCTGAAGTCAAGAAGCCTTGGGCCAGAAGAGCGGACCCACCCAAGTTTGTGAAAAGGGTGAGTTTGCCCCAAAGGCAGAGGATGGGCCTTCCGTCTCATTGCAATGGAAGAGTCATGCTGCCTCAGGCCTTGGAGAAGGTGAAGCACATTCCTTGGGGTTTGGGGAGAGCCTGGCTGCCACCACATGGAGGGGTTGAGCGTGTGCCCCAGAGATGGCAGAGAGCCTGGGTGCAGCCCCAATGCTTGGAAAGGGTGGAGCCGAGAAAAAGGCGTCTCCCCAGTGTTCTCTAAGGTTGCATTTGGAGAGAGGCGCCTCTGTGTAGGCACTTGGAAAGGGTGGGACTGCTGCTTTCAGAAGCCCTGAAGCTAAATGACTCTCAGACTTTGAAATCTTATGGACTTTTCCCTGCAGATTTTCGAAACTGTCTGGGTCCGGTGACCTCTGTGTTCCTTCCTCCCTATGGAAATGGGTATATGTCTCCTATAAATGTTCCTCTTTTATATGTTGGTAGTAAATAACGTGTTCTGAGTTTCACAGGTCCAGAGCCAGAGGAGAATTTTGCCTTAGGACAGACCATGCCTGTAACTGACTTGATGAGATTCTATACTGTCTCTAATTTGGTACTTCGTCTGTATTGCTACGGAAAGGTTTAAGGTTTTCTGATATTGTTATGGAATGAATGTATTTTACATTTGGAAAGAGCATGTCTTTTGGGGTCCAAAGTGTGGAATGTGCCAATCTGAATCTGTGGTGGACCCCAGAAAAGCCATGCCCTTTAATCTTCATTCAATATTGCTGGCTGGGAGCATTTTGATTGTTTCCAAGAAGATGTGACCCACCCAGTTGTGGGTGGTAACTTTTGATTAGATGATTTTCATGGAGGTGTGTCTCCACCCACTGAAGATGGTGTCACTTACTGGAATCCTTTAAAAGAGGAAACATTTTGGAGAGAGTCCCTTTTGGCAGAGCCACAAAAAGCCAGCAGACACCACTATGTTCACCATGTGCCCTTCCAGCTGAGAGAGAAACGTTGAACCTCGTCGGCCTTCTTGAACCAAGGAATCTTTCTTCTGATGCCTTAAATTGGACATTTCTATAGATTTGTTTTAATTGGGACATTTTCTCAGCCTTAGAACTGTAAAGTAGTAACTTGTTAAATTCCCCTTTTTAAAAGTCATTCTGTTTCTGGTATATTGCATTCCGGCAGCTAGCAAACTAGAGCACATAGAATTACTATATGTTTTAATTTCCTCATTGTCAAAGTAAATACCCTGGAATGGGTTGGCTTAAACAATGGAAATTTATTGAATTATAATTTTGCGGCCAGGAGTAGTACAAATCAAGGCATCATCAGGGTGAGGACCCCACCTTCTCTGAGCATCAGGATGGAGGCCAGTCTCTCCATGAACGTGGGGACATAGGAATCACACTCTCTGAGAATGGGGATAGCAGCCAGGTTCTTCACCAATGCCAGGACACAGGCCCCGCCATCTCTGACCTTGGGGTGGCAGCACATTTATTGAGCAATGGGGTAGAGGGCCCACCCCCTTCAAGCACCAGGGTTGATGCCCTGCCCCTTACAAAAGCAGGGGTGAAAATGCCATTTCCACATATTTGTTGGGTCCACTCTCTTGGTTCAAGGAGATTATTTCGGTTCCGGCCTCAATTTCTCTGGTTCTGCCCTTGAATATATCCTTCCTTCCATTTATCCCATATCTGTCTCTCTCTTTCCATGGTGGCAGTGGTCTTGATCATACAAATTTTGTGAAAACCTTGTTAGCTTTGTGCATAGTTCACAGGAATTTAAATGATAAAATAGAAGGAATTTCCATGGATCCTTCCCATATAACTGCATTACCCAGTCCTGACTTCCGCTGAAATGACTGAGTAGATTCATGTTCATTTAAACCCTCACATGGAGCCCTATTCTTTGGAGGACTTACTTTCTGGAAGCTCAAGGCAGTCTCTGATAGAGCCGCTTCTGGACCTAGTCTAAGAGTACGCTATCTGAATAGACTCCAATTTTTTCAAAGCATCGATTTCTGGTTTCTTTGTGCCCAGGAGTTCAGTTCTCAGCTTTTCCCTTTCCTATTTCATTTCACTATAAACTGGAAGGAGAAACCAGGCTGCACTTTCTATATACTTAGCTTGGAAATCTCCTCAGCTAAATATCCAAGTTCATTGCTTTTAAGTTCTGCCTTCCATCCAACATCAGAACTCAATTTTTCCATGTTCTCTGCCACTGTAAAACATGGAATGCCTTTCCTCCAGTTTCCAATGACACATTCATCATTTTCTTCTAAGGCTTCAGCCTCATTGGAAGTACTTTCAGGATCCATATTTCTACCAACAATCTCTTCAAAGCAGTTTAAGCTTTTTCTGCCAAGCACCTCACATCTTCCAGCCTTTACCCATTATCCAACTCAAAAGCCATTTCCACATTTTTTTTTTTTGAAATTTGCAATGGTACCTCCCCACTCCGCGTGCCAAAATCTGTTTTAGTTTTCTTGTTGCTAAAGTACCTACTATGCAATGGGTTGGCTTAAACAATGGGACTTTATTGGCTCATGGTTTTGAGGTTAAGAGAAATCTAAATCAAGGCATCATCAGCAATACTTTCTTCCCAAAGACTGGCATTCTGGGGCTGGCTGCAAGTGATCCTTGGTCCTTGGCTCCTCTGTCACATAGCAGTGCACGTGGCAGCCTTTCTTGGACTCTTCCCTCTCTTCTGGGTTTTCTTAATTTTTACTTCTTGCTTCCTGTGACTTTTTCTGTATTTGTCTGACTTTCATTCTTCTTATAAATGACTCTAGCAATATGATTAAGACCCTACCTGACTGAGTTGGACCATACCTTAAATGAAATAGCCTCATCAAAAGGTCCTACTTACTATGGGTTCACACTCACAGGAATGAATTAAGTTTAAGAACAGGTTTTTCTAGGGTATATAGTTCTAAAGCACCACTCCATATGACCCAGAAGTTCCATTCCTAGGTATAAACCCCAAAGAATTGAAAACAGGTACTGAAATAAATACGTGTACATGCCTGTTCAGGTAGCATGGTTCACAATGCCCAAAAGGCGGAAAAAACCTGAATGCCCATCAACACATGAATGAACACATAAACAAATTGTTGTGCATACATACATTGTAATACTATTCATGAATGAAGTACTGATACACGCTACAATGTGGATGAACATTGAAAACATTATTCAAAGCAAAAGAAGGTGGAATAAAGGTCACACACATTCCATTTCTATCATATACCCAGAATAGGTAAATTCAGAGAGATAGAATGCAGAGTGATGCTTGCCAGGGGCGGGCATGAGGAGGAAATGAGGAGAAACTGCTTAATGGGCCTAAGGTTTCCTTTTGGGGTAATGAAAATGTTTTGGAAATAAATGTAGAAAGTGGTTCCCATATAACATTGTGAATGCACTAAATATTCTGAATCGTTCTCTTGAAAGTGGTTAATTTTAGGTTATGCTAAAATTGAGTTGTTTAGCTCAAAAAAAAAAAAAGATAATGCAACCATGGTGATAGGCCAGCTTAAGTTACCCTATTCAAAGTAAGATTAGTGTAGCAAAATTTTGTGGTTGTCCTGTCTGCCTTCGGTGTCCATCCTCTCCTGTAGATCTGTGTTCATTTCCCCTTGAGTCCCTGCTCTCCCACTCTCCTTGTACTGCGTCTTCCCTGTTCTTGTCAATTTGCTCTCAGGAGAGCATCTGAAACTCAGTTGGACTAAGGTGTAGATGATCCATATGGCTTAATGGATTTCTTTCCTGACAATATCTGCATTATGACAGGAATCTGTTTCAAACTAAAGGTATGAATGTAGGCTGAGCAGTGATTCCTTCTGGAATCCCCCACATTCCATTTAGCACAATCTCAGCTTCAGAACTAAAGAAATGATTCCAGCAAAAACAAAGTTTGGCTGGCTCTTGTTAATGATTTAAAAACTATACTCTCACCAGGTTGCCTCTGTTGGCTACTAAAATTCAGTGTAATTGTCGTGCAGTTTCTCCAGCCCCAACAGGTTAGGTTTCCTGGAGGACTCTGTGAGAAGTGCGAGAGCGGTCACCTTTCTCCACACTCCTTACCCGCAAGTCCCCTGCAGGAAAGTGAGGCAGCAGCCTGAGCACAGAGAAGAGCCCATGAAAGGCTGAGTCACCCCCTTCCCCACCCAGTTCAACTATAAGGAATATGATGGCTGTTTCGGTTGACTTACTCAAAATGATTCAACTTAAGCTTTGAAAAAGCTTAGGTCAATCAGTAGTCAGCACCTAGTTTGTGCCAAGTGCAGACTGAATGTTCAAAAGCCACATTGGGGTTGGAGAGAGCCAATGGGAAACACGAAGTATGGGCTACTCTGAGTTCAGCTCAGGATTTGGGTGTCTTTTCCAAAACTCTGCCGCTCTGTTGTGCCAGGTTGTCCATGGATTAAGTAGGACAAAATGATTAATAAAACTGTGTGTATGTATTGGGGACAGAGTTAACTTTTTAAAAAATGTCTTGACTGGGGCAGGAATGCACTTTTCAATCAGGGAACAAGAAGAAAATGATCACTTTTTTTTTATGGCAGATTCTGGGTAGACACCGTTTGCTTATGGTGAGTGCCCCAGAAATTTGACTGCAAATCTGAATAACTTCCACTTTGTCTCTCTGTGGTTACCTGGAAACCCTTTAATGGTAGAGACGATATTTTCCTTGTTTTGATAGCCCAGCACATAATAAATGCTTAATTAATATTTTTAGATGAGGGGATATCACAAGCAGACTTACACAGGGACCAGTTTCATCATCTTGCTATGCTGCTAGGTCCCCCAGTCTGGAAGATGTACAAGCATAAGTTCATTTAGAAAAAAATAAAAAGGCCTTCAAACTTATAGCCATTTGCTTCCACACTCAGAACCAGAGGAGTATGCGAAGCATATACAGTCACAGCTTAATAGCTGTGACCTAGCATTTATTTTAAAAGAGTATTATTATAAAGCACAAAGAAAAAGGGGGTTGTGTCTGGGGTTTAAGGGCAGAGAGAAAAGAAGGAGGTACTTTAAAGGAAAAAGGGAAATAAATACTTGAGAGCACAGAAGAGACAGTTCCGCCTCAGTGACTAAAGACTTCTGGGTCGTCTAGACTGAAAACATTCCCTTTTTCTTTCTACTGCGTCTGATGGTCTAGAGAGCAGTAAGAAAATCATCTTGATTTTAATCCAATAGTCAATAAACTTGCAGGCTGATCTCCAGTACTTTATTGATATTAATCAATAGGGAGAAAATGGAAACCACAGATAACCCGTCAAGTTCACTTTCACCATAGTAATGCTTTGGTTCCCATTAGACATTGACAAGAAAACCCTTGTCTCAGGTTTTCCCACTTCTCTTTTCTATCACCTCTATTCCTGCCTTCAGAGAAATAGACTAAAGGAATTTGAAGTGGAAAGCAAAGGGCCTATGTGGTTCATAACCTGGATAATAAATTTCTCCTGGGAAAAATTCAAAATGAATATAATTGGAGAAGGATGAGAAAATGCTCTTCCCATTTTGCTGACAAATGTCTTTAAGCCTGGCCATTGTGTAGTTGGTCATTACTACCGCAATGTACTACCAAAGTGACCACAATGGAAACTGTGTTGTGGATGAGCCCTACTCCTGAAGCTGTAAGGACACAGCTTAACATTCCAGGTTTGAGTAAGGAATGCTTGTCCTGGGCCTTAGTGACATTTTCCAGCCTCAACTACAAGTCTCGTCTTGATATCATTTGTCTAAAATGACAACAACTTTTGTTTTATGGAGTCTTGTCACTTCCCTCCTCCCTGACTTCAAAAGACCCACATTCTTTTTTGCCCTTTTCTCCTCTCCCAGAGGAATTTCTTTTCCTGGGCTGGGGAAAGCCCTTCAACTTTGCTTACTTCTTCCAGGACACCCTGTTTGCAAATTCCCCTTTGCTTTTTCTAGCCTCCATCAAACATCTAAAGGGTTTAGGCTTTGTGAAACAAAACCTGGAAATCATTGTGGGCTCCTTTTGCTTTTGGCACTGCTACAGACCTCTCCCCAAGAAATGAAACATGGAGTCAGCTCTTTATTTCAAAAGAACAAAAGGAAGCCAGAAAGTGAAAAAAAAAAAAAAACCCTCATAAAATAAAATCTCAAAATATAATTTCTTACCACGTATGTACTTACAGGTCCTCTAATCACAAATGATCATAGTAACAAATAATCTGGGTGTTCTAGTTTGCTAACTGCCGGAATGCAACACACCAGAGACAGATTGGCTTTTAATAAAAGGGGATTTATTTCGTAAGTTTTTCAGAGGAAAGGCAGCTAACTTTCAACTGAGGTTCTTTCTTACGTGGAAAGGCACAGGACGATCTCTGCTGGCCTTCTCTCCAGGCGTCTGGGTTCCAACAACTTTCCCCAGGGTGATTTCTTTCTGCATCTCCAAAGGCCTGGGCTGAGCTGCAAGTGCTGAGATGAGGAATGCCGCATGGTTTATGCTCTCTCGTTTAAGCACCAGCCAATTAAGTCAAATGTCATTCATTGCAGCAGGCACGCCTCTTAGCTGACTGCAGATGTAATCAGGAAAAGATGAGGTTCGTGCACCATTGGCTCATGTCCGCAGCAACAGAAATAGGTGCCTTCACCTAGCCAAGTTGACAACTGAATCTAACTACCACACTGGGATACTTGAAGGGTGGATATTTATAGATGGATGGGATTCACAGTGCCTCTCAGGTACTACTTACATAGGCAGTTGCCCCAATTGAATATGAAATTATCCCTGAGTGCAATATTCTGGAGTATTTGGTTTGCTGCCTAATATTTCTTGCCGTTTCTGAAAATGTTGATCTCTTTCAATTCTTCACTTCCTTTCATTCCTCTTATGTTTTGGTAATAGCATGTTTTGGGGGATTCAGATTTCCATGCCTCTTCCGCCATCTTTTGCTTATCTGCTCTGAGTCTCCTCCTAAAATCTTGCTCTTTTACATTATGCTATTCCCTCCACTCCAAGATCTTTCACTTTGAGAAGCACATTGTATTGCTTCTTTGAAACCTGGTTTTGTTCCATAAAAAGAGCAATATTTTAAATAACTATTTTTGTACTTTATTTTTAGTTCTGCCAAGAGCACTGCTGTTTTTTAAAAAAACCTCTGCTGCCCTCTTGTGGATATTTTCTGAAAAAGCAGTCATGCTACATAAATCTAATGGAATAGTAATAATACTAGCAATTCCCTAATATAATCTGATAGTCACCCTTATTCAAATTTCCCTAATTGCTTTTTTTTTTTTTTTTGACATAGACAGGCTCCAGGATTCAAACTCGGGTCTCCAGTACCAATTGCTTTTAATAATACATTTATAGCTATTTTATTTATTTTTTGAACCAAAATCAAACCAGGATTCATGTCTTGCATTTATAAGTTGCCTGCTCAGATTCATCTAGAACAGTCACCCTGTTTTATTTTTTAATAAATTAAACAAAATATATGCATGTGCACATATGCAATATATTCTTATTTTGTCCTTTTACAAAAGGTAGCAAACTATATAAACTGTTCTACAATGTTCTTTTTTCTATTTAACAATGTATTCTGGAAATCATTCCATATCAGGTCACAGAGAACTTCCTCATTTTCATATAATGCTATAGCACTCTATAATGTAAACCTCTAGTTTATAGAAATTTTTGTTCTTTCCTATCCTCTGTTATTAGAAATGATGCTGAAATAAATAACCTTGTTTATGAGTTGTTTCTTTAGGGTAGATATCTAAAATTGGAACTGCAGAGTCAAAGGGTAAAAGCATGTGTAATTTTTTAGATTGCTCTTAATCTCCTTCCATTGTCAATGTACTATATGTGCTCCCTCTAGCAATGAATGAACAGTGTGTTTCTTCACAGTTTGGCCACTCAGCCTGTTTCCCCGTAGCCTTAACAAGAGTTTGTTGTTAAGCTTTTGAAATTTCTCAAATTGTAATTTTAATTTTCATTTTTTGCATCTTTTTTTTGTGTTAGGGGGCATTTGTATATATGCTTTCCATGAACAATGTTTTGCTCACATTTTTCCATGAGGTTTGGCATTTTTTGTTCTTCATTTCAATAAGTACTTCATATATTAGTCATTACACTTTATGTAGGATATAAGTTGCAAGTATTTTCTCCTGGTGTGATTTGATTTTACTTTGCTTTCTTCATGCTAAAGTTTTTTAAAATCAAAAAGAAATTCTTATTTTCAGTCAAAATAAGAAAGGCCTTCCCTACTATCAGACTATGAAGAAATTTATCCATGTTTTCTTCAAGTACTTGTTTAATTTTTTACATTTAGATTTCTGATCCATTTCTACTTCGTTCTGGATGCTGGATTCTGTCAAATGCTTTTGCTGCATCTATTGAGAGGATTATGTCGGTTTTGTACTTTATTAATATGGTCTATTACATTAATTGATTTTTGGATGTTAAATCGATCTTGTATTCCCGTGATAAATCCCACTTCGTCTTGGTGTATATTGATGTTGCTGGATTCAATTTGCTAGTACTTTAAGAATTTTAGTGCCTTTCCTCATAAAGGATATTAGTCTCGTCCTTTCTTTTATAGTATCTGGCTTTCTTATCAGGGTAATACCAGTCTACTAGAATGGGCTAGGAAAAGCTTACCCCTCTTTTAATTTTTAAAAGTGTTTGTGAAGTTTTCATTCTTTAAATATTTGTTAGATTTTATGCTGAAGCCATCTGAGTTTGGACTTTTATTTGTGGGAAGATTTTTAATTACTAATTCACTCTTGTTACAGATGTACTAAAAATTTCTATCCTTGAGTCTGTTTTGGTAAATTATATGTTTCAGCAATATGTCTATTTCATTTAGGTTATCGAATTGGTTGGCATACAGTTCTTAATGTAATCTTCATAATCTTTTTTATTTCTGTGGGGTGCCTGTGATTTATCGGTGGAGAAAGGGAGAGAGGAAAATCAGCTAGGACTGGGGGAATGAGCTACCCATGTGTGGGGTCTCCTCTGAAGGCTGCCAATTTTTGGCAAAGATTCAGTTGGTAAGTTCAGGAGAATTAAAGACCCTTCAGGCTCTCAACCTATTGGAAACTTGTGTTGATGGACAAGTATTCCACATTGTCCTCCAAAGAGATGATTCTAAAATGCATTCTACGCAGTTCTGCAGAATATCCACACTGGGAGGGAGCTCCAGCCGCCCACAATGGTAACCAACTCAGGAATACACCTTTTGTCTTTCCTTTCTTCCTGTTCTCACTCTCCCTTCTCCCTTGTCCTGACTTATTGTTATGATTCCACAATTAAACTCTGTGGTTCCAATTTTTTTTTTTCCCAAGGAAGTAAGGGGAGAATCCAAATTAAAATACATCCTCCCCATAGGAACTTAAGACCTTAACACCTCTCCCGTAAATTCAATTAGCCTAAATGACAGCCAGTGAGGCAAAGGCATCATTAGGTGCTGGTATACTTGTATATGTGAACTTCTACGTTATCATGCTCACAATTCTTGATAGATTCCATCAAGAATTTTATTATATTATGTAGATATATAACAGGCTACTGATAAAGCACTTGTCACAGGAGAAGTCAATCATTTATATATTATTGCATAATTTAGGATTTTTAGTTACCACATGATAGCAGTGCCTTCAAGCTTTTATCTCTTAGGTATATTAAGACTTGTACTTCATTCGTGGAAATGTATTGCATCTTAACCTGTGCCTGGGATGAACATGTCAAGTCCAATAAATGCAGCCTGCAATACTCACAAAGCTTCTATCTATAAATTTCACCAATGTCCACCACACTGAGGCTACCTAAAAACCATTGTGCCATGTAGCCAAATTAGGTTTCTTCACCTACTCACAGAGGCCTGCAGACTTGGGCAGGTATTCAGCCAATCAAACCAGCCTCATCCTCATTATCACCGACTATGATCCATCACTACGTCTTCCTTTCTGGCCTAACTAGGAGTTATTAGCAGCGCTGTGTTGTTGAGAGTTATACAATTAGTTGGAGTGTCCCACCAGAAAGCATGCGTGGCCCAGGCAGGAACTCACTTTGATATTGCTCAGATAGGTGTAATAGACACGCTCTTTTTCCATATATCTGCTCAAAGGAGCTAAGAAATTTTTTTGTCTGTTTGGCCATCTTTTCTAGTTTCTAGTGAGAGCTTAGGGACTATTTCCAGCAAGTGAAAAAGCGGATACTCATGATGGCTATGGATCCCTGTGTTTGCGTTTGCTCTTGCCCAGCCATTGTTCACATTTGTATATATGGTTTCTTCGGACCGCCAGAGGTAATGACCACATGACCCATAATTAGAGATTTTATAATACCTTTAGTTCTTTGTAAGTATGTTCACATGTAAATGTTCATCAATGGGCTCCCACTTCAGAGTAAACGCTACAAATTGATGTGGATAACATGCCCTGTTCCGTGTTGTTTTTCAGCCTCTATTCCCAGCCAATCCTGTGCTCATGAACAAAGTGGCTATAGCAGCAGAGTGGAAGTTACACTGATCCAGGATTTCTGAGTGCCTAAGCCGCCGAGAACAGGGCTGAGACTGAACTGTTATGGCACCATTCAGTGGCAGGAGATGAATAAGCCACTTTTGACAGATTAACATATTGGACTCTTTTCATCATTGAGAGGGAGCTTTTTGCTCACTGTATTATAGAGATGGGCTTGCCCTCTCTACCCAAAATGCTTCTGTCAACCTCATCATCTGTGGGTTTACAGAACACATTAGTCATCATCATCACATTTTATTCAGCATTGCTGTGACCAAGATATTTCTTTATTTTTTGCATGGGCAGACACCGGGAATCGAACCCAGGTCTCCGGCATGGCAGGCAAGAACTCTGCCTGTTGGGCCACCATGGCCTGCTCCAAGATATTTATTTTATGGACTAATTTTACAGCAAAAGAAATGAGTCAATGGGTTCATGCCAACAAAACCCACTGGTTATCATGTATCCTATCATCTAAAAGTGGTTGGCCTTAAAGAACGGTGGAATGGTTTATTAAAGGCACCTGCTGGGAGACTGTTCCTTGAGAGGGTGGGGTAATACTCTTCAAGATGAGGTACAGGCTCTGAACTTGTATAATATTTATCTAATACCAGAATGTAAGGGACCAAGAATCAAGTGTAGGAAGTGGAAGTGTGATTTGACAGTATCAAATAAATCCCTGGCAAATGTACAGTCTCCTGTTCTCACTAGCAGGGACCTTGATGGTTTAGAAGTCTTACCAATAAAGTGGAAATGCTTCCACCAGGAATCACTGCAGTGGTCCTAATGAATTGCATTTGAGACAGTCATGTGGCTATTTTTGGGTCCTTTCCTGCCACTTAAAGAGGGGGAACTAAGGTTATTGATCTTTATTTTTGATGAAAAGTATGGCTGCTGCTGCACAATTAGCTAGGAATAGTGTGTGATATTTTTATAGATCCAGTATTATTTCTGCATTTATTGAGTCCATTTCTCCAAATCCAACTCCCAAACAATTCACTCTTTTACAAAGATTGTGGTATAGAAGTCATTGTATATCTTTCCCACATACTCAAGAGTCTAACTATGAGCTCTCTGTATTAATTAGAACTCTTTAGAGAAGCAGAAACAACAGGAGAAATGTGTAAATATGAGATTTATGAAGGTGTCTCACAAAACTGTGGGAACAGAAGAATCCAAAATCCTAGGACAGAACGTGAAACTGGAAGCTCCCATGAAGGGTCTGGACAAGTTCCAAAGGAGAAGCTCGTTGGCTGAAGAAGCAATGAAAAAGTCTCTTTTTTTAAAGTCTTCAACTGATTGGATTATCTCACTGGTGGGAGATATGCCTTAGTTGACCACAGATGTAATCAGACACAGATGCAATCAACTGATGATTTAATACAAGCCTGCTGATTTATCAACCCCATGAAATATCCTTGTGGCAACAAGCAAGGACTTGCCTGACCAGGCAACTGGGCATCATCACTTGGCCAAGTTGACACCAGAGCCTAACCATCACTCTCTTCATTCTATTCCATTGTTCCACTTCCCTTGAACCTTTTCAACTCTGTTGTTATGACATGTAGCGTAGAACTCATGGCCTTCTTTACTATTCTTTTCTGCTACATCTGCTTCTTGTTTTAAAATACTGAATTAGCGCTTCATGGATTTTTACATCTCCATTTACATTTTAGATCAAGTTTAAAAGATGCTCAAAATATCCAGCTGGAGTTTAATCCTATCCTTTGAATTCATAGATTAATAAAAACGAGAATTAGCATCGTATTTAGGAGCATGAAATACCTCCCTTCTTATTCAGATCTTCTTTGTTGCTTTTAGTATTTAATCCCTTCTATGTAGAGACCTTTTGTATTCTTGTTTACTTTATTTCATATACACTTCATAGTATATTTATGCCCTTTGCCGTGTTGAACAGTTTTTTTCTCTCCTATCTTTCAGAGTTAGTGTTATCAAGAAGTGGTGCTAGATTTTGTAAAATGCTTTTTATGCATCAATTGAGATGACCATATTTGTCCCTTTTCTTTAATTCTATCTACTAAGGTGTATTATCCTTACTGAGTTTCTTATATTGAAGCACCCTTGCATTACTGGAATAAATCAGGGTTCATCATGGTGTACAATATTTTGATGTGTGGTTGGATTTTGTTTGTTAATGTTTTGTTGAGGATTTTTAAGGATTCCTTATATTCATAAGGAATATTGGTCTGTAATTTCCTTTTCTTGTGCTGTCTACCTGGCTTTGGTATTAAGGTGATACTTTCCTCATAGAATGAATTATGAAGTGTTCCTTCCTCTTCTGTTTTTTGGAAGAAGTTGAGAAATATTAGTGTTAATCCTTCTTAGAATGAGAAATTTCACCAGCAAATCCATCTGGTTCTGAACTTTTCTTTGTTGGGAAGTTTTTGATTACTGTTTACTTGTTATTGGCCTGTGGAGAATTAGTATCAAATTAGAAATTTATTTCTTCTTGATTCATTTTAGGTTATTTGTGTGTTTCCAGGAATTTGTACATTTCATCTAAGTTGTCTAATTTGTTGGTATCCTTATGTCCGTAATATTCTTTTATAGGCTATTTTATTTCTGAAAGTCAGTAGCAATATAACCCCTTTCATTTCTGGTTTTTGTTATTAGGGTCCTTTCTCTTTTTTTCTTTGTCATTCTAGCTAGAGGTTTTATTCATCTTGTCACAGAATCAACTTTTGGTTTCATCAGTTTACATTATTGTATTATTATCCTCTATTTAATTTATCTCCATTTTAATCTTTCCTCTGATCAGTTTTGGTTTGGTTTTCTCTTCTTTTTCTAGTTCCTTCAGGTGTGAGATGAAGCAACTGATTTGAGATCTTATTTTTTCAATGCTAGTATTTAGAGCTACACACCACCCCCAGCATGCCTTTGCTATATCCCGTAAGTTTTAATAGGCTATGTTCCCATTTTCATTTGTCTCATGACATTTCCTAATTTCCCTTTTGATTTCTTCTTTACCCCGCTGGTTGTTTTTAGGTTATATTGCTTAATTTCCACGTATTCGTGAAGTTTCCAGTTCTCCTTCTCTCATTGATTCCTAGGTTCAATCCATTTTCTCATAGAAGATACTGTGATTGCCTGGATTATACAACCCAACAAAGACGTGTTCTTAACCTTAATTGCATGCCAGTGAGTATGAAACCATTTGTAAATGGGAACTTTTAAAGATTTAGTTAATATATCACCAACTGAATCAGAGTGTGTTTTAATTCATATTACTGGAGATCTTATTAAGAGAAGAAACCCAAAGTCAGAAGTCAGAGAAAGCTGCAAGTAGTAGCCAGAAGCTAGAAGTTAGTAGAGAACTGGAAGAGTAGACAAGGAGAAATAGATCTCCTTATGGTTTGAGGCAAAGATCCAAGCCACTAAACCTCCAGAATTGTGATAAACCAGCACTGGAATATTACAGAATTTGAGGAGAAAGCATCGCCATTCTGACACCTTAATTTTGGACTTCTAGTCTCTGAAACCAAGAGGTAATAAAATCCTGTTGGTTAAGTCAACCAACTGTGTGGCATTTTTCATTGCAACCTGGGAAGCTAAGATAGATACTTTGCATTTCAGTCTTTTTTAATTTATTGAAACATCTTTTGTGACTTAACACATGGTCTTTCCTAGAGAATGATTCATGTGCCTTTGAGAAAAATGTGTACTCTGCTGTGTTGAAGGAAGTGTTCTATATGATCTGCTCTGTCTAGTTGATTTATAGTATTGTTCAAGTCCTCTTCTTCCTTAGCAATCTTCTTGCAAGATGTTCCATCTATTACCGAACATGATGTATTGAAGCCTCCTACTAGATTGTCCATTCCTCTCTTCAAAGTTGTCTATGTTTGCTTCACCTATTTTAGTGCCCTATTGATGTTGCCTGTATGTTTATAATCATTATATATTAATGAATTGACCATTGTTTATCAATATATGGGCTCTTCTTTTACCCTTTGAACTGTTTTCTAGTTAAAGCCTATTTTGCCTGATATTAATATAACAAACCCTGATCTCTTTTGATTGCTATCTGCATGGATTATTTTTTTCCATCATTTCACCATCAACCTACTTGGGACTCTGAAGTTAAGGTGAGTTTTTTGTAAACAACATATAGTTGGATCATACTATTTTACATATTCTGCCAATCTCTGTTTTTTTGGCTAGAGAGTTTAATCCATTTATAATTAAAGTAACTCCTGATAATTCAGGACTTTCATGTGCCATTTTGATTTTTGTTTTTTTTAAATCTTAACACCCTTTCCCCACTTCAATTCTTCTGTTACTGCCTATTTTTGTACTTCATTGTTCTTTTGGATCATTAACCAGTTCTACAGTGATACACATTGTGCTGATAACACTGAGTAGGTAGTACATTATATTTGTCAGGGCCAAGGGTCACCACACTAAGGCCCATAGGTCAAACTTACCCCACTGCATATTTTTGTAATTACATTTCATTGGAATACCACCTTGTCATTTTGTTTACGTATTGTCCATGGATGTTTTCACTGAATAGTTGCAACAGAAACAGTTGGTCTATAAATCTTAAAATTACTTAATATTTGTCCCTTTATGAAAAAAGTTTGCAGATCTATGACCTAGATTCTCTCTAATGGATTATTTGGAGGAGGTATAAGTGTTGGTCCTTGAGTGGCATGGGAATAATTAATAAGGTCTATGTAGTTGCATTTCTTAATGGCTTTAGAAACATTGAAATATGCAGACTGCTGCAGATTAGCCATTTACTTGGATAGTATGTGCTATCCAAGACAAAAAAAAAAAAAAAACCAAACACCTAAAACATCATTTGAAGAGACCATAGGAGAAGTTTGTATTAGAACTTGGTTGCATAAATTAATTGCAAGGGTAGCAGAACTAAAATGAAAATGGAATGCATAGCCTTGAGACACTAACAATGAAATATTGGGGCCCAAGACCTGGGATTGGAACATCTGGGTGGAGGATCCTGCATCCTCTGCTAGCACAAGAGCTTCTCTCTCCAGCTTGTTTGAAGAGAGCAACCTACTTTTACTTGGAAACCATGCAAAGATTCAGCTAGGACAGGTGATTCATGTCATGATGCTGAAGATCAGACTCATTTGCCTTATTACCTTCATAACATCAGGTCATAGCATAGCAGCTGCATGGAATTGCTTTAGAAGGAAATAACATACTATAATGGCTAATTTTAGAAGTAAAATTTGCTAGGTTGTGGTGCTGGTTTGGTTTGTAGATAGGATTAGTATATACAAGCAGTTCATTTTAAGTAAAGGAAATTACTCTTAATAATGTGAATGGCTTTCATTCAATAAGGTGGACATCTTAGAGCAAGAACTGAGTTCCAGGGGTCAGAATAATTTCTGCCTCAAGACTTCAACATCAACTCACACTAGAAGTCCCAGCTTCTGCATAAGCCAATACAATTCTTTACAGTTTTCTCTCTCTCTCCAGACACATGCGCACGTGCACACACACACACACACATCACCACCACCACCACCACCACCCCTCTCCGCCACATACATACATATCTTATTTGTTTTGTTTCTCTGGAGAACTTTGGCTGATAAAGATTTTGGTCCATGAAGTGGTTAAGAAGGCACAAAATCTTTAAGATGAAATTTCTGAATTTATTATGAGGTTGGTGGGACTTGTTATTTAATCTGATTAGATATAAAGGCCCTAATTACTGTATTTCCAAAGGTGAAGAGGACACTACTAGTCCATGGAATGTAGTGGCAATAGACCTAAGTAAAATATCATCACTGAATGCCCCTAGTCAAATACTTGTAAGAGGCAAGATTATAGGTGACCTTGTATTTGATACTTTAGAACTTTGTGTTAGGACAATGAGTATAGTGAAACTGGCTTGTTGCTCCTAAATATGCTAGAGAAAATGGAGGAAGAAATACAGGAACTCAAGGTTTCAAATTTCCAGTTCAAGCATTCATCACATAAATTAACTTGAATAAATTTCTATCTGTGCCTTAAAAGAAACCACTATCTCCTGTAACCACAGAGTTGAGATTTCTGATAATAAAACCCATAATTTCATTGTGTAAGTAGCTGAGATACAACCTCAATTGAATTCCCAACCTTGTAGTATGTCTACTGTTAAAGTGAGGGCATTGATTGGGAAAGAATGTGATCCTGAAAATCTGATTGGGGACCTATTGGAAAACCCTGATGGAACTGGGAACATAATGTCCTTAAATTCACTGCTCAATACTACTATATGCCAGTAGAAGCAGAACTCCCACCTCTGTCTTAGGAGAATAACCCTGCTTTTCTGAATAAACTTACAGTGGCCTCACTTGAGAAAGCAACCTTTCCAACCCTGTGGGAGAAGGTCATTCCCGCTTTACCAGACAAAACTGCAGTGACCTCACTTGAGATAGTTGACATAGAAGATGGTACTAAGTCTCCTCAGGACCCACTTCCACCATCCCTCTTTGCTTCCAAGCTAAAAATAGACTGAAGTTCCACTAGGCTCTGAAAGGTAAAGTATAAAATATGCCCCAGTAGGTGATATGTTACACTCCAAAAGAATGGCATGATTTTTCCAATTTATACAAACATAACCTGGGGAATACTGCTTTGGTACAATGCAGATGAAGGTTTCCAAAGGTTGAAGATGATTGCAATGTTAGAGTAGATTTATAATGTAACACATGCTCACCGGTTCTGGGAGTGTCAAAGAGCCCCACAGTTCACTGAGAACTGTGAAAGATAAATGTGTGAGTAGAGACCAGTATCCTTGAAGAGTTCTGTGGTCTCTTTTCTCTATAGGTCAGAAATTACAGGAGGAAATTTTGTCACTGAATTGGGATTCTTAAATTAAATGGGAATAATTTCATTCTGTGGTAGCAGGGACCAAATGGCAGCACCAATCACCAAAGATAAGTTGGACATCATTACTGTAATGGACAGCAGAGTCAAAGCAGTAATTAGAATGGTCTGACTCACAGAGACTTATGGTGTTAATCACAGGGTACCTAAAAGTGAAATAGATGGGTAGTCTACTAAATCTTACTTGATTTGTATAAGCAGAAGAGTTCTAGGTCAAATAAACAGAAGTCTAACTTGAATCACAAAAATAGAGCCATAGCCACTCCATCAGTTTCCAAACTGAGAGAATTTCAGGCCCAAAATCACTTGAACTAATGAGTGGCAAAGTTCCCTCTAGGAAGGACCCTGCTATATGGCCCAAAATTTATATTAATGTCAATATTCTTACAGTTTTCCCTAAAGGGACCTACACACTTTCAAGGAGGGTAACTGCAGGGATTACTTGTTACTGGCTCTGAACTGAGAGTAGCTCCAGGAGACACAAAACATCACCGTGGTTCACGTGTTAGAGTAAAAGCTTATGGAGGTAAGGTAGCAATTGAATTTTAGCTCAGGTCCATCTTACAGTGAGTCCATCAAGTCCCCAAAACCATTCTGTGATGATTTCCCCAGTTTCAGAATACACAATTTGAATAGACATAAGCAGCAACTGGTAGAGTCCCCATTGATTCCCTGACCTATGGAATGAAGTCTATTATGGTAGGACAGGTCAAGTGGAAGCTGCTAGAAATACCTCTACCTAGGAAAATAGTATACCAAAGCAATACCACATTGGTGGAGCAATTCAGAGATTAGTGTCATCATCAAGGACTTGAAGGACGCAGGGATAGTGATTCCCATCACATTTTTATTCAACTCTCCTTTTCAGTCTGTGCAGAGAACAGAGGATCTTGGAAGATGACAGTGGATTATCATAAACTTAACTAGGTGGTGGCTCCAATTGTAGCTGCTGTTCCAGATGTGTTATGCATTACTTGAATGAAATAACACATCCCTGGTACCTGGTATGTAGAAATTGATTTGGCAAATGTTTTTATAGATACCTGTCAGTAAAGAAAATCAAAGGAGTTTGTTTTCAGTTGGCAAGGCCAGCAATACATCTTCATTGTCCTTCCTCAGTGGTATATAGCAACTTTTTAGCTGTATGTCACAATTTAGTCCACAGGGAACTTAATCATCCTTCCCTTCCACACAACACATTTCATTGTGGCATTATGCTGATTGGATTTAATGAAAGAAGTAGCAACTACTCTAGACTTATTAGTAAAGCATTTGTGTATCAAAGGGTAGAAAATAAACCCAATAAAAATTCAGGGATTCGTTTCCCAGACCATGTACACAAACACACAAATTTAGATGCCTTCCACCTTAGAGAAATTTCTAGGTGCCCAAAGGTGTGGGGCATGTTGTGATATACCTTTTAAGGTGAAGGATAAATTATTGCATCTAGTTCCTCCTACAACCAAAAAAAAAACAGGCACAGTGTCTTATTGGCCTTTTTGGATTTTGGAGGCAATATATTTCTCACTTGAGTGTAATACTCCAGCCCATTCACTGAGTGTTCTGAAAAGGTCCTAATTTTGAGTACGGAACAGTAAAAAAGAAGTCTCAGCAAAAATCAAGACTGCCATGCAGCTGTTCTGCCACTTGGATCATCTGATCCAGCAGATAAAATGGTGCTTGAAGTGTCAGTGGCAGATAGAGGTGCCATTTGAAGCCTTTGACAGGCTCCTCTGGCTGAGCCACAGTGCAGATCCTTAGGATTTGGACCAAAGCTCTGCCATCTTCTGTGGATAAGTATTCTCCTCTTGAGAAACAGTTTTAGCTTTTGTCCCGACTGATTAACCATGAGCCACCAAGTTTCCATGAAATTTGAGCTGTCCATTATAAAGTGGATGTTGTCTGAGCCATCATGCCATAAAGTTGAGCATGCACAGCAGTATTCCATCATCAAATAGAAATGGTATATTTAAGACTGGGCTCAAGTAGACCTTGAAGCCAGACGTAAGTTATATGAGGAAGTGCCCAAAATACTCAAAGTTCCCTTTTGCCACATTACTTTCTCTGTCCTAGACCACATCTGTGACCTTTCATGGAGTTCCCTATGATCAGGTGACTGAAGAAGAGAAAACTCACGCCTGGTTTACAGATGTTTTTGCACATTATATAGGCGCCACCAAAATGTGGACAGCTGCAGCAATGTCCAGCTTCTTTCTAGGATATCCTTAAAGGACAGTGGTGAGGGGGAGGACTTCCAGAGAAGATGGCGGCTTAGTAAGACGCGCGGGTCTTAGTTCCTCCTCCAGAAAAGCAACTAAAGAAACAGAAACAACACGAAACAGCTCCCGGAGTCACGACAGATACAAAAAAGACAGCGTACCCCATTCTGGAACAGCTGAACGGGCAGGGAGAATCTGCTGCGGTGAGATACCCGAGGGGCGCGCGTTTTCCCGGCCGGGGCGGCTGGCGACTGGGGTCCCCTCCATGCACGTGGTTCCCCGGTCTGACTGGGAACGTTGGATAGCGGGGCCCTCCCGTCACGCTTGGCGTTTCGGGCCAGCTGGGCAATTAGGACCGGCACTCTCCCAAGCCGCCACGGCCAGCGACCCCCGCCTCCACGCGCGGTTTCCCAGGCCGACTGCCGTGCAGACAGACGAGCGCCACGAGCGCCACCTACTGGGCAGGAAAAGAAAAACAGAGCCCAGAGATTTCACAGAAAAAGCTTTCAACCAGCTGGGTCCCACACCCAAGGAAATCTGATCAAATGCCCAGACACCAGCAGAAAATAATGGATGACGCTTGGAAAATTGAAGATATGGCCCAGTCAAAGGAACAAACCAATAGCTCAAATGAGATACAGGAGCTGAGACAACTAATGCTGAATATACGAACAGAAATGGAAAAACTCTTCAAAAACCAAATCAATAAATTGAGGGAGGACATGAAGAAGACATGGGCTGAACAAAAAGAAGAAATAGAAAATCTGAAAAAACAAATCACAGAACTTATGGGAGTGAAGGACAAAGAAGAAAAAATGGAAAAAACAATGGATACCTACAATGGTAGATCTAAAGAGACAGAAGCTACAATTAGTGAACTGGAGGATGGAACATCTGAATTCCAAAAAGAAACAGAAACTATAGGGAAAAGAATGGAAAAACTTGAGCAGGGGATCAGGGAACTGAATGACAATATGAAGCGCACAAATATACGTGTTGTGGGTGTCCCAGAAGGAGAAGAGAAGGGAAAAGGAGGAGAAAAACTAATGGAAGAAATTATCACTGAAAATTTCCCAACTCTTATGAAAGACCTAAATTTGCAGATCCAAGAAGTGCAGCGCACCCCAAAGAGAATAGACCCAAATAGGCGTTCTCCAAGACACTTACTAGTTAGAATGTCAGAGGTCAAAGAGAAAGAGAGGATCTTGAAAGCAACAAGAGAAAAACAATCTGTCACATACAAGGGAAACCCAATAAGACTATGTGTAGATTTCTCAGCAGAAACCATGGAAGCTAGAAGACAGTGGGATGATATATTTAAATTACTAAAAGAGAAAAACTGCCAACCAAGACTCCTATATCCAGCAAAATTGTCCTTCAAAAATGAAGGAGAAATTAAAACATTTATAGACAAAAAGTCACTGAGAGAATTTGTGACCAAGAGACCAGCTCTGCAAGAGATACTAAAGGAAGCACTAGAGTCAGATACAAAAAGACAGAAGAGAGAGGTATGGAGTAAAGTGTAGAAAGAAGGAAAGTCAGATATGATATATATAATACAAAAGGCAAAATGGTAGAGGAAAATATTATCCAAACAGTAATAACACTAAATGTTAATGGACTGAATTTCCCAATCAAAAGACATAGAATGGCAGAATGGATTACGACCCAGCAATACCACTGCTAGGTATCTACTCAAAGGACTTAAGGGCAAAAACACAGACGGACATTTGCACACCAGTGTTTATAGCAGCATTATCTACAATTGCAAAGAGATGGAAACAGCCAAAATGTTCATCAACAGACGAGTGGCTAAACAAACTGTGGCGTATACCTACGATGGAATATTATGCAGCTTTAAGACAGACTAAACTTATGAAGCATGTAATAACATGGATGGACCTAGAGAACATTATGCTGAGTGAGTCTAGCCCAAAACTAAAGGACAAATACTGTAAGGTCCCACTGATGTGAACCGACATTCGAGAATCAGCTTGGAATATATCATTGGTAACAGAGACCAGCAGGAGTTAGAAACAGGGTAAGATAATGGGTAATTGGAGCTGAAGGGATACAGACTGTGCAACAGGACTAGATACAAAAACTCAAAAATGGACAGCACAATAATACCTAAGTGTAATGTAACTAGGTTGGAACACTGAATGAAGCTGCACCTGAAATATGGTTTTTTGTTTGTTTGTTTGTATCTTTTGTTTTTGTTTTTTTCTTTTTCCTTTTTATACATATATATATATTATTAGTATTATTATTTTAATTCTCTTCTCTATATTAACATTCTATATCTTTTTCTGCTGTTTTGCTAGTTCTTTTCCTAAATCGATGCAAATGTACTAAGAAATGATGATCATACATCTATGTGATGATACTAAGAATTACTGAGTGCATTTGTAGAATGGAATGATTTCTAAATGTTGTGTTAATTTCTTTTCTTTTTTTTGATTAATAAAAAAAATTTTTTTTAAATTAGGGGGAAAAAAAAAAAGGACAGTGGTGAAGAGCAATCCTCCAAGCAGACAGACTTTCGAGCTGTACACCTGACTGTTCATTTTGCCTGAAAGGGAAAATGGCCAGAGATGCAATGTATACTGATCCATGGGCTGCCAGAAATGTATGGTCAGGGATTTAGCAATAGCACGATTGGAAAACTGGCATAAAGGAGGCCTGGGGCAGAGGTGTATGGATAGAACTTTCTGAATGGTAAAAAATTGTGAAGATTTTTGTGTTCCATGTGAATGTTCACCAAAGGGTGGTCTCAACAGAGGAGGATCTTAATAAGCAAGTGGGTAGGATGATCTGCTGTATGGATACCATTTAATCTCTTCCCCAGCCACTCTTGTCATTGCCCAATGGGTTAATGAACATAACGGTCATGGTGGCAGGGGTGGAGATTATGCATACGCTCAGCAGATTGGACTTCCAGTCATTAAGTTTAACCTGCCTATAGTCACTGCTGAGTGACTAATCTGCCAGGAGCAAAGACCAACACTGTATTCCCAATACAGCATCATTCACTGGAGTGATCACCCAACTATCTGGTGGCAGGTAGATTCCATTGGACCACTTCCATCATGGAAGGGGCAGCATTTTTTTCTAACTGGAAAAGACACTGTATTAGGGTTCTCTAAAGGAAACAAGCAATGAGAGATATCTATAAATATGATATTTTAATAAAAATGACCTCGTATGACTGTGGGGATGCACAAGTTCAAATCCCATAGGGCAGGTTGCAAGCTGGGAACTCTGATGAAGGTTTTCAATGAATTCCTTAAGAGAAGCTAACTGGCTGAAGGAAAGATGGAAATTCTCTCTTCTGACTGCTGAAATAATCATATCTCCTTTTAAAGCCTTCAACTGATTGAATGTGATTTCTCTCATTGTTGAAGGCAGTCTCCTCAATTGATTATACATGTAATCAGCCATATATGCAACCAACTTACTGATAATTTAAGTTCACAAAACGTCCTCACAGTAACAATACAGCCAGTGTTTGACCAAACAACTGGACACAATCACCTGGCCAAGTTGACACATGAATTTAACCTTCCCTGCACACAATATCTCCATCAAAACCACCATTTGTGGACTTATAGAGTAGCTTTCTGCTGTCATGATATTTGCTACAGCATTATTTCCAATTAAGGAAGTCAGTTCATAGCAAATGAACTGTGGCAATTAAATTAGCCCATGCTCATGGAATGTGTTTTTTTTTTTTTTTTACCATGTTTTTCATCACCCTGAATCAGCTGGATTGGTTACATGGTGGAAGCGCCTTTTGAAGACTCAATTGTGGTGCCAGCTAGTTGGCAATGCTTCAAAGGTCTGAAGCAATGTTTTCTAGAAGGCTATTTATGTACTAAATCAGCATCCATTTTATAGTGCTGTTTCTTCCATAGTCAGGACTCATGGGTCCAGGAATTGAGAAGTGAAAATGGGATGGCATCTGTCCCTATCACCCCAAGTGGTCCACTAGTGATATTTTTGCTTCCTATTCCCATGACTTTGAGATTTTATGGTCTAGAAGCTTTATTCCAAAGAGAGGAGTACTTCTACCAGGAGACACAATAATGATTCCACTGAACTGGAAGTTAAGACTGCCACCTAATCACTTTGGGCACCTCAGGACTCTGAATCAATAGACAAATAAGGGAATTTCTGTACTGGCTAGGGTGTTTGATTCTGATTATCAAGGGGAAATTTGGCTGCTACCACATAGTGGAGGTAAGGAAGACTATATATGGAATGTCAGATAAATCTTATGGCATTTCTTAGTACTACTATGCCCTGTGATTAAAATCAGTGGAAAACCACAACTCATTTCAGGCCAGATTACTAATGGCCCAGACTTTTTGTGAATGAAGTTTCGGGTCAACCCAACAGGCAAATAAGCATGACCAGTTGAGATGCTTGGTGAGATTAAAAGGAAAGTAGAATGGGTAGTAGAAGACAGCAGATATAAATACTAGTTACAGCCGTGTGGTCAGTTGCGGAAATGAGAACAATTGTTTTGAGTATTTCCTCCTTATTTTGTTATTAATATATTTGTAAATATATATAGATGTATATATGCTTATTTGTGTTTTCCTCTCTCTATTCCCTTATCTAATAACATAAGTTGTATTAAGTTTACATCATAGTATTTAAGTTTTAGGATCTCCAGGAGAAGGAGAACATAACCCAAGGGCTTTCATTCTCTTTGGGGGAAAAGGTTAGTACTTATTTTATGGAGGATAGTTGTATCATGTTAGGTAGAAGTATGACTTTGTTTTTGTCTCTATTTTGAGATTAAGTACAGTTTAAGGAGATGTGTATGAGTGCTAAGTTGACAAAAGATATAGTTATGATTAATTCTGCCTGTCAACTTGGCTGGGTCATGGTGTCCAAACTGTCCTAGTTATTGCTGTGGAGGCATTTCATAGATGAAATTAGTATCTTACAAGAAGAGTACCATTGATAATGTGGGTGGCTTCATCCTTTTGTTCAAGTCCTAGGCACAATTATTGAGGGTTCCAGAGATCAGAAGGATTTCTGTCTCAAGGTTTCAATATGTATTCTCACCAATATTTCCAGCCTGCTGGTTTCCCCTAAGGAATTTGGTCTAAAGACTTTTAACACAATTCGTTGGAATTTCTAGGCTCTGTCCTGCTTTCTGAATTTGAACTTGCCAGATTCTAAAAATTCATGTGCTAATTCCGTATAATAAATATGTCTTAATGTTTGTATACACACACATAGACCCACATGCATTTTGTTGGTTTTCTTTCTCTGGAGATTACTGACTATTACACATATACATCTATAGAATTGTAAGACCTGGCTTATTTGTGATAGCAGGAATCAGAGAAAAACATGTGTGAGTATATCTTAACAGTGCTGAATCCAGAAAGGAAGAGTTTTTAGAGTATTCTCCTGTAATATGTGGTTTAATTTTGGGGTAAAGGCACCTGGAGGTTGCTCTTATACACTGCTGGTAACGCTTTAGTGAATGCAAAATGGCCTACAGTTAATGAGGGAGAGGTGCTAAAATAGCTCTGATAACATGTTGAGTTAGGTATTGGAAGACTCATGGAAATGGGATGCTTTAATGAACTTCTTATTGTGAAATCAGAAAATCTGTTAATTATGTTCATCAGGAGGTCCAAAAAAAAATCCTTTCACTAAGGCAATAAGGAATACACTGGTGCAGAAGCACAGGTATCTTTGAAAGCTCAGTGGTGGGAGTCTTTTATAGACCAGGATTGGCAGGAGAAATTGCTTCCTGCTAACAACATTGGTAGGATTCCAAAATGGAGACCCTCAATCAACAGAAGCAAAGTGGAATTTAGTACCGTAAAATGTAACAAAGCTGGATTGGCAAACTAGGGGCCTTGATCTGCAGAGATGTGTGGAAATGGCTAGTAACCCATCGTTGTTCCTAAGGTCAAAATAGAAGAGCAGCTGACTAGGAGTTTCTTGACTTGTATAGATAGAAGAATAGAGAGCTGGCAAGTAGAAGGGTGATGTCAGACTTAAGCAGAGAATGACGACTTATTTGAAGAGCTGCTTCTGGGATACAACAGGGACCAAATAGAAACTGAGCTTCTGAATATTGGACATCAAGTCCAATGTGAGCAGTACTGTCCATCATGAACTAGAAACTGTCAGATCTTCCAAACCTCAAGGTTGGTTGGGTGGAGCAACAGCTAGTCTAACTGAAAAGAAATAAACATGTAAGCAGGTGGCACAGACTTCCATATTGTCACCTTATGTTGCATAAGGATGCAATAGATCTAACTCATCTCAGATCTCAAAGTCACAACACATACTCCAAGACTAGCAGATTCTCACTTAATGGAACCTCCCCAGAAGGATTGAGTCCTAAATATCTACAATGACTCAATAACGTTCATGGATTTTCTTTTCCTCATTCCCAGTTTGTCTCTTCCTTATCCTCCAATGTATTTCCTCAAAAATCTACCTATGTGCAGGCTCTTGTCATAGGTTCTTCATGTGATGGAAAGCTGCAAAACTTAGTTTTTCAATTCCCATTTATTTATAGATCTGAAAGGTATGTTTCCCTGTTTCTATTGCTACCTGGGTGTGGGGCCAGAATCTTCACAACCATGAGAAAGGTTCTTAGATTTATAGCCTGAGGCAGTGCTGGAGGTGAGATGGTGAGGTTTTTGCAGGCCAGTAGTGTCTGGCTGTCCTGCTTTCTGGTGCTCTGTGGACTTTCTGCTCGTGGTTCCTTTCTCCTGGAAGACCATGGAAGAAAGGGCTGGGTGGAATCCAGAAGCGTGTGCATCGAGAAGGAAGAGGTTAACAAATATCCACCGTGTAATATTGAGAGGACTTTGGGAGCAGTGGTTATTTTGGGTTTGCACAATATAGGAACTTTTTTTAAAGGTCTGACATTAGACAAGAGAATTCATATAGAGATGGATGAGGGAAGAGTTTGGCGGGAGTATAGATAAGGAGTATTGTGATGCAAGTGAAGAAGATGGAAGAGAATTCCCTTTGTCTTCATATACTCCAGCTTTCTCAAGCATTTCCCCCTTCATATACCTTTTCCCAATTCTTTCCTCCACAAACAAATATGCATGCCCAATCACTTCTCTTATCTGGCTGAATAAATTCCTTTAAAACTGATTTGATTGGCTGAATCTCCATGGATTTAGGAGAGGGTTCCTGTATGGGGAGAGCAAGAATATTGTCAAAATGTCAATAGCGGACATCTCTAGATAAAGAAATTAGAGATTAGTTATTTTTAATTTTGCTTATCTTTTTTCTAATTATTTTGTTGTGAAAACTGTTTATTTGCTTAATTAAAGTTGTATATATATGTTTTTAAATTAGGGAACGTATTCTAAGCATTATGAGCTCTTTCCTAATCATGTTACTCTGAATCCCCAC
The DNA here is from genome assembly GCF_023851605.1 of Tamandua tetradactyla. Lineage (NCBI taxonomy): Eukaryota > Metazoa > Chordata > Mammalia > Pilosa > Myrmecophagidae > Tamandua > Tamandua tetradactyla. Next base: position 35,291,761 of record NC_135337.1, read on the forward strand.
TAGGAGAACTATATTTGAAATATACTTGGTTTACACAGCTTTGTGTACATTTGTGCCTTGATTTTCCATTTTTTGTGTGTGCACACAGGGGAACATGTCTCAACAAGAGAGTTTGTGAAAGCCTTTCAAGATGGGGAGGAGAAAAGAAAGCTGACAGAAGTGTATTTACTAAGGCTTGGCGGTGGAGAATTGTGGATTTTTCTAACCTCCTTTTCCTTCTGCACTAAACAAATGTATTCACAGTTTATTCATCTGATATGGACAGGCCTCTCCTAAATATTTAAAAATATCATGAATTGTTTTTCCTTTCAATTTCAGTGTGCACCATTTCACATGGGAAAATGACTAACCCCTCAGCTAAAAAAGTTTTTTTTTTCAGCTTCTGCAAAAGAGGGACAGAAAGGAGGCAGGAGAAAATTGCACAAGGTGCGAGGAGAGAGATTGTCTTATACCTGTGGTGCTGTGGAACAGGGACGTTCACTTCCTTTTACATGAAGTGTGGTCTTGAACTTAAAACTCTTGATTTCTGTTTCAAAATGGCAACCGAGAAATGGGGGGAAAGGGCAGGTTATCTGGTGGTCTGGTAGCAGGGGTGTGTCACTGGCTTTAGTTCTGGGGAAGCTGAGCTTCTCCATTCGGACCAAAGGCAGCTGTGAGGTGACAGCCGGGCACACCATGTTTCCCAGATGTGCTGCTCCTCAAACAACAACTCATGGTAGCATTAATTGGAATGGATGAGAGCCTCTCCATTCTCTCTGTCAGGCAATGTAGCGCGTCCTTGGAATACAGTCAATTTTAATCTCTTATAGGAGTTTACAGGCAACCATAATCTGAAGGGAGTTTCTTATTTATCTTTTAATTAGCCATAAATAATAAGCATTCAGCTAGATATCTGTAAATTTCTATGTAAAAATAAGATTAGTGCCTATATCACTGATCTTTATATTATAGACAATATAATAAAAATTGTGTGTGCATGTGTGTGTGTGTGTCTGTTTGCTTCTCATAAGGATATCAGAGCCACTTACATCACTTGTTAAACATATAGACTCTTGGGCCTAGGAGTCTGGGTTTTAATAATCTCTTCAGCTATTCTTATGTACATCAAAATTTGAAAACCACTCTGAAAAGCATGGGACATCTGTACTTTGTTGAGTTGAGGTTAAAATTTCCAAGGTTCATTCACAGCTAAAACACTACAGATCTGGTGCTTATGAATTATTTCCATAACTATCATGCCGTCCAACAGCTTCCTTTAATCTTCATTTTAAAGAGGAGACTAGACAATACTAGTAATTATAATGTAGCTGTTATGGGTTCATGTTTTACCTCCATATTCATTGCTTCCCACAGCCTGAAAAATCAGACAAATGAGGCTGTTGCAGGAGCAGCTTTTGAATGAATGTTTTTTTCTGATTACAAGTTAATTTGTATATCTTACTTCTTAATAATTTACACTTTATAGATTGTGTTGAAATGCATTTCCCAATATAAAATTTTATTGCAGTTTACTGTAGCTAATCTCCATCTAATTTAACAAATATTAACTGGAAATCTATTTTGTGCTGCATACCATGCTAAAATACAAGTTTATATTATCTCATCTAATTGTCAAAACACCCTCTACTTTGGATCTGTAATTTTATTCTTAAAGGGTAATTTTATTACCCTTATAATTCTACCCTATGAATCTTAAGTTTAGCTTATTGAGGCTCCTTGTTTAAGGCTAGTCAAATAGTAAATGATGGAACTGGTATTTTTGAAGGTATTATACATCTTAAACATTTAGCCTATAAATATGAAAGTCAGCATTTAATAATTATGAACATAATGTTATGTTTCTACAGTTTTATTATGAAAAAATAGACAATTATCATGGAAAAGCATTTTAAGAAAATGGCAATAAAAACTGTGCCAGACACCCATGGGATAACTTTTCTTTTAATACTTTGTTTTTAAATTAAACTTTTACTTTGATATGGCTTCTGGTGATATTTTGCCTTTTCCTCTTACTACACATATATACCTCTCTATATATGCGTTCTTTTATTCTTTTTCTTATTTTCATTCTTATTTATGTACCCGCGGCACCCAAGGTAGAAGAGCATAACAATGCCTGTCCCCAGGACAATTGTCCAGGGTCTCTGCCTTCTCTGTCTTATGCAGGTGTTGGGGTCTCCAACAAAAGCATGACTCACAATGGCACTGGGAGAAACAATACACAACACATACACGCACATACACAACAGGCAAAGCAGCTCAGCTGCATTAGCAGGAGTTGGTCTCCCATGGTCAGTGGGTCTCGTTCCATAGGCAATGCAGGAAGGTGGTATGAGCGCACCCATAAAATGAAGGACCCTGCCCGCTTCCCACCGGGAACAGATGTAGCAGTGCAGCTGGTTCAGGTGTCATAAAAGGTACATACTTAGCCAAGTAAACTCCAAGGAATGTTCGAATCCACTCAGGGCAAAAGGGAAAGAATGTGCTGGCAGGCCACTATCTGCTAGATGTGTCTTATATCAAGATCCCCTAAAAGGGGGGTCAACTCACATTCATCTTCTGTCCTAAGTGCCAGGCTGACACGTCTGGACCTGTCACAGGGTTTATTTATGGGTTCCAGGGAAAGGTCACGCTTGCACAGTCCCTTACCACGTTCATTCTCATTCTTGCTCTTATTTTGTCATTTTTGGAAGTAAGTTGTAGAGAACTTGACCTTTTTCAGCAAGTACTTGAGTCTTTATCTCTGAAGATTAAGGATACTCTTCTGTCTTTCCTTCTTGCAAGTAAGCCCATTTTCTTTGGCTCTACCTCATTCCTGCACAGCCAATCCATTCTCTATTTCTTGCTCCTATTCTTATTACTCGGTTATCTGCAGATAAAAGAGAAGCTCATCAGGTCACACGAATGCATTAGAGAGCACATTTTACGATCTGGTGGTCACTAGAAAGGTACTCTGGGTTATTTATCCAAGGGATTTATAGGGTAATCATTATATTTAAGGAAAATTATTCTGGCAGGTAAGTAGTTGCAGTAACATGACAGTAATACGGATTGTCCAGGTTTTTAATCCTGGCTCTAAGCCTCGTTCATTTACCATTGGGAAACTCATTTATCTCATTTTCAAAGTGAGTCTAATAATTCATAACTTACAGGTTTATGTAATTATCAATGAGTTCAGATATGTAAGGCCTGAATTACAGGTTTTGGCATATTGTAGGCCCTCAATGCATAATAAGTATGCTTGAATTATATTATCATTATGGTAGTAATAGTATTCTGTTTTTCATTACTAATGTCATCGGAGATTTGGAGAACGATGGAGGAGGCATGCCACTGTCTGCTAATGTCAGTTTACATTTTGTGCACTAGAAAAGCACGTAAGTCCCATGATCCCTAAGATGATGTTTCCATGCCTTGGATCCCCATGAGGAAGAGAAGGACTGTGTGATCTCATTTCCACTGAGAAGCTCTTCTGGGTTTGCCGGCCTCCATGGCATCTGTACCCACCACCATGATGTCTCCCATTTGTCTGGTGGGAAATAAGAACAAGCAGCTTTTGGGAAACCAGCAAGCTATACAGATTCTTGACAAGATTTCTCAGCCTGTGGTGTTGGTGACCATTGTAGGACAGTATTGTACAAGAAAATCCTACTTGATGAATTGTCTGGCAGGAAAAGAATGTGTAAAGTGTTTTCTTGGGGTAGGGGCCATTTGCTTGATTCTAGCTTTATCTCAGCTTCTTAATATTTCTCTAGGGATACATGAACTGAGAAGCCAACTCTTCTAAATAAACTAAACTTCTATTTCTCACCAACAAATTGGTATTTTACTGTAATCTCTTCAAATATTATTTGGTTTCCTCCTATTAAGGAAAATTTCTCCTAGTAGTGCTAAGAATCCCAACCTTTTCTAACATGTTTAAGGACTGCACAATTGCAATTTTGCTCCCTCTCTTTTGCAAGCTGCTTTGCTTTCTTTATGGACTATTCCCATTAACATACCAATGTGCTTGAATATCTCTGCGGCTACTAATGCCCATTTTTCTTTCTTTCTTTTTTATTTTTTACTGTTTTTTCAAAGCAAAACTAATATTGTCTCTATTTCCATTTTCCACTTCTTCCCTTCATAAGTCTCCAATCCACTCCCTGTTGACTCTGAACTCCACCCTTCTTTGATCTGCTCTCATTAATAGTTACCAAAGGCCTCCCTTTTGTCTCGTATGGTAGATTTCTCTGTGTCTCTATCTTGAGTCCTTGCTCAGCAATATTCTCACAGATTATATCACCCTGCAACTTGAAATAGATGACACAGAAAATAGGATGTCCTTGATGAAATGGGAAAAGAGCCATCATCTATGGGGTACCTACAATTCTAGAAGTTGATATTGAAGTCTTTGGGCTTCCTTGACTATCTCCTGTCACTGTTACTTTCTCCCCTTCCCTTGCAGGTTTCTATATGTGCTTCATGGTACATTTTGAAAACAAAAGCATTTGGATAATGTATGTACCACATCCTTCCAGGGTAAATCACAGCCTGGTTCTTCCTGGTCTCCAGAAGGCCTGGGAGATGAGGAAAAGGTCAGCACAGAGTTCTTTTATTTTAGAATTTTTCCTTATATCTTCTTTGTTAAAATTTTTTTCAAAGAGAACTTGTAGGTTTACAGAACAGTCATGTGTAAAATACAAGATTCCCATATCCCACCCTGTTATTAACACCTTGCATTGGTTACAATTGATGGAAGCACATTTTTATAATTCTCTTAATTATAGTCCGTGACCTAACTTAGGGTTCACTGTTTGTGTAGTGCAGTTCTGTGGATTAAAAAAAAATTTCATTCGATTATCATGCATACAGTCTAAAAGTTTCCTCATTTGACAACATTCAGATATATATTTCAGTGCTATTAATTCTATTAATTATGTTCACAGTGTTGTGCTGCGATCACCACCGTGCACCACCAAAACATTTCCATTATTCTAAATAGGACTTTTGTACATTTGAAGCCTTGGCTTTCTTTTTTTTTAATAGTTTTTATTGTTAAATATAATGTGTATACAGAAAAGTGATACATTTCAAAGTTATAGAACAGAGTTCAGAGTTTGGTATGGATTATAGTTCCACAATTGGAAGTTTTTTCTTCTAGCTGCTCCAAGATCCTGGGATACTAAAAGAAATATCAATATAATGATTCATTTGTTAAATCCTATCTTCTCTATTATAGCTTCTCCTTCTTCTTTGATCCTTCTCCAAATCTTTAGGGGTATTTGGACTATACCCATTCTAACTTTTTCTTGTTGGAGAGGAGTGTCAATAATATGGGGTAGTAGGATGAAACTAGCTGATGTTCTTGGAGAGTCTGGCTCCTCTGGGTTTCAGGACTTATCTGGCCTACTGTGGTAGTTAGATTCAGTTGTCAGCTTGGCCAGGTGAACATACCTAGTTCTGTTGCTGTGGACATGAGCCAACGGTATGTGAACCTCATCTATTGCTGATTACACCTGCAGTTGGTTAAGAGGCATGCCTGCTTCAATGAATAGCGTTTGAGTTCATTGACTGGTGCTTAAATGAGAGAGCTCAACGTAGCACAACCCAAGCAGCTTGGCATACCTCCTCTCAGCACTCGCAGCTCAGCCCAGGCCTTTGGGGATGCAGAAAGGAATCACCCCAGGGAAAAACTTTGGAACCCAGAGGCCTGGAGGGAAGGACAGCAGAGACACCCTATGCCTTCCCATGTAAGAAAGAACCTCGGTCGAGAGTTAGCTGCCTTTCATCTGAAGAACTAACAAAATAAAGCCCCTTTTATTAAAAACCAATCTGTCTCTGATGTGTTACATTCCAGCAGCTAGCAAACTAGAACATTTCTCTTCTTCTGTTTGCTTTGGGGGCTCATTTACTGTTATGTCTCTAATTCCTCCAGGTAAGCCATTAAGTCTTTCTTCTTTTTCACTATAAACAGAGTAAAAATTTCCCTTTCAGTGCTGCCTTTGCCACATCCCTTCATTTCTGATATGTTGCATTCTCATTTTTATTCATCTCCAGATATTTACTAATTTCTCTAGCAATTTCTTCTTTGACCTACTGATTTTTTAAGAGTGCATCATTTAATCTCTATATATTTGTGAAAGTTTTGGTTCATTGCTGGTTATTGATTTCCAACTTAATTCCATTATGGTCAGAGAAAGTGCTTTGAGTAATTTAAATCTTTTAAAATTTATAAAGACCTATTTTTTATTCCAGCATATGATCTGTCCTGGGGAACATTTCATGAGCACTAGAGAAAAATATATATCCTGCTGTTTGAGGTATAATGATCTATATATGTCTCTTAGTTCTAATTCATTTATCAAATTGTTTAGGTTCTTTATTTTCTTGTTGATCCTCTGCTTTTTTTTATTTATAAAGGAGAGTGGTATAATTGAAGTCTCCTACTATGATTGTTGAACCGTTTCCCTTCAATTTTGCCAATGTTTGCCTCATGTACTTTGGAGCTCCTTGACTGGGAACATAAACATTTATGATTGCTATTTCTTCTCGATGACTTGTCCCTTTTATTAATATGTAGTGTCCTTCCTTGTCCCCTATGATGCTTTTACATTTAAAGTCTATTTTGTCTAATATTGTTATAACTACTCTTGCTTTATTTGGTTATAGCTTGCATGGAACATGTTTTCTCATCCTTTCACATTCAATCTATTTGGATCCTTAGGTCTAAGATAAGTCTCTTTTAAGCAGCATATAGATGGATCATATTTCTTAATCCATTATGCCAATCTGTATCTTTTAATTGGTAAGTTTAGCCCATTAACATTCAAAGTTATTACTGAGAAGGCATTTCTTGAATCTACCATCTTATCCTTTGGATTTTGTTTGTCAGATCTATATATTATTTTCCCTTCTTCTCTTTTTATCCTTTAAATTACCCTTACTGATACTTTTCAATCCTGTGCCCTCTTCCAAATCTCCATCTCCTGTCTTTTCTTTCGGCTGACAGAACTCCCTGTACTTTTTCTTGTGGGGTCAGTCTCTTGTTGGCAAATTCTTTTTGCCTTTTTCTGTCTGTTAAAATTTTAATCTCTCCCTCACTTTAAAGGACAACTTGCCTGGATAAATAATTCTTGGCTGGAAGTCTTTCTCTTTCAGGATCTTAAAGGTATCATACCACTGTCTTCTTGTGTCCATGATGCCGTTAGAGTAGTCCAAACTCAGTCGTATGTGGTTTCCCTTCTATGTGGTGAGTCAGTTTTCTTTTGCCACTTTCAGGACTTTCTCCTTCTCTTTAACATTTGACAGATTCATTAGTAGTTGTCTTTGAGTAGGCCTATTTGGATTTATTCTATTTGGTATTCATTTGGCTTATTTGATTTGTATATTTCTGTCTTTTATAGGGATTGGGAAGCTTTGCCCCATTATCCCCTCAACTAATTTTCCTAGCCCTTTACTGGTCTCTTCTCCTTCTGGCACACCAGTGAGGCTTATATTTGTTTGCTTCATGTTTTCCATCATATCTCTGAGATTCAATTCAAAATTTTCCATCTTTTTGTGCCATTTATTCTTTCGTGCATTCAAATTCAATTGTCCTGTCCTCTAGTTCACTTATTCTTTCTTCTACTTATTCAAACCTGCTGTTGTATGTCTGTCATTTATTTTTTATTTGGTCTACGGTATCCTTCATCTCTGTGATATTTGCTATCTTCTTTTTATTCTTTTAAATTCTTCTTTATCCTTATCTAGTGTCTTTCTTGATATACTTTATGTTATTAGCCAACTCATTGAATTTAGGAGATCCATATGAACATCTTTTTTAAAAAATTTATTTATTAATTAAAAAAATTTAACAAATGAACTAAAACATCAACATACATAATCAGTAATTCACATTATCATCACTTAGTTGCATAGTCATAATTTCTTAGAACATTTGCATCAATTTAGAAAAAGAAATAAAAAGACAACAGAAAAAGAAATAAAACGAAAACAGAAAAAAAAGATGATAAATACCATACCTCTTACCCCTTGATTTCGTTAGCATTTCACACTAAATTTATTTTAACATTTGTTCCCCCTATTATTTATTTTTATTCTATATGTTCTACTCATCTGTTGACAAGGTAGATAAAAGGAGCATCAGACACAAGGTTTTCACAACCACACAGTCACACTGTGAAAGTTATATCATTATTCAATCATCCTCAAGAAGCATGGCTACTGGAACACAGCTCTACATTTTCAGGCAGTTCCCTCCAGCCTCTCCATTACATCTTGAATAACAAGGTGATATCTACTTAATGCATAAGAATAACCTCCAGGATAACCTCTCGACTCTGTTTGGAATCTCTCAGCCATTGCTACTTTGTCTCATTTCACTCTTCCCCCTTTTGTTCGAGAAGGTTTTCTCAATCCCTTGATGCTGAGTCTCAGCTCATTTTAGGATTTCTGTCCCATGTTGCCAGGAAGGTCCATACTCCTGGGAGTCATGTCCCACGTAGACAGGGGGAGGGTGGTGAGATTGCTTGCTGTGTTGGCTGGAGAGAGAGGCCACATCTGAGCAACAAAAGAGGCTCTCTTGTTAGGCCTAAATTTTAAGTAGACTTGACCTATCCTTTGTGGGGTTAAGTTTCATATGAATGAACCCCAAGACTCGGGGCTCAGCCTATAGTTTTGGCTGTCCACACTGCTTGTGAGAATATCAAGAATTCAACTTGGGGAAGTTGAATTTCTCCCCGTTCTGACCATTCCCCGAAGGGGACTTTGCAAATACTTTTCCACTCACTGATCAAATCACTCTGGGATTCATCGGGGCATCACTCTGGACAAACCAACAAAATCTCATGTCCTGCCTGAGATTCCAAGTACTTATGGTGTTCAATCAAGCTATCTACATAAGTTATATTAGGAAATGCACTAGCCAAAATACAAATTTTGTACCAAATAAACATTTTTTGCTTTAGTCTCACACATAAGGTGACATTTAAAAATATTAATTACCATCTATTTTCAGCACCCTGCAGTAATGACATTCCTTTGTTCTTCCTCATGCAAAAACATTTTTAAAATTTGTACATTTAGACACCATTATTATACACTCTAGGCATTTCTAGATTATACCATCTCAATCTTTAACATCTATCTTTCTTTCTGATTTCATTTATGTCCCCAGCCCTCCTCCCTCTATCATTCTCACATGCAGTTTCATTCAGTGTTTTAACATAATTGTATTACAGTTAGGTAGTATTGTACTGTCCATTTCTGAGTTTTTATATTCAGTCCTGTTGCACAATCTGTATCCCTTCAGCTCAATTTCCCAATATCTTACCCTATTTCTATCTCCTGGTGGTCTCTGATACCAACAAAATATTCCAACTTTATTCACTAATGTCAGTTCATTTCAGTGAGACCATACAGTATTTGTCCTTTAGTTTTTGGCTAGTCTCACTCAGCTTAATGCTCTCAAGGTCCATCCATGTTGTTACACACTTCATAACTTTATTCTGTCTTAAATCTGCATAATATTCCATCGTATGTATATACCACAGTTTGTTTAGCCACTCATCTGTTGATGGACATTTTTGCTGTTTCCATCTCTTTACAATTGTAAATAATGCTGCTATAAACATTGGTGTGCAAATGTCTGTTTGTGTCTTTGCCCTTATGTCCTTTGAGTAGGTACCTAGCAATGGTATTGCTGGGTCATATGGCAATTCTATATTCAGCTTTTTGGAGAACCGACAAACTGCCTTCCACAGCAGTTGTACCATTTGACATTCCCACCAACAGTGAATAAGTGTGCCACTTTCTCCACATCCTCTCCAGCACTTGTCATTTTCTGTTTTGTTGATAATGGCCATTCTGGTGGGTGTGAGATGATATCTCTTGTGGTTTTGATTTGCATTTCTCTAATGGCCAGGGAAGTTGAGCATCTCTTCATGTGCCTTTTGGCCATTTGTATTTCCTCTTGTGAGAAGTGTCTGTTCAAATCTTTTTCCCATTTTGTAATTGGATTGGCTGTCTGTTGTCGAGTTGAACAATCTCTTTATAAATTCGGGATACTAGACCTTTATCTGATATGTCGTTTTCAAATATTGTCTCCCATTGTGTAGGCTGTCTTTCTACTTTCTTGATGAAGTTCTTTGATGCACAAAAGAGTTTAATTTTGAGGAGCTACCATTTATTTATTTATTTCTCCAGTGCTCTTGCTTTAGGTGTAAGGTCCATAAAACCGCCTCCAGTTGTAAGATCCATAAGATATCTCCCAACATTTTCCTCTAACTGTTTTATGGTCTTAGACCTAATGTTTAGATCTTTGATCCATTTTGAGTGAACTTTTGTATAGGGTGTGAGATATGGGTCCTCTTTCATTCTTTTGCATTTGGATATCCAGTTCTCTAGGCACCATTTATTGAAGAGACTGTTCTGTCCCAGGTGAGTTGGCTTGGACTGCCTTATCAAAGATCAAATGTCCATAGATGAGAGGGTCTATATCTGAGCACTCTATTCGATTCCATTGGTCGATATATCTATCTTTATGCCAGTACCATGCTGTGTTGACCATTGTGGCTTCATAATATGCCTTAAAGTCAGGCAGCGTGAGACCTCTTCATTTTTTTTCCTCAAGGTACTTTTAGCAATTCGGGGCACCCTGCCCTTCCAGATAAATTTGCTTATTGGTTTTTCTATTTCTGAAAAATAAGTTGTTGGGATTTTGATTGGTATTGCATTGAATCTGTAAATCAATTTATGTAGAGTTGACATCTTAACTATATTTAGTCTTCCAATCCATGAACATGGTATGCCCTTCCATCTATTTAGGTCTTCTGTGATTTCTTTTAACAGTTTCTTGTAGTTTTCTTTGTATAGGTCTTTTGTCTCTTTAGTTAAATTTATTCCTAAGTATTTTATTCTTTTAGTTGCAATTGTAAATGGATTTCGTTTCTTGATTTCTCCCTCAGATTGTTCATTACTAGTGTATAGAAACACTACAGATTTTTGAGTGTTGATCTTGTACCCTGCCACTGTGCTGTACTCGTTTATTAGCTGTAGTAGTTTTGTTGTGGATTTTTCAGGTTTTCAACATATAGTATCATATCATCTGCAAACAGTGAGAGTTTTACTTCTTCCTTTCCAATTTTGATGCCTTGTATTTCTTTTTCTTGTCTAATTGCTCTGGCTAGAACTTCCAACACAATGTTGAATAATAGTGGTGATAGTGGACATCCTTGTCTTGTTCCTGATCTTAGGGGGAAAGTTTTCAATTTTTCCCCATTGAGGATGATATTAGCTGTGGGTTTTTCATATATTCCCTTTATCATTTTAAGGAAGATTCCTTGTATTCCTATCCTTTGAAGTGTTTTCAACAGGAAAGGATGTTGAATCTTGTCAAATGCCTTCTCTGCATCAATTGAGATGATCATGTGATTTTTCTGCTTTGATTTGTTGATACGGTGTATTACATTAATTGATTTTCTTATGTTGAACCATCCTTGCATACCTGGGATGAATCCTACTTGGTCATGATGTATAATTCTCTTAATGTGTTGCTAAATTTGATTTGCTAGAATTTTGTTGAGGATTTTGCATTTATATTCATTAGAGAGACTGGTCTGTAGTTTTCTTTTTTTGTAATATCTTTGCCTGATTTTGGTATGAGGGTGATGTTGGCTTTATAAAATGAATTAGGTAGCTTTCCCTCCACTTCAATTTTTTTGAAGAGTTTGAGCAGGGTTGGTACTCATTCTTTCTGGAATGTTCAGTAGAATTCACATGTGAAGCCGTCTGGTCCTGGACTTTTCTTTTTGGGAAGCTTTTGAATGACTGATTCAATTTCTTTACTTGTGATTGGTTTGCTGAGGTCATCTATTTCTTCTTGAGTTAAAGTTGGTTGTTCATGCCTTTCTAGGAAGTTGTCCATTTCATCTACATTGTTGTATTTATTAGCATAAAGTTGTTCATAGTATCCTGTTATTACCTCCTTTATTTCTGTGGGGTCAGTGGTTATGTCTCCTCTTCCATTTCTGATCATGTTTATTTGCATTCTCTCTTTTCTTCTTCTTGTCACTCTTGCTAAGGGTCCATCAATCTTATTGATTTTTCTCATAGAACCAGTTTCTCGTTTTATTGATTTTCTCTATTGTTTTCATGTTCTCAATTTCATTTATTTCTGCTCTAATCTTTGTTATTTCTTTCCTTTTGCTTGCTTTGGGGTTAGTTTGCTGTTCTTTCTCCTAGTTCTTCCAAGTGGACAGGTAATTCCTTGATTTTTGCCCTTTCTTCTTTTTTCATATAGGCATTTAGGGCAATAAATTTCTCTCTTAGCACTGCCTTTGCTGTGCCCCATAAGTTTTGATATGTTGTGTTTTCATTTTCATTTGCCTCAAGATATTTACTAATTTCTCTTGTAATTTCTTCCTTGACCACTGGTTGTTTAAGAGTGTGTTGTTGAGCCTCCACATATTTGTGAATTTTCTGGCACTCTGCCTATTATTGATTTCCAACTTCATTCCTTTATGATCTGAGAAAGTGTTGTGTATGATTTCAAACTTTTTTAATTTGTTGAGACTTGCTTTGTGACCCAGCATATGGTCTATCCTCAAGAATGATCCATGAGCACTTGAGAAAAAGGTGTACTTTGCTGTTGTGGGGTGTAATGTTCTATAAATGTCTGTTAAGTCTAGCTCATTTATTGTATTATTCAACTTCTCTGTTTCTTTATTGATCCTCTGTCTAGATGTTCTGTCCATTGATGAGAGTGGGGAATTGAAGTCTCCAACTATTATGGTAGATGCATCTATTTCTCTTTTCAGTATTTTCAGTGTTTGCCACATGTATTTTGGAGCATTCTAGTTTGGTGCATAAATATTTATGATTGTCATGTGTTCGTGTTGAATTGTTCCTTTTATTAATACATAGTGTCCTTCTTTGTCTCTTTTAACTGTTTTACATTTAAAGTCTATTTTGTTGGATATTAGTATAGCTACTCCTGCTTTTTTCTGATTGTTATTTGCATGAAATATCTTTTCCCAACCTTTCACTTTCAACCTATGTTTATCTTTGGGTCTAAGATGTGTTTCTTGTAGACAGCATATAGATGGGTCCTTTTTTAAAATCTATTCTGCTAGTCTATGTCTTTTGATTGGATAGTTTAACCCATTAACATTTAGTGGTATTACTGTACAGGTAGTACTTTCTTCTACCATTCTGCTTTTTGGGTTTTATATGTCATATCTAATTTTCCTTCTTTTTACCTTTACTCATAGTCTTCTTTTCTACACTCTTCTCCACACCTCTCTCTTCTGTCTTTTTGTATCTGTCTCTAGTGCTCCCTTTAGTATTTCTTGTAGAGCTGGTCTCTTGGTCACAAATTCTTTCAGTGATCTTTTGTCTGAGAATGTTTTAATTTCTCCCTCATTTTTGAAGGACAATTTGCTGGATATAGAATTCTTGGTTGGCAATTTTTCTCTTTTAGTAATTTAAATATATCATCCCACTGTCTTCTTGCTTCCATGGTTTCTGCTGAGAACCCTATGCATAGTCTCTAGTGGGTTTCCCTTGTATGAGATGGATTGATTTTCTCTTGCTGCTTTCAAGATTCTCTCTTTCTCTTTGACCTCTGACATTCTGATTAGTAAGTATCTTGGAGTAGGTCTATTTGGATCTATTCTCTTTGGGGTTGCTGCACTTCTCGGAGCTGTAATTTTAAGTCTTTCATAAGAGTTAGGAAATTTTCAGTGATAATTTCCTCCATTAGTTTTTCTCCTCCTTTTCCCTTCTATTCTCCTTCTGGGACACCCACTACACATATATATGTGTGCTTCATATTGTCAGTCAATTCCCTGAGTCCCTGCTCATATTTTTCCATTTTTTCCCTTAGTTTCTTTTTCTTGTCAGATTTCAGATGTTCCATCTTCCAGTTCACTAATCCTATTTTCTGCCTCTTGAAATCTACCATTGTAGTTTTCCATTGTTTTTTTCATCTTTTCTACTGTGCCTTTCATGCCCATAAGTTCTGTGATTTGTTTTTTCAGACTTTCCATTTCTTCTTTTTGTTCAATACTTGCCTTCTTTATATCCTCCCTCAATTCATTGATTTGGTTTTTATGAGGTTCTCCATGTCTGTTCATATATTCTAAATTAATTGGTCAACTCCTGTATCTCATTTGAATTGTTGGTTTGTTCCTTTGATTGGGCCATATATTCAATGAGATGGATTGCTTTTCTTTTTTTTCCTGGTATGATTTGTTATTTTTTGCTGGCATCTAGACATTTAATTACCTTATCTAGTTTATTCTGGAGATTGCTTTCACTTCCTTTACCTAGGGTTTTCTTGATGGATGGATTTGTTTTCCATCTGTTCTCTGACATTCAGTTCAGCTTATTCTGGACCTCTAGCTTAGGTTTTGTTAAACAGAGGAGAATTTTTCAGTTCTTGTTTTCTTGTTTCTTGCCCTGCTTGTATGGTGGCTTTTTCCCCCCACCCTTAGGAGGATCTGATTGGGTATTATAGACTCCAGCCAGATTTTCCCAGGCCAAACTTGTCTCCCATTAGGAGGAAAGAGTCACCTGCCTCAGTTTTCCCTGCAGATGATACCCAGCAGGTTGAAAGACTTTCCTATGAAGTCTCTGGGCACTGTTTTTCTTATCCTGCCCAGTAGGTGGCGCTTGTCTGCCTGTGGGTCCCACCAGCATAAGATGATGCGGTACCTTTACCTTTGGCTGGGGGCGTGGGGGAGACAGAGGAGAGGTTGTAGACTGGTTTTAATGGCTTCAAATTGCCAATCCCTGGTATCTGATTTCCTTAAGGGAGGGATTCCACCTGAGTTGGGCTTCACCCCCTCCCCCAGGAAAGGCACAGGTTCCAGACAAACCCTCAGACGAGCTCCTTTCTCCCTATGCCTGGGAAGTTGCAACCTGAGAAGTCCTGCTGCTTAATCCAAAGGCAGTCAAGCCTTTGTAGAAACACAGCCACAAAAACCTGTTTCCTTTTCTTTTTTTAAAATTTTTCTGTCAGCCCTGCCCCCTTCAAGTCAGGGCAAAAATGAGCGAGCTCCACTTTGACCAGGTTCACGTGAGCTGGAGGCATATTTTTAGTAGTCAGAATTTGTTAATTAATGCCATAATTGGTGTTTGGTTGGGCTCAGCCCCTGCTGTTGTTAAAGTCTCTTTCCTTTCCCCTCTAGGAAGCAGCCTGTGTGGGAGGAGCACCAGCCACCGAGGCTTGGGGAACTCATGGTTCTGGGGAGGCTCACAGCTGGTCCATCTGGTCCAAAGTGGGGTATGCTGTGTGTCCGGTCACTGACGTGGCCCCAGGAGCTGTTCTTTACTGTTTCTGGTTATTTAGTAGTTGTTCTGGAAGACGAACTAAAACACACACATTGCTAAGCCGCCATCTTGCCTCCCAAGCTTTCGCAGTTCCCATTAAATATCTTTTGTATGAACATCTTTGATTACTCTTCCAAAGTCTGTGTTTCCTCCAGTGATTTAATTTAGTCATTCATCTGGACTTATCCACTTGCATCTTCATATGTTTTGTGATTTTCTGTTGGCTTCATTGCATTTGATTATCTTCATAGGGTTAGTTTGAAAGTTGATTTCCCTCAGTCATATAAGTTTTGTATTTGCTTGGGTTTGCATTGAAGTTCTCCTGTTTCAATTGTTTGTCAGTGATTTCCTGTAAATCCAAGGCCCAGACCCTATGTAGAGGATGCAACTTTACTTGAGGGTCTGTTTGTAACTAGATAGATATGCAATTTGCCAGACTTCTCTTTCCATTTCTTCTCAGCAGATGGAGCTCTTGGACTCCTTTTTCACCCAATCCTGCCTCTCCCTGAATGTGGCAGCCAGGTGAGCTGGATGGAGACCCAGTGCAATTCCATCCAGGTCTGCTGGCCCCAGTGTGCACTGAGAGTCAACAACCCCAGGGCTGGGGGTGGACAGTGTGCACCTCAGCAGATATTCTGCTTGTGGGCCTGATGGGTCAGGTAGTCCCCAGGCTCTGGCTGTGGGACTGGATATTTCAGAAATGCATGCCGACTGAGTATGGTAAAGGGTGTGTGGGGTATAGGGCAGGGGTGCAGGGCAGGGGGCAGGGGTGCAGGGGTGTGAAGATGTGGGGTGTGTTGCACAGGAGTGCAGGATACCAGGGCTTGGGGTGTGGAGTTGCAAAAGCATGGGACATGGTGTGACTTGCTCCCTCATCCTTGCTTCTCTTTCCATGCACTCCTGAGGGCTCTGAGCCTCCGTATGTAAAGGGGAGCGGTATGTTCTGTGCACTAGTTGGATGGTCTCTATGATCAGGGAAAGCTTGTTTACTGGCTTCTGGTTTCCCCAAGGAAGTTCCATGCTGCAGAACTGAGGGAGGTGATCTCCCAAGCTAGCTGCAAAGGTGGGCACTTTCCTGGGCATGGCCTCTTGTCCTTGGTGGAGTCACAACTGAGCCCACCACACCCTGTTGTCTGCATTGATATCCTTCATCTTTTTTCATCCAGGACCTTACTATATACTGTAGAAGACACTGTCAGGTCACTCTCACCCTGGAACTGCTGTCCAGTCATTTTTCTGTCTCTTCTCTAGTTCCATGGAACAGGGGTGAACTCAGCCTATCCTATTCTACCATCTTCCCAGAAGTCTATGCTTTAACTTCCTATTCCTTATTTCCACCCTGTCCACTGATAACCTAATATATTCTAAATTCTGACTATGTGCTTCTTTATTCTAATTATTTCATACCAGTGAGATCATATGATATTTGTTCTTCTGTGTCTGGCTTGATTAACTCAACCTGATGTTTTAAAGGTTAATCCATGTTGTCACATGTGTAAAAACTTCATTCCTTTGTAGAGTTGAATAATATCCCATCATATGTGCATGCCACATTTTATCCTTTCATTCATTGATGGACATGAATGAAAGGACACGAGTGATGGGGTTACTTCCATCTTTTGGCAATTGTGAATAATGCTGCTTTGAGCATCAGTTTGAAAATATCTGTAAGAGTCCCTGTTTTCAGTTTTTTGTAGATATACCAAGTAGTTGGATTGCAGGTTCATATTGTAATTCTGTAGTTAATGTTATGAGGATTAGCAAAACTGTCTTCCACGTTGGCTGCAAATTTTACAATCCCACCAGCAATGAATGAGTGTTCTTATTTTTCTGCACCCTCATTCACACTTGTAATTTTCTGTTTTTTTTTTAAATAGCACTCATTCTAATGGGCATGAAATGGTATTTATTTGAGGCTTTGATTTACATTTCTCTGATGGCTAATGATGTTGAGTATCTTTTCATGTGCTTTCTGGCTATTTGTGTATCTTCTTTGGAGGTGTGTCTGCTCAAGATTTTTGGTCATCTTTTACTTGGGTTTTTTGTCATTTTGTTGTTAAGTTGAAGGATTTCTTTATATATTCTGGATATTGAAACTTTAACAGATATGTGGTTTCCAAATATTTTCTCCCATTGTGTAGGTTGTCATTTTCCTTTCATGTTAAAGTCCTTTGAGGCTCAAACGTTTTTAATTTTGGTGAGATCCAATTTATCTAATTTTTTATTTAGTGCTTTGGGTTTAAATTCTAAAAAGCTATTACCTAACAGAAGGTCCTAAAGATGTTTTCCTATTTTTTTTTCTTGAAGTTGGATAGTTCTGGTTCCTATATTTAGGTTTTTGACTCATTTTGAGTTTATTTTTTAGAACAGGGACCTACTTTTTTTTGCAAATGGTCATCCAGTTTTCTCCCCTCCATTTGTCAAAGACACTGTTCTTTCCCAATGGGATGGTCTTTGTCTCTTGTCAAAAATCATTTCCCATAATGGTGTGGGTGTATTTCTGAGCTCTCAATTATATTCTATTGGTCCATATGTCTGGTTTTGTGCCAGTACAAGCCTGTTTTGATTACTGTGGCTTTGTAATAAGTTTTAAGATCAGGAAGGGTGAGTCCTCCAACTTCATTCTTCTTTATGAAGATGGCCTTGGCTATTAAGTCCCCACACCCTTCTGTAACCAAGAAATTAGGATTTAAAGGATAATTTTGATTACTGAACTATTTTATGGATGTTTCTTGATGCTTTCTGATATATTAGAGTAGGCAGAGGGAAATACCTGAAATCTTTACATTGTAATCCCACTGACTTGATCTCTAGTAATGATTGTATAGCCTTTATCTTGTCTTTGTGATTGTAAAATCCTTGTGACTAACCTTCATTTGTACCCATTTATCCAGTTTTCTGACTTTAGAAGCTTGGGACCACTAAAGACAGCCCCTAATGTTTATTAATGAAGAGTCAGTCTAGAACTAACCCACGTGAAGTCCAAAGTTATCTTGGGCTTATTTTTTAGATCAGTACCCTCCTCTTTTTTTTGTTCACAGTTATCTTGGTAGCCAAGACTGGGTCCACCTGACATGAACAGTAGCTTAGACTTTAACCTATAAGTTGCCTATACATCATTATAATGCTAAAAATCACACTCACCATTTTAAGGCTGCCATCTCCTTACATACATTCTGTGACTAAGCATGCAATCAATCTGCACATGCTCAATAATTAAATTACCTCTAACTACATAATCTGGGGTCATTGTGCTCATTATCCCAAAACCTTTTAATGTTATAAAGCGGTCAGAATTACTGAGTTTTCAGGGAGACAGATTTTGGGCTGATAGACCACCTGCTCTCCTGCTGTATCCCTAATAATAAACTTTTTCTCTCTTTGAAACCCCTGTGTCTCAGGAATTGGTCATTTGAGCACTCTAGGCAAAAAATCCACTACTTGGTCTGGTAACAATTTAGCGACCCAGATTGGATGATGCTCAAGCTCAGAAGCCCCAGTGGAGCAGGTAAGCACCATAACCAAACCTTTTTATGGCCACTGGACTATATTTAGCTTAGAGGCTTGGCAAACAGATTTCTCTGTTCTGCTGGCACTGCAGAGACTTTTGGCACCTTAAAAAGCTTCAAAGAGAGAAACTGTTTCCAGTTCCATGCCCAGACATCTGAATGGGTGAGTGTGTCATCAGGAGGGTAAAAGTGGATTTGGGAGTAATTATGGTGGTTTGAGTCCACTGGAACCTAGCTTTAAGGTCTGGTCCTGCTTTGAAAACAATCCTCTTTACTCTGGCATCTTCACCTTTCTGTTTTCTGGATACCATGCTGTATGCAGGCTGAAGCCCTGATCCAAATTTGTCTGTTGAGTGTACCCCTGGAAAATAAGTAATTCAACAATCAACTGGTATTTCATTGGTGTTCTATAAAACTAAGGAAGCCTGTTCAACAGTTAGCTGGTGTGTTTCTTAGGTATACTGACTATTTAATGTTTGTTCAATTGCTAATCACACATTTAATGCCTGTTTAATTGTTAGTTGGTATGTTTTGTCTAGTTATTAATTGATGTTTACTTAAATATAATAAGTGTTATATGTCTGTTTAAATTTGTTAGTGGTGTCTTACTGCATTTGTATTGGTCAAGTGTTCCTAATTGGCTCCCTGATTATAGAAATTCTTTAAAATAGGAACCTTAGGGCTGTATTGAAAATGGAAAAGATTTAGGTTATGAGTCTATCAGAAAAAGGTTTATTTCTGTAGCATGATCTGGCCTCAATAAGAGAAACGGCCTGTGACAGACTCTATAGAAAGCTGCTACCACCACAGTTATAGATATTACAGTTAAAACTGTTCTGCAAAAAAGGCAGAAATGGGATGAGATAATGTATATTCAATCTTTTATTTGCCCCTCTCAAAAGTATGTCTGTGTTTCTGTGCAACTAAATTTCTATTTCTGCCTTTTCAATGTATATTCTCATACCTCCAGAATTTATTAGCAAATTAACAAAAAATTCTTAAATAGCTCTATTTGAACAGCTTAAAATATAGGTGTCTTTATATGAATATATAAATTAGTACTTCTGAAATAAAGGAATGAAAATTTTCTGGATGCAAGATTCAAAAGACTTCCTTTTATAATTACTATAAACCAACTTGGACATTAGAAATAAACTGCACTTGGAATTTCCCAAAGGGCAGCAGGAAATTACCGAAGGGTTCCCTCTGGGAAAGGCAAAGAAAGGCCCTTCCAGTTGTCCCAGTCACAGCTTTTAGTAAAATAGTTCTAATAATTGAAAATAGTTAAAAGAAGGGTATAGGAACTCTCAAATCCCACCTGACCCTCACCTAAAAGCTTTTAAATGCAAGTTCAACAAACCAGGCTTCATTCCTTCTGTCCCACTAATCCCTGCCCCCCAGGGCCTAAGCCCCTAAGGTGGTCACAAGGGCAGATGGGGAGGTGTGATTTAAAATTCTTTTTTACTGGGGCTGGCAATTAGAAATGGTAAGCATAAAAATGCTACCACAGAATAGCCCATGTTTGTTTAGATTATTTCTTTCAATAATACCTTTTACAATGGTAACCACAGTAATCAGATCATTAGTAAAATATGGATAGCCTTGGGATAAGAGTCACTGACTAAAATCTAATTATTGAAGTAAGTAAAATAAAACATCTTTTGAAAGATATAGAAAAGTTTTCCTGGATTTAGTCTTAGGACAAATGAAAAAATTGCCATATATTTTCCAGAACTTGATAGTCAATATACTTTTAAAATTGTTTGTAATTTTAAGGTATGAACACAAATAGCTTCTTTCAACCTCTGATAAAAGAAATTTGTAATCAATTTTTGAATTGAACAAATGCCATTTTATTCTGCTTGGGTGTGTTTTCCCTAAATTTATACCATGTTACTAATAAAATAAGCTAGTATTATGAATACATTCTCAAAACTCCCCTTAAAAAATAGCCTAAGTAGGCAATAGTCTGAATGACTTGACTTTAATTCTCCAACCATGGGGTGGTAATATTGATGGTCAAATCCCATCCCAGGCCATGAAGTGCAGAGGTAGTACTCCTACTGCCCAACCCAATTTGGAGGAGCATCCCCATGCATCCTGCACAATCATTTCTCATACTATGAAGTCCCATGAGAAAGGATGGCTACTGAGAGCAGGGGAAGGTTCAAGTTTCAGCAGAAGAATTTTCCACTAGAAGGTAGTATAATTAGAGCAAAGAGCACAGGCTCTAGAGTGAGACTACTTGGGCTCAAATATTTCTTCTATTACGTATATGCTGCTAATATAAACAAATTTTGTAAACTTTCTGGGCTTCATACTGATCACATGTAAAATAGGGAAATGGATAGCAGTTCCTTCAGAGGTTGCTTATGAGGTATAACTGAAATAATATATAAAGACTTTTAAATGGCAAAAAAAAAAAAGCCCAAGTAGGCAAGGTTACATGAACTGAGTAATGGTCTTGGTAATGATGACACTAGAATAAATAAGAAGACAAAATAACAAAATAAGAATAGGCAGATTCTTCAAATATATCCTATTTGAGGATCAATAAAGTTCAGTTAGAAACATAAGTGGATTTTTTAAATGACCTTGATTATCTGGGTTTTGAAGAATTCCTTTTTATTTACTTGACCATTTGTTACTTCAGTATGTGGAAGAATTTGAATTTGTAGTGGCTTTGTTAAAGACAATCAGTATATTTCTGTTAGTAAATGCTGTCATGAATAGGGAAAACTTTATTCTTAGTTTCAAAGCATTTATATCTTAATTAAAATAAACATGTCCTAGGGCATAGCATAAGATAGTAGTAATAAAAGAATAAAAATGAAAGACATTAAAAAGCAGATAGATAAAGATCAACACCCAGAAATCTGTAGTGT
Source organism: Tamandua tetradactyla (assembly GCF_023851605.1). Lineage (NCBI taxonomy): Eukaryota > Metazoa > Chordata > Mammalia > Pilosa > Myrmecophagidae > Tamandua > Tamandua tetradactyla. The sequence goes on from NC_135337.1 coordinate 35,313,467, forward strand.
TTCTATACACTAGTAATGAACAATCTTAGGGGGAAATCAAGAAAAAAATTCCATTTACAACTGCAACCAAAAGAATAAAATACTTAGGAATAAATTTAACTAAGGGTACAAAAGACCTATACAAAGAAAACTAAGAAATTGCCAAAAAAACTCACAGAAGACCTAAACAAATGGAAGAGCATATGTGGTCATGGATAGGAAGACTAAATATAATTAAGATATAAATTCTACCTAAATTGATTTATAGATTCAGTGCAATACCAATTAAAATCCCAAATACTTACTTTTCAGTAATAGAAAAACCAATAACCAAATTTACTTGGAAGGACAGGGTGCCCCAAATAGCTAAAATATCCTGAGAAAGAAAAATGAAGTCAGAGGTCTCACACTACCTGACTTTAAGGTGTATTATGAACCTACAGGGGTCAAAACAGCATGGTACTGTCATAAAGATAGACATACTGACCAGTGGAATTGAATAGAGTGTTCAGATATAGACCTCCTCATCTATGGACAACTGATCTTTGATAAGGCAGTCAAGCCAACTCACCTGGGACAGAACATTCTCTTCAATAAATGGTGCCTAGAGAACTGGATATCCACATGCAAAAGAATGAAAGTGGATCCATGTCTCACACCCTATACAAAAATTAAACCAAAATGGATCAAAGACCTAAGCATTAGATCTAAGACCATAAAACTTTTAGAAGGAAATGTAGGGAAATATCTTATAAATCGTATAATAAGAAGCAGTTTCCTAGATCTTACACCCAAAGCATGAACATTGAAGAACAAAATAGATAAATGGGAACTCCTCAAAATTAAACACTTTTGTGCATCAAAGAACTTTGTCAAGAAAGTAAAAATACAGCCTACACAATGGAGACGATATTTGGGAATGATATATCAGATAAAAGTCTAGTATCCAGAATATATAAGGAGATTGTTCAACTCAATAACAAGACAAACAACCCAACTATAAAATGGGCAAAAGACATGAACAGATACTTCTCAGAAGAGGAAATACAAATGGTCAAAAGCATATTAAAAGATGTTCAACTTCCCTGGCTATTAGGGAAATGAAAATCAAAACCACAATGAGATATCATCTCACACCCACCAGAATGGCCATTGTCAATACAACAGAAAATGACCAAGTGCTGGAGAGGATGTGGAGAATGAAGTGCACTTATCCACTGTTGGTGGGAATGTAAATTGGTACAACCACTGTGGAAGGCAGTTTGGCATTTCCTCAGGAAGCTAAGTATAGCATTGTCATATGTCCTGGCAATACCATTGCTAGGTATCTATTCAGAGGACATGAGGGCAAGGACACAAATGAACATTTGCTCACCAATGTTTATAGCAGCATTATTTACAATTGCCAAGAGATGGAAACAGCCCAAATATCCATCAACAGATAGGTGGCTGAGCAAGCTGTGGTATATACATACAATGAAATAATACACAGCTGTAAGACAGAATAAAGTCATGAAGCATGTAACAACATGGATGGACCTTGAGGACATTATGCTGAGTGAGATTAGCCAGAAACAAAAGGACAATTACTACATGGTCTCACTGATATGAACTAACATTAGGAATGAACTTGGAGAATTTCAGTTAAGAAGAGAGACCATCAGGAGATAGAAATAGGGTAGATATTGGGTAATTCGAGCTGAAGGGATACAGATTGTGCAAGAGAACTGATTGTAAAAATTCAGAAATGTATACCACAATACTACTTAACAGAATGAAGCTGAATGTGAGAATGATAAAGGCTGGAGGCACAAACAAAATCAGAATAAAAGATAGACAATAAAGACTGAGATGGTATAATCAAGGAATGCCTAGAGTGTTCAATGATAGTGACTAAATGTACAAATTAAAAAATGTTTTTGCATGAGGAAGAACAAAGGAATGTCAATATTGGAAGGTGTTGAAAATAGATGATAATGCATATTTAAAGTTTTAACTTATATGTGAGACTAAAGAAAAAAATGTTTATTTGGTACAAAATTTATTTTTGTCTAGTGCATTTCCTAATTTAACCTAGGTGATTTGAACAGTCTCCCTGAGGGAATGGCAAGAGATTTCAAACAGAGTCAAGAGGTTATCCTGGAGGTTATTCTTATGCGTTATATAGAAATCACCTTTTTATTTAAGGTATTTTGCAGGGGCTGGAGGGAAGTACTGAAAATGTAGATCTGTGTTCCAATGGCCAGCTTTCACAATGTGACTGTGTGATTGTGAAAACCTTGTGTCTGATGCTCCTTTTATCTATGGTATAGACAGATGGGTAAAACATATGGATTAAAAATAAATAATAGGGGGGATAAATGTTAAAATAAATTTAGTAGATTCAAATGCTAGTGATCAATGAAAGGGAGTGGTAAGGGATATAGAAAACAATAGGGGAAGCAAAGGCTAAAATATATTGGGTAGATGGAAATACTAGCAGTCAATGAGAGGGAGGGATAAGGGGTATGGTATGTATGAGTTTTTTTCTTTTTTTTTTTCTGAATTGATGCAAATGTTCCAAGAAATTATCATGGTGATGAATATACAATTATGTAATGATATTGTGAGTTATTGATTGTATACCAAGAATGGAATGATCATATGATAAAAATGTTCATGTTTGTTTGTTGGTATGTTTAAAAATTTTTTTTAAATAACCTAAGAAAACCTCATAGAAGAGATGACACTTGTAAGACTTTTAAATAAGAAAGTAGCATTTAAATAAATTGAGTTCTGAACTAGTTTATTTAGAAGCCATAACTTTATTTTGTGAACTAACCTATTCTTGCTATTATTTAGCATTTGGGAATAATGTTGAGAAAAACTTGAGTTTTATATGAAATTGAGATTTAGATATAATTCCCTCAAATATCGAAAAACTGATTATATTCTGAACTTGGAGCTTTGTGACCTTTGAAGGTAGTGTTGGATTAAACTGAGAAATTTTAAGCATATTCTAAAGTAATCATTTGTGTGTTGTGAGCATAAAGTATATAAATGCTTGGCAGTGTTCCAAACCCAAACATAAATTTCTTCCTTCTTCCATTACTTTGTAGTATCTCTGTCTCTTCTCCCCTTCATATATACTGTTATTGGAAGGAAGCAAACATGTTGAAAAATCTTTGTGAATTTATTATCAAATTTATTTCTGATTATGTGCAGTCTAAATAAATAAAAATATGGGTGGGATAGATAATATCTTTATTATCCTCCATAAGGTTATCATATTCTCTGATTAAGAGTGAATTTTGTTTTTACACTAACTATAAGCCCTGAAAAAATATGGAAAGTTATAGAAAGTTTATAGAAGTGGATTCTGCCTGTCATAGTCAATGCTGCCCCCAAATTTAATAAGTCCATTTAGCATACATTAAAAAGGCTTTTGTCAAACTGTAGATTCCTACAAATGAAAGTTTGGTAGTTTTCTCCCTGTTAAAATAATGTGGATTGTAAGTTTGCCCTTAATGTAAAGTTTTTTAAAAATTTATTTTGTATTATCAAACCAAAACAACATACAAGCATGAATATTTTTAACATACAAGCATTCTATGTATGGTGTCCAATCAATGGCTCAAAATATCACCATATAGTAGTATATTCATCACCATGATCATATTTTAGAACATTTGCATCACTCCAGAAAAAGAAATAAAAAGAAAAAAGAAAAAACTCACACATACCACACCCCTTACTCCTCCCTCTCATTGGTAACCAGTATTTCCATCTACTCAAGAAATTTTAACCTTTGTTCCCTCTATTTTTTCTATATCCCTTACAACTCCCTTTCATTGTTCACTAGTATTTCCATCTTTTGAAATAGTATTTCAAATTATTTTAACATTTGTTCCCCTTATTATTTATTTATTTTTAATCCATATTTTTTACTCATCTGTCAATATTGTGGATAAAAGGAGCATCAGACACAAGGTTTTCACAATCACATAGTCACATTGAGAAAGCTATATCATTATACATTCATCTTCAAGAAACATGGCTACTAGAACACAGCTCTACAGTTTCTGGCACTTCCCTCTAGCCTCCCTAATACACCTTAAACTAAAAAGGGAATATCTATGAAATGTGTAAGAATAACTTCCAGGATAACCTCTCAACTCTTTTTGAAATCTCTCAGCCACTGATATTTTATTTTGTCTCATTTCTCTCTTCCCCCTTTTGGTCAAGAAGGTTTTCTCAGTACCTTGATGCTGAGTCCCAGCTCATTCTAGGATTTCTGTCCCATATTTCCAGGAAGGTTTACACCCCTAGGAGTCATGTCTCATGTAGAGGGGGAGGGCTGTGAATTTGCTTGCCTTGTTGGCTGAGAGAGAGATAGGCCACATCTGAGCAACAAAAGAGGTTCTCTGGGGGTGACTTTTAGGCCTAATTTTAAGTAGACGTAGTCTGTCCTTTATGGGGATATGTTTCATATGAACAAACTCTAAGATTGAGGGCTTGGCCTATTTATTTAGTTGTCCCCACTGCTTATGAGAATATCAGAAATTCTCCAAATGAGGAAGTTGAATTTTCCCCCTTCCTCTCCATTCCCCCAAGAGGATTTTGCATAAACTCTTTTATTCACTGTTCAAATCATTCTGGGATTTATTGGGGCATCACTCTGGACAAACCTACAAAAGCTCATGCCCTGTTCAAGGTTCCATGTACTTATGGTGTTCAATTAAACTGTCCATATAAATTATATTAGGAAACTCTCTAGTCAAAATATAAATTTTGTACCAAATAAACATTTTGTTCTTTAGTCTCACACATAAGTTAAAGTTTTAAAATATGAATTATTTAAAATATGGAGAACTAACTCGAGTCTCACATGTCACACAGATATTTAAAGTTCCAGAGAAGTACCAGGTTATATAGAGTTTATAGAATTTAGAAATAACAGTCAAAGCTTACAATGTTTTTGTAATCTATTTTGAACACCCTGCAATATTGTTATTTCTTTGTTCTTCCTCATGCAAAAATAGTGTAAAGTTTTAAGTTTATTCTTAATTTCCTGAGTACTCGCTCTAGAAAACAAAAATTTTACATCAGAATATCCTTTTCAATGTTTGTTTACTTTATTTCAGAAAATAAGGCTCATGTTTAAAGAAAAATGGTTACAAAAACATGTTCTTTCACCTTGTAAAAGTACGGTGTTAAAATAGTTATGATTAGTATCGATTCCCAGTGCCTACCCATGCAAAAAAACAAAAAAATTGTAAGCTTTGACTGTTATTTCTAAATTCTATAAACTCTGCATAATCTGGTACTTCTCTGGAACTTTAAACATCTGTGTGACATGTGAGACTCAAGTTAGTTCTCCAGCTCTGAAAGTCAGCATGGATATTGCATAGGAGTGTTTGGGATGTATTGCAGTATTTAAAATAAGTTATCTATCCTGTTGCTAATTAAATTTGTATATTTAAAATATCATTCATATATCTAAAGACTGTACAACATTCCTAATGATTTGACAATGTCCTCACTGTCCATGTTGTATCCTGGTACTAATCTGTATGACATTAACAATGGAGTGTTGTCATTAGTTATAGTTTTAGTTATTCTTAGAAAAAGGCTACAGAACATAAAAAGTCAAATTTTACTTCTCTGTCACATTATTTTTCACTAATCCTTCTCTAAAAGTATATGTGGTCAACTTTAAGTTAGAGCTTCATCTGCAACAACAACAAAAAAACTGTAAAAGAAAGGAAGGACAAATAAATTCTGTTTTATCTGTTAATTAACATAACTCTGGTAAATGTGTAAAGGTGAAAGAGAGCAAAACCTCTGCTATGGTTTGTCAATATAAAACAACTGTCTAATGCTTTTATTTCCAAAAGTAGCTTCATTTAAAAGTGCTTATAAGAAAATTAGAGCCTAAATTGTAAGCTTTGGGCAGGTCACAGTAGCTCTGTGGCAGAGTTCTTGCCTGCCATGCTGGAGACCTGGGTTCAATTCCCGGTGCCTGCCCATGTGAAAAAACAAGCAAACAAACAAAAAATTGTAAGCTTTGACTGTTATTTCTAAATTCTAAAATGCTTTGCTCTTTGTATAATCTCATAGTAGTTCTCTGGAACTTTAAATATCTGTGTGACATGTGAGACTCAAGTTAGTTCTCCAGCTCTGAAAGTCAGCATTATTACCCCATACAGCAACTGCAAAAAAAAAACTGAAAAGGAAATCATACTCTGATTAGAGATATGATTGAAACTGATCAGGTTCAAACTAAAGTAAATAAAAATATAGCATTAAAAATAATATTGTCTGTGTTTTAAAACTTTATGAGCTCAAGAGAAAAAAATGTTCATTTTATCCAAAATTTAAATTTTCTATAGTACCTTATCTCATTTAATTTGTCTGTTACATTTCACTATAAGCTAAAAGGAGATACCAGGCTGTACTTTCCACATTTAATTTGGAGGTCTCTTCTGCTAAATATCCAAGTTCATGGTTTTAAAAGTCTGCCTTCCAGCCAAAATCACTGGTCAATTTTGCCAGGTTATCTACCATTTTAAAATAAGGATCATCTTCCTTTCAGTTTGCAATAACACATGTCTTACTTCTGTCTAAGATCTTATCAGAAGTATCTTTAGAGTTCACATTTCTACCACCAATCTCTTCAAAGCATCCTAGGCCTTCTTTATCAAGCTCTTCACAACTCCTGCAGAATCTTCTTCTTATCCATTTAAAAAGCTGTTCCAGTATGTTTGGTATTTGCAAACCCCATCAGCACTCCACTTCTCTTATGCCAAAAACTGTTCTAATTTGTAAGGTGCTTGAATACAATATACCAGAAACAGAATGGCTTTTAAAAAGGGGAATTTATTAAGTTGTAAATTTACAGTTCTAAGCTCATGATGACGTCCTAATTAAAGCAAGACTCTAGAAATGTTTAATCTAAGGCATCCAGGGAAAGATGCCGTGTTTCAAAAGGCAGATGAAGTTCAGGGTTTCTCTCTCAACTGGACAGGCACATGGCAAACATGGCAATGTCTGCTAGCTCTCTTTCCAGGCTTCTTGTTTCATGAAGCTTTCCCAGGGACATTTTCCTCTCCATCTGACTCTGTGGTTCTCCTGGCTTTCTTGTGGCTCTGATGGATCTCCTGACTCTCTCCAAAATTTTTTATTTTTTAAAGGATTCCAGTAAACTAGTCAAGACCCACCTGGAATGAGTGAAGTCACATCTCCCTCTAATCAAAAGTTAGTACCCACAATTGGGTGTGTCACATCTCCTTGGAGATAATCTAATTAAGTTTCCAATCTACAGTACTTTATAGAGATTAAAAGAAATGGCTGCCTCCACAAGATGGATAAAGATTAAAACATGGCTTTTCTAGGGTCCATAATCCTTTCAAACCGCACAGTGTGTTAGCTTGCAAGCTGCTGGAATGCAACATAACACAACTGGAGTGGCTTTTAAAAAGGGGGATTTCATAAGTTACAAGGTTACAGTTCTAAGCATATAAAACTGTCCAAACTAAGGCATCCAGGGGAAGATACCTTATTCAAGAAGATCAATGGGTCAGGAACACTGCTGTCGACTGGGTAGTCATGTGGCTGACACCTGCTGGTTCCTTGTTCTTGGGCTCAATTGCTTTTAGCCTCTTTTCCTGTGAGGTTCCTTACTTTGCTTCTCCAGGGCTGGTTTTCATCACATGGCTTCCCTAGGCTCTCTCCAGGTTCTGGCTTACTTAACATCTCATTGTAATATCTGCTGGATTCCAAGCATCTCTAAGCATCCATATTTCTGTTCTCCAAGTTTTGGTGTATGTGTCAGTCCTGTTATGAAATTTCTGTCATCTATGTCATTTCTAAGTTCTCTCCAAAATGTTTCATCTTTTAAAGTACTTCAGTAAACTCGTCAAGAGCCACACTGAATGGGCTGAGTTACATCTTCATCTAATAAAAGGTCACGCCCACAATTGGGCAGGTCTCATCTCCATAGAGATAATTTAATCAAAGTTTCTGCCCTACAATATTGAATTAGGATTAAAAGATACAGCTGCTCCTACAAAATTGGATCAGGATTAAAATGTGGTTTTCCTGAGGTACATAATATATTCAAACCAGCACAGTTGGTCTGCAAATGTCTGTTCCTGTTACTGCTTTATGTGCCTCTGAGTACATAACAAGTAGTAGAATTGCTGGGTCATGGGTAACTTGATATTGAGCTTTCTGAGGAATTTCCACTGCTTTTACATCCCCACCAGCAGTGGCAAAATGTTCCAATTTCTCCACATCCTCTCTTACATTTGTAGTTTCCTGTTTGTTTAATGACAGCCATTCCTATAGGTATGAGATGACACCTATTGGGATTTTGATTTGCATTTCCTTAATAGCTGATGAATGTCTTTTTATATGCCTTTTATCCATTTGCATTTACTCTTCAGAAAAATGTCTATTCACATCTTTTGCCAATTTTATAATTGGGTTGTTTTTTCTTTCATTGTTGAGTTTTATGATTTCTTTATATATACTGGATATGAAATCCCTATCAGATATAAGGTTTTCAAATATTTTCTCCCACTGAATTGATTGCCTCTTCACCTTTTTTACAAAGTCCTTTGAGGAACAGTAGCATTTGATTTTGAACTGTTCCTATTTATCTATTTATTCTTTCATTGCTTGTGCTTCGGTTGTAAGGTCTGTGAAGCTACCTCCTATTACTAAGTCTTGAAAATGTTCCCCTATATTTTCTTCTAGAAGTTTTATAGTACTGGCTCTTATATTTAGGTCATTGGTCCACTTTGAGTTGTGTTTTTTTTTTGTGTGTAGAAGTGAGCTAGGGGTCCCCTTTCATTCCTTTGGCCGTAGATATCCAGTTCTTCCAGTCCCATTTTTCTCAGGAGGCTTTTCTGTCTTAGTTCAGTGTATTTTGGGACTTTATCAAAAATCAATTGAACCTATCCCCATGTGGGGAATTCCTGATATTCTCACAAGCAGTAGGGACAACCAAATCAATAGACTGAGCTATCAGTCTTTGGGTTCACACCTATGAAACTTATTCCTGCAGAGATAAGCTAAGTCTACTTATAATTATGCCTAAGAATTACCCCCTAGAGAACCTCTTTTGTTGCTCAGATGTGGCCTCTTTCTCTAAGTCAACTCAGCAGGTAAACTCACTGCTTTCCCCCCTACATGGGACATGACTCCCAAGGGTGTAAATCTCCCTGGCAATGTGGGATAGAACTCCCAGCATTCTTCAAGACCTGACATCAAAGGATTGAGAAAGCTTTCTTGACCAAAAGGGGGAACAGATAAATGAGACAAAGTAAAGTTTCAGTGGCTCAGATATTTCAAGCAGAATTGAGAGGTTATCCTGGGGGTTATTCTTATGCATTCTATAGATATCCCTTTTTAGTTTGTGGTGTATTAGAGTGGATGGTGAGAAGTACCTGAAACTGCTGAGCTGTATTCCAATAGCCTTGATTCTTGAAGAATATTGTATAATGCTATACTTTTACAATGTGACTGTGTGATTGTGAAAACCCTGTGTCTGATGCTCCTTTTATCCAGGGTTTGGACAGATGACTAAAAAATATGGATGAAAAATAAATAAATAATAGGAGGGATAAGGGGTAAAATAAATTAGATAGATTGAAATACTAGTGGTCCATGAGAGGGAGGGATAAGGGGTATGGAATATTTTAGTTTTTTTCTCTTTATTTCTTTTTCTGGAGTGATGCAAATGTTCTAAAATGATCATGGTGATGAATACACAACTATGTGTTGACATTGTAAGCCATTGATTGTACATCATGTATGGACTTTATGAGTGTGAAGATGTATCAATAAAAATATTTTAAACAATCAATTGAATATAGATCTGGGGATCTATTTTTGTACTATCAATTCAATTCTACAAATCAATATGCCTATCTTTGTGCCAATACCATGTTGTTTTGACCACTATGGCTTTATAATAAATCAGGAAGTGTAAGTTATCCCACTTTGTTCTTCATTATTAGCATATTTTTGGCTATTTGAAGCTTCATTCCCTTCCAAGTAAATTTGGTGACTAGCTTTTCGAAGTCTGCAAAGTAGGTTGCTGGAATTTTTATTGGTATTGCTATTGAATTTGTAGATCGTTTTGGGTAGAATTGACATCCTCATGACATTTAGCTTTCTTATCCATGATGATGGAATATCTTTCCATGTATTTAGGTCTTCTTTGATTTTCTTCAACAAAGTTTTGTAGTTTTCTGTGTAGAGGTTCTTTACATCCCTGGTTAAGTTTATTCCTAGCACTTAGTTATTTCAGTTGTTATTGTGAATGGAAATTTTTTCTTAATTTCCTCTTCAGTTAGGTCATTACTTGTATATAGTAACATTACAGATTTTTGTGCATTAATCTTATATCCTACTACTTTGCTGAATTTGTTTATTTGCTCAAGTAACTTTGTTGTGGGTTTCTCAGGAATTTCCGAATATAGGATCATATCATCTGCAAATAATTAGAGTTTTACTTCTTCCTCTCTGATTTGGATGACTTTTATTTCTTTTTCTTGCTTGATTGCTCTAGTAGAACTTTTAGCAGAATGTTGAATAATAGTGATGACATGGGCATCCTTGTCTGATTTCTGATCTTAGGGGAAAGCTTTCAGCCTCTCAACATTGAGTGTGATGCTGGCCATGGGTTTTTCATATATGCTCTTTATCATATTAAGCAAGTTTTCTTCGATTCCTACCTTTTGAAGCTTTTTTTATCAGAAAAAGATGCTGAATTTTGTTGAGTGATTTTTCAGCACCAACTGAGATGATCATGTGATTTTTCCCTTTTGATTTGTTGACATGTTATGTCAACATGAGTATGTTGATGGATTTCTTATGTTGAGCCATGTTTGCAGGCCTGGAATGAACCTCACTTGGTCATTGTTCTAGTTTCCTCACTGCCAGAATGCAACATACCAGAAAAAATGGAATGGATTTTTAAAAAGGGGAATTAAGTAAATTACAAGTTACATTTCTAAGGCCATGAAATTGTCCAAATTAAAACAAGTCTATAGAAATGTCCAAGCTAAGGCATCCATGAAAGATACCTTGATTCAAGAGAGCCAATGAAGTTCAGGGTTTCTCTGCTTCTGGAAAGGCATGTGGCAAACATGGCATCATCTTCTAGTTTTCTCTCCCAGCTTCCTGTTTCAGGAAGGTCCCCGGGAGGTGTTTTTCCTTCTTCATCTTCACAGGTCGCTGGCTGGTGGACTCTGTTTCTTGTGGCTGTGTCATTCTGAAACTTTCTTCGAAATATTTCCTCTTTTAAAGGATTCCAATAAACTAATAAAGACCCACCTGGAATGGATAAAGACACATCTCCGCCTAATCAAATTTAATACCCATACTTGATTGGGTCACACCTCCATGGAGATAATCTAATTAAAGTTTCCAATGTACAGTGCTGAATAGGGATTAAAAGAAATGGCTGCCTTTACAAAATGGGATTAGGATTAAAGCAGGGCTTTTGTAGGATTCAAAAATCCTTTCAAAACACCATAGTCATGGTGTATACTTTTTAAAATGTGCCTTTGGATTTGATATGCAAGTATTTTGTTGAGAATTTTTGCATTTATGTTCATTAGGGAGATTGGTCTGTGCTTTTCCTTTCTAATAGTATCTATATGTGATTTTGGTATTAGTATGATGTAGTGTTCCTTTTTCTTCACTTTTTTTGAAGAGTTTGGGCAGGAATGGTGTTAGTTCTTTTTGGAACTTTGGTAAAATTTCTCTGTGCATCCATTTGGCTCTGGACATTTATTTGTAGGAAGGTTTTTGATGACTGATTGAACACTTTACTTGTGATTGTTTTGTTGAGATCTTTCTTTTTTCTTGAGTCAGTGTGGGATGTTCATGTGTTTCTAGGAATTGTCTATTTCCTCTAAGTTGTCTAGTTTGTTGGCATACATTTGTTCATAATACCCTCTTATGAAATTTTTAATTTTTCCAGCATCCATAGAAATGATCCCCTTTTCATTTCTGATTTTGTTATTTGCATCTTCTCTTTTTTTGGCTTCGTCAGTCTAGCTAAGGGCTTGTCAATCTTGTTAATGTTCTCAAAGAACCAACTTTTGGGTTTCTTCTTTCTATTGTTTCTTTGTTTTCCAGTTTATTTATTTCTACTTTTCTCCTAGTTGCTTTAGGGTTAGTTTGCTGTTCTTTCTCAAGCTTCTTCAGTTGTTCAATTAGGTCTTTGATTTTAGCTCTTCCTTTTTAATGTATGCAGTTAGAGTTATTATTTCACTCTCAGCACTGCCTTTGCTACTTCCTGTAAGTTTTGATGTGTTGCATTCTCATTTTCATTCATCTCCAGATATTTATTGACTTCTCATGCAATTTCTTCTTTGACCCACTAGTTGTTTTAACTTCCATGTATTTGTGAAAATTGTTTCTTTGCAGATTCATTCCATTATGGTCAGAAAAAGTGTTTTGAATAATTTTAATCTTTTTAAGTTTATTGAGACCTGTTTTGTACTGCAGCATGTGATATGTCTTGGAGAATGTTCCATGAACATTCTATAGAAGAATGTATATCCTGGTGTTTTGGAAAAGAACAATATATTTGGGATGCAACAACAATTTGTCTGTTATATCGAATTCATTTATCACATTACTAAGGTTCTCTCTTTATTGATCCTTTTTCCAGTTGTTCTACCTGTAGAAGAGAATGGTGCATTGATTTCTCCCACTATTATTATAGAAATGTTCTATTGCTGCTTTCAATTGTGCCAATTTTGCCTCACATACTTTGGAGCTCCTTGATTGGGAACATAAACATTTATGATTGTTATTTCTTCTTGGTGAATGTCCCTTTTATCAATATGTAAGACCCACAGGCTCCCTTAAAGAGAAAGCTACTGGAATTGGAAGCAGAAAGCAACAAACCAGGGGCAAGAACCAGTAGATACGAGCTGCATGCCTTTCTCACTAATAGAGGTGTTTCGGATGCCAGTGTCCTGCCTTCAAAATCAAGGTATATTTCTCCAGATGCCTCAATTTGGACATTTTCATAGACTTAGAAATGTAATTTGCATTCCAGAAGCTATAGAAAATTGAAATACTGCCCAATTTTTATACCTACAGAAGTTGGTCTACTATGATAGTGTTGTATTGACACTGTAGTCTTGTTCAGTGGCACCAAAACAGAACATCCATCAGTAGATCCATACAAACATAGGCAACTATTTGTGTGATATTTGTGTGTGATATAGTGTACAGTCATTATCAGAGATCAGGGCTACTGTATTATAGTTCATCAACTCAGGTATTTCCTTCCAGCTATTTTAAAACACTAGACTCTAAAAAGAAATATCTATACAATGAGTCAGTAGTCACAGTTATTTGCTGAATCCTAATTTTTCAGTTACACCACCTTCGTCTCATTTGATCTTTCCCTCAATCTTCAGAGATATCTGGGCTATGATCATTTAACCTTTTCATACCCTCCCTCACTTTTGAAGGACAGCTTTGCTGGATAAAGAATTCCTGGATGACAATTTTTCTTGCTCCGAATTTTAAGTATTTCATAGCACTGCCTTCAGCCTCCATTGTGGCTGTGGAGTAGTCAATGCTTAGTGTTATGTAGTTTCCCTTGTATGTAATGAATTGCTTTTCTCTTGCTGCTTTCAGGACTTTCTCCTTCAATATTTGACAATCTAATTAGTATGTGTTTTAGAATGGGTCTATTTGGATTTATTCTACTTAGAGTTCATTGGGTTTCTTTGATTTGCATATTTATATCTTTTTCTAGGCATTTTATTATCTTTATAAGATTATTTTTAATGTTAATTTCCCTTGCTTGCCTAAGATTTTATATTTGCTTGAGTTTGTGTTGAAGGTCAGAAAAGCAGTCTATACGAGTGCACTCTCCCTGTCTCTTGGGCCAGCTCTTCCTTACAATCCCACATCTGCCCAACTGTGGCAGCCTGCTGGGCCAGGCCACACCCAGACTACAATCCAGCCAATGCCTCCACTCTCCATGAGTGCTGACTCCAGGGGCAGGAAGTGGGCGTTTGAGTGAGACCCTGCCTGTTGGTACAATGTGTCTGATGATTCCTAGGCCCCTGCCTGGAAAGACCTTGGATTGTGGGACTGAGAATTTCTACCTTGGCAGCCATCAGTGAGCCCAGGAGTGATCTGCTTTTTGCTATCCAGCAAAACCTGGGTTTATATTAGGGCACTTTTTTGACATTGGGTTGTCTGTGTTTCTCAGCCAAACCAGGGCCAGGGACCTGTGCAGAGTGTTAGACCAGCTCTGACTGTACCTGGGATAGAGGTTGGAGATGCTCTGGTAAGCCCCCTAATTCCCCTGCACTTTCTGATCTACCCAGCAGATGGCACTGTTCAGTGATTTCATCATCCTCAGAAGCTTTTTGTCTCCAAGTAGGTGCTTTCGAGTGGGTTTGTTTGGATTTAGGTAGTGTCTGACCAGGTGGGGCTGAATTATCTTTGAGTCCCCAGCTACCTCTGCAGGATGGGGCTGAATGACCTCAGGGAGCTCTGGCAGCATTTGACAGGGTGTGGCTGAAGCTGCAGGATTCTTGTGCCCTTACTTCATTGTCCAAAATCTAGCTTAATATGGGGCTGTGTTCCCCACTTCCACTTGCAGTGGTGGATTCCTGCAGGTGCCCCAGCGTGCCACCTTTCCCCAGGCAAGGATTGGCCCTACCTCTGTTTTTCCCTCATGGGCAGGAGAGGGACACCAGGACTCAGGGCTGAAACTACAATCTCTGTCCATGTGTCCTCAGACTCTTTGTCCATTACTGACTTGTGTCTTGGTATGTCCTCCCGTCTTTCATGTCCCCAGACACTTGATTTTGGTAGTCTAACCTGGCTGCTTGTTACACTAAGGGATGTTTTGCAATCCCTAGTCCTCCATTTTGGAAAGTTACTCGAGGCTTCCCTTCTATATTCTGCCCTCCTGCCTGGCTCCAGTCTTGCTGTGAGTCTCTGTGGGCTTGGATCTCTATGTCTGCGTATAGTTGGGGATTTTTCTCACTGCTGTGAGAGATTTATAGGCTGTGTCTGTGGTGGACAGTGGGAAGGTTCCCAGCTCTATATCTGTGCACTTCCTGAGGTGTGTGAGATGGAGTGAGGGGAAAGGAGAGGGCTAACCAGTCCAGGACAGATGTTTCCTCCCTGATATTTTTCTTTTCCTCTGATTCAGCTTTTGTAGAACTCTTCTCCAGTCTATACTTTTCTCCAGAGTTCTGTACAAGTGGGATTATGACTTTTATTCTGCTGAATCTCTAAGGAGAAATTACCAACAATCATTTAAGTCACTGTGTTGATGACATCAGCCTCCTTCATTTGTATCTAAAGTCACTACTGACAATGCAGGACTTTTCATTATTTAGTCTTTATAAAACTTATACTTTTTAATTTTGTTCCTCAGTACTTCTATTATTGTGCATTTTCATATTTATTCACTGTTTTGTTTGTTGAATAGTATTGCATGATTTCTCATTTCTATCCAGATATATATTTCATCTATTTTCTTTGTGGTTACCATGGGGTTAAAATCTGAGAAACTAAATATATAACAAGCATATTTGATTTGATACCAACTTGACTTCAATAGCATATACTTACACTGCTCCTGTACTGTGTATTTTCATTTTAGCACCTTTAGGAAATAAGAAGTGGAGTTACCCACCAAACAATACACTACAATAATATTGGCATTTATAATTACCGAAATGGTTACCTTTACTGCAGGTCTTTATTTCATTATGCTACTTCGAACCAGTCTCTAGAGTCCTTTCCTTTAAGTCTGAAGAACTCCTGCGTATTAGTCAGGGTTCTCTGGGGAAACAGAACTGATAGGAGATATCTGTAAATATAAGTTTTTATAAAAATTGTCTCACACAACTGAGGGGACGTACAAGTCCAAATTCTGTAAGGCAGGCTGCAAGCTGGGAACTTCAATGAAGGTTTTTGATTAATTCCCCAGGAGAAGCTGGCAGGTTGAAGGAGAGATGGAAATTTTCTCTTCTGACTGCTGAAATACTCACTTCTCTTTTTAAAGACTTTGACCGATTGGATAAGATTTCTGTCATTGTTGAAGGCAATCTTCTCAGTTGATTGTAAATGTAATCAACCATAGATGCAATCAACTTACTGATAATTTAAGTCCATGAAATGTCCTCACAGTAACAATTAGGAGAGTACTTGCTGTACCATAACCTGGTCAGGCTGACACATGGACCTAACCATCACATCCTGATAACATTGCTTATAGGGTGGGTCTAATAGTGATGAACTCTTTCAGCTCTTGTTTATGTGGGAGTATCTTAATCTCTCCCTCAGTTGTGCACGAACAATTCACCAGTTGTAAAATTATTGGTTGACAATTATTTTCTTTCAGCATTTTAAGTATTTCAATCCACTGCCTTCTTGCCACTATGGTTTCTGAAGAGAAACCAGCACTCGACCTCACTGGGACTCCCTTGTAAATAACACATTGCTTTTCTTGTGCAGCTTTCAGAACTCTTTCTTTGTCCTTTGCATTCAACAGTGTGATCAGTATATGACGGGATGTGTTTTCCTTCATGTTTATTCTGTTTGGTGTTCCGTGGGTTTCTTGGATGTGCACATTCATGTGTTTTGCTAAGTTTTAAAAGCGCTCTATCATTGTCTTTTTTTTTTTGAATGGGCAGGCACCCATTATGTCTTTAAATATTCCTTTCGTCCCATTCGTTCTTTACCCCATGGGATTCCTATAATGCATATATTGGTATGCTTGATGGTATCCTAAGATCTCTTAGGATATTTTTGCTTTTTATAATTGTTTCTTTTCTGTACCTCAGCCTGGCTAATTTCAACTATCTTGTCATTGCGTTTGCTGATTCTTTCTTCTGGCAGCTCCAATCTGCTACTGAAACCCTCCAGGCTATTTTTCATTTCACTTATTGTGTTTGGTTCATTTCAAAATTTATATTTCTTTACTAGGAATCTCATATTGCTCATTAATTGCTTTTTGGCTATGCTTTACTTTTTGGGAGGGGGGGAGGGCAGGCACCGGCAATTGAACCCAGGTCTCTGGCATGGCAGGTGAGAACTCTGACTTCTTTTTTTTTATTTTTTATTTTTTTAAATTTTTAAAAAATTTTTATTAATAAAAAAATTACAAGAAAGAAACACAAACATCCTTAATATATGCTCATTCCGTTCTACATATATTATCAGTAATTCACAGTATCATCGCATAGTTGCATATTCATCATGATCATTTCTTAGAACATTTGCATCAATTCAGAAAAAGAAATAAAAAGACAACAGAAAAATAAAACAAAAGAAGAAAAAGAAAAAAAATTTACATACCATTCCCCTTACCCCTCCCTTTCATTGATCACTAGCATTTCAAACTGAATTTATTTTAACATTTGTTCCCCCTATTATTTATTTTTATTCCATATGTTCTACTCATCTGTTGACAAGGTAGATAAAAGGAGCATCGGACACAATCACACAGTCACATTGTGAAAGCTATATCATTATACAATCGTCATCAAGAAACATGGCTACTGGAACACAGCTCTACATTTTCAGGCAGTTCCCTCCAGCCTCTCCATTGCATCTTGAATAACAAGGTGATATCTACTTAATGCATAAGAATAACCTCCAGGATAACCTCTCAGCTCTGTTTGGAATCTCACAGCCATTGACACTTTGTCTCATTTCACTCTTCCCCGTTTTGGTCGAGAAGGTTTTCTCAATCCCTTGATGCTGAGTCTTAGCTCATTCTAAGATTTCTGTCCCACATTGCCAGGAAGGTCCGTACCCCTGAGAGTCATGTCCCATGTAGACAAGGGGAGGGTAGTGAGTTTGCCTGTTGTGTTGGCTGGAGACAGAGGCCACATCTGAGCAACAAAAGAGGTTCTCTTGGGGGTGACTCTTAGGCCTAATTTTAAGTAGGTTTGACCTATCCTTTGTGGGGTTAAGTTTCATGTGAACAACCTATAGCTTTGGTTGTCTGCACTGCTTGTGAGAGTATCAATAATTCAACTTGGGGAGGTTGAATTTTCCCCTGTTCTCACCTTTCCCTGAAGGGGCCTTTGAAAATGCTTTTCCACTTACTGATCAAATCACTCTGGGATTCATTGGGGCATCACTCTGGACAAACTAATAAAATCTAATGTCCTACACAAGGTTCCATGTACTTAAGTTGTTCAACAAACTATCTACATAAGTTATATTAAGAGATGCACTAGTCAAAATTTAAATTTTGTACCAAATAAACATTTTTTAATTTAGTTTCACACATAAGTTGAAATTTATATTAATTACCATCTATTTTCAGCACCCTGTAGTAATGACATTCCTTTGTTCTTCCTCATGCACAAACATTTTAAAATTTGTACATTTAGTCATTATCATAATACACTCTAGGCATTCCTAGATTATGCCAACTCCATCTTTATCGTCTTTCTTTCTGCTTTCATTTGAACCCCCAGCCCTCCTCCCTCTATTGTTCTCACATTCAGCTTCATTCAGTGTTGTAACGTAATTGTATTACAGTTAGGTAGTGTTGTCCATTTCTGAGTTTTTATATTCAGTTCTGTTGCACAATCTGTATCCCTTCAGCTCCAGTTTTTCAGAAGGTTTTCAGATAGAAAACCCTATTTCTATCTCCTAATGGTTTCTGTTACCAACGGAATATTCCAACTTTATTCACTAATGTCAGTTCATATCAGTGAGACCATACAGTATGTGCCCTTTTGTTTTTGGCTAATCACACTCAGCATAATGTCCTTAAGGTCCATAAATGTTGTTACATACTTCATAACTTTGTTCAGTCTTACAGCTGCATAATATTCCATTGTATGTATATGTCACAGTTTGTTTAGCCACCCGTCAGTTGATGGACATTTTGGCTGTTTCCATCTTTTGGTAATCGTAAATAATGCTGCTATAAACATTGGTGTGTAAATGTCCATTTGTGTCCTTGCTCTCATGTCCTTTGAGTAGAGACAGCATATAGATGGGTCTTGTTTTTTAATCCATTCTTTCAGTCTGTGTCTTTTGATTGGGGAGTTTAATCCATTAACATTCAGTGTTATTGCTGCATGGATAGTACTTTCTTCTACTATTTTGCCTTCTGGATTTTATGTGTCATATCTAATTTTCCTTCTTTTTACCTTTACTCATAGTCTTCCTTTCTACACTCTTCTCCACACCTCTCTCTTCTGTCTTTTTGTATCTGTCTTTAATGCTCCCTTTAGTATTTCTTGCAGAGCTGGTCTCTTGGTCACAAATTCTCTCAGTGATTTTTTGTCTGAAAATGTTTTAATTTCTCACTCATTTTTGAAGGACGGTTTTGCTGGATATAGAATTCTTGGTTGGCAGTTTTTCTCTTTTATAATTTAAATATATCATCCCCCGTCTTCTTGCCTCCATGGTTTCTGCTGAGAGATCTGCACATAGTCTTATTGGGCTTCCCTTGTACGTGATGGTTTGCTTTTCTCTTGCTGCTTTCAGGATTCTCTCTTTCTCTTTGACCTCTGACATTCTGATTATTAAATGTCTTGGAGTACGTCTATTTGGATCTATTCTCTTTGGGGTACACTGCACTTCTTGGATCTGTAATTTTAAGTCTTTCATAAGAGTTGGGAAATTTTCAGTGATAAATTCCTCCATTAGTTTTTCTCTTCCTTTTCCCTTCTCTTCTCCTTCTGGGACACCCACAACATGTATATTTGTGTGCTTCATATTCTCTTTCAGTTCCCTGAGTCCCTGCTCATATTTTTCCATTTTTTTCCCTATATTTTATTTTTCTTGCCGGTTTTCAGGTGTTCCATCCTCCAGTTCAGAAATCCTATGTTCTGTCTCTCGAAATCTACCATTGTAGGTTTCCATTGTTTTTTTTCATCTCTTCTACTATGCCTTTCATGCCCATAAGTTCTGTGATTTGTTTTTTCAGACTTTCCATTTCTTCTTTTTGTTCTTTCCTTGCCTTCTTTATATCCTCCCTCAATTCATTGATTTGGTTTTTTTTTTTTTTTTTTTTTTTTTTAAGGAAAGACAGAGAAGGAAGGAAGGATGGAAGGAAGGAAGAAAGGGAAACATTTTTAAACATTTTCTTGTTTTATTATATTTTGTTTGTTTGTTTGTTTTTTACATGGGCTGGGGCCGGGAATCGAACCGGGGTCCTCCGGCACGGCAGGCAAGCACTCTTGCCCGCTGAGCCACCGCGGCCCGCCCATTGATTTGGTTTTTGATGAGGTTTTCCATGTCTGTTCGTATATTCTGAATTAAATGTTTCAGCTCCTGTATCTCATTTGAATTGTTGGTTTGTTCCTTTGACTGGGCCATATCTTCCTGGTGTGATTTGTTATTTTTTGCTGACATCTAGGCATTTAATTACCTTAATTAGTTTATTCTGCAGATTGCTTTCACTTCTTTTACCTAGGGTTTTCTTGCTGGATGAATTTGTTGTCTACCTGTTCTTTGACATTCAATTCGGCTTTATCTTGACCCTAGCTTGAGTTTTGTTTAACAGAGGAGAATTTTCGGTTTTTGTTTTCTTGTTTCTTGCTCTGCTTGTACAGTGCCTTCCCCCCCACCCCAGGAGGATCTGCTTGGGTATTATAGACTCCAGCCGGATTTTCCCAGGCCAAACTTGCCTCCTATCTAGAGGAAAGAGTCACCTGCATCAGTTTTCCCTGAGGGTGAGACCCAGCAGGTTGAAAGACTCTCCTATGAAGTCTCTGGACTCTCTTTTTCTTATCCTGCCCAGTAGGTGGCTCTTGTCTGCCTGTAGGTCCCGCCAGCATAAGATGATGTGGTACCTTTAACTTTGGCTGGGGGCTTGGTGGAGACAGAGGAGAGGTTGTAGGCTGGTTTTGGTGGCTTCAAATTACTAAGCCCTGGTATCTGAATTCCTTGAGGGAAGGACTCCACCTGAGTTGGGCTTCACCCCTTCCCTGGGGAAGGCACAGGCTCCAGACAAGCCCTCAAATGAGTTTGTTTCTGCCTATGCCTGGGGCAGTTGCAGGCTGAGAAGCCCTGCCACTGTATCCAAAGGCAGTCAAGCCTTTGTGGAAACACAGCCACAAAAATCTCTGTTTCCTTCTTTTTTTTTTTTTTCCTTTTTCTGTCAGCCCTGCTCCCTTGGATTCGTGGCAAAAATGAGTGACCTCTGCTTTGACCAGGTTCACGTGAGCTGGAGGCATATTTTTAGTAGTCAGAATTTGTTAATTAATTCCACAATTAGCATTTGGTTTGGCTCAGCCCCTGCTGCAAAAGGTCTCTTTCCTTTTCCCTCTGGGAAGCAACCTGTGGGGGAGGGGCGGCCGCCATGGATTGAGAAACTCACAGTTCTGAGGGTGCTCACAGCTGGTCCAGCTGGTCCAGATTGGGGTATGCTGTGTGTCTGGTCACTGACGTGGCCCCAGGAGCTGTTCTGTACTGTGTCTGGTTATTTAGTAACTGTTCTGGAGGATGAACTAAAATGTGCACATTGTTAAGCCGCCATCTTGGCCTGGAAGTTCAGAACTCTGCTTTCTGAGCCACCATGGCCCATCCTATCCTTTACTTTTTTTTTTCTCTGTATTTCCTTTATCTCCTTAAGGAGTTTTCAGGTTATTTTTTAAAGTGTATATTCAGTATGTCTACAGTCTGTCCTCTTCATAGGAGTTTTTGTGATTTTTTTCCTCTTCTTTTAGATGGGCCACCATTTCCTTTTTCTTTGTCTTGCACTTTTTTGTTACACGCTGTACATTTTCATATTTTAAAATAATAACTTGAATTTATTACCTAAGACATCTGTTTCTTGATTTTGCAACCAACTAGTGATAAGATAGGGATTTTTGTGTCAGCTCTCCTATCAGGAATGTCTGTCCAAAGGTGGGTGTAAAGTGCAAGGCCCTCTCTGTCTTTTTTGTGGCCTGTGTCTTGTCCTGGGCTTGTGATTATTAGTTGTGTCAGATTTCCCCTATTTACAGGAGTTTGAGTGCCCCCTCTATTTCCCAGGAGACAGACTTTCTTTCTTTTCCTGGGTGTTTAAAGTTTTTGCTCCAGGCCATCCATGTCAACAGTTTCTTATACTCCTTTCAAAGTTTCAAGCTGCTTTTATTGGGTGGAGAGTGGGGGAAAGGCACATGAAAGAGGAGTTTCCTAAGGCAATCTTTCCCAGCCACATCAAGGCTAGGGACCCATGAAGGGAATGCAGGTTGGTTCCACAGAGACCTGGGGAAGGGATCAGGAGGGGTGCCAGGAAAATTTCCCATACCTCCCAAAGCTGAGGATTTTTTTAGCCTGTTCAACAAATGCAGCCCTGGGGGGGGGGATAATTGTTGATCTCAGAACTGGGCCACCAGTGATCCAAAGTTATTAATAAAAAGCCATGACCAGTGATCAACTGTGTACACCCCTAATATCAGGAAGAGGATTTTTATGTCCCTTTCTGTCACTACTAGCTAGCCCGGGCTTGGATACCATGGGAACCTGCCACCAAAGTGGGGGATGGGTGCATGTAACTGCAAAGCAGAGAGAGGAATTTACTAACCTTTGCTGTAAGTTACCAGCCTCTTTCTCTCGCTTTTCCCTGGATGTTGTTCAGTGTTCTAGTGGGCTCTGGAGTTCTGAAATAGTTGTTTCAGATAGTTGCTGCTGATTTAATAATTGTTTTGGTGGACGTACTGAATTCTGGAGCTTGCTACTCTGCCTGTTCCCACAATCCTCTTCCAGAAGTACTTTATTGACACTTACTCCATGCGGAAATGGATATTCCTTGCTTTTGATAGATTGCCACAAGGCTGATCATCGAAATGCCACATGATTGGATTAAGGGTGCTTTACAGGCTCAAGAGTTGCAAAGATCAAGGATTTAAAAAAATTTTTTTTATTAATTAAAAAAATTAACAAACAAAACATTAAGATATCATTCCATTAAAGATCAAGAATTTTTAGAAATAAAAGTCCTTGTTTCCCTTGTCTGAAGGCTGTCTTTGCAATGATCACTCTTTTTCCACTTGTGCTAGAAAGAATCCCAAAATCCAAAATTTCAAAATGCCTACAGAGTGTGTCAGACATTTATTTTCAAAATGGAAAGTGCTTTGTCTTGGCTTCCCAACAAGTGACAAAATCTCTTATCCATATGGAAGACGTGCCAGAAGACCAGCTGGACAGTAATTTCAAGGTGAAATCATAAAAGTTTTGTCATTGTATCTTCACGCTTGTGAAGACTAAGACCTGAGAGAGGGAATCATTGGCATCAGAGACAGTGAGTAGCATTTGCTTCAAATCACCACTCTGAGCGTCAATGTATGTGGTTAAGCCTTGATTATACTTGTGTATGTCAGTTATTTTCTTTGCATCTATATGTGGGTGTAAAGAAGCAGATGTTCCTGCTACAAATAAAATTACATGTTTCTTAATTAAATTCCCCCATATGGAGGATCAGTGAAGCCTAATATATCTGAATATCCACATCCATTAATTGTAAAAAGACAATATAGAGTTAAAGAGAGAATATCTGAGTGGTGGTGAGAAGAATTATCTGTGAGATAATTGTTTCTCAGAGAAGGCATAAAATATATTTGTGAATTTACACAATTTAGAACATATATGGGAGGCCATGAGTCTCTGAAAGCCCCTTAAGAGTTTGAGAAGCAGGATTTCATACAATGTTATGTACAGGGAGAGTTTTGTGAGCATGATCCCTTTATGGGTTTGCAGTGCCCTGTGCTCAAAATTGACCTGTTCTTGGTTTAATGCTCTGTACTACTGTCCTGAAATTCTTGTTGATTTTTAAACAAAGGATATCACATTTTCAGTTTGCACTAGATCACAGAAATTATATAGCTAGCTTTATTTGTGTGTTTTACTTTGCAAGTTTAACCTACTTCTTCTTAATTTATTTGATGAGAAAGTCTTTTTTCAGGGTGAACCTGAGCATTATTGACCATGATTAGTAATTTACATCATGATGTGAAGAACTGGGGAAGCAAAAATCTTTGTGAATGCTAAAAACAATAATATTATTAGAAGAAGATGTATTCACAAAAGGAGAAAATAAAAGTTCAATTTTTATTTATAAATAGTCTTTCATTTTTTATTTCAGTGATTATCAGAATTCTGATCCCTACAGCTTGGAAAACAATGAATGAGCACTTATTATTTATTCCTCATTTCCTGCCTCATTCAGAGCTGTGGATTCTGGTGGAGACTTCTGTAGATGCCATTGACAGTGGAGCGTGTCTTGTTTGGAGAACACAGTGATGGTGCTGGCCTGTGTCAGGACGCGGAGGCCGTGCAGAGGGCAGCTGACCGCTACAAGGGGCAGATGGCCTAGCGAATGTGGTTCCTGACAGAATCATGTGGCTGTGAAAGAGAAGCTGTAGCTATCTTCATGGATCAACATGGAGACTGTTCAAGGGTGACAATCAGGAGTTCCAGAAGTAGATCATGGTGCTACATGTTTTGTTTTGCTTTTTTTTGCAGCGGTACTAATTTATTTTATTTTAATTGAGAAATCTTCACATACATACATTCCATACATGGTGTATAATCCATGGCTCACAATATCACCACATAGTTCTATACTCATCACCATGATCATTTTCTATACTATTTGCATCACTCCAGAAAAATAAAAAAAAACCTCATACATACCATATAACTTACCCTTCCCTTCTCACTGACCACAAGTTTTTACATCTACCCAATTTATTTTACCTTTTGTCCCCACAATTATTTATTTATTTTTCATCTATTTTTTTAATTCATTTGTCCATACCCTAGATAAAAGGAGCATTAGATACAAGGTATTCACAGTCACACAGTCACAATGTGAAAGTTTTATCTTTAAACAATCATCTTCAAGAACCAAGGCTACTGGAACAGCTCAACACTTTCAGGTACTTCCCTCCAGCCACTCCAATACACCATAAATTAAAAAGGGATATCTATATAATACATAAGAATAACCTCCAGGATAACCTCTCAACTCTGTTTGAAATCTCTCAGCCACTGACACTTTATTTTGTCTCATTTCTCTTTTCCCCCTTTTGGTCAAAAAAGGCTTTCTCAATCCCTTGGGTCCCAGCTCATCCAAGGAGTTCTGTCCCATGTTGCCAGGGAGATTTATACTCCTAGGGGTCATGTCCCATATGGCAAGGAGGGCAATGAGTTCACCTACTGAGATGGCTTAGAGAGAAAGGCCACATTTGAGCAATAACAGAGGTTCTCTAATTAGACTCGTAGGCCTAATTTTAAGTAAGCTTAGCCTATCCTTTGTAGGAATAAGTCTCACAGGGGCAAACCCTGAGATTGAAGGCTTGACTTAATGATTTGGTTGTCCCCACTCTTTGCAAGAATTTCAGAAATTCTTCAAATGGGGAAGTTGAATATTTCCTCTTTTCTCTCCAGTCCCCCAAGGGGACCTTGCAAATACTTCTTTATTCACTGCCCAAATTACTCTGAGAAATATCAGGGAATCACACTAACCTGGACAAACCAACAAAATCTCATGAGCTATTCAAGATTCCATGTACTTATGGCATTCAACTAAACTGACCATACAAGCTAAATTATGAAATGTAGTACCTGAAATATAAATTCTGCACCAAATAAACATCCCTTCCTTTGGTCTTATGTAGAAGTTGGTTTTAAAATAGGGACATATCATCCTTTACCCTGTATTCTGACTTACCTTAGCCCTATCCAGATCAGATTCATTCATATATCTTCTTGAAGTCTAATCACTTTTCAACTTTTTAAACAATTCCTGTATGGGGTGCTGCTGACTTTCATAGTTTCAGAGCTCTAACTCTGCATCTCAGATGTATTCATAAACACCTGAAGTTTCTGGGAATGGCCAGGTTATAAACAAACAGCTCAGTATCTCAGAATTTAGAAATAACAGTTACAACTCATGAATATATGTGACTACTGTAAGAGCTTACAATCTAGGACCCTTTGAAATAGGCCCCATCTGAAAACCCATGTTAACGACTTCAGTTCACTGAGTTTGTATATTATAGTTAGTCTTATATGATTGAGGCATGATAATATTTGTCTTTTCGTTCCTGACATTTCATCCAACATACAGTCCTTAAGGTTCATGCACCTAGTTGCATGCCTTGTTCACAACTTCATTCCTTCTTGTGGTCACACAGAAGTCCATTGTACGTCTACGCCATAGTTCTCCCTTCCATTCCTCATCATTGTACCCTTAGGCCACCTCAATCCATTATGGATCAAGAGCACTGCTGCTATAAACACCAGTGTGCAAATGTCCATTTGTGTCCCCCACACTCAGTTCATCCAGGTATATACTGAGCAGTGGGGGTTCAGGGTCATATGACAACTCCACCCCTACCATGCTGTGGAATCATCACACTGCCCTCCAAGGGGCTGTACCTCTCAGTTTCTTTACCAACAATAAACAGGTACATCTCTTTCTCTGAATTTTCTCTAGCACTTGTTTCTCTCTGTTCATTTTTAAACAGTTTTATTCACACATTCTACAATCCAACCAAAGTGTATACACATGCCTTTGCCCCCAAATTCTATATGAAGACATTTTCTTTTCTTCCAACTAAGCATCCATACCCCTCCCCCATGCCCTCTGCCTGTTGAAATTTAATTTTGGCATAATGCCTTTGGTACATTCAGTGGAAACCTATGTTATTGTTAACTAAAGGCCCCAGTTTGCATTGATTATACTTTTGCCCATATAACATCTGTTTTCAGCACCATGCAATGTTGACATTCATTTGTTCTCCCTCTTGCAAAAATGTTTATTTTTATCTGTACATTTACTCACTATCATTGTCCATTTAGGCAATCCTAAATTTTACCATCTCAGTCTTTATCCTCTATCTTTCCTTCTGGGTTCACGTGTGCCCCCAGTGCTTCTTCCTCAATTATACTCACATTCAGCTTTATTCAGTGTACTTATATTATTGTGCTACAATCAGGTAGTATTTTACTATCCATTTCTGTACTTTTACAATTGGTCCTGCACAATCTGTATACCTTCATCATCAATTGCCCAATGTCTACCCTATTTTTATCTCCTGATAACCTGTGATTTTTAACTTCAATGCTCAAAGCTCACTCACTAATGTTAGGTCATATTAGTGAGACCATACAGTATTTATCCTTTTGTTTCTGGCTAATTTCACTCAGCATAATGTCCTCAAGATTCATCCACATTGTTATGTGCTTCATGACTTTATTCTGTCTTACAGCAGTGTAATATTCCCTTGTATGTGTATACCATAGCTTGTTTAGCCACTCATCCATCGATGGACATTTGGGCTGTTTCCATTTCTTGGTAATTGTAAATAATGCTGCTATGAACACAGTGTGCAAATGTCTGTTTGTGTCCTTACTCTCAGGTTCTCTGAATATATGCCTTGTAATGTGATTGCTGGATCATAAGGCAATTCTATACTTAGTTTCCTGAGGAACCTCCAAACTGCCATCCAGAGCAGTTTGTACCATTTTACATTCCCACCAACAGTGGATAAGTGTGCTTCTTTCTTCACATCTTTTGCAGACCTTGTCATTTTCTGTTTTTTCTTTTTTTATAATGGCCATTCTAGTGGGTGTGAGATGATGTCTCACTGTGGTTTTAATATGCATTTCCCTAATAGCCAGTAAAGTTGAGCATCTTTTCATGTGCCTTTAGCTGTTTGTATTTCCTCTTCTGAGAAATGTCTGTTCATGTCTTTTGCCCATTTTGTAATTGGGTTGTTTGTCTTTTTGTCATTAAGTTGAAAAATTTCTTTATATACTTTGGATACTGAAATCTTATCTGATATGTGATTTCAAGACATTGTCTCCCTTTACATAAGCTGCCTTTTAACTTTCTTGACAAAGTTCTTTATGCACAAAAGAGTTAAATTTTGAAGCTTTTCCATTTATCTATTTCTTTCCTCAATGCTTGTGCTTTCTGTGTAAGATCTAGGAAACCACTTCCTATTACACGTTTTATAAGATATTTCTGGGGCGGGCTGCGGTGGCTCAGCGGGCAAAGTGCTTGCCTGCTATGCCGGAGGACCTCGGTTCGATTCCCGGCCCCAGCCCATGTAACAAAAAACGGAAAAACAAAATACAATAAAACAAGAAAATGTTTAAAGATGTTTCCCTTTCTTCCTTCCTTCCTTCCTTCTCTCTGTCTTTCCTTTAAAAAAAAAAAAAAAAAAAAAGATATTTCTCTACATTTTCTTCTAGAAGTTCTATAGTCTTAGCTCTAATGTTTAGGTCCTTGATCTATTTTGAGTTAGTTTTTGTATAGGGTGTGAGATATGGATCTTTTTTCATTCCTTTGCATATAGATATCCAGTTCTCCAAGCACCATTTGTTGAAGAGGTTGCTCTGTCCCAGGTGAGTTGACTTGACCACCTTATTAAAGATCAATTCTCCACAAATGAGAGGGTCTATTCCTAAACACTCTATGTGATTCCATTGGTCAGTATATCTATCTTTATGCCAGTACCATGCTGTTTTGACCACTGTAGCTTCATAAAATGCTTTTAAGTCAGACAGTGTGAGACCTCCCGCTTCATCTTTCTCAAGATATTTTTTAACTATTTGGAGCACGCTGCCCTTCCAAATAAATTTGGTTATTGGTTTTCTATTTCTGCAAAGTAAATTTTTGGAATATGAATTGGTATTGCATTGAATCTTATGATCGCTTTGGGTAAAATTGCATCTCAACTATATTTAGTCTTCCAATTCATGAGTGTGGTATGCCCTTCCATTTATTGAGGTCTTCTGTGATTTCTTTTAGCAATTTCTTGTAGCTTTCTGTGTATAAGTCTTTTGTATCATTGGTTAAATTCATTATTAAATATTTTATTCTTTTGATTGCTAATATAAATGGAATTTTAAAAATTTCCTCCTCAGATTGCTCATTGCTAGTGTATAGAAGCACTACTGATTTTGGGGTATTAATCCTGTACCCTGCCACATTGCTGTGTTCATTTAGTAGCTCTAGTAGCTTTGCTGTGGATTTTTTGGGATTTTTGACATACAGTAAAGTGTCATCTGCAAATAGTGAGAAGTTTACTTCTTTCTTTACAATTTGGATGCCTTCATTTCTTTTTCTTGTCTAACTGCTCTGGCTAGAACTTCCAGCACAACATTGAATAACAATGGTAACAGTGGGCATCCTTGTGTTGTTCTTGATCTTAGGGAGAAAATTTTCAGTCTTTCCCCATTGAGGATGATGTTAGTGTGGGTTTTTCATATGTTCCCTTTATTATGTTGAGAAAGTTCCCTTCTATTACTATGCTTTGAAGTGTTTTAATCAAGAAAGAACATTGAATATTGTCAAATGCCTTTTCTTCATCAATCGAGGTGATCATGTGTTTTTTTCTGCTTTGATTTATTGATTTGGTATATTACATTAATTGATTTTCTTATGTTAAACCATCCTTGCATACCTGGAATAAATCCCTCTTGGTCATGGTGTATAATTCTTTTAATGTGTTGCTGGACTTGATTTGCATGTATTTTGTTCAGGATTTTTGCATCTGGATTCATTAGGTAGATTGGTTTGTAACTTTCATTTCTTGTAGTATCTTTGTCTAGCTTTGCTGTGAGGGTGATGTTGGCTTCATAGAATGAGTTAAGTATCCTTCCCTCCTCTTCATTTTTTTTGAAGAGTTTGAGCAGGGTTGGTACTAATTCTTTCTGTAAGTCCCCCAACCCATGGAGGCTGACACCCCTCTCCCATGAGCACAGCAGCCTGCTTCCCCAAGAGGAAAGGAACATAATTTACTAGCAGCAAAGGCTTACCTCATCCAACCTCTAATTGTGGAATTAATTAACAAATTCTGACTATGAAAATAGGCCCCAAGCTCAGATAAACATGGAATAAGAGATAAAGGCACTAGGAGGTTTTGCCCCAGCAAAGAGGGCTGGTAGAAAAAAGAAAAGATGTTTCTTGAGTTGGACATTGCAAAATATTTGAAAAGGGCTGAATCCAAAGAAAAGGTCACATAGAGCCTGGAGATACATAAAGCTATGCATCAGCTTAAGCTCCTGATAGACAAAACCCAAGAAGCAGGGGTCCTGCCCTGAAAAGAATCCTTTTTTTGTTTGTTTTTTGCCTTGTCCCTAAGAACCGCAAGGCTCCTAGGTCTCCAGCACTGCCCCATGCAAGGGTGGAATTAAGCTTGTCTGAGAGACAAAGTAACTAGTCAGGTGAAAGGAGTTAAATCACTAAAGGCTTTACCTTCCCCAAGAGAAAGGTGGGGCGTAGCTCCAGTGGAATCCCTCCTTCAAGGGATTCAGTCCCCAGGAACCAGAAAACTGAAGCAAACTCTAACTTCACCACTATCTCAATCATGCCCGCAGCAGAGAGAGTCTGCTGAAATTAAAGGCACCGCTTTACACTGGTGGGAAGTTGCAGACAGAGAAGCACCACATACTGGGCAGGATAGAAAAACACAGAAACTAGAAGACTCATAGGAAAGACTGTCAATCTGCTGGGTTTCACCTACAGGGAAAATTGATACAGATTACTCTTTCCTCCTGAAAAGAGGCCGGTTCAGTCTGGGAAAATCTGACTGGGATCTATAACATCTGAGGAGACCCTCCTCAAAAAAAAAAAAAAAAAAAAAAAAAGGCTCCATATATGCAGGGCAAGAAACAGAAAAACAAGAACTGAAAAATTCTGATCAGAACCTATGCTAGAGGTCTAGAATAAGTTGAAATGAATGTAAAAGAACAGATAGAGAACAAAGCCATCCAACAATAAAATCCAAGGTAAAAAGAGGAAAACAACTGAAATAAAGTAATTAAGGAAACCAAATGCCTAGATGCCAGCAAAAATGAATCATACTAGGAAAATCAAGGATAAGACCCAGTAAAAGGAACAAACTAACAATTCAAATGAGATACAGGAGATGGAACAATTAATTCAGGATGTTTGAGCAGACATGGAAAATCTCATCAAAAGTCAAATCAATGAGTTAAGTTAAGGACAATATAAAGAAGGCATTGGGTGAACAAAAAGAAGAAATCAAAAGTTTGAAAAAACAAATTACAGAACTTATGGGAATGAAAGTCACAATAGAAGAAATGAAACAAAACAAAACCAAAAAGCAATGGAAACCTGAAACAATAGATTTGAAGAGACAGAAGAAAGGAGTAGTGAACTAGAGGACTGGACATCTGAAATCCAACACACAAAAGAAAATATAGGGAAAAGAATGGAAAAATATGAGTAGGATCTCAGGGAATTGAATGACAACATGAAGCACATGAATATATATGTTGTGGGTGTCCCAAAAGGAGAAGAGAATGGAAAAAGAGGAGAAAGACTAATGGAGGCAATAATCACTGAAAATTTCCCAATCAAAAGACATAGACTAGCAGAATGGGTCAAAAAACAGGGTTCATCTGTATACTGTCTACAAGAGATTCATTTTAGACCCATAGACAAAATAAGTTGAAAGTGAAAGTTTGGGAAAAGATATTTCATACAAACAACAATCAGAAAAGAGCAGGAATAGCTATGCTAATATCTGACAAATTATACTTCACATGTAAAACAAAAGACAAAGAAGAACACTATGTATTAATAAAAGGAACAATTCTACAAGAAGACTCAACAATCATAAATATTTATGCACCGAGCCAGAATGCTCCAAAGTACATGAGGCAAACACTGACAACACTGAAGGGAGAAATAGATACATCAATGTAATAGTTGGAGATTTCAGTTCCCTGCTCATCAATGGATAGAACATCTAGACAGAGGATCAATAAAGAAACAGAGAATTTAAACAATACAGTAAACAAACTAGACTTAACATTCATTTACAGAATATTACACCCCACAACAGCACGATATACCTTTTTCTCAAGTGCTCATGGTTTAGACTCAAGGATAGACCGTATAATGGGTCACAAAGAAAGTCTCAATAAATTTTAAAAGATTGAATATTATAAAACACTTTCTCAGACAATAAAGGAATGAAGTTGGAAATCAATAATAGGGAGAGGGCCAGAAAGTTCACAAATACATGGAGGCTAAACAACACACTCTTAAACAACCAGTTGGTCAAGGAGGGAATTACAAGAGAAATCAATAAAAAACTTGAGTAAAATGAAAATGAAAGCACAACATATCAAAATTTATGGGATGCAGCACAAGGCAGTGCTAAGAGGGAAATTTGTTGCCTTAAATGCCTATATCAAAAAAAGAAAAAAGTGCAAAAATCAAGGAATTAACTGTTCACTTGGAAGCACTAGAGAAAGAACAGTAAACTAACCCCAATGCAACAAAAGGAAAGAAATAAGGAATATCGGAACAGAAATAAATGAAATTGAGAACATAAAAACAATAGAGAAGGTGAGCCACGTGGCTCAGCAGGCAGAGTGGGATCTCAGTTGGTCCAGCATGTGCAGACTGGTGTGTGCTGTATGTCCAGTTGCTGATGCGGCCCCAGCAGTTGTTCCTGGCTACTAACTAGCTTCTCTGGAAGATGAACTAAATTCCCCACCTCACTAAGCCACTATCTTGACCACTAAGTCACTCCAGTAAACTTTTAAGAATATCTAGGGCTCAAACTGAGACTCTATTAAAGTTTCATGCACTAGGTTTGCTTTCCTGGAGCTTATAATTTTCAAAGGGTTCCTAGGCCAGATAAATCCTCAAACCCAGAGAGACAAGCCTTTCCAAGATTATCAACTAATTATGTCCCCCTGTTCTTTAGTGTTAACACCCTTCTCAATACTAAAACATCAGAATGGGAATTGCTTAACGATCCCTATAGGGTTGGAGAAGGAACACAGGAGAAGAAGGACTTAGAGAAAATACGAATTAACAAATGAGTATGTGCTGATTCACTATACTGATATTTCTTCTAGCTTCCAGTGTTTTGGAGCAACTAGAATGAAAAAATCTGAAGTAATGGAATGGTTATCTGTAACAAACTCTGAAATCTGTCTGTAACTACTTGTTGGAGTGTATTTTGAAAATTATTGCTTTTTCTTTCTTTTCTTTGTATATATGTTATATTTCACAATAAAAATGCTTATTAAAAAAAGTCAATTTTTTTGTATGACATATGGTAAGCATCATGCCCCTTTTTATCCATTTGATTATCCAGTGGTTCCAGTGTCATTGGTTGAAGTGATTTTTATCTCCCCATGAAGTGCCTTGGCATTTTGTTGAAAATTATTTTATGGTCTGGGTATATGGAACTATTGCTGGACAATCTAATACTTACCAATCATCTAATTAAGCTTTCTATTTTCTGCCAAACTCATTTGATTTCTATAGCTTTATAATAACTTTTTAGATCACTTAGGGTGTTTCCTCCAACTTTGTTTTATTAAAGATTGTTTGGGGTAACCAAGTTCCTTTCCTTTTAAAATAAGTTTTAAAAAACAGTTTCTTGCTTTTTAGGAAAATAATATGATGGGATTTTGGCTAGAGTTATTTTGGAATTTGCAATAAATTTGGAGGAAATTTCCATCTTAACAATCTTCCAATCTATGAACATGGTATATGTCATCATTCATTTAGGCATTAGTTAAATACAGCAATATTTGAATTTCAGTATAACAATCTTACAGGTTATTAAATTTGTTATTAATCTTCTGTACTTGTTCATATTATTATAAAGAGTTAATATAATTTAGCTTCTAATTATTCACAACAAATATATACATATATAACCATGGAGTTTTAAATATGTTGTACATTAACATTGATTCATATACTCACTTCATATTTCCTATACTTATTTGTAGAATTTTTAGATTTTACAAGGAATTAGTCATGTCATTTGCCTGTCTATCCCATTTAACTTATTCTTCTAATTTAATGCCCCTTTTGTTTACTTTTCTGGACTTTTTCTTGCAATGGCTGTGACAGTCAAGTGTTGAATAGGGAGGGTGAGAGACAAGCCTTTCCTTGTTTTTCACAGTAGAGGGGAAATTCAATATTTAACTATTAATTATGTCATTATCTATAGGTTTTTATTGATGGTATTTTTTCAGATTGAGGGAGCTAGTTTCTCTTCCTAGTTTTCTAAGAGCTTTTCCTAAAAGAAATCATGACTGGACGTTATATATTGTTTAATGCTTTTTCTGAAAATTTTTATAAGGTCATGTGGTATTCCTCCATGTGATGGTTTGGAGGTTTTATATACTTCAGAAAAGATCATGTTCTTAAACTAAGCCATTCCTGTGGGTAGATATATTGTGGTGGGTCATTTTGATTAGGTTATTTCATTTGAGGTGTATCCCAGGTGGGTCTTAGTACTCTTACTGGAGTCATTTGTATGAGGATGAGAGAAAGCACAGAAGGTAAGAGAGAAGGACACACAGAAGCTCAGAAAGAAAATCATAGAATCTCAGAGAGGAAACCACTGAAGCCAGAAGCTGGGGTAATGAAATCTGGAGAGACTGGAAAAGCCAGCAGATGCGGCATGTACCTTGCCATGTGTGTCGGTTTGAAAATATTGTGCATCCCAAAAAGCCATATTTAATCCTGATTCGGTCTTGTAGAGGCAGTTATTTCTTTTAAACCTGATTCAATACTTAAGGTTGGAAAACTTTGACTAGATTATCTCATCAGAGATGTACCATGCCCAATTATAGGTGTGACTTTTGATTAGATGGAGATGTGACTCCACCTATTCCAGGTGGGTCTTCATTAGTTACTGGAATCCTTTAAAACAGGAAACATTTTGAAGAGTCAGAGCTGACAGAAATGACAGAAACCTAAGAGCTGACAGAGAGAGGGCTGACAGAAACTTTAGAGCAGAGTTGACACAGATGCCAAAATTTGGAGATCAGAGATACAGATGTCTGGAGATACGTGGAGCCCAGCAGACATCACCATGAGATTTTAAGCAAGCCAGAACCCTAGGAGAGCCAAGGGAAGCCAAGAGATGAAACACAGTCTTGGAGAAGCAAAGTAAGGAATCCCCACAAGAACAGAGGCTGAAAGCATGGAGCCCAGGAACAAGGGATCAGCATGCCTTCCCCAGCTGAGAGAGGTGTTCTTGACCCATCAACCTTCTTTGAATTAAGGTAACCTCTTGTTGGTGCCTTAGTTTGGACATTTCCATAGATTTAGAACTATAAACTTGTAACTCATTAAATTCCCTTTATAAAAGCTGTTTTATTTCTGGTATATTGCATTCCGACAGCTGGCAAACTAATATGTGACAGGAGTCCAACATTGCCAGCAGTTGGTCTTCAGGGAGAAAGCATGGCTTGTTGATGCCTTGATTTGGACATTTTCATGGGTTCAGAGCGGTAAGCTTATACGCTAATAAATCCCAATTGTAAAAGTTAACCCATTTCTGGTATATTGTTTTGGCAATTAGCAAACTAAAACACTGCACTTATTTGATAATGGGATGAGCCACATCTTTT
This sequence comes from Tamandua tetradactyla, assembly GCF_023851605.1. NCBI lineage: Eukaryota > Metazoa > Chordata > Mammalia > Pilosa > Myrmecophagidae > Tamandua > Tamandua tetradactyla. Next base: position 35,348,831 of record NC_135337.1, read on the forward strand.
ATTTTTGTGTTCTGTGGTAAACCTCATTGGTCATGTAAAATCCTTTTTGACTTTTTAAAGTTTTATTAAGTATTTTTCTGTCATCAGGGACAATTGACTGTAAATTTTGTTTCTTTTGATGTCCATTTCTTCTTTTGTTATCATTGTTATAGTAGTCTCATAAAATTAATTGGCAGTGTGTCTTCTTGCTTACCTTCCAAAGATTATGTGTAGATAGATATTATTTTCCCCTCTATGTATGTTATAATTTATGAGTTGAAGCCATTGTGCCCAGTGTTTTGTTGCATTTGTTTATGTGTGTGTGACCTTTTTTCATTATGAATGAATATCTTTAAAACTATACTTGTATTCAGGCTTTGAATTTTTTTCTGTATGAGTTATCAAAAGCTGTGTCTTACAAGTATTTGCCATATCCTAATGCTGTCAATTTATCCATATTAAATTATCTGTGTTCTCCACATCATAACATCTCTATGTCTATAGGACTGGTAGTGATGACACTTTAAAATTTCCTAATATCTATGAGTTATACTTGTTATCTATTTTTATCGGTATTTCATACTCTCTCTTCTATTTCTTCCTGTGTGTCTCTCTTTCTTAGTTATGCAAGGAGTTTCTCAATTTTACTAGTATTTTTCACAACCCATATGCTAGCTTTGCTTATTTTTGTCTATTTTTTCCTTGATCATTGGTTTCTTTTTGTATCTTTATTATTTCTAAATTTTACCTATTTTGGGCTTAATAAACTCTACTGTTTTAGGTTCTTAAAATGGAAATTTTGATAATTTATACCTGTCTTTTTTTCTATTATGAACTTTTTTTTATTAATTAAAAAAAGAATTAACAAAACAATTAGAAATCATTCCATTCTAAATGTACAATCAGTAATTCTTGATAACATCACATAGTTGCATATTCATCATTTCTTAGTACATTTGCATCGATTTAGAAAAAGAAATAAAAAGACAACAGAATAAGAATTAAAACAATAACAGAAAGAAAAAAAAACAAAAAAGAAATAAAAAAACCTATACCTCACATGCAGCTTCATTAAGTGTTTTAACATAATTACATTACAATTGGGTAGTATTGTGCTGTCCATTTCTGAGTTTTTATATCCAGTCCCGTTGTACAGTCTGTATCCCTTCAGCTTCAATTACCCCTTCTCTTTTTTTTTTTAATTAACGGAAAAAAAGAAATTAACCCAACATTTAGAAATCATACAGTTCTACATATGCAATCAGTAATTCTTAACATCCTTACATAGATGCATGATCATCATTTCTTAGTACATTTGCATCGGTTTAGAAGAACTAGCAACATAACCGAAAAAGATATAGAATGTTAATACAGAGAAAAAAATAAAAGTAATAATAGTAAAATCAAAACAAAACAAAACAAAAACCTATAGCTCAGATGCAGCTTCATTCAGTGTTTTAATATGATTACTTTACAATTAGGTATTATTGTGTTGTCCATTTTAGAGTTTTTGTATCTAGTCCTGTTACACCATCTGTATCCCTTCAACTCCAACTGACCATTATCTTACCCTGTTTCTACCTCCTGCTGGACTCTGTTACCAATGACATATTCCAAATTTATTCTCGAATGTCTGTTCACATCAGTGGGACCATACAGTATTTGTCCTTTAGTTTTTGGCTAGACTCACTCAGCATAATGTTCTCTAGGTCCATCCATGTTATTACATGGTTCATAAGTTTATCCTGTCTTAAAGCTGCATAGTATTCCATCATATGTATATACCACAGTTTGTTTAGCCACTCATCTGTTGATGGAGATTTCAGCTGTTTCCATCTCTTTGCAATTGTAAATAATGCTGCTGTAAACATTGGTGTGCAAATGTCCGTTTGTGTCTTTGCCCTTAAGTCCTTTGAGTAAATACCCAGCAATGGTATTGCTGGGTCGCATGGCAATTCTATATTCAGCTTTTTGAGGAACCGCCAAACTGCCTTCCACAGTGGTTGCACCATTTGACATTCCCACCAACAGTGGATAAGTGTGCCTCTTTCTCCGCATCCTCTCCAGCACTTGTCATTTTCTGTTTTGTTGATAATGGCCATTCTGGTGGGTGTGAGATGATATCTCATTGTGGTTTTGATTTGCATTTCTCCAATGGCCAGGGACATTGAGCATCTCTTCATGTGCCTTTTGGCCATTTGTATTTCCTCTTCTGATAGGTGTCTGTTCAAGTCTTTTTCCCATTTTGTAATTGGGTTGCCTATCTTTTTGCTGTTGAGATGAACAATCTCTTTATAAATTCTGGATACAATACATTTATCTGATATGTCATTTCCAAATATTATCTCCCATTGTGTAGGCTGTCTCTCTACTTTCTTGATGAAGTTCTTTGATGCACAAAAGTGTTTAATTTTGAGGAGCTCCCATTTATTTATTTCCTTCTTCAGTGTTCTTGCTTTAGGTTTAAGGTCCATAAAACCGCCTCCAGTTGTAAGATCCATGGACATTTGATCTTTGATAAGGCAGTCAAGCCAATTCACCTGGGACAGAACAGTCTCTTCAATAAATGGTGCCTAGAGAACTGGATATCCATATGCAAAAGGATGAAAGAAGACCCATCTCTCACACCCTATACAAAAGTTAACTCAAAATGGATCAAAGATCTATACATTAGGTCTAAGACCATAAAACATATCTCCCAACATTTTTCTCTAACTGTTTTATGGTCTTAGACCTAATGTATAGATATTTGATCCATTTTAGTTAACTTTTGTATAGGGTGTGAGAGATGGGTCTTCTTTCATTCTTTTGCATATGGATATCCAGTTCTCTAGGCACCATTTATTGAAGAGACTATTCTGTCCCAGGTGAATTGGCTTGACTGCCTTATCAAAGATCAAATGTCCATAGATGAGAGGGTCTATATCTGAGCACTCCATTCGATTCCATTGGTCGATATATCTATCTTTATGCCAGTACCATGCTGTTTTGACCACTGTGGCTTCATAATATGCCTTAAAGTCAGGCAGCGTGAGACCTCCAGCTTCGTTTTTTTTCCTCAAGATGTTTTTAGCAATTCGGGGCACCCTGCCCTTCCAGATAAATTTGCTTATTGGTTTTTCTATTTCTGAAAAATAAGTTGTTGGGATTTTGATTGGTATTGCATTGAATCTGCAAATCAATTTAGGTAGGATTGACATCTTAACTATATTTAGTCTTCCAATCCATGAACACGGTATGCCCTTCCATCTATTTAGGTCTTCTGTGATTTCTTTTAACAGTTTTTTGTAGTTTTCTTTATATAGGTTTTTTGTCTCTTCAGTTAAATTTATTCCTAGGTATTTTATTCTTTTAGTTGCAATTGTAAATGGGATTCGTTTCTTGATTTCCCCCTCAGCTTGTTCATTACTAGTGTATAGAAATGCTACAGATTTTTGAATGTTGATCTTGTAACCTGCTACTTTGCTGTACTCATTTATTAGCTCTAGTAGTTTAGTTGTGGATTTTTCCGGGTTTTCGACGTATAGTATCATATCGTCTGCAAACAGTGATAGTTTTACTTCTTCCTTTCCAATTTTGATGCCTTGTATTTCTTTTTCTTGTCTAATTGCTCTGGCTAGAACCTCCAACACAATGTTGAATAATAGTGGTGATAGTGGACATCCTTGTCTTGTTCCTGATCTTAGGGGGAAAGTTTTCAATTTTTCCCCATTGAGGATGATATTAGCTGTGGGTTTTTCATATATTCCCTCTATCATTTTAAGGAAGTTCCCTTGTATTCCTATCCTTTGAAGTGTTTTCAACAGGAAAGGATGTTGAATCTTGTCAAATGCCTTCTCTGCATCAATTGAGATGATCATGTGATTTTTCTGCTTTGATTTGTTGATATGGTATATTACATTAATTGATTTTTTATGTTGAACCATCCTTGCATACCTGGGATGAATCCTACTTGGTCATGATGTATAATTCTTTTAATGCGTTGTTGGATACGATTTGCTAGAATTTTATTGAGGATTTTTGCATCTGTATTCATTAGAGAGATTGGTCTGTAGTTTTCTTTTTTTGTAATATCTTTGCCTGGTTTTGGTATGAGGGTGATGTTGGCTTCATAGAATGAATTAGGCAGTTTTCCCTCCACTTCGATTTTTTTGAAGAGTTTGAGGAGAATTGGTACTAATTCTTTCTGGAACGTTTGGTAGAATTCACATGTGAAGCCATCTGGTCCTGGACCTTTTAGGAAGCTTTTGAATGACTAATTCAATTTCTTTACTTGTGATTGGTTTGTTGAGGTCATCTATGTCTTCTTGAGTCAAAGTTCGTTGTTCATGTCTTTCCAGGAACCCGTCCATTTCCTCTAAATTGTTGTATTTATTAGCGTAAAGTTGTTCATAGTATCCTGTTATTACCTCCTTTATTTCTGTGAGGTCAGTAGTTATGTCTCCTCTTCCATTTCTGATCTTATTTATTTGCATCCTCTCTCTTCTTCTTTTTGTCAATCTTGATAAGGGCCCATCAATCTTATTGATTGTCTCATAGAACCAACTTCTGGCCTTATTGATTTTCTCTATTGTTTTCATGTTTTCAATTTCTTTTATTTCTGCTCTTATCTTTGTTATTTCTTTCCTTTTGCTTGCTTTGGGATTAGTTTGCTGCTCTTTCTCCAGTTCTTCCAAGTGAACCGTTAATTCCTGCTTTTTTCCTTTTCTTCTTTTCTGATATAGGCATTTAGGGCAATAAATTTCCCTCTTAGCACTGCCTTTGCTGCATCCCATAAGTTTTGATATGTTGTGTTTTCATTTTCATTTGCCTCGAGGTATTTACTAATTTCTCTTGCAATTTCTTCTTTGACCCACTCGTTGTTTAAGAGTGTGTTGTTGAGCCTCCACCTATTTGTGAATTTTCTGGCATTCTGCCTATTATTGATTTCCAACTTCATTCCTTTATGATCCGAGAAAGTGTTGTGTATGATTTCAATCTTTTTAAATTTGTTAAGACTTGCTTTGTGACCCAGCATATGGTCTATCTTTGAGAATGATCCATGAGCACTTGAGAAAAAGGTGTATCCTGCTGTTGTGGGATGTAATGTCCTATAAATGTCTGTTAAGTCTAGCTCCTTTATAGTAATATTCAGATTCTTTATTTCTTTATTGATCCTCTGTCTAGATGTTCTGTCCATTGATGAGAGTGGGGAATTGAAGTCTCCAAGTATTCTGGTATTTGTGTCTATTTCCCTTTTCAGTGTTTGCAGTGTATTCCTCATGTATTTTGGGGCATTCTGGTTCGGTGCATAAATATTTATGATTGTTATGTCTTCTTGTTTAATTGTTCCTTTTATTAGTATATAGTGTCCTTCTTTGTCTCTTTTAACTGTTTTACATTTGAAGTCTAACTTGTTGGATATTAGTATAGCCACTCCTGCTATTTTCTGGTTGTTATTTGCATGAAATATCTTTTCCCAACCTTTCACTTTCAACCTGTTTATCTTTGGGTCTAAGATGTGTTTCCTGTAGACAGCATATAGAAGGATCCTGTTTTTTAATCCATTCTGCCATTCTATGTCTTTTGATTGGGGAATTCAGTCCATTAACATTTAGTGTTATTACTGTTTGGATAATATTTTCCTCTACCATTTTGCCTTTTGTATTATATATATCATATCTGACTTTCCTTCTTTCTACACTCTTCTCCATACCTCTCTCTTCTGTCTTTCGGTTCTGACTCTAGTGCTCCCTTTAGTATTTCTTGCAGAGCTGGTCTCTTGGTCACAAATTCTCTCAGTGACTTTTTGTCTGAGAATGTTTTAATTTCTCCCTCATTTTTGAAGGACAATTTTGCTGGATATAGGAGTCTTGGTTGGCAGTTTTTCTCTTTTAGTAATTTAAATATATCACCCCACTGTCTTCTTGCCTCCATGGTTTCTGCTGAGAAATCTACACATATTCTTATTGGGTTTCCCTTGTATGTGACGGATTGTTTTTCTCTTGCTGCTTTCAAGATCCTCTCTTTCTCTTTGACCTCTGACATTCTAACTAGTAAGCGTCTTGGAGAATACCTATTTGGGTCTAATCTCTTTGGGGTGCGCTGCACTTCTTGGATCTGTAATTTTAGGTCTTTCATAAGAGTTGGGAAATCTTCAGTGAAAATTTCTTCCATTAGTTTTTCTCCTCCTTTTCCCTTCTCTTCTCCTTCTGGGACACCCACAACATGTATATTTGTGCGCTTCATATTGTCCTTGAGTTCCCTGATACCCTGTTCAAATTTTTCCATTCTTTTCCCAATAGTTTCTGTTTGTTTTTGGAATTCAGATGTTCCATCCTCCAAATCACTAATTCTATCTTCTGTCTCTTTGAATCTATCATTGTAGGTATCCATTGTTTTTTCTATCTTTTCTACTTTGTCCTTCACTTCCATAAGTTCTGTGATTTGTTTTTTTAGTTTTTCTATTTCTTCTTTATGTTCAGCCCATGTCTTCTTCATGTCCTTCCTCAATTTATTGATTTCGTTTTTGAAGAGGTTTTCCATTTCTGTATGTATATTCAGCATTAGTTGTGTCAGCTCCTGTATCTCATTTGAACTATTGGTTTTTTCCTTTGACTGGGCCATGTTTTCAATTATTTGAGCGTGATTCATTATCTTCTGTTGGCGTCTGCGCATTTAGACAGATTTCCCTGGGTATTGGATCCAAAAGTTTGGAAGATTTTTCTGTGAAATCTCTGGGTTCTGTTCTTCTTATCCTGCCCAGTAGGTGGCGCTCGTGGCACATGTTTTGTCTGCGGGTCCCACCAGTAAAAGGTGCTGTGGGACCTTTAACTTCGGAAAACTCTCGCTGTCCGGGAGGTTTGCTAGCCGAAGCGGCTTGGAAGAGTGCGAGCCGGTCCAGGTTCCGAACACGGGGAGGGTTGCTGGCCGCCGCAGCCCGGGAAAGTTCCCGTCTGAATTTCCTAGTCGGCTCAGGGCAACAAGCGTGGCGGGAGGGCGCCAGCATCAGCGGCCCTCCCGGGAGAGTGCACGTTCCCAGGGAGTCACAGGTTTGGAAGGGGCCTCCCCCACCCGTCACCGTTCTCTGCGGCCTGGGGATTTCCAATCCAATTCTCTCAGTTGGTCTGGGAGGCCATGCGTGGTGTGGGCGCCAGCCACCGCGGTTTCAGGGGACTGCCTCTCCAATTCTCCCAGCTGGCCCGGGAAGGGGGAAGGGAGTGACTCCCGCCGCTTGCCGCCCCGCCCGTTGACGCCTGCACCCCTCGGCGATCTCACCTGAGCGGCTTCTCTCAGCCAGCCAGCTGTTCCAGGATGGGGTACGCTGTCTTTTTTTTCTCTGTTGTGGCTTTGGGAGCTGTTCTGTATCGTTTCTACTCCCCTAGTAGCTGTCCTGGAGAAGAAACTAAGATCCGCGCGTCTTACTAAGCCGCTATCTTCCTATTATGAACTTTTAAAGACATAAATTTCATGGTAATGGAACTGTAGCACCATTGCCCAAATTTTGATATGTTGCATTTTATTACAATGCAATTAAAATATTTTCTATTTTATTTGTGATTTCTTCTAAATTCTTTGGGTAAGTGCGATTTATTGTATTTGCAAATATTTAGGAATTTTTCATTTAGTTTTAATCATTATTTTAGCACATACTTCTAAATGTCAACTTATGTTCTATTAGTTGACTGTTCCATGTACACATGAGATGAATTTGTATTCTGCTGTTATTGTGCATAGACCTGTAAGTAATCTATTAAATCAAGATGGTTGATGGCATTGTTCATACCTTCTCTATACCTATACTAATTTTCACCCTAAGTGTTCTTAACGTTCTTATACTGTTATTTCACTATACGAATTTTTATGTTCTTTTATAGTTTATTCTTAACTTGTTTGTGACTTTGTGTTTAAAATGTCTTTCATATAAACTGTATGTGTTTCTGTCTTTCATCTGAGGTCACCACCTTTCTAATAATAAAATTACTGACATATATGAACCTATTTTTACATCACAGTTATTTTTGTGTAGCCCATTTTATGTCCTCTATTTAATTATTGTTTGTGTCTCATTATTTATGAGGGCTTTTTTGTGACTAATATTTAAATTGCAACATGCATCTTAAACTTTTTACAATCTGGATCAAAATTTTCTTTTACTTCAGAGACCATGTAAAATCTTTAGAATAGTATATTTCTGCTACATTCTTCCTAAGTTGGTGTTTTTTTGTTATCATATATTTTCTTTTATTAATGCTATAATTCCCAATTTACTTCATATCACTTTCACTTTAAAGGGTCTGTCATTATTTGAATATATTTAATCATATAACAGATATTTTTTTGAAGTGTTCTTTATACTTATCAATGTAGGTATTTCCCTTTCTCACTTTCTTCATCCTTTCTACAGAACCAACTTTCTACCTGGTCCCATATTCCTTCCATCGAAGGTAATTTTTAAAATACATCTATTATACTACAGACCTGTGGGAACTGAATCTTTCAACTGTTATCTGTGTGAACAGACATTATTTCACCTTCATTTTCAAAGAGTGTTTAAAGAATTTGTCTTTACCCTTGATTTCCAGTACTTGGATAGTATGTGCCTAGGGATGATTTGCCATGCATTTATTAGGCCTTAATATTTTCGGAGGTTCTTGTTTTAGTGTGACGTTTTCTTTCATTTTTCTTTTCCCTTTGGAAAATTTTCTTCATCATCTCTTTACATATTTCCTCTCTCATCTCTTTGCTCTGCACTGACAGATATGTTAGACTGCTTGATATTTTCCCACTGATTTTGAATCATCGATTCCTTTATTTGTCTCTCTCTCTCTCTTTGCCTATTTTGTTTCTTTGGACCATTTCTATGAATCATATTTAAGTTTATTGTTATTTCTTCTGTAGTGTACTGTGTGCTGATAAACATTTTTAAATTGTGCTTCATCTCTGATTCCATGCTTTTACTAGCAGCGTTTCTATTTGGCTGTTTTTATACTATCCATCTTCCAGCTGAATTCTCCACATTTTACAGTGCATTTAAAAAATTTCTTTCTCAAAGTCAAAGCCCTAATCTAATAATCCCACCATGTGGGGCATTTTTTTGTGATGGTTTAAAAAATATTTTATCACTTACGACTGGCCATGTTTCTTGCACATTTTAATTTTTTGCTGAATACCAGATATTGTCTTAAACTATGGACGTTGAGGTAAATAACATTAACACTCAAAAAAAATGTTTTCTCTCAGTGTCTAAGTATGATAAGTTGATTCAATACCATGTGCATTTGTACATAGTATGGACATCATTTTTGTTTATTTAAGTGTACATGTCATCAATTTCTAGTGACATCAATGAAAACAGATCAATTTTTTAAATTTCCAAAGTAGAAGATGTAAATAAAATAAAATAGTGACAGAAGCTTATCTTCATGAAGTCATGTTTAATGCACTGTGGAATTGACTTTCCATAATTTTCCTTTCAAGTAATAATGTCAAGATATAATAGCCATTTTCATGCAGCTCTGACTTACACTGAAGCATGTACTTTTAAGCATGATTGCACTTAGCCATTCAATAAATATATATTGGACAATGCACAATACCAAATGCTGGGTATCATGGAAGGCAATGAAGTTTGCAAAACAGTCACTGAATCCAACATCTCTGTGCTTATGAATTTTTTACTCAGAAATAATGCATTAAACAAATTGTCATACCAAAAGAATGAATTCCAATTTCTGAAAAAACATTGTAAAGGAACACTATGGCATATTGTGACTAAGTGTAGAAAGGAGACCCAATTTAGATTAGTCAGTCAGAGATTATCCCTAAGGAAAAAGATTTGAGATGAGTTTTTAATAGGAATACAAATTAGGAAAGGAACAAGGGAATGAATTACAGGCAGAAGAAGAATTTGTACAAAAGTTCTGATTGGGGATAGCTTGGTGTGTCTGGCATCTGAATGAAGGTTTATGGCTGAAGGAGAATGCCTGGGATGAGGACAAGAGAGGCAGGATCCAGAATGTGTAGGATGTTTCAGGCTGTGGTATTGAGTCTAGACCCTATCTACATGCTTAAGAAGCTAAGAAGATGTTTCTGCAGACAAATGACATGACTTCTTAAATGGGGTTTCATTAACACACACATACACACACACACACACACACACACACACACACACACACGCACACACACCATGACTTCTGTACTTCTGTATGGAGAATGAAAGGGAAGGTTCAATTGATGATCCTAGGCCATTCCATATCCCTAATAAAATGCCCACTAGAAGATTCCTAAAATGACCAGCCTGAGGGTGCAAGTTTTAAAAGAGTTTGATGCCACAAGCTTGCTGTTGAAAAACAACCAGAAAAAAGTGCTACAATTCCCAAGTGTGCTGTTTATCCTCCTAACCCAAATTGCACACATTTCCAGTCATTATACTTTAAAGTGATCTAAACTTTTCCAGAAAGGAAAAGGTCAATTTAAGGTCAATTTAAGTTTACTTGAAATGCTATTTCCTGTAAATGCAATCCAAATAGAAACTGAAAGCAATGGAGCGCCATTTATATCTAGAAATTGGTTCCATTTCCGCACTAGTAAACAAGTATCTGCTTTTTAAAATCTAAATCCAAAGTAGACTGCATAAAAAGCATTCAAGGATAACTAAACCTCTACCCCCTGAACGTGTCTATGCAGAATTTCTCTAGATACCATATTCTCCCACTGAGAACCTCCTGTGAGTCATAGGAAAGAAAATTTTCATGGCATGTGCAGTTTCTGCTGATCTGGGTTCTTCGCCAAAGAAATCCTGATCCCGGCAAATGTCTAATTCCTGCTCTGCTCTACTGTGCTAGATTTTGCCACAGGGTTTCCAAGGCAGTGGTGATTGCATTATCAACTTTAATAGATTTTATGTATAGCCTTCTTTTCCTTTGGTTGTAGGAGGGCTGCTGGGATAATATGTCATAAATAGGTAAAACAATTGTTTACTCTTTTAACATCTCAGCCCCATATTCTTGATGGGAAGGGAGATAGATATGCTGTTAAAACTTTATTGATATGTCTATTGGAATAAAGGGTAGAACACAAGGAAGTAAAACCAGCTGAAATCGAAGTAAAAAAAAATACTGCTGCATACTTACCTGGCAGGGGAGACACCATGATCATGAAGATGGTTTTCCCAGGGCGAGGCTTGTCCATTGTACTGCGGGTGTGCTGACCCCTGCAATTTCCCCACATGCGGGAAAATCGACTGCATAATTTGTGGTAGTGGGGACTGTGTGCGCGCTCTCCCCTGAAAAAAAAAGTACTGCTAAATTGTCTTGTTAGAGAAATTGGATTTGCCCTCAAAAGGAAGGTAGTGGATAGCGGGAAGAGTGGAGCCATCGAGGAAGAATGGGATTGGGCCAAGGTGGACAGAAGGGCTTATGTTTCCCTTTAACGTTGTGATGGGTAGACAAAGCATAAGGAGAAAGATGTCCTCTCCCTAATCATCAGTACAATTTACCACACTCACATTAGCTATTTGGATTGACTTGTGTTAGGGAGTGGTGCTGGTAAGAGGCTTTTATTCATTCTATGTCACCATGCAAAAACTAAGTTACCATGCAAAAACTAAGATTCAGCTTCATCATGACTGCAAAAGGCAAGCTGTTAAGAGATAGGACAGTGACCCAGTAAGGTCTCAGCTATCTCTTGAAAACAGGCAAATGTCACAGGAATAAAATGGAAACCTCTCACTGGCCTGCTGTCCCCAGCAGGAGCCTGAGCAGATCAAGATGAATTAGACAATCAGTTCTTTTATCCAATAGATAACCTTATCAGAGTGAATAAATCCATCAAGAACTAATACAGGATTGAGAACTCTCAGAATAGGTAATTAAGGACCATTCCAGAAATTCTTGCCCTAAGTTTTTATATCTTACATGTGAAGACAGAATATCCTGATTATTAGATTCACTGCATGAGACTGACAATGACATTAAGTACAAGAGATGAAATAGAAATTTTCTGTAACCCAAACTAGGGATGGTGTTAGAAAAACTGAAACTTTGAAAACTGCAGAATGTGTTTCAATTGAAAATACAAATGCTATACTCATGCCCATATCTTTACTAAAGAACTATGCAGTGTATACACACACACATGCACACACACACACATACACACATGTATGGATCTCAAAAAGGATTGAATGATAAAGGAATGTAAAAAATAGACACATACATAAATGTCATCATTTTTCATAACAAAATAAGAAAAGATGATATCCAAATGGCCAATAAACATATGAAAATATGCTCACATACGTGAGTTAATAGACTCACAATATATGACCATTCCACCTCTGCCAAGTGAAAAAGGCAGAAATATTGAGGTTTGATGATCTTGTGGAGCACTGGACAACTGAATAATAAATTACTCCCAAATTCTGTGCCTCAAATCAACAACATTTAGTTTCTCACTGTATCAATTAGCTGGCTTCTTGTTCTGGGGCATCTCGCAGGTTGTACTGAAAGTGGCAGCAAGGGCTGCAGGGATGACAAGTCTCCCCTGGGGAAGGTTGCAGTTCCAATGTTCCCTCAGGTGATTGTGGGCAGGATTCATTTCATCATGAGCTGTTGGACTAAAGCCACAATTCCTCACTCACTGTTTGATGGAGTCCGTAGTCAGTTCCTTGTCATTTGGGCCTCTTCACATGGCAACTTGATCATCAAAATGAATGGGGCAAGAAAAGAAAATAGAGAATACTAGCAAGATAGGCCACGGTATTTTGTAATCTAGTCATGAGAGTAATATTCTATCACTTTTTCCAAGTTCTATTTGTTAGTAGTACATCATAGGTTAAACTCACACTCTCAAAAAAAGGGGGGGGAGGATTACACAAAAGTGTGAATACTAGGAGGTGTCCGAAAGTGTCTACCATAGTTTTTTAGAGAGAGAAGGGTGGGAGTAGAAATTTGGAAAGTGTTTGGTGAAGTTTCTGGGGTGGGCGTGGGGGTTGGTAATAATCTATTACTTGACTTAGATGGTATTCAAGGACAAACAGACGTTTTGGAAATCATGTACTGTAAAAGGAAAATTTGGTTGCTTTTCTCTATGTAGGCTACATTTCAATTAATATTTTTGAAAAGAGAAAATCACTAGCCCTAGAGTAGAATCTAGGAGGGCAATAGTGAATCCACTTGACAAGTTAGAAGTCTAGTGTAAAGAAATGAAAACATGAAAATAAAACTTTTCCAACAGGCCTGGTCTCAGGTGGCTGAGTTGTTTGTGGGATGAGGGATAGACTCTGCAGAAATATAAGGCAAATATCTGGTCATTCTAATTTATTTGAAAGCATTTTATCTGTATGAGAGTCAATAGAAAGCATGTGTGGTTTGTCACAAAGGAAGATTATGTGATATAGTTGGTATTTTTGAGAATTATTCTGCCAGGAAAGTGGTTGCAAATTTCCTTTTTCTAACCCTTATATTTTTATTTACTCTTGTTATTTTGGCTCCCTATGAAAGGAAAATTTTCAGCACTAGAGCTCATAATCCCTTCTTTTCTATACTGCTCAAGCAGTAAACTCTTGCAATTATGTCTGCTCTCACATCATGTTTTACTTTCTCTACTGGGTATTTCTCTCCCTGAACAAATATGCCCAAATATCTGTCATTTTAAAAGTAATCACTGGGATCCATATCTCATTATGACTGCCAACTATCTCTCTCACATCTATTCAAGGCAAAAATATATTGTCTCAATTTACTTTTTCCATCAACTGTGATAAAGACCAGTGAGTTTCACTCTCCCTGCTGACTACCATCCCATTTCCCCAGCCTCCTGGGTGCTGGCAGTGGGTATAGCAGCTGTATCCTGGCTCAGCCTATTGGTTCCTGGGTGGAATATAAATAGCTAGTCCTCCAAACCCTGTTCCAGAGAGAGCAGAGTGGTTCCTATGTGTCAGTAATTTTATTATTAGAAAGGTGGTGACCTCAGATGAAAGACAGAAACACATATATATAGTTTATATGAAAGACATTTTAAACACAAAGTCACAAACAAGTTAAGAATAAACTATAAAAGAACATAAAAATTCGTATAGTGAAATAACAGTATAAGAAAGTTTGTTTGCATCCTGGGGTACATGTATGTCAGTGCCCATCGATAGGGTGGAATTTTGAGAGACTTCGCCAGAGAACGTGCTTTGGGTTCACCCTCCCAGAGTTTGTTCTGACGACAGAGAGGCTGCTTGCAGATAGCAGGGAGAGTGTGAGAAACAATCACGTTGGAATGAACTGGGGTAAAGATTACCTGGATTAAGTCAATCAAAACAGTACCCAAAAGGTAGAGGAGGTCAATGCCAAGGGAATGGAAAGAGTGTTCAGGTTTGTAAGCTGCCAGAATGCAATATACCGGAAACAGAATGGCTTTTGAAAAGGGGGATTTATTAAGTTGTTAGCTTACAGTTCTTGGGCCATGAAAATGTCCAAATTAAAGCATCCAGGGAAAGATATCTTAACTCTAAAGAAAGGGTCAATGAAGTTCGGGATTTCTCAACTAGAAAGGCACGTGGTGACATCTGCTAGTTTTCTCTTGAGGCTTCTTCAGTGGCTTCCCTGGGGCTCTGCCCATTTTGTTGGCTCTTTGATTTCTGGTGGCTCTCTGTCCTTCTTCAAAATGGTTCCCTCTTAAAGAGCTCCAGTCAGCAGCCCCACCTTGAATAGATGGAGATGCATCTAAATGGAAACCATCTAATCAAAATTTACTACCCACAATTGGGTAGGTCACATCTCCATGGAAACAGTCAAAAGATACCAACCAACAATATTGAATGAGGATTAAAGGACATGTTTTTTTCTGAGGTACACAATATATTCAAACTGTCATAGGGGGCATTCAGTCAAATTCCTGCAGACTGTAAATGGAGAATTCCTGGGGCCTCTAGCAAGCACAGACCCAGAGAAGAAGCAGGATCCCTGATTGGAGCTCCATGCAGGCTCAGATAAGATAGAGAGGACCCTGGTCTTCCCATTTGCTTTGAGTTGGTTTGTTTGATAGGGGAGCTGAGCTCTGAAGGAGATCATCAGCCAAAGCAGAGGCAATTTGGAGAGTGAAAGGTGATTTTGTCTTGATTTGTTTGTTTTGATTAGCTCCTGGCATTCAAGAAAATCTTTGTCATATCACTAGTTGGATACAAACTTAAGTGACAGCCCAGGGACTAAATCCCTGAGTTAACACTTTAAAATATGAAAACATACATTGTGCAACAAAAGATTACAAGATAAAGAAATAAGAAATAATGGTCTGTCCAAAGGAACAAGATAAGAATACTGAAATTATCAACTAAGAGGATCAGGTTTTTGATTTACAAGATAGGGATTTTAAAATAATGAGCCTCTATATGCTCAAGTAGATAAAGGAAAAAGGATTAAAGGGTGTGAGAAAAACAATGATTGAACAATATGGGAATATCTCAGAGAAATCACTGGAGTTGAAGATAGCAGAAAAACAGAAATGAAAAATTCCCCAAATGGCTTGAACAGCAGATTGGAGGTGGCAGAAGAAAGAATTAGTGAACTTAAAGGCAAGGCAACTTAAATGATTCAGGCTGAGGAGCAGAAAGATAAGAGACTATAAAAGAATGAACAGAGTCTAGAAGACCCATGGGACACCATCAAGCTTGCCAATATATGCATTATTGGGGCCACAGAAGAGAAGAAAGAGAGAAAGGAGCAGAAGGAATACCAAAGAAATTATGACAGAAAACTCCCCAAATTTACTAGAGACATGAATATGCACATTCAAGAATTCCAATGAACAGTATAATTTTTTTAAAAAGAGAAACACATTCAAACATATATTGATCAAGTTGTCTAATGCCAAATACAAGGAAAGAGTTCTAAAAGCTTCAACAGAAAAACAATGAGTTAGGTACAAGGGAATCCCAATTAGATTAAGTATAGCTTTCTCATCAAAAACCGTGGAGGCAAGAAGGCTGTAAGATGAAATATTTAAAGCACTGAAAGAAAACAATTATCCACCAAAAATTTTATATTTTGGCAAGACTTTCCTTCCAAAATAAGGGAGCGATTAAGACATTCTCAGATAAACAAAAATTGAGGATTTTGTTACTGCCAGACTTGCCTTACAAGTAATACTAAAGGAAGCTGTTCAGGCTGAAAAGAAAGGATACTAGACAGATGATCAAAACAATATAAATAAATAAAGACCTTAGGTAAGGCTATCCAAATAGGTAATTACAAATGTCCATACTATTGTATTTTATTGTTTGTTTTGTAATTTTACTTCTTGCTTCATATAGGTGCTAAAATGCAAATGCATGCAAAGAATGATATATTGATGATTTTGGACATACAATAAATACACAAAGATAAAATTTGTCACAAGTGCAAATAAAGATAGGAGGGATTTGGGGTAGAGGAACAATTTATGCATATGTTATTGAAGAAAAGCGGATAACAAATAAAATGTGATTTAGGAAATCTTTTAACTCTGTGGTAACCACAAAGAAAATACATCACAAATATACTCAGAAAGAAATAAGAAGCATCTCAAAATGGTACAATACAAAAAGCCAAATAAATACAGAAGTAGGCATTGATGGGAAATTTGAGGGTCAAGAAATGTATAAGACTTACAAACACAAACTAGGAAAATGTCAATATAAAAACTGTTCACAGTCTTAAATTTAAATAAATTAAGCTCCTTAGTCAAAAAGCAGATGCTGGCAGAATGAATGACCCAACTATACGCCGTTTACAAGAGAATCACCTTAACTGAAAGGCATAGTAAGGTTGAAAACGGGAGGATGGCAAAAATATAAAAATGTAACCGAAAGAGAGCTGGGGTAGCTAGAGAGCTGGAGTAGCTATCCTAATATCAAATAAGGGCAACTTTAAGTCAATTAAAATCAATAAGGGACAAAGAGAATCACCATATACTGATAAAGGGTAAATTCAATAAGAAGACCTAACAATTATAAATATATATATATATATATATATATACACACACACATAACAGCAGAACTCAAAAATATATCAAGCAGACATTGATAGATTTGAAGGGACAAATAAATGATTATACATTTATAGTGGGAGTATTCAATACAATACACTACTTTCAGTAATGGATAAAACATCTAAACAGAAGATCAATAAGGAAATAAAAGATTGGCACACCACTCTAAACCAGCTAGACATAACAGACATATATAGAACACTTCACCTAACAACAGCACAATATACATTCTTCTGTAGGGCACATGGATCATTCTCTAGGTAGACCATAAGTTATGCTATGAAACAAGTCTCAATAAATTAAAAAATACTGAAATCATATAATATATTTTCTCCAACCATAACACAATGAAGCCAGAAATTAATAATGTAAGGAAAAATGCAAAAATTAAGAATTAAGAAGAAAAATAAGATCTCAACAAACCAATAACTAGTAGAGATTGAATTAGTAATCAAAAACCCCCAATCAAAAGAAATTCTAAGCTAGAGTCACAGGTCAATTTTACAAAATGTTCTGAGAAGAATTAACACCTATCCTAAAAGTCTTAAAAAAGAAATTGAAGAGGAGAGAATACTTCCTAACTCATTCTATAAGGTCAACAACACCCACATACAAAGTCAGATAAAGATTCCATAGGAGAATAAAACTATGGGACAAATACCCCTTATGTATATAGATGCAGAATTCCTCAACTAAATACTAACAAACCAAATCTAACAGTACCTCAAAAGAATTATTCATCATAATTAAGTAGGATTCATCTCAAGTATGCAAGAGCAGTTCAACATAAGAAAATCAATAAATGTAATAGATCACATTAACAGAGCAAAGGGGAAAATAGTTACCTCAAGTGATGCAGAAATGACGTTTGAAAACTCTAGCACACTTATTGATAAAAAGAAAAGAACGGGACTCCCTTAAAATGATAAAGGTATATATGAAAAGCCCTCAGCTAATGTCATGGTCAATGATGAAAGACTGAAAGATTTCCTTCTAAGATCAAGAGCAAGACAAGGATGCCCATTGTCACTACAGTTTTTCAACTTTTTTTTTGTATGGGCAGTCACTGGGAAATGAATGTTATTCAACATTTTAATGGGAGTTCTAGTCAGAGAAATTAGAAAAGACAAAGAAATAAAAGGCAACCAAAATAGCAAGGAAGAAATAAAACTTTCTCTATTTGTAAGTGACACAATCCTAGATATAGAAAATCCTGAAAAATCCATAGCAAAGTTACTGGAATGAATAAATGATGCAGCCAATTGGTAAGATACAAGATCAACACCCCAAAGTCTGTAGCATTTCTATATAATATTGAATAATCTGCAATAGAAATTAATAAAATAATTCCATTTACAGCTGCAACTAAATAATTATCTAGAAATAAATCTAACCAATGATGAAAAGGATTTGAATACAGAAAACTATAAGGCATTGCTAAAATAAACCAAGGAAGACCTAAATAAATGGAAAAGTTTTCCATGTTCATGGACTGGAAAACTTAATATTAAGATGCCAGTTCTACCCAAAGCAATTTACAGATTCAGTGTAATCCCAATAAAAATTTTAACAACTTACTTTGTAAAAATGAAAAAGCCAGTCATCAAATTTATATAGAAAGGGAAGGGGCCCTGCATAGTCCCTGCATAGTCAAAGCCATCTTGGAAAAAGAAGAACTCATACTTCCCTATCTGGAAACTTACACAAAATCACAATATTCAAACAGCATGGTAACAATGTAGATGAACCTTGAGGACATTATGCTGAGTGAAATTAGCCAGAAACAAAAAGACAAATACTATACGGTCTCACTAATATGAACTAATATCAATGAGGGAACTTTGAGAGTTGAGGTTAAGAACACAGGTTATCAGAAAATAGAAAGAGGGTAGAGATGGGCATTGATGCTGAAGGAGTACAGAATATGCAACAGGACTGATTGTAAAGATCCAGAAATTTGATGGTAGTGCAATGATGTGAATACATTGAATGAAGCTGATTTGTATGTTTGAGGGAGAAGGGCTAGGGGCATGTATGACACCAGAAGGAATGATTGAGGATAAAGACTGAGATGATATAATTTAGCAATGCCTAGAGTAGACAATAATAGTGATTAAATGTACAAATATAAGAGTACTCTTGCATGATGGAGAATAAATCAATGTCAGCATTGCATGGTGTTGAAAATAGGATGGTGTGTGGGTTTGAATCTGTGGTATAACCCAGAAAAGCCATGTCCTTTAATCCTCATTCATCATTGCTGTGTGGAAACTTGATTAGATTATCTCCCCAAAGATGTGACTTGCCCAATTGTGGATATTAACATTTGATTAGATGGAGTTGTGGCTCTACCCATTCCAAGTGGGTCTTGATTAGTTTGTTGGAATCCTTTAAAAGAGGAAGCATTTCAAAGAGGGAGAGAACCACAGCAGAGCCACGAGAACCATGAGAGCCGATGCAGTCAGAAACCTTTGGAGATGAAACAGAAAAACGCCCCTGGAGCAGCTTCATGAAAAAAGAAGCCCAGAGAGAAAGCTAGCAGATGTTGCTATATTCTCATGTACCTTTCCCGTTGAGAGAGAAACCCTGAATGTCATTGGCCTTCTTTCCCTGGATGCCTTAGACATTTCTAGAGCCTTGCTTTAATTGGGACATTTTTACAGCCTTAGAATTGTAAACTTGGAATTTATTAAATTCTCCCTCCCCTTTATTTTTGGCATGGGCAGGCTCTGGGACTTGAACCTGGGTCTCCGGCATGGCAGGCAAGAATTTTGCCACTGAGCCACTGTTGCCTGCCCTTAAATATCCCTTTCTTAAAAGCTGTTCCTTTTCTGGTTTATCACATTCCAGCAGCTAGCAAACTAGAACTGATGTTATACAGAAAAAAATACAGTCAATGCAACCTAGGGTCTATAGTTAATAGTAACATTGTGATATGCTTCCACTGAATGTAACAAAAGCAATACGCCAAAACTAAATGTCAATAAGCAGGGGATATGGGGTAAGGGATTCTTTGCAGAAGGGAAGGAAATGTCCTTATGTAGATTGCGATGGTAAAGGCATGGCTATATGACCATATCGGGAACCATTGATTGTTTACTTGGGTTGGATCTTATGATGTGTGAATAAAATTGTTTGAAAATGAGCAGAGAGATACAAGTGCTGGATAAAATGTGAAAAGATGGACCTAATCACTCTTGGTAGGGAAGCAGAGTGATGAAGTCCCTCTGAAGGGCAGTGTGATGATTCCACAGGGGGCTAGGGGTAGGGTTGCCATATGATCCTGCATCTCTCTTGCTATGTGTATACTTGAAGGAACTCTGAGTGGGGACACAAAATTGTACACTTGTCTTTATGGTGTTAGTGTTCATGATTTGCAATGGATGGAGGTGGACTAAGTGAACCTCGACTGAAGAATATAAGGGACAACTGTGGTGTATACATGCAATGGACTGGCTGGAGTGGCTGCAAGAAGGAATGAAGTTGTGAGGCATGCAACTGGGTGAATGAAACTTGAGGACAGTATGTTGGATGAAATGCCAGAAACAAAAAGAAAAATGTCATATGTCACTCATATGGACTAAATACAAAATATACAAAAACTTGAAGAACTGATGTCGAGTGCATGGGTTACCAGGTTACGGCTTATTGTAAAGGGTCCTAGATTGTACTATTATAGCAGTCGTATCTGTTCTGGAGTTGTAACTGTTATTTCTAATTTCTGAGATATTGAGCTATTTGTGTATAACCTGGAGATTCAAGTATTTATGTGACACCTGAGACTCAGAGTTAGAGCCCTGAAGCTGTGAAAATCAGCATTAACCCATACAGCAACTGTTAAAAAAGTTGAAAAAGTGATCAGACTTCAACTAGAGATATGAATGCAGTTGATCTGGGTAGGACTAGAGTAAACCAGAATACAAGGTAAAGGATGTTATGGGGGAAAAAAGGATGCTATGGTCTATATGGTCTATATTTGGAACCTCAATTTCTGTGTGAGACCAAAGAAAGAGATGCTTATTCAGTGCAAATTTGTATTTTTGGTAGCACAGTGTCTAATTTAACTTGTATGGTCAGTTTATTTGAACACCATAATTACATGGAATTTTGAGTAGGGAGTGAGATATTGTTGGTGTGTATAGGTCATTGTGATGCCTAGATACATCCCAGAGTAATTTGGGCAGAGAATGAAAAAGTATTTGCAAAACCCCTCTGGAGGACTATGAAGAAAGGAGGAAATATTCAACTTCCTTATCCGGGGGATTCCTGATATTCTCACAAGCATTAGGGACAACCAATTTAATAGGCTAAGCCCTTGATCTTGGGGCTCACCCTATGAAACTCATTTTTGCAAAGGAGAAGCTAAACCTACTTGTAACTATGCTTAAGAATCACCCCCAGTGGGCGGGCCACGGTAGCTCAGTGGCAGAGTTTTCGCCTGCCATGCCAGAGACCTGGGTTCATTTCCTGGTGCCTGCCCATGTTAAAATCATCATCATCATCATCATCATCATCATCATCATCATCACCTCCAGAAAACCTCTTTTGTTGCTCAAATGTGTCCTCTCTCTAACCTAACTTAGCAGGTGATATCATTGCCCTCCTCCCTGCATAGGACATAACTCCTAGGGGTGTAAATCTGCTTGGCAACATGGGACAGGACTTGTAGGGATGACCTGACATCGTGGGATCGAGAAAGACTTCCTGACCAAGGGGGATGAGAGAAATGAGAAAAAATGTAGTTTCAGTGGGTGAGATATTTCAAATAGAGTTGAAAGGTTATCCTGGAGGTTAATCTTATGGAATATATAGACATCTCTTTTTAGTTTATGTTGTATTGAAGTGGCTAGAGGGAAGTACTTAAACCATTGAACTGTATTTCAGTAGCCTTGATTCTTGAAGATGATTGTATAACTATATATCTTTTACAATGTTATAATGTGATTGTGAAAACCTGGTTTTCACAAAAGAGAAAAAGTTGCTGACACTACCTTTATCGAGACTATAGAAAGATGAGTAAAAAATAAGGGCAAAAAAAAAAAATAAATAATGGGGGGGTAAGGGGTAAAAAAGAAATTGGGTAGATTGCAATACTAGAGGTCAAAGAGAGGGAGGGGTTGGGGTATGGGTATGAGATGTATGGTCTTTCTCTTTTTATTTCTTTTTCTAAAGTGATGCAAATGTTCAAAAAATGATATGGTAATGAATACACCATGTAATGATATTTTGTGCCATTGATTGTATACTTTGGATTGCTGTATGGGTGCGTGAATGTTTTTTTTTAAAAAAACAGTATGGTAATGACACAACAACAGCCATATAGATCAATGGCATCAAACTGAGTGTTCAGAAATCAACTGTCACATTTATGACCAAATGATTTTGGACAAGGGTGCCAAGAACACTCAATGGGGAAAGAATGTTTATTTCAAATAATGGTGCTGGGAAAATGGGATGTTCATGGAAAAAGAATGAAGAAGTATCCCTACCTCACAGATATATAGAAATTAACTCAAAATGGATCATAGACCTAAATATAAGAAAAAGAACTATAAATGTTTGAGAAGAAACTATAGGGAAATATCTTCAGGACCTTGTGTTATCAATAGTTTCCTAGACTTTACAACAAAAGCACAAGTAAAAAAAAAAAGAATCAAAAATAGACAAATGGGACCACAACAAAATCAAAACTTTTGTGCATCAAAGGACTTTATCATGAAAGGAAAAAGACAACCTATTCAATGGAAGAAAATATTGACACCAACTAACTGATAAGAATATAATATCCAGAATATATAAAGAAATCCTTCAACTCAACAATGAAAAGAGAAATAACCTATTTTAAAAATGGACAAAATGCTAGAATAGACATCTTCTCCAAAGATGTGGCCCAAAATCACATGAAATGATGACAAACAACAGATTTAAATATCGTATCATTTTGTTTTATAATATCAGCTCATGGCAACCTGGCTAGAGATTGTATTTTCTAGCTGCTCTTTCATTCCTCTTTTCCTTTCTCATTATCTGGATCACAGATGTGGCAACAGTCATGCTTTGATCTTGCAGATGAGTACAACACCATGGAAAGTACAGAACAGCAGGATGGGCTGGAATACGATTTCCTTCATGACCCTGTGGAGCGATGCTTTCACAGAAGCCTACAGGGGTAGGACTGTGACATGTCTTCTCAGCTATAGCAACCAACAGCCTCCTATATGATCTCTATCTCCCATTTCCCCTTTCACCTCCTGCCATCAGAGAAAAGGAACACAGCTCTGAGCATGTTTAATAAACTTCAAAGACCAACTGCCTGTGGCAAAAGTCAATGATCCAGGTCCTAAATGATTTTTCAACCTCATCCTCAATGAACCTTTTACACTGGTGATAGTGGACCTTGTCTGATTCCAAGTATTTACTCCTACCATTTTATATTTGTTCATTTACATCCGTTGCTCTGAAATACACTTCCTCTGATCTCTTTTTTGTTGAAATTGGAGTTACCCTTCAAGGTTGAAGTGAAATGGCATCTCCCCAATGAATCTATCTATAATAAACTTTTCGAATTTAATTAATATAATTGTTTCCTTTGTACAGGTCACACACACTATTTGTAGCATCATTTTAAGACTCAACTCTTCTTGCTTTTTTTTTAATAATATTTGACCTCTTCAAGGCATATTTTTGCCAATGTGAGACCTTTACTTTGTTCATCTTTGAATGTTCAATAGACAAGAATCGCACATTTGGAATACATTTAACAATAAAATGTGCCCTAAAGTGTTACCATAAAAAAACTGTATTGCCTAAGTTTAATAATACTAAGACAATTTTAAAAACTGACTATATAATTTTACCACGATTTCATAAAATCAGAGTAGATTTTAACTCAACATTTGAAAGAATAGGGTATAAACATATTAAAAGATGAACTTTTTTGTTTGATTTTATTGGGCGGCAATAGATAGCGTTTCAACATGTAATTTTGAGGTTTTATTCTAGGTTTTATCACTAGAAAAAGGCAAGCACAACCATGACTCCGAGGAGGAAGTGATGCAGGCGTAGTGGGGCGCATCAACAGAAAGACCACACAATATCATATTGCAAGCCAATTAGGAATCTTTATTAGCTGGCTGGCGTCTGCCCTCTGTCCCCAGCCTGATTTTGTGCAGGCTTTTAAAGGTATAAACCACATCCTGGGGTTTTTGAAACAAGTAAGCAACCAAGCAGGTACAGAAGCAGAAAAGGAGAGGTTAGCTCTTTTGCAATAACAGGATGCTTGCTGAGTTTTGTGACCCTGATTTTAGCTAAGTTTTTAGCAATAGAACATTATCTCAACACTTCACATTCCCCACTGGTTTTTAATAATAGAATCAAATCATTGTTTCCTTGTTGATAGAAGGGACTTGTTGATAATGGGGCCATAAGACTAATAATTTTGCAGCTTGTACTCTTTTTCTAGTATATGCGGTGAGGCAATTTATGATACAAGAACCAGTCAGTAGCCCCAGCAGGATGAGGACTACTGGTCCTGCCACAGCGGAAAGCAGAGTTGTAAGCCACGGGGACCAGGTGAATAAACTTTCATACTAGTTGGTTTCAGTTTTTCGGCGTTCCTCCCGCTTTCATAACCTTTCACGGACTAGGGATAGATTATAACTTGGTGAGCGTTTTTCCCCATGACCCCCACCAGGGATATCAGGAGGACCCAGAGGGGTTTCTGGGAAGTCTTATCTTGAGTGGACCCTCGGTTGCTGGATGGTCCATTTTCCAGGGAGCTGGTCTAGGGCAGCCTTCCTGACCCGGGTGTGATGAATCCAGTGTCATTTTCCCGAAATTTTACGGTTGTCGGGGTTGTGAGGATTACTGGCAGGGGTCCCATCCACCAGGCCTCCAAGGTGGCTGGCTGAAGCCTTTTAATCCAGACCAGGTCTCTGGGCTGCACCTGAAATAGATCTTTGTTAGGGACAGGATTCGTTGGTCCCGGATAGGCTGCCTTCACCAGTTCCCGGGTGTGCTAGATGGCAGATTGCAGGGCCTGTAATGATTTTAGAAGAGAATGGTTATTTAATTCAGCTATTTTCTCTTTCCCCAACTTAGGAATTAGTGGGGGTGGTACTTTGGTAGCATCCTGTGTGGCTTCCTTTTTTCCACTTTGACCTTCTCTACTCAATTCTCGTCAAAGCCACTAGAGTGATATTTACTATAACTGCTTTTAATGCCTCCCTTGAACTTCCATCATACCTGTATAAAATCCATACTTCACAGGCCCCCATTGACCTAGTCTTGCTTATTTCTCCAAAATTATCTATTTTTTTCTACAAATGTTTAATCTATAGCCACACTAGCCTCCTTTTTATTCTCACTAAATGCTAGTCTTTCTTATCTTCAGATGTTTGCACCTCCTTTTCCTTCTGTCTGCTGTCCCGTGTTTACTAATCCTTCACACAGCTAGGTCCTTTTCTTCCTTCTAGGCTCTGCACAAACACCCATTCTGTCTCATGGTGACCCTCCATTTAAACCAAACACACTATGCAAATATTTTGTTTATTTATATTTCTGCATTGCTTGTTTTCTTATATTAAAACATAAACCTATAGAGTTAGAAACCTTATTTGAGAGTTTTGGCTGCTAGATTTTCAGCAATAAGAACAGTGTGTAGAACTTAGAACTCAATAAATACTTCTTTACTTGAGTAAAAGAAAAATTAACAAGTATATTGACATTTAACCAATTATTGCCTTTATGTGGTTTTAGGCAGCCTTCGTGAAAATTCTTATTAAAGCATAGTGTCTTGGTATTGCAGAATGTCTGGTAGAGTAGGACATCCAAATCCTATCCACCAGAAGTATGCGGTTCAATGCAAAGAATCCTTGACACCAGGCTGGTGAAAATGAAATATTAGGAAAAATAGATATCGTTGTAATAGGCTGAATTATGTACCTCAATTTAGACATATTCTTAATCTTAATCTATGTCTCTATGGTCATGAACCTGTTCTAAATAAGACCTCTTAAAGATGGTATTTGTAGTCAGGGTATGCCCAGCTGAAAGAGGGTGGGTCTTAAAATGGGTTGCTTGGATGCCTCATAAGGAGAAAGCCACAGGGAAAAGGAGAAAATCAGGGGAACTCATTAGAGAAAGGAGAGGACATCACCATGTGATGAGAAAGTCAAGAACCCCAAGGATTTCTGGTATGCCGATACCAGAACACCAGAGTCTTGGAGGAGAAAGCAAGCCTTGCCAGTATTTAGAGTTTGGACTTCTTCTGGCTTCAAAACTGTGAGCCAATAAATTCCATTATGTAAGCTAACCCATTGTGTGAAATTTATCATGGCAGCCTGGCAGACTGAGACAAATGTACTGATTATTATGGGCTGGGCATACAATGAGAATGTAGAAGTACATCAATCACCCACCAGCACCTCTCCTGTCCTGGTTCCATGGCAGGGCTTGCAGAAGTTGTTTCCCCTCAACATAAATCCCATGAATGTGATGTTAGTGTTCCTTGTTTTAAATAGTGCTGAAATCTCTTGAATTAGTTATGATTCAGAGGATCTCTCAGAAGTGAGATGCAACAGCCACAGCCTTTAATGGGAACTTATAAATGTATACTTTTCTATTCATTCCGCATTCCCCATACGGACAAGAGTCCGTCAAGATCAGACCACACCTCACTGGCTCATAAGCTTCCAAATAGTAGATTGTCGACACATATTGGCTGTAAGACCAGAAAGTCAGGTTTTTCTGTTTATTTTAGTTATTGCCATATCTCTTCAGCTTTGACTCTATCCCTAATGCCTGGAACATAATAGAAACTTAATAAATAATTAGTGAATGAATTGTCTTGTTTATTTCTGAATATTGAAAGACTGATGTAATTACAATAGCTCTAACTAGCCTAACTTGTTTAGGGAATCATGATCGTTGAAAAGTTAAGGCTTTCCTCTTGCAGTCTATCTTTTCCCTCACCTGGTCTACTGATAGGCCACATAAACATGAAAACCTTGTGATGTGGAAGAGTTTGACTGTTAAAAATAGGTGATTAGATGATATAAAAAGTACGACATCCTTGATGAAATAGAAGAAGCACCATCTTGTATCCTTGGCTAATTAATTCCCCACAAATCAAACTTTGAAGCCCCTGGACTTCCTGACCTACTTACTGTCACTGTTTGTTGCACCTTTTCCCTGGCAGGCTTCCGTCTGGGCTCCACGGTTCAGTCTGAAACAAAGGACATCTGGATGTGGTGTCTACCTCACCCCTCCAAGCCAAACCACACCCTTGTCCTTCTGGACACTGAGGGACTGGGGGATGTGGAAAAGGTAAGGCACAGGGTCACAGTGAAATCCTCTTTACTCTGGATCTTCTCCTGGACCTCTTCATGATCCTCCATCATTTAAATACAACTATCTGTTCATGAAATCTCAAAATGCAACTACGGAGAATAAGGCACACTTTCATCTCTTTGTATCTCAATTCTAAGTAAGTGAGGTAAGATTAGATAATGTGGCATATTAGGCAATTAAAAAAAATATGAGCAATGAAGTGAATGATTTCATCCAACTTAATAAGTCTTATTGAGCAGTTTTATTCCGGGCCCTTGGGCTTAGTATTAGAGATATTATTGAACAGGTAAAGGTCTGGCCCTCAAAGAGCCTTCAGTCAGATTGAGGAGAACACACAAATGCAGTCTGATATAATGCCATGTGATCAGTGCTTTGATATCATTGCCGGTGGGCTCCCTGGAAAGCAGAATAGCGGTGGAGACTGACTTGCAAGAAGTTTATTAGATGGATATTAGGTTGTTTATCTTTATATAAGGGCTAAAGTGAATAATCTCTCACTCTCTCACCTCATGTGAAGATTAAATTGGAAATATGTCTACATTTTTGTGAATTTCCATTTCAGTCCAAGAGGAGACATAAATTCTGTCCTTACTTTTAAAAATCATGTATCAAACACAGATAAAGTCTTGGTATCAAAAGCTATTACAATTCATCATTAGTCTGGCTTTTTCTGTTCTTGGTTACTTTTAAATAATTAGAATTTAGGAAATGGGTTCTTTCAGTAACATATTCTTTTCCAAATTCCCAAACAGAGTTGCCTAGGTTTAGATCTTAGGGTTTGCATTTTCTCAAGGACCCTCAAGCACATATGAGATTTTACTAAACTAAATTGCTGGCTTCTGCAATGATTTAGATAATACAACCTACCTTTTAGGCTCTTCATCATCCTGTACCAAAGTTTTCTTCCAAACCTTATCTCCTGTATCTCCCCTCTGTTGTGCTCCAGTTACACCTAATAACTCTGTGCTTATTGTACTCTAATTCTAGAAAAATGGAGTTTGAATTACACCGGTCTTTTTACTTGCATGATCCATTCATTTCTTCAAGTCCATATTCTACAAATTCTTTGCACCCAGCTTAAATTTTCCAGGAAGATTTCATATCACACATGTACTCTTTCTCTAACATCAGTGGCTTTTGTTCCACCCTGACAGACTTAGCATAGTTATTGGTTTTACTGTTTAGATATATTACAACATGTAAACCCTTTGTGTATACTACCATCTTTGCTGCATTTTTTTTATTGTGAAAAATAACATATATACAGAAAAGAAAGCACACCGCAGCAATTAGTTATAGAACAGATTCAGTGTTTGATATGGGTTACAGTTCCACAATTTTAGAATTTTCCTTCTAGCTTCTCCAAGAAAATGGAGACTAAAAGAACTATCAGTATAATGATTCAGCAGTCATACTAATTTGTTAAATCCTATCTTCTCTGTTATAACTCTCCCTTCTCCTTTCATCTTTCTCCCAATCTTTCGGGGTATTTGGGCTATGCCCATTCTAACTTTTTCATGTGGGAAAGGGTTGTCGATAACATGGGACAGGGAGATGGAACTAGTTGATATTTTGGAGAGGCTGGCTCCTCTGGGTTTCAGGGCCTCTCTGGCTTAGGAGCCCATCAAGTGTGAAGGTTTCTGGAAATCTTAGTACATGAAAATTTTGTAGAATCTCAGATAGAGTTCTAAGTGTTCTTTAGGGTTGGCAGGAATGGTTTTGTTTGGGAATTGGCAAACCATGGTTAATAGCAATATCTAGCTGTAACTTTCATAAGAGTAGCCTCTAGAATAGCCTCACGACTTTATTTGAACTCTCTCAGCCCCTGATACCTTATTTGTTACAATTCTTTACCCCCTTTTGGTCAGGATGGCATTGTCAATCCCACAGTGCCAGGGCCAGGCTCATCCCTGGTAGTCATATCCCACGTCGTCAGAGGGACTACTTTCACCCCTGGATGTCATGTCCCACGTGGAGGGAAGGGTAATAATGTTACTTGTAGAGTTGGGTTTAGAGAGAGAGAAGGCACATCTGAGTAAGAAAAGAGGTCCTCTGGAAGTAACTCTTAGGCATAACTATAGGTAGGCTTAGCTTTTCCACTAAATAAATAAGCTTCACAAGAGCAAGCCTCAAGATCAAGGGCTTGACCTATTTATTGACTTTGGAGACCTTAATGGTTGAGACAGTATCAGGGGTTTCCCTGTGGTAAGGTTTAATAGTTCCATATTTTTACTCTGGTCCCTCAAGTTACTTTGCCAATACTTTTAATTATCTACTCAGCATAATCTGGGATATTTCTGGGCATTACATGAAGCTATACAGAATAACAAGCTATCGTTCCAATTCTGGGCTCCAGGTGTTTGGGTTCTTTAAATGATCTATTCAGGTAGGTTGAGTTAAATTATGTGCCACAGAAAATTTAGGTTTTGGACAAAGTAAACCTCTCTTCCCTTGGTCTCATAGAGTAGGTGAAGTTCTAAAATACAGACAATGTCCTGCTTACCCCTGTACTCTGATTTGCCTTAGTCCCGATCCGGTCGGCTCCATTCTTACATCTAACGGAAACCTGATCTCTTTCAATTTCTTTAACTGTTGTTATATGTGGTAATGCTGAATTTCAGACCTGTGGAATTCCTACTCTGAGTCTTAGGTGTTACATAGGTACCCAAAGTTCCAGGGGAATATCAGATTATACATATATAGCACAGCCTCTCAAAATCTAGAATTATAACTCCAGACTAAATGTGACTGCTGTAAGAGCTTACAATCTAGGCCCCAATTCTCTTATATTTATTTTTTAAATGAGATCATAAAATATTTGCTCTTTTTTTCTGGCTTATTTTGCATTACATAATGTCCCACAGGTTCATGCACAACCTTGCATGCCTCATGACTTCATTCCTTTTGTAGCAGCACAGTATTCGATCATGTGTATACACCACAGTTCGCCATACTACTACTGCCACTGTATCCTTCAGCCACCTCCATCCATTGGGTATTCTGTATAATATCCAAAGTCAATAGTCCATGTATCACATTATTCTCACTTAGTGGTAGGATCATCAACACTCTCAATTTTAGACAATTTTCATTGCTCCAAAGAGAAAAATAAACGATGAACCCACCTTCACCAAATAGAAAATCCCCTTAACTCTTGTCCTCCCCCCCCAATTATTTACCCCTGGTATTGCTGTGATACTGTTGATGTTTTCTTATTAATCAGAGCCCATAGCACGAAACAGTAGTTTTCTCTCTATGCCACAGTATTAAAAACTCTTTGTACAAGATTCAAACACTTGAAGTAGTTCTGCAAGAACTTATTTATATTTTTAGTATTAATTGGTGGAATATATGGCTCTAAACAACCCCTTTCGATCATCCTCACCTTTAATATGGCAATATTACTTATAGACCCTCTGATGAACTGCTTTCACTTCTATCCATTCTCTTACATTTAATTCAACCTCATTGCCTACCAGTTCACACATCTCTAGCTTCTGTGTATCTCTAGTTCCCCTATATTCTGTTATAAGTCTCTGAGTTTACCTTTTATCAAGGTCATAATGGTGAAATCATATGGTATCTATCCTTTTGCATCTGGCTTATTTCAGTCAGTATTATGTCTTCGGGGTTCATCCATGTTGTCATATGCTTCAGGATGTTATATCGTCTAACTGCTATATAATATTCCATCGTATGTATATACCACATTTTGTTTATCCACTTGTCTGTTTATGGGCGCTTGGATTGTTTCCATCTTTTGGCAATTGTGAATAATGCTGCTATGAACATCGGTGTGCAAATCTCTGTTTATGTCATTGCTTTTAGCTCTTCTGGGTTATATACAGAGTAATGGTATTACACCACCAAACTATCTTCCACAGCAGCTGTACCATTCCCACCAGCAGTGCCTAAGTGTCCCAGTTTCTTTACATCCTCTCCAAAATTTATAGTTTCCTGTTTGTTTAATAACAGCCATTCTTATAGGTGTGAGGTGGTATCTCATTGTAGGCTTGATCGGTATTTCCCTTATAGCTAATGAAAGTGAGTATCTTTTCATGTGCTTTTTAGCCATCTGTATTTGTTCTTCGGAAAAATGTCTATTCATATCTTTAGCCCAGTTCATAATTGGGTTGTTTGTTCTTTTGTTGTTGAGTTGTATGATTTATTTATGTGTACTACTTATTTGATTTATTTATGTATATATTTTTCTTAATATAACATATATACAGAAAGAAAAAAGTAATAATTTTCAAAGCACACTTCAACTACTAATTACAGAACTACTGTCTTCGGCTACCATTCCGTCATCTCAGATTTTTCCTTCTGGCTGCTCCAAAACACTGGAGGCTAGAAAGAATATTAATATAGTGATTCATCAGCCATACTGGTTTGTTAAATCCCATTTTCTCTGTTATACTTCCTCCTCCTAAACTATAGGGATCTTTGGGCAAAGCCTGTTCTGTCTTTTTCATGTTAAGAGGGGGTGTCCACACTAAAGGAAAGGGCAATGTAATTAACTAATAATCCTGGAGAGGCTGGTCCCTCTGAGTTTCAGAATTTACCTGACCTAGGAACCCTCCATGAATTAGATGTTCCAGGAAGGCAATTGTAATGCATGAAACCTTTATAGAGTCTCATTTAGAGCCCTAGGTGTTCTTAAGAATCCACAGGATGAGGTTGATTGGGGTTTAGCAAACCATGGCAACTGTACTATCTAACTGAAGTATGCATAAGAGCTGCCTCCAGAATAGCCTCTTGACTCCGTTTGATCTTTCTGAGCCACTGTTGCTGCACACTTCTTTTCCCCTTTTTGGTCAGGAAAGTATTGATGGTCCCACAGTGTCAGGGCTAGACTAATCTCCGGGAGTCGTGCCCCAAGTTGTCAGGGAAATTTTCACCCTTGAATGGCTTGTACCACATAATGGAGTGGGCAGTGATTTTCCTTGCAGAGTTGGGTTGAGAGAAAGAGACTCCACATCTGAGCAACAAAGACACTTCCTGGAAGCAACTTTTGGACCTCATTATAAGTAGTCTTAGCTTCTCCCCTACAGAAATATCTCAAAATCCAGGACTTGGCCTATTTTCTTGGGAGTTCCCGGTGGTTGAAAAGCATTTGATTTTGAGGAGTTCCCACTTATCTATTTTTTCTTTTGTTGCTTGTGCTTAGGTACAAGTTTAGGTAAAGTTTAGCAAGCTACGTCCTATTACTAAATCTTGAAGATGTTTCCCTATATTTTCTTCTAAGAGTTTTTTGGTACTGGTTTTTATAATTAGGTCTTTGAGCCACTTGGTGTTATTTTTTCGATAGGGCGTAAGATAAGTGTCCTCTCTCATTCTTTTGGCTATTAATATCCGGTTCTCCCAGGTCCATTTATTGACAAGACTATTTTGTCCCAGTTCAGTGGATTTGGGGCCTTAGATTTGGATTTGGTGGTCTGTTTCCACACTCTTGATTCAATTCCACTGGTCAACAGTTCTATCATTGTGCCAGGCCAGTATTATGCTGTTTTGACCACTGTGACTTTATAAAAAGTTTCAAAATCCTTCCACTTCCTCCTTCTTTTTAAGGATATTTTTAAGTATTCAAGATCTATTTCCCTTTCAAATGAATTTTTTCTTGCATGGACAGGCACCAGGAATCGAACCCAGGTCTCCAGCGTGGCAGGCGAGAACTCTGCCTGCTGAGCTACCATAGCCTGCCCTCAAATGAATATGATAACTAACTTTTCCAGGTCTTCAACATAGATTGTTGGAATTTTGATGGCATTGCATTGAATCTGTAGAACAATTTGTGTAGAACTGACATTTTAATGATGTTTAACCTTCTTATCCACGAGCAGGGAATGAATGTCTTTCCACCTATTTAGATCTTTAATTCCTTTTAGCAATGTTAGGTAGTTTTCTGTGTACAGATCCTTTACATTCTTAAGTTTATTCCTAGATACTTGATTCTTTTAGTTGCTATTTTGAATGAATTTATTTCCTCACTTAGATCATTGCTTGTGAATAGAAACGTTATTGATTTTTGCACATTGGTTTTATATCCCGCCACCTTACTGAATTTGATTATTAGCTCCCGTAACTTTGTTGTAGATTTCTCAGGATTTTCAAAGTATAGTATCATGTCATCTGAAAATAATAAAAGTTTTACTTCTTTTCCAATGAAGATGCCTTTTATTTCATTTTCCTTCATGACAGCTCTAGCTAGAATTTCTAGTACAATGTTGAATGATAGTAGTGACAAAGGTGTCTCATTCCCAATCTCAGGGGAAAGGCTTTCAGTCTCTCCCCATTGAGTATGATGCTTGCTATGGGTTTTTCATATATGCTCTTTACCGTATTGAGGAAATTTCCTTTGATTCCAACCTTGTGGAGTGTTCCTGTCAGAAAATAATGTTGAATTTTGTCGAATATTTTTTCAACATCGGTTGAGATGAATCTGTGATTTTTCCTTTTTGATTTGTTAATGTGCTGAATTACATTAATTGATTTTCTTGCGTTGAACTACCCTTGTATTCCTGATATAAACTCCACTCGGTCATGGTGTATAATTTTTTTAATGCGTCATTGTGGTTGATTTGCTAATATTTTGTTGAGAATTTTTGCATCTATATTCATTAGGGAGGTTGGCATGCTGTTTTCTTTTCTTTTAGCATCTTTACCTGGTTTTGGTATTAGAGTTATGTTAGCTTCATAAAATGAGTTAGGCAGAGTTTGTTTTTCCTCAGTTTTTTGAAAGAGTTTGAACAAGATTGATGTTAATTCTTTTTGGAATGTTTCATAAATGACTTCTTTCCATTTAAGTTTATTTTGTCTGATCTTAGACAAAAGTATAAGCTTTTGTCTTATAGTATAGCTATAGCTTCTTCAGCTTTCATTTGGTTATAGCTTGCATGGAACATCTTGTCCCATCCTTTCACTTTCAATCTGTATCTTTGGGTCTAAGATGAGTCTCTTGAAGTAGCGTATAGATGGATAATATTTCTTAATCTATTCTGCCAATCTTTACTTTTCATTGGTAGGTTTAATCCATTAACATTCAAAGTTGTTACTGTAAAGGCATTTCTTGAATCTATCATCTTATCTTTTGGATTTTATTTGTCAGATCTATATATTCTTTTCCCTCTTTCTCTTTTTATTCTTGAAAAACCCTTACCAGTACTTCTCAGTTCTGTGTGCTCCTTCAGACCTCTCTCTCTTGTCTTTTTTCTTTTTTCAGCCAATAGAACTCTCAAGTATTTCTTGTAGGGCCAGTCTCTTGTTGACAAATTCTCTCAGCATTTGCTTGTCTTTGTAAAATTTAATCTTTCCCTCACTTTTGAAGGACAATTTGACTGGGTACAGTATTCTTGTCTGGAACTCTTTCTCTTTCAGGATCTTGAATAAATCATACCACTGCCTTCTCGCCTCCATGGTGCCAGTCGAGTAGTCTGAACTCAGGCTTAAGTAGTTTCCCTTGTATGTAGTAGATTGCTTTTCTCTTGCCACTTTCAGGATTGTCTGCTTCTTTTCAACACTTGGCAGACTGATTAGTATGTGTTAGAGTAGGCTTATTTGGGTTTATTCTATTTGTGGTTCACTGGACTTCTTTGATTTGCTTATTTATATCTTTTATAAGGGTTGGGAAGTTTTCCTCCATTATCTTCTCCACCAAACTTTCTAGCCCTTTAGACTTCTCTTCTTCTGGGACACCGATGATTCTTATATTTGTGCACTTCATGTTATCCATCATATCCCTGAGATACAATTCAGATTTTCCTCTTCTGTCTCTTCGACTATGTTGTTGTGTATCTCTGGTGTATTTTGATTTGGTCCATGATATCTTTTATCTCTGTGATATTTGCTATTTTTAAAATTTTTTTTTTCAAATTCTTCTTTATGCTCTTTTAGTATCTTCTTGATCTCCTTTATGCCATTATCCAACCCATTGAATTTATTCAGTAGAGTTGTATGAAAATCTTTGATTAGTTGTTCCAAAGTCTGTGTCTTCTCCAGTATTTTAATTTGGTCATTTTGCTGGGCTATATCTGTCTACATCTTCATATGCTTTGGGATTGTCTATTGCCTTCAAGGTATTTAATTATCTTAATAAGGTTACTTTGGAAATTGAGTTCCCTTAGTAGTCTGAGGTTTTGAATTTGTGTGATTGGCAAAGGGCAGCACTCGGGGTGTGGGGTGGAGTGTAACATCGTGATTTCCATACATGATGCAGGCTAAGCATGGGGCAGGGGCACTGTGCTGGTGCCCAAGAGTGTGAAGGTTGGGATTATGGGGGTGGGTGGTGGCTCAGGAGGCCTCGAAGCACAGGGGAGGGCACGGCGTAAGGGACATGGAAGCAGAGCACGGTGGAAGGCGAATTGAGGGGGCTGTGCAAGAGTGCAAGGTGCAAGGGGGGCAGTCTACAGAGTGTGAGGGGTTGGGGGGTTTGGGTGGGGATTGGGGTGCGGGGTTCAGTGTTCAGAAGTTGGAGTGTGTGTGGGTAGGGCATGGGTGTGTGCACACACATGGGTTGGGCTGCTGGAGTAGGGGCGTGGGATGCAGTTGCATGTGTGTGCAGGGGCAGGTGGGCTGGGACGTGGGTGTACTCATGCTTGGGTGTGGGGCACGGGGGTGAGGTGCAGGGGTCTGAGTGCAGGTGTGCAGGTTGCATTGGGGGTCTGGGGTAGGGGTGTGCATATGCACATTGTGGGGGCCAGGGGGGCACAGATTTGCACATGAGTGCCTGCAGGAGGTGGGGGTGGAGTGCAAGTTTGTACATGGGCAGGTCATGGAGGGAAGCTGGGACAGGGGTGCTTGGGGTTGAGAGGCTGGGGTGTATTTGTGTGCCTGTGTGGGATGTGGGGAGGGACTGGGGTGGGGGTACATGCATACACTGGAGGGACAGGGTACAGGGGTTGAGGGGGCAGGGTGGGAGATGCAGGGCTAAGATGCTCAGGTCCCAGTGTGTGGGGCTGAGTGCCTGGGGGGTGGAATCATGTGTGGGTGTGGCATGTTCATGGAGCACAGCTTGGCTTACTTCCGCATGCCTGCCTCTCTGTGCATTCCTCAGGGCTCTGGGCCTCCATTTGGAAAGGGGTATGTTAGACTCTATAGTAACTGGGTGATCTCCAGTTCTCTGCTTCACAATTCCACAGCTTTTTCATCCAAGTCCTCCCTGTGTAGTGTAGAAGACTCTCTCAGGTTATTTGCACCCTGGAACTGCTTTCCCAGTCATTTTTCTGTCACTTCTCTGGCTGTCCCTTGGAGCAAGAGTGAATTCAACTTGTTTTATTCTGCCATCTTCCTGGAAGTCCTGCATTTCTTTTTTTAATGTTTGCCAATTTCATGAGATAGCCATCTTGAGAATAAAAATTATCATATTTATCTTTGCTTCCCTGTAACTAAGCAAAATGGGTAACATTTAGTAATAGTCCATAAATATTTAATTTAATTGGAATTATGTGCTTAATTGTGCACACAATTGTGTTGTGTTGTTTAACACAAAAGTGTTAATTGAATATATAGTATTACTTATTATTGAACAACTAATTGCACATCAGGTGCTCTCCTTTTTTTTCTGTACATGTTGTCTCATTTCATCCTATTTAAGGTGAAAAAAAAATTTGGAAATGTATCATTAAAATCCTTTTATAGATGAGGAAATTGATGTTACAAGAATGATAAATGTAGCTTCCAAACTTGAGATATGCCTTTAATTCTGTTTTCAAGGGTGTTTTTCTTTGTTCCAACATTATACTATCTGAAATAATAAATGAAAAAATGATTGAATAAATAACTGAACAAGTTTCTGAAGAGTAGATTCCTAAATGTTTGCTCTAATGTGTTTTCTAGAGTGACCCCAAGAACGACTCGTGGATCTTTGCGCTGGCCGTGCTTCTGAGCAGCACCTTTGTCTACAATAGCGTGAGCACCAACAACAATAATGCCTTGGACCAGCTGCAGTATCCTTCCATGTTTTATTAAGGACTTCCAAGAATGGGGACCAAATCAGATTCTGATTCCTTGTGGCTCAGTTGCCTGTGTTAGAGAGAGGGGACACAGGGCAAAGAAAGTCTTTATAATAATTTTTGTAAGGGATTTGTGCGTTGGAATTTTCTTTTCCTTAGCTAAGTCCTAGCTATGTGGCAGAGCTCACAGAACTAATCAAGGCAAAGTCCTCCCCAAACCCTAGTAGAGAAGAAGATTCAACAGAGTTTGCAAATTTCTTTCCAGACTTTATTTGGGCTGTACGAGATTTCACCCTGGAACTGAAGTTAGATGATCAGCCCATCACAGAAGACGAGTACCTGGAGAATGCCTTGAAGCTGAT
The DNA here is from genome assembly GCF_023851605.1 of Tamandua tetradactyla. Taxonomy (NCBI): domain Eukaryota; kingdom Metazoa; phylum Chordata; class Mammalia; order Pilosa; family Myrmecophagidae; genus Tamandua; species Tamandua tetradactyla. Next base: position 35,386,476 of record NC_135337.1, read on the forward strand.
TCCTGGTATGGTAGAGCTTGATCAGTGTAGTGGACGGTCCAATAGGGGTTGGTGACTATTAAACGCTCTCCATCATTTCTGGGGTCCCATATTTTTTCAGGACTGGATTAAGACTCATGGAAATGGTGACTGGAAGTTAGGTAGTTATTTCTTGATAAACTTACCCAGGAAAAGTAGGAGTTAATATGGAATGAAATTATTCAAAATCAATTTGCAACTTAGATAAGTTGTACCTTAGTATTCACATTACATTGGATGTTGAAGTTTTCCAAAGACCAACTTGTGTTGCTTATCACACTACCCCTTTTAAGTGTTTTGGAAAACAACTACCTAAATAATATGTGTAATCACAATAAAACATGTTTCACTCAGTTATTTATTCTCAAGGAGAGATAATAGCAGACTCATGCTTGGATGGTTACATCTTCTTCAAAAGTGATCTTACATACTGGATAGACCTGAAGATCTATTTCTAGTATATACTTCTATAATATTGCTAATGTCATAGAAGAAACTGCACTGTTTTACCTTTATTATTGATTAGAGCTGTTGTAGGTTTACAGAAAAATCATGCATAAAAGGTGGTTCCGGATGCCCCCACTCACACTCAGCTGGCTCTGTTATTAACAATTTGAATTAGTGTGGTACTTTTGTTAAATTGATGAATCAGTATAAATCAGTATAAAGTAACTATACTTTATAGTTCACTATTCATATTATTGTGACCTATTTTTTTATTTTTATTCTTATAACATGTATGCACCCTAAAATTTCCCGTTTTAACTATATTCAAGTATAAAAATCAGTGATAATTATATTAACATTGTTGTGCCACTATCACCATCATCCATTAAAAAAACTTTTCCATTACCCAGAACAGAAACTTCATAGCAATTGAAGACTAAATTGCTAATTTATCCCATTATGGGATATCCCACAAGCATTTAGGAATTTGCTAATTTATCCCACTATGTCCCCTGCTAACAGTATTCTGTCTTCTGACTCTATGATTTTTCTTTTTTTTAATTCTTTCATATCAGTGAAATCATCCAAAATTTGTCATTCTGTGTCTGGCTTATCTCCTTCAACATGAAGTATTCAACTTTGCTCCATATTGTCACATATATCAGAGCTTCTTTCTTATTTACAGATGAATAATATTCCACTTTGCATGCATACAAAATTTTGATTGTCTATTCATCTGTGAATGACCACGTGAGTTGCTTGCATCTTTTTGGCTATTGTAAATAATGGTGCTATGAACACTGCTGTGCAAATATCTGTTCAAGTCCCTCTTTCAGTTCCTCTAGATGTTGCCTGAAAGTGAGATTGCAGGGTCACGTTGTAATTCTCTATTTAGCTTCCTGAGGCACTGCCAAACTGTTTTCCAGAGTGGCTGCAGCATTTTATATGCCCAACAAAATGATCAAGTGTTCCTGTTTCTCCACATTCTCTCTCTCCAACACTTGTAATTTTTCTGTTTTTTTTTTTAGTGGGTGTGATATGGCATCTCATTTTGGTATTCATTTTCATTCCCCAGTGACTCATAATGTTAAACATCTCTTCATGTACTTTTTGGGCATATGCATGTGTGCTGGTTTGAATCTGTGTGTACTGCAGAAAAGCCTTGTTCTTTAATCCTCATTCAATATTGCTGGGTGGGATCATTTTTATTGTTTCCATGGAGATGTGGCACTCAGTTGTGGGTGGTAACTTTTGATTAGATGGGTTCCATGGAGATGTGTCTCCACCCATTCAAGGTGGGGTTGCTTACTGGAGCCCTTTAAGAGGGAACCATTTTGGAAAAAGCTTAGAGCCAACAGAGCTCACACAGCCAGAGACATTTGGAGATCCAGAAGGAAAATGCTCCTGGGGAAGCCTTATGACTTGAGAAGAGAAAGCTAGCAGACATCACCATGTGCCCTTGCAGCTGAGAGAAAACTCACGAACTTCATCGGCCCATTTTTGGAGTTAAGGTATCTTTCTCTAGATGCCTTAACTTGGACATTTTCAGAGCCTTAGAATTGTAGACTCGCAATTTAATAAATTCCGTTTTTAAAAGCCATTACATTTCTGGTATATTGCATTCTGGCAACTTACAAACTAAAAACAGTATGCATTCTTTGAATAAATGTCTATTCAAGCCTTTTGGCCATTTTTAAATTGGGTTTTCTGTCCTCTTGTTTTGAGATGTAGGACTTCTTTTACATTATGGATATTAAATGCCTGTTGAATAGCTAGTTTTTTGAAATAATTTCTCCAAATTTGTAATTAACATCTTTTGCTAAGGCTACTTCAGTGACATACCTACTTCAGGATGAGACTTAATCTTATTACTGGAGTCCGTTATGAATGAAATGAATACAGAGAGAAAGAGAAATCCACAGATAGAATCAAGAATCAAAAAAGCAGTGAAACCTAGAAGAGAAGAAAGAGACCAGAAAATGCCTTCATGTGTCTTGTCATGTGGCAAAGGAGACAGGATTGTTTGCAGCCAGTCTTCAAGAAGAAAGCCTTGCCTTGATGATGGCTTGAGATGGACAAATTCTCAGCCTCAACTGCAAGCTAATAAATTCCCATTGTTTAAGCTAACACATTTCAAGCTATCTGCTTTAAGCGGCCTAGGAAACCAAGCAGGTTTTGGTACCAGGAGAGTTGGGGGCTATCATTGAAAATACCAAAAACTTGAGAATAGCTTTGGAATTGGGGGATGGGTATAGGTGAGAAGAATTGTGAGGCACTTGATAGAAAAGACTGAGATTGTTTTGCAGAGACTGTTAGTAGAAATATGGATGCTAAAGTTACTTCAAGTGAGGCCTTAGACAGAAATGATGGAATGTGTTATTGGAAACTGGAAGAAAGATGACCCTTGTTTGAAAATGCCAGAGAATTCGGCAAAATTGAGTTCTGATGTTGGATGGAAGGCAGAATTTGAAAGTGATGAGATTGGATATTTTATTGAGGACTTTTCCAAGCTAAAAATAAAAAATGCAGCTTCATTTCTCCTTGAAACATTGTAAAATGTGAGAGGAAAGGGATAAGAGCAGGACTGAGCTCCATGTCACAAAGAAACAAGAATTTGATGGTTTGGAAAATTCTGAGCTTTTTGAAACTGAGTCCTCAAAGAAAAGTTCTCCACGTGAGGGATTAACTGAACACGGAACCAGTCAACCATTTCAGTACAAGTCAGGACTGGAAATGCAGTTAATCCAGAAAGATTTGTGGAAAGTGCTTTCATCTCATGATTTGGACCTCTGTACACTACATGCAAAACTGACAAGTTTTTTTGTGTGAGATCTGTGTGAATGGAACCACTGCCAGCCTGGACTAAAAGAGACAGGAAAGGGACAGTTGAAGGAAAAATCACTTCAAGAACAGAACCATGGAAGCTGAGGTCTTGACTAAAGATATCTTCTTGGAGTCAAGAGAGAACGTCCTTCTGTATGTGTAAATAGGGTTAGCCTATCCCAGAACTTGGAGAGGGTGGGCCTTCCTCCCTGTTGTTCAGGAAGAGTGCTTAACACCCCGGTGTTCTCAGAGTTTGGAGCAGGATTGCTGTTAATTCTTGTTGGAATGCTTGGTAAAATTCACCAGTGAGGTCATACGTTGCTGAGCTTTCCTTTTCTGGGTATTTTTTGATTTCTTGTTACTAGTCTGTTGAGATCTTCTATTTTTTCTCAAGTCAAGTGTAAGTAGTTTTTTTGTTTTAGGAATTTGTTTAATCTAGGTTATCTAATTTGTAGGCATGCAGTTGTTTATATTACCCTCATAATCTCTTTTGTTTCTGTGGGGTCAGTAGTAATGCTCCTCTGTTCATCTCTTATCTGAGTTTACTTATGTGTCTTCTCTCTCTCTCTCTGGTTTTTCTTTTCATTATTTTTTACCAGGCCAGGTTAAAGTGTGTCAATTTTATTGATCTTTTCAAAGAACTGATATTTCTTTCAGTTCAATGATGCTGAAAGAAATCAACAATGTTGATTTCAATCCTGAAATCATGTTCCTATTAGTTATTTATCCTCTATTTCATTTGTCTCTGCTCTAATCTTTATTCCTTCCTTCTGCTCACTTTGGTTTAGTTTACTCTACTTTTTCTATATCCCAAATCGTGAAATGAGGTCTCTGATTTGAGAGCTTTCTCCATTTTCTATATGCACTGAAAGCTATAAATTTCCCTATGAGCATTGTCTTTATCATATCCCATAAGTTTTGGTATGTTACGCTTTCATTTTCATTCACCTCAAGCTCTTTCTTAGTTTCCCTTGTGATTTCCTCTTTAATCTATTGGTTTTTAAAGAGAACATTGTTTAATTGCTACATATTTGTGAATTTTCCAGTTCTTCCCATGTTATTGATTTTTAACTTCATTCCTTTGTGGTCAGAGATGATACATTATATAATTTAAAATGTATTCAGACTTGCTTTATGATTTAATATATGGTGTATCCTGGAGAATGATCCTTGTGCACTCAAGAAAAATGTGTATTCTGATGCTGTTGATTCTAGTGTCCTATATATGTCTATTAGGTCTGGTTGGTATCACATTTTTCAAGTCTCTATTTTCTTATTGATCATCTTTCTAGATGTTCTACCCACTAATGAAAATGGTGCATTCAAGTCTCTTATTAATGTAGAACCAATTTTCTCCCTTCAGATATGTCAATAGTTGTTTCATATATTTTAAGACTCTACTGTTATGTACTTTTTTTTTCCCCACATGGGCAAGCACCAGGAACTGAACCCGGGTCTCTGGCATGGCAAGTGAGAATTCTGCCACTGAACCACCATTGCACCACCCCCCTCACCCTCATTTTTGAAAGACACAGTTTTGCCTAATATAAAATTCTTGGTTAGCAATTGTTTTCTTTTAGCACTTCAGATATTTCATCCCACTGCCTTTTTGCTTCCATGGTTTGTCTTTGTCTTTTGACAATTGGACTCCTTTGTGTCTGGGCATGGCTTTATTTAAGTTTATCCTTTTTGGGTCATTGGGCTGCTTGCATATGCATATTCTTGTCTTTCATTAAATTTGGGAAGTTTTCTGCCATTATTTATTTGCATATTCTTTCTGCCCCTTTCCCTCTTTCTTCTCCTTCTGGAACTCCCCTTAGTATTCTTTATGATAACCTAGAGGTCTCAAACGCTCAGTTCACATTTTCCACTCTTTTTCTTTCTGCTCCTCAGGATGAATCGTTCAATTTTCTGTCTCTTTTACTTCACTGATTCTTTCTTCTGTCAGTTCCAATAGGCTGTTGAACCCCTCTAGGGAATTTTTCATTTCTGTTATGGTTATCTTCAACTCCAGTATTTCTTCTTTTTTTTTTTTTTTTTTTTTTTTTTTTTTTTTAATAGAAAGAAAAAAAACAAAAAAAACAAAAACAAAAAACCTATACCTCACATGCAGCTTCATTCAGTGTTTTAACATAATTGCATTACAATTGGGTAGTATTGTGCTGTCCATTTCTGAGTTTTTATATCCAGTCCCGTTGTACAGTCTGTATCCCTTCATCTCCAATTATCCCTTCTCTTTTTTTTTTTTTTTAATTAACGGAAAAAAAGAAATTAACCCAACATTTAGAGATCATACCATTCTACACATGCAATCATTAATTCTTAACATCATCACATAGATGCATGATCATCATTTCTTAGTACATTTGCATTGGTTTAGAAGAACTAGCAACATAACCGAAAAAGATATAGAATGTTAATAAGGAGAAAAAAATAAAAGTAATAATAGTAAAATCAAAACAAAACAACACAAAACAAAACAAAAACCTATAGCTCAGATGCAGCTTCATTCAGTGTTTTAACATGATTACTTTACAATTAGGTATTATTGTGCTGTCCATTTTTGAGTTTTTGTATCTAGTCCTGTTGCACAGTCTGTATCCCTTCAGCTTCAATTACCCATTGTCTTACCCTGTTTCTAACTCCAGCTGAACTCTGTTACCAATGACATATTTCAAGTTTATTCTCGAATGTCCGTTCACATCAGTGGGACCATACAGTATTTGTCCTTTAGTTTTTGGCTGGATTCACTCAGCATAATATTCTCTAGGTCCATCCATGTTATTACATGGTTCATAAGTTTATCTTGTCTTAAGGCTGCATAATATTCCATCGTATGTATATACCACAGTTTGTTTAGCCACTCTTCTGTTGATGGAGATTTTGGCTGTTTCCATCTCTTTGCAATTGTAAATAATGCTGCTATAAACATTGGTGTGCAAATGTCCGTTTGTGTCTTTGCCCTTAAGTCCTTTGAGTAGATACCTAGCAATGGTATTGCTGGGTCGTATGGCAGTTCTATATTCAGCTTTTTGAGAAACCGCCAAACTGCCTTCCACAGTGGTTGCACCCTTTGACATTCCCACCAACAGTGGATAAGTGTGCCTCTTTCTCCGCATCCTCTCCAGCACTTGTCATTTTCTGTTTTGTTGATAATGGCCATTCTGGTGGGTGTGAGATGATATCTCATTGTGGTTTTGATTTGCATTTCTCTAATGGCCAGGGACATTGAGCATCTCTTCATGTGCCTCTTGGCCATCCGTATTTCCTCTTCTGAGAGGTGTCTGTTCAAGTCTTTTTCCCATTTTGTAATTGGGTTGGCTGTCTTTTTGTTGTTGAGATGAACAATCTCTTTATAAATTCTGGATACTAGACCTTTATCTGATATATCATTTCCAAATATTGTCTCCCATTGTGAAGGCTGTCTTTCTACTTTCTTGATGAAGTTCTTTGATGCACAAAAGTGTTTAATTTTGAGGAGTTCCCATTTATTTATTTCCTTCTTCAGTGCTCTTGCTTTAGGTTTAAGGTCCATAAAACCGCCTCCAATTGTAAGATCCATAAGATATCTCCCAACATTTTCCTCTAACTGTTTTATGGTCTTAGACCTAATGTTTAGATCTTTGATCCATTTTGAGTTAACTTTTGTATAGGGTGTGAGAGATGGGTCTTCTTTCATTCTTTTGCATATGGATATCCAGTTCTCTAGGCACCATTTATTGAAGAGACTGCTCTGTCCCAGGTGAGTTGGCTTGACTGCCTTATCAAAGATCAAATGTCCATAGATGAGAGGGTCTATATCTGAGCACTCTATTCGATTCCATTGGTCGATATATCTATCTTTATGCCAATACCATGCTGTTTTGACCACTGTGGCTTCATAATATGCCTTAAAGTCAGGCAGCGTGAGACCTCCAGCTTCGTTTTTTTTCCTCAAGATGTTTTTAGCAATTCGGGGCACCCTGCCCTTCCAGATAAATTTGCTTATTGGTTTTTCTATTTCTGAAAAATAAGTTGTTGGGATTTTGATTGGTATTGCATTGAATCTGTAAATCAATTTAGGTAGGATTGACATCTTAACTATATTTAGTCTTCCAATCCATGAACACGGTATGCCCTTCCATCTATTTAGGTCTTCTGTGATTTCTTTTAGCAGTTTTTTGTAGTTTTCTTTATATAGGTTTTTTGTCTCTTTAGTTAAATTTATTCCTAGGTATTTTATTCTTTTAGTTGCAATTGTAAATGGGATTCGTTTCTTGATTTCCCCCTCAGCTTGTTCATTACTAGTGTATAGAAATGCTACAGATTTTTGAATGTTGATCTTGTAACCTGCTACTTTGCTGTACTCATTTATTAGCTCTAGTAGTTTTGTTGTGGATTTTTCCGGGTTTTTGACATATAGTATCATATCGTCTGCAAACAGTGATAGTTTTACTTCTTCCTTTCCAATTTTGATGCCTTGTATTTCTTTTTCTTGTCTAATTGCTCTGGCTAGAACCTCCAACACAATGTTGAATAATAGTGGTGATAGTGGACATCCTTGTCTTGTTCCTGATCTTAGGGGGAAAGTTTTCAATTTTTCCCCATTGAGGATGATATTAGCTGTGGGTTTTTCATATATTCCCTCTATCATTTTAAGGAAGTTCCCTTGTATTCCTATCTTTTGAAGTGTTTTCAACAGGAAAGGATGTTGAATCTTGTCGAATGCCTTCTCTGCATCAATTGAGATGATCATGTGATTTTTCTGCTTTGATTTGTTGATATGGTGTATTACATTAATTGATTTTCTTATGTTGAACCAGCCTTGCATACCTGGGATGAATCCTACTTGGTCATGATGTATAATTCTTTTAATGTGCTGTTGGATACGATTTGCTAGAATTTTATTGAGGATTTTTGCATCTGTATTCATTAGAGAGATTGGTCTGTAGTTTTCTTTTTTTGTAATATCTTTACCTGGTTTTGGTATGAGGGTGATGTTGGCTTCATAGAATGAATTAGGTAGTTTTCCCTCCACTTCGATTTTTTTGAAGAGTTTGAAGAGAATTGGTACTAATTCTTTCTGGAACGTTTGGTAGAATTCACATGTGAAGCCATCTGGTCCTGGACTTTTCTTTTTAGGAAGCTTTTGAATGACTAATTCAATTTCTTTACTTGTGATTGGTTTGTTGAGGTCATCTATGTCTTCTTGAGTCAAAGTTGGTTGTTCATGTCTTTCCAGGAACCCGTCCATTTCCTCTAAATTGTTGTATTTATTAGCGTAAAGTTGTTCATAGTATCCTGTTATTACCTCCTTTATTTCTGTGAGGTCAGTAGTTATGTCTCCTCTTCCATTTCTGATCTTATTTATTTGCATCCTCCCTCTTCTTCTTTTTGTCAATCTTGCTAAGGGCCCATCAATCTTATTGATTTTCTCATAGAACCAACTTCTGGCCTTATTGATATTCTCTATTGTTTTCATGTTTTCAATTTCATTTATTTGTGCTCTAATCTTTGTTATTTCTTTCCTTTTGCTTGCTTTGGGGTTAGCTTGCTGTTCTTTCTCCAGTTCTTCCAAATGGATAGTTAATTCCTGAATTTTTGCCTTTTCTTCTTTTCTGATATAGGCATTTAGAGCAATAAATTTCCCTCTTAGCACTGCCTTTGCTGCGTCCCATAAGTTTTGATATGTTGTGTTTTCATTTTCATTCGCCTCGAGGTATTTGCTAATTTCCCTTGCAATTTCTTCTTTGACCCAGTCGTTGTTTAGGAGTGTGTTGTTGAGCCTCCACGTATTTGTGAATTTTCTGGCACTCTGCCTATTATTGATTTCCAACATCATTCCTTTATGGTCCGAGAAAGTGTTGTGTAAGATTTCAATCTTTTTAAATTTGTTAAGACTTGCTTTGTGACCCAGCATATGGTCTATCTTTGAGAATGATCCATGAGCACTTGAGAAAAAGGTGTATCCTGCTGTTGTGGGATGTAATGTCCTATAAATGTCTATTAAGTCTAGTTCATTTATAGTAATATTCAGATTCTCTATTTCTTTGTTGATCCTCTGTCTAGATGTTCTGTCCCTTGATGAGAGTGGTGAGTTGAAGTCTCCAACTATTATGGTATATGAGTCTATTTCCCTTTTCAATGTTTGCAGTATATTCCTCACGTATTTTGGGGCATTCTGATTCGGTGCGTAAATATTTATGATTGTTATGTCTTCTTGTTTAATTGTTCCTTTTATTAGTATATAGTGTCCTTCTTTGTCTCTTTTAACTGTTTTACATTTGAAGTCTAATTTGTTGGATATTAGTATAGCCACTCCTGCTCTTTTCTGGTTGTTATTTGCATGAAATATCTTTTCCCAACCTTTCACTTTCAACCTATGTTTATCTTTGGGTCTAAGATGTGTTTCCTGTAGACAGCATATAGAAGGATCCTGTTTTTTAATCCATTCTGCCAATCTATGTCTTTTGATTGGGGAATTCAGTCCATTGACATTTAGTGTTATTACTGTTTGGATAATATTTTCCTCTAACATTTTGCCTTTTGTATTATATATATCATATCTGATTTTCCTTCTTTCTACACTCTTTTCCATATCTCTCTCTTCTGTCTTTTTGTATCTGACTCTAGTGCTCCCTTTAGTATTTCTTGCAGAGCTGGTCTCTTGGTCACAAATTCTTTCAGTGACTTTTTGTCTGAGAATGTTTTAATTTCTCCCTCATTTTTGAAGGATAATTTTGCTGGATATAGGAGTCTTGGTTGGCAGTTTTTCTCTTTTAGTATTTTAAATATATCATCCCACTGTCTTCTAGCTTCCATGGTTTCTGCTGAGAAATCTACACAAAATCTTATTGGGTTTCCCTTGTATGTAATGGATTGTTTTTCTCTTGCTGCTTTCAAGATCTTCTCTTTCTCTTTGACCTCTGACATTCTAACTAGTAAGTGTCTTGGAGAACGCCTATTTGGGTCTAATCTCTTTGGGGTGCGCTGCACTTCTTGGATCTGTAATTTTAGGTCTTTCATAAGAGTTGGGAAATTTTCAGTGATAATTTCTTCCATTAGTTTTTCTCCTCCTTTTCCCTTCTCTTCTCCTTCTGGGACACCCACAACACGTATATTTGTGCGCTTCATATTGTCCTTGAGTTCCCTGATACCCTGTTCAAATTTTTCCATTCTTTTCCCTATAGTTTCTGTTTCTTTTTGGAATTCAGATGTTCCATCCTCCAATTCACTAATTCTATCTTCTGTCTCTTTAAATCTATCATTGTAGCTATCCATTATTTTTTCTATGTTTGCTACTTTATCCTTCACTTCCATAAGTTCTGCGATTTGTTTTTTCAGTTTTTCTATTTCTTCTTTATGTTCAGCCCATGTCCTCTTCATGTCCTCCCTCAATTTATCGATTTCATTTTTGAAGAGGTTTTCCATTTCTGTTCGTATATTCAGCATTAGTTGTCTCAGCTCTTGTGTCTCATTTGAGCTATTGGTTTGTTCCTTTGACTGAGCCATATTCTCAATCTTTTGAGCGTGGACAGTTATCTTCTGCTGCTGGCGTCTGGGCATTTATTCAGATTTCTCTTGGTGTTGGACCCAGCAAGGTTGTAATATTTTTCTGTGAAATCTCTGGGTTCTGTTTTTCTTATCCTGCCCAGTAGGTGGCGCTCGTGGCACCCGTTTGTCTGCGGGTCCCACCAGTAAAAGGTGCTGTGGGACCTTAAACTTTGGAAAACTCTCGCCGTCCTGGGGGTTCGCTAGCCGAACGGCTTGAGCCGGCCCGGGGTCCGAACTCAGGGAGGGTTGCTGGTCGCAGCAGCCAGGGAAAGAGCCCGTCCGAATTTCCTAGTCGGCCCTGGGCAACAAGCGTGGCGGGAGGGCGCCAGCGGCAGCGGCCCACCCGAGAGAGTGCACGTTCCCCGGGAGTCACGGGTTTGGAAGGGGCCTCCCCCACCCGTCACCGTTCTCCGCGGCCTGGGGGTTTCCGATCCAATTCTCTCAGTTGGTCCGGGGGCTGCGCGTGGTGTGGGCGCCAGCCGTCTTTGTTTCAGGGGACCGCCTCTCCAATTCTCCCAGCCGGCCCGGGAAGGGGGAAGGGAGTAACTCCGGCCGCTTGCCACCCCGCCCGGTAAGGCCCGCGCGCGCCTCGGCGATCTCACCCGAGCTGCTTCTCTCAGCCAGCCAGCCGTTCCAGGATGGGGTACGCTGTCTTTTTTTATCTCTGTTGTGGCTTTGGGCGCTTTCTGTATCGTTTCTACTCCCCTAGTAGGTGTCCTGGAGAAGAAACTAAGATCCGCGCGTCTTACTAAGCCGCCATCTTCCAGGAAGTCCTGAGATTTTTTTTTTAATGGTAGAGGGGGCTGCAGCGAAGAAGGGAGGCTAATCTTCTGGGTGGAACCCCAGAGAGGCGCCAGTTCAGTGACCGTCGTACGAGGAAGGTCAGTAGTGAGAAGTGGGACTGAAAACATCTGCCAGCTGTCTTCGCAGTAGCAGTGCCGACTGCAGCTCCGTCATCCTCCCAGCCAAGGGCCCGGGCTGGCGCCGGGACTTCCGAAGGACTGGAGGCAGGCTCCGGGGGCGGCTGAAGCTGGGTGTGCTGAGGAACCCGGGACCCCAAGACCCGAGCGCCGAAGTCGAGAAAGGCCGGCCCAGTATTTCTTCTTGATACTTTTTTAATATGATTATCACACTGTTCATTCATTATTTTTCTGATATCATTTTGTTCTTTTCCCCTGTTTCCCTTTATCTCCCCGAGCACGTTGAGTATCATGTTGTAAAAGTTTTTGCCCTGATATCTAAAGTCCAAACTCTTTCAATGATGGTTTCTGTGTTTTTATCTTGTTCCTTTGGATGGGCCATAATTTCCTGTTTATTTGATTTGTGTATCATCCTTGAACAAGGGCCACTATATAGTTTCAATTTTAGTATATGTGCTGCTGAAGCAGCACCATAGTATTTTAAAGTATTAACTCTTGGATTTAGCTCCCTGAGCTGTCTGTTTCTTAACTTTATATCCAGATGTACTGGTTTGAAGATACGTACCCCAGAAGAGCCATATTCTTTTTCCTAATCCAATCTCATTGGGGCAGACCTATTGTTTAGGGTAAAAACTTTGAATAGTTTTCATGGAGATGTGATACAGCCAATTGTGGGTTGGACCTTTTGATTAGATGGAGATGTGACCCTGTCCATTCAAGGTGGATCTTACTTAGTTTATTGAGGTCCTTAAAAGAGCCAACACGGGGAAATATTTAGAAGAAAGTTTAAATGCAGATGCAGACACACATATTTGGAAAAGCAGAAACCCCAGGAGATTCCAGGAGCTGAGAGAGCTGACAGAACATAGACAGGAACCAGAAGTGACATAGACATTTGGAGACTCCTGGTGTGCTGACAAGGAAGAGATACCTAGTCATGGACGTTTGTAGATTCAGCAATGAACAGACATCTTCATCTGCCTTCCCATGAGATGCTAAGCAAGCCAGAAGCCAGAAGCCAGAATGATCCACAGGGCTGAGAAAGCCATTTGATACCAGAAGCTGGGAGAGTACGCAGATGCCAGCCACGTGGCTTCCCATGTGACAGACATCGGCCTTTCTGCAGAGTCAAGGTATCTTTCTCTGGATGCCTTACTTTGGATATTTTTGTGACCTTAGAGCTGTAAACATGTAGCTTAATAAATCACCTTTATAAAAGCGATTCCATTTCTGGTATATTGCATTCTGGCAGCATTCACAAACTGAAAAATATGACAGATATTTCCTTGAGTGCCAATAGCTAACAAAAACAAATTAATGCAAAAAGCACCTTTAAGTCTTTTCAAATTGGCTCTGCATTGGCTGGTGCTGTCTTTCAGAGTTGCCTTCCTATCAAAAAGCTCAGCCCAAGTCAAATATGAAGTGCAGGATCCTTCCTCCTTTTCCGAGTCTGTGTCTTGTTCTGGGCTTGGGCTTGCTCATGGTATTAAGAATTCATCTATTTACAGGAATGCAAATACCTCTTCTACTCTCTCTAAAATAGACTTTCTCCCCCTCTGCATGGTGCTTTATTTTATGACTTAAAGCAGGTCATGTTTGCCCCAGTCCACTCTGACTTAATTGTTTCTTACAATGCTTCAGCTGTCTGTAAGCTGCTTCTGTCTACAGGAAAGTTCTGGGAGGTCAAGTCAGAGATGAGTTTCCTGGTTCAGTCTTTCATGTTAACACAAAATACGTTGGGACTAACATACAGGCAACCTAGTGTACACATAATGCTTAAGGGTTGTTCTAGATTTCTTTGGGAGAGGCCCAAGGATTCATACTGTGAGCACAGCCAGGCAATACACCAGGCCAGGGAGTGGGTGGAGGGGCCAGCAAGAGCATCACAAGCTTCTCCTACCATTTTTAAAGCTGTGTTTTCTTGCCCATTTACTACAACCCTTTGAATATTTTCCATAGTTTTGAGAAACATGACTCTTCTAGTTTCTGCCGATTGTTCCAATCTGATATACTAGAAGTCTGATTACATTCATTTTTAAGGGCTGTGAGTGGGTTTAAGGAAAAGTACTGGACGATAGAGATGGTTCACCTGGATGGGGTCAGTGATTTACTGAGGTTGTACTTAGGTTGGTTTGGTTTGAGATGGGTGAGGGATTTACTGGAGTGATTAGGATCACTTGGCTCAGTACATCTTCTTTTGTGGTAATTAGGCCACCTGGAAGACACACAACTGCACATTTAAGAGATTTTCATGCTCCTGTGTAGCTAGGGTGAGAGAGAGGGAATAGAGAAAGGTCGGAGAGAGTTTGTTGTTTAGAATAGTTAGGGTCTGAAGTTGTGTCTTTTTCCTTTTCTTCTTTAGTCCGAATTAAGTTTAATACCACAATCGATTGAGTCACATCTCTGTGGAGATAATCAAATTCCCAAACTACACTACTGAATAGGGATTAGAAGAAGCTGGTACTTCCACGAGATTGATTAGATTTAAGGCACAGTTTTTCTAGGGTACATAAATATTTTCAAACCAGCACAGTCACTATCTACCAAATCTTTCATTGTACTTTCCTATTTCCTTTAAGTGGGTTGCTGATAAAATCAATGAGCTTCTAAAGTAGTGGTGAGTTGTTCAAATTGCATGTGGGTAGTGCTTAGTCTTCAGATGTTTCTATTGAAAAATACCTTGTAGTGTGGGAATTCTTGTTTGTATTGCTGAAAAAATTTTTCATTAGTTGAACAAAGGGTCATCTGTCCTATGCTAATCATTGTTCCAATATCCTTGTTTATATCTTCTCTTCACTTTGGTCTGACAGCTTACTTCTAGCATGGGTGAGGATAGACCAGAAACTGATATTGACCATTAATTCATTCATGATTTGATAACATCAAATAATCTAGGCATCATGCTTCATTCTGAGATTACCAGCATAGGTGTCTGTACCTGAGGCAAACGTTTCTCAATAGTTCTCTCCAGAGAGATTCACTAATATAAGCTTGATCTATCATAAGTTATTCAATGAATATATTATAGGAGGTCCTTAAGTGTAGCAAACTTCAAATGTTGAAAATCCCTAGTCAGAAAAATCTTCAACTGTCTTGGTCCAAGATTGTGCTTACTCTAACCTCTATTTTTCCTTTTCCTTAGGCGAGAATCCCAATGTTAAGAATTCCAACCAATCTCGAGAGTGCATCAAGCAGTTTTTTCCAAAAAGGAAGTGTTTTGTCTTTGACCGGCCAAAATATGAAAAAGAGCTCCTAGCCCATCTTGAATATGTCTTAGAAAACCAACTGGATCCTAAATTTCAGGAACAATCAAATAATTTCTGTTCGTATATCTTTACCCACGCAAGGACTAAGACGCTCAGTGGGGGAGTCAAGTTCACCGGAAATCGTGAGTTTCCTTTTACAAGATCGTATATTGTGTGGTCTAACATGTAGCAGGTGTCAAATATTTAATTATAATACATTTTCCTCCATGTTTTGTATCATTTTATATGTGAAAGTTTATGTAGAATATTCAAAACCTTAAGAGAAATGTGTGTAATTTTGTAATTATCTCACTTCATGGGGTTGACAAATTCCTCTCCAGAACACCAGATATTTTCATTGATGCCTTGGGCTCACATACATGAGGCACCCCATCATTGATTGCAAAATCACTAGCTATTACAAAAATAGAAACATTGCTTTCTCAGAGAAATTTTATTTGAGAAGTTTTCTTCTCTGAGTTTAAAGCAGTCCAAAATAAGTACTAGCTTTGAGTCCCTTCAAAACTTAAGAACTAGAAATAAATACTGCCTAAATTATCCTGCCTCACCTATTTAGCTGTATAGTCCGTTTTCATCTGAATTTGAGTTAAGTGAAATCATCTTTCCCTGACACCCCTGGTTATGTTAGATGAGGATTGTTATTTAATTTTTTTCTTATTTTTTTAAGAAACAGGAAAGGGAACATGATCATAGAAAACGAAGGTGATAATAGTAGAAATATGTAAGGGTGTGTGTAAGTGTGTGTGAGGTTTTAGATTCTTAATCTCAGAATGTTGGATCCTGTTGAGTGAGAACCTGATATTTATCCCTAAATTTACTGCCTCATTCAGGGCTAGGCACTCTGGTGGTGACCTACGTGGATGCCATCAAGAGTGGAGCGGTGCCTTGTTTGGAGAGCGCGGTGGTAACTCTGGTGCAGTTTGAGAACTCAGCGGCCGTGCAGAAGGCAGCTGAACACTACTACAAGGAGCAGATGGTGCAGAGAGTGACGTTCCCCACAGACACGCTCCAGGAGCTGCTGGATGTCCACACAGGCTGTGAGAGGGAAGCTATTGCAGTCTTTATGAGGCACTCTTTCAAGGATGACAACCGGGAGTTCCAGAAGACACTAATGGTACTTTTCCTTAGCATTTGTTCTTTCCGAAACCTGCCCTTCTGGAACAATGCCTGACATCCACATAATTGACCCCATGGCTCATCTAGCCTTCAGGTTAAAATAGTCTGAATACTCATGAGGGAATTATAGAGGACAAAATTTCTCTCTTTTTACCTCCAAAGGTTGGGAAATTAATTCAGAATCTGTCCAGTCCCTCAATTAAAATCGGCACTGATTCTTTCTTAAGTGAATGCCAGCATGGTTCCAAAACCCGCACAGAGCTCCCCGGAGTTAGTAGTCTTCTGGCCACACTTCTTGTGCACTCACTCCCATGTCTAGCAATGCTGTTTCTCTGGGAAGAATATCTTGGGCCATTCTTTATATTTATTTTGCTTTTAGTTTTGTCATTTTATTGAAGATAGATTCACGGAACACTGCAGCCGCTAAGAACTATAGAAATTATGCACTGCAACCCTAACATCGCAAAGATGAGGGACCCGAAGCCCAGCCGCGGGAGGTCAAGAGAGTTTCAGAGTCGGGAGTAAATCGAACTCCTGAATCTGACCTACCGCATGCCCTATTTCACTGTAATTCTTTTCCCCAAAGGCCTGCAGTTAGTTCATCTCTGCTACTAGATTCTTTGAAAGTTGATCTCACAGGTTCTTGTCTTTTGGTGACCTGCCTCTCCATTTCCCTTGTAGGAAATCATAAAAAAATAAGAAAGAGGAGTTCATGCTGCAGAATGAGAAGGCATCTATTGATTACTGTCAGGCTATACTAGATCGCCTTTTAGAGCCTTTGATGGAAAAGATTTCAGCGGGAACTTTCTGTGTCCCTGGAGGCTACAATCTCTACATAGAACCAAAGAAAAGGATTTTACATCAATATTGGCAGGTTTCCAGGAAAGGAGGAAAGGTGAGGAAGAAAAGGATCGTGGGAAAGTTGACAGGATAGAGTCAAGGGGCTCTCCTGAAATCCTGAGAGCAGCAGCACTTATGGGGAATAGAGAGCATTGGACTCTCATAACATAAAGTATACCTTTAGCTTTTAATGTTCACTGTTTACTATTTATTTCTGTAGAGAGCAGAAATTTCACTGTTTACTATTTATTTCTGTAGAGAGCAGAAATTTTCATTCCTCATGAGAAAGTATGGGTATCAGAAACTTAAAAGAGAAAGAATAGAAATTATTCACTCCTTTCTCAAATTATTGAGCAGGCATTGTGCCACGTGCCAAAGATTTTCAAGTAAAAGTGGGAATCTCTGCACATGACGCTTATCTAAGGTAAGAGTGAGCCAAATAAATAGACAATTTTGTCTAAAATTGTGATGCTATAAATCTGTGATCTTAGACTACAATGGTGATAGTGAGTTTAATCATAATAATATTAATAAAATGGACATACTGAACACTTTTTGCCTGTATGACAGGTGTATTATTATGCTCTTTCCTTAAAGACTTTAATTTAATTCTCCAACAATATTATGACCCATTTCCCCTATTCCCCACATTTGCACAGTAAAGTGAGAGGCATAGGGAGACTAAATAACTTGCTCAAGTTTACATATCCAGGCAGTGGAAGGGGAGAACAGTATTTTTACATTGGGAAGATGGCACCTAGAACCCTTCCAAAGGAGAGGAGTGTGATGTAAATTTTAAGGTATTATGCTCATATTTTTGAGGATTTTAAAAATTTATTTTCATAAGGGAGATTGTTTTAGTTTCCTAGGTCGCTGAAGCAAATATGATGAAATGGTTCAGCTTAAGCAATGGGAATGTATTAACTTACTCTTTGAGCCTGTGAAAATGTCTAAATCATGAAGGTGGTGCTTTCTTCGTGACTGGTGTTCTGAGGCTGGCTGCCAGCGATGTGTCTCCTCCGTCGCGTGGCTGTGTCTGCTGGTCTCTCCTTCTCGCTTCTGGGTTTCGTTGATTTCTGTTTCTTGCTTCTGTGGTTTTCTCTCGTTGATTTCTGTTTCTTGCTTCTGTGGTTTTCTCTCTCTCTGTATTCATTCCATTTATAGAGGGCTCCAGTAATAGGAACGAGGCCCATCCTGAATGAGGTAGGTCACACCTTAACTGAAGTAGCCTCATCGAAAGGTCCTCCACGATGAATTTTCATCCACAGAAATGGCTTAACTTTAAAGATATTGTTTTTCTGAGGTACATACAACTTTAAACCATCACATATATTGTACAAATTTTTTTTCTTGCAATATTTTTATCTGGCTTTGATATGAGGGTGATGCTGGCTTCATATTATTAACTAGGAAGCTCTCCCATCTCTTCAATTTTTGGATGAGTTTGAGCAAGTTTGCATTAATTCTCCTTGGAATGTTTGGTAAAATTCACCAATGAAACCATCAGGTCTCAGACATTCCCTTGTGAGTTGGTTTAGATTACAAATCCAATTTCTTTGCTTGTTATGGCTCTATTGAGATCTTCTCTTTCCTTTCAGGTATGTTTAAGGAACGTGTGTTTCTAGGAATTTGTTCTTTTTATGTGGGTTATCTAATTTGTTGGTGTCCGGTTATTCACAGAATGTTTTTGTAATGTTTTTTTAATTTCTGTAAGGACACTAACAATGCCCCCGTTTTATTTCTGATTTTTGTTTTTTTCTTCCCTTCTCTCTTTTTTCTTTGTAATTCTAGCTAAAATTTTGTTAATTTTATTGATTGTTTTTCAAATAACTGACTTTTGGTCTCATTGATTACCTCTTTATTTCCCCCCATTCTCTGTTTCACTTATTGCTAATCTTGTTTCCTTTCTGCTCTCAATTTTGATGTAGTTTGTTAGTTTTCTGGTTCTTGCAGGTATGAGATTAGTTTATTGATTTGAAATTTTTTTTCTTTCTTTATTAGAGAAGTTGTGGGTTTTTGGAACAATCATGTTTAAACTACAGGATTCCCATATACCACACTATTATTAACACTTTGTGTTCTAGTTTGCTAGCTTCTGGAATACAATGCACCAGAGATGGATTGGGTTTTAATAAAAGGGAATTTATTTTGTTAGTTCTTCAGAGGAAAGGCGGCTGGCTTTCAACTGAGGTTCTTATGCAGGAAGGCACAGGATGGTCTCTGCTGATCTTCTCTCCAGGCCTCTGGGTTCCAACAACTTTCCCCGGGGTGATTTCTTTCTGCATCTCCAAAGGCCTGGGCTGAGCTACGTGTGCTGAGATGAGGTATGCTGAGCTGCTTGGGCTGTGCTATGTTGAGTCTCTCATTTAAGTACCAGCCAATTAAATCAAACATTATTCACTGCAGTAGGCACGCCTCCTAGCTGACTGCAGATGTAATGAGCAACAGATGAGATTCACGTACCATTGGCTCACGTCCACAACAAAAGAACTAGGCACCTTCACCTGGCCAAGTTGACACCTGAACCTAACTACCACACCTTGCATTTGTACAGAACATTTGATACAATTGATGGTAGAACATTTATATAATTGTACTATAATGACAATCCATGGTTTAACTTAGGGGTCACTATTTGGGTAGTGTAGCCCCATGGATTTTTAAATTTATTTTTCCATGGAATTATTTTTAAATTTTTATTTTGTTACCACATATTCAATCTAATATTTCCCCTTTTAATCACATTCAGATCTGTATATTTTAGTGCTGTCAATTTTGAGCTATAGTCACCACCATCCATTACAAAAACATTTCCATCATTCAGAGACCTTTGTATTTTTTAAACCTTAACTTCCTATTTGCCATTTCCACTCCATCCCTGATAACCTATATTCTAGATTCTGACATTTGGGTTTGCTCATTCAAATTATTTCAAATCAGTGAGATCATACAATATTTGTCTGTTTGTGTCTGGTTTATATTACTCAACATGATATCTCAGTACTTCATCCATGCAATTGCAAATATCAGGACTTCATTTTTATGGCTGGATAATACTCTTTTTGTATGTATATGCCACATTTTATGTATCCATTCATCGGTTAGTGGACACATAGGTTGCTTCCATCTTTTGGCAATTGTGAATAATAGTGCTATGACCGTTGTTGTGCAGATATCTGTTTGAGTCCTTGCTTTCAATTATTTTGGGTATATGTCTACTAATGGGAGTGCCGGGTCATATGGTAACCCTATATTCAGTTCCTTGAGGTACTCCAAACTGGCTTCCACAGCAGCTGCAATATTTAGATTGACACCAGAAATGAATGAGTGTTTTTATTTTTCCTCATCCTCTCCAGCACTTGTTATTTTCCATTTTGTTAATAGCAGCCATTCAAGTGGATGTGCAATGGTATCTCATGGTTTGATTTGCATTTTTTGGATGACTAGTGATGTTGAGCATCTTTTCATGTGCCTCCTGGCTATTTGTATAAGTTCTCTGGTGAAATGTCCATTCAGGTCTTTTGTCCACTTCTAAAAATTGATTTGTCTTTTTGTTCTTAAGTTGAAAGAATTATTTATATATTCTGGAAAGGAAATCTTTTTCAGGTACCATAATTTTTCTTATTTTTTCCAAATGTCTTCTCCCATTGAGAGGGTTGAAATTTTAGTTTCATGATAAAGTCCTTTGATGCACAAAACTTAAAAATTTTTATGAGTTCCCATTTATCTGTTTTCTTCTTTTGTTGCTTGGGCTTTGGGTGTAAAGCATGAGAAACCATTGCCAAATATCAGACCTGAATATGCTTCCCTATGTTTTCTTCTAGAAGCTTGATAGTTATGGCTCTTATATTTAGGTCTTTTGATCCATTTTGAGTATATTTATATATACAGTGAAAGATAGAGGGCCTCCTTCTTTTTTGAAAATGGGGATTCAGTTTTCCGAGCACTTTTTTTTTAGTGTATTGGCATGACTAGAGGGAAGTACCTGAAACTGTTTAACTATATTCCAGTTGCTTTGATTCTTTTTCTTTTTGACAGTTTTATACCTTTTTTTTTTATTCAGCAAATATTTAATGAGACAAGCTGTGGTTTAAGTTGCCTTTATTATTATTTCTTTTTTTTTTCTTTTTTCTTTTCATTGACGGACCAAAACATACAGACATTTCATATATGGTGTACAATCAATGCAAGCACAATTTCTTGAAGACAGTTTTTTCCCTATTGTGTGGAATTGGTATCCTTGTAAAAATCAATTAGCCATAAATGTAAGGGTTGATTTTTGAGCTCTCAATTTGATTCCATTATTCTACATGTCTGTCCTTGAGCAGGTACCATGCTGTTTTAATTACTGTGGGTTTGTAATAAGTTTTTTTTTTATTTTTTTTATTTTTTTTATTTTTTAATTTTTTTTATTAATCAAAAAAAGAAAAGAAATTAACACAACATTTAGAAATCATTCCATTCTACACATGCACTCAGTAGTTCTTAGTATCATCACATAGATGTATGATCATCATTTCTTAGTACATTTGCATTGATTTAGGAAAAGAACTAACAAAACAGCAGAAAAAGATATAGAATGTTAATATAGAGAAGAGAATTAAAATAATAATACTAATAAAATATATATATATAAAGGAAAAAGAAAAAAAACAAAAACAAAAGATACAAACACACAAACAAACAAACAAAAAACCATATTTCAGGTGCAGCTTCATTCAGTGTTCCAACCTAGCTACATTACACTTAGGTATTATTGTGCTGTCCATTTTTGAGTTTTTGTATCTAGTCCTGTTGCACAGTCTGTATCCCTTCAGCTCCAATTACCCATTATCTTACCCTGTTTCTACCTCCTGCTGGTCTCTGTTACCATTAATATATTCCAAGCTGATTCTCGAATGTCGGTTCACATCAGTGGGACCATACAGTATTTGTCCTTTAGTTTTGGGCTAGACTCACTCAGCATAATGTTCTCTAGGTCCATCCATGTTATTACATGCTTCATAAGTTTAGTCTGTCTTAAAGCTGCATAATATTCCATCATAGGTATACGCCACAGTTTGTTTAGCCACTCGTCTGTTGATGGACATTTTGGCTGTTTCCATCTCTTTGCAATTGTAGATAATGCTGCTATAAAAACTGGTGTGCAAATGTCCGTCTGTGTCTTTGCCTTTAAGTCCTTTGAGTAGATACCTAGCAGTGGTATTGCTGGGTCGTAATCCATCCTGCCATTCTATGTCTTTTGATTGGGAAATTCAGTCCATTAACTTTTAGTGTTATTACTATTTGGATAATATTTTCCTCTACCATTTTGGCTTTTGTATTATATATATCATATCTGATTTTCCTTCTTTCTACACTTTACTCCATACCTCTCTCTTCTGTCTTTTCGTATCTGACTCTAGTGCTCCCTTTAGTATTTCTTGCAGAGCTGGTCTCTTGGTCACAAATTCTCTCAGTGACTTTTTGTCTGAGAATGTTTTAATTTCTCCTTCATTTTTGAAGGACAATTTTGCTGGATATAGGAGTCTTGGTTGGCAGTTTTTCTCTTTTAGTAATTTAAATATATCATCCCACTGTCTTCTAGCTTCCATGGTTTCTGCTGAGAAATCTGCACATAGTCTTATTGGGTTTCCCTTGTATGTGACAGATTGTTTTTCTCTTGCTGCTTTCAAGATCCTCTCTTTCTCTTTGACCTCTGACATTCTAACTAGTGTCTTGGAGAATGCCTACTTGGGTCTAATCTCTTTGGGGTGCGCTGCACTTCTTGGATCTGTAATTTTAGGTCTTTCATAAGAGTTGGGAAATTTTCAGTGATAATTTCTTCCATTAGTTTTTCTCCTCCTTTTCCCTTCTCTTCTCCTTCTGGGACCCCCACGACACGTATATTTGTGCGCTTCATATTGTCATTCAGTTCCCTGATTCCCTGCTCAAGTTTTTCCATTCTTTTCCCTATAGTTTCTGTTTCTTTTTGGAATTCAGATGTTCCATCCTCCAGTTCACTAATTGTAGCTTCTGTCTCTTTAGATCTACCATTGTAGGTATCCCTTGTTTTTTCCATTTTTTCTTCTTTGTCCTTCACTCCCACAAGTTCAGTGATTTGTTTTTTCAGATTTTCTATTTCTTCTTTTTGTTCAGCCCATGTCTTCTTCATGTCCTCCCTCAATTTATTGATTTGGTTTTTGAAAAGTTTTTCCATTTCTGTTCGTATATTCAGTATTAGTTGTCTCAGCTCCTGTATCTCATTTGAACTATTGGTTTGTTCCTTTGACTGGGCCATATCTTCAATTTTCCGAGCGTCATCCATTATTTTCTGCTGGTGTCTGGGCATTTGATCAGATTTCCCTGGGTGTGGGACCCAGCTGGTTGAAAGGTTTTTCTGTGGAATCTGTGGGCTCTGTTTTTCTTTTCCTGCCCAGTAGGTGGTGCTCGTGGCGGTCGTTTGTCTGCAGGGCAGTCGGCCCGGGAAACCGTGCATGGAGGCGGGGGTCGCTAGCCGCGGCTTGGGGGAGTGCGGGTCCAAATTGCCCAGCTGGCCCGAGATGCCAAGCGTGACGGGAGGGCCCCGCTATCCAATGTTCCCAGTCAGACCGGGGAGCCACATGCGTGGAGGGGACCCCAGTCGCCAGCTGCCCCGGCCAGGAAAACGTGCGCCCCTCGGGTATCTCACCGCAGCAGATTCTCCCTGCCCGTTCAGCTGTTCCAGAATGGGGTACGCTGTCTTTTTGGTCTCTGTGGTGACTCCGGGAGCTGTTTCGTGTTGTTTCTGTTTCTTTAGTTGCTTTTCTGGAGGAGGAACTAAGACCCGCGCGTCTTACTAAGCCGCCATCTTTTCCGGAAGTCCTGTAATAAGTTTTGAGATCAGAAGTGTGAGTCCTCCTACTTCAACCTTCTTTTTAAGAATGGCATTAGCTATATGGGGCCCCTTCACGTCTGTATAAAATTGATGACTGGCTTCCCCATTTCTGCAAAAAAGATTGT
The DNA here is from genome assembly GCF_023851605.1 of Tamandua tetradactyla. Lineage (NCBI taxonomy): Eukaryota > Metazoa > Chordata > Mammalia > Pilosa > Myrmecophagidae > Tamandua > Tamandua tetradactyla. The sequence goes on from NC_135337.1 coordinate 35,410,420, forward strand.
TGGAATTTTAATTGGGACTGCGTTGTATTTAACATCTTAATGATATTTTGTCTCCCAATTCATGAATACAAACTGTCTTTCCATTTATTTAGGTCTCTTTTGATTTCTTTTAGCAACGTTTTGTAGTTTCTGTGTACAAACCCTTTACATACTTGGTTAGATTAATTCCCAGATATTTTATTCTTTTGTTGCTATTGTGAGTGGAATTTTAAAAATTTTCTTATTCTAATTGTTCATTGCTTGTGTATATAATCACCACAGATTTGGGAATGTTGACTTGTAACCCCACCATTTTTATGAATTCATGTAAAAGTTTGCTGTGATTTTCTCTACAGGGTATCATGTCATTTGCAAATGGGGAAAGTTTTATATCTTTCCAGTTTGGATGCCTTTTCTTTCTTTCTTCTTTTTTTTTTACATGGGCAGGCACCAGGAAGCAAACCCAGGTCTCTGGCATGCAGGTTCTATTCCTACTGTTGTAAGTGTCTTTATCAAGAAGGGATGCTGGCATTAGTGTTTATGGTGGCAATGTTCATGATTCCCAGTGGATGGAAGTTGCTTAAGGGTACAATGACTGAGAAATGGAAGGGGGAACTATGGTGTTTACATACAATGAACTACTGAGCAGCCACAAGAAGTAATGAAATTGTGAGGCATGCAACTAGGTGTATGATCCTTAAGGACCACATGTTGAAAGAAATGTCAAGAACAAAAATAATGTCATGCCTCAATCATATGAACTAACTATAATATAAAAACTTGGTGATCTGAAGCTGAGAAAATTAGTTATCAGGTTAGGGCTTATTGCGAAGGGTCTTAGATTGTAAGCTCTTACAGCAGTCACATATATTCAGGAGTTGTAACTGTTATTTCTAAATTCTGAGAGATTGAGCTGTTTGTTTATAACCTGATCATTCCTAGAAACTTTGGATATTTATGTGACACCTGAGACTCATAGTTAGATCTCTGAAGCTATGCTCTGCTACTAAAAAGCTATTTAAAAAATTGAAAAAGAGACCAGACTTTGGTGAGAGATATAAATGAAGCTGATTTGGATAGAACTAAAGTAAATCAGAATACAGGGTAAAGATGATATATCCATATTTTAAGGTAGACCAAAGGGAGAGATGTTTATTTGGTGCAAAATTTATATTTTGAGTAGTACATTTTCCTAATTTAACTTGTATGGTCAGTTTAGTTGAACACCATAAATACATGGACTCTTGAATTAGACATGACATTTTGTTGCTTTGTTCAGGTTAATATGATACCCCGATATATCCCAGAGAAATTTGGGCAGTGAAGATAGAAGTATTTGCAAAGTCCCCCTGGGAAACTGGAGAGAAAGGAGGAAGTATTCAGCTGCCTCATTTGAAGAATTTCTGATATACGTGCATGCAGTGGGAAAACCAAATCAATTTAGACAGAGCCCTTGATCTTGGTGTTTGCTCCTATGAAACTTATTCCTGCAAAGGATAGGCTAAGTCTACTTAAAATTATACCTATGAGTCACCACTCCCTCCCCAGAGGACCTCTTTTGTTGCTCATATATGACATCTCTCTCTAAGCCAACTTGGCAGGTAAACTCACTGCTTTACCCCCTACGTGCGACATGACCCACAGGGGTATAAATCTCTCTGGCAGTGTGGGATAGAACTCCTGAGATGAGCCAGGACTTGACATCAAAGGATCGAGAAAGACTTCTTGACCAAAAGGGGGAAGAGAGAAATTAGAAAAAATAAAATTTCAGTGGCTGAGAGATTTCAAACAAGTTAGAGAAGTTACCCTGGAGGTTATTCTTAAGCATTATATAGAAATCCCTTTTTAGTTTATGATGTATTGGAGTGGCTGGAGGTTAAGTACCTGAATCTGTTGAGCTGTGTTCCAGTAGCTTTGATTCTTGAAGATGATTGTATAATGTTACAGCTTTTACAATGTGATTGTGAAAACCTTGTGTTTGTTGCTCCTTTTATCCAAAGTATGGACAGATGAGTTAAAAGATATATGGATTAAAAAATAAATAAATAATAATATGGAAAAAGGGTAAAATATATTGGGTAGATGGAAATACTAGTGGTCAATGAGAGGGAGGGTAAGGGATATGATATATATATTTTTTTACTTTTTTGTGGAGTGATGCAAATGTTCCAAAAAATGATCATGGTGAATGCACAGCTATGTGAGGATATTGTGAACCATTGATTGTACACCATGTATGGAATGTATGTGTGTGAACATTTGTGGATAAAAACATTAAAAAAGAAGGGATCTGGGTTTTGTCAAATGCCTTTTGTGAATTAATTGAGATGATCAAATGGTTTTTCTCCTTCATTGTGTGAAGGTGATGTATTACATGGTGATATTCTTATGTTGAACCAACCTTGCATACAAGGGATAAATCCCACTTGACTGTGGTGTATAATTCTTTTTTTACGCTGTTGGATTCAGTTTGCTAGTATTTCATGGAGGATTTTTACATCTCTGTTCATATGAGATGTTGTTTGTCTGTAATGTTATTTTCTTTTGATATCTTTATTTGGCTTTGGTATGAGGATGATGTTGACCATGCAGAATGAATTAAAGAGTGTTCCCTCTTCTGCAATTTTTTCAAAGCGTTTAAGAAGAATTGGAGTTAATTCTTCTTTAATAGTTTGATAGAGTTCCCCCTGAGAAGTCCTCTGGTCTTGGACTTTTATTTGTTGGGAGGTTTTTTATTGTTGATTCAGTTGCTTTACTAGCAACCAGTTTGTTATGATCTTCTATTTCTTCTTGAGTTTATGTTAGTAGCTTGTGTGTTTCTAAATATTTGTCCATTTCATCTAAGTTATCCATTTTATTGGTGTACGTTTTAAAGTCAGAAAGCCTTTGTCCTGTCTGCCCACATCTATATTTCCACTCCTTTCATTGTGTCAAGCTGCTTTTGCATTGAGGGCAAAGTCTGGGAGGAAGGGCATGCTGAAGAGGGCTTTCCCAAGTTAGTCTTCCCAGCTGAATCAAGGTCAGGGAACCATGAAGCGGGCACAGACCTGTTGCAAAGTACCTTATGGAGGGGATCAGTAAGGATGCCAGGAGTTTCTTCCCTGATTTCCCAAAGCTGAGTTTTCTTAGCCTGCCAGCATATGCAGCCCTTCAGCCAACTGTCCCCAACATCCCTGAGGTAGCTTAGCCTTTTTAAGTCTCTTCTGCCCCAGCTGGGGCAGGTTGAAGCAATGGCCACTGCTGCTTTTGTCCAGAATGGGTTGAAACAGTAGCTACCCTCAGAGCTGGTCCCCAACAAGCCAAAGTTGCTAATCAATAGCCATGAATTGTGATTGGCTCTGCCTACCCTTGGTCTTGGGGAAGTGGATTTTTATGTCCATTTATGTCACCACCAAGCTAGCTGAGGACTTGATACCACGTCAGCCTGCCACAAGAGTGGGGGATGGTGCTGGAAGCCACTGTGTGGAGATAGTAATTTACTGTTCTTTTCTGTATATAACAGCCAATTCCTCCATTCTTCCCTGGATGCTGTACAATGTTCTTCTGACTTCCAGAGTTTCAAAATATTGCTTCAGACAGTTCTTGCCTGTTTAATTGTGTTCAAAATCATAAATTTATGATTCATTTTTATGTGTTTGGATTCTAGATCCTGTAAGAACTAGAAAGTTGAGTTATGAACAAAAATACAATAGTATCAGCATATACATTTACCCATGTGTTTACCTTTACCTGAGAGCTTTACTTCTTCATACAGCTTTGATCAATTGCCTAGTGTCTTTTCCTTTCAACCTGACTAACCCTCTTTAATATTTCATGTAGAGACAGTCTTGTGGTGTTGAATTCTTTCAGTTATAATTTATTTGGGAATGTCATAATCTCTCCCTCATTTTTGAATGGCAGTTTTGCCAGATATAGGATTTTTGTTTGGCATTTTTATGCCAAACTTTAAATATGTCTTTAAATATGTCAGACTTTAAATATGTCACCCCACTGCCTTCTTGCCTCCATCGTTTCTGAAGAGAAATTAAGCACTTAATCTTATGGAGGCTCCCTTTGCAGATGGGTTGCTTTTCTCATGACTTTCAAGATAGATTCTCTCTTTCTCTTTAGCATTCATCAGTTGGATTATGTTGTGTCTTGGTACAGGTGTATTTGAATTTATCGTATTTGTAGTTTGTTGGGCATCTTGGATGTGTGTGTCCATATCTTTGGTTTAATTTGGGAATTTTTCAGTCATTATTTTTCTGAATATTCCCTCTGTCCTTGTCTCTATTCTCTGTCTGGGACTCCTATTATGCATATATTGCTATACTTGATGGTGATCCAAAGGTCTCTTAGGCCCTGTTCACCTTTTATCATTTTTTTTTTTTTAACATGGGCAGGCACAGGGAATCAAACCCGGGTCCTCTGGCATGGCAGGTGAGCATTCTTGCCTGCTGAGCCACCGTGGCCCACCCCCTTTTTTCATTCTTGTTACTGTCACTCCTTAGACTGCATCATTTCTACAGTCTTATCTTCAAGTTCACTGACTCTTTCTTTTGCCAGCTATAATCTGCTCTTGATCCTCTCCAGGGAATTTTAAAATTTTCAGTTAACTGTGGTTTTCATGTCCACTATTTCTGATTGGTTCCTTTTTTATTATTTCTATCTCTTTATTAAAATTATTTTTATCTTTTTAATCTGTTGTTTTCCTTGACTTTCCTTAGTTCTTTGTCCAGGTTCTCTTTTGGCTATTTGAGTGTATTTAAGATAATTATTAAAAAGTCTTTGTATTCGGCTATTATTATGACAAAATTATTTGAATGCCAAGAGCTAAGTACCCCCCTCCCCCATAAAAAGGGGATAAAACACCTTTCCCAATCTTTGCAGATTATCTTAACAGCCCTCTTCTAAAATTTAAATACCTAATAATGCATCTAAAAATCAGCCTGAGCAAAATTATAGGGTCATCCCAGTCTTTTCTACATATGCACCACATCCTGGACTTTCAAGTTTCACCCTAGAAATTCCCTGTCTACTCAGATCCTAATGACCTCCTTCCCCAGGAAACAGTCTTTCTTCTTGGATCCTGGGCACCACACTAGATGCTCCCAAACCCCCAATCTTTTGCTCCAAATTCCTGAGTCTTGATCACTCTGTTGCAATGTTCCTGATGTCCCAAGAGCCACCCTACATGCAGGACATGGTCTGGGATAAAAAGCCTGTAATGAGTGTACTGATCTACTACTTCAGACTTCCTTTAGACAGTTTGGCACAGACAGACACGCATGCAGTCCATCCATAAGGGTTCCTCTGTTTCATCTGGAAGTGGGATCAGGGACCTGCACTGAGAGTGCCTACTGCCTCCCCACTTAGCTTTGAAGTGGGTAAGGGAAAGGTCATGAAGGGTGCCATTAGATTTCCCTTTAGTTTTAAAGTGCCTTTTTCCTGATTCAGTGTTTGCCCAGCTACTGCAAATCTTTAACTATTTTCTGAATGCTGAGAAAGATCTTTGTGCTAGTTTTAGTTTGTTATTCAAAAGTTCTGTTGGTCAACAGAACCCAGGAGTATCTTCCTTTGCCATCTTGGTCTGCTTTTTCTCACTAGTGTGCTTTATGCAGGATGCAAAAGTAACATGGATAGATGTCATTGTGCATAACTAATCTCCTCAGTGTTGCTCTAAATTCTTTACTAACTGGTACAATTCTGATTCAAGACTGTGGAAACACTCTTTTAGAATGTTTGGGGGCAAAGAGAAATATTAAATCTCAAATAGCTAAACGAAGCTCCGAATGGGTGACGGTTAGTGTGGCAGGAGGGGAGTCGGGGAATTATGGTGGTGTTTTCAACTGTGTCCAACCCTGAAAGCCCCACTCAGGAAGCTGAGTTCAGTCACGAGCACAGAGGGAAGGTTTGCAGGGAATTAGACAGAGAAGAGAAACGAGCACATTTGCATTTCACAAATACTTGGATGTCTATCAAGTACACCTTGTCATTTGAAAACCCTGTATCTTATCCAATAAGCAGTTCTTCCAGAGTGGTTTTAAAAATAGCATAAGAATATATTTTGGCAGATAAAACAACCGTAAAGACATTTCACTGAATGGATTCAATAGTCCTGCTATATTAAATGGCTCTAGAGAAAGGTTTCCATGATATACTTAGATGGAGAAAGCAAGTTACTAAATTGTAGGTGTGGTCTGATCTTGTTCTTGAACAAAGCAGTGACAACCCCCTAACCTGTACCTCTGCGTACATGTTTGTATATTAATATGTTTTCAAAGACAAAGAGGAACACATGGACAGCAGGGATTCCACAAGGGGGTTTGGGGCCAGAGGAGAGACTGCAAGTTTTAATCTAGAAACGTCTATATTTTGAGTATTTAAAATACACAAGTTTTACCTTTGTGATTCAAACTATGGAAACACGTGACTTGAATGAAACAAAAATGTCGATGTTGGGGCGGGCCGCGGTGGCTCAGCGGGCAAAGTGCTTGCCTGCTATGCCGGAGGACCTCGGTTCGATTCCCGGCCCCAGCCCATGTAACAAAAACAAAGAAACAAAATACAATAAAACAAGAAAATGTTTAAAAATGTTTCCCTTTCTTCCTTCCTTCCTTCCTTCTATCCTTCCTTCCTTCTCTCTGTCTTTCCTTTAAAAAAAAAAAAAAAAAAAAGTCGATGTTCCATAACAGCCCTTTCCAATGGAAATTTAATGCAAATTATAGATGTGAGACATTTCTGTACTTTTCAACTTTTTCTAAGTGCCACATAAAAAAACAAAAAGAGCAGGTGAAATTCATTTCATTAATATATTTTAAGCCAATATAAAAAGAGTATTAGCATTGCAAAGTATATCCATATATATTAATGAGGTATTTTACATTCTATTTTACGTTGTTTTTGTACTGCATCTTTGAAGTCTGGCATGTGTTTTGACCTTACAGCACAGCTCAGTTCCAACTAGCCACACCTCAAGAACTCAGTGATCACACATGAACAGTGGCCACTGCCCTGGATAAGAAAATAATAATAATAAAAATAAATAAATAAATAAATAAATAATTTGCTATTGTTTTATTCCCAGGCGAATGAAGTCCTCCAGAACTTCCTGCAGTCACAGGCAGCAATAGAGAACTCCATCCTGCAGTCAGATAAAGGCCTCACCCTTGCAGAAAAGGCAGTAGCAGGTACCATTGGAAAGCTTAGCTCATAGCAGGGGAGGGAGGTTGCTACATTCCCTCTGACCTAACAAAAGGGGCTTCCTGGAACAAGTAGCTTCTCCCGTGGAATACATGCTCTGCTAAAATATTCTGAAAATAGTGAAGAATTTGTGTTTGTATGTCCAACTAGCCAGATGGGGCCCTTCCTACCACATTCTAAAACCTGCTTTTGACGGTGTGATCACTGGGAGTCTTAAAAGATTTCTCACCTTCCTTTAAGTTTTGTTTGGTTTCTGATCAAGGCCATGTGCAAATCTGAGCTTCTTCTGTCAAAATTTTTATAGGGTAGCGGAGCGGGCCCAAAAGAAGGCAGCTGAGAAGGAGCAGGAGCTACTAAGACAGAAACTGAAGGAGCAGCGACAACAGATGGCAGCTCAGAGGAGCCTCGAGGAAAACATAGCCCAACTAAGATACAAGCTGGAGATGGAAAAAGATATTTACTTGAGAGAGATGGAAAGGCTGCTGGATCATACGCTGACGGTAAGTCTGGGAGGGTCTAGGCAGTTAATGAATATCATTCTCTTGATTACTCAGAAAGGGATGGATGAAGGTTAAAGCAAAATCATAAAGAGAACGCCATTGCCATTTATTACATTTGATTCATTAAAACTGATCTCTCTGATTTTTAAAGAAATCTTGTTCTCTTCCACACTGAGACTCTGGAAAGTCCAGGATGACTTTGGCCCCTTCAAGGACTTGAAAATATAAGTAACCTCTTCAAAGTTTGAGCTGATATTTAGGTGGGATTCCAGGATGATCTCATGGAACCAAGTTAAACAGAGTTCCTTTTGTATTAAGTAGATATTGCAACCAGATGTGTTTAATGTAAGCAGCAACTGGTTTGCTTTGCCAAGGTCATGAACAATTATCAGGAGCACTCAAAATGTTTATATTCAATTTTGTGATCAGCTTGGAGGTTCCCATTATTTCTAATATACAGGTAGTCAGCCATTCCAAATGAGGCTGAGAATTAGTGCAATCTAGACCAATGGCTCCTTTCTAACCAGCGTTTTTGGCTGTAACAGATTATAACATTTGTCTGCATGCCTGGCTTAGCACCCCAGCAAAATCCTAATGGTGGGTGAATATTAGTAAGATTGTAAATGATGATTCCTCTTATAGTTCATGGCTGGGTCAAAAGATAGTCCCTGCATTAAATGTTAATCACTCATGATCTAATATGAGAGACCACTTTTATAAGTCAAATAGAGATAGTAAAAATTGATTCTTGATACAATGGAGATTTTTAAAAATTGACTTTTTCCTCTTCCCATGCCCCCTTTTAGATGCAAAACGAAATGCCTACTGAAAGACTTAGGAAGAAAATTGAGAGTATGAATGTAAAGATAATTCATCTGAGAATGGAAATTGAGGTTGCCCAAAATGATGAAACTCCCCAGGTTTCCAGGACCCTGGACAGTTGTGCCACTGAAGCAACTTCAATCCTATCTGCTTCTGCTACACTAGTTGGTCTATTTAAATAGAATTATTTTTTTCTATTTAAGATAATTGAGCTCACTATTTAAATAGAATTATTTTTCTTTTAAGAAAATTGTAAAATATGGATAGATGCTCTGACTTATCTTAATGTGTATGCTTTTTACTTTTATTCAGTCGAGTTTTAAACATAAAAAGTGCTTACTAGAGGAGATCAGTGCAGGGCATAGACTAGATAAACTAAATGTTGCTTTTATTGTTTAAAGAAAAAAATAAACTGTTTTGAACCAAGGCCAAATCTGGAACCAGTGCATGTTTTTGTAGATAAAGTTTCATTGAAACAAATAAGCCATGCTCATTAGTTTATGGCTGTTTACATACCACTGCAGCAGAGTTCAGTAGTTACAAAATAACACTGTATGTCCCACAAAGCTTAAAATATCTTCTTTCTGGCTCTTGAGACAAAAAGTTTATCACCCTTTGGTTTAGGAGATACAATAGAGAAATAGATCAGATTTGCAATAAAAATAAAAGAAAATCTTGGAAAAATCTTATCAAGAATGCTACTGAAAGTCACAAAACAAGAATTATGCACAATATACATATTTAACTCAATTATTCCTTAATTCATCTATAAATTTTATCTGTTCTGATATATAAAGATGTTTTAATAAAGGTAGGCAGGTTAACTTCAGAGAAGCTTAAAACAAAATGCTTAAAATGCTTTAAAAATTGCCAGTGTAATACAGAAGAAGAGTAATTAAGAAGGACCACATCTGCTCCAAATGAAAACCTGTTATAGAACTATAGTAATTAGACCGTATAGCACTGACGCACAACAATACAGGCAGAGCAACAGAACAGACTAGATATAGCTTAGAGATACAAATAAACTTGCAGAATCTGTTGTCTTAAAGTGGTAAATGATAATCTGTTCAATGAAGCTTACTGATTATTAAGCCTGAGTCACACCTCCAGAGAACCTAATCTGTTGCTCAGATGTAACCTCTCTCTCTCTCTAAGCCAATGTGACAGGTGAACTCACTGCCCTCCCCCTTATTTGGAACATGACTCCCAGGGGTGTAAATCTCCCTGGCAACGTGGAACAGAATCCTGGGATGAGCCAAGACCTGGCATCATAGGACTGAGAAAGCCTTCTTGACAAAAAGGGAAAGAGAGAAATGAGACAAAATAAAGTTTTAGTGGCTGAGAGAGTTCAAACAGAATTGAGAGGTTATCCTGGAGGTTATTCTTATGCATTATATGACTATCTCTTTTTAGTTTATGGTCTTTTGGAGTAGCTGAAGGTTAAGTACCAGAAACTATTGAGCTGTGTTCCAGTAGCCTTGATGCTTGAAGATGATTTGTTACAGCTTTTACAGTGTGACTGTGTGATTGTGGGAACCTTGTGTCTCATGCTCCTAAAAGGATAAAATCCAGGGTAGGGACAGATGAGTAAAAAAAAATGTTGATAAAATAATAAATAGTAAGGGGATAAGGAGTAAAATACATTGGGTACATCAAAATACTAGTGGTCAGTAAGAGGGAGGGGGTAAGGGGTATGGATGTATGAGATTTTCTTTTTATTTCTTTTTCTGGAGTGATGCAAATGTCCAAAAAATTATCGTGGTGATAAATGCACAACTATGTGATGACGGTGTGAGCCGTTGATTGTACGCCATGTATGGGTTGTATGTGTATAAAAATTTGTCAATTAAAATATTTTTTAAAAGGCAGTCAGAAGACAACACTCCGAAAAGATATTTTCTATTTATTAAAAGAGCTAATTTATTTAACCTATATCCAGGATGAGGTCAAAACTCAATATTTATGAGTATATAGCTTATAGAAAATAAATATATTCAACCTCATAACCTCATTCATAATTAGATAAATGAAATGAAAACTGTAAGATATAATCTGTCACTTCTCATATTTGTGGGATCAAAAAAATTGAAAGTGCACTGTGTTAGAAAAGTTTGGGAAAAAGCCACTTTCTTATGGTAGTTGTAATTGTATAATGTATTTGGAGAAAACATCCCAACTTATATTTTAATGTATATATGCTTTGATCTATCATTTTAACTTTTAGAAAATAAACACTTGTGAAATTATATATAATTTATAAATTATATATAATTTTATATAATACACACATCCATATCCATATCATATCTGAGAGGTTCATGGCAGCATTGCTTTTAATGGCAAAAGATAGCAGACTGCTTACATGTACATTTACGTAGGACTAGTGGTATAGGCTTAAGAGTACATACATATAGTGAAACACAATTTAGCCAGTAAATAAGGCCACAAAAAGAATTTATATGTAGTAATATAGAACAATCTTCAAAATATATTGTAAAGTGCCAAACAGTGTGTATAGTGTGATTTCTCCCTAGAAAAAGAAAAAGAAAAGCAAAGAAAAAGAATCCACGAGAAACTAGTAATGTTGTTTCCTTCTGGGGGGACCCAGGTGGGATGAGAAATGGGAGAGATGTGCTTTTTGTTATATACTCTATATTTTGAATTTTGCAAAGAGAGCTCATATTACCACTTGATCAAGGAAGAAATGATCAAGTAAGAAATAAAAATTTAAAGTATAATATTAGTAATGAAATAATAAAAGGAATGTGAAATTGACCATTAGGAAGTGAAATTGTTCAGTGCTCCTAGAAATGGCATCAGTCAATTAAATGAGGTATCAGAGTTCCAGAAAGCACAAATTTACATCGTAATCCTATGTTTATCTTAACCTTGTTTTTTATTGATATGTATTATATATTTACATAATACGTAATCATCCAAAGTGTACAATCAAAGTTGACTTGGTTTTTAAAGCCTTATATTTGCTTCAAAATTAAGGTATAAATTTTCCTGAAACCCTTCAAAATCTCAATTAAATTGGCCTCTCTTTTCTGCGCCTGAATTATAGTTTTAAGTTGTGAGAAGTAGAATTACCTCATAATAAAAACAAGCTTTGGTGAAAGGGGTCTGTCCACCATTAAAAGTTCAGTGGCAGCTACTCCTTTGTGGCCAGGATAGATGGGTCAATGTCCCATTGCAGAACTGGACTCACTCGTGGAGTTAGGAAACGTGGACTCTGACACAGTGGAGGGCAGGGCCTGGCACTGAACTATCAGAAGTGAAGTAGATACAATTAGAGTGATGAGCAGCACAGTTGAAATGGTAGCCAGCTGGGCTTGACAGGGAGAATTCTGAAGATGGTGAATAGAATAGTGATCCAAAGAGATGTGAAGACAGCAATTCATGAACAATCACGCATGGTTTATCAAGAGATTGAAAAATAGTGTTAAAAATTTTACAAGTCCCTATTCTGAATCTGAGCCAGTTTCAAATCTGAGCTCATTGCCTGGAAGAGAAGCTGGGTCCCCAGGAATAAGGGCCCAGCACAAGGAGAAATGATAATGAATCACCCTACAGGACCTCTGGTTTTTTACAATGAGAACCTGTGCAGACGGGAAATGGGAAAACCCAAACATTTTGTGGACTCTAGTAATCAAGATTCAAGTTGTCATTGATAACCAGATACCAGAAGGACATCATGGACCCCTGATAACGTAGGGGCACATGAGGTCTGGGTAATAAATAGATTTCTGGGCTGAGGTGCAACTAACTGGGATTCGATATTTGTTTCTAATTCAATAGCAAAGTTTATCTGAGGACAGGGACCTTTTTTTTTTCTTCACTTTTCTGTACATCCCTCAGAATATATTTAGATATAGAATGTACTGAATAATCTGCTGTTAAAAGGCTAGTAGAAGAAAGGAAATTTTTCTGATTCTGCCTCTTTTTCTTGCCTCATGTATCACAGTCTCTGTGCCTCTCTGAGGATGCAGACACATTTGCAGTGGAGATTTTAAAGTGTTCTTTCCACTGTGCCTTCAGGGGTTCAGAGGGAAGAGTGGCTTGTCCTTTTTAGGAGAGAAATGAACAAAAAGAATATGTGGACAGTAAATGAGAGAGTTTCTTTAAAGAGCAAGCTGTCCTATACAAATATCTGTTCCAACTAAAAGGTTGAATTAAATTTGTCTAATTACTTAGACTAGAGACACCAACGTGGTAAGATGAATAATTCCCCCAACAAATATGACCATATTATAATCCTCAAATTCGTGAATATGTTGCCTTACATGGTGAAATTTTTTTAAAGATGTGAATTAGTTAAAGTCCATGAAATGGGGAGATTATCTTGGATGACCTCTGTGGGCCCACGTAATAACAGTGTTCTTTATAAGAGGAGGCAGGAAGGTTCAGGTCAGAAAAAGGCAGTGTGTTTTACAGAAGCATAAAAATAGAGATTGGAAGATACAGTACTTCTGGAGGATGAGGCCTTGAGCCAAGGAATGCAAGAAGCCTCTAGAAGCAAGAAGGAAATGAACTCTACTCTAGAATTTTCAGAGCCAACACATGCCTGGTGACTCATTTTTGACTTGCTTTATAGAACTATAAATAATAAATTCCATTATTTTAACTCATTAAATTTGTAGTATTTATTAGGGCAACAAGAGGAAGCTAATATACTCTGAATTGAACAAAACTGTGATGGTTAATTTCATGTCAACTTGAATAAAATATGGTGTCCTGTTGTTTGGTCAAACAAGCACTGAGTTTTATTATGAAAGTATTTCATAGGTAGACCTGCATCTATAGTCAGTTGATTGCATGCAAAGCAGACTGCATTTACAATCAACAAAGGAGAAGATTGATGATTTCAAGAATGAGGGAGTCTCCTCATCCAATCAGTTGGAAATCTTAAAAGCCAGAAATGAGAATTTCATAAATAAGAGAAGAATTTCGGCTTCTACATAAGCCAGCCAGTTTCTCGTGGGGGAAATTAATTAAACCTCACCTTTAGCAAAGTTTCCAGTTTGTAGCATGTCTTATGAAATTAGGACTTGCCAATCCCCATGGTTGCTTGAGCCAATTCCTATAATAAATCTTTCTCTCTCAGTTCTGTTTTTCTGGAGAATCTTGAACTAATACAAAATCAGACAGGGTGGGCCATGGTGGCTCAGTGGCAGAGTTCTCGCCTGCCATGCCAGAGACCCAGGTTCGATTCCTGGTACCTGCCCATGCAAAAAAAAAAAAAAAAAAAAAACAGAAAGAAAAGAAAATCAAATCAAACAGGATTTTAAGTTAATCTTAATACATCTACTTTAATACTTATTAAGAAATGCGTAGATTCAATGATTGGAACTGCTAATTAAATTCACATTCTGTACCTGTGATTGTCCTCATCTCTACAAAGTGAGAACAGAACACAACAGGTAAAGCTCTTGGTTTTGTGAATTTTAATACTTTATAGAGACCTTAGAAATAATAATAAAATATTATTTAGGCAATAATAAATGCTATAAATGATTTTTTTCTTTACTGTTTAGTAATTGATACCTATTGCATGGAAACTAACAGTCTTCCTTTAAAGTGTAGCTTCAGTCTTGTTTATAATGTCTGGGAATACAGTTACATGTTGCTTTAGGAGATATTCATTTATTAGTTCTAAGGATCTAAAGCAATAACAGGAAAGTATAGTAAAACCAAAGTGGGTGCTTGACTGAATAAATGAAAGAATCAAGAATAGTTGGATGAATGAATAGTTTTAACATTTTGTTCATCACTTAAAGAGGTGCTAAATCTCTATCCTATACCTAATAGTCATAAAAGGTCAAGAGTTTTGCTGAAGATGTGGTGTTCCTGGGAAAGCTGGAACCAAAAACACAGGCAAGGTACCAAACAAAAGAATTATATCAATGGCTTGATTTGCCTTTTGAAAACTGGATTAAGGGAAGCAACACAATGTGCAAGCTCTTTCAGAGCAGTGCATATAATCTTTTTCTTTTTATTTAACATTTTTTTACTGTGAACTATAACATATATACCAAAAAAGCAATAAATTTCCAAGTACATTTTGTCTTGGCATGGACAGGCACCGGGAATCGAACCCATGTCTCTGGCTTGGCATGCAAGATTTCTGCCTCCCGAGCCGCCATTGAACCGCACCCAAGTACATTTAACAAGGAGTTATAGAAAAGATTTTGAAGCTTGGTATGGGTTACAGTTCCACGATTTTTTTTTCCTTCTAGCTGCTCCAAGACACTGGACACCAACAGAAATATCAATATAATGATTCAGCAGTCATACTCATTTTAAATTCTATCTTTTCTGTATGCTCCTCCTCTTTAAATAATATATATACATAAAAGCAATACATTTCAAAGTACATTGCAACAATTAGTTGTAGAACAGATTTCAGAGTTTGGTATTACATTCCACAATGTTAGGTTTTTATTTCTGGCTGCTCTAAATACTGGAGGCTAGAAGAAATATCAGTATAATGATTCAACACTCACAATCATTTGTTAAAAAACCCAACCTTCTCTGCTCCTCTGTATATAACTTCACCATCAACTTTGATCTTTCTCCTACTCTTTAGGAGTTTTTGGGCTATGCCCATTCTAACTTTTTCATGCTGGAAGGGGCTGTCGATCATATGGGATGGGGGATGAAACTAGTTGATGTTCTGGAAGGGCTGGGCTCTCTGCATTTCAGGAATTACCTGGTCCAGGGAACTATCTGGAGGTTCCAGATTTTGGAGAGCTACCCTAGTGTGTAGAAACTGTACCATTATACATTCCCACCACGATACATAAGTGTCTCAATTTCTCCACATCCTGATATTTGTAGTTTCCTGTTTGTTTAACAGCAGCCATTTTTATAGGTGTGAGGTGGTATCTCATTGCAATCTTGATCTGCATTTCCCTTGTGGCTAATGAGAAAGAACGTCTCTTCATGTGCTTTTTAACCATCTGTATTTGCTCTTCAGAAAAATGTCTATCCATATCATTAGCTCAATGATATGGTTGCTTGTTCTTTGTTGTTGAATTGTATAATTTCTTTATGTATACATGACATCAAATCTTTATCTGATGTGTGATTTTCAAATATTTTCTCCCATTGAGTCGATAGTTTCTTCATCTTTTTTTTTTTTAACATGGGCAGCCACCGGAAATCAAACCCGGGTCCTCGGGCATGGCAGGTAAGCACTCTTACCTGCTGAGCCACCGTGGCCCGCCCTCTTAATCTTTTTGACAAAGTCTTTTGAGGCACAAAAGCATTAGAGTTCCCATTTATTTACTTTTTCTTTCCTTGCTTGTAAACTTTAGGAAGCTACCTCATATTACTAGGTCTGGAATATGTTTCCTTACATTTTCTTCTAGGACTTTTATGGTACTGATTCATATGTTTAGGTGTTTGATCCAATTTGAGTTAATTTTTGTATAAGGTGTAAGGTAGGGGGCATTTTTCATTGTTCTGGCTATTGATATCCGGTTCTCCCATGCCCGTCTATTGAAAAGACCATTTTGTCCTAGTTCAGTAACTTGGGGTCCTTGTTGAAGATCATTTGACCATAGATTTGATGGTCTATTTCTGCACTCTCAATTCCATTGGTCAACACTTCTATCTTTGTGCCAGTAGCATGTTGTTTGAGCACTGTGGCTTTACAATAAGTTTTTAAATCGGGGAGTGTGGTGGTAATCCTCCCACTTCATTTCAGTCTGCCAATATTTTGTTGAGAACTTTGCATCTATATTGATTAGGGAGATTGGGCTACAGTTTTACTTTCTTGTAGCATCTTCACCCAGTTTTAGTATTTAAAGTGATGTTAGCTTCATAAAATGAGTTAGGTAGTGTTCCGTTTTCCTCAAATTTTTGGAAATGTTTGAGTAGTACTGGTGTTAGTTCTTTTTAGAATGCTTGAAAAAATTCCCCTTTGAAGTCATCTGGCCTGGGCTTTTCTTAGTAGGAAGATTTTTTATGACTGATTAACTCTCTTTACTTGTGATTGGTGTGTTGAGATCTTCTATTTCTTCTTGTCAGTGTAGCCTGTTTGTATGTTTCCAGGAATTTGTCCATTTCATCTAAGTTGTCTAGTTTGTTGACATATAGTTGTTCATAATATACTATTATGATTTCTTTTATTTCTTCAGGGTCTGCGGTAACGACCCCCTCTCACTTTTGATTTTGTTTATTTTCATCCTCTCTCTTTTTTTACTTTGTCAGCCTTGCTAGGGGACCTTCAATTTTATTGATTTTCTCAAAGAACCAACTTTTGGTTTTATTGATTCTCTCAATTGTTCTTTTGCTCTCCTATCCATTTAACTCTGCTTTAATTTTATTTCTCTTCATCTATTTGTTTTGGAGTTAGTTTGCTGTTCTATCTCAAGTTCTTCCAGGTGAGCAGTTAAATCCTCGATTCATAAGTTCTGATATAGTGTATTCTCATTTTCATTTCTCCCCAGATAGCTCCTGATTATTCTAGCAGTTTTGTCTTTGAGCCACTGGTTGTTTAAGAGTGTGTTATTTAATCTCCATATATTTGTGAAAGTTCTCATTCTTTGGTGGTTGATATCCAGCTTCAATCCATTGTGATCACAGATGGTGCTTTGAATAATTTTGAACTTTTTAAATTTATAAAGACCTGTTTTGTGCCCTAGCATATACTCTATCTGAGAGAATGTTCCATGTGCACTAGAGAAGAATGTATATCCTGGTGTTTTGGGGTATAATGACCCATATATGTCTGTTAGGTCTAATTCATTTATCAAATTGCTTAATTTCCCTATTTTCTTGCTGATTTTCTGTCTGGTTGTTCTATCTATAGAGAAGAGTGGTTTCAATATCTTAAATATGCCATATTACTACCTTCTCACTTCCATGGTTTCTGCTGAAGATCCACACAGAGTTTTATCAAGCTTCCCTAGTTTGTGATGGATTGTCTCTTTCCTTGCTGGTCTCAGAATTCTCTCTTTGTTGTTGACATTTGTCAATCTGATAGTAAATGTCTTGGAGTAGATCTATTTGGATCTACTCTGTTTGGGGTGTGCTGCACTTCTTGTATCTGTAATTTTATGTCTTTCATGAGAGTGGGGATATTTTCAGTGAATGCTTCTTCCATTATACTTTCTGCCCCTTTTCCTTCTGGGACACCCATAACACATATATTCGTGTACTCCATGTTATCATTCAGTTCCCTGAGACCCTGGTCATATTTTCCCATTTTTTCCCTATCTGTTCTTTTACATGGTACTCCAGATGTCCTATCTTCTATCTCACTAATTCTTTCTTCTGCCCCTTCAAATCTGCTGTTGTAAGTCTCCATTATGTTTTTTCTCTCTTCTATTGTGACTTTCATTTCCATAGCTACTGCCATCTGTTTTTTCAAGTTCTTCTATAAGAACACCCGGTGTCTTCTTTATATCCTTCATCTCTGTATTAGTTAGGGTTCTCTAGAGAAACAGAATCAACAGGGAACATTCACAAATATACAATTTATAAAAGTGTCTCATGTGACTGTGGGAATGCAGATCCAAAGTCCGTAGGGCAGGCTGTGAAGCCAACAATTCTGATGGAGGGTCTGGATGAACTCTACAGGAGAGGCTCACCAGCTGAAGCAGGAATAACCTGTCTCTTCTGAATCTTCCTTAAAAGGCTTTCAGTGATTAGACTAAGTATCAGTTATTGCAGAAGACACTCCCCTTTGGCTGATTACAAATGGAATCAGCTGTGGACACAGCTGACATGATCATGATTTAATTCTATGATATGTCCTCATTGCAACAGACAAGCCAGCACTTGCCCAACCAGACAAACAGGTACCACCACTTGGCCAAGTTGACACATGAACCTGACCATGACAGTCCACCTTGTCGACTTTGCAGCCATACATACCAACTTAAACCATACCAAATTTCTAAATAAAAAAACAAACATACATTTTTTCTTTCAGCTAACAATACTCAACTGTCTTGCATATAACTGGAAACACATTAAATCTCTCCAGAATAGGGTACAAATCCTTGGGTAAAATTCATTCTTAAACTTGATATCTTACAACTTAAATAGTATAACATGAACAAAACAGCATTGCAGTCCTTGTTTCTGGAACTGATCACGTGGTGATAATTCATATTTATCACTACCTTCTTCCATTACCTATTTCATGTTCCCTTTACCCTCAGCAAGCACTTCAGCTGGCCGTGGTTCTTTGCCTGGTGGGGTGACCCAAACCTTCATTACTGAAGCTTCAGAGCAATTGGTAGTTCTGTCTTGATTGGGTTGTTACAGTTTTCCATTTATTTTAATCACAGGGCATGGTACTACTAAAAGACGCCCTAGGGGATCTCCTATATTCCAAGAAAACTCTTCTTTGCCTCCATTATGTAGTTGCAGTCTTACTTCCCTTGATAGTCAGGGTCAATCAACCCAGACAATACTGTAATCCCCTTCTTGGCTTGTTGATCCAGAGGCATAAGTAGCCCAAAGTGACCAGGTGGCAGTCTTAACTTCCAGTTCAGTGGATACATTGTTGTTTCTTCTGGAGGAAGCTCTCACTGTTTTGGAACTAAAACCTGTAGACCAGCAGAACTCAGGGTAGCAGGGACAGGAAGCAAAAATTTTCCAAGTGGATCACTAGGGGTAATAGTGAGTGGTACCACTTCCATTTCCACCCATGGTTCCTGGACCCATGGATCCTGGCTATGGGAGAAACAGCACCATACAGCAGATGCTGATTCAGAGCATATACAGCTTCCTGGAGAACATTACCTCAGCCTTTCAAGGTATTGCCACCTAGTTGGCACCGTAATTGAGTTTTCAAAAGGTCATTCCACCGTTCTATCAATCCAGCTGCTTCTGGATGATGGGGAACAAGAATTCCATGAGCTTGTGCCCATTCCCGCACTTCATTTGCAGTGAAGTGTGCTCCTTGATCCGAAGCAATGCTATGTGGAATACCATGACGATGGATAAGGCATTCTGTAAGCCCACAGATGGTAGTTTTGGAAGAAGCATTGCATGCAGGGAAAGCAAACCCATATCCAGAGTATGTGTCTATTCCAGTTAAAACAAATCACTGCCCCTTCCATGAAGGGAGTGGGCACTCAGCAGTTGTTGTAGCCAAGTCAGCCTTGTTGAGTGGAAGTCCATGTTGCTGAGCCCATGAGTAACCTCCATCCCTACTACCATGACCACTTCGCTCATAAGTCCATTGGGCAATGACAGAAGTTGTTGGGGAAAGAGGCTGACTGGTATCCAAAGAATGGGTCATTTTATCCACTAGATTATTAAAGCCTTCCTCTGCTGAAGTCACCCTCTGGTGTGCATTCATATGGGACACAAATATGTTCATGTTTTTAGCTCACTCAGAAAGGTCTATCCACATGCTTCTTCCCCAGACCTCTTTGTCACCAATTTTCCAATTATGGTTTTCCAAGTCCCTGGCCATCCAGCCAAACCATTAGCAACAGCCCATGAGTCAGTATACAAATGCACCTCTGGCCAGTTTTCCTTCCAAGCAAAATGAACAACCAGGTGCACTGCTCGAAGTTCTGCCCACTGGGAGGATTTCCCCTCACCACTGTCCTTCAAGGACACCCCCGAAAGGGGGTGTAGTGCTGCAGCTGTCCACTTTTGGGTGGTACTTGTATATCGTGCTGAACCATCTGTAAACCAGGCCTGAATTTTCTCTTCCTCAGTCGATTCACTGTAAGGAACTCCCCAAGAGGCCATACCTCTGGTCTTGGAAAGAGAAGGTAATGTGGCTGGAGTGGAGACCATGGGCATTTGTGCCACTTCTTCATGTAACTTACTGGTGCCTTCAGGACCTGCTCTGGCTCTATCTTGTACATACCACTTCCATTTTACAATAAAGTGCTGCTATGCATGCCCAATTTATGGCTTGGTAGATCAAACAACACCCAGCTCATGATAGGCAACTCGGGTCTCATGGTAACTTGGTGGCCCATGGTTAAGCGTTCAGTCTCTACTAAGGCCCAGTAGCAGGCCAAAAGCTGTTTCTCAAAAGGAGAGTAGTTATCTGCAGCAGATGGTAAGGCTTTGCTCCAAAATCCTTAGGGTCTGCATTGTGATTCTTCTGTAGGGGCCTCCAGACAGCATCTCTATTTGCCACTGATACTTCTAGCACCATTGGATCTGCTGGATCATATGGTTCAAGTGTCAGAGCAGCTTGTACAGCAGCCTGGACCTGTCACAGAGCTTCCTCTTGTTCAGGTTCCCACTCAAAACTAGCTGCTTTTCTGGTCACTCGATAAATGGGCTGGAGTAGCACACCCAAATGAGGAATATGTTGTCGCCAAAATCCAAAAAGACGAACTAGGCATTGTGATTCTTTTTTGGTTGTAGGAGGGGCCAGATGCAGCAACTTCTCCTTCACCTTAGAAGGGATATCTTGACATGCCCCACACCACTGGATGCCTAGAAATTTCACTGAGGTGGAAAGCCCCTGTATTTTTGTTGGATTTATCTCCCATCCTCTGACACGCAAATGCCTTACCAGTAAATCTAGAGTAGTTGCTACTTCTTGCTCACTAGGTCCAATCAACATGATATCATCAATATAATGGACCAGTGTGATGTCTGGTGGGAGGAAGAAACAATCAAGGTCTCTGCGAACAAGATTATGACATAGGGCTGGAGAGTTGATATACCCCTGAGGTAGGACAGTGAAAGTATATTGCTGACCTTGCCAGCTGAAAGCAAACTGTTTCTGGTGGTCCTTACTAATAGCTATTGAGAAAAAAGCATTTGCCAGATCAATAGCTGCATACCAGGTACCAGGGGATGTATTGATTTGCTCAAGCAATGATACTACATCTGGAACAGCAGCTGTAATTGGAGTTACCACCTGGTTGAGTTTACGATAATCCACTGTCATTCTCCAAGACCCATCTGTTTTCTGCACAGGCCAAATAGGAGAGTTGAACGGGGATGTGGTGGGACTCACCACCCTTGCATCTTTCAAGTCCTTAAGAGTGGCAGTAATCTCTGCAATCCCTCCAGGAATACGGTATTGCTTTTGATTTACTATTTTGCTTGGTAGGGGCAGTTCTAGTGGCTTCCACTTGGCCTTTCCCACCATAACAGCCCTCACTGCACGAGTTAGAGAGCCAATGTGGGGATTCTGCCAGTTGCTCAGTATGTCTATACCAATTATACATTCTGGAACTGGGGAAATAACTACAGAATGGGTCCAGGGGCCCACTGGACCCACTGTGAGACAGACCTGAGCTAAAACTCCATTGATCACCCTTGGCCTCCATAAGCCCCCACTCTGAATGTTGGACCAGAGTGATGTTTTGGGTCCCCTGGAATTAATGTCACTTCTGAACCAGTGTCTAATAATCCCTGAAATATCTGATCATTTCCTTTTCCCCAGTGCACAGTTAACCTGGCAAAAGGCCATCAGTCTCCTTGGGGAAGGCTTGGAGGAAGATTAGCTGTATAAATTTGTGGCAGTGTAACAGGGTTCTCCCCCATAGGGACCTGGCCTCCCCTTCATTCAAGGGGCTCTGGGTCAGTAAACTGTTTCAAATCTGGAAATTGATTAAGGGGCCATGACTCTGTGATTTTGTAATTCAGGTTAGTCTTCTGTTCACTTGACCTAGAACTCTTTTGTTTATATAGCTCGAACAAGAATTTAGTAGACTGCCCTTCTATTGTATTTCTAGGTACCCCATGGTTAACTAGCCAATGCCACAAATCTCTGTGTGTCATATAATTTTGATGCCTGATTTGAGTTTGCTGTCTATTATAATGGCCACGTCTACCCTGTCTTTGGCCACTAAGTACTGCCACCTGGCTTCTGCCAATTTGGGATCCAGTCATCCCCATTGTGTTTAAGGATTCCAGGTCAGTGACAGCAGTTCCTACAGTAATATCTGACCTACAGAGAAGTGCAACCACAGAGTTCTTCAGGGATGCTAATGCTAGTCTCACAAATTTATTTCTCACTGTTCTGGCAAAAGGTGCATCTTCCGGACATTCCTGGGGTGTAAGAGCAGGCTTTGCATGATAAATCCACTCTAACATTCTAATTTCTCTAAGCTTCTGGAGCCCCTCATCTACATTATACTGGAGCAGTTCTGGCATTTCAACCTCAGGTAATGTTGGCCACCTTTTGATCCATGTTTCAATCAACCATCCAAACAAACTGTTAATACCTTTCCTAACTGCTCAAGCTATAACATTGAATGCAGAATCTCTCTTAGTGGGCCCAAATCAATAAATTCAGCCTGATCCAGTCTTATATTCCTCCCACCATTATCCCACATCCTTAAAATCCATTGCCACACATATTGCCCTGATTTCTGCCTATATAAATTGGAAAACTCACACAATTCTTTTGGAGTATAATGTACCTCCTCATGTGTGATACTTTGTACCTCACCTTTAGGGGCCTGTTTGGACTTTAGTCTAGTTATAGGTCTAGAAGAAATGAGGGGTGGTGGGGGTGGTTCATGAAAAGAATTAGAAATATCTTCCAAGCCATTTGCTTCAGGGCCTTCATTTGCATATTCATCTGGTGAAACAGTATTAATCACTCTAGGGCTAATCCCTTCAGGAGGAGGTTGTGTGGCCAACTTCTCAAGGCAGGCTGGAGGTGGGGCAGTTGTGTCCTCAAGAAAAACTATTACAGTGTTATCTAGAGAAGACTCAGCATGATCTAGGGTTACTACCTCACCCCTGACATCATTCTCAGTCCATATGTCACCATCCCATTTTTCAGGGTCCCACTCCTTTCCAGTCAATGCCCTCACTTTAATGGAAACACCATGAAACATTGAGATTTCAGTTTACATTGTAAAGTTGCTACTCTAACAATAAGATTCTGAGTCTGATTTTCAGAGATCTCTAGTCTACAGCTACAGGAAACAATATTTTCCTTCAGGATACTCATAGAAACGTCCACATCTGTCAGATGGTGCTTAAGCTTCTCGTTTGAAGCCTTAAGCCCATCCCTTTCACTCCTTAATGTAGCCAGTGTATCTAACAACAACCAGCCAACATCTCTATAACTTTTATTTCTACAAAACTCTGTAAAGGTGTCAAAAACATTATCTCCCAGAGCCTGGCTTCATACAAGCGAAGCATTAGGAGAATCGAATGGTGATATTTTGACTATCTCTTTTGCCAACTCACTCCACGATTGGGAATGTCATTCTGATTATGGGAATCAGAATCCTTAGTGCCTTTGAGTCCAGTCAGAGTAGAAAACCATTCATAAAAACCCATTTCTAAGATTCTGTTTCTTAAGAACCACTCCTGGCACCAAGATATATTATTTAGGGTTCTCTAGAGAAACAGAATCAACAGGGAACACTTGCAAATATAAAATTTATAAAAGTGTCTCATGTGACTGCGGGAATACAGATTCAAAATCCATAGGGCAGGCTGTGAAGCCTATGACTCCAATGGAGGGTCTGGACGAACTCCACAAGAGAGGTTCACCAGCCAAAGCAGGAATAGCCTGTCTCTTTTGAATCCTCCTTATAAAGCTTTCAGTGATCAGATTAAGCATCACTTATTGCAGAAGACACTCCCATTTGGCTGATTACAAATGGAATCAGCTGTGGACGCAGCTGACATGATTATGATTTAATTCTATGAAATGTCTTCATTGCAACAGACAAGCCAGCACTTGCCCAACCAGACAACAGGTACCACAACTTAGCCAAGTTGACACATGAACCTGACCATGACAATCGCTTTCCCCACATTTCCTTCAACTTGGTGAATTTATTTAGAAGATTTATTTGAACACCTTTAATTCGTTGTTTCAACTTCTGTATCTCAATTAACGTGTTCATTTTTTTCCTTTGGTTGGGTGATATCCTTGTGCTTCCTCGTATGCATCGTGTTTTTTGCTGCTGTTGAGGCATCTGATTTTCTTGCTTACTTTTTTCTGAAGGTCATTTTCTCTCTTTTTCCTATTATTTTTTGTTTGTTAGTTGTTTTTGGTCTCTATCTGTTCATCTTTCTCACTGACCAGTTGTCAGTTTGGCTCTGACCCTGGTCTCCCTCAAAAAACAGGCTTCTCTGGTCTACCTCAGGGACAGGGAGCAGGCACTGGGCACCAGAACAAGGTCTCTGTGTGTGGGCAGAACAAGTCTGCTGGGCCCCGTGGTGGTCTGCTTTTTGCCAGCCCACAAGGCCTATTTTTATTAGAGCACTGCTTTAACAATGGGGTCATCTGTATGTCTCAGCCAAAGCAGGGGCATGTTTCCAAGCAGGTCTAAATGAGCTCCAACAGTTCTGACACATTTTCCTCAAGATTCTCTGAAAAAGCCCTTCAATTCCTTTGCAGTTTCTTGTCTTCCCAGCAGATGGTGTTATTTGACATTTAACCATCCTCAGAAGCATTTTGCCTTGTAGCCCAAGTTACCTCTGGCTGGACAGGGCTGTAGCTGTGGGTGTCCTGTTCCCCCCACCTTTGCTGGCCAAAATCTGACTCAGTGTAGGTCACGTCTCCCACTTTATTTATGGCAGAGGACTCCCTCAGCTGATCCAGTCTTCAGCTGCCCCCCAGTTAGGGATCAGTCCACCTGCAGCTGTTTCTCTTGGGGATGGAGGAAGGGTTTTTAGACCCAGTGCTGGAATTACAGACTCTGGCTACCTTTTCTCAGATTCTTTATCCCTTACTGACCTCCTCCATCCCCTGGGTCTCCAAATGGTGGGGGTCTGTCTCACTGCTGTGAGAGAATTTATATTCTGTGCCTGATGGAGGGTATTCTGGATGCTGTTTCCGAGTCTTTTTAGTGCTTTATGTGAGACCAAGTGAGGAGTAAAAGAAAGCTTTGACCACTCTGATACAGAGGTCTCCTACCTGATATTAGCCTTTCTCTTCAATTCAGCACTTTTTTTTTTTTGGTTCTTTCTCCAGTCTATATCTTCCTCCAGAGTTCTGAAAAATTCTAAATTATCCTGTTTTTTAATTGAATCTACAGGGAGAAATTTTCAGTAGCTATTTATATTACCATTCTTTTAAATTCCTTTGTTCTTCCTCATGCAAAAATATTTATTAATTTGTACATTTAGTCATTATCATTGTACACTCTAAGCATTCCTAGATTTTATCATCTCCTTCTTTTATCATCTCAGTCTTTTATCATCTATCTTTCCTTCTGGTTTCATTTGTGCCCCCAGCCCTCCTCTCTCTATCATTCTTGTATTCAGCTTCATTCCATGTACTAACATTATTGTGCTAAAATTAGGTAGTATTGTGCTATCCATTTCTGAATTTTTACAATCAGTCCTGTTGTACAATGTGCATTCCTTCCACTCCAATTGCCCAAAATCTACCCTATTTTTATCTCTTGACTGAAATTCTCCAAGTTCATTCATTACTGTGAGGTCATATCAGTGAGACCATACAGTATTTGTTCTTTTGTTCCTGGCTAATATCACTCAGCATAATGTCCTCAAGGTCCATCCATGTTGTTACATATTTCATGAATTTATTGTCTTACAGCTGTGTAATACTCCACTGTATGTATATACCACAGCTTGTTTAGCCACTCATCTGTTGATGGACATTTGGGCTGTTTCCATCTCTTGGCAATTGTAAACAATTCTGTTACAAACATTGCTGTACAAATGCCCATTTGTGTACTTGCCCTCATGTCCTCTGAATAGACACCCAGCAATGGTATTGCCAGATCGTATGGCAATTCTATACATAGCTTCCTGAGGAACCACCAAACTGCCTTCCACAGTGGTTGTACCATTTGACATTCCCACCAACAATGGATAAGTGTGCCTATTTCTCCACATCCTCTCCAGCACTTGTCATTTTCTGTTTTATTGATCATGGCCATTCTGGTGGGTGTGAGATGATATATCATTGTGGTTTTGATTTGCATTTCCCTAATAGCCAGGGAAGTTGAGCATCTTTTCATGTACTTTTTAGCCATTTGTATTTCCTCTTCTGAGAAGTGTCTATTCATGTCTTTTGCCCATTTTGTAATTGGGTTACTTGTCTTTTTGTTGTTGAGTTGAACAATCTCCTTATATATTCTGGCTACTAGACCCTTCTCTGATATCTGATATATCATTCCCAAATATTGTTCCACATTGTGTGGGCTGTCTTTTTACTTTCTTGACAAAGTTCTTTGATGCACAAAAGTGTTTAATTTTGAGGAGTTCCCATTTATGTATTTCTTTCTTCAATGCTCATGCTTTGGGTGTAAGATCTAGGAAACTGCCTCCTATTATAAGATTTATAAGATATTTCCCTACATTTTCTTCTAAAAGCTTTATGGTCTTAGACCTAATGTTTAGGTCTTTGATCGATTTTGAGTTAATTTTTGTATAGGGTGTGAGATATGGATCTTTTTCATTTTTTTTGCATGTAGATATTCAGTTCTCCAAGCACCATTTATTGAAGAGACTGTTCTGTCCCAGGCGAGTTGCTTGACTGCCTTATCAAAGATCAATTGTCCATAGATGAGGGGGTCTATATCTGAACACTCTATTCAATTCTATTGGTCAGTATATCTATCTTTATGCAAGTACCATGCTGTTTTGACCCCTGTAGGTTCATAATACACCTTAAAGTCATGTAGTGTGAGACTTCTGACTTCATTTTTTTTTCTCAGGACACTTTTAGCTCTGTGAGGTACTTTGCCCTTCCAGATAAATTTGGTTATTGGTTTCCCTATTTCTGAAAAGTAAATTTTGGGGATTTTAATTGGTATTGCATTGAATCTATAAATCAATTTAGGTAGAATTAACATCTTAGCCATATTTAGTTTTCCAATTCATGAACATGTATGCTCTTCCATTTATTTCTGTCTTCTGTTATTTCTTTTAGCAATTTCCTATAGTTTTCTTTGTATAGGTCTTTGTATCCTTAGTTAAATTTATTCCTAAATATTTTATACTTTTGGTTACAATTGTAGATGGAATTTTTTCTTGATGTCCCCCTCAGATTGCTTGTTACTAGTGTACAGAAACACTACAAATTTTTGAGTGTTGACCTTGTAACCTGCCACTTTTCTGTACTCATTTATCAGCTCTAGTAGTTTTGTTGTGGATTTTTTGGGGTTTTCAACATAGAGTATCACATCATCTTCAAACAAGTGAGAGTTTTACTTCTTCCTTTTCAGTTTTGATGCCTTGTATTTCTTTTCCTTGTCTAATTGCTTTGACTAGAACTTCCAACGCAGTGTTGAGTGACAGTGGTGACAGTAGACATCCTTGTCTTGTTCCTGATCTTAGGGGAAATGTTTTCAGTTTTTCCCCATTGAGGATGATGTTAGCTCTGAGTTTTTCATACATTCCTTCATCATGTTGAGGATGTTTCCATATATTTCTATAGTATTTTGTTGAGGATATTTGCAAGTCTATTCAAAATTATACTGGCTTGTGGTTTACTTGTCTTCTATTGTCTTTATCTGAAATTAGTGCCAGAGTAATTCTGGCCTTATAAAATAAGTTAGGAAGTGTTTCATCTATTTTTTTTGGAAGAATTTGAGAAAAATTGGTACTAATTGTTCTTTAAATATTTAATGGAATTTACCAGTGCTGGTGAAAAGCCAACTGTCCTGAGCTTTTCTTTGATAGGAGATTTTAGATTACTGTTTCAATCTCCTTACTTGTTATAAGTTTATTCAAATTTTCTTTCATCTTGAATCAATTTTAGTAGTTTATATGTATCTAGAAGTTTTTTCATTTCACCTATTGTATTGGTTTGAAAGGATTATGTACCATAGAAAAGCCATGTTTTAATCCTGATCCGTCTTGTGGAGGCAGCCTAGAGGGTGATGTGACTCCACCCATTCCAGGTGGGTCTTGATTAGCTTCGTGGAATCTTTTAAGAGAGGAAACATTTTGAAGAAAGTTTGAGAACCACAAGAACCACAGAACTCAGGCAGCCAGAGACCTTTGGAGATGAAGAAGAAATATGCCCCTGAGGGAGCTTCATGAAACAAGAAGCCTGGAGAGAAGACTAGCAGATGTTGCTATGTTCAGCATGTGTCTTTCCAGTTGAGAGAGAAACCCTGAATGTCATTGGCCTTCTTGAACCAAGGTATCTTTCCCTGGATGCCTTAGACTGGATATTTCTATAACCTTGCTTTAATTTGGACATTTTCATGGTTTTAGAACTATAAACTTGCACCTTAATAAATTCCCCATTTTTAAAAGCCGTTCTCTTCTGGTATATTGCTTTCCAGCAGCTAGCAAACTAGAACACATATATCACCCAAGTTGTTGGTACACAATCATTCATGGTATACTATTTTAATCCTTTATATTTTAAAAAAATTGACATAATGTCTGTCCCCAGTTTCATTTTTTATTTTGGTAATTGGAGTTTTCTCTTTTATACATTGGTCAACCCAGCTAAAATTTTGCCAATTTTATTTATTTTTTCAAAGAATTAACTGTTGGTTTTATTTTCTTTATTGTTTTTCTATTCTCTATTCTATATATCTTCACTCTGATCTTTATCGTTTCCTTCTTTCTATTAACTTTGGATTTAGTTTGATCTTCTTTTTCTAGTTCTCTAAAGTGTACATTTAATCAGCTTGACAGCCTTCTGTTTTAATGCAGGCATTTACAGCTGTAAATTTCCCCCAGCACTGATTTCTCTGCATCTTATATATTTTGGTATGTTGTATTTTCTTGTCATTCAGCTCAAGGAATTTTATAGTTATACTTGTGATTTATTCTGTGACTGATCAGTTGTTTAAAAGTGTATTTAATTTCTACATATTTGTGAATTTTTCCATTTCCCTTTTGTTATTGATTTATAGTTCCATTTCACTGTGGTCAGCAAAAATATTTTTATGAATTAAATATTTTAAAAAATTTATTAAGACATGTTTTATGGCCTAACAAACAATCTATTGTGAAGAAGATCCATGTGCACTTGAGAATGTCAATTCTGCTGTTTTTAGGTGGAGAGTTTTGTATATGTTCATAAGATCTTATTGGTTGATAGTATTGTTCAAGCCCTCAATTTACTGAGTGATCTTCAGTCTGGCTATTCTATCTATTATTGAAGGCAGAGTATTGAAATGTCCAACTTTTGTTATAGAACTGCCTTTCTAGCTTCAATTCTGTCAAATTCTGAGAAAGATCTGTAGCAAAAGGAAGAAAATTAAATTAAAAAAAGTTTCTATGGTTAAGAGTCTTCAAATACAGTCAGTAGGTTATTCTGGAAGTTATTTTTATGCAGGTATCAGCCAGAGCTCATAAACTGCCATAGTGTGCAAAGCCTCAAACAAAAGTGCCCCTGAGAGTGCTGGGGATATCCAGACAACATAACCAAGCCACACAGCTAAATGAAATCCACACCCCCTGTGCTGGTCTGAATCTGTGGTGGACCCAGAGAAGCCATGCCCTTTAATCCTCATTCAATATTGCTGGGTGGGAACATTTTGATTGCTTCCATGAAGATGTGACCCACCCAATTGTGGGTGGTAACTTTTGATTAGATGATTTCCATGGAGGTGTGTCTCCACCCACTGAAAGTGGAGTTGCTTACTGGAATCCTTTA
The DNA here is from genome assembly GCF_023851605.1 of Tamandua tetradactyla. Classification (NCBI taxonomy): domain Eukaryota; kingdom Metazoa; phylum Chordata; class Mammalia; order Pilosa; family Myrmecophagidae; genus Tamandua; species Tamandua tetradactyla. Next base: position 35,440,420 of record NC_135337.1, read on the forward strand.
AAAGAAGAAACATTTTGGAGAGAGTCCCTTTTGGTAGAGCCGTGTGAAAGCCAGCAGACACCGCTATGTTCACCATGTGCCCTTCCAGCTGACAGAGAAATGTTGAACGTCGTTGGCCTTCTTGAACCAAGGTATCTTTCCCTGGATGCCTTAAATTGCACATGCCTATAGACTTGTTTTAATTGGGACATTTTCTTGGCCTTAGAACTGTAAACTAGCAACTCATTAAATTCCTCCTTTTAAAAGCCATTCCGTTTCTGGTATGCTGCATTTTGGCAGCTAGCAAACTAGAACACCCCCTTTGCAGGCCCTATCTGGGACGCTATGAAAAGCTGTTTCTCCAATATAACAGTTATAGTCACTCATAAATACCATAATCATAATTCTTCTACTTCTTTTACTTTAACTTATAATTTTTCACTGTATTTGTTAAGTTTATTTCTCAGAGACTTAAATCTTCTGGATTGAGTTTATGCTGACTGAGCTCTGAAACCCAGCAAGTGTGCAATCAACGCTGACCCCTCAGTTCTTCTGTCCAGCCCTGGACAAATAAGAGAGATAAGGACAGATCAACCTCATCCCAAAAGCAAGGAGTATCTTCAATGGCAAGCAAAATAAGTCCATTCCTCTGCCCTGTAATTTACAGCTCTCCTCAGCTTGAAGCAGCCAGAGTGGTCACTGTCTCAAATCCCTCAAGACTGAGGAATGAACAAAAATAAGTAGGGATTGAACCCACTTACTACAGTGGAGTTATTGTCATTGTAGATATTATCTTTTTTTTTTTTTTTTTTTTTTAAAGAGAGAGGGAGGAAGGGAAGGAAAGACAGAGAGAAGGATGGAAGGAAGGAAGAGAGGAAGAAAGGGAAACATCTTTAAACATTTTCTTGTTTTATTATATTTTGTTTGTTTGTTTGTTTCTTACATGGGCTGGGGCCGGGAATCGAACCAGGGTCCTCCGGCATAGCAGGCAAGCACTCTTGCCCGCTGAGCCACCGCGGCCCACCCTGTAGATATTATCTTGTATTAACTGAGCAATTTGTAACATTGCTATAAAAAGAAAAAAAAATGTGCTACCATCAATTGTAACAAATGTTCCAGCAAAATTAGCAATTGGTGGTATGGTGTGTGGGAATCCTGTATTTTATGCATGACTGTTCTGTAAATTCACAATTTTTCTAATAAAGAAAAGGACAAAGAGCCTCAAGAAAGCCTGCTCTCTCTAGCGATATTAGTTTCCTAGCCTTGCTGTACCAAATTACTACAAACTGGGTGGTTTAAAACAACAAATTTGGGGGGCGAGGCCGCAAAGTGGCTCAGCAGGCAGAGTACTCGCCTGCCATGCTGGAGACCCAGGTTAATTCTCCGTGCCTTCCCATGCAAAAAACAAACAAACGAAACAACAGAAATACCTGCACAAAAAAGTTACCTGCACAGCGGTGCTTAGAGCAATATTATCAACAGGAGTAAAAGGTGGGAACAACTTAAGTGTCCATCAACAGATGAATGGATAAACAAAATGCAGTATATGCATACACAGGGGATATTAATCAGTCATAAAAAGGAATAAAGTATGAATACATGCTATAGCATGGATAAACCTTGAAAAAGTATGCTACATGAATAAGGTAGAAACAAAAGGACAAATATTATATTATTCCATTTCTATGAGGTATCTAAAATAGGTAAATTCATAGAAACAGAAAGTAAAATGGAGGTTACTAGGGGCTGGAGGAGGATAAAACAGGGAGCTTTTGCTTAACAGACACAGAGTTTCTGTTTGGGATGATGAAAAATTTCTCGTACTGTGTCATAGTCATGATAGCACAACATTGTAAATGTAATTAATGCCACTGAATTGTATGGCATTAACTAAAATTGGTTAAAATGGCAGCTTTTGTTATATATATGTCACAATAAAATTTTTAAAACACAATGACAAAAAAAAGCACAATGATAAATTTTTGAATAACTGGAACTACTTACAAACTCCAGAATTTTGGAATTTAGGACATTGTGAGTCACGGCAATAAACAAATTTTATCGAGAAGCACGAGTGAGAGTCCAAATTGTAATTGTTGCATTTCTTTAATTGTTGTGCCAGTTGGTAGTGCAATTAGAAAGAATAAAACCTACAATTGTCAATTGATAAGATTTTTGTTTCAATGTCCTTTTTCTTAGTAATCACTGCCAGTAGCACTTTCAACATTTAAAGAAGATGTGCCAGGATAATGTAGTCCCTAAAATAAACAGTGAAAGGCTAGTTTAGAATTTTTAAGATTAATGTGGAGCAATAATTCTGAAGTGATCTCACGTTTTCACACTATTAACTAGGTATTTTAATTGAGAGAAAGTGACTGGTGACAATACAAATTTCTGTTAGCTTGTTAGGCAGTAATTATTTATGACACAAATATTTGCAGATTCAAGGTCTTAGAAAACAAAAGTGAACTTAGAACATGTGTGCTGGCTTGAAACTGCTATGTACTCTAGAAAAGCCATGTTCTTTTTCCCAACCCAGTCCTGTGGGAGCAGACCTATTATTTAGGGTGTGACCTTTTTATTAGGTCATTTCCATGGAGATTTGACCCAACCAATTGTGGGTGGGATCTCTTTTAGTAAGTTGTTTCCATAGAAATGTGACCCATCCAATTGGAGGTGGAATCTTTTGATTAAGTGGTTTCCATGGAGACGTGCCCCCAACCATTCAAGATGGGTCTTAATGCACTTACTGGAGTTCTTTAAGAGGGAACCATTTTGGAAAAAGTTCAGAGCCAATGCTGACAGAGACATTTGGAGATGCAGAAAGAAAATGCCCCTGAGAAGCCATTTGAAACTTGAAGTCGGGAGAGAAAGTCAGCAGATGTCAACATGTTCCTTCCCATGTGATAGAGAAACCCTAAAAACCATTGGCCTTTTCTTCAGAGTCAAGGTATCTTTCCCTGCATGCATTAGGGTGGACACTTTTATGGCCTTAGAACTGTAAACATATAACTTAATGAATCCCCATTATAAAGGCCAACTCAGTTCTAGTATATTGCATTCTGGCAGCATCAGCAAACTAAAACAACACTTTGGGAACTACATGAACTTTTACAGCAAAACCTCAGCCACATTAATACATTTGTGGCTACAAGACCAAGGATATGTTAGGAATGCCAGTTTCCTATTTGCTTTGTTTGCTGGTAAACAAGAGTTGACCATAGTATTGTTTGCAAAAATGAAAAGGAGACATTGAAATCTTCTCCTGTATGTTGTATCTAACTACCATTCGGTTCAGGAAACACAGAGATCATTAAGCTTCTTGTCCAATGAAGACTAGTCCTTGGTTCTGTTTTGTTGAAGTTCACATGAGTGATTAAACTGGTACATGTTAAGAAAGAAGATAAATGTATACTCCTTCTCCCATGAAAAAAATGTGTATCATAATTATTCTACCTGGCTAGAGCAAAATAATTTATTTTCTAGAATGGCACTTGCTTGTCTTGCCATACAACATTTTCACAAAACCAAACAATAAAAACAAAACTAAAAACAATTTGGTTACTTTTCTCTGCATACATAGTTTTTCAATTAATTTTTTTAAATGTGAATATTACTAGACCTGAAGTAGAATCTAAGGGAAGAATAATGAATACAGGTGGAGAGTTAGAACTCTAGGATAGAATTCCAGGTGAGTGATGATATTGGATATTGTCATGGTTGGGGACAGGTGTCAACTTGGCCAAGTTGTGGTACCTGTTCATCTGATTGGGCAAGCACTGTCCTGTCTGTTGCAATGAGGACATTTCATAGGATTAGGTCATGATCACGTCAGCTACATCCACAGCTGATTCCATTTGTAATCAGCCAAACGGGAGTGTCTTCTGCAATTAGTGATGCTAAATGCAATCATGGGAAGTCTTTTAAGGAGGACTCAGAGGAGACAGGTTCCATTCCTGCTTTGGCTGGTGAGCCTCTCCTGTGGAGTTCATCCAGGCCATCCATTGGACTCATCAGCTTCACAGCCTGCCCTGTGGATTTTGGACTCTGCATTCCTACGGTCACGTGAGGCACTTTCATAAATTTTATATTTGCAAGTGTTCCCTGTTGATTCTGTTTCTCTAGAGAACCCTAACTAATACAGATATGGACTAGAAATTATGAGATTCATCTAACTCTAGATGTATTTCAAATTTAGAACTGACAGAACTTGCTTTTGTGTTGAATTTGTGCAGGAAGAGAAAAGGAGGCATCAAGGATGAGAGGAGTTATTTTTTACTCAGATGAGGGAAACTGTGGGTGAATCAGGTTTTGGACCACTGAGGTATATCAAGAGTTTTATTTTGGATGTGTTAAATTTGAGATATTTATTTGAACACAGAGATGGACATGTCAAACAGGCAGTTGAATTTAAAAGCTTGAAGCTCAAGGGTGAAGTTAGAGCTGGAGATATCATTTTGGGCATCATTTATACAGATTTAATCCAGTCATGGTTGGATTGAAGGGAAAAAAAAAATACCAAGTATTGAGGAGCTACAGTATTTAGAGATTTAAGAAATGCAGAGAATACAGAAAAAAGAATGGCCTGCGAGGTAGATAAAAACAATGATTTACAAGAAATAAAGATACACAAGTCAGCTGGAAAGATACAATTCTTCAAAGAAGGAAGTGAAGATTATCTTTGCCAAATGTTGGTGAATGGATTGAGAGGTCAGAGATGCCCACAATAAAGAGAGAAACTAGTAGTAAAGTCTGATGCCCTGGGCTTCAAAGACCCCTTAAGTGTTTTGCTGTTGTAGTTTGTTGTTTTGAGTTTTTCTTTGGGGGTGTGTGGTTTGAAAGATTAAACAAAAAAGATAAGTGATCTGGAAGCCATATTCAGGAAAAGAAATGGCACTTAATCTACTTTATTTCCAGCTCTTTCAAATTAGGAATATAGAGGAAATACACAGGACCACCCCTAGAGGGAGCTTCTGGCAGTAGGGGCGTCAATCAACTCACCCACTCACCAGCTTGGTTTTAAGTTCTCTATGCCCTATTTAGCTCATCCGCCAAGGTTTGGAGAGAACAAGACATACTAGAGACAAGGAAGTCTGTGGATGAACTTATAGGCGTGGCATAAAGTGTGGGAATCCTTGAGAGTGTACACTTCAGAGAGGCACTGAACAACCAGGTGGCTAGGAAAACGCATCTATTACATTTGAGCCAGCTTCTGTTTTCAGTTACCCAGCCACACACAGAAGGTCAAATATTGTATGACCTCACTAATATGAATTATTTAGAACAAACAGTGCCATAGAGTCAGAGTCCAGAGTAAAGGTTACCAGGCAGTGGGGTAGGGATAAGGAATGAGGAGTCAATGCTTAAATGGTACAGGGTTTCTATTTGGAAGGATGAAAAAATTTTGGTAATGGATGATGGTGATGGTAGCACAACACTTTGAATGCAATGAGCTGCACTGAAGTATTTATTTGAATATGGTTTAAAGGTGAAATTTTAGATTGCATATATTTTGCTAGAATAAAATGTTTTAAAATAATCCACGGGACTGTACAACATAAACAGTGAACTCAAGTCAAACCATGGACTGTAGTTAGTTATAAAATTGTGCTTTTGTCAATTGTCACAAGGTGTTACAATGTTTCTAAACAGGCTGGCACATGGGAGCTTATTTTATGTATGATTTTTTTCTATAAATCCTTAACTTCTCTCATTAATGGTGCTGCATTTGGGGCAAGTTACTAAATTTCTCTGTGCCCAGTTTTATAAAATTGGGAGAAAATATATGTTGTGAGAATTAACATAGAGTGATCCATACAAGGTTGTGAACACTGTGCACAGAGCATCCAATATTCAATAAATAATATCCTCTTTATCATTCATTACATAATAAGCACCAAGTCCTTTGTTCCTTCCTGTAGATTAGTATAAATCTTCAGTTACTGCATCTATTGGAAAAGCAACACTTGATGCTGTGTGAAGCCCTAAAACTTGTTCCTATGTGAGTGCATCTTACATTGAGAAAATGAGATCTTAAAATAATGTAATATTCCCCCTACACTGCCTCAGAACTGGATATAAAATATCATTACATCTCAAACTACATTTCAAAATTTAAAAATAATCTCAAAATGATCTTGCAGTAACAGTATGCAATTTCTAAGAAATCAGGGCAATTGAACACATGCAAGTCATCAACTGGTTCAGGAAATTCCCTTTTTTATTTACTTAGATGTTAAATTTGCTCTTTGGTTTCAGTTTCCTATAGACAGATTTTAAAAGCCCAGCTCTCTTTGGTTAGTTTCTATTTCAGAATCCAATTTTCAAGCGGTCTTGTGTGAGGAGGGAAAACAAAACAGCACAAAGAAACCACACAGCTAAGGCAAGGGACAAAAGTTAGAACTCTTACCAAGTTTTTGTTGCAGCTGTTTTCTTAGGATCTCAAAGGATCTCTGCCCTCAGTTTTATAGTTAAAGTGAGTATGGGGAAAGTATGGGAGGAGATTTGCATTTTAAAAACAGTCTATCTGTGATAGGATGCAGCTGAGTCTGACCAGACCTTGGTAAAGATTAAATTATGGTACTATCAAAAAGCAGAATTCAGTAAGTGTTGGTTACATTTGCTTACTGTTGAATTAAGCCGATGCACGTGTGTGGGCCAAATGGAGAGTTTGAATGTCTTAACACTATTTATCTTCCTTTTCCACCTTATGACCAATCTGGGAGCACAATTGCCATTTAAGTTACCTTTCTTTGTCTTTGATGGAATTTGATGAAGGTGATTCAAATTGTAGCCTGAAAGTTTCAAAGACTATAATTGCATTATTTTTATGAGGAGGAGCAATGAATGAGATTCAATGTAAATTGCTGGCTAAGATTGTTAAGGACAAAAAAGAAAAAAAGTTGAAACCCAGAGTAACAAATGAAAAGGTTTCATAAAAACAGCTATATAGTTTTAGACATAGTCATGTAATTTATTTGAAGGTGGATCTGGATTTCCTCTTTTAGAAATAGATCTGACTTACCAGTTTCAGTTCCCCAGCCTCTACTTACTCCTTAGTCCTTTTGTGTTGGATTCTGTTTTTACTACTCTACTGCCTTCACCATTATGGAACGCTTAAAAGCAAAACTGTGTTGTTGTTTTTTTTAAAGTTTATGCAAAACTGTCTGATAATTTTGTTTACTCTTTGGGACTCTCTCTTTCATTGACTATCTTACTATGACATAGGATCATGCATCTCTCATCATGATGCGTATGTCATAGTAAGATCATGCATTGTTTTTCACTGGTCTCCTTCCTGAGGATCTTTTCCTCTTCTTCTAAATTCAAACCAAAAACAATGCCACAGAAGGCAAAAGCAAATGACAGCAGCAACACAAAATAAAAACTAAAATTGTATGGCTTAATAGAGATGTTGTCTTTAGAAACTCCATCTCTAGCACTCCTGAGCATTTTTACCTATATTTCTTGGTGTTTTCTTTCTTTGCACTTTTCCTCTCCTACAGCTCTCTCTTTTTGAAGCTAGGACTGTTAATGATGTGCATTGTTCAGCTTTATATCCAACTATGTATTTACTTTTTCCTATTTTTAGAAAACAGGCTCAGATTGCTAAGTGAAATGTCAAATGTCATCCACCTAAACAGCTGCAGGATTGGGGTTTGGAAGTCAGATCTGCATTACTTCAAAGCCAAAATGTGTATTGCTTGGTTTGTGTCTCAGTCCATTTTTGCATTGTCTTGATTTTCAAAAGATTATGAGACTCTGGCAAAGTAAGGGAAAATGCACCCCACAGCGTACGTCATGGGCTGGGTTACAAAGGGCAGAGCCGTCACTGGGTATGGAATTTGAATCATGTGGAAATTGCGAAGTTGTTTTGGAGATTATTGCCCAGATAATGTGGGTACAATGTGTAAAATAATATTAATATAGATACACAGCACCAATGTGATTCATAAGGAGGTCTGAAAACTTAGTTTCCTTTCCCATTAGTGACATCATCCTGAACCACAAAAGTTTGGATGGTCCCAAAATCTGTATATAGATTTGGTTTGTGTTTCTTCACTTTTTCTAGCTAATTATTATGTCCTCTGTTATGTCCCCATATCTTTCTAATAAAAAAACTGTTATGACCTCTGCTACGTACATGCCAGGCAACCGAGCTCCACAAATATAAGGCATCAATATGGCGTTGGTAACAGATTAGAATCATTGTGGAATCCCTCTTTCTGGATCATGAATGAACTGAGCATTACGAGAATCCCCCGCCCTGGTGGTATGCCATATGTAAGGGGTCTTCAATGACTCCCAAACAATTCTGTCTTAATTTATCTGTCACCTGAATGATTTTGGGGGTCTTAGCTATGAGTAAGGGTGCAGGGGAAAATGAGCCTTTATAATTGTAAAAATGAAACAAAACAACATTTTTTGCAGTCTTCTCGTAAAGAAAAGGAGAATCCAGATCTTTTAGTTGTGAGATTTCAGCAAAAGGAAGTTAGATTGATGGTGGTTTTTAGCTTCTGTAGTAAATCACTTTTAAAATGAAAGAAAAGTATTCTTTACGATAAAACAGGGCAGAAATGCCTGCATTTGCTTTGATCTCATACAATTTAAAATTAATTTATCAGGGACTTCTCAGGTTATGGGCATCAATGCCTAAAAGTTAGAAAGTAATTGATTGGTTAAGCATTATTAAAGGAAGTATTTTCACTCTCTTTCTCAACCATGAAATTATCATAAATTTTTAGTTAAAGAAGTCATAACAAAACTATGTATAAAAGCTCTTTTAACAACATCATTCTAAGAAGAAAAATAACCATATTTGTTGATTTGTTAGCTAATGCTAACATAATGACCCAGTGGGATTTACTATAATACAGATTGATTGGACATATCCCTGAATAAAAGTAAAGCAAGTTGATATGGGGTAAAAGTAAGAAGTGTGATATCAGAAATAGTCATAAGAAATCAATCCGATGATTCAGGGAGGTAAAAATAAGAAAGTCAAAAATGAATGGAGTAAGTCTGATTCAAGCTAGCAGCAATAGGTCAGACCCAGAAAATGGGTTTCCTTGTGTGCACTAAATATCTAAGAAGTAGTAGGATTCCCTACAGTAGACCCCTCATCCCCAAAAGCCACAGGATCTATTTAATGTGACCCTCTTTGTCACTTAAAAAAAAATTTCTCCAGGAATTTTGCTGGAAAATGACTCTTGCTTCAGGAAGCAAGGTAACTTGCTCTACTTAAAGACTGGAAATTCCAGTCCATCCCATCCCATCTCTTCCCTTGCAGATAAAGTAACAAGGTGGACATGGCCCCAGAGAGCCACATGCCGGGCCCAGTGTGCCTCATTGAGAACCTTAAAGGGGAACTGAAGACTAATCAGGAAGCTCTGAAGATCCTGTCTGCCATCGACCAGCCTGTTGTGGTGGTGGCTATTGTGGGTCTGTACCGCACAGGCAAATCCTACCTGATGAACAAGCTGGCTGGGAAGAAAAAGGGTGAGTGGCATCAGCAAAGCTTAGATAAGCCCCCTCTGCTCACCCACACTGCATATGGTCTACTGTGATGATTGCAGAAGGCAAAGTTTAGACAAAAGATTAGAAATTGAAAGCTAATGTTCAGGCTATGTCTGGACTTCTTATTATGATCTGAGAGATAAAGGGATGCTCTCTTTCCTTACATATCACTTTTTTTTCTGCTTTAGTATCTTCTTGTAAAAAGCATAATCCATTTCCCTCATACGGATTAAGACAGCAATGAAATAACTTGTCCACCCATTATTATAAACTATGAACATCTTAGTAATATGCTATTCTTATTAGAAACATCACATTTACAACTTACGGTATTCAGTAGTCTCCAAATATCTAAGAAGTAGTAGGATTCCCTACAGTAGACCCCTCGTCCCCAAAAGCCACAGGATCTATTTAATGTGACCCTCTTTGTCACTTGAAAAAAATTTTTCTCATTTTCCCATTTTTCTTTTGGTCGCTCAGAAAGTACTGGCTGTACTTTCTGCTGTCTTCTTTTCTTGGTTCACCTTAACTTCTACCTCCATTTCCAAGCCTGTCTGCTATTGCAAGCGCCAGTCACATTCTCTCTCTTCTTTGTAGGTTTCTCTGTTGGATCCACAGTGCAGTCTCACACCAAAGGCATCTGGATGTGGTGTGTGCCTCATCCTAAGAAACCAGACCACACCCTAGTTCTGCTTGACACTGAGGGCCTGGGAGATATAGAGAAGGTAAGTGAGGAGGATTCAATTTTGATTAACCACCTCAATTCTGAATATTCTTTGCACACCTGGATTTTTCCAAATTTGTACTTCCATTTGACTAGAATATACCTTTTATTTCTTGTTTGAATAGTCAAAGTATGGGAACCTGAAGTGAAAAAAAAATATCAGCCAGAATTATGGTTAGGAGATACTGCATCAATGTTGAGCTATACAAATTAACCCAGATGTGTTAAAAATAATGCAAATAGAATCACTGTCATAAGTCTGCTCCTACCGAGAATTGTGGTTAAGGTCTTAGGCTCTGGATTAGACAAACTCATGTTTAAATCAGGGTTCTGACACTTTCTAACTTTTGACAAAAATGCTTGTGTTTTTCAGTCCTTCTGAATTGAAATCTTCCCCCAATTTTTATTTTCTCTTTGGTTTTATCCAATTTATCATTTGAATATGAGATTTTTCCAGTGATGTGCTCGTGTTTGATAACCAAGCACATAGGGGAAAACACCTGAATTTGTAGTACTTGCTGATTTTCTAAATACTCCCATCATAGCTGATTTCAAGCTACCAAACTGAAGTCATTAAACTCAGAGTTGGGAAGAGATGTATACACTCAGTTCTCATGAGATGATATGAGCTGGCTCTATCATACCATTGAGACTTTCCCTTGAACCTTCATTTTTTATGGTTTGAATCTGCTTTTGATTTACCAAGATTCAGAGATGATCAGCCTCAATTTGAGACACAGTTTTCTCACCTGTGAGATGGAGATAGTAATTATAAACCTACTACTTATAAACCTACTATCTCCATAGTGAACTGCCTGGGCATAACTGTTATATAACTATATATAATACATATAGGCAAACTTTGTCTTTTATAATAGAAAATATTGATTTTAAGGACACTAATGATCCTGCTCAATCTCTCCATTTTGTAAAGATTTAGCAATAGTATTAGAGCAACTGGTGTGTTGATAATATATGGTCCAGTATAAAATCATCAGTGCTAACTATAGAGCTATCCAATTTTCCTATATTTCTGCCAGTCATTTTAATTTTAGTCTTGTTTACTATTTGCAAAATAGAGACTTACTTTTAACCACTACACACCTTACAATGCCATGAGACAGACTTAAATTTGTTCTGATTTCTAGGATGATGCAGAGAATGATAGCCAGATTTTTGCACTGACAATACTACTGAGCAGCACTTTGGTATATAATACCATGAATGCCATTGACCAGCAAGCCATCAACTTTCTCTAGTATCCTTTTGTGGTCCCAGAAAACACAAAGCCAGAAAGCTCTCCAGTGCTCGCTCAACAGCTGGTGGATCCTGGTGATTCAAGCATAAAAAATTAAAATATGAAAAACATTCAAAGTGCAAGGAAAAGAACATGTATATTTACTGATGAAATGATGAGTTAGGACCCAAAGGTCCTGGGAATAGAGATCCTGGGAAAGATGGAATTAAATATGGGCTTATCAGAGGCAGGCTGTTTTCTGATAGTTTTCCTTAATGACATCTCAGCAATGTAACTGAATGGACAGATTTGCTCAGGGTAAGATCCTCAACTGATCTTAATGAGGTTGAAGATACAGTTAACTCTGAGAACTTTCCAGACTTAGTGTGGACTCTAAGAGACTTCTACCTACAGCTGGAAGCAGATGGACAGCTCATAACTGAAGATGAGTACTTGGAGATTTCACTGAGGCCAAAGGAAGGTAACATGAGCTTCTATTTTGTAAAGAGGGAGAAAAGAAACAAGAGAAATTGTCTTTTTTTGTGTGTAGGTGGTTAAATTTATAATTTCCTATATTTACTACCTGGTTATCCCACCAAATAAATAATTAATATTATTAATTTATAATGACCTAATAAAACCACTATTAAATTGTATTTCCTTCTTGTTCTTGCAGCAAGTATTTTTTTCTTTTTTTCTTTTCCTGATTAGTTATCTTTTATCTTTTTGCTTAGAATTTGTGAGGATATATTGCAATAAATAACATTGGGTGGAAGGGATTTTTTTTGAGGAAGCAGATTAAAATAAAATATATGCTATGCTAAGTAAATCTTATTTTTCTTCCTCCAGGTACTGACCAATATGTTCAAAATTCCAATTTGCCCCGTCTATGTATACAGAAGTTTTTTCCAAAAAAGAAATGCTTTATCTTCAACTCACCCAGTCATCGGAAGAAACTTGCCGTCCTCAAGACACTGAAAGACGATGAGCTGGATCCAGAATTTGTGCAACAAATTGCAGAATTCTCTTCCTATATCTACAGCCATTCAAAGACCAAGACACTTTCAGGAGAGATCAAGGTCAATGGACCTCGTGAGTTCCTTTTTAAAGATATTCCTTCCTAAGTCAATGTAAAGAATAAAAGACATAAGATTCTCTTTCCAATGTCAGAAATATATCGGGTACTTATTATACATTATAGCCTTGTGTATAGGCACAAGGTGAGCAAGACAGATATCTTCCTTATCGAAATGGAGTTTAGTCAGTACAAACATTAAACAAGCAGATCCCCAAGTTGTTGAGAACTTTAAAAGAAGTCTAAGCAGACTTTTTGGTCCATTTTTTCCTTAATGGCTCTAAGCCTCAGAACTCCATAAATTATTGTTACACAATTGAGGAAAGTTGGGCCCAAGCAAAAAGTGTCAACTTGGCCAGGTGTCCAGTTATTTTGTTGCTGTGGACTTAAATTATCAGCCTGTGAAATTTATCTATGTTGATCACGTCTGTGGTTGGCTGAGCTGAGTGCCTTCCACAATGAGTGGAAGTCTTAAAAGAGAGAGGTCAGAAGAGAGTTCAGAAGCTCAGCACAACTCATCTCAGAGCTCAGAGCCCACACAGACCCAGACATTTGGAGATGCAAAAAGGAATCACCCTGGGGAAAGCCATTTGAACTTAGAAGCCAGGAGGGAAGACCAGCAGACATTGCCATGTACTTCCAATGTGACAGAGAAACCCAGATGAAAGATAGCTGCCTTTCCTCTATGGAACTGTAAATTTGTAACTAAATAAATCCCCTTTATAAAAGCCAATCCATCTCTGGTGTGTTGCATTCTGGCAACCTTAGCAAAATAAAGCAGTAAACAAAGTTCAGGCAATGCACTCAGTAGACAGTATGCCCTCTTTCTTTGCAAATAATACAAGCATTTCTTCTGTCAATGAAGGTCTAGAGAACCTGGTGTTGACCTACGTCAATGCCATCAGCAATGGGACCATGCCCTGCATGAGGAATACAATCCTGGCCTTGGCCCAGATAGAGAATTCGGCTGCAGTACAAAAAGCCATTGCCCACTATGACAAGCAGATGGGCCAGAAGCTGCAGCTGCCCACGGAAACCCTCCAGGAGCTGCTGGATCTGCACAGGGCCAGTGAGAGAGAGGCCACTGAAGTCTTCATGAAGAACTCTTTCAAGGATGTGGACCAGAAGTTCCAGAAGGAATTAGAGGCAAGTTTTTGTGTTCTAGTTCATGGAGATTAGGGTCAGTTGAAGGGAAAAAATGGGACCCAAGAGAAGCAGTTCTTACTGGACTGAAAAATAATGATAATCCCTTGGGTAGCGAAGATATCACTGTATATACATATAATTTATATATGCAAATGTAACTACTCTAGGCCCTCTAGACTCTGAAATATTCACAGACACATAACTCACCTTTACCTTGTTACTCCATGACTCAATTAAAAAAAATCTTATTCCTTTAAAGAGTTGCATTTATGATGTATGAATTTATCTTTTTTATTAATCAAGAACACAAAATTGTCAGTTGGATCTTCTAAAAGATTGTGTATCCAGGCTTAGTAAACTAAGTTGATATTATTCCAGCCAAAAGCTAAGAAAGTGAAGACATTGAAAACCAGTGCAGCATTATGTGGTACCACAATTAATTCATTATTGAACTCATTTGAAGTCCTAGGTTCAGCATAATAAGGAATCTAAGAATGTTACACAATAGTAGCTTATGTTTAAAATAAAGGCATAAATTTAGAGATCTATGACCTGAACATTACATCTAAAGCAGAGATAGCAAGCAGCAGAAAAGGTGCCAAGAGATTTGAAACCCAAAAGTGAATATCATTTTTCTATAGAGTAACATTCTTGGAACTTGTCAGGGTCTGGTAGAAGGGATATAGTCTTGCTTGTATTTCTCTAAGTTTCTAGAAAAAAATATAGATTATTTTTTGAGGATCATTACCAGGATACCGAATTGTTTCTAATATCTTCTCTGTGGGCCTTTTCCTTTTTGAAGGCCAGTCTAGATGCAAAACAAGATGACATTTGTAAACAGAACTTGAAAGCATCATCGGATCACTGCTCAGCTTTGCTTCAGGATATTTTCGGCCCTCTAGAAAGAGAAGTGAAGGAGGGAATTTATTCTAAACCAGGAGGACATCTACTCTTCATTCAGAAGACAGAAAAGCTGAAGGCAGAGTACTATCGAAAGCCCAGAAAGGGAATCCAGGTATCCTAGCTTTATTAACTGTGGGGAACTGCTGGGGGTTGGGGGTGAGGGCAGGTGGGAACATCTTTCATAACAGCAAGAACAGGTGGAAAGACTCACAGATGAGATCCATGTCTTCGCTTAGCCATTACTCCTTCATTCGATAAGCATACTTAGAATACCTACTATTTGCCTGATATTGGCGTTCCTAGAACAGGATTTATACTCTCATGATAGTCACCGCATTAAATTCATCTATCAGCATAATCCCCAGACTTTTATTGCAACCACTTAAAACAAGAGGACCACCTTGGTTAGGTAGGACAGAATCCCAATATTTGAAACTAATTTAAGAAAAAAACCTTCATTAGCTTAAATTAACTCAAAGTAAAAGATTTTAATTTAGCTTCAAGCCCAGCTACATCCGGGAATTTAATTATTGGCATTGTTCTTTCCCCTTCCAACCTTTCTCTCTCCCCTTCATGTTTTCTATTCCATTTTCCTCGCTACTGGCTTCTCAGAAGGGCTCACCCCACATGGCAGCCAAGATGACACTAACAACTCCAATTTAACTAGTCCTTAATGCACTCAGGGGAGAGACTTCTTTCTTCCCCTGGTAGCCATATCAATATTTTTAGGACCCAAGTGTGGTGTTGCCCCACCTGTGAACAAATCCCTTGTACCCAGCCGTGATTGGCTGACCCGGTATGGGGACCACCCCTGAGACAGGAGAGGCTTGATTGACAGATCCACCAGGTGCAGGCAGAGCACTTCTGGGAAGGAAAAGATGCTGGGAAGACAAAGAAATACAGCTGTTTACAACATCCCTGATCATCATTTCCTACTTTTACTTTCATGTTTTGGGGGTTCCTAGGCTGAGGAAACTCTGCAGAAATATTTAAAGTCCAAGGAGACGGTGAGTGATGCAATTCTACGGACGGACCAGGCTCTCACAAAAAAGAAAAAGGAAGAGGAAGGTGAGAACAAAATGGAAGAGTCATGTAAACCAGAAATGTCTACAAATTTTAAATTATTTTGGGTTGGCCCACCCAGGATATTCAACTAGAACAAAATGGCAAAGATGCTTCTTAGCTCCTAAGGCCGTATCTGAGTGTACAATCAGCTGTATTATGGTTACCTAAAAAGAAAAAAAAAAAAGACTGTAGGGAAATTTTCTCTACGAAGTAGCAACCATAACAAAAAAGAGTGGGAGGCAGAAGGAAGGGACATTTTAATCCTAGAGAGGTTTGTCTTTCTCTTCTTTCTCTACAGAGGCACGTGAGAGAGCGATGGCTGCCCAGGCTGAAGCACGAAGGTTGGAAGAGCTGCAAAAGAAGAACCAGCAAATGATGGCAGAGAGGGAAAGAATCCATCAGGAACAAGTGAGACAAATGCAGCTGGAAAGAGAGCGCAGGCTGGCAGAGGAACAGAGGGCCCGGGAACGTCAACACCAGGTGTTCATCAATTATATTATCTTGAGAGCATAGGTTTCTTTCTCCTCTCTGTGATGATGAGCTCGTGAAGCAAGGACAAAAGGGCTAATACCACAGTTCAGGGCAGGACTCTGGAGCCAGTCTGCCTGCATATGGCTCCCATCTCCACCACTTATTAAAATACCTGATTTGGGCAAGTTATTCTAACCCCTTTTGTGCCTCAGCTTCCTCTTCTGTACCATGGAGACTTTAATCCCTATTACAAAGAGATGCTTTGATCGTTAAATGAGTTAATACTTGTGTTTAGAGTAGCATCTGAGACAGAATAAGCACTATAATTTGTTGAGTATAAATGAATCTTAGTCACATTTTACATTTTAACTTCAATTATCATTATACACAGATGAATGTCATCTATTTATTTACTATATAGCTAGCCCATGGTATTAAGCAGTCTTTTCTGTTAATTTGTTAATTACTCAGAACAGACCTTTGCTGGGATCATAGATCACCTTTAAATTAATTTCAAGTTACTGTTTCTATGCCCTTGTCCTTGAGTTGGTTTCTGAAGCCTTTAACTTGTGGATTTTGTTTTATCGTTACTTATTATTATCATCACTCAGTAAGAAGTAGTTTTTATTTACCAAATACTGAACAAAGTGTTTTACATGCATTTCCTCATCTAATTATTCACTGTGGAGCAGAGCTATTGTGGTCCCATTTTTTAGATGAGAATAATTAAATTCCAAAGAGGTAACCATAAATGGCAAAAGCACACAGCCTAGAAAATTATCAAGATCATCTTCCCTAGTAAGTGGGGTAGCTAGATTTTTGCTTCTGCAAATCTTGTGTGAACTACCTATGTGAGCATCTTCATGAGACAAAGGGCACACTGCCCTTTACCCCCAGGTGACCAATCTACCTATAGGTGATTAGTTTTCCAGATGCCATCGCAAGACACTTTTTGAGATTGCAGTTCTGCTTTAAAGGGGCAGTATGGTCAACCTGGGGTCCTAGATTTCCTTGCTCTTTTTTTCTTCTTCCACCAAAACTGTAGATCTGGAACAAATCCCTTATCCTAGTCTCAGATACTTCACCTGATTTTGTATACCCACCTAGATGCCCTGTTGTTTGATAAGGTTCTTAGGAGAATAAATGACATTCATCTGTATATAAATGATAATTGAATTAAAAAGGTGACTGAGATTGTTGAAAGACATTGTATGGAATGAGGGAAAAAAGACCCTCTGGATGTAATTCTGGGGGCCCCAACATTTCAGAGATTAAGAGATAATGATGGGACTTCCTGGAAGATGGCGGCTTAGTAAGATGCGCGGATCTTAGTTTCTTCTCCAGGACAGCTACTAGGGGAGTACAAACGATACAGAAAGTGCCCAAAGCCACAACAGAGATAAAAAAGACAGCGTACCCCATCCTGGAACGGCTGGCTGGCTGAGAGAAGCAGCTCGGGTGAGATCACCAAGGCGCGTGGGCCACACTGGGCGGGGCGGCAAGTGGCTGGGGTCACTCCCTTCCCCCTTCCCGGGCCGGCTGGGAGAATTGGAGAGGCGGTACCCTGAAACCGCAGCGGCTGGTGCCCACACCACGCGCAGCCCCCCGGACCAACTGAGAGAATTGGATCGGAAATACCCAGGCCGCGGAGAACGGTGACAGGTGGGGGAGGCCCCTTCCAAACCCGTGACTCCCGGGGAACGTGCACTCTCCCGGGCGGGCCGCTGCCGCTGGTGCCCTCCCGCCACGCTTGTCCCCCAGGGCCGACTAGGAAATTCGGAAGGGCTCTTTCCCGGGCTGCGGCGGCCAGCAACCCTCCCTGCGTTCGGACCCCGGGCCAGCTCAAGCCGCTTCGGCTAGCGAACCTCCCGGACGGCGAGAGTTTTCCAAAGTTTAAGGTCCCACAGCACCTTTTACTGGTGGGACCCGCAGACAAACGTGTGCCACAAGCGCTACCTACTGGGCAGGATAAGAAAAACAGAACCCAGAGATTTCACAGAAAAATCTTCCAAACTTCTGGATCCAATACCCAGGGAAATCTGTCTAAATGCGCAGACACCAACAGAAGATAACGGATCACGCTCAAATAATTGAAAATATGGCCCAGTCAAAGGAACAAACCAATAGTTCAAATGAGATACAGGAGCTGAGACAACTAATGCTGAATATACGAACAAAAATGGAAAACCTCTTCAAAAACGAAATCGATAAATTGAGGGAGGACATGAAGAAGACATGGGCTGAACATAAAGAAGAAATAGAAAAACTGAAAAAACAAATCACAGAACTTATGGAAGTGAAGGACAAAGTAGAAAAGATAGAAAAAACAGTGGATACCTACAATGATAGATTCAAAGCGACAGAAGATAGAATTAGTGATTTGGAGGATGGAACATCTGAATTCCAAAAACAAACAGAAACTATCGGGAAAAGAATGGAAAAATTTGAACAGGGTATCAGGGAACTCAAGGACAATATGAAGCGCACAAATATACGTGTTGTGGGTGTCCCAGAAGGAGAAGAGAAGGGAAAAGGAGGAGAAAAACTAATGGAAGAAATTTTCACTGAAAATTTCCCAACTCTTATGAAAGACCTAAAATTACAGATCCAAGAAGTGCAGCGCACCCCAAAGAGATTAGACCCAAATAGGCGTTCTCCAAGACACTTACTAGTTAGAATGTCAGAGGTCAAAGAGAAAGAGAGGATCTTGAAAGCAGTGAGAGAAAAACAATCCATCACATACAAGGGAAACCCAATAAGACTATGTGTAGATTTCTCAGCAGAAACCATGGAGGCCAGAAGAGAGTGGGATGATATATTTAAATTACTAAAAGGGAAAAACTGCCAACCAAGACTCCTATATCCAGCAAAATTGTCCTTCAAAAATGAGGGAGAAATTAAAACATTCTCAGACAAAAAGTCACTGAGAGAATTTGTGACCAAGAGACCAGCTCTGCAAGAAATACTAAAGGGAGCACTAGAGTCAGATACAAAAAGACAGAAGAGAGAGGTATGGAGAAGAGTGTAGAAAGAAGGAAAGTCAGATATGATATATATAATACAAAAGGCAAAATGGTAGAGGAAAATATTATCCAAACAGTAATAACACTAAATGTTAATGGACTGAATTCCCCAATCAAAAGACATAGAATGGCAGAATGGATTAAAAAACAGGATCCTTCTATATGCTGTCTACAGGAAACACATCTTAGACCCAAAGATAAACATAGGTTGAAAGTGAAAGGTTGGGAAAAGATATTTCATGCAAATAACAACCAGAAAATAGCAGAAGTGGCTATACTAATATCCAACAAGTTAGACTTCAAATGTAAAACAGTTAAAAGAGACAAAGAAGGACACTATATACTAATAAAAGGAACAATTAAACAAGAAGACATAACAATCATAAATATTTATGCACCGAACCAGAATGCCCCAAAATACGTGAGGAATACACTGCAAACACTGAAAAGGGAAATAGACACAAATACCATAATAGTTGGAGACTTCAATTCCCCACTCTCATCAATGGACAGAACATCTAGACAGAGGATCAATAAAGAAATAGAGAATCTGAATATTACTATAAAGGAGCTAGACTTAACAGACATTTATAGGACATTACATCCCACAACAGCAGGATACACCTTTTTCTCAAGTGCTCATGGATCATTCTCAAAGATAGACCATATGCTGGGTCACAAAGCAAGTCTTAACAAATTTAAAAAGATTGAAATCATACACAACACTTTCTCGGATCATAAAGGAATGAAGTTGGAAATCAATAATAGGCGGAATGCCAGAAAATTCACAAATACCTGGAGGCTCAACAACACACTCTTAAACAACGAGTGGGTCAAAGAAGAAATTGCAAGAGAAATTAGTAAATACCTCGAGGCAAATGAAAATGAAAACACAACATATCAAAACTTATGGGATGCAGCAAAGGCAGTGCTAAGAGGGAAATTTGTTGCCCTAAATGCCTATATCAGAAAAGAAGAAAAGGCAAAAATGCAGGAATTAACGGTTCACTTGGAAGAACTGGAGAAAGAACAGCAAACTAATCCCAGGGCAAGCAAAAGGAAAGAAATAACAAAGATCAGAGCAGAAATAAATGAAATTAAAAATATGAAAACAGTAGAGAAAATCAATAAGACCAGAAGTTGGTTCTATGAGAAAATCAATAAGATTGATGGGCCCTTAGCAAGATTGACAAAAAGAAGAAGAGAGAGGATGCAAATAAATAAGATCAGAAATGGAAGAGGAGACATAACTACTGACCTCACAGAAATAAAGGAGGTAATAACAGGATACTATGAACAACTTTACGCTAATAAATACAACAATTTAGAGGAAATGGACGGGTTCCTGGAAAGACATGAACAACCAACTTTGACTCAAGAAGACATAGATGACCTCAACAAACCAATCACAAGTAAAGAAATTGAATCAGTCATTCAAAAGCTTCCTAAAAAGAAAAGTCCAGGACCAGATGGCTTCACATGTGAATTCTACCAAACGTTCCAGAAAGAATTAGTACCAATTCTCCTCAAACTCTTCAAAAAAATCGAAGTGGAGGGAAAACTGCCTAATTCATTCTATGAAGCCAACATCACCCTCATACCAAAACCAGGCAAAGATATTACAAAAAAAGAAAACTACAGACCAATCTCTCTAATGAATATAGATGCAAAAATCCTCAATAAAATTCTAGCAAATCGTATCCAACAACACATTAAAAGAATTATACATCAGGACCAAGTAGGATTCATCCCAGGTATGCAAGGATGGTTCAACATAAGAAAATCAATTAATGTAATACACCATATCAACAAATCAAAGCAGAAAAATCACATGATCATCTCAATTGATGCAGAGAAGGCATTTGACAAGATTCAACATCCTTTCCTGTTGAAAACACTTCAAAAGATAGGAATACAAGGGAACTTCCTTAAAATGATAGAGGGAATATATGAAAAACCCACAGCTAATATCATCCTCAATGGGGAAAAATTGAAACTTTCCCCCTAAGATCAGAAACAAGACAAGGATGTCCACTATCGCCACCATTATTCAACAGTGTGTTGGAGGTTCTAGCCAGAGCAATTAGACAAAAAAAAGAAATACAAGGCATCAAAATTGGAAAGGAAGAAGTAAAACTATCACTGTTTGCAGACGATATGATACTATACGTCGAAAACCCGGAAAAATCCACAACAAAACTACTAGAGCTAATAAATGAGTACAGCAAAGTAGCAGGTTACAAGATCAACATTCAAAAATCTGTAGCATTTCTATACACTAGTAATGAACAAGCTGAGGGGGAAATCAAGAAACGAATCCCATTTACAATTGCAACTAAAAGAATAAAATACCTAGGAATAAATTTAACTTAAGAGACAAAAAACCTATATAAAGAAAACTACAAAAAACTGCTAAAAGAAATCACAGAAGACCTAAATAGATGGAAGGGCATACCGTGTTCATGGATTGGAAGACTAAATATAGTTAAGATGTCAATCCTACCTAAATTGATTTACAGATTCAATGCAATACCAATCAAAATCCCAACAACTTATTTTTCAGAAATAGAAAAACCAATAAGCAAATTTATCTGGAAGGGCAGGGTGCCCCGAATTGCTAAAAACATCTTGAGGAAAAAAAACGAAGCTGGAGGTCTCGCGCTGCCTGACTTTAAGGCATATTATGAAGCCACAGTGGTCAAAACAGCATGGTATTGGCATAAAGATAGATATATCGACCAATGGAATCGAATAGAGTGCTCAGATATAGACCCTCTCATCTATGGACATTTGATCTTTGATAAGGCAGTCAAGCCAACTCACCTGGGACAGAGCAGTCTCTTCAATAAATGGTGCCTAGAGAACTGGATATCTATATGCAAAAGAATGAAAGAAGACCCATCTCTCACACCCTATACAAAAGTTAACTCAAAATGGATCAAAGATCTAAACATTAGGTCTAAGACCATAAAACAGTTAGAGGAAAATGTTGGGAGATATCTTATGGATCTTACAACTGGAGGCGGTTTTATGGACCTTAAACCTAAAGCAAGAGCACTGAAGAAGGAAATAAATAAATGGGAACTCCTCAAAATTAAACACTTTTGTGCATCAAAGAACTTCATCAAGAAAGTAGAAAGACAGCCTACACAATGGGAGACAATATTTGGAAATGATATATCAGATAAAGGTCTAGTATCCAGAATTTATAAAGAGATTGTTCATCTCAACAACAAAAAGACAGCCAACCCAATTACAAAATGGGAAAAAGACTTGAACAGACACCTATCAGAAGAGGAAATACAAATGGCCAAAATGCACAAGAAGAGATGCTCAATGTCCCTGGCCATTAGAGAAATGCAAATCAAAACCACAATGAGATATCATCTCACACCCACCAGAATGGCCATTATCAACAAAACAGAAAATGACAAGTGCTGGAGAGGATGCGGAGAAAGAGGCACACTTATCCACTGTTGGTGGGAATGTCAAATGGTGCAACCACTGTGGAAGGCAGTTTGGCGGTTCCTCAAAAAGCTGAATATAGAATTGCCATACGACCCAGCAATACCATTGCTGGGAATATACTCAAAGAACTTAAGGGCAAAGACACAAACGGACATTTGCACACCAATGTTTATAGCAGCGTTATTTACAATTGCAAAGAGATGGAAACAGCCAAAATCTCCATCAACAGAAGAGTGGCTAAACAAACTGTGGTATATACATACGATGGAATACTATGCAGCTTTAAGATAGGATAAACTTATGAAGCATGTAATAACATGGATGGACCTAGAGAACATTATGCTGAGTGAGTCTAGCCAAAAACTAAAGGATGTCTGATGTGAACAGACATTCGAGAATAAATTTGGAATATGTCCTTGATAACAGAGTCCAGCAGGAGGTAGAAACAGGGTAAGATAATGGCCAGTTGGAGTTGAAGGGATACAGATGGTGTAACAGGACTAGATACAAAAACTCAAAAATGGACAGCACAATAATACCTAATTGTAAAGTAATCATGTTAAAACACTGAATGAAGCTGCATCTGAGCTATAGGTTTTTGTTTTGTTTTGTTTTGTTTTGTTTTGATTTTACTATTATTACTTTTATTTTTTTCTCTATATTAACATTCTATATCTTTTTCGGTTATGTTGCTAGTTCTTCTAAACCAATGCATATGTACTAAGAAATGATGATCATGCATCTATGTGATGATGTTAAAAATTAATGATTGCATATGTAGAATGGTATGATCTCTAAATATTAGGTTAATTTCTTTTTTTCCATTAATTAAAAAAAAAAAAAGAGAAGGGATAATTGGAGCTGAAGGGATACAGACTGTACAACGGGATTGGATATAAAAACTCAGAAATGGACAGCACAATACAACCCAATTGTAATGCAATTATGTTAAAACACTGAATGAAGCTGCATGTGAGATATAGGGTTTTTTTTTGTTTTTTTTTTTTTTCTTTCTATTATTGTTTTAATTCTTATTCTGTTGTCTTTTTATTTCTTTTTCTAAATCGATGCAAATGTACTAAGAAATGATGAATATGCAACTATGTGATGTTATTAAGAATTACTGATTGTACATGTAGATTGGAATGATTTCTAATTGTTTTGTTAATTAATAAAAAAAAAAGAATAAAAATCATAGACTGGAAGAATGGAACAGAAAGATAGAAGGGGCCTGGATTTCCAATGTCTATGAAGCATAGACTACCTACTTCCAGATGTCATTTACATAAGAGATAAATAAAAGCCTATCTTGTTTAAAAAAAAAAAAAGAGAGATAATGATGGTTCTGGAGCTAGAGAAAGAAATGAAGGGTGAATAATTATAGAAGTAGAAAACCCCACAGTGAAAGGTAAAATGGGCATGAACGGAAAAGAATTCAAAGAGGATCTGTTGCTACTGGTGGGCTAAAATAAATAAGGAAACGTCAATGGTTTGGACTTTTTCCCAGTGGTTAGGAGATTGCTTTTTGCTAATCTCTAATTTTCTTTATCACTCTTTAGCAACAAGCTGAAATGCTGAAACGGCAATTAGAAGAAGAACAAAGAAGACTTCAAAATCAGCTTGAGCAGTACCAGAGAATTGCCAGCTCGCGAGGCGGTGATCCATGTACCTTACTTTAAAGAGTCAAATGTCAGCACTTCCTTTTCTTGTTCACCTTCAGTGTACATAGACCTGGAATGAAAAACTATGATACTTAAGACAATTATCATTTACATGACCTTCATAATTGTTATATCAAACTTCTACAGAGAGTCATAAAGTTATGGTCATTGTAATTGGTAAATTGTATTTCTCAACAGTCCAATAGTTTAAATGATGCTCACTTCCTTAAGGAGAGTATGAGTTATATAATAAAAGGCATTTTATCACTGCCTTGTTTTGGGGTATTATTGGGTTGGTTCCATCAGGAGATGCTTTCTTTTCTGTTTCAATGCCACTTCTCTGGTTTTCCACATCTATCTAAGGACACTGAAAGTGATCTTACCACATGGACAAGTCAAATGGAACGTGACCAAAGCCTTGGGCTCAGCTGGGCCCACTCCTGCCAAGTGGGTATGTGCTGAGTGCCATCAAAGGGAAGAACCAATGGTAAAGACAACTAAATTAGCTTCTTCGTAGAGATAATGTACAGTGCCCAAATGGGTGGAAGCTGTTCAATGATATGATTCATGGGCACTGTTAATAGACAGTCTAGATGGAGACATTCCAAGATAAATGCAAATAACCACAAAATGAAATTCAGATCCTCCAGGAGATGAAAGGAATTACTAGCATGAAATAGAAAATGTGTCAGGGGGCTGAAGGGCTACAATAGACACTTTCCCTTTCTTCTTTACCCTCACACACGGCATAACTTAAATAGGATATTTCAGCACTTAAAATGATTGACTGTAGGCTAAAATACTGTGTATTCCAGGTTTAGAATCTTTTCAAACTTATGAAGGCATAGTACAAATGATGTTATATAGCGTACCAAAAATATGATGGGGCTAATTTAATTTTGTACTGATTTATGATGCTAGAGTTAAATTATCTCAATTCTCGCATTCATGTTTGTTTTAGTTTCCTGGCTTCTGTGGCAAATACCATGCAATGAATGGGCTTCAATAGTGAGTTGGCTCATGGTTTTGAGCTTAGAAGTCCAAAACTGAGCTGTCAGTAGGGTGATATTTTTCTCAGAATACTGTAGCATTCTGGGGCTACCTGCCAGTGACCCTTGGTCTTTGAATTTTCTGTCACATGGCAATGTGCATAGTGGCCTTTTCTGGCCCTTGGTCCTTGAATTTTCTGTCACATGGCAATGTGCATAGTGGCCTTTTCTGGCTTGCTCTGAGTTTTGCTCTACCTGTAAAGGATTCCAATAATTCATATTAAAACCCAACCCGATTCAGTGGGGCCACAAATTAACAGAAGTAACATGTTGAAGAGATCTTATTTACAATGAATATCCCCCTACCAGAATGCAGACCAAGAGCAAGAACACATCCAGGCTGGGGCACACAATTAAATCCACCATAAAACCCTACTGATTTAAAAAAACTTATGTATTATATAAACGTATCTGTTTGCACTTTAACCGTAAACATACATAAAACTTTTGAAAACCAAGACTCTCCTTATTTCTTAATTTTCCCTCAATTACTGAACATCTATAGGAAAGCCTTCTGACTTTCCTTAAAGAGATTAAGAATTACTTTAAATCAGTAGATAAAGCACATTTTATTAGATTTTTTTTGGTTTTCTTTTGTTGTTTTTTCTAAGTACAGTAAGGTTTTTAAATTTATGGAAACATTACACAAAATCCTATTGTCTCCCATATAATTATAAGAATTTCCAAGTTAGTTATATTATAGGAGCATGGATTTTTTTCAATTGCTGAAAATATAGCTTACTTTATAGAAGAAATGCAGATACATGCTAATGTCAGTTCTTCCGTAATTTCTTTGGAGACTTTTGTTAATTCTGAACTTCCCGTAGGAAAGGTCTGGTGTTACTCAACTGTATTTTTAGATTTGAATGGACATTTCAGAAGATGGAGATACAACCACAGCATATTTGACTGGACATTTGTCTGATAATACTCTATAATTACCTTTGCAAGCCATTCAATTCGTATAGGAGAAAATAAAATACATTTTAATGTACAAACGAATGTTATGGCTGAAAAAAACAATTCTATGTACTTATTCAATATTGATTTTACTTCTATCCATCTTAACAGATTTTACAGAAACCTGAGACTCAGCAAAATGTATCTTAGTTTCTACAGCTTGATGCTGTTAGACTATAGACCATGTTGATAGCTTCAGATTTCTAATCCAATGCATTTTCTATTGTATCTCCAAGGAAAAATAAAGATCATCTTTTTCTTTTATAAACGTCCAAAGACCATGTTGTATTCACCAGTGGTCCAAACATGTTCCTCCCTACCAGCTTTCCTGTCTCTCTGTCATTCTCAAATATTTAGATCTCATAGGACTGAGGAGGGTCATTGAGTGCAAAATTATAAGAAGAGGCACTGCAAGTGAACGCTGAAAATTCCCTAGAATGACCAAAAGCTGGTTTATACTTTCTGATCTTCATAGTGCTTCTATTGTGAATTATTTTTAGTCTAAAATATGACATCTCCCCTTATTTAAGTTATAGATTTGCTTTAAACTTCCTTTTTTTTCTTGCCTGGGCAAGCACCGGGAATCGAACCCAAGTCTCCAGCATGGCAGGCAAGAACTCTGCCTGCTGAGCCACCGTGGCCTGCCCTTTAAACTTCCTTTGACAGGAGAAAAACTATGCCCATATGATTTGGAAGGAGGAAAAGCATTAAATACTAACTTTCTGACCAGAGATTCCTCAAGGGTCATCAATCTGTAGCAAACACTTATTCAGGGCTTTAAAAAACTAAGAAAATATAAATTAGTTCACTAGAAAATAAACAGCACACACACCAAGTTTTCAGAAAGTTAAGAAATGGGCTTAGTCTTTGAAAAGTTAAAAAGGCAAACTGTTATTGGCTGAGATTTCAAATAGAGCTGAGAAGTCATTCTGGAAGTTATTCTTATGCGTTACATAGCTATCCCCTTTTAGTTTCTAGTTTATCAGAATGGCTAGAAGGAAATACCTGAAACTGCTGAAGTGTAATCCAATAGCCTTGTATATGATTGTATAACCATATAACTTCTACAATGTGACCATATGATCATGAAAACCTTGTGACTGACGCTCCCTTTATTCAGTATATGGGCAGATGAGTAAGAAAATAAAGACAAAAATGGATGGAAATAGGAGGGGATAACAGGTATGAGTTGTTCTGTGTGCTCTATTTTATATTTATTTTTATTCCTATTTTCGTTTTTGGAGTAATGAAAATGTTCAAAAATTGATTGTAGTGATGAATGCACAACTACATGATGATATAGTGGGCCAGTGATTTTATACTTTGGATGATTATATGGCATGACTCTATCTCAGTAAAATCACATGTAAAAAAAAAAGGCAAACAGTAAACTAGGATCGTATCACTTTTTCACTCAAAATTTATCCAATGATAGCCCATATCATTGAAAATGAAAAGCAAGGACATCTCCGGCCTGCGTGATCGGGCTTCTGTTATTTCTTTGAGCTAATTTCCTACTATTGTCTTCTTAACTCACTCTGCTCCAGCCACCCTGGCCCACTTCTTGTTTTGGAACATGGCGTCTTTGTTCTGATTAGTTATATTTTCACTAGTTGCTTCCTCTAGCAAGATCATTATTCTTTTTTTTTTTTTTATTAATTAAAAAAAGAATTAACAAAACAATTTGAAATCATTCCAATCTACATGTACAATCAGTAATTCTTAATAACATCACATAGTTGCATATTCATCATTTCTTAGTACATTTGCATCGATTTAGAAAAAGAAATAAAAAGACAACAGAATAAGAATTAAAACAATAATAGAAAGAAAAAAAACAAAAAAAACAAAAACAAAAAACCTATACCTCACATGCAGCTTCATTCAGTGTTTTAACATAATTGCATTACAATTGGGTAGTATTGTGCTGTCCATTTCTGAGTTTTTATATCCAGTCCCGTTGTACAGTCAGTATCCCTTCATCTCCAATTATCCCTTCTCTTTTTTTTTTTTTAATTAACGGAAAAAAAGAAATTAACCCAACATTTAGAGATCATACCATTCTACACATGCAATCATTAATTCTTAACATCATCACATAGCTGCATGATCATCATTTCTTAGTACATTTGCATTGGTTTAGAAGAACTAGCAACATAACCGAAAAAGATATAGAATGTTAATATAGAGAAAAAAATAAAAGTAATAATAGTAAAATCAAAACAAAACAACACAAAACAAAACAAAAACCTATAGCTCAGATGCAGCTTCATTCAGTGTTTTAACATGATTACTTTACAATTAGGTATTATTGTGCTGTCCATTTTTGAGTTTTTGTATCTAGTCCTGTTGCACAGTCTGTATCCCTTCAGCTTCAATTACCCATTGTCTTACCCTGTTTCTAACTCCTGCTGAACTCTGTTACCAATGACATATTTCAAGTTTATTCTCGAATGTCCGTTCACATCAGTGGGACCATACAGTATTTGTCCTTTAGTTTTTGGCTGGATTCACTCAGCATAATATTCTCTAGGTCCATCCATGTTATTACATGGTTCATAAGTTTATCTTGTCTTAAAGCTGCATAATATTCCATCGTATGTATATACCACAGTTTGTTTAGCCACTCTTCTGTTGATGGAGATTTTGGCTGTTTCCATCTCTTTGCAATTGTAAATAATGCTGCTATAAACATTGGTGTGCAAATGTCCGTTTGTGTCTTTGCCCTTAAGTCCTTTGAGTAGATACCTAGCAATGGTATTGCTGGGTCGTATGGCAATTCTATATTCAGCTTTTTGAGGAACCGCCAAACTGCCTTCCACAGTGGTTGCACCATTTGACATTCCCACCAACAGTGGATAAGTGTGCCTCTTTCTCCGCATCCTCTCCAGCACTTGTCATTTTCTGTTTTGTTGATAATGGCCATTCTGGTGGGTGTGAGATGATATCTCATTGTGGTTTTGATTTGCATTTCTCTAATGGCCAGGGACATTGAGCATCTCTTCATGTGCCTCTTGCCATCCGTATTTCCTCTTCTGAGAGGTGTCTGTTCAAGTCTTTTTTCCATTTTGTAATTGGGTTGGCTGTCTTTTTGTTGCTGAGATGAACAATCTCTTTATAAATTCTGGATACTAGACCTTTATCTGATATATCATTTCCAAATATTGTCTCCCATTGTGAAGGCTGTCTTTCTACTTTCTTTCTTTTTTTTTTTTTATTAATTAAAAAAAGAATTAACAAAACAATTAGAAATCATTTCAATGTACATGTACAATCAGTAATTCTTAATAACATCACATAGTTGCATATTCATCATTTCTTAGTACATTTGCATCGATTTAGAAAAAGAAATAAAAAGACAACAGAATAAGAATTAAAACAATAATAGAAAGAAAAAAAAAACAAAAAAAACAAAAACAAAAAACCTATACCTCACATGCAGCTTCATTCAGTGTTTTAACATAATTGCATTACAATTGGGTAGTATTGTGCTGTCCATTTCTGAGTTTTTATATCCAGTCCCGTTGTACAGTCTGTATCCCTTCGTCTCCAATTATCCCTTCTCTCTTTTTTTTTTTAATTAACAGAAAAAAAGAAATTAACCCAACATTTAGAGATCATACCATTCTACACATGCAATCATTAATTCTTAACATCATCACATAGCTGCATGATCATCATTTCTTAGTACATTTGCATTGGTTTAGAAGAACTAGCAACATAACCGAAAAAGATATAGAATGTTAATATAGAGAAAAAAATAAAAGTAATAATAGTAAAATCAAAACAAAACAACACAAAACAAAACAAAAACCTATAGCTCAGATGCAGCTTCATTCAGTGTTTTAACATGATTACTTTACAATTAGGTATTATTGTGCTGTCCATTTTTGAGTTTTTGTATCTAGTCCTGTTGCACAGTCTGTATCCCTTCAGCTTCAATTACCCATTGTCTTACCCTGTTTCTAACTCCTGCTGAACTCTGTTACCAATGACATATTTCAAGTTTATTCTCGAATGTCCGTTCACATCAGTGGGACCATACAGTATTTGTCCTTTAGTTTTTGGCTGGATTCACTCAGCATAATATTCTCTAGGTCCATCCATGTTATTACATGGTTCATAAGTTTATCTTGTCTTAAAGCTGCATAATATTCCATCGTATGTATATACCACAGTTTGTTTAGCCACTCTTCTGTTGATGGAGATTTTGGCTGTTTCCATCTCTTTGCAATTGTAAATAATGCTGCTATAAACATTGGTGTGCAAATGTCCGTTTGTGTCTTTGCCCTTAAGTCCTTTGAGTAGATACCTAGCAATGGTATTGCTGGGTCGTATGGCAATTCTATATTCAGCTTTTTGAGGAACCGCCAAACTGCCTTCCACAGTGGTTGCACCCTTTGACATTCCCACCAACAGTGGATAAGTGTGCCTCTTTCTCCGCATCCTCTCCAGCACTTGTCATTTTCTGTTTTGTTGATAATGGCCATTCTGGTGGGTGTGAGATGATATCTCATTGTGGTTTTGATTTGCATTTCTCTAATGGCCAGGGACATTGAGCATCTCTTCATGTGCCTTTTGGCCATCCGTATTTCCTCTTCTGAGAGGTGTCTGTTCAAGTCTTTTTTCCATTTTGTAATTGGGTTGGCTGTCTTTTTGTTGCTGAGATGAACAATCTCTTTATAAATTCTGGATACTAGACCTTTATCTGATATATCATTTCCAAATATTGTCTCCCATTGTGTAGGCTGTCTTTCTACTTTCTTGATGAAGTTCTTTGATGCACAAAAGTGTTTAATTTTGAGGAGTTCCCATTTATTTATTTCCTTCTTCAGTGCTCTTGCTTTAGGTTTAAGGTCCATAAAACCGCCTCCAGTTGTAAGATCCATAAGATATCTCCCAACATTTTCCTCTAACTGTTTTATGGTCTTAGACCTAATGTTTAGATCTTTGATCCATTTTGAGTTAACTTTTGTATAGGGTGTGAGAGATGGGTCTTCTTTCATTCTTTTGCATATAGATATCCAGTTCTCTAGACACCATTTATTGAAGAGACTGCTCTGTCCCAGGTGAGTTGGCTTGACTGCCTTATCAAAGATCAAATGTCCATAGATGAGAGGGTCTATATCTGAGCACTCTATTCGATTCCATTGGTCGATATATCTATCTTTATGCCAATACCATGCTGTTTTGACCACTGTGGCTTCATAATATGCCTTAAAGTCAGGCAGCGCGAGACCTCCAGCTTCGTTTTTTTTCCTCAAGATACTTTTAGCAAATCGGGGCACCCTGCCCTTCCAGATAAATTTGCTTATCGGTTTTTCTATTTCTGAAAAATAAGTTGTTGGGATTTTGATTGGTATTGCATTGAATCTGTAAATCAATTTAGGTAGGATTGACATCTTAACTATATTTCGTCTTCCAATCCATGAACACGGTGTGCCCTTCCATCTATTTAGGTCTTCTGTGATTTCTTTTAGCAGTTTTTTGTAGTTTTCTTTATATAGGTTTTTTGTCTCTTAAGTTAAATTTATTCCTAGGTATTTTATTCTTTTAGTTGCAATTGTAAATGGGATTCGTTTCTTGATTTCCCCCTCAGCTTGTTCATTACTAGTGTATAGAAATGCTACAGATTTTTGAATGTTGATCTTGTAACCTGCTACTTTGCTGTACTCATTTATTAGCTCTAGTAGTTTTGTTGTGGATTTTTCCGGGTTTTCGACGTATAGTATCATATCGTCTGCAAACAGTGATAGTTTTACTTCTTCCTTTCCAATTTTGATGCCTTGTATTTCTTTTTTTTGTCTAATTGCTCTGGCTAGAACCTCCAACACAATGTTGAATAATGGTGGCGATAGTGGACATCCTTGTCTTGTTCCTGATCTTAGGGGGAAAGTTTTCAATTTTTCCGCATTGAGGATGATATTAGCTATGGGTTTTTCATATATTCCCTCTATCATTTTAAGGAAGTTCCCTTGTATTCCTATCTTTTGAAGTGTTTTCAACAGGAAAGGATGTTGAATCTTGTCAAATGCCTTCTCTGCATCAATTGAGATGATCATGTGATTTTTCTGCTTTGATTTGTTGATATGGTGTATTACATTAATTGATTTTCTTATGTTGAACCATCCTTGCATACCTGGGATGAATCCTACTTGGTCCTGATGTATAATTCTTTTAATGTGTTGTTGGATACGATTTGCTAGAATTTTATTGAGGATTTTTGCATCTATATTCATTAGAGAGATTGGTCTGTAGTTTTCTTTTTTTGTAATATCTTTGCCTGGTTTTGGTATGAGGGTGATGTTGGCTTCATAGAATGAATTAGGCAGTTTTCCCTCCACTTCGATTTTTTTGAAGAGTTTGAAGAGAATTGGTACTAATTCTTTCTGGAACGTTTGGTAGAATTCACATGTGAAGCCATCTGGTCCTGGACTTTTCTTTTTAGGAAGCTTTTGAATGACTAATTCAATTTCTTTACTTGTGATTGGTTTGTTGAGGTCATCTATTTCTTCTTGAGTCAAAGTTGGTTGTTCATGTCTTTCCAGGAACCCGTCCATTTCCTCTAAATTGTTGTATTTATTAGCGTAAAGTTGTTCATAGTATCCTGTTATTACCTCCTTTATTTCTGTGAGGTCAGTAGTTATGTCTCCTCTTCCATTTCTGATCTTATTTATTTGCATCCTCTCTCTTCTTTTTGTCAATCTTGCTAAGGGCCCATCAATCTTATTGATTTTCTCATAGAACCAACTTCTGGCCTTATTGATTTTCTCTATTGTTTTCATGTTTTCAATTTCATTTATTTGTGCTCTAATCTTTGTTATTTCTTTCCTTTTGCTTGCTTTGGGGTTAGCTTGCTGTTCTTTCTCCAGTTCTTCCAAATGGATAGTTAATTCCTGAATTTTTGCCTTTTCTTCTTTTCTGATATACGCATTTAGAGCAATAAATTTCCCTCTTAGCACTGCCTTTGCTGCGTCCCATAAGTTTTGATATGTTGTGTTTTCATTTTCATTCGCCTCGAGGTATTTGCTAATTTCTCTTGCAATTTCTTCTTTGACCCAGTCGTTGTTTAGGAGTGTGTTGTTGAGCCTCCACGTATTTGTGAATTTTCTGGCACTCTGCCTATTATTGATTTCCAACATCATTCCTTTATGGTCCGAGAAAGTGTTGTGTAAGATTTCAATCTTTTTAAATTTGTTAAGACTTGCTTTGTGACCCAGCATATGGTCTATCTTTGAGAATGATCCATGAGCACTTGAGAAAAAGGTGTATCCTGCTGTTGTGGGATGTAATGTCCTATAAATGTCTATTAAGTCTAGTTCATTTATAGTAATATTCAGATTCTCTATTTCTTTGTTGATCCTCTGTCTAGATGTTCTGTCCCTTGATGAGAGTGGTGAGTTGAAGTCTCCAACTATTATGGTATATGAGTCTATTTCCCTTTTCAGTGTTTGCAGTATATTCCTCACGTATTTTGGGGCATTCTGATTCGGTGCGTAAATATTTATGACTGTTATGTCTTCTTGTTTAATTGTTCCTTTTATTAGTATATAGTGTCCTTCTTTGTCTCTTTTAACTGTTTTACATTTGAAGTCTAATTTGTTGGATATTAGTATAGCCACTCCTGCTCTTTTCTGGTTGTTATTTGCATGAAATATCTTTTCCCAACCTTTCACTTTCAGCCTATGTTTATCTTTGGGTCTAAGATGTGTTTCCTGTAGACAGCATATCGAAGGATCCTGTTTTTTAATCCATTCTGCCAATCTATGTCTTTTGATTGGGAAATTCAGTCCATTGACATTTAGTGTTATTACTGTTTGGATAATATTTTCCTCTACCATTTTGCCTTTTGTATTATATATATCATATCTGATTTTCTTTCTTTCTACACTCTTTTCCATATCTCTCTCTTCTGTCTTTTTGTATCTGACTCTAGTGCTCCCTTTAGTATTTCTTGCAGAGCTGGTCTCTTGGTCACAAATTCTTTCAGTGACTTTTTGTCTGAGAATGTTTTAATTTCTCCCTCATTTTTGAAGTATAATTTTGCTGGATATAGGAGTCTTGGTTGGCAGTTTTTCTCTTTTAGTATTTTAAATATATCATCCCACTGTCTTCTAGCTTCCATGGTTTCTGCTGAGAAATCTACACAAAGTCTTATTGGGTTTCCCTTGTCCGTGATGGATTGTTTTTCTCTTGCTGCTTTCAAGATCCTCTCTTTCTCTTTGACCTCTGACATTCTAACTAGTAAGTGTCTTGGAGAACGCCTATTTGGGTCTAATCTCTTTGGGGTGCGCTGCACTTCTTGGATCTGTAATTTTAGGTCTTTCATAAGAGTTGGGAAATTTTCAGTGAAAATTTCTTCCATTAGTTTTTCTCCTCCTTTTCCCTTCTCTTCTCCTTCTGGGACACCCACAACACGTATATTTGTGCGGTTCATATTGTCCTTGAGTTCCCTGATACCCTGTTCAAATTTTTCCATTCTTTTCCCTATAGTTTCTGTTTCTTTTTGGAATTCAGATGTTCCATCCTCCAAATCACTAATTCTATCTTCTGTCTCTTTAAATCTATCATTGTAGCTATCCATTATTTTTTCTATGTTTGCTACTTTATCCTTCACTTCCATAAGTTCTGCGATTTGTTTTTTCAGTTTTTCTATTTCTTCTTTATGTTCAGCCCATGTCCTCTTCATGTCCTCCCTCAATTTATCGATTTCATTTTTGAAGAGGTTTTCCATTTCTGTTCGTATATTCAGCATTAGTTGTCTCAGCTCTTGTGTCTCATTTGAGCTATTGGTTTGTTCCTTTGACTGAGCCATATTCTCAATCTTTTGAGCGTGGACAGTTGTCTTCTGCTGCTGGCGTCTGGGCATTTATTCAGATTTCTCTTGGTGTTGGACCCAGCAAGGTTGTAATATTTTTCTGTGAAATCTCTGGGTTCTGTTTTTCTTATCCTGCCCAGTAGGTGGCGCTCGTGGCACACGTTTGTCTGCGGGTCCCACCAGTAAAAGGTGCTGTGAGACCTTAAACTTTGGAAAACTCTCGCCGTCCTGGGGGTTCGCTAGCCGAAGCGGCTTGAGCCGGCCCGGGGTCCGAACGCAGGGAGGGTTGCTGGTCGCCGCAGCCAGGGAAAGAGCCCGTCCGAATTTCCTAGTCGGCCTTGGGCAACAAGCATGGCGGGAGGGCGCCAGTGGCAGCCGCCCGCCCGAGAGAGTGCACGTTCCCCGGGAGTCACGGGGTCACCGTTCTCCGCGGCCTGGGGGTTTCCGATCCAATTCTCTCAGTTGGTCCGGGGGCTGCGCGTGGTGTGGGCGCCAGTCGCCTTGGTTTCAGGGGACCACCTCTCCAATTCTCCCAGCCGGCCCGGGAAGGGGGAAGGGAGTAACTCCGGCCGCTTGCCACCCCGCCCGGTAAGGCCCGCGCACCTCGGCGATCTCACCCGAGCTGCTTCTCTCAGCCAGCCAGCCGTTCCAGGATGGGGTACGCTGTCTTTTTTATCTCTGTTGTGGCTTTGGGCGCTTTCTGTATCGTTTCTACTCCCCTAGTAGGTGTCCTGGAGAAGAAACTAAGATCCGCGCGTCTTACTAAGCCGCCATCTTCCAGGAAGTCTCAAGATCATTATTCTTTAAGGTAGGCTTTAAGATAGGCTTCCTTTCATCTCCTTCAGATTTTTGCTTAGACGTCACCTTCTCTGTGAAGTCTTGTCTCACTAGTGTATCTAAAATTGCCCACCCTTTTCCCAGCACTCCCTATCCCCTCTAGCTTCTTAATTTTGCTCCATGGGGAACTTATTATGGATCACATACTGAATATTTTACTAGTTTTTTGGTTTATGTTCCCAGCAGAATCATGGGTATGATAGTATTTTATTTATTGCTGTACCTGCATCTTTTAGAATAGAGTTTGGATCACAATAGGCTCTCAGCATATAATTATTGACTGAAAGAATGAATAACACTCTGTCAGTTGGAAGATGCATTTCATTTTCAGATAAACAAAAGTATGGAAAAAGGAATTTTTGAGAATCTTTGAAATACAGTTTTTATTGTTTCTGTGTGTATTTTGTTTTACATGATGAAGAGAAAATACATTACATCCTTTTCCCCTATTATTCATGAAAGATGCACACATACTGACATTATACAGAATCACAAATAAGTTAGACATACACTCTAAAATTACAAAATGTGTAGGAGATATTATTTCAAGAGGCAATAAAACCAAAAGCTAGTATTAAAGCTAGTTTAAATTCTAAAATATAAATAAAACCTGACTTTTAACCACTAGATCATGCTGGCTCCCTTAATTTGACTGAATAGAAACAACCTACCAAATTTTTAAATTAGGACTCATTACTTGTAAGCTATAAATTCTTCCTAAAAAGATTTTTAAATATAATATTAAAATTTATATTGAAATCTTACCTAAAATTTTTGGGAAATTTCAAAGAATTATTCTGAAGTTCATTTCATAGAATAAGCAGATTATATGAGAATAATATGCTAAACAGGATATTGGTTCAGTGATCTGAACAGAGAGTCAAGTAATGCTGAAATAAGATAGAAATTCATTTCTCTCTTGTGAAAATGGTCATGCTGTTAGGTGGTCCAGGGAATTGGGTGGTTCCAGCCCATGGATCACCATTTGAGACCGTTCAGGGACCAAAGTTTCTTCTATCTTAGGGCTCCAACATCCATTGGGATGTTGCCTTAACCTGTCAAGTGAAATAAAGCACAATACATTCATATTCAAGTGCCAGACAGTGGGAAGGGAGAAAATAATAGAGAGGAAAAGAACTTTTCTTACAGGTAAAAACCACCATGATGCACACAATCCTTTCAATTCACATTCCCTTTGTCTGTAACTTATTCACATGACCATACCTAGCCTTGAGAATAGCTGGCAAATGTAATTTGGGGCATAATTGCCTGCCAGCTAAAACCTTGAAGATTTTATCACTAGAAAGGTGAAGGAAAAATATACAACACACTTTAGAATAGGTATATAATAAATGTAAATGACAGAAAAATTAAAGACATTGGTAAATTAAATAAACACAGACCCAATATGTGGTGATAGTAAAAGTGGCAGCCGTAGCAAGATAATTAATTTTTTTCTTTTTCTTTTGGCAAGTTGAAATAAAAAATGCCAGCAACACCCTGGTGGTTGTTAATGGGAGAGTTTTGGAGTGAAGTTAAAGCATTTGTGGCATGTAGAATAATACTCCTGAAGGTATTCACATCTTAAATCTAGAAACCTTGGTATATGTTACCATAAATAGCAAAGGGAATTTTCAGATATGATTATGTTATGAATCTTGAGTTGGGAAGATTATCTTGTATTATTCTGGTGGGTCAATGTAAACCCCCCAAAAGAAGGCAGGAGTATCAGAGTCAGAGAGAGATATATGAAGTTGCTCTGGCTTTTAAGAGGGTGGAAGGGTGCATTAGCCAAGGCAAGCTATGCAGCCTCTAGAAGGCAGAAAGGAAAGGAAACATTCTCCCTCAGAGCATCCAAAAGGAGCATGGCTTGGCTAATACCTTGATTTTAACTCTTTGAAACTTTTGACATTCATTGGTAAGACCTTTAATTTGTGCTATTTTAAATCACTACGTTTGTGGCAATTTGTTACAGCAGCAACAGAGAACTAATATAAATTTCTTTGTTAATTAATATCCATAGCTTTACTAATTAATATGTCATAGTTGCCATTTCTGCAAGATTCTTTTCACAGGTCAACCCTACTCATTGCAGGAGGGAACTATATGAAGACATGGAAAAGGAAGTAAGGATGATTGGGGTGTAGTGTATACAATGAATAGTTTGCCAGCTTTTAAGTAAGAGGGAAGTAAGAGATTATTTTCATCTATAAAAAAATTCATGTGCATATTATTATAAGAAGTTAATGATAAAGGGGGCATGTGGGAAAAATGTTCCTATTGCAAACTATGGACCACAGTTAACAGAAATGTTTTAATACTCTTTCATTAGCAGTAACAAATGTACCACACCAACACAGTGTGTTAATAATAGGGGAGGATAAGGAGTATGGGAGGATTAGGTTTTTCTTTTTAATTTTATTTATTTTCTGGGGTAATGAAAATGTTCTAAATTTGATCACAGGGCTGTATACACATCCAGGTGATTGTGCTGTGAACCAATGAATGTATATTTCAGTAGGTTTCTATGCTGTGTGAATATATCTCAATAAATTACATTTAAAATCAGTATGTGTGCAAATAGATTTTTTATTGCTTGTGCTTGCATAAAGAAACACTGGGAAGATAGAAATATCTAATAACGATGATTACCTACAGGATAGTCAGGGATAGGGGCAGCAATGTATATCTTCTTACCATTTTGTTTTTGAAATGTGAATATATACCCTCAGAGCCAGGAAGATTCCCCAGTCAAATCTCCTACTGGGGACCATAACATACGGACAGCTCTGGCCGCTGTGCTCAGAGTCCCATACCATGTTCCCAGAGTGGTCTTTCTCTCCTCAGCTACTGACTGAGCTGTTCTGGAAAATCCCAAAAGGCTTCACGTACAGGTCTGACACCTGAGGCACTTCCAAGAGGCATTGCTCCCTCTCAGTGTATCTAGCCTGGGCATCCTCACAACATGCCAGACTAAAACTGGCTTCCAAGAGGGAATGTTCCAAGCAGCAAAGGCAGAAGCCACAGATCTCTTAAGAGCCAGCCTTATGCACCACACACCTTCTGCTGAGTACTATTGATCAAAATAAATTACAAGGTCCAGATTCAGTGCAAGAAGAAATGGAATCTCTCCTCCATAGGAGGAGCAGCAATAAATTTGCAACCATTTTTAATCCATCATTGATATATTTATAGGGCATACATTGCGGGTTGATTTTTGCACTCAAAGATTAAACCCTAAGCCAATCTACTATCTGGAGTATTGCTTTTATATAAAGACAACTGCACTGTGGAGGGATATCTTGTTACTCAGACTCACAAAATAAAGATGGGTTCAAACAACCAAGGAAACAATAGGTCCTACCAATCAAATGCAAACTGCTGTGCTGACCGTCTTGCTGTTGGTCTGATGGCCATGAGACTTGGGTTGTACAGAAGCTGCAGGATATTGTGGTATGTGCTATGCGCAGCACACTGGCAGTGGCTGCACTTCGAGGGGACTGGGTGCCATGTGTCTGCCTCCACATTGTGCAGGCAGAGTAGAGAGCTTGCATATCATCCCCTCAACACCTGAAGAACTTCACCTACAAAAGGATGCAAGCTCTTATTTTACATATGAGGAACTTGAATCAAGCAGCTATCTTTTAATTGGAGTCGATCCATTTACACCTGACTAAAGGTTGTGCAATAGAAGGACGGTTATTAAAATGGAGCTGAATTATGCACCTGCTTTTCACTTAACCACTTATCTACACCCTCATGACTTCCGTTTTCATCCTTCTCACTGATTTGTCATGTAGCTCAAGTGGTGTCTGTTACTGTTATAACCTAATTTTAGAACTGCTGGAGGTTGTGTGGTATGGCAGAGTTAAAATCACTATCCCTGCACTGGTTACTTTCAAGCATTTATAGATTGACTCTAAGATAGCATTGAGCCAATTAAGTCTTCACAATGGAAAAATCTAGGCCAAAGGTTTTTGTGGCATTAGAGGAAGGAGTCAATGTACATAAAATTAACAAAAATTTCACAATGGTGCCTCCCATTACAGTCTACATATCTGTATACATTGTGTAGACCAAATGTTGAAACCATATAAAATAGCTAAGCGTCTTTAGAACCAAAAGGTTTATGTTTTAGATCATCTTCAAGATGATCATTTTTTTAAAAATCAGGGGTAGTTTTCCAGGCAGAGTGTTAAAATTAGAAAGTATGTTATTGTTATGTATGTGCATTTCTATGATTATATGTGATTCACAATCATTGAAAAGATATAACACACAGAAGACTATAAAAATAAAGTGTAATTATAATCCCTTCAGTGAGTTAAAAATATTGTTAATTTTGAATTATATATCCTGGTATATTTCTCTACATACATTATTGATCAATTAGGTTTTCCAGAAATAAAAATGCTTTTTCAAAAATACTACACACACCATGAATTAAATAATTCCCAACCAACATGTCCAAATCTATCCATAGATAATTATCTACAGACGTACTAACTTTATTTAACATTTAACATATTAACATTTCCAATACTATCTACAGACAATAATTTTAACTGTAATAGATTTTGGAGGACAGGCAAAATATTCAATTCTTTTATGTACAAAGTTCACAAAAACATTCCATTGACCTGGAGTTATTTTCGGTTCTCTGACATAAGCAATAGTTTGTATTGATCAGAAGAAAAAGCAGCTGATTTCTTACCATAAGTCCTATTTTGAAATAGTCCTGCCTTACTCTTACTTTCATTTTCACTATTCTAGCAAGAAAAAAAACTTTAAATTTTGTCCTCAAATTGACCCTAAACTTTTATTCATGAAGAAATGTGGAAATCAACTTCAGATTTTATTATTTGCAGAAAATTAATCAGACAGAAAGTAAGGAAAGCCACAGGCAAGACAGAATCAGTGTGTCCTTGCCAATTTCTCTCAGATTAGAGTAGAACATAGCCCCAAATCCATTGACATACCAACTGGTTATTTTCAATCTAAACTTATTTTCCAGATAGTTTAGGTAAGAATCTTAACTTTATATGGTGCTTTAAATTGTCCAGTGATTTTACAAGAGTCTCTGAATTCTATTTCTTGATTG
This sequence comes from Tamandua tetradactyla, assembly GCF_023851605.1. Classification (NCBI taxonomy): domain Eukaryota; kingdom Metazoa; phylum Chordata; class Mammalia; order Pilosa; family Myrmecophagidae; genus Tamandua; species Tamandua tetradactyla. Next base: position 35,481,453 of record NC_135337.1, read on the forward strand.
TTGACACAGAACAGGCACCAGTTTGAAGCATGTTTTCCTGTTGCTTTTGTTTGAGACAGTGGATTTACAGTTAAAACCTCACGTAGACTTTTTATTAATATAAGGACTTCAGCCAGAGATTCTTTTAACTTTTAAAGTATATGAGAACAGCAAAGTACTCATCTCAAAAGTGAACATTCAGTGAAATATCAATAAATAGACATATCCCAGGAATCATTATCCAGATCAAGAAAAAGAAAACTATCACTACCCCAGAAGCTTCTTGTGCCTCCTACAAATTAATAACTCCTCCCCCACCCCGATCATATATAATTGCTCTCCTGGCTTTAAAAAAATTTTTTTTGTGTGTAATATAGCATATATACAAAACAAAGAAAGAAAAAAGCAATAGCTTTCAAAGCACTCTTCAAGTTACAGGACAGATCCCAGAGTTTGTCAAGAGCTATGATACCATCATCTCGGATTTGTCTTTCTGGCTGCTCCAGAATATAGGAGGCTAGAAGGAATAAATACTTTTTTATCATCACATCGACTTTTTGCTTTTTTTCAAAAATAGCATATATATACAAAAAAGCAATACAGTACAAAGTACAGCACTACAATTAGTCGTAGAACAGATTTCAGACTTTGGTATGGGTTACAACTCCACAATTTTAGGTTTTTACTTCTAGCTACTCTAAGATACTGGAGACTAAAATAAATATCAATTTAATGACTCAACCGTCATATTCGTTTGTTAAACCCTACCTTCTCTGTGTAACTCCACCGTCACCTTTGATCTTTCTATCTCACTCTTTAAGGGTATTTGGACCATGGTCATTCTTGTTCATGTTGGAAGGGTCTGTCACTACTATGGGGCGGGGAGATGGAACAAGCTGATGTTAGAAGAGGCTGGGCCCTCTAGGTTTCAGGATTTATATGGTCCAGGGACCCATCTGAAGGTTGTAGGTTTCTGGAAAGTTACCCTAGTGCCTGGAACACTTGCAGGATCTTATATATTGCCCTAGGTGGTCTTCAGGATTGGCAGGAACGGTTTTGGTTGAGGTTTGGCAAGTTATAACTTAGACATTCAGGTAGCAATGTCTAACTGAAGCTTGCTTAAGAGTGACCTCCAGAGTAGCCTTTTGATTCTATTTGAACTCTCTCAGCCACTAGTACTTTATTAGTTACAGTTTTTCCTCTTTTTGGTCAGGATGGAATTTTGATCCCATGGTGCCAGGGCTAGACTCATCCCTGGGAGTCATTTCCCACACTGCCAGGGAAACTTTCACCCTTGGATATCTTGTCCCATATATGGAGTGGGGGGCAAGGATTTCACTTTCAGAGTTGGGCTTAGAAAGAGTGAGGCCACATCTGAGCAACAGAAGAGGTCCTCGACAAGTAACTCTCAGGAATACCTATAAGTTGGCTAAGCTTCTCTGCTACCTACATAAGCTTTACAAGAGTAAACCTCAAGATCAAAGGCTTGGCCTATTGATTTGGGTGTCCTTAAAGTTTGACACAGTGTCAGGGGATTACCTGACGGTAAAGTTTAATAGGTCCATATTTTTTCTCCTATCCCTCAAGGGACATTGTCAATACTTTTTGATTACCTGCTTAATATATTCTAGGATATATCCAGGCATTCCATTAAGCTATACAGAATTAAAGGCCCTCATTCTTATTCTGGGCTCCCTGTATTTCATTTGTTAAAATAATCTATCCAGACAGGTTGAGTTGTGAGCTCACTTTTACCCCTAATAATAAAGAAAATATTTAAGGTACCTTAAAGGTATTAACTCATTTCTCATGAAGTGCTGAGAGACTGGTGCTATTATTATTTCCATTTTATAGATGAGAAAACCAAGAGAAAGAAGTTGGGTAAATTGCTCAAGATTGCAGAATAATAGAACATTAGAATGTAGTTTGAAAACAAACACCTTGGCCTCAAACCTATGTATTTATGAATTATACTCTGCTATTCTTCTAAGGTCAATATCACAATGAACATAATATTTATTAATGTTAAAAATTTAGTAACCACTGCTTCTCCCCCCATGCTTATTTGTCTGTTCTGCTCTTTTTTCTGAGCTCATGGCTAACCATCAGGAAACTGTATTTCCTAAATTATATTCAGATATATTCACCACCCCACTACTCAAACAGTTATCTGCCTTTGTTCTCAGCTTACACGTAACCTCAAAGAGACCTTTCTAACCACCCCATCTGGCATGTCCACATCTTCTCCTCTGGGAGGCCAGAGGTCCTGGAACCTAGCATATTTGTGTGGGTAGTGGAAGGGAAAAAAGATATTGAATTGGATGGAACCATTGTGTAGAAAATATTTCCAATAAGCAGATATGTAAAATCTTAAGGAGATGATTTGGTGGCTATCTTTGTTTACCCATATATCCTAATTATTTTATACAAATACTGATTACTCATCAAACTGGGTAGCTTTTCACAAGAGCAAGTAGCAAATTGGAAGAAAAAAAAAGGAAAACTCTTCTATAACCATACTGCTACCAAAGAAAGTATCTTCTAAGGTATTAGCTGGTGAAGTAATTAAATTTTTCTATTGTTTACTTGTACTAAGGACCCTAATCCAATGGTGAAAGCTACATAAAGAAATGGTCCTGTGAAAGCCTTCTAGGGTCTGAGATGGGGAAGAGATAGGGAAGCAGATGATTTTGTGATTCCTGAAGGTTGAGCACTTGGATGAAGTGGACTTTCCAAATTCCTTTCACTCATACACATACACCACTGACACGGGGTACACATCCCAAGTGGTTAAGAACACCAATAATTATCTTCAGTTTTGATTCTGATATCCTTCTCAGGTTCCTAAGTAGAAGACTACGAAATCCAGGTTGAGAAGTGCTTTGTGAAGAACGCTGTGTGCCTACTGACTTAAGTAGATTCTTAATACCAGTCCAGGATTAGTTACTTCTGGAATATTATGTGAGAGTTAAAATACCACCACCACCACAAATACAACTTTCATCTTCTTTAAGCCACAGTTTGCTGGGATTTTTCTGTTACTCACAAATGAAGCTATCTCTAGCATTTTTAGTTTTTCTGGCACTTTGGAGGCAGAGACTGTATCTTGTTCATCTTTGTACACCAAAATGGAGCACAGTATCTGGTCACAAAAACCAATCATCAAATATCTGGTGAAAAAGAGAGCAGAAGCATGAATTAAGTCTAGATGCCAAGGTTATACAGTCTTCAAAAAATGTGAAGTGAACCGAATTCCTTGATGAGACATGTAAATACTGATTAGTCTGGAAACTTCTTAGTGGTTTGTAGGATTACTGGCAGGCACAAAGAAATAACAGCATCTATTCAGATCACTAATATATTACAAAGACTGGTTTGAAAAAATAAATAGAAAATCCTTTTTATTTCTTTATAAAGGACTTATGGGACTAAAAAAAGTTTTTAAACTGTTTATTCCAAGTAAGTTTTTGCAGAAAGAAATACAGTAATAGAGAGATGTGTGTTTAACTTCTGGATTTTGCATCTCACTATATATAATCTTGTACAAAATTTTCGACCTTTTCCTACTGCATTTACTTTATCTACTAAAGAAGAATATGCATCTTTAATCTTCAGGGTTTTGTAAGAGTTAATATGATCATGTATGTAAGTCACCCAGACCAGGACTGGACACAATGGGGATTCAATAAATGATAGACAGCATTGTTACAGACGTTAAGTCTTTGAGGTTGGTAATACATAATAGGTCCTCACCAGTTTCACTGAGATTAGGCAAATGATGAACACAGTTAGCTGTGCTAACTCCCAATGCTAGTCTTATTATTGAGAAACTATGGGGTATCCATAGTTCGATATACAGGATAGTCTTGTATCAAAAAAATGGCATGTGGTTTAATATACTCCTGAGAGATTTTTGGGGGGATTTACAGGATACTACAGAAAACAAGAATCAGCAGCTGTGGTTGAATCTGGAAACATTAAAGAATCTTTACAAGATTCCTTATCTGTAGCTATTGTAGAGAGGGATCACACAGGGAAATGTGACCTGATTAACTGGCTGGTAGAGCAGAACGATGGTGAGTATATCCTGATAAACCAGTAGTTGCCTCACACTGATCACTCCTCCTCCAGGGTACATGAAAGGACAACCCAACTCACTCTGATAAAGACAATTTTTATTCCCATATTCATTTCTTCTTCTCTCCCTCTTCTTCCTGTTCCTCTCTCTGTTTCCTACCCTTCTGAACAAGTAAGAACCATCCTTGCTCCAACCAAACAAAACTTCACCCCTGCAGTTCTCAGGATCCTATTCATTTTCATCTTCTCAGTAGCTCAGCTACTGAAATTACTGTTATTGTGGCAAAGACAGGAAAGGTTGTCCTCTCATTACTTGCAGGTGGGGTGGAATTCTAGGCTTCCCCTTCAGCCTCTCTTGATGTCTTGGAAGAAGAGGCTTCTTGTACAGCTGGGCAAGGGTGGGGGTTTCAGCTCTCCATGAGGTCTACACTGATTACATTCAGTGGTTGGTGGCAGCTGGGCAGTGATGAATGAAAGTCCTGCCTCTCCATTAGGCTTCCCCAACACCATTCAAGAAGGTAGACCAGAGGGAGGAGGAGGAGGAGGAGGAAGAGGAAGAGGAGGCGCTTGTGGCCATTCAATGAGAATGCAAGTCCAAATTCATAATGGATCTGATACCACAGCAGCAGGGGGACTGACGTGCTTTCGTACAGCCTGGTGCAGGTGGACTTCTAAGCTCCATACTTGGTCTTTTCTTATAGGGGATGGGCTTGCCAGCAGATTTTTCTGCGTTGTTTGTCTAAAATTTTCTTTGTCTTGTTAGGTTACCTCTTTCCTCGTCCTTTAGCTACAGAAAACATCCTTGTATCATGGGTTTCCACACCAGTTGGTATGTCTAGGTTGTCAGCTTTTCTATCACCAAATCTTGTATATATATTAGGGAAGAAAACAGCCACGTCGTTCCTTAGGTCCCAAGGTCCCTTGCCAACCTGCCTTCTTCTCTCCACTTTTATAAGTCTTCTATTGTTTGCTTTATATATAATGTTTAGTTGTATATATTGGAAGAAATAGAGAAGAGTATCCCTACTTTATCTCTGGAAGCAAAAATCTCTTATTAACGTGGAAAAAAGTCTTAATAATTCCAATTTTATCTAATTTAAGAAGAAAAAAAAGAGAACCTCTTTTGAGTCCATATCTCAATCAATTACAACAAAATTCCTTACCATTTTAAGTGGTATTTTGATAAATTTCAGCCCCTTTGTTCTTTTAAAAATTGTGAGATGTGATTCAGACAGAGCAGTACATAAAACCTAAAATGTACACTGTAAAATATAATTAGAAAATTAACACCTAAATCACCAGCCAGGTACAGACATTGAAAATGACTAATACCCTAAATGTTCTTATTACAACTGACAAACCTTCTAAAGCCAACCATTGTCACAACTCTCACAGTTCAATCCACAAGAATCCAGTAAAATGATATATCCATCTATAAAGCAACAGATGTAGAAAAACTGCAATTTGATCATAAAATTGTAGTTCTGTAACTTAGTGCAATGGGACGCAATTTTTAACTGCCTATACATTGCTGTTGTACATCTCTCAAATGTTCATCCTGAAATTCAAATATGATAGGGCCTAACCCAAGTAAAAACTGAAAACAGGACAATGTTAGTAGCAGTTGTCTGTTTTTAAAATTTTGTTGTTTATTATGATGTCATTTAAAATAAATATCAAAAAAATAAATATTCACTTCCAAATTTGTATTATTTTATTTAAAGCAGACTCCTACATTGTATAATCTTCATGCCCTCGAATACCCGGATATTCCTTAGAAGAAGCAGAGAAAAATATCAGAAAGAATATACAACAAAATAATAGTGATTTTCTCTGAACTAGAATATTAGGGGTCATAGACACACCTGCACAAACGTATATGCATTCTTGCTTTTTATGAACGGAGTGCTCCTGTTAATAACAGAATATTTTTAAAAGGAGAGGAGAGAAAAAAAGAGAAATGAGCAAGTAAAAATTTTCAACAATGCACATCTCTGACAAAATACCCCTAAAGAACAGGCTGTTGAAATATTCTCAAACTAGTGTTACTCCGCTTATATCCCCTCTGGTGTTCTATATCCAGGGTGGGGGCTAAGAAAACCTAAAATAACTGCGAAATGGGAATGAGCCGGTTTCCCCAAGCCGGGTGTGAAGTTATCCGCGGACTTTCCCTTCAGCCGCACCGCACCCACTCCGGTCTCCCGTCCCGTTAAAAACAACGACAATTTTCAACTGTAAAGCTTTTTGTACTTTCAATTTCGATTCTCCGCATCCGGATGCTGGGAAAGCTATAAAAAACCTGTATACCTCCTTTCATCTTCTTAAAAAAAAAAAAAATCCCACTTCCCTGGGAGCCACACCTAGGAAGCAGCTCAGAGAGTGAGGCAGAAAATTTCCTCCCGCCCCTGGTCTGTAGTGCTTGAGCCAAATCACTTCCTGCGGTCTGCCCCGCAGACCCTTGGCTCTGGGCAGCTCAGCCTTGCGGTGTGTCTAGAGGAAGCTGAGAGGTGACAGGTGCTCCCTGATGAGCTGATCCCTCTTGGACATGCACCAATGGCTGCAGCAGGTCATCCCGGGCTTCAGTCATGTAGTGGAAAACAGTTCGACAGTTCCTCAAAAAGTTAACCAACGAACTACCACATGAACCAGCAATGCACCTTCTATGCCTACACTCAAAAGACTTGAACGCAGGCACTTGGACAGATATTTGTACACCAAAGTTCGTAGCAGCATTATTCACAATAGCCAAATGGTGGGCGTGAACCAAAAATTGATCCGCAGGTGAGCGGCAAACCAAATAACATCAGCAGATGGATGCATTTTAAAAAATGTTATATAGACACAGTGGAATATTTCTGACCCTGTAAAAGGGAATGAAGTTCTGATGCATGTCACTAAGTGGATAAACCTTGGAGACATCATGTTGAATGAAATAAATCATACATAGAGAGAGAGAGATCGTATGATTCCACTTATATGAAATAGCTAGAATATGTAAACTCATAGTCAGAAAGTAGAGGACATGTTACCGGCGGTAGGCGGGGGGAGGAATGGGGAATTGCAGCATAATAGGTGTAGGATCTGTTTGGGGTGGTGGGAAGATTCTAGTAATGGATGGTGGTGAGGGTTATCACAAATTTGTGAGTGTGATTATTTCCAGTAAATGGTATGCTTGGGAATAATTAGCATGGGATATATGCTTCTACAATTTTTTTAAAAGGCGAGTAAGCTGACAGTAGCAAATAAATACATGATCTTGGACTGGATCTATTAAGAGAGCAAAAAAGGTTCTAAAGACCTTATTGGGACATAAGAAAAAAATTGAAATATAGACTGCAAACTTCATGTTAATTTCTTAAACTTGATATCCTTATTCTCTTTTTTTTGTTTAATGGGTTATTTGATATCTTTGTTTTTATTATATGTATATGGAAGTATTGTGTATTCAGGGAGCTTGATGGATTCAACCTACTCTCAAATGTTTAGAAAACAGATAGGTAGATAGATAGATGTTTTCTGCAGTGTTTTGGCACAGCGATCTATACACTGAATACCCATTTGTTCAATTTTATTAATCATACTAAAATCTTGATAATCATTACTGATTTTGTAGGTTTATTTTATCAGTCAGAGAATTGTGACAAATATGTCTTTAAATTGTTGTCCTGTCTATTTCTTTCTTTTGTTCTGTCGGTTTTGCTCAATTTTGAGTCTATGTTGTAAGGTTCGTACGAACATAACAATGTATCTTCTTGGAAGACAGGGATTTTCATCATTTGGGTGAGATTATATGTCAAGATGTGCTTTATTGTTCTTTTTTATTTATTTATTTATTTATTTATTTATTTTGAAAAACCAAAGCATTTTTTTATTAATGAAAAAAAGAATTAACAAAACAATTAGAAATCATTCCAATCTACATGTACAATCAGTAATTCTTAATAACATCATATAGTTGCATATTCATCATTTCTTAGTACATTCGCATCAATTTAGAAAAAGAAATAAAAAGACAACAGAATAAGAATTAAAACAATAATAGAAAGAAAAAAAAAAAACCTGTACCTCACATGCAGCTTCATTCAGAGTTTTAACATAATTGTATTACAATTGGGTAGTATTGTGCTGTCCATTTCTGAGTTTTTATATCCAGTCCCGTTGTACAGTCTGTATCCCTTCAGCTCCAATTATCCCTTCTCTTTTTTTTTTTTTTAATTAACGGAAAAAAAGAAATTAACCCAACATTTAAAGATTATACCATTCTACATATGCAATCATTAATTCTTTTTTTTTTTTACATTTTTTTTATTAATTAAAAAAAGAATTAACAAAACAATTAGAAATCATTCCAATCTACATGTACAATCAGTAATTCTTAATAACATCACATAGTTGCATATTCATCATTTCTTAGTACATTTGCATCGATTTAGAAAAAGAAATAAAAAGACAGCAGAATAAGAATTAAAGCAATAATAGAAAGAAAAAAAAACAAAAAGAACAAAAACAAAAAACCTATACCTCACATGCAGCTTCATTCAGTGTTTTAACATAATTGCATTACAATTGGGTAGTATTGTTCTGTCCATTTCTGAGTTTTTATATCCAGTCCCGTTGTACAGTCTGTATCCCTTCATCTCCAATTATCCCTTCTCTTTTTTTTTTTTTTTTAATTAACGGAAAAAAAGAAATTAACCCAACATTTAGAGATCATACCATTCTACACATGCAATCATTAATTCTTAACATCATCACATAGATGCATGATCATCATTTCTTACTACATTTGCATTGGTTTAGAAGAACTAGCAACATAACCGAAAAAGATATAGAATGTTAATATAGAGAAAAAAATAAAAGTAATAATAGTAAAATCAAAACAAAACAAAACAAAACAAAAACCTATAGCTCAGATGCAGCTTCATTCAGTGTTTTAACATGATTACTTTACAATTAGGTATTATTGTGCTGTCCATTTTTGAGTTTTTGTATCTAGTCCTGTTACACCGTCTGTATCCCTTCAACTCCAATTGGCCATTATCTTACCCTGTTTCTACCTCCTGCTGGACTCTGTTATCAAGGACATATTCCAAATTTATTCTCGAATGTCTGTTCACATCAGTGGGACCATACAGTATTTGTCCTTTAGTTTTTGGCTAGACTCACTCAGCATAATGTTCTCTAGGTCCATCGATGTTATTACATGCTTCATAAGTTTATCCTGTCTTAAAGCTGCATAGTATTCCATCGTATGTATATACCACAGTTTGTTTAGCCACTCTTCTGTTGATGGAGATTTCGGCTGTTTCCATCTCTTTGCAATTGTAAATAACGCTGCTATAAACATTGGTGTGCAAATGTCCGTTTGTGTCTTTGCCCTTAAGTCCTTTGAGTATATTCCCAGCAATGGTATTGCTGGGTCGTATGGCAATTCTATATTCAGCTTTTTGAGGAACCGCCAAACTGCCTTCCACAGTGGTTGCACCATTTGACATTCCCACCAACAGTGGATAAGTGTGCCTCTTTCTCCGCATCCTCTCCAGCACTTGTCATTTTCTGTTTTGTTGATAATGGCCATTCTGGTGGGTGTGAGATGATATCTCATTGTGGTTTTGATTTGCATTTCTCTAATGGCCAGGGACATTGAGCATCTCTTCATGTGCATTTTGGCCATTTGTATTTCCTCTTCTGAGAGGTGTCTGTTCAAGTCTTTTTCCCATTTTGTAATTGGGTTGGCTGTCTTTTTGTTGTTGAGATGAACAATCTCTTTATAAATTCTGGATACTAGACCTTTATCTGATATATCATTTCCAAATATTGTCTCCCATTGTGAAGGCTGTCTTTCTACTTTCTTGATGAAGTTCTTTGATGCACAAAAGTGTTTAATTTTGAGGAGTTCCCATTTATTTATTTCCTTCTTCAGTGCTCTTGCTTTAGGTTTAAGGTCCATAAAACCGCCTCCAGTTGTAAGATCCATAAGATATCTCCCAACATTTTCCTCTAACTGTTTTATGGTCTTAGACCTAATGTTTAGATCTTTGATCCATTTTGAGTTAACTTTTGTATAAGGTGTGAGAGATGGGTCTTCTTTCATTCTTTTGCATATGGATATCCAGTTCTCTAGACACCATTTATTGAAGAGACTGCTCTGTCCCAGGTGAGTTGGCTTGACTGTCTTATCAAAGATCAAATGTCCATAGATGAGAGGGTCTATATCTGAGCACTCTATTCGATTCCATTGGTCAATATATCTATCTTTATGCCAATACCATGCTGTTTTGACCACTGTGGCTTCATAATATGCCTTAAAGTCAGGCAGCGCGAGACCTCCAGCTTCGTTTTTTTTCCTCAAGATACTTTTAGCAATTCGGGGCACCCTGCCCTTCCAGATAAATTTGCTTATTGGTTTTTCTATTTCTGAAAAATAAGTTGTTGGGATTTTGATTGGTATTGCATTGAATCTGTAAATCAATTTAGGTAGGATTGACATCTTAACTATATTTCGTCTTCCAATCCATGAACACGGTGTGCCCTTCCATCTATTTAGGTCTTCTGTGATTTCTTTTAGCAGTTTTTTGTAGTTTTCTTTATATAGGTTTTTTGTCTCTTTAGTTCAATTTATTCCTAGGTATTTTATTCTTTTAGTTGCAATTGTAAATGGGATTCGTTTCTTGATTTCCCCCTCAGCTTGTTCATTACTAGTGTATAGAAATGCTACAGATTTTTGAATGTTGATCTTGTAACCTGCTACTTTGCTGTACTCATTTATTAGCTCTAGTAGTTTTGTTGTGGATTTTTCCGGGTTTTCGACGTATAGTATCATATCGTCTGCAAACAGTGATAGTTTTACTTCTTCCTTTCCAGTTTTGATGCCTTGTATTTCTTTTTCTTGTCTAATTGCTCTGGCTAGAACCTCCAACACAATGTTGAATAGTAGTGGTGATAGTGGACATCCTTGTCTTGTTCCTGATCTTAGGGGGAATGTTTTCAATTTTTCCCCATTGAGGATGATATTAGCTGTGGGTTTTTCATATATTCCCTCTATCATTTTAAGGAAGTTCCCTTGTATTCCTATCTTTTGAAGTGTTTTCAACAGGAAAGGATGTTGAATCTTGTCGAATGCCTTCTCTGCATCAATTGAGATGATCACGTGATTTTTCTGCTTTGATTTGTTGATATGGTGTATTACATTAATTGATTTTCTTATGTTGAACCATCCTTGCATACCTGGGATGAATCCTACTTGGTCATGATGTATAATTCTTTTAATGTGTTGTTGGATACGATTTGCTAGAATTTTATTGAGGATTTTTGTGTCTGTATTCATTAGAGAGATTGGTCTGTAGTTTTCTTTTTTTGTAATATCTTTGCCTGGTTTTGGTATGAGGGTGATGTTGGCTTCATAGAATGAATTAGGCAGTTTTCCCTCCACTTCGATTTTTTTGAAGAGTTTGAGGAGAATTGGTACTAATTCTTTCTGGAACGTTTGGTAGAATTCACATGTGAAGCCATCTGGTCCTGGACTTTTCTTTTTAGGAAGCTTTTGAATGACTAATTCAATTTCTTTACTTGTGATTGGTTTGTTGAGGTCATCTATTTCTTCTTGAGTCAAAGTTGGTTGTTCATGTCTTTCCAGGAACCCGTCCATTTCCTCTAAATTGTTGTATTTATTAGCGTAAAGTTGTTCATAGTATCCTGTTATTACCTCCTTTATTTCTGTGAGGTCAGTAGTTATGTCTCCTCTTCCATTTCTGATCTTATTTATTTGCATCCTCTCTCTTCTTCTTTTTGTCAATCTTGATAAGGGCCCATCAATCTTATTGATTTTCTCATAGAACCAACTTCTGGGTTATTGATTTTCTCTACTGTTTTCATATTTTCAATTTCATTTATTTCTGCTCTGATCTTTGTTATTTCTTTCCTTTTGCTTGCTTTGGGGTTAGTTTGCTGTTCTTTCTCCAGTTCTTCCAATTGAACAGTTAATTCCTGCATTTTTGCCTTTTCTTCTTTTCTGATATAGGCATTTAGGGCAATAAATTTCCCTCTTAGCACTGCCTTTGCTGCATCCCGTAAGTTTTGATATGTTGTGTTTTCATTTTCATTTGCCTCGAGGTATTTACTAATTTCTCTTGCAATTTCTTCTTTGACCCACTCGTTGTTTAAGAGTGTGTTGTTGAGCCTCCAGGTATTTGTGAATTTTCTGGCATTCCGCCTATTATTGATTTCCAACTTCATTCCTTTATGATCCGAGAAAGTGTTGTGTATGATTTCAATCTTCTTAAATTTGTTAAGACTTGCTTTGTGACCCAGCATATGGTCTATCTTTGAGAATGATCCATGAGCACTTGAGAAAAAGGTGTATCCTGCTGTTGTGGGATGTAATGTCCTATAAATGTCTGTTAAGTCTAGCTCCTTTTTTTTTTTTTTTTTTTTTTTTATTTATTTTTTTTTATTAACGGAAAGAAAAAAAAGAAATTAACACAACATTTAGAAATCATACCATTCTACATATGCACTCAGTAATTCTTAACATCATCACATAGATGCGTGATCATTGTTTCTTAGTACATTTGCATCAGTTTAGAGGAACTAGCAACACAACAGAAAAAGATATAAAATGTCAATATAAAGAAAAGAAATAATAGTAGTAGTAATAGTAAAAAACAACAACAACAAACAAACCAACAAGCAAACAAAAACAAAAAAAAACCCTATAGCTCAGATGCAGCTTCATTCAGTATTTTAACATGACTACTTTACAATTAGGTATTATTGTGCTGTCCATTTTTGAGTTTTTATATCCAGTCCTGTTGCACAATCTGTATCCCTTCAGCTTCAATTACCCATTGTCTTACCCTGTTTCTAACTCCTGCTGAACTCTGTTACCAATGACATATTTCAAGTTTATTCTCGAATGTCCGTTCACAACAGTGGGACCATACAGTATCTGTCCTTTAGTTTTTGGCTGGATTCACTCAGCATAATATTCTCTAGGTCCATCCATGTTATTACATGGTTCACAAGTTTATCTTGTCTTAAAGCTGCATAATATTCCATCGTATGTATATACCACAGTTTGTTTAGCCACTCTTCTGTTGATGGAGATTTTGGCTGTTTCCATCTCTTTGCAATTGTAAATAACGCTGCTATAAACATTGGTGTGCAAATGTCCGTTTGTGTCTTTGCCCTTAAGTCCTTTGAGTAGATACCTAGCAATGGTATTGCTGGGTCGTATGGCAATTCTATATTCAGCTTTTTGAGGAACCGCCAAACTGCCTTCCACAGTGGTTGCACCCTTTGACATTCCCACCAACAGTGAATAAGTGTGCCTCTTTCTCCGCATCCTCTCCAGCACTTGTCATTTTCTGTTTTGTTGATAATGGCCATTCTGGTGGGTGTGAGATGATATCTCATTGTGGTTTTGATTTGCATTTCTCTAATGGCCAGGGACATTGAGCATCTCTTCATGTGCCTCTTGGCCATCCGTATTTCTTCTTCTGGTAGGTGTCTGTTTAAGTCTTTTTCCCATTTTGTAATTGGGTTGGCTGTCTTTTTGTTGTTGAGTTGAATAATCTCTTTATAAATTCTGGATACTAGACCCTTATCTGATATGTCATTTCCAAATATTGTCTCCCATTGTGTAGGCTGTCTTTCTACTTTCTTGATGAAGTTCTCTGATGCACAAAAGTGTTTAATTTTGAGAAGCTCCCATTTATTTATTTCCTTCTTCAGTGTTCTTGCTTTAGGTTTAAGGTCCATAAAACCACCTCCAGTTGTAAGATCCATAAGATATCTCCCAACATTTTCCTCTAACTGTTTTATGGTCTTAGACCTAATGTTTAGATCTTTGATCCATTTTGAGTTAACTTTTGTATAGGGTGTGAGAGATGGGTCTTCTTTCATTCTTTTGCATATGGATATCCAGTTCTCTAGGCACCATTTATTGAAGAGACTGTTCTGTCCCAGGTGAGTTGGCTTGACTGCCTTATCAAAGATCAAATGTCCATAGATGAGAGGGTCTATATCTGAGCACTCTATTCGATTCCATTGGTCGATATATCTATCTTTATGCCAATACCATGCTGTTTTGACCACTGTGGCTTCATAATATGCCTTAAAGTCAGGCATCGCGAGACCTCCAGCTTCGTTTTTTTTCCTCAAGATGTTTTTAGCAATTCGGGGTACCCTGCCCTTCCAGATAAATTTGCTTATTGGTTTTTCTATTTCTGAAAAATATGTTGTTGGGATTTTGATTGGTATTGCATTGAATCTGTAAATCAATTTAGGTAGGATTGACATCTTAACTATATTTAGTCTTCCAATCCATGAACACGGTACGCCCTTCCATCTATTTAGGTCTTCTGTGATTTCTTTTAACAGTTTTTTGTAGTTTTCTTTATATAGGTTTTTTGTCTCTTTGGTTAAATTTATTCCTAGGTATTTTATTCTTTTAGTTGCGATTGTAAATGGGATTCGTTTCTTGATTTCTACCTCAGCTTGTTCATTACTAGTGTATAGAAAAGCTACAGATTTTTGAATGTTGATCTTGTAGCCTGCTACTTTGCTGTACTCATTTATTAGCTCTAGTAATTTTGTTGTGGATTTTTCTGGGTTTTCTACATATAGTATCATATCGTCTGCAAACAGTGATAGTTTTACTTCTTCCTTTCCAATTTTGATGCCTTGTATTTCTTTTTCTTGCCTAATTGCTCTGGCTAGAACTTCCAACACAATGTTGAATAATAGTGGTGATAGTGGACATCCTTGTCTTGTTCCTGATCTTAGGGGGAAAGTTTTCAATTTTTCCCCATTGAGGATGATATTAGCTGTGGGTTTTTCATATATTCCCTCTATCATTTTAAGGAAGTTCCCTTGTATTCCTATCTTTTGAAGTGTTTTCAGCAGGAAAGGATGTTGAATCTTGTCAAATGCCTTCTCTGCATCAATTGAGATGATCATGTGATTTTTCTGCTTTGATTTGTTGATATGGTGTATTACATTAATTGATTTTCTTATGTTGAACCATCCTTGCATACCTGGGATGAATCCTACTTGGTCATGATGTATAATTCTTTTAATGTGTTGCTGGATACGATTTGCTAGAATTTTATTGAGGATTTTTGCATCTGTATTCATTAGAGAGATTGGTCTGTAGTTTTCTTTTTTTGTAATATCTTTGCCTGGTTTTGGTATGAGGGTGATGTTGGCTTCATAGAATGAATTAGGTAGTTTTCCCTCCACTTCGATTATGTTGAAGAGTTTGAGGAGAGTAGGTACTAATTCTTTCTGGAATGTTTGATAGAATTCACATGTGAAGCCGTCTGGTCCTGGACTTTTCTTTTTAGGGAGGTTTTGAATAACTAATTCAATCTCTTTACTTGTGATTGGTTTGTTGAGGTCGTCTATTTCTTCTTGAGTCAAAGTTGGTTGTTCATGTCTTTCCAGGAACCTGTCCATTTCTTCTAAATTGTTGTATTTATTAGCGTAAAGTTGTTCATAGTATCCTGTTATTACCTCCTTTATTTCTGTGAGGTCAGTAGTTATGTCTCCTCTTTCATTTCTAATCTTATTTATTTGCATCCTCTCTCTTCTTCTTTTTGTCAATCTTGCTAAGGGCCCATCAATCTTGTTGATTTTCTCATAGAACCAACTTCTGGGTTATTGATTTTCTCTACTGTTTTCATATTTTCAATTTCATTTATTTCTGCTCTGATCTTTGTTATTTCTTTCCTTTTGCTTGCTTTGGGGTTAGTTTGCTGTTCTTTCTCCAGTTCTTCCAATTGAACAGTTAATTCCTGCATTTTTGCCTTTTCTTCTTTTCTGATATAGGCATTTAGGGCAATAAATTTCCCTCTTAGCACTGCCTTTGCTGCATCCCGTAAGTTTTGATATGTTGTGTTTTCATTTTCATTTGCCTCGAGGTATTTACTAATTTCTCTTGCAATTTCTTCTTTGACCCACTCGTTGTTTAAGAGTGTGTTGTTGAGCCTCCAGGTATTTGTGAATTTTCTGGCATTCCGCCTATTATTGATTTCCAACTTCATTCCTTTATGATCCGAGAAAGTGTTGTGTATGATTTCAATCTTCTTAAATTTGTTAAGACTTGCTTTGTGACCCAGCATATGGTCTATCTTTGAGAATGATCCATGAGCACTTGAGAAAAAGGTGTATCCTGCTGTTGTGGGATGTAATGTCCTATAAATGTCTGTTAAGTCTAGCTCCTTTATAGTAATATTCAGATTCTCTATTTCTTTATTGATCCTCTGTCTAGATGTTCTGTCCATTGATGAGAGTGGGGAATTGAAGTCTCCAACTATTATGGTATTTGTGTCTATTTCCCTTTTCAGTGTTTGCAGTGTATTCCTCACGTATTTTGGGGCATTCTGGTTCGGTGCATAAATATTTATGATTGTTATGTCTTCTTGTTTAATTGTTCCTTTTATTAGTATATAGTGTCCTTCTTTGTCTCTTTTAACTGTTTTACATTTGAAGTCTAACTTGTTGGATATTAGTATAGCCACTTCTGCTATTTTCTGGTTGTTATTTGCATGAAATATCTTTTCCCAACCTTTCACTTTCAACCTATGTTTATCTTTGGGTCTAAGATGTGTTTCCTGTAGACAGCATATAGAAGGATCCTGTTTTTTAATCCATTCTGCCATTCTATGTCTTTTGATTGAGGAATTCAGTCCATTAACTTTTAGTGTTATTACTGTTTGGATAATATTTTCCTCTACCATTTTGCCTTTTGTATTATATATATCATATCTGACTTTCCTTCTTTCTACACTCTTCTCCATACCTCTCTCTTCTGTCTTTTTGTATCTGACTCTAGTGCTCCCTTTAGTATTTCTTGCAGAGCTGGTCTCTTGGTCACAAATTCTCTCAGTGACTTTTTGTCTGAGAATGTTTTAATTTCTCCCTCATTTTTGAAGGACAATTTTGCTGGATATAGGAGTCTTGGTTGGCAGTTTTTCTCTTTTAGTAATTTAAATATATCATCCCACTGTCTTCTAGCCTCCATGGTTTCTGCTGAGAAATCTACACATAGTCTTATTGGGTTTCCCTTGTATGTGATGGATTGTTTTTCTCTTGCTGCTTTCAAGATCCTCTCTTTCTCTTTGACCTCTGACATTCTAACTAGTAAGTGTCTTGGAGAACGCCTATTTGGGTCTAATCTCTTTGGGGTGCGCTGCACTTCTTGGATCTGTAATTTTAGGTCTTTCATAAGAGTTGGGAAATTTTCAGTGAAAATTTCTTCCATTAGTTTTTCTCCTCCTTTTCCCTTCTCTTCTCCTTCTGGGACACCCACAACATGTATATTTGTGCAGTTCATCTTGTCCTTGAGTTCCCTGATACCCTGTTCAAATTTTTCCATTCTTTTCCCGATAGTTTCTGTTTGTTTTTGGAATTCAGATGTTCCATCCTCCAAATCACTAATTCTATCTTCTGTCTCTTTGAATCTATCATTGTAGGTATCCACTGTTTTTTCTATCTTTTCTACTTTGTCCTTCACTTCCATAAGTTCTGTGATTTGTTTTTTCAGTTTTTCTATTTCTTCTTTATGTTCAGCCCATGTCTTCTTCATGTCCTCCCTCAATTTATCGATTTCGTTTTTGAAGAGGTTTTCCATTTCTGTTCGTATATTTAGCATTAGTTGTCTCAGCTCCTGTATCTCATTTGAACTATTGGTTTGTTCCTTTGACTGGGCTATATTTTCAATTATTTGAGCGTGATCCGTTATCTTCTGTTGGCGTCTGCGCATTTAGACAGATTTCCCTGGGTATTGGATCCAAAAGTTTGGAAGATTTTCCTGTGAAATCTCTGGGTTCTGTTTTTCTTATCCTGCCCAGTAGGTGGCGCTCGTGGCACACGTTTGTCTGCGGGTCCCACCAGTAAAAGGTGCTGTGGAACCTTAAACTTTGGAAAACTCTCGCCGTCCGGGGAGTTCGCTAGCCGAAGCGGCTTGAGCCGGCCCAGGGTCCGAGCGCAGGGAGGGTTGCTGGTACCGCAGCCCGGGAAAGAGCCCGTCCGAATTTCCTAGTCGGCCCGGGGTGACAAGCGTGGCGGGAGGGCGCCAGCGGCAGCAGCCCGCCCGAGAGAGTGCACGTTCCCCGGGAGTCACGGGTTTGGAAGGGGCCTCCCCCACCCGTCACCGTTCTCCGCGGCCTAGGGATTTCCGATCCAATTCTCTCAGTTGGTCCGGGGGGCTGCGCGTGGTGTGGGCGCCAGCCGCCTTGGTTTCAGGGTACCGCCTCTCCAATTCTCCCAGCCGGCCCGGGAAGGGGGAAGGGAGTAACTCCGGCCGCTTGCCGCCCCACCCAGTGAGGCCCGCGCGCCTCGGCGATCTCACCCGAGCTGCTTCTCTCAGCCAGCCAGCCGTTCCAGGATGGGGTACGCTGTCTTTTTTATCTCTGTTGTGGCTTTGGGCGCTTTCTGTATCGTTTCTACTCCCCTAGTAACTGTCCTGGAGAAGAAACTAAGATCCGCGCATCTTACTAAGCCGCCATCTTCCAGGAAGTCCGCTTTATTGTTCTTATAGTGTGTTTCTCATTATACTATTTACATTACAGACACAAACACACACTATAATTTCTTTATTTTATTCTTTATAGTTTATTAATTCCCCTTAATTTATATTTAACCATTCCAAATTCTTGCATTTAGATATCTCCCAATATCTAAATTCAATTTATTTATTTATTTATTTACTTTTTACATGGCCAGACACCAGGAATCGAACCCGGGTCTCCGGCTTGGCAGAAAAGAAGTCTGCCTGCTGAGCCACCGTGGCCCACCCAGTTCAATTTATTTTTGTCCACTCAGCACACTATGAATTATTCCTGTTGCATTAATTCATTTATTTACTACAATACTGTTTTGTTCTGGGTTTGAATCCATTATACCATTACATGCTTTTAAAAATTGTTTTTCCTTTAATAGATGTCTTTTCTCTCTTTTGTGTCTTCTTTTTTGATAGAGTATATATTATTTTTTCTTTTTCTTTTCTATTTGTTTAGAAGTTATGATTAAATGTTTGCAAAGAAATTAAAACATTCATTTCTAATATATCATAATTTCTTAGTCTTCAATATCTCTATCTCCTTCCCAAAACACAGGTTCTGTAAGGAACATATATCCTGTTAAGACTTACATGTTATTACTGTTGCCAAACTTATTCCTCCATGCCTTTATTAGGCATCAGCAACCTTACCACTTCAAGATGATCAGGGACAATTACTCTAATCAATTACCAGTATGTTTACTCTTTTCTGTGACTGTTGGTGAAGTGGCACAAGATTCCTGGATGGAACAGGCAGCAACTACAGCTTTAGGTTTAGTATGGCCCCTGAAGGAAGTAATCCTTCTCTGGGAATCACGACTTCTAGAACCACAAGTCTAGAGATGCAGGGATAGGAAGCACAAGTTCCTGCTAAAAAGTTACTGTGAGTGATGGTAAATAGATCCACACATCCTTCCTCTCCTGATCTCCAGACCATGCAATACACCTGTTGGGAACACAACACCATATAATGACTATGAGTTTAAAATATATACAGCACCCAGAAGGTTGGTGGCCCATACTCAAAGGGTCATACTCCAAGTTGACCTCCTAACTACATCTTGAGTAATCGTATCTTGTTTCTTCTACAGCTCAGTTGGGCCAGCAACTTCTAAATAATGTGATATGTGGTGGAACCAGGGGATGTCATGGTTACATGGGCTTAAACTCATTCCAGATTGTGTAAATGGCCAAGCTCATTCTCAATAATTGAAATTAAGCACATCATGGGGGGGGGGGGGAGATGCTGATGTTAGCTGTGATCTTAGTAGCCATTGCAAAAAAGGAGTTATTTGGAGAGCTCTAGCTTTATTATTGGATTAATAAGTTTTCCTCCAAATGTTTACTGCCCTAGAAAGTAGAAATTTCCCTTGTTTTCTTATCTTTGTGATGAACCAAGTATATAGAGAGGGAACAAAATAGGAAGCTTAAATCAGCTAACTAGATTGAACAGTTTGGGGATACTGAAAGATAAAAGGAGAAATAAAGATAGAGGAAAAGAGGAAAGAGATGGCACCTAACCAGATTAGGTCCCAGTAAAGCCACTGCTGCAATTTTTTTATATTTGACACCTTAGGAAATTTAACAAAAACAAAATGGCTTGCAATTTAGTTCAGTGACATCTAAATCACTTCCCATCGCAGGAATTAGATGAGCAAGTATTATGAAGTTTATGTGTTGCAGTATACTCTTACATTTGTAACAAAGATTATTATGCTCCAAGATAACAAAATGGTGCTAGAGGTGAATGAGAAGGCAAATTCTCTTGGTAAATTGTCTAGATTCAAGAAGCTTAGAGAAAACCACAGACCTGAACAAAAACTCCACTACAGTGTTACCTCTTTAGAGTGGCTAATCCAATAATAAAGCTAGAGCTCTTCAGGCTTTATGTTGCATCCTGCTTTCTCTCCCATGCTAGTAGTTCTAGTAGACAACTCTTCCCACAAGAAAAGGTAAAAAGGAAAGTTAAACCAAGAAGAGATTTTTCCCATTATTGAATAGATTCTGAAGAGGAGTTAGAATGGGCAATCCGTATAACAGTAAAACCTAACCCCCTCATAACAAATTCAAAAATTAGTCAACTTTAAATGGGCCATCACAGAGGACCATTGGAATTGTTTAAAAGGGACAACAGGCCATGGAGGGGACCACATCAACCAACTCCTGTTAAGATGCTTTCTAGATGGAATTTGGAAATAACGGTAAGGTGCTGATTCCTATTAGATTCACTTGCAAGTCACTGAACCTGCTGTTCAGGGGAATCAGAACAATCTGAGTCCATGAGGGGTCCACCCATGGGAAGAATGGCCAAGAGTCTGGGGCTGTACACCAGGGAGTACCTGTGGGGGCCATCAGGGATATGGCACAAAGCCAAGTCTTATTTCACGTAAGGGTGAATGAGTGAAAAGAGGCACCATGGGTTAAACATACATGGAGAGAGCTCAGGGGTGACCAGCTTAACCCTCTCAGAGAGAGGCATGGGTGAAATTCTTGACCCTATAAACTCACAAATATTTAATATAACATTCTAGTGAGCAAGCCTTAATTAAGACTCTTTTTTCCCCCTTAAATATTTATATAGCTTGCAAATTAAAAGCTTCAGTTATTTCAGTTTTCAATTAAGGCCTGTGTTCTGGGTACAGTAAGAGTGAATTGAGGCTGTACTTTCCATCTAGTGATGCAACTTTTACTCCAGCTTGTGGAGAAGGAGACATTTTTATTACAGCCAACTAGACCTAACAAAGTCCATTTCCATTCATTATGTATAGCTCCGAATTCTCATTCTTTTTCTGTTTTTTCTTCCTATGCTCATAATATCCAAGATGATTTTAGTTTGGAGTTGTTTTAAATTGTATGTCACAGTAGCTACCCTCTCCTATTTTAGTATTGACCAAAGCTATGAATTTTGTCCAAGAAAGTTTATTAGTCTTTTGTAATCAATTTTTCTCAACTGAAGAATTACTCTCAACAGTTTTCATAATTGAAACTACTTGAGGTTTGTGCTTTTCTGGAAGAGGTGGTGCTTAAGTAGCATTGGAATCTTTCACCTCAAAATTTGCTATCTAGACTTTTGGTAGCAGGATGTTAAGATGACACTTTTCTTGTCTGAGAAATTCCACTAGGCCCCAAGTACAGAAAAAGTAAGTATTAAATAAATACTTACTTTCAAACCCAAGATGCTAGGCCTTCATGATGAAATTAAGTTAGTAGAAAATGAAAAAAAATCATTTCAGGTAAATAAAGCCTCATTAAGCTCTATCGGTTTTAGGAAACCATTTAGTAAATGCTTGTGACTTAGATTTATGGAATGTAATTTTAAAAGTTATTTTTGCTGGCAGCAATTGCAAACCATGAAATATGGAGGTAAGGCCCCAAGTTTATTTTTATCTCCATTGCAAATAATAATCTAGTACTTATTTACAAGATGAAAAAACCTAGACAGGTTTACTTTTCTCATCTCTAAATTCACATTTTATACCCTCATTATCAAAACTTAAAGAGAGAAGAGAAAAGAGCAAGAGAAAGAGCAAAGTGAGGGGAGACAGAAAAGACAAAAAGGAAGGAAGGAAGAAAACTTCCTGGATCCAGATACAGACAAAGAAGCCCTGTCTTTTTTTGGAATCGGGTCATGTGCCCATCTTCCTCCTCCATCAATTTCTGGTTTTTGTTTGTTTGTTTGTTTTGCATCAAAGGAAGTACAGGGACACTACACTTAGCCCAACTTAGATTCAAGTACTTGAATTTGCAAGGTTTAATTTCAGGACTTTAAAAAATCTGTCTCTGATACGGTTGAATACATAAACTTTTAGACCTCAAGCTTACATTCCCCTTTCAAATCTAAATATTATATAATTCTATTTTGCAAGATGAGTTTGTGGCAATCTCACTCAGGATTATATTTTTCTAATTGCTCCTACAGCTAGATGTAGCCGTGAAATTTCAGTGACACTTGGTATAAGAACAGAATTACTTTTCACTTGTGGGTCTGAGCCAGAGAACTTTGAGCCTGTAATGTATCTTTCCTTCTTTTCCCTTCCTACTGTCTGAGTCACCTACATGGCAACATTTAAGCATTGAATTTGCAAGTGAGTACAATGCCTTAATGGGTACAGTACAAAAAGTTAAAAGGAATCTAAATCCCTGAATCCTGAATCCTGTGGAGCCATCCACATAAACCTAGATTGGTAAGACTGTCACATATCTTCTAAGCTACAGTAACAGCCTCTTAAATGACCTCTATCTCCAGAATCCCTACTTTACTCTCTCACTGTGCCATCAGTGCTATGGCATTCAAGCACAGCTTTGAATATGCTTAATAAGCTTCAAGACTACCTGCCTGTGAAATAAAGTCCATGAACATGAGACAATAGAGCTTTCAATCTCATCCTCTATCTGCCTGTTACCCTGGCTTCCATAGATCCTGGCTGATTTTTTGGTGGTCCTTTCCTACCATTACCTATTTGCTCATTCCCTTTCTTTGCTCCAGAATGTATCTCCTCCTATCACTTCTTGCTAAAATATGAGTCATCCTTTAAGCTCCAGAACTAATGGCACATCATTCATGAATTCATCTAGGTATCATCCTAGTATAATTAACTGCTGCTTCTATAGAGAACCACTCACTTTACTTGCAACATTATTTTAACACCCACTGCTTCTTCCTTTATTTCATACTATTTGCTCCCTGGAAGATATAGATTCACCAAAAGTGAGAACTTTGCTTGCTCATCTTTAAATATCCAAGAGCAATGGTTCCCACATTTGAGTTACATGTACCAGTACATGTGCCACCAAGATTTGCAAGAAAAAATAGCAATGCCTAATTTTAATACTGTCAAGTGAAGACAATTTGAAAAGTTGATCATCTAATTTTACCAGGATTTCACAAGAGTACATGTTTATATTTACTATTAGGAAAGAAAGGCTATAAATTCATATTAAACACACTTTTTCATAACAATGATTCCCAGTTTTGCTTTGTATATCAAAGTGAAAAGGCAGATGTAAAATTCTCGGCTAAGAATTAATTTTCTGATATTTTATTCCTTGCAAAAGTTTCTGTTTATACAAGTTTATCCAATTAAGAATCTTTTTTTGAAAGTGCTATAAAAATTGAATCTTTAATATATGACTGCTTTTAGTTTTTAATACTGTTATTGTCAAAGAACTAATTTCACAGAAATGTTTATTGGTCAAAATGGAATTGACATCATAGCATCTTTTCATTACACTCATTCTGGGCAGAGAAAAACAGTCAAAATACCTAATCGCTCTAACAATTTTCTAGAGTTATTGTTCATATTGAAATTCAGATATGATGGCATAGAAAAACCCCAAAAGAAGAAAAAAATGAAAACTGAGAGGTAATGTCAGCCTTTTAAAATTTTATTCATTGGGATTTCTTGGCTCTTTTTAAATAAATTTCCACTTTTGAATTTGTTTTTCCATTATTTTATTCAAAGATGGCATGCAAATTATATAACCTTTCAGGTACCCCAAAATCTGGATTCATCCCAGTATAAGCAGACAAAAAAATCTGGAAGAATGTGCCAGAAAATAATAGTAAATATCTTTGAGATTTAAAACACCTATATTTATGCATATAGGTATTTTTATTGTTAATGGAAAAGTAATATGTTAATAATAAAACTTTTTAATAACAGAAAGGGGAAAAGAAAATAGATGAGCAAGGAAAAAATTAAAAATGAAACAAAAGAAACAAACCTCTTCCCTCAAAGAAAGAAAATTCCTAAGAGACAAGCTAGTGAAAATATTGTCAACCTAAACTTTAAAACTTAACCTGGTGAAATATATTTACCAGGGGGGAGGGAGGGGGACAAAAGAATTGCAAAAGAGGGAGTACACTTGGATTCTGAAACCGGTTGTGTGGTTAACCATGAACTTTTTCCACCCTGACCTACCCCACACTCTCGAGTCTGTGACCTCAGTGAAAACCATGAAGTTCCTCAACAGTTAATACCCAAGAAGTGCGTGCACTCTGTTTCAGTTCTCCTCATCCTTACCCTTAGCTGGGTGACTGTAATATCCAGCTTACTTTTCAGGTTCAAAAATTAATGGCCTGGTTTCACAAGGAGCTGCATGTAGGAGAAGAGCACAAGGAGCAAGCATGGGAAGCTGAGAAATTGTCCTCCTGCTCCTGAATTGCAGCACCCATTCCAGGTTAATAGTATCACTGCTGAACTTGCCTCTTACTTGCCCTCCCAGAATGGCAGAAGCCTCTAAAAGGCAGCTAAAGCAATGGAAGGAAAAAATTAAATTAAAGTGGCCTAAGGCAAAGGCTTACCTGCTTTAAGTCATGCAATGAAACACCAAGGAGGGAAAGAAAGTCTATCTCTTATGAGTTGAGGGTCATTTGTGACCTATAAATGGAGGAAATCCAAAGCCCAAGGAAAGCACATGCCAGGACTAGATGAAGTCTCAGAAAAGACAGGAAGGACCTCATTTGCTCAGGTTGATCTTCATGACTGAAAGGCTAAACTCTGAAGGAGAGTACCAGCCAAAATGGAGCCAATATGCATAGACTTCAAATGGTGTTTTGCATAAGTTGGTTTGTTTTTGCTAGTTTCTGGCAACCCCAAGAAATCTATATCATATCAGTAGCTGGATACTACTTGTTAAGGAACAGAGAGCTCAGGGACTAAACACCAGAGTTAACACTTTATAATATTAAGATGCTCAGTGTGTAACAAAAGATTACAAGACAAACAAAGAAACAGGAAATGATGCCCCATCCAAAGTAATGTGATAAAACCCAGAAATCATCAATAAAGTAGATCAGACTTTGGACATACTGAATAAAACTTTTAAAAAATGGTCTGCATTATGCTCCAGGAGATAAAAGAAAACACAGAAAAAACTAAATGGTCCCAGGAAAACAATGAATGAACACTATGAGACTCAATAAAGAGAAAGTTTTGAAAGGGAACAGATACACTGGAGTTGAAGACTATATTCCCTAGAGGATTTCAACAAGAGATGGCAAATGATAGAAGAACAAGTCAGTGAACTCAAAGTCAAGACATTTGGAATGATTCAGGCACTAAGACAAAAGACAGAAAAAAAAAGTGAACACCTCTATGTGGGACATGATATCCAGTGATGTAAGTCTCCCTGGCATCTCTGGAATGAGCTTGGTCCTGACACTGTGGGACTGGCAATGCGTACTTGGCCAGAAGGGGGAAAAGAAATGGAACAAAATGTATCAGTGGCTAAGAGAATTCAAATAGAGTGGAGAGGCTATTCTGCAGGTTACTCTAATGCAAGCCTCAGCTAGATATTGGTAATTGCCATTGTCTGCCAAGCCCCAACAAACAGTATTCTTCTAAACCCTAAAGAATATCCAGGTCTCTTTATGAGACACTACAAAAATTTCACCATGTTTATTTTTCAGAAGTCTATAATTTACAGATGGTCTTTAGACCAAATAAACCCTGAAACCCCGAGTTACCAGTCTCTCCATGAGCATCAACCAGTTGCATCTCCCACCCCATTGACACCCATTTTCAACATGAAGAGGTTAGAATGGCTATTGTCCAGATATCCCTAAAAAAGCAGAGGAAGGATCAAAGAGAAGGAGTTGTATCAGAGAAGATAGTATTTAACAAATGAGTATGGCTACTAAATCATTATATTGATATTTCTTTTTAGTCTATTTAGTGTCTTAGAGCAGCTAGAAGGAAACTCTGAAATTGTGGAACTGTAACCCATATCATATTTTGAAATTTGTTCTAAAACTACTTGTTAAAATGTGCTTTGAGGGACGGCCACTGTGGCTCAGCAGGCAGAGCTCTCACCTGCCATGCGAGAGACCCAGGCTCAATTCCCAGTGCCTGTCCATGTTAAAAAAAAAAAACGTGCTTGAGGGGTGCATGGGTAGTTTAGTGGTAAAATTCTTGCCAACCATATGGGAGACCAGGGCTCGATTTCTGGCCAGTACACCACCACCACCACCACCCAAAATTCAACAAATGGCACTGCAGTAATGAGACATTCGCATGGAAAAAGAATCATATGTGACCCCTACCATACAGCACACACACAAAAATTTTAAATGTACTTTGAAATTTATTGTTTTTTGTATATATTTCACAATAAAAACTGTTTAAAAATTAAAAAATTAAAAAGCAAAATGAATGAATAGAATAGAATACAGAAGAAAAAAATGTGATCAAAACCTAAAAGACCAATGCCACACCATCAAGCATACCAATATATTTAATATGGGAGTTCTAGAAGGAAAAGAGAGAAAAGGGTACAAGAAATATTCAAATAAATAATAACAGGAAACATTTCAAATTTAATGAAAGGCATGAATATGCACATTCAAGAATTCTAAGGAACATCAAACAGGATAAACTTGAAGACCCCAGGCCCAGATACATATTTATCAAATGGCCAAATGCCAAGAAAAAGAGAAAGCTCTGAAAGCTTCCAAAGAAAACAACGTGTTATGTACAAAGGAATTCCAATAAGATTAAATGCTCATTTATCATCAGAAACCACAAAAGCAAGAAGGCAGTAGGACAAAATATTCAAAGTGTTGAAAGAAAATAATTGCCAACCAAGAATTTTATACCCAGCAATATTGTCTTTCAAAAACAAGGGAGAGATTAAGATATTCTCAGGGAAACAAAAACTGAAGATATTTGTCACCATTAGACCTGCTCTATTTGTAATACTAAAGGGAGTTCTTCAGACTGAAAGGAAAGGATACAAGACAGTGAAGTGAAGAGTATATAGAAATAAATACCTCAAGAAATCTAATGATAGGAGTAATTATAAGTGCCAAAGTATTCTATCGTGCTTTCCAAATGTAACTCTACTTTTTATTTCTTACAGGTTCTAAAAGGCAAATGCATAAAAAGTCATGAAAAATCTATTTATAGTTTTGCATATACAATGTATAAAATTTAATATGTAACAAGTACTACACAGCGAGGGATAAAGTGGTAAAGGAACAGTACATATGTATGTGTATGCTATTAAAGTTACATTGCTATCAAGTCAAATGTGGTTGTTATAGATTTAGGATGTTAAATTTAATCCCTGTGGTAACCACAGAAAATATATGAAAAATATATAAAGAAAGGAATGAGAAGGGACTAAAAAATGGTACAATACAAAAAAGTACAAATAAATAGGAAAGGGCATTAATGGAATAGTTTCATTAATGGAAAAGTCATACAAAAATAGGTATGACTTAAAAAGAACGAACTGCAAAATGGCAGAAGAAATTCCTGAATATCAGTAATTACTTTAAATGTAAATAGATTAAACACTCTAGTCAAAGCCAGAGATTGGCAGAATGGATAAAAAAGCATGACCCAAAGATACAAGTAGGTTGAAAGTGAAATGATGGGAGAAAAAATTATATCATACAAAAATTAACCAAAAGGAAGCTGAGATAGCTATAATAATATCAGAAAAAGAAAGGATGTTAATCAAAAAATGAAATGAGGTATAAAGAAGGCCACTATGTACTGATAAAGGGTTGAATTCAACAGTAAGACATAGCAATTATAAATAGAAAGAAAGAAGGAAAGAATAAAGGAGAGAAAGAAAGAAAGTAGGGAAGGGAGACGGAGGAAGGAAGGAAGGAGGGAGGGATGGAAGAAAGGAGGGATGGAGAGAAGGAAGGATTGCAAGAATCTAAATTTGTTATTTATTTTATTGTGCACTGTTTCTAAATGCACAGTCCATGCACAAGCTGCATCAGAAAAAATTATGACACTTTCCAAATGAATCTTATGAACAGTAACTAGGAAACTGTTGATTACTGTGTTGGTTTAAAAGGATGTATGCCCCCTAGAAAAGCCATGTTTTAATCAAAATCTCATTTCATAAAGGTAGAATAATCCCTATTCAATACTGTATGTTTGAAACTGTAATCAGATCATGGCAGAACTGTGGGCAAGAGGTGGACACACACAACCTGATCTCTGATTACTGGATAACATAAATGAGAAAATGGATCTTTGGAGTATTGACTCCATTTGGCTCCCTTGAATGGGCTACCCTAATGGGGAAGTGTGCTGGTTTGAATCTGTTGTGAACCTCAGAAAAGCCAAGTTCTTTAATCCTCATTCAAAATTGCTGGGTGGGTGCTTTCTTATTGTTCCCATGGAGATGTGGCCCACCCAATCATAATGGTAACTTTTGATTAGATGTGTCTCCACCCATTCAAAGTGGGGTTGCTTATTGGTACCCTCTAAGAGGGAACCATTTTATGAAATAAGAAACCAGGAGAGAAAGCTAGCAGATATCACCATGTTCACAATGCACCCTTCCAGTTGAGAGAGAGGCCCTCTAATTATCATCAGCCTTCTTGAACTAAGGTGTTTTTCCCTGGATGCCTTAGATTGGACATTTCTATAGCCTTGTTTTAATTTGGACATTTTCACGGCCTTAGAATATGTAAACTTGCAACTTAATAAATTCCCCTTTTTAAAACCCATTCCATTTCAATTATATTGCATATATACTTGCAGACTAGAATAGGAGGCAGCAAGAGGCAGAAAAGCCTCATTAGAAAAAAAGGGAAAACTGATCTGTTGAAGGGCAAGTTGTGTCCAAGGGTTGAAAAGTATAATAAAAGAGGGCATTGAATAAGGAAGAGAAGTTAAACCAGAGCAGCTGGGAAGAAGATTCTGCACAAAAACAGATCAGATCTGGATTCTTGGAGAAGGAACAGAGGAAAGGAAATTTTCTCCTGGAGGTGAAACACATGCACATAAAAAAGTTGTCTTAAACTTCCAGAGCCTTTTGAGGGATCGGATACTGTCACATTGCCATGGGTTCCTCCTCCAGAACAGCTACTAGGGGAGTAGAAACGATACAGAACAGTTCCCGGAACCACGACAGAGATCAAGAAGACAGCGTACCCCATTCTAGAACGGCTGACTGGCTGGGAGAACCCGCTGCGGTGAGATCGCCGAGGGGCGCGGGCATCCCCGGGCCGGGGCGGAAGGCGGCCGGAGTCCCTCCCTCCCTCCTTCCTGGGCCGGCTGGGAGAATTGGACAGGTGGTCCCCTCAAGCCACAGTGGCTGGCGTCGCTTCCCCACGCGCGGCCCCCCGGACCAGCTGGGAGAATTGGATCGGAGATCCCCAGGCCGCGGAAAACAGTGACCGGGGTCCCTTCCAAACACGTGGCTTCCCAGTCCGGCTGGGAACGGTGCACTCCCCCAAGCCGCGGTGACTGGCATCGTGCCACCACGCTTGGCGCCCCAGGCCCACTAGGAGATTCGGACGGGCGCTCTCCCGGGCTGCGGTGGTCAGCTACCCTCCCCGCATTCGGATCCCCAGGCCGGCTGGGAGATTCAGATTGGCACTCTTCCAAGCCGCTTCAGCTGGCGAACCTCCCCCACGGCGAGAGTTTTCCAAAGTTAAATGACCCACAGCACATTTTACTGGTGGGACCCGCAGACAAACGTGTGCCACGAGCGCCACCTACTGGGCAGGATAAGAAAAACAGAACCCAGAGATTTCACAGAAAAATCTTCAACCTCTTGGGTCCAACACCCAGGGAAATTTTACTAAATGCTCAGATGCCAGCAGAAGATAATGGATCACGCTCAGAAAACTGAAAATATGGCCCAGTAAAGGAACAAACCAATAGTTCAAATGAGATACAGGAGCTGAGACAACTAATACTGAATATATGAACAGAAATGGAAAACCTCTTCAAAAATGAAATCGATAAATTGAGGGAGGACATGAAGAAGACATGGGCTGAACAAAAAGAAGAAATAGAAAAACTGAAAAAGCAAATCACAGAACTTATGGAAGTGAAGGACAAAGTAGAAAAGATGGAAAAAACAATGGATACCTACAATGATAGATTTAAAGAGACAGAAGACAGAATTAGTGATTTGGAAGATGGAATATCTGAATTCCAAAAAGAAACAGAAACAATCGGGAAAAGAATGGAAAAATTTGAACGGGGATCAGGGAACTGAAGGACAATATGAAGCACACAAATATATGTGTTCTGGGTGTCCCAGAAGGAGAAGAGAAGGGAAAAGGAGGAGAAAAACTAATGGAAGAAATTATCGCTGAAAATTTCCCAACTCTTATGAAAGACCTAAAATTGCAGAACAAAGAAGTGCAGCGCCCCCCAAAGAGAATAGACCCAAATAGGCATTCTCCAAGACACTTACTAGTTAGAATGTCAGAGGTCAAAGAGAAAGAGAGGATCTTGAAAGCAGCAAGAGAAAAACAATCCATCACATACAAGGGAAACCCAATAAGACTATGTGTAGATTTCTCAGCAGAAACCATGGAGGCCAGAAGACAGTGGGATGATATATTTAAATTACTAAAAGAGAAAAACTGCCAACCAAGACACTTATATCCAGCAAAATTATCCTTCAAAAATGAGGGAGAAATTAAAACATTCTCAGACAAAAAGTCACTGAGAGAATTTGTGACCAAGAGACCAGCTCTGCAAGAAATACTAAAGGGAGCACTAGAGTCAGAACCGAAAAGACAGAAGAGAGAGGTATGAAGAAGAGTGTAGAAAGAAGGAAAATCAGATATGATGTACAGAATACAAAAGGCAAAATGGTAGAAGAAAATATTATCCAAATAGTAATAACACTAAATGTTAGTGGACTGAATTCCCCAATCAAAAGACATAGACAGGCAGAATGGATTAAAAAACAGGATCCTTCTATATGCTGCCTACAGGAAACACATCTTAGACCCAAAGATAAGCATAGGTTGAAAGTGAAAGGTTGGGAAAAGATATTTCATGCAAATAACAACCAGAAAAGAGCAGGAGTGGCTACACTAATATCCAACAAATTAGACTTCAAATGTAAAGCAGTTAAAAGAGACAAAGAAGGACACTATATACTAATAAAAGGAACAATTAAACAAGAAGACATAACAATCATAAATATTTATGCACTGAACCAGAATGCCCCTAAATACGTGAGGAATACACTGCAAACACTGAAAAGGGAAATAGACACAAATACCATAATAGTTGGAGACTTCAATTCCCCACTCTCATCAATGGACAGAACATCTAGACAGAGGATCAATAAAGAAATAGAGAATCTGAATATTACTATAAAGGAGCTAGACTTAGACATTTATAGGACATTACATCCCACAACAGCAGGATACACCTTTTTCTCAAGTGCTCATGGATCATTCTCAAAGATAGACCATATGCTGGGTCACAAAGCAAGTCTTAACAAATTTAAAAAGATTGAAATCATACACAACACTTTCTCGGATCATAAAGGAATGAAGTTGGAAATCAATAATAGGCGGAATGCCAGAAAATTCACAAATACCTGGAGGCTCAACAACACACTCTTAAACAACGAGTGGGTCAAAGAAGAAATTGCAAGAGAAATTAGTAAATACCTTGAGGCGAATGAAAATGAAAACACAACATATCAAAACTTATGGGATGCAGCAAAGGCAGTGCTAAGAGGGAAATTTATTGCCCTAAATGCCTATATCAGAAAAGAAGAAAAGGCAAAAATGCAGGAATTAACTGTCCACTTGGAAGAACTGGAGAAAGAACAGCAAATGAATCCCAAAGCATGCAAAAGGAAAGAAATAACAAAGATCAGAGCAGAAATAAATGAAATTGAAAACATGAAAACAATAGAGAAAATCAATAAGACCAGAAGTTGGTTCTATGAGAAAATCAATAAGATTGATGGGCCCTTAGCAAGATTGACAAAAAGAAGAAGAGAGAGGATGCAAATAAATAAGATCAGAAATGGAAGAGGAGACATAACCACTGACCTCACAGAAATAAAGGAGGTAATAACAGGATACTATGAACAACTTTACGCTAATAAATACAACAATTTAGATGAAATGGACGGGTTCCTGGAAAGACATGAACAACCAACTTTGACTCAAGAAGAAATAGATGACCTCAACAAACCAATCACAAGTAAAGAAATTGAATCAGTCACTCAAAAGCTTCCTAAAAAGAAAAGTCCAGGACCAGATGGCTTCACATCTGAATTCTATCAAACATTCCAGAAAGAATTAGTACCAACTCTCCTCAAACTCTTCAAAAAAATCAAAGTGGAGGGAAAACTACCTAATTCATTCTATAAAGCCAACATCACCCTCATACCAAAACCAGGCAAAGATATTACAAAAAAAGAAAACTACAGACCAATCTCTCTAATGAATATAGATGCAAAAATCCTCAATAAAATTCTAGCAAATCGTATCCAACAACACATTAAAAGAATTATACATCATGACCAAGTAGGATTCATCCCAGGTATGCAAGGATGGTTCACCATAAGAAAATCAATTAATGTAATACACCATATCAACAAATCAAAGCAGAAAAATCACATGATCATCTCAATTGATGCAGAGAAGGCATTTGACAAGATTCAACATCCTTTCCTATTGAAAACACTTCAAAAGATAGGAATACAAGGGAACTTCCTTAAAATGATAGAGGGAATATATGAAAAACCCACAGCTAATATCATCCTCAATGGGGAAAAATTGAAAACATTCCCCCTAAGATCAGGAACAAGACAAGGATGTCCACTATCACCACTATTATTCAACATTGTGTTGGAGGTTCTAGCCAGAGCAATTAGACAAGAAAAAGAAATACAAGGCATCAAAATTGGAAAGGAAGAAGTAAAACTATCACTGTTTGCAGATGATATGATACTATACGTCAAAAATCTGGAAAAATCCATAACAAAACTACTAGAGCTAATAAATGAGTACAGCAAAGTAGCAGATTACAAGATCAACATTCAAAAATCTGTAACATTTCTATACACTAGTAATGAACAAGCTGAGGGGGAAATCAAGAAACGAATCCCATTTACAATTGCAACTAAAAGGATAAAACACCTAGGAATAAATTTAACTAAAGAGACAAAAAACCTATACAAAAAAACTACAAAAAACTGTTAAAAGAAATCACAGAAGACCTAAATAGATGGAAGGGCATACCGTGTTCATGGATTGGAGGACTAAATATAGTTAAGATGTCAATCCTACCTAAATTGATTTATAGATTCAATGCAATACCAATCAAAATCCCAACAACTTATTTCTCAGAAATAGAAAAACCAATAAGCAAATTTATCTGGAAGGGCAGGGTGCCCCGAATTGCTAAAAACATCTTGAGGAAAAAAAAACGAAGCTGGAGGTCTCACGCTGCCGGACTTTAAGGCATATTATGAAGCCACAGTGGTCAAAACAGCATGGTATTGGCATAAAGATAGATATATTGACCAATGGAATCGAATAGAGTGCTCAGATATAGACCCTCTCATCTATGGACATTTGATCTTTGATAAGGCAATCAAGCCAACTCACCTGGGACAGAGCAGTCTCTTCAATAAATGGTGCCTAGAGAACTGGATATCCATATGCAAAAGAATGAAAGAAGACCCGTATCTCACACTCTATACAAAAGTTAACTCAAAAATGGATCAAAGATCTAAACATTAAGTCTAAGACCATAAAACAGTTAGAGGAAAATGTAGGGAGATATCTTATGAAACTTACAATTGGAGGCAGTTTTATGGACCTTAAACCTAAAGCAAGAGCACTGAAGAAAGAAAGAAATAAATGGGAGCTCCTCAAAATTAAACACTTTTGTGCATCAAAGAACTTCATCAAGAAAGTAGAAAGACAGCCTTCACAATGGGAGACAATATTTGGAAATGACATATCAGATAAAGGTCTAGTATCCAGAATTTATAAAGAGATTGTTCAACTCAACAACAAAAAGACAGCCAACCCAATTACAAAATGGGAAAAAGACTTGAACAGACACCTCTCAGAAGAGGAAATACAAATGGCCAAAATGCACATGAAGAGATGCTCAATGTCCCTGGCCATTAGAGAAATGCAAATCAAAACCACAATGAGATAGCATCTCACACCCACCAGAATGGCCATTATCAACAAAACAGAAAATGACAAGTGCTGGAGAGGATGCGGAGAAAGAGGCACACTTATCCACTGTTGGTGGGAATGTCAAATGGTGCAACCACTGTGGAAGGCAGTTTGGCGGTTCCTCAAAAAGCTGAATATAGAATTGCCATACGACCCAGCAATACCATTGCTGGGAATATACTCAAAGGACTTAAGGGCAAAGACACAAACGGACATTTGCACACCAATGTTTATAGCAGCGTTATTTACAATTGCAAAGAGATGGAAACAGCCGAAATCTCCATCAACAGAAGAGTGGCTAAACAAACTGTGGTATATACATACGATGGAATACTATGCAGCTTTAAGACAGGATAAACTTATGAAGCATGTAATAACATGGATGGACCTAGAGAACAATATGCTGAGTGAGTCTAGCCAAAAACTAAAGGACAATTACTGTATGGTCCCACTGATGTGAACCGACATTCGAGAATAAACTTGGAATATGTCATTGGTAACAGAGTCCAGCCCGAGTTAGAAACAGGGTAAGATAATGGGTAATTGGAGCTGAAGGGATACAGACTGTGCAACAGGACTAGATACAAAAACTCAAAAATGGACAGCACAGTAATACCTAATTGTAAAGTAATCATGTTAAAACACTGAATGAAGCTGCATTTTAGCTACAGGTTTTTGGTTTTTTTTTTTTTTTGTCTCTCTGTTTGTCTTTTTTTTTTTCTTTTTCCTTTTCTTTTTTTTTTACTATTATTATTATTTTTATTTTTTTCTCTATATTAACATTCTATATCTTTTTCTGTTGTTTTGCTAGTTCTTTTCCTAAATCGATGCAAATGTACTAAGAAATGATGATCATTCATCTATGTGATGATGTTAAGAATTACTGATTGCATATGTAGAATGAAATGATTTCTAAATGTTGTGTTAATTTCTTTTTTTCTTTAATTAATAAAAAATTAATAAAAGTTTAAAAATTAATAAAAAAACAAAAAAATGATCCTGGTGATGAATAACAACTGTGTGAAAATAAAAAAAAAGTTGTCTTAAAGTTGGACCACATGTGCAAGGCAAGAGACAGATGCAGAAGACCTGAGAAAATCTGAACAGTGAAACACAGGATACTTCAAATTTCCAATATAAGTTGAACCAAACATTGAAGAAAAGCCTTAACACATAGTCGATTTACTATAAAACTCTAAGCCAGAAGGGAGAAACACTTCAGTGTTAGCACATCAAAATAATCAGATGCCAAGACATCAGCAAAAAGTTATAAATCATAGTAAGAAACAGGGAATATGGCTTGGTCAGAGGAACAACTTGAAACTTCAGGAGAGATGCAGCATTTGGAACAACTAATCAAAGAAATTCAAACAAATCTCCTAAGTCAATTCCAGGAGATGAAGGAAAATATGGATAGAAATAGACTAATTATTGAAATAGAACTAAAAGATATTAAGAAGACAACATCTGAGCAGAAAGAATGATTTGAATATTTTTTAAAGTAACAAAAATTATGGGAATGAAAGGCACAATAATGGAGATTAAAAATACACAGGGGGTGTACAACAGCAGATTTGAACAAGCAGAAGAAAGAATCTGTGAATAAAAGAGAAGAAAATCAAAATCATA
Source organism: Tamandua tetradactyla (assembly GCF_023851605.1). Taxonomy (NCBI): domain Eukaryota; kingdom Metazoa; phylum Chordata; class Mammalia; order Pilosa; family Myrmecophagidae; genus Tamandua; species Tamandua tetradactyla. The sequence continues at coordinate 35,517,638 of NC_135337.1, forward strand.
TGCTCAAAAGAACAGATGAAGAGAACAGAAAAAATTGAGCAGCATCTCAGGGACTTGAAGGACAGCATCAATCATGCAAACATATGCACCATGGATGTCCCAGAAGGAGGAGAGAAGGGGAAAGGAGAAAAAAGAATATTTGTGGAAATAATGGCTAAAAATTTCCCAACTGTTATGAAAAACATAAATATACATATCCAAGAAGCACAGCCTACTCCACACAGAATAAACCCTAATAGACCTACACTGAGATATATACTAATCAGAATGTCAAATGCCAAAGATGAAGAGAGAATTTGGAAAGCAAGAAGATAAAAGTGATTCATCACATTCAAGGGACCCTCAGTAAGGCTAAGTTCTGATTTCTCATCAGAAACCATGGAGGTCAGAAGGCAGTGGTGTGTTATATTTAAGGTACTGAAAAGGAAAAACTGCCAGTCAAAACTTCTCTATACAGCAAAACTGTCTGTCAAAAATAGGGGGAGGGGGGGTGTTTAAACATTCACAGATAAACAAAAACTGAGAGAATGCATCACCAAAAGACCAGCCTTACAAGAATTGCTAAAGAGGTAGTCTTCAAGTTGAAAGGAAAAGACAGGAGACTGTGGCTTGGAGCAGTGTAAAGAAATGAAGATCTTCAGTAAAGGTAAATTCATGAGATAAATGCAGACCCAATATTACTGTACCCTTAATATATAATTCTACTCTTTAATTCCTGTAAGAGGATACAATTGAATAAAAGATAGTCATATTTCCTGGTAATGAGCGTACACTATATAACGGGGTAATGTGTGACAAAAACAACATAAAGAGGGTAAATAGAGGGATGTGGGAGCAGAGAACATCTATGCTATTGAAATTAAGTTGATATCCTTTCAAATTAATAGGTTTAGATTTAGGTTGTATAATACAAACTGCAGGGTAATCACAAAGAAAATATTTTAAAATTATACAGAAATGGAAATGAGAACTGGAATAGTCAGATCATCACAAAAATCAATAATACAGAAAATGTGGCAGCTGTAAAGGAAAAGAGTGGGAAAAAAAAGTGATATAAGATATACCCAAACAAAGGACAAAATAGCTGAACTAAGTACCACCTTTAAGTAGTATCACCAAATGTTAATGAGCTAACTCCTCAATCAAAAGACACAGACTGGCAGAATGTATTAACAAAAAAAGTACCCCTTCAAACTATACATTATTTACAAGAGACTTACCTTAGACACAAAAAGGTTGACAGTGAAAGGCTGGAAAAAGATAATCAATATAAATAGTAATCAAAAGAGAATTGTAGAAGCTATACTAATATCAGATAAAACAAATTTATAAGTAGGGCCAAAAGCGATTACAAGAGAGATAGAAGGACACGATATATTAATAAAAGGATCAATATACTAAGAAGAAATAACAATCATAAATATTCATGCACTAACCTTGGATCCCAAAAATCCATGATGCAAACACTGGCAAAACTGAAGAGAGAAATAGACACCTCTACAATAAAAGCTGGAGACTTCAATACACCACTTTCATCAATAGATAGAACATCAAGAAGGAAGATAAATAAGGAAACAGAGAACTTGAATAGTAGTATATAAATGAACTGGTCCTAACAGAAACATACAGAATATTGCACCCCAAAACAGCAGGATACAAATTCTTTTCAAGTGCACATGGATCATTCTCCAGTACAGGTCACATGTTGGGTCACAAAACAAGTCTCAATAAATTGAAAAAGATGAAAAGTATGCAAAGTATAATCCCTGGACGCCAAGGAATGAAGCTGGAAATCAGTAATAGGTAAAGAACTGAAAAAAACACAAGTACATGGAAATTAAATAACAGAGTCTTAAATACTCAGTCATGAGATAAGAAATCACAAGGGACATCAGCAAATGTCTTGAGATGAAAGAAAATAAGAATACAAATATCCAAATTTATGGGACTCAGTGATGGAAGCGCCCAAATGGAAATTTATAGCCCTAAATACGTCCATTAAAAAATAATAAAGGAGGGTGTAAGGGTAGTTCAGTGGTAGAATTCTCGCCTGCCATGCAGGAAACCCAGGTTCAATTCCCAGTCCATGCACTTCTCCCCCCCAAACAAACAAACAAACAAAATTTCAATAAATGGTGATGGAATAATGGGATATTCACATGGAAAAACAATGAAATGTGACCCCGCCATAATGCATACAAAAAAAAGAGATTAAAATGATAAAATCAAATACCTAACTAGACACCTGGAGGAACTAGAAAAACAAGGGTAAACTGAACCCAAGTAAAACAGAAGAGAAGAAATAACAAATATTAGAGCAGAAATAAATGAAATAGAGAATACAGAAAGAATAGACAGCATTAACAAAACAAAACTGGTTCTTTGAAAAGCTCAATAACATTGACAAACCTATAGCTATACTGAGTGAAGAAAAAGAAAGAAGACATAATTAAATAGAATCAGAAATGGGGAGATTACTGCTGACCTCACAGAAATAAGATGAATTATAAGAGGCTACCATGAACAACTGTATACCAAGAAATTGGATGACCTATATGAAATGGGAAAATTCCTAGAAACACACAACCTACACTGACTCTAGAAGAAATAGAGGATCTCAATAGACCAATTTCAAGTAGAAATTGATTCAGTAATTTAAAAACTGCCAACAAAGAAAAGTTCAGGACTAGATGGCTTCACAGAGGAATTCTACCAAACATTCCAAGAATTAATATCAATTCTGCTCAAATTCTTCCCCCAAAAAAGCCGAAGAAGACATTACCTAACTTGTTATATGAAGCCAACATAACCCTAATATCAAGGTCAGATAAAGGTAATACAAGAAAAAGAAATTGGAGACCAATATATCTTATGACTATAGATGTGAAAATCTGCCACAAAATATTAGCAAACCAAATCCAATTGAACATTGAAAGAATAGTACACCGTAATCAAATGAGACTTGTCCCAGGTATGCAAGGATGATCCCAGGTAGTTTAACATAAGAAAATCAATTAATGTAATACACCACATTAACAGATAAAAGAAAAAAAAACATGATCATCTCAATTGACATAGAAAGGCATTTGACAAAATCCAGCATTCTTTCTTGATAAAAATACTTTAAAAATAGGAATAGAAATAAACTTCCTCAATATGATAAAGAGCACATATGAAAAGTCCACTACTAACATCACACTCAATAGTGAAAGACTGAAAGCTTTCCATCTAAGATCTGGAACAAGACAAGAATGCTTACTTGTCACCATTTTTATTCAATATTTTACTGGAAGTTCTTTCCAGAGCAATTAGGCAAGAAAAAGAAATAAAAGGCATCCAAATTGGAAAAGAAGAAGTAAAACTCACTATTTGAGGTAACATGATCCTATAAATAGAATGTCAAAAAAATCTACAAAAAAGTTACTGCAGCTAATAAATAAATTCAGCAAAATGATGGAGTGCAGGATCACCACACAAAAATTAGTATTGTGTCTATAATGTAGTAATAAACAATTGGAAGAATAATCAAGAAAAATTTCCATTTACAATTGCAACAAAAGTATCAAATTTCTAGGAATAAATTTAACTAAGAATGTAAAGGATCCATACACAGAAAACTACAAAACTTTGCTAAAAAATTTCAGAGAAGATCTAAATAAATGGAAGGACATCCCATGTTCATGAACTGGAAGACTAAATATTGTCAAGATGTCATTATACTTAAAATTATTATTTACAGATTCAACACAATCACAATCAAAATTCCAACAGCATTATTTGCAGAAATGGAAAAGCCAATCATAAAATTTCTTTGGAAGGGTAAGGAGCCCCAAATAGCCAAAAATTTCTTGAAAAAGAACAAAGTTGGAGGACTCACACTTTCCAACTTTAAAACTTATTGCAAAGTTACAGTGGTAAAAAGAGCAGAGTACCAGTACAAGGGTTACAGACCAATGGAACTGGAATCAAAGGGGACCCTTTTCTCATGCCATATATGAAATTTAGCTCAAAATGGATCAAATACCTAAATATAAGAATCAAGACCATACAGCTTCTAGAAGAAAATGTAGAAAGCATATTTAGGACCTTCTATTAGGTAATGATTTCTTAAACTTTACCCTCAAAGCACAAGCACCAACAGAAAAAAACAGATATATGGGACCTCATCAAAATTAAAAACTATTATGCATCAAAGGACTTTTTCATGAAAGTGAAAAAAAACCCTACTCAATAGGAGAAAATAATTGGAAACCACATATCCAATAAGGGTTAATATCCAGATTAAATGAAGAAACTCTACAACTCAACAATATAAAGAAAACAACCCATTTTTTAAAAAGGCCAAATGTCTTAAATAGACATTTCTCCACAGAGGATATACAAATGGCCAAAAAAAAAAAAAGATGCGCAAAATGATTAACTATTAGGAAAATACAAAACAAACCATGCTTACTATCAAAATGGGTACTATCAAAAAACAATCAGAAAACTTAAAGTGGTGGAGAGGATGTGGAGAAATCATTCGTTGTTAGGGGGAATGTAAAATGGTGCAGCCATTATGGAAGACAGTTTGGTGGTTCCTCAGAAAGTTAAGTATAGAATTATCACATGACCTTCTCACATTAGGTATATATCCAAAAGATTTGAAAGCAGGGACTCAAACAGATATTTGTATGTCAATGTTCATGGTGGCATAATTCACAATTGTCAAAAGGTGAAAGCAACACAATGTCCATCAATAGATGAATAAGTAAATAAAATGTCACACATACAGGGGATGCAAGGGTAGTTCAGTGGTAGAATTCTCACCTGCCAAACAGGAGACCTGGGTTTGATTCCCAGCCCATGCACTTCCCAAATCAGACCAATAAGCAAAGAAACAAAAATTCAACAAATGTGCTCAGTAATGTGATACTCACATGGAAAAAGAAGGAAACGTAACCCCTTCCCATACAGCATACAAAACAAACAAACAAAAAAGTGTGGCATATACATACAATGGAATATTATTTAGCCATAAAAAGTAATGAATTTCTGGTACATATGACAACAGGAATGAATCTTGAAGACATCATGTTGAGTGGAGAAAGCCAAAAACAATAGATCAAATATTGCATGATTTCACTTACATGAAATAAGTAGAATAAGCACAGATGCTGCTGTGGGGGAGCAGAATGGGGAGTTAATGCTTAAATTGTAGAGTTTCTATTTGTGTTGATTGTAAAGTTTTGGTAATGGATGGTAAGATATTAGCACAACATTGTGAATGTAATTAACAGTACTGGATTATATATTATAATGTGGTTAAAAAGGGAAATTTCACGTTGTATATATGTTACCAGAATGAAAATCAAAACAGACAAACAAACAAAAGACAGTAAAACATAAACAGTTAACCCTATTTTAAGCAATGTACATAGATGATAGTACAATTATAAAAATCTTCTTTCATAAATTGTAACAAATGTACCACACCAATGCAAGGTGTTAATAGTAGGGTGGTATATGGGAAGCTAATATTTTATGCATGATTTTTCTTGTAAACCTAAGATTTCTCTAACAAAAAAATAAATAATTACTGCTTTAACGATAATATAAGAAAACTGAAACTTAAGATGGTAAGGTCTTTTTTCAAAGTTCCCCCAATTTGACAATAAACACTTCGAACCCTAGGGATTAAACCCTAACAGTCTGACTCCAGAATTTGTGCTCTGACATGCCTGGAAATCTAGGGCTCCCCCTCCCTAACTCATTCTCCATCAGTGCCCTCCCTACCAATTCTTACTGCTGTATCTGCTCCTGCCTGTGCGTCATCCTCATGAGACATGCCATCCAGTTGCATGCAAAACCTTTGTCTCCTTCATACCAACCTTCTACTCCTAGAAGAGAGCTGTTGCTGTTTCTGTACAAAGCATATCCTTCAAAGTCATTTAAAATTCCACACTTTCTGCTCCTTGGCAATGTAAATTTTAAAATAAATATTTATATAGCAAATACTATGCATCAGGCAAGATTTTAGCTGTAAAACAGATATTATGAGAATTAATATCCTAATGACACTATGAAATAGTTACTATTTATATTTCTGTTTCATAGATGAAGAAATGGGGGTGGGGCAGAGAAGTTAAACATCTGGCCAATGATCGCACAGCTAATGAAAATGGATTTAGTATTTGAACCCAGACAGTCAGACTCCAAACACTTTATATCATTCAGCCTCTTTAGATGATTAGTCACCCTCTCTTTCTGTGATCCTAATTCAACCTTTCTCTATTCTTCCTTCCTTCTTTTCTTCCTTCCTTTCTTTCTTTCTTTCCTTCTTTTCTCCCTTCCTCTCTCTCTCCTTCCTTCCCCCCACACCCAGTCTTTTTCCACTCTACTTTTAGCTCTGTTCAATCTCTTTCCCTTTACTATTAAGATCTAAAGGCAAATTTATTTTATGAAACAAAAATACAAGAATATTTGCCAGGTGATTAATAATTTTTGTTTCTAATAAGCATCAAGTGAACAATGTTGGGTTTTCTCTGAAATATAAGACAAAATATGTTGTGAAAAGGAAGTATTCTTCATTCAGAAATTAGGCTTGGTTGTTCTTAATATTTAATTTACAGTCTTGTTTCTGCACCATCTAACCTACCCCAGATAATGCAAAATTGTGCTTAAATATTACACAGCTTGCCAACAACAGCACTGGATGGTGAGCATATCTCCTTCTGTGAAGCAATGGTCAGCCTTGCTCATGGAGCTCAGCTTCTCTTTGTGGGCAGGCCCTTGTGTGGGCACCTTCTACAGGACAGCTGTTCCCACCAGGGGTCCAGGACTATTGAATGACTGTTCAAAGGAACCCTGGCCTGAGCAGGGGCCTGGATGCAGCTTGGGTACACAGGAAATTTGCTTTGCATTGTCTGAGACAGAGCAAATGGAGAGTCAAAGAACTTTGTTCTCTGGTCTTGGTGTTATGAAAGGCCTCACTGATTGAGATGTAAAATATCTAAGCAGAGCCTTACCCAGAAAACGAATTCTGTCAGCTTTGTGCTCATCCTTAGACAGCCTGGTTCTTGAAGGATTCATTACATAGAATATTATTTTTAGAAGATCTACACGTTAGAGCTAAAACCATGAAACTTTTAGAAGAAAATGTAGGGAAATATAAAATGTTATAGGAGGAGAGTTCCTAGATCTTACACCCAAAGCATGAGCATTGAAGAAAGAAATAGATAAATGGGAACTCCTCAAAATTAAATACATTTGAACATCAAAGAACTTTGTCAAGAAAGTTAAAAGGCAGTCTATGCATGGGAGACAATATTTGGAAACCAAACATTAGACAAGGAATTGGTATCCAGAATATATAAAAAGATTCTTCAACTCAACAACAAAAAGACAAACAACCCAATTTAAAAATGAGCAAAAGACATGAGAAGGCACTTCTCAGAAGAGGAAATACAATGGCTAAAAGCACGTGAAAAGATGCTCAACTTCACTGGCTATTAGAGAAATGTAAATCAAGACCACAATGAGATATCATCTCATTCCCACCAGAATAGCCATTATTAAAAAACCAGAAAATGACAAGTGCTGGAGAGGATGCAGAGAAAGAGGTACACTTATTACTGTTCATGGGAATATAAAATGGTACAACTGCTGTGGAAGGCAGTTTGGCGATTCCTCAGGAAGCTAAGTATAGAACTGCCATATGATCTAGCAATCCCATTGCTAGGTATCTATTCAGAGGACATGAGGGCAAGGACACAAATGGACAGTTGCACATCTATGTCTATATCAGCATTATTTACAATTGTCAAGAGATAGAAACAGCTCAAATGTCCATCAACAGATGTGTGGCTAAACAAGCTGTGGTATATACATATGATGGAATATTACACTGCTGTAATACAGAATAAAGTCATGAAGTATGTAACAACATGGATAGATCTTGAAGACATTCTGTTGAGTGAAATTAGTCAGAAATAAAAGGACATATAATGTATGGTCTCACTGATATGAACTAACTTTAATGAGTAAACTTGGAAAATTTGAAGTTAAACACAGGTAATCAGGAGATAGAAATAGGATAGAGATTGGGTAATTGGTGCTGAAGGGATACAAATTGTACAACAGGACTGATTGTAAAAAATCAGAAATGGGTAGCACAATATTACCTGGTTGTAGCACAATAATGTAAGTACACTGAATAAAGCTGAATATGAGAATGATCTACAGAGAAGGGCTGGGGGCATGTATGAAACCAGAAGGAAAGATAGATGATAAAGACTGAGATGGTATAATTTAGGAATGCCTAGAGTGTACAATGATACTGACTAAATGTACCAATTAAAAAATGTTTTTGCTTGAGGAAGGACAAAGGAATGTCAGTATTGCAGGGTGTTGAAAAGAGATGGTCATTCTTATTTTGAAACTTTAACTTCTGTGTGAGACTAAAGGGAAGAATGTTTATGTGGTGCAAAATTTATATTTTGACTAGTGCATTTCCTAATTTATCTTGTATGGTCAGTTTAATTTAACATTAGTACATGGAACCTTGAATTGGACATGAGATTTTCTTGGTTTCTCCAGGTTAGTGTGATGCCCTAATAAATCCCAGAGTGATTTGAACAGTGAATAGAGAAGTGTTTGCAAAGTCCCCTTGGAGAGAGGGGTAAAAATTCAACTCCTTCATTTGGAGAATTCCTGATATTCTCGCAAGCAGTGGGGACAACCAAATCAATAGGGCGAGCCCTCGATCTTGGGGTTTGCCTCTATGAAACTTATCCCTACAAAGGATAGGCTAAGCCTACTTAAATTTATGGCTGAGTCACCCACAGAGAACCTCTTTTATTGCTCAGATGTGGTCTCTCTCTCTCTAAGCCAGCACAGTAAGCAAACTCACTGTCCTCCCTCTCTACATGGGACTTGACTCCCAGGAGTATAAACCTCCTTGATAACATGGGACAGAGATCCTGGGATGAACTGGAACTTAGCATCAAAGGATTGAGAAAGCCTTCTTAACCAAAAAGGGGAAGAGAAATGAGACAAAATAAAGTGTCAGTGGCTGAGAAATTTCACAGAGTCAAGAGGTTATCCTGGAGGTTATTCTTAAACATTACATAGATATGCCCTTTTTAGTTTATGGTGTATTAGAGTGGCTAGAGAGAAGTACCTGAAACTGTAGAGCTGTGTTCCAGTAGCCATGTTTCTTGAAAATGATTGCATAATGATATAGCTTTTGCAATGTGATTGTGTGATTGTGAAAACTTTCTTTTATCTATGGTGTGGACAGATGAATAAAAAATATGGATGCTTCTTTTATCTATGGTATGTACAGATGAATAAAAAGTATGGATAAAAATAAACAAATAACAAAGGAAACAAAAGTTAAAATAAATTGAGTAGATTGAAGTACTAGTGGTCAATGAGAGAGAGGAGTAAGGGGTATGGCATATATGAGTTTTTTTCTTTTTCCTTTTTTATTTCCTTTGCTGGAGAGATGCAAATGTTCAAAAAATGATTATGGTGATGAACACACAATTATGTGATAATATTGTGAGCCACTGATTATACACTATGTATAGAATGTTCGTATATCAAGAACATTTTTGTGTTTGTTTGTTGTGTACAATACAAATATTTTTAAAGAGAAAAATTATTTTTAGAGAAATGAGATATTGGAGGCAAGAATACCTTATGTATGACCATAAATATCACCAGGAATATGGTCATAATGGAGGAAGAGTTCTATGATCTGTCAGTGGAAGTCCACATACTTTTTCTTATAAATGTACAGAAAATAAGAAGTTGGTATAAACATGCCACAAGCCTGAAGGTGATAAACACATACCCTGAATAACCACTAGAGATGATCTTGTGATATTATATTCTATGAGTTGCTCTTCAGGATTTGCAGGTTAACATGGCATTTAGACCCTCCATGATGCCTCCCACCTGTCTAGTGGAAAAACAAAGCATTCAAGATTGAAGATATATCACAATCTATGGTGGGGGTGGCTATTGTAGGGCTATCTTGTACAGAAAAATCCTATCTGATAAATTACTGGGCAAGACAGAACTGATCATTCTTCATCAATAGTTACACTAAGAAGGAGTCCAACTCCAGAAAACCATGAAAACTACAAATGATTACACCCAATTTACAATTTGAACCCCATCCACACACAAGATCTCATGCCTATGTCCAAATACCAAGAAGACTTCTCGAACTTTGTCAAAAGAGTCACTAAACCTTTGGGTCTTGCCACTTTTACCTGCTCAGAGGCTTGGTTATTGCAATTATTCCCTTTTTTTCCTGTACTACTTTTGCCCAAATAACAGTGTCATTCCAAGCATCATATGAAAGTAGTTTAAAAGTCCTGATCTTAAAAATGGAGGGAAGGTTAGAAATTGACCACCAAATCTATGGCTAACTGATTTTTTTTTATTAATTAAAAAAAATTAACTAACACAACATTTAGAAATCATTCCATTCTACATATGCAATCAGTAATTCTTAATATCATCACATAGATGTATGATCATCATTTCTTAGTACATATGCATTGATTTAGAAAAAGAAATAGCAAGACAACAGAAAAAGAAATAAAATGATAATATAGAGAAGAAATAAAAATATATAAGAAAAAAAAAACTATAGCTCAGATGCAGCTTCATTCAGTGTTTTAACGTAATTACATTACAATTAGGTAGTATTGTGCTGTCCATTTTTTTTTTTTTTAGAAATCATACATATGCAATCAGTAATTCTTAACATCATCACATAGATGCATGATCATCGTTTCTTAGTACATTTGCATCGGTTTAGAAGAACTAGCAATATAACCAAAAAAGATATAGAATGTTAATATAGAGAAAAAAAATAAAAGTAATAATAGTAAGAACAAAACAAAACAAAACAAAACAAAAACCTATAGCTCGGATGCAGCTTCATTCAGTGTTTTAACATGATTACTTTACAATTAGGTATTATTGTGCTGTCCATTTTTGAGTTTTTGTATCTAGTCCTATTGCACAGTCTATATCCCATCAGCTCCAATTACCCATTATCTTACCCTATTTCTAACTCCTGCTGAACTCTGTTACCAATGACATATTCCAAGTTTATTCTCGAGTGTCGATTCACATCATTGGGACCATACAGTATTTGTCTTTTAGTTTTTGGCTAGACTCACTCAACATAATGTTCTCTAGGTCCATCCATGTATTACATGCTTCATAAGTTTATCCTGTCTTAAAGCTGCATAATATTCCATCGTATGTATATACCCCAGTTTGTTTAGCCACTCATCTGTTGATGGACATTTTGGCTGTTTCCATCTCTTTGCAATTGTAAATAACGCTGCTATAAACATTGGTGTGCAAATGTCCGTTTGAGTTTTTGCCCTTAATTCCTTTGAGTAGATTCCCAGCAATGGTACTGCTGGGTCGTATGGCAATTCTATATTCAGCTTTTTGAGGAACCGCCAAACTGCCTTCCACAGTGGTTGCACCATTTGACATTCCCACCAACAGTGGATAAGTGTGCCTCTTTCACCGCATCCTCTCCAGCACTTGTCATTTTCTGTTTTGTTGATAATGGCCATTCTGGTGGGTGTGAGATGATATCTGATTGTGGTTTTGATTTGCATTTCTCTAATGGCTAGGGACATTGAGCATCTCTTCATGTGTCTTTTGGCCATTTGTATTTCTTCCTCTGAGAGGTGTCTATTCAAGTCTTTTTCCCATTTTGTAATTGGGTTGGCTGTCTTTTTGTTGTTGAGTTGAACAATCTCATTATAAATTCTGGATATTAGACCTTTATCTGATAAGTCGTTTCCAAATATTGATTCCCATTGTGTAGGCTGTCTTTCTACCTTCTTGATGAAGTTCTTTGATGCACAAAAGTGTTTAATTTTGAGGAGCTCCCATTTATTTATTTCCTTCTTCAGTGCTCTTGCTTTAGGTTTAAGGTCCATAAAACCGCCTCCAATTGTAAGATTCTTAAGATATCTCCCTACATTTTCCTCTAACTGTTTTATGGTCTTAGACCTAATGTTTAGATCTTGATCCATTTTGAGTTAACTTTTGTGTAGGGTGTGAGATATGGGTGTTCTTTCATTCTTTTGCATATGGATATCCAGTTCTCTAGGCACCATTTATTGAAGAGACTGTTCTGTCCCAGGTGAGTTGGCTTGACTGCCTTATCAAAGATCAAATGTCCATAGATGAGAGGGTCTATATCTGAGCACTCTATTCGATTCCATTGGTCGATATATCTATCTTTATGCCAGTACCATGCTGTTTTGACCACTGTGGCTTCATAATATGCCTTAAAGTCCGGCAGCGCGAGACCTCCAGCTTCGTTTTATTTCCTCAAGATGTTTTTAGCAATTCGGGGCACCCTGCCCTTCCAGATAAATTTGCTTATTGGTTTTTCTATTTCTGAAAAATAAGTTGTTGGGATTTTGATTGGTATTGCATTGAATCTGTAAATCAATTTAGGTAGGATTGACATCTTAACTATATTTAGTCTTCCAATCCATGAACACGGTATGCCCTTCCATCTGTTTAGGTCTTCTGTGATTTCTTTTAGCAGTTTTTTGTAGTTTTCTTTATATAGGTTTTTTGTCTCTTTAGTTAAATTTATTCCTAGGTATTTCATTCTTTTAGTTGCAATTGTAAATGGGATTCGTTTCTTGATTTCCCCCTCTGCTTGTTCATTGCTAGTGTATAGAAATGCTACAGATTTTTGAATGTTGATCTTGTAACCTGCTACTTTGCTGTATTCATTTATTAGCTCTAGTAGTTTTGTTGTGGATTTTTCCGGGTTTTCAACATATAGTATCATATTGTCTGCAAACAGTGATAGTTTTACTTCTTCCTTTCCAATTTTGATGCCTTGTATTTCTTTTTCTTGTCTAATGGCTCTGGCTAGAACCTCCAACACAATGTTGAATAATAGTGGTGATAGTGGACATCCTTGTCTTGTTCCTGATCTTAGGGGGAAAGTTTCAATTTTTCCCCATTGAGGATGATATTAGCTGTGGGTTTTTCATATATTCCCTCTATCATTTTAAGGAAGTTCCCTTGTATTCCTATCCTTTGAAGTGTTTTCAACAGGAAAGGATGTTGAATCTTATCAAATGCCTTCTCTGCATCAATTGAGATGATCATGTGATTTTTCTGCTTTGATTTGTTGATATGGTGTATTACATTAATTGATTTTCTTATGGTGAACCATCCTTGCATACCTGGGATGAATCCTACTTGGTCATGATGAATAATTCTTTTAATGTGTTGTTGGATACGATTTGCTAGAATTTTGTTGAGGATTTTTGCATCTATATTCATTAGAGAGATCAGCCTGTAGTTTTCTTTTCTTGTAATATCTTTGCCTGGTTTTGGTATGAGGGTAATGTTGGCTTCATAGAATGAATTAGGTAGTTTTCCCTCCACTTCGATTTTTTTGAAGAGTTTGAGGAGAGTCGGTACTAATTCTTTCTGGAATGTTTGATAGAATTCACATGTGAAGCCGTCTGGTCCTGGACTTTTCTTTTTAGGAAGCTTTTGAATGACTGATTCTATTTCTTTACTTGTGATTGGTTTGTTGAGGTCGTCTATGTCTTCTTGAGTCAAAGTTGGTTGTTCATGTCTTTCCAGGAACCCGTCCATTTCCTCTAAATTGTTGTATTTATTTGCGTAAAGTTGTTCATAGTATCCTGTTATTACCTCCTTTATTTCTGTGAGGTCAGTAGTTATGTCTCCTCTTCCATTTCTAATCTTATTTATTTGCATCCTCTCTCTTCTTCTTTTTGTCAATCTTGCTAAGGGCCCATCAATCTTATTGATTTTCTCATAGAACCAACTTCTGGCCTTATTGATTTTCTCTATTGTTTTCATGTTTTCAATTTCATTTATTTGTGCTCTAATCTTTGTTATTTCTTTCCTTTTGCTTGCTTTGGGGTTAGCTTGCTATTCTTTCTCCAGTTCTTGCAAATGGATAGTTAATTCCTGCATTTTTGCATTTTCTTCTTTTCTGATATAGGCATTTAGAGCAATAAATTTCCCTCTTAGCACTGCCTTTGCTGCGTCCCATAAGTTTTGATATGTTGTGTTTTCATTTTCATTCGCCTCGAGGTATTTGCTAATTTCTCTAGCAATTTCTTCTTTGACCCACTCGTTGTTTAGGAGTGTGTTGTTGAGCCTCCACGTATTTGTGAATTTTCTGGCACTCTGCCTATTATTGATTTCCAACTTCATTCCTTTATGATCCGAGAAAGTGTTGTGTATGATTTCAATCTTTTTAAATTTGTTAAGACTTGCTTTGTGACCCAGCATATGGTCTATCTTTGAGAATGATCCATGAGCACTTGAGAAAAAGGTGTATCCTGCTGTTGTGGGATGTAATGTCCTATAAATGTCTGTTAAGTCTAGCTCCTTTATAGTAATATTCAGATTCTCTATTTCTTTATTGATCCTCTGTCTAGATGTTCTGTCCATTGATGAGAGTGGGGAATTGAAGTCTCCAACTATTCTGGTATTTGTGTCTATTTCCCTTTTCAGTGTTTGCAGTGTATTCCTCACGTATTTTGGGGCATTCTGGTTCGGTGCATAAATATTTATGATTGTTATGTCTTCTTGTTTAATTGTTCCTTTTACTAGTATATAGTGTCCTTCTTTGTCTCTTTTAACTGTTTTACATTTGAAGTCTAATTTTTTGGATATTAGTATAGCCACTCCTGCTCTTTTCTGGTTGTTATTTGCATGAAATATCTTTTCCCAACCTTTCACTTTCAACCTATGTTTATCTTTGGGTCTAAGATGTGTTTCCTGTAGACAGCATATAGAAGGATCCTGTTTTTTAATCCATTCTGCCATTCTATGTCTTTTGATTGGGGAATTCAGTCCATTGACATTTAGTGTTATTACTGTTTGGATAATATTTTCCTCTACCATTTTGCCTTTTGTATTATATATATCATATCTGACTTTCCTTCTTTCTACACTCTTCTCCATACCTCTCTCTTCTGTCTTTTCGGTTCTGACTCTAGTGCTCCCTTTAGTATTTCTTGCAGAGCTGGTCTCTTGGTCACAAATTCTCTCAGTGACTTTTTGTCTGAGAATGTTTTAATTTCTCCCTCATTTTTGAAGGATAATTTTGCTGGATATAGGAGTCTTGGTTGGCAGTTTTTCTCTTTTAGTATTTTAAATATATCATCCCATTGTCTTCTAGCTTCCATGGTTTCTGCTGAGAAATCTACACATAGTCTTATTGGGTTTCCCTTGTATGTGATGGATTGTTTTTCTCTTGCTGCTTTCAAGATCCTCTCTTTCTCTTTGACCTCTGACATTCTAACTAGTAAGTGTCTTGGAGAATGCCTATTTGGGTCTATTCTCTTTGGGGGGCGCTGCACTTCTTTGTTCTGCAATTTTAGGTCTTTCATAAGAGTTGGGAAATTTTCAGCGATAATTTCTTCCATTAGTTTTTCTCCTCCTTTTCCCTTCTCTTCTCCTTCTGGGACACCCACAGCACGTATATTTGTGCGCTTCATATTGTCCTTGAGTTCCCTGATACCCTGTTCAAATTTTTCCATTCTTTTCCCGATAGTTTCTGTTTCTTTTTGGAATTCAGATGTTCCATCCTCCAAATCACTAATTCTATCTTCTGTCTCTTTAAATCTATCATTGTAGGTATTCATTATTTTTTCCATCTTTACTACTTTATCCTTCACTTCCATAAGTTCTGTGATTTGTTTTTTCAGTTTTTCTATTTCTTCTTTATGTTCAGCCCATGTCCTCTTCATGTCCTCCCTCAATTTATTGATTTCATTTTTGAAGAGGTTTTCCATTTCTCTTCGTATGTTCAGCATTAGTAGTCTCAGCTCTTGTATCTCATTTGAGCTATTGGTTTGTTCCTTTGACTGGGCCATATTCTCAAGCTTTTGAGCGTGGACAGTTATCTTCTGCTGCTGGCGTCTGGGCATTTATTCAGCTTTCTCTGGGTGTCAGACCCAGCAAGGTTGTAAGATTTTTCTGTGAAATCTCTGGGATCTGTTTTTCTTATCCTGGCCAGTATGTGGTGCACGTGACACACGTTTGTCTCAAGTGTTTGGAATGGGTCTCCCCGGTCACCGATCTCCGCGGCCTGGGAGTTTCCAATCCAATTCTCTCCGTTGGTTCAGGGGCTGTGCGTGGTGGGGGCGTCAGCTACCGTGGCTTGAGGGGACCCTATGGCTGGTCGCAGGCCGCAGCAGGCCTGGGAGATTCCCCACCGGACCAGGAAGCCTCCCGCAGGGGGGGGCCACCGCGGGTTGGATAGCCCTCTGATCCAAGACTCATAGCCGCGGACTCGAAGTCGAGACTCGAAGCCGCTCACAAAAGAGGGGCGCCGGCCACCTGGCTTGGGAAACTTGCCTCTCTGATACTCTCAGCCGGCCCGGGAAGGAGGGAGGAAGTAGCTCCAACCGCCGCCGCTGCCACTGCTCGGGAAATTGCGTGCCCCTCAGGGGTCTCACCGCAGCCGAGTCTCACAGTCAGACTAGCCAGTCCAGACTTTGGATAGCCCTCTGGACCGAGACTCGTAGCCACGGACTCGAAGCCGAGACTCGAAGCCGCCCGCAAAAGAGGGGCGCCAGTTGCCTCGGCTTGGGAAACTTGCCTCTCCAATACTCTCAGCCGGTCCGGGAAGGAGGGAGGGAGTAGCTCCGACCGCCACAGCTACCGCTGCTCGGGAAATCGCGCGCCGCTCGGGGGTCTCACCACAGCCAAGTCTCGCAGTCAGACTAGCCAGTCCAGGCTTTGGATAGCCCTCTGATCCGAGACTCGTAGCTGCGGACTCGAAGCCGAGACTCGAAGCCGCCCGCAAAAGAGGGGTGTCGGTCGCCTTGGCTTGGGAAACTTGCCTCTCCGAGACTCTCAGCCGGCCCAGGAAGGAAGGAGGGATTAGCTCCGACCACCACGGCTACCACTGCTCGGGAAATCGCGCACCGCTCGGGGATCTCACCACAGCCAAGTCTCGCAGTCAGACTAGCCCGTCCAGACTGGGTTACACTGTGTGTCCATTCCCTGCCATAGCCCCGGGAGCTGTTCTGTACTGTTTCTGTTCACCTATTAGTTGATTTGGGTTCGGAGGAACTAAGACGCATGTACCTTACTAAGCCGCCATCTTGGATCGCTAACTGATTTTTGACAAGGCCCCCAAATCCTCTGAACTGGGACAAAATGGTCTTTTCAATAAAAAGTCATGGGAGAACTGGATATCAATAGCCAAAACAATAAAAGAGGATCCCTACATTACACCCTTTACAAAACTAATTCAAAGTGGATCAAACACCTAAATATAAGATCTGGTACCATAAAGCTTCTAGAAGAAAAAGGAGAAAAATATCTTCAAGACCTAGTAATAAGACGTAGCTTCCTAAACTTTACACCCAAAACACAAGCAACAAAAGAAAAAATAGATAAACGGGAACTCCTCAAAATCAAGTGTTTCTGTACCTCAAAAGACTTTGCAAAAAGGTAAAGAGGCAACCAACTCAATGGGAGAAAATATTTGAAAATCACATATCAGACTAAAGTTGATATCCTGTATACTCAAACTATGCAACTCAACAACAAAAGAACAAACAACCAAATTTATAAAATGGGCTAAAGATATAGGCATTTTTCTGAAGAGCAAATACAGATGGCTCAAAAGCACATGAAAAGATATTCATTTTCATTGACTATAAGAGAAATGCAAATCAAGATTTCAGTGAGATACCACCTCACCAATAGAATGGCTGCTATTAAACAAACGGGAAACTATAAATGTTGGAGAGGGTGTGGAGAAATTGGGATACTTATGCACTGCTGGTGGGAATGTATAATGGTACAGCCACTATAGAAGATAGTTTGGTGGTTCCTTAGGAAACTAAATATTGAGTTGCCCTATGACCCACCAATAGCACTGCTGGGTATATAACCAGAAGAGCTCAAAGCGACAATGCAAACACATATTTGGACACTGATGTTCATAGCAGCATTATTCACAATTGCCAAAAGATGGAAACAAACTAAATGCCCATCAACAGATGAGCGGATGAACAAAATGTGGTATATACATATGATGGAATATTATGCAGTAGTAAGACAAAATGATGTCCTGAAGCACATGACAAGATGGATGAACCTTGAGGACATAATGCTAAGTGAAATAAGCCAGACACAAATGGATAGATACTATATGATTCCAATTTTATGACATGGTAAAGGTAAAATCAGAGAATTATAATACAGAATATAGGGGACTTAGAGAAACATAGGAGCTGGAGAAGGGAAATGCTCAGCTAATGAGGTTGAACTACAATGTAAGGGAATAAATAGAAGTGAAGATGGGTCTCTAGTGGGTCTATAAGTAATATTACTATATTGAAGATGAACAAAATTGAAAATGGTGATATAGACCTATGTTGTCCCACTGATTAACGCTAGAAATATAAATAAATTCTTGCAAGAACAACTTCAAAGGTATGATTTGTGTATATAGAGTATTTAAGTCCAGGGTACAGGGGGAAAACTGCTATTGCATACTATGAGCTATGTTCAAAAGGAAACCATAAGCACTACCATAGAAACAGCAGAGGTAAAAATGGGGTGAGGGACAAGAGTTAGAAGTTTTAAATTTCCTATTTGGTGAAGGTGTGTTTATTGGTTATCTTTCTCTTGGGAACAATGAAATTATCTAAAATTAAGAGTGTTGATAGACTGTGGACTTTGGGCAGTATACATAATGCTTGATGAATGCAGGTGGCTGATGGATGCACTGACAGAGAAGTAGATTGGCGAACGATGAAGTTCTGAGATGAGCAGCATGTGAATGAACATGTGGGACATTTGGTGAGGCAAAATAAGCCAAAACAAAAGAACAATTATGGTATGATCTCCTTTAGAAAATGCTTGTAAGAAAACAGGGGCCTAGATTGGAAACTTTTATAGCAGATACATTTAATCCATACTGGTAATTATTATTTCTGGATTTCAAGAGGCTGTTATATATATACATATATATATATATATAACCTGATATATATATAACCTGATATTTAGAGATAAGAATGAAGCCTATCAGGTTGGGGTTAAAGTTATTCAGAACACAGGGTTAGGAAGACATTATCTATTTTAGAACCACACATACTCTTTTTTGACCAAAGGAAGAAGGATTTATTTGGTTTGGAGACTAAATTTTCTGCAGCACATAATCTAACTCAACCTGTCTGGATATAGCTCCTTTGAACAATTGAAACACAGGGAGCCCAGAATAAGAAAGAAGTTCTTTAATCATGTTTAGCTTAATATAATGCCTGGATTCATCCTAGAGTATATTAAGCAGATAATCAAAAAGTATTGGCCAAGTCCCTGAAGGATGGGAGAAAAAAATACAGAAGTATTAAACTTTACCATCAGGGAATCCACTGATACTGTGTCAAACTGTAGGTACACCCAAATCAATAAGCTATGGCCTTTATCTTGAGGCTTACTCTTGTGAAGCTTACATTAAATAGTAGTGGAGGGGAGCCTGCGATGCGGCGCAGCCGCGGCGGACCTGGGCGTCCAGAGCCCAGGTGGTGGGAGAGCGTGAGGAGGGACCAGGAGGAAGAATGGTATACAAATGAAAAGTCATCAACTTGTGCTTCCAATGTGGCAAGAAAAAAATAAGGGCTGCTGTCATTATTGCCTGGGTTCAGGATTTCATTCTGGAGTGAAAGTTAGATGTAAACTTTTAAGTTCAAGTGAACATTTCTTCTTGGAATTGGAAATTTCCGAAAAGGAGTTCTTTGAAGAAAAATGTGCTTCTTAAATTCCAGTCTCTCTTTACAAAGAACTCTTAAGGATACCAGCAGGAAATAAGCAGTTGAAACTGAAATCTGCAGTTCAGTAAAACAAAGACATGGAGTTTTGAAGAATCAAAGTAGCATGGTGTCGGCCATGGGTGATCAAGACACAGCTAGACAATGTGGACAAATTTCTTCAAACTGTGGCTTTTCTGCTCTCTGCTTACAGCGTTGATGGTGGTATTGGTGGTCATTAATGTCACTCAGGTGGAGTATTTGGACCATGAGACTGTTTCAGTTATATTCATCGACAGCAGTGGACAGTTTGTTTCCTCACAGGTGACAGGAGTTAGCCGGAATCCCTACTGTGGCTATGAACACCAGATCCTGTCCAGCCGGGAGCGTGTGGAGAACTCCTTGCTGGCTGCCATGCAGGGGCAGGTGCCTGATGTGGGTCCAGTCCCCTTTGTAAAGAGCACCGACCCTTCTTCCAGCTACTTTGTCATCTTGAACTCTGCAGCCTTCTTCAAGGCAAAGTTAAAGTACCCATATCTCTGGTCCACCCCAGTGAAGGGGTCAGAGTTCTTCAGCACCTACGGGAGGAGAAACCAGACAGAGTCTATTTTAAGAGTCTCTTCCATTCTGGAAGAATTTCTGAAACTACTGAGTGCAATGTGTGTCTTCCTGGAAGTTTGCCCCTGTGTAACTTCACAGATCTCTACACTGGAGAACGCTCGTTCTGCTTTAAACCAAAGAAGCTCCCTTGCAGTAGCAGAATTAACCATTTTAAAGTGGATACCTCAAGGGCCTCCTCACTGCTTCAGAGAGTGCTTTGTTCCAGAGTGGTGTCAATATCAAAATGCCAATTAACTCCAGTGGACCTGATTGGGTGACTGTGATTCCCAGGAGAATCAAAGAAACAAACAACCCAGAACTATCTGAAGGCTCAGGAACTTTTCCTTCTGGGTATTATTACAAAGACCAGTGGAGGCCCAGAAAGTTTAAGATGCACCAGTTTAATGACCCTGACAACATTACAGAATGTTTACAAAGAAAAGTGGTGTATTTATTTGGTGACTCAACAATCAGGCAGTGGTTTGAATGCCTTACCATATTTGTTCCAGATTTAGTGGAGTTTAACTTGGGTAGTCCCAAGAATGTCGGTCCCTTCCTTGCAGTGGACCAGAAGCACAATATCCTGCTCAAATACTGCTGCCATGGTCCACCCATCTGCTTCACAACTGTCTTCAACAGTGAGCTCCATTATGTGGCAAATGAGCTGAATGGCATTGTGGGAGGGAAGAACACTGTGGTTGCTATAGCCATATGGTCTCATTTCAGTACCTTCCCTTTGGAAGTGTATATCCGGCGACTCAGGAACATCCGTCGAGCAGTTGTCCAACTTCTGGATCGAAGCCCTAAGACTGTGGTGGTCATCTGAACAGCCAATGCCCAAGAGCTGGGGCCTGAGGTGAGCCTTTACAACAGCGACTGGTACAACTTTCAGCTGGACACTATACTTCGGAGGATGTTCTCAGGAGTTGGAGTATATCTCGTCGATGCCTAGGAGATGACCCTGGCCCATTATCTACCCCATAAGCTGCATCCAGATGAGATTATTGTGAAGAACTAGTTGGATATGTTCTTGTCTTTTGTGTGTCCTTCGGAGACCTAGCCTGTTCTGGAGGGGACTGGAGAAATCACATCTAATGACCTTCCCCATCACTTGTGTTATAGAAAGTTTATGAGTAGCCCTATGGAGGGGTGGCTGCCATTGATACGTGAACAATTTAAAAAAAGAGTTGGACTTTATATAGACAAAATGCAGGTATATTTATATCTACCTATAGGATTCTTTCCAATCTTAGCTTACCCATGGGAGAATTATTATTAACAGCATCTATATTGTATTGCCCTTGTAACCAAATATGCTAATTAAGTAGATTTGAATTAGTTTCTCCTAGGAGGAAAGATTACCTAAAGAGTGTGAAAAATGTTCTGACCGTAAATGGAAGGGACAAGTTTGCTTGGCTGTGAAGTGTTCATAGCTAATCTGGTAAAGGAAGTTGAGCACATCTTCATGAATAGCACAAGTGATACATCTTCAGAGGGGCGAACTAGAGAGGGCTTATAGTCAGTGGCTTCTATGAACACACTGAAGACTGCTTGGTCTTAGGAGTTTCCCTTGATGACTTACCTTTTCTTGACTACTTGAAAAGACCACTGTGCTTGGTCAGAATTTTATAGTAAGAATATTTACTATTTCCTGTTCTTTCCTAGAATTGAAGGAAAAGAGTAGTGGAAAGGAAGAAAAAGCATTAAATATAAAATATGTGCTTTGATTTGATATTTGCATTGGGTAATTGTTTTTTTTTTTTTTGATTGGCTGAATTTCACATTATGAATATTTATTATAAAATAACTAATTTTGGAACTGGAAGGAGGAAATCTATAAATGGAAGTTTATTTGGGTGTTCTCAAGTTTGAGTTACTTTGAGAATTGACTTTATGTAAACAATGCTATTATTGTAAAGTTGTATCAGTTATTTCCACCAATCAAGTGTTTCTTTTTTGGTTGTTATCTTGAACTGAATACTAAAATTAGAAATAAAAATTATATATTAAAATCCAAAAAAAAAAACAAATAGTAGTGGAGAAGCTTAGTCTACATAGGTATGCCTAAGAGTTACTTCTGGAGGACCTCTTTTGTTGCTCAGATGTGGTCTCACTCTTTCTAAGCCAAACTCTTAAATTATAATCATTGCCCTCCACCTTAGGTGGGATATGACATCCAGGGGTGAAAGTCTTCCTGGCAGCATGGAAGATGACTCTAGGGAATGAGTCTGGTCCTGGCACCATGGGATCAACATTGCCATCAACAATGAACAAAAGGGGAAAAGAAGTGTAAATAATTATGTATCACAGTCTAGAGGCAGGCCATTTTCCTTGGCTCATGGCCCCTTTCCACATCCTTCAATTCAGCAATGTTGTACTCCTGTGACCATTCTTCAGTAATTATTTTGCCCTTGAACTCTGATCCCACCAGAGAAAACTTCTTTTAAGGAATACTCTCATTTAAGCAGGGCCTACATGGAAATCCAGCATTATCTCCCCACCCCAATAACCTTAATTTTATCACATCTACAAAGTTACTCTTTACATGTCCGTGACATCGTCCTGAATCAAGGAACAAGGATGTGGATATTATTTTACCTAATGCTGATATATACCCAGGAATTGAGTGGAAAGGGACTGAATGAAAATAATCCTAAAATTGTGATAATGCAATTTATTCACTAATATGGTTGTATGGGTATAAACTTAAAACGGCGATGTATGATAGGTCTCACTAATCCAAAACCTTTAGTATTGTCAGAATTTTTATCTTCTGTCAATCAAAAAGTTATGAATTGGAATCTTACTAATATTTTAAGTACTATCCCTGATGATAGCAGTGTTGATCACCCTTCAGATATTCTATACATATGATTTACCCTTCCTTGGAATATCTAGTTTGTCTTCATTTTGTCAATTATGTGTGTTTTTGATATTTTGTAGATACAAATCCTATATTAGTTATGTGTATTGCAGCTATTTTAATAAATAGAAAATTTTAACATTTAAAAAATAATTACGTATCAGTGGCAGAGAGAGTTCAAATAGAGTTGAGAGGCTACTCTGGAGGTCACTCTTATGCAAGCTTCGGTTAGCCAATGCTACCTATCATAACCTGCCAAACACCAACCAGAACCACTCCAGCCAATCCTAAAGAATACTTGGGCACTATATAAGATTCCACAAGAGTTCTATGTTCTAGAGTAACTTTCCAGAAACCTACAACCTCCAGATGGGTCCCTGGACCCTGTAAGTCCTGAAACCTAGAGGGCCCAGCCTCTCCAGAACATCAGATAGCGCCATCCCCCTACCCCATAAAATTGACAACCCTTTCCAACATGAAAATGTTAGAATGGCCATAGTCCAAATACTACTAAAGAGAGGGATGGAAAGATCAAAGGTGATATGGAGTTATACAGAAAAGATAGGATTTAATAAATGAATATGAATGCTGAATCATTAAATTGGCATCTCTTTTAGTCTCCAGTATCTTAGAGCAGCTAGAAGTGAAAACCTAAAATTGTGGACTTGTAACCTATGCCAAACTCTGAAATATGTTCTACAACTAATTGTGGTGCTGTGCTTTGAAATTTATATGTTATATGTTATTTTGCAAGAAAAAGAAAAAAGTTGATAGTGTTGATGAAAAGAATATTTATTCCTTCTAGCTCCCTATGTGCTGGAGTACCTAGAAGGAAAAATCTGAGAGGATCGTATGGTAGCCCATGACAAACTCTGTGATCTGTCCTTAACTGCTTGTTGGAGAGTGCTTTGAAACCTATTGCTTTTTTATTTCTTCACTTTGTGTATGTGTTATATTATACAATAAAAAGTAAAAAAGAGAAAAATGGAGGGAAGGGAAAGGAAAGGAGTAAAGGATTCCTGTGTATCCCATGTATCAACAGCAAGACCATTCACTATTTTGCTCCCCTTCAAGGAAAAACTTGGAGCAACTATACCCCCTTCTCTTTCTCTAGTAATCTTTTCTTATATGTGAAATATAACTCATACATAAGCATGCATAAAATGCAAATGTACAATAAAATTCAAGAATATAAACTGAACACTGTAAACACTGCCCAGATCAAGAATGGAGCATTATGAACACCCAAAACCCAAATCACATCTCACACCTTTACTACAGCTTATTGATATTTTTATTTTCGTAGAATTTTTCTTGCTTTTCAAAAATTGTTTTACAATTTATGTTCGTTTGGCCTGCGTTAAAATTTCTTTAAAGGGCATTCTATGGAATATATCCTTTTGTATCTTCCTTCTTTGACTCAGGAAGTTTGTAAGATTGACCCAGTTCATAATATGTATCTGTAATTTATTTATTTCACAATTCATTACTTGGCTATTTATGCAGATATGAAAATGTATCCATTCATCATGATGGGCATTTACATTATATCCACTTTGTATCTTTTATGAACAAGTCTGTCATGAATTTTCCTGTATTTTTGACCTGTTGCAGTGTACACAAACTCCTCTTGTGTAATACAAGCAGAAGTGGAATTGTTAGGGCACAGGGTAAGTATGTCTTCAGCCTTTCTGACAATATCACATAGCTCTTCAAATTTTGTGTGGCTTACATGCTTATTAACAGTAATTGAGAACTCTTCACATGATTACTAACATTTAGAAATGTCAGACTTTTAACTTTTGCAACTCTGAAGACTGCATAGTTGCATGTTATATGCCTCACTTTCAATATGTTTGAGCACCTTTCACATATTTATTTGTATTTCTTAATTTCTGAATTTGCTATTGAGTAAATTGAGTATTTGTTTCTTATTAATTTTAGGACAATATGCCCTTGGTCTTATTAGTTCTTTCCATCTATGTAAGCCATGGAGCCATTTTTTTTCTGTTTTACTTCATCTGCTCAGCACCCCTATTGGTTGAGCCACAGTCCACTAAACTCTCAGGATCCTACAATTCAACTCTCTATCTCCCTCTTATTTTCTCTCTTTCCCTCTCTTTCTCTCCCCTTTTTGATTCCCAATCTCTTATTAGCCTCTGAACAAAACATTTTGTTGTTTCTTTCTTTAGGAGAGTCCATGAGTGCCAATCATGGGAGGACACTTTTCTTGCTTGACCCAAGTGAATTAATAGTTCTGTTCTGTTGTTCTGTTTTTATTTTTTTTAAGGGTGAAAGAGTTCAGACTTTATAAGATAGTATGATGGTTATGTTCATGTGTCAACTTGGCCAGATTTTGGTGTCCAGTTGTTTGGTCAAGCAAGCACTTGCCTGATTTTTACTGTGAGGACATTTCAGGAATTTAAATCATCAGTAAGTTGATTCATCTATGGATGATTACAACTATAATCAACTGAGGAAAATTGCCTTCAACAGTGGGAGAAATTCATCCAATCGGTTTAAAGTTTTTAAAGGAGATGTGATGATTTCAGTAGTCAGAAGAGAGAATTTCCATCTCTACTTCAGCCAACCAGCTTCTCCTGGAGAATTCATCAAGAACCTTCACTGGAGTTCCAGGCAGCTTGTCCTATGGAATTTGGACTTGTGTACCCCCAAAGTGGTGAGGCAATACTTATAAAAATCACATAATATTTACAGTTATCTCTTGTCAGTTTGTTTCCTTAGGCAACATTGGCAAATACACTGAATTTGGTATTGAAAATGGGATGGTTCTTGAGAAACAGAATCTTAAGGATAGATTTCTGAATCACTTTGGGGGTTTGTAGAATTCGTCCTCTAATCTGATTACATTCAAAGGTACTAATGACTGCATTTCAAACAATCAAGATGACACTGATAATCCATGGTATGGGTTAACACATTAGAGATACACAAAATATCACTGCTGGATACAGCTATTCAAATGCTTGTAAAAGGCAAAGCTGTAGGTGAAGTTGTTTACTACACTTTAACAGAGTTTTGTGGAGTTAAAAGATATAATGGTATTGGTTGGTTGTTTCTAAATGAGCTGGATACAGTTATAAAAGAAAGGGACAAGATGAAGTCTTCAAATTTGCAATTTAAGTGCGACATGAAGGACTTGAAAATTTCTATGTGCGCCCTGAAAGAAAATCTTATTTTGTAT
This sequence comes from Tamandua tetradactyla, assembly GCF_023851605.1. NCBI lineage: Eukaryota > Metazoa > Chordata > Mammalia > Pilosa > Myrmecophagidae > Tamandua > Tamandua tetradactyla. Next base: position 35,544,123 of record NC_135337.1, read on the forward strand.
AGTCAGAGACTTGAGATTTCTGAAAACCAGATGCAGAGTCTCAGTGTGCAAGTGGCTGAATTACAATGTAAACTAAATTCCCAACCATGTAGGATGTCTGATGTGAGGGAGATATTGATGGAAAGTGAAGTCATTGATTTGAAAGGAATGAGGTCCTGAAAATTGGAATGGGGTAAGGGGCATATGGGTTGATAATGATGGCAATGGGGAAACTGAAACCCTAGATTCTACTTAGTCTTTGCCAGATAAACTTACAAGGGTCTGCCCTGAAGAGATTAACCCTGCTGTGCCTGATAACCTGTAAACACTTTCCTTGAGGAAACTCACCTCACTCCTCTGAAAACATTAATACTTTTTCACCAGATGAAACTGCAATGGAATGCCTTGAGCTAACTGGCTTGCAAGGCACTTCTAATTCTTTTCATGACTCACACCCACCCCCTCTTTTTTTCAAGACCTGCAACTCAAGTCCCAAAAGGTGAGGTACAGAGTATGAACCATGAGGAAGTATACAATACTCCAAAAGAACTGCATGATTTTTCCGATATATATAGGCAGAAATCAGAGGAATGTGTGTAGGATTGGATATTAAAGGTGTGGGATAATGGTGGAAGGAATATAAAGTTGGATAAGGTTTACTGTATTGGTATGGTCACACTAAGCAGAGATTCTGGATTCAAGGTTGTAGCTCAAAGTCACCCCTCAAAGGTCTCTAATAGTTTGTTGAGGTAATTGGCTGAAACACAGATACTGAGGTAGCCAAATTAGACCACCTGGCACTGTCTTCTTGTCTTTCTTGCCCCCTCAAGCTATTTCCCGTATTCTTGGAGAAAGATTGGTTATATTTTCTTTGAATTTCTAATGAATTTTTGCTCTACTCCACCACCCAACTCTGAAGAGTTTCCTTAAGAATTAAAATTTTTTGAGGGTTGTTCAAGCTCAGCCTAAAAGATAAGAAGATAGCACCAGTGATACTTTCTAGACCAAGTCTTAGAAGCTGGAGAAGGGAATGTAGAAAAGGTCAAAGCAGCTGAACTCATACTACACCAAAGCGCCATATGCAAAAAGAGCTGTGAAACTGCCTTTCTTCCTACAAAATTGTTGAAAAACTGCAGTTGTGGGACACAGACAGTTGAAGGACATTTCACTACATTTGGCTGGTTGTGTCATAAGTAAAATCTGTATGACTCTGACAGTACCCTTAAATTTTAAAGCAACAGCTTCTTCTAAATATAGTGTGTTGGTTAGAAAGGCGGCTGCACTGATTGTATTTTCAAAAACTTGTGTTTTTTTTTTTTCCATTGTATAGATCTTACCCCTGTCCTTTCCTCTAGAATGCGCCCCCTAAATAGGCAAAACTAGGTTCAAGGGCCAGCACCAGGCTCTCAGTACCTATCTATAACTGGTTGACCTTGTCAGGACCAATATTTGGAGATAATCTAGATTCTTGCATGAGCTCCACTTTTCCACTGTTTGCCTGAGATCTTAACATTTGGCTTCATCCATCATCCTTCTTTTAGGGTTCCTTTCTGGGGTACTAGTCTAATACTCCATCCCCTTGTAGAACTCAAAGATCCTGGTCTGATAGTTTCATCTTTTGACTTACCTCTGGTTATGGTTTTGTTGTGTTTTGTGTTGTTTTACTGATTTTGTCATTTGACCATGGATAGTTTTTACCTGTTTGTTTTTTCTGTGAGATATATTTTTTATTAAATGTCCGGCAATAAATAAAAATTTTTAAAAAGTGGATACTGAGATAATATTCATGCTTGGAATGAGCACACTTCTTTCATATCAGGATGTTTGTGTGTATGTAGATTCAGTGTGGTTGAGTTCAGCTGGGATTGGGTTTTGTTGTTGCCATAGCTACCTTCAGTTCAACACAAGCTCCAAACACCTCCATGGAGTTTTGCCCCAGTGTTGATCTTAGCAGAAAGCCTAGAGAAGAAGGATTTTCTCAGTATTTTGCACCATTTTCTCCTTTCAGCAGACTCTGCATACTTGTGTCAAATGGGTGTTTTTTCCTTCTGTGCTCTTACCTCTGTCCCAATATTCGGCAGCTATTACTTATTACTCATGGCAAGGTGCCTGGTAAAGGCATGTATATTTCTCTGTTAATAGGGTTGTCACTCTCGCAATATTCTAAAACTTGGAGCCTGCCTAACTCCCCAAGGGTCTCTCTCAGGTCTCCTGTCCTGCATCTTATTTTTCTCATGCGCACTCGTTGGAACCTGGTGGAAAATGGCTCATGAATTTGTGTGGATTCTGCTTGTGTCAGAAGCACTCAGGAAAAAAAAAGGTTTTCAGACTAGCTGCTATACAGCCATTAAAGAATTCATTAAAATTTCAGTTGATTTCCTCTTACCTCCATGCTCTGTCACAGCTTAAGTATTTGGGTGGCCCATCTCCTTAAAAAAGATTATCACCCCTTGGAATTCAGTTTACGCACATGCCTTGTAACCTCAGCACACTAAAGGATTAAAAAATAAATGATTTGGAAGATTATCTGATTTGCTATTCTTGTTAAGGTGGAAGCAACTTTGTTGTGAGAGAGTTGGTGCCTGTCAGGTCACTGGTGCAGTTTCCATTTCCCTCATACCCTAGGAAATGAAACACTGAGACAAAAGGGGATTGCAGTTTAGATGGCAGACAACACTTTTCACTGTAGGAATTTGATTTCCTGGTACTATGCGGATTTAATGCTGCACTACACTCTTTTGTTAGGCTTCAAGATTTTGCAAAGGTGGTGGAGGAGAGTGAGAAATTAAACACTCCTGGTGATGTATGCCTACCTTCAAGAGGCTTAGAGGAAACCAGGGCACTGAAAGAAACCTCTATGAAAGAGAAAAAACACCCAGGCATGAGACCTACAGGGTTTGTGTTGGATTCTGGGGCAACTGTAATAGGTGACTCACCTCCTCCCCACATACCAAAGAAAGTTTGTGAACTTTATGTACACTCTCTGATATTGAAGAAATGTTAAAAAAAAATAAGATAAAGAAATAAAAGAAACATTAAGGAAAGAATATCATTTTCCCCCTTTATAAATGGGATTTGAAGAGGTTTTAGAATGAGTACTGTCTGTACACCACACACAGGGACCCAATGTATGTTATTTGCTTTAGCAGTCAGAAAACGAATAGACTGAGCAAGGGGCCACCCAGAAGGAGATTATATTTTTTAAACTGCTCTTGCGGCTGTTATATATGAGTTTGCACATAATGCGACAGAAATATATGTGTGTCACTTGGTCTGGGTCAGAGAACTCTGAGCCTGTACTCCACCAGGCCCTCTTTCCCTTTCTGTCTGGATCACAGATGTGGCAATACTCAAATTTTGACCTGACAGATGAGCACGATGCCCTAGGGGATGCATAAAAATACCATGGAAGCCACTGGAATCCCTGAATGAGATCTCCAAATATTTAGCAAGAGCCACTCATATGATATCTATCTCCCACATACCCACTCTATTTTCTCTCTTTTTCTACCAGCAGAGCAATGGAGCTCATGCACAGCTCTCAACAGGCCTAGTACCTTCAAAGGTTCTTTATGCCTGACGAATAAAGTCCATGACCAAGTTCTAATTGTTCTTCCAATGTCATCCTCAATCAGCCCATTTTACTGGCTACAATGGATACTGGCCGATTCCTAGTACTGACTTCCTATCAGTCTCAAGCTCATTCACTTCTTTTGCTATAAAATACATTTCCTTATCTCTTCTTGCTAATGTCAGAGTTATGCTTCAAGATACATCAGATATGGCAACCAATCTGTGAAGGCATGGACACTCCTTCCAAGTGTAATTCACTGTTGCTTGTTTAGAGATCCAAACACTTTACTTGCAATATACTTTTATACCCATCACTTCTCACTTTTTTTAATAATATTTTCCCTTTTAAAGATAGAAATTTGCTAAGAGTAGTAGCTTTGCTTTCTTCATCTTCAGTTGCACAACAGCAATGAGTTCCCCATATTTACTGCACAAATACATCCGACAAGTTTTGCAGGAGAACAATAACATTGCTCAATTCTAATACTACCAATTTTTAAAACTACCATCTAATTTCACCATGATTTCATTAAGGGAGAGTATATTTTAACTATTAACATTGGAAAGGGAAGGCTATAAATTCATATTAAAAGTTTACCTTCCTGTAATAATGTGTTTATTGTTATTACATCGCTAATCAAAGGAAAATGGGTATTAGGGAAATCACGGACACAGGTTAAGAGGCCATTACTCAAAAAGGTGGAAAATGTTAAATTTCCCCATCTGGTGAAGAGCTGATCTTTTCACAACCACTGTGGACTGCCAATTTGATGGAACAGCCCTCAAAGCTGGGGATTGCCCTTATGAAACTTATTCCTGCAAAGGAGAGGCTAAGCTTACTTATGATTATGCATGAGTCACTCCCAGGGGAACTCTTTCATTGCTCAAATGTGGCCTCTCTCTCTCTCTAAGCCAACTCCGTAGGTGAAATCACTGCCCTCCCCCTATGTGAGACATGACTCCGACATGGGACATGACACCCAGTGATGTACATCCCTGTAGCAGTGGGACATGACTCCCAGGTATGAGCTGGGACCAAGTATTACGGTATTGAGAAAGCTTCCTGACCAAAGGAGTTAGATAAATGAAACAAAATTAAGTTTCAGTGGCTGAGAGATTTCAAATGGAGTCAAGAGGTCTTCCTGGAGGTTATTTTCATGCAGTTTATAGATATCCCTTTTCAGTTTCTGGTGTAAGAAAGTAGCTAGAAGGAAATACTTGAAACTGTTGAACTTAATCCAACAGTTTCAATTCCTGAAGATGATTGAATAACTGTAGAGATTTTAAAGTATGAACATTTGAGTGTGAAAATCTTGTGACCGATATTCCCTTTCTCCAGTGTATGGACAGATGAGTAAGAAAACAAACAAACAAAAAGGCAAAAATAAATAAATAAATAATAGGGGGAATGGGGGTTATGAGATATTTTGGGTGGTCCTTTTTATTTTTATTCTTTTTTTTAATTTTTTAAAGGCATAAAAATGTTCAAAAATCTAATGTAATGCTGAATGATACTGTGAACAATTGATTATACACTTTAGATGATTTCATCTCGACAAAAAAAAAAATCATTGAATTAAAAAAACAAGTGGGGGCGGGCCGCGGTGGCTCAGCGGGCAAAGTGCTTGCCTGCCATGCCGGAGGACCTCGGTTCGATTCCCGGCCCCAGCCCATGTAAAAAACAAACAAACAAACAAAATACAATAAAACAAGAAAATGTTTAAAGATGTTTCCCTTCCTTCCATCCTTCCTTCCTTCTCTCTGTCTTTCCTTCCCTTCCTCCCTCTCTCTTTGAAAAAAAAAAAAAAAAAAAAAACAAAAACAAGTGGCCATCACCCAGACCTCACATACTCCTACCTCCTTCTCTGGTGAAGTCATAAATATACACTATGGGACCATCATCTCGTCTTCTTCTACCCCTACCTCCTTTTCTCTTAGGTACCATTCCAAGACTTCGGGAGGTGTTAAGTCTAATGAAAAAGCCCAGCCAGACCTTCCTGGAAACCTGGAACAAGCAGCCTCAAATGCTCATCAAAACAGAAATTCTCAGTGGCAGAGTCCCTTCCCGCACCATGGCGGTTAAAAAAATACACTCAAACAGTGCGGATTTATATCTCTTTTCTAACAGGACGTAGAACATGCAGAGCTGCCAGTAAATGACCCTAACCCAAAGACTGCCATGATGGCACTTCTTCTCCTCCTCTTCGGACTGTTTGTGCTGTGTAATAGATGAGAGATCAATTGCCATATCTGGACTCTTTATGCTGTGCAAGTAATGAAGGGATCATTTGCTGAATGTTTCTGTTATGCCCTGAATCTGTGTTCCCATGGTGCACCGTTGTAGCAACTGGATCCACAAGGGGGGATTTACAATTTTCAATATGAAATTTTATTTTTAATAGTTTGTTCTACATAACAGTTTTTGAATACAACTGTGTCATATTAGCCATCTATTTTTTATAATATTATAAAAAGTGAATCTTGGTTCCTAGGCCAGATAAGCCTTGAAACCCATAACTGCCAGTCTCTCTGAGAGCACCAACCAGTTGCATCCCCCACCCCATAATGTCAACCCCTTCTTTCAACAGGAAGAAGTTACAGTGGTCATTGTCCAAATATCCCTAAAGACTGGGAGAAAGGTCAAAGGATAAGGAGGTGAGAATATAGGATTCAACAAATGAGCATGAAATATTGATATTTCTTTTTAGTCTCTAGTGTCTTAGAGCGACTAACTCATTCTATCGGATAAAACATATGAAATGGTAGAACTGTAACCCATACCATACTTTGAAATTTGTTCTAAAATTACTTATTAAAATGTACTTTGAAATTTGTCACTTTTATTATTTCACAATAAGAAATGTTTTTTAAAAAGTGAATCTTTAACATCAGTCTGTAGGTTCTTTCTCTTTAAAACTGGTATTATCAAAGAGCCAATTTCACTGAAACATATTGCTGAAAATGGAATTAGCACTTTTATCTCTAGTCCACTCAGAACAACCTGAGCAGAGATAAACAACGTATGAGCCAAAGCCCACAAATGTTCCAGTAGCACAGCTACTACCTATATCCATCACAACATAACAGAAGTAGTAAAAGAGTAATTTGACTGCATATGGTAGTTCTGTAGCTCATTAAAATTGAATGCAATTTTAAAATTCATTTAAATTGCTATGTATAAGCTTAAAATTCATAAGCCAGAATTATTGCATGCAATAAATTCAAATATGACAGGAAGGAAGAACCCAAACAGCAGTAAAAAACAAAAACAGAGAAAATGTTTGCAGCATTTGTCAGCTTTAAAAATTTATTGTTGGTTACTATTGCATTGTTCATTTTAAATAAATATTCATTTTTGAAATCGTACTTTGATATTAATTAAAGTGGACTTCCAAATTATGTAAATTCCAGACACCTCTAAATCCATATTCACTCTACAATAGGTATAGAAAAAATTAGAATATACAGTGAAATAATAGTGATTATCTCCAGAATATAATATTAAAGGATACACACATGCATATATTTTATTGTTACTGAAAAAAGCATCATGTCAATAATGACAATACTTAAATTTTTAAAAAGGAGGGAAGAGAAGAGTAATAAATTTAAATTAAAAAAATATATATATTTAGACAAAAGAACAAACCTCTTCCCTGATAAAAGTACTTCCAAACAGGCTGCTGAAAATGCTCAATCTGCAATTGTTTCATTTACACTTATTGTTAAGTAATGAGTTCTCTAGCTTTACTGTCAGGTTGAACAAACCAAAGCCAACTTCAAAAGTTTCATGAAATACTTCTGTGGCATATCTGAGTTGGACAGGGACAAGCCTCTTCTTTCCAAGCCGAGAGTGGAGTAATCAAGGAGTTTTCCACCCTGCCTCAACCCGCACTCACCAAAAGTGCCTGTACTTTCGATTTCCGGTTTCTTCCTCCCGTCCCTCACTGCTCAGCTTGTTTTTCAGCTTCCAAAAACAACTGAGCGGTTTCATGAGAAGAAAAGGCAGAGCTAGAACAGCCGAGAATTGATTAGAAAAGATGGTTGCACTGATTCTGTGAAGTCCTACCGGTATCACATAGCCTTGTCTGTTAGTTCCCATCGCTCTCATCCCCAGCCCTGACCTCCTGAATCTCTCCCCATATTCGCACCGTCCATAGACCAGGGCCAGGTTCTCAGGACCTGCCCACACCTCACTTATCCTTCAGCACCAGCACCGGGCGGTGACCCTGACCCTGACCTGAGCGCTGCTTCTCCATTGTTTGCCTGAGGGCCTGAGGCTTGGCTTCAGCCTTCGTTCTGGCCTCGTTCCTGTTCAGGGAGCTTGTCCCATGCCCCATGCCCCGTCCCCTTGTAGCACTAAGACCCTGACTTCTACTCAACCCCACACCCAGGGATGGGGAAACTAACGTCACTGGGTTAAGCCCGGATTGCGCTGACTGGTCTTAGTAGCTCTTGAAATGCTTGGGTCTTTTTCGCACTATTGCTGACACCCACGGGGTCTTGGTCCTTTTCTGGCTAATTTTGTAGATGAAAACAAGTGGCCCTTTGCAGTTGTCAGGCTCTTTTGATAACATAAGTTGACATTGGTGGTTTAGAAGTTAGGGAAGCTAAAGCCCCAAACCCACAAATTTGACTCTATCTTTTCAGGTTCAATTTAAAACAACTTTATATTAAATTTTGCCACATATGGGTGCATTTCTTAAAGCAAGGAAGTAAGTACATTTAAGCACCCGTCAACAACTTGGGGAGGCCCCTCTCTGTGAAGCAAAGGCTCACTTCACAGTGGATACAGTGAGGTTCTGCGGCAGAATGCTAGCTTTGAAGTCAGTTTAGGTGGCTGGATCCTCTTTCGCAGGAAGAGAAGGGGACCGGCAGTTCTAGCCCTGGAACACACCGCACAGCTGGCATGAGCTACTGGGTTTGCCATATCTTATGCCTGGTTCAGAAATGGGTGCTGGATCCTGTTCAGTCTCCTAACCAAGCAGATACTTTAAATACTAATGACTTCACTATTTCTACTAACCCTTATACCAATTGGCAAACCCTTTGTGTTAATTCAAAATAGTATGCTCACTGTGCTCATTTACCAACTCTTAAAGTGATGTTTTCAGATTAGAGCAATTCATCTGGGGGTGGGGGGGTGGGGGGTAGGGGGGTAGGGGGGTGAGGGGGTGGGGGGGTATTTACATTCAAAGCTAGAGAAAAGGCTCTGGCCTCCTCTTCTCCAAAGAAACATTCTGGGAAAGAAAGCAAGGAAATGGGCACTTTTCAGCCAAAGGCAGAGGAAATGCAACTTTATTCACCCTTACATTATAAACAGTTCACGAACAATCCAATTGCCCCAGCACCATATTTTGATTGTGTGATGTAAATATAGACTAGATTGGTCAGAAAGAAAAGCAGTTGGTTTCTTAACATTAGTATTATTTCAAAGAAACCCTGCCTTACTTTCACTTTCAAATATACTTGTATTAATTGGAAACAAAGTTTCAAATCTCCTGAAATTTAACACCAGAATTTCAAACCTCTGAAGAAAGTTGAGAGCAAACTTTAGACTTCAACACTAGGAAACTATTAATCAGAGAGACTAAGAAAGTTGGAGAAAACGAAAGTAAAGATAGGCAGTATCAGTGAGTCCTTGACCAATTTCTCTCAGATTCAAGTCCTGCTTAGCCAGGTTTCTCCAGAGAAACAGAACAAACAGTACATATACACATACGTGTGTGTGTATATGTGCGTGTGTGTGTGTGTCTGTGTGTATGCAGATGATTTATTATAAGAAGTTGGCTCACAGAACTATGAGGGATGGAAATTCCAACTCTGTAGGGCAGGTCCCAAACTGGAAAACCTGATAAATGTGTTGGCAAAGTTCTTTGTCCGAATTTCCATGGGGAAGTTGGCTGGCTGGAAATTCTGGCAAGAACCAGTACTGAATTTAATCACTCTTCCTCTTCTGTTCTCTGAGTTCCTTAGTACTGGCTTTTTAAGACCTTCAATTGATTTGAATGAGGAGACTCCCCATATTGCTGAGGGAAATCTCCATTGTTGAACATAGACGCAATCAACCGATTATAGATATGAATTCCATCTTAAAATATCCTGACATTAAGAGGCAGGACAGTGTTTGACCAAACAACTGGACATTACAACCCTAGTTACAAATGAAATTAACCATCAAAGTCCAACCCTTGACAAGGTGGCACCCATATACATCTCCTTACACCATATTTAACCACCAATAAATAAAATAGCATAGTCATTCTTTCACCTAACATGATACAACTGTCCTGTGAACAACTAAAAATGCACTAACCTTTTCCCCAGAAGAGGATGCAAGTTCTTGGGTGATAGTCACTCTTGTCCTTAATATGCATAACTTAAATACTATGATGTGAGGTTAATAAAACTTATGTTGCATGATAAGGGGATAAAAAGAGGGGAGAAAAAATATTTTATATATATGTGTGTGTAAAATATCTTCATAATGAATAAGAACAAATACTCATAACAATTACAACCCTCTTTTCTGCAACTTGTTACATGGTCATAACTGTATCGATAAGTACATTCTTCATTACCCATTCCACATTCCCTTTACCCTCAGCAAGCCCTTCAGCTAGCTGGGGATCTTGGCCAGTTGAAAGTGAGGTGACCCAAACTTTTATTCCCAAAGAGTCTCAGCCACTAGTAGTCCTACCTGAATTGGATTGTTATAATTTCCCACTGACTTTAATTACAGGGCATGGCAGTACTAAGGTATCTCTAGTATTCCAAAAAAAAAAAAATCTCTGATTTACCACCACTATGTAGTAGCAGTCCAATTTCCTCTTGGTAATCAAAATCAACCACCCCAATGAGTACAGTAACTCCTTATTTCGCCTGTTGATTTAGAAGCATGGGGAACCCAAAATGGCCAGTTGACAGTCTTAACTCCCAGTTCAACGAAATCATTGTATGTTCTGATGGAAGCACTCTTCTCTTTGAATCAAGCAGAGCATAAGATCCTGGGGCAGAATGCAAAAAGCTCTTCTAGTGGATCATGAAGGGTAATATTGAGTGGTGCCACTCTAATTTTCTTCTGTTGATTCCCAAATCCATGAATGCTGGCTATCAGAGAAATAACATCATATATTGGACGATGATTTAGAGCATATGCTATCTCCTGGAGAACAGTGCTCCAGCCCTGAAAGATATTACTATTCTCTTAGTGACATAATCAGTCTTCAAAGGAGCACAATGTCATTCTTTCAATAATACTGCTTCAGGATGATGAGGAAGATGACAAGAACAGTGAGAGGAGGACAAGAACAGTGAGTTCCATGAGCATGAGTCTGTTCCCATCCTTCATTTGCTTTGCTGTAAGTTCCTTGATCAGTAGCAATGCTGTGTGAGATACCATGATGGTGGTTAAGGCATTCTGTAAGTCCATGGATGGTAGTTTTGGCACAAGAATTACATTCAGGGAAATCAAATCTGTGTCCAGAGTAAATGTCTTTTCCAGCAAAAACAAAACCCTATCCTTGCATGATGGAGACTGTCCAATACTTGGGGAATGGTATCATATCAGGGACTGAACGTTGGTCTCTGTTACTGACAGATTGGACACTGAACTGAAGTCAGGTCAACCTAGGTGAATGGAAGTCCATGTTAATGAGCCCATTCATAACTACCCTGGCTACCACCATGATACTTTGTTCATGAGTCCATTGATAATAAGAGGGGTGGTTAGGTAAAGAGGCTGGCTGATATCCACACTACTAGTCATCCTATCCTCTTGAGTATTAAAATCCGCCTCTAGGCAGTAATCACTTGGGACAAAAATATCATATTTTCCCATTTAGAAAGGTCTATTCCTTACCTCTCCCCCTCAGCTCCTTATCACCAATTTTCCAATTATGTTCCTTCTAAAGTCCCTGACCATGCAGCCAAACTATTAGCCATAGTTCATGAAGTGGTATACAAATGCACCTCTGACTTTTCTCCTTTCCAGTAAAATAAGCAACCAGGTACACTGCTTGAAGTTCTACCCATTACAAGAATTTCCCTTCACCACTGTCTATCCAAGATAACCCAGAGAGGGTCTGCAGTGCTGCAGCAGTCCACTTTTGGAGGTGCCTGCCATCGTACACAACCATCTTTAACCAGGCCTGAGTTTTTTTTCCCCTCAGTCAACTTATCTTGAGGTATCCTCCACAAGAACTTAGCTGAAGGCTGGGCATTAAGTCAACTAACCTTGCTGGAAAGATTTATAGGACTGACTTTATACTTTATGCTAGAAATAAAACAGTGCTCATAGTAATATTGTCGTAGAAATCACAGACAACACTATTTTTCTTTTTCTTTTTGCCTGGTCATTGTATCTCAATGTTCTTATATTCTTTTCAAGTTTTCTACTACTGGTTTGTAAGTTATAGGCTGTATTAATATTATTTAGGCTACTTGTGACTTTTAAACTTATATTCAAAAAAGCCTTACAATGACATAGAATGGTAACCCTCATTCAATATAGCTGGGTGGGATTTTTTTTATTGTATCCATGCAGATGTGACCCACCCAACTGTGGTGATTAGACGGTTTCCATGGAGATGTGTCTCCACCCAATCAAGCTGGGGCTGCCCTTAAACTGGCAACCATTTTGAAAAAAGTTTTTAGAACCAACAGCCCACACAACTAAAGACCTTAGGAGATGCATAAAAAAAAATGCCCCCCAGGGAAGCCATTAAGGAAGCCTGTAGAGAAAGCAAGCAGACACTGCTATATGCCTTTCCAGCTGAGAGAGAAACCCTGAACATCATCAGCCTTCTTCAGTCAAGGTATCATTCCCTGGATGTGTTAGTTTGGACATTTTTATAGCCTTGCCTTACTTTGGAGGTGTTCATAGCCTTAGCACTGTAAACTTGCAACTTAATAAATTTTCCTTTTAAAAGTTGTTCCATTTCTAATATATTGCATTCTGGCAGCTTTTACAAACTAAAACAGAGATCACATATATATGATAAGTTTATTATCTAGAATATATAAAGAACTCTTAGAACTCAACAACAAAAAAGAAAAATGACCCATTTAAAATGTATGTAATGTAAAAAGGAAGGAGGTTATGATACAAACACTACATAGATGAAACTTGAAGACTTTGTTCTGTGTAAAATAAATTAGACCCAAAGGTACAGATATGCTTTGATTACACTTATATGAAATACTAGAATATGCAAATTCATAGGAAGACAAAATAGAGTACAGGTTACCAGGGATAGGTGGTGGGTGGAGTGTGCAGAAGGAAAATGGGTAGTTAATGCTAATGGACACACGGTAACAGCTTGAGGTGAAGTGAAAGTTCTGGTAAGTGATTGTGGTGAGGGTAGCACGACATTGTGAGAGTGAATAACTGCACTGAATTGTATGCTTATGGTTAAAATGGAAAAGTTTGTTTAAATATATTTCTCGACATAAGAAAAGAGAGAGAGACTAAGGAGACAATTACAACTCAATGCAACACTGACCCCAGATTGGATCTAATAATGGAGGAGAAATGCCTGAAAGGCCATTATTGGGTGATTGTGGGAAGATGGCAGAGTAGGGAGCTCCAGGACTCAGTCCTCCCAACAAAATGACTATTATCCAGGCTGAAACTGAAGCAACTATGTTGAAACTCCGGAGGCCAGAAGACCACTGTACAGTATTTAGAGAAGAGTAAGAGAAAGAATCTGATAGCTGATAGATAGATAGATGATAGATAGATAGAGATAGATAGATAGATAGATAGATAGATAGATAGATAGATAGATAGATAGAGATAGATAGATAGATAGATAGGCAGATAGACAGACAGATAGATAAAAGGTAAAGAGCAGCAAATTGCTTTTTTGCACGGTGGGTCCTGGCACCTGTCCTCACAGGGTCTATGGCCTGGCTAGCTCACTGGTGACAGAAAGGGATGTAAAAATCCTCTTTCCCACGACCGTGGGTGGGTACTGACACCTGATATCACAACAAAAGTTGTGATAGCTGATCACAACTTTTGATTAGAAAATTTGGCTCACTGGGAGCCTGGCTCTGAGGACAGCCTTTGTTCCAGCACTCCCAGTGCAGTGATCATGGCAGGAGAGACTTAAAGACAGTGCACTTCCTCAGGACTGGAGGGAATAGTTAGTTGAAGGACTGCATTTGCTGAGGCAACCAGGAAAGCCCCTTATGCAGAGCAACAAAAGGGTAAGAAACTATAAAGGGAGACAGTCTGGGACAAAGGTTTACTGGCTTCAAACAAGTGAAAGAGGAAGTTCTGCTTCCTGGGAAAAAGAAGAACAATCAAACTTATGTAAACAGGATAACTTCAAAACAACTAAGATATCAGTGGTATAGAAAGATAAGTTAGGAAAGGTTTCTAATCCCTTCCTTTAATCTATATTGTTGTCCCCAATATTTTGCAGGAAAGAAAAAAGGGAAACTGAAACTGAAGGGGAAGGAGGTGAGAAGTAAAAGGACAGAGGCAAGTGCCACCTACCCTCCAAACTGCACTGGTCAAGGCTGACTTTGGGGAAGGAGAAGCTATAAACTTCAAAACCACACTGAATTTGCCTTGCCTGCCATGTTTTATATCTGATAAGATCAAAACTCTCTGAGACCTGGGTGGGGGCCCAGGGATTGAGTTATTCCCTAAATCTTTGAAAGTACACAGCCACTTGCATGACATGGGTCAGTTCGTGTTTAAGCTGACCTACCTATGGAAGAAGGAATATGCAGATGATCAATGTATGTAGGAGACCAGCCCCTTCTCTGCGTAGGTTGCTATTCTATACCCTACTTCCTTCCTGAAGAAGTCCTTGTGATGTTATCATATTCATTATTAGCTACAAAGCAACCAAAGATCCTTCCCTGTGCACTCAAATTATAATCAACCCTTTCCTTTGAAAGTCCCAGGCTTGGGCGGAGGTCAGAGATGAGAAACAGAGACAGAGATATAGCGCCCGCAGTGGGGGAAGGAAGGTTTATTAAGGAAGGAGCACAGGGAGAGTTGACTCAAGAATTCAACTCCAGCCTGCCTTGATTTGAGTAGGAATTCTAAAGGGGGTTGGGGGTAGGGTTAGGCAGGTTTCCCTGGTGGGTCCTTGGGAGTTTGGCGGCTTTCCATTGGTGAAAACACTGCTTTAGTTCTGCAAGGCTGTAACTGCTGGAGGGTGGGTAAGGAGCAAGGCAGTTTTATCACAAGAATGTAACTGTGAGGGTTGAGTAAGGGAGTTTGATTACAAGAAGGCAGCTGCTGGAGGGTGGGAAATGTTAGTTTGAAAAGTTCCCAGAAGAGTGTTGAAAAGCCCTTCCTTGCTTGTTCCTCTAGCTCAGCTGTCACACCCTTGTGTCATGAGACCCCTCTGCTGTACCCATGTTCTCATATTCAAAGGAATGTCTCTGTCTCAGTCTCCTATAACTGGCCCTGTTGATTCCCGCCTAAGTGTGGCCTGCTTTCATCTGAGCTCTGGATCAACTGCCTTCGGAGGAGTGTGATTCCCTGATCAACATCCTCCTTTACTCCTTCAATAAATTTCATGTCTCAGTCCGATCATGGTACCCTCCTTGGTCTCTCAGCTGGAAAGGCCCCTGTGGGCCACGACATCTGGCAACGGGGTATTAAAGGTTGTAAAAGAGAAAAGAGACGTGGCAGGACTGAGGCAGAGCTTGAATAAAAGTTAAGCCATTTCATGGATGTACCCACATAGAGTTCATTCAGTTCAGTACATTGGCTGGTATTCTTTTCATTCCTCATCCTTCTTACTGAAATTGCCACATCCAGTGAATTTTGAGATAAGACTCTCACAATAGGCCAGCATATAGCTTATCCTTAATAAAATCTAGAATGAATGAATGAATGACAAAAATCTTCCTGGTACACAGTCCTCACATGTTTTTGTTGAAATAAATTGACGTAATAGTTTGATACATCTTCTTTCATACATTTTTCTAAGACATATATATATATATATGTCTATATATATATCCATATATATATATATGTGGATTTTTTATGTAATAATACTAAGGTATAAATTCATTTCATCCCTGACCACCTATTATAAGGATACACAAGTTTAAGAAAAAGCAACTCCAAGTAAACAGAAAGTAAGGAAATTTAGTTTCCCCATAGCCAGATTTTAACAGAAAATGTCCCTAGAAAAATTTTAAAGCAGCCTAACAAAAACAAAAGGCACAAAACTGCTTAAATCTCATACTGCCACAACACAATGGAGCTGTTTTCTCAGTCTCTAGTCTATTTCCCAGAAACTAAGAAGTCTTTCCTGCTTTCACTTTCAATCTAAAGGGTATTCAGTAAAAATTGTTACAAGTTGTCCTAAACTGACAGCAGAAATTCTTTCCCTCCTGAGAAAAAGTAGAAAAGGGCCAGGGAATTTCACTTTAAAAAGGCATACTCAGACTGTCAAAATTAGAGAGTATAGAAAGATAGGCATACAATATCAAAGTATTTTCATTGTAAACTTTGACAAACAAACATGCAAACAGTTTCAAAGTGTTTTAGTACATTTTGCAGAATTCAGAGATGTGAATGAACTTAATGTAATCCTCCCCTTTAACACACAGACTGAACCTGTGGGGAAACCCCAAACCGACTAACTGACACTTTGGAACCTGATAAACAGTAATTGAAATGCCATTAAAAGGCTTTCAGCTACATTAACTATTCTGAAAAAAATGGAGATGACATTACCTACATCATAAGTTTGTACTGAGTAATAAGTTACATTTAATGAATAGTGCAGGTAAAGAATGTAGGAAATACTTGCATATAATAAACAGTAGGAGTATTTAAATTCTTATTACAACACCAACCCAGACTTCTGCTTTCTTTTGGATCCTGGCCATTTCTTTTTCGGTGTGGGGTTGTAAAAGCCCAAACTACTCTTCCTACTCAAACTTGTCTTGTAAAGTTTTTGTTCCAGTTCCTTGATAATGTATCTTTGATAAACTTACCTTCTCACCAAAATAGAGACTCATTTCTCTGCTTGATACATGACCAGGTAGGTCTGAGTATTTAAGACCATGTTTTCTAAGAGTAACAATTTGGTGGCTGCAGCAGGACCTCTGCCTCTTTTTGCAGCCCTGATCTGTGTCTTGTCAGCCACAGGGCTCTCTCCAGGACCCTTTGGCTCTGTGTCTAGTAGCTGCCTGGGAATTTTTCCTAGAAGGCCAGGACTGGAGGATCCACGTGGGGGCACCTGCCATGGATAGACACCAGGTACATCTGGGTGAAAGTAACTTTGCAATCAAGACTTTCCCTGTTCTGGGTAAGTGTATTTGTTTGCCATGTTTACTTCCCTTCCTTCTGCTTCAATTAGCCCATTGTGTAAAAGGCTATTGAGTTGATCCAGGGGTCCTGCATGTGGACTTTGTGAATTTGAGCCCCACAATCCGTGACTCCAGATTTGTAGTTCTCTTTTTGACTTTGCACAGTTGTGCAGTTTGCATTTGTGTGGGGAACAGTCGTGTTTAAGGAGCTCCTACTCTGATATTTTGTCTTCATGATTTCTGTGAGTATTGCCTAGCCATAGGAAGCTCTCAAAGTGTTCAGGCTACATCTCCCTTGGGGACTATTCTTAATGATTGGTCTAAATTCAGAGAATGTCATTTAAAAAAAAATTGTCAGTTCATTATTTACAACTCTGTCACCACAATACAAATTGAATAGAGGCAGAGTAGCAAAAAATGGGACACCTGATTATCCAATTAGATATGTATTGCAAGAAAAACAAGAGATTACAGGAAATGCCTTATATTCAAACATTTGTGGGGTTGTGTAAAGATAAAGACTGCAAAAATTTTTAATTTACTGTACCTTGAGGAGGCTGCTACAACAGAAAAGGAAACTATAGAGAAGGCCTTAAAACATCTTGACATATTTTTAAAGGAGCCCCTAGATGAGGTCTGAGGGTGAAAGAAATGGATATTAAAAGGATTTTACATGAAAGCCTCACTTATGCAAAGGACCTGTTAAATAACTTTCTTTTCTCCCCATTGTTGGATTTCAGAAAAAGAATTCTAAAAGCAAAAGAAATTCTTGATGAAGAGCTCCCTAGAGGCCCCTCCTCAGCATCCATGGTAGGTCCAAGGACCCGATATGAACCAATTGCCATACTAGCTAGTACTGTATCCTCCAGATGGTGCTGCTGATAACCTCTCCTGCCAGCATCTCACCCTGCCTAATACATGAACCTGCACATCAAAGGAGAATACTTCAGGAATCCATTATACCGTAAGTCAACAAGCCCCCATCCAATTAAGGAACACCACCTAGTGGGCACCCTCCCCTCCTGGCCACACTGTCCCACCTGCTTCCTCCATACTTTATTCCCTCAATAAATTTGTTAATCTTTGACTCACCGTCTCATGTGGAATACTTAATGACCCTGTGCCTAACATTTGGTGCCAAAACCCAGGAATGGAGATTAGACTGAGGTTTGAATTTCTGACCCCTCGGGACTATGGGAGCAGCCTCCCAGCCACTCCATTTCCCAAACCACATGGTCATTTTGGTTTACATGTGATTGATGGCTTGAGTTCACAGGCTCAGATCATCTTCATGTGACACCAGCTCACATCCACGGCAATCAAACATCTACAAATAATTCAGCCCTAAGTAAGTGACGTCGTTCTGCCCAGAGTCTCCCCTTGAGAGTTTTGTGTACCATGGATGGCTGCCCCACGGTGTTTAGGCCTGCTTTAACATGGTGTCCTGGCCAGCCCCCTGAGCATTTTTATTGAACTGAAAAATCTGAGTGTTCAGACAAAACTCTCCAGTTCCAAGAGTGTTTTCCTCTGCAGCAGTCCAAGCTTGGGGGACACCCTAAGTGAAAGACTTCATGCACTTCCCTGGTCCTTGATGACAAACCAGGAACACCTGCTTTGTTGTCGTGACTGGGTCATAGATCTGGACAGTTAGTCTCACTTAAAGCTATGCCTACCCATAAGCCTCCAAGGGAGAAATAACTCATAAACTTCCAAGGAGAAAAATTCCATAATCCTCCCACAAGCAAACTGCTGTCAGCCTTCCCTAATAACCTTTAAAACAACAAAAACAATGGCCAGAAAATGGCACTTTTAATTGGCAAATTCTCACTAAACTTAAAATTTTTATGCTGCATAACAGTGAATGTCTGAAATTCCCTATGCCCTAGGCTTCTAGGCCCTTAAATCTCATCTTTCTCTGTCACTCTGTTATTTCAGACCAAATACTCCCTCTCCACAAAAAAAGCTTCTAAGCTTTCTACTTCCCCCACTGAGGCTATTATTCCCTCAACAAATCTCTTTAACCTTGAAAAGTCTTTCATAAAAAACCTCTGAAGTCTTCTAAATCTTCTGCCCCTCCCCCCATGGAGGCATCCTTCTGTTACTTCCCCTTCGAGAGTAAGCCTCATGATCAAGGGCATGGCTTACTGATTTGGTTGTACATACAGTCTGACACAGTATCAGGGAAATCCCTGATGGGCAGGTTAAATAGTTCCATATTCTTTCTCCCATCCCTCAGGGGACTTTACCAATACTCTTTTTTTTTTTTTTTTTTTTTTTTTTTAGTATGGACACTGTCTTTCTTACCCCTATGTTCTGAATTACTTTAACCCCAACCTGTTCAGCTTCATTCTTATCTCTAAATATCAGATTATATATATAAACAGCCTCTCAAAATCCAGAAATAATAATAATCACTAGTCCAGACTTAATGTGTCTGCTTTAAAAGCTTACAATCTATGCCCCTGTTTTCTTATAACCATTTTCTAAAGGTGACCATACCATTCCTGTTCTTTTGTTTCTGGTTTATTTTGTCTTACCAAATGTCCCACATGTTCCTTCACATCGTTGCATGCCTCACGACTTTGTTCCTTTTTGTAGCAGCACAACCTTCGTTCATAAGTATACACCATTGTTCACCAATATACCCCTCTGTCATTGCATCTTTCAACCACCTGCATTTATCGGGCGTCATGTACAGGGCCTAAAGTCCACAGTCCATCAACATTCTTAATTTTAGATAATCCTCATTGGTTCCAAGAGAAAGAAAACCAATAAACACATCCTCACCAAATAACAAATCTAAACCTCCTCTTAAGTCTTGTCCCTCCCCTCATTATTTACCTCTCTGTTGCTGCGGTAGTGCTGATTATTGTTAATTGTTAAATTAATGTAATAAGTATTTTATGCCCATTTAATTGCAGTTAATGTATTCAGGGTGTATTTTATTCAGAATTTGAGGCCCTAATCTAAAATTGTTTGTTAACTATATTCCTAAAAGATAAGTAATCCAACAGTTGATTAATATTTTATAAAGATTAAAGCTTGTATTATAAACTTTGTTATCTTTAAATTCTAAGGTGCTTTACTCTTTGTATAGCCTAATAACTCTACTTTAAGTGTCTATATGCATCTAAAACTCAAATTTAGTTCTCCAGCTCTAAAAGTTAGCATGGGCCCCACACAGCAACAGTTAAAAACTGAAAAACAAACAAACAAACAAAACCCTCCAATTAAAAATGCAATAAAACTAATCTGGCTAAAACCAAGGTAAATCAATATACAAGGTAAAAATAATATTATCTATATTTTAAAGCTTTAACTTTTGTATAAGATTTCAAAAATGTTTATTTTGTCCAAAATCGACACACCACTTAGTGGGCACCCTCCCCTCCTGGCATCACTGTCCCTTTAAAACACAGCTCCCAGAACAAAGACTGTGAGCCATTTTCTTTTTCTTCCTGCTGACTCACCGGGCGGGAACCAATTTCGGGCTCCTACCTGCTTTCTTCTTTTCACTCTCCCACCTGCTTCCTCCCTACTTTATTCCCTCATCAATTTGTTAATCTTTGACTCACTGACTCATGTAGAATCCTTAACAACCCTGTGCCTGACACCTACTCCCTCACCTTCCCCACCTGTGGGTGCAGAGACACTATCTTTTAGTCTCTGCAGTGGGGGTGGAAGGAGCAACACCTCATGATGCAGGTCTGGCAGCAGTCCTGTTCCTACCCCCTCTGCCACCTGTAATCCTGGCTGCACCTCCTAGCATTCCTGTAGCACCTCCACATGCTCCTGTTACGGGAAGGACCTCCCCTCTCATACCTTCGTGGTGTGCAATTTAGACAAGGTGTGACCGCTTCCTGAGCAGGGCAATCTCCAGAACATCAGGTCCCTCTAGGAGTGGATAAGGAAGGACCTTCTGAAGAAAGCATGTTAGTCCATGTCCATTCTTAACATCTGACTTGTTAAACTGAAGATACAGCACACCTGGTTACAGGATTGATCTAGATCAAATGGAGAGATTGTTTGTGTCCATTTTTGCCACAGATACAACCCAAATTGGGCCAATATTCAGTCATTGATAAATGTGTTGCTCAGCTCAGATGAAAAATGAGTGCTGTTAGATAAAACGAGGCAAGAAGCAGACCCTTTAGGAGAGGCATCTCCTCAGGACTCTGTTTATGATCCTGGGAGTGAGCTCACTTACAGCACTATAAGACATGAATTCTGACTGGATTTAAGTACAGGGCTCCAAAACAAAAATCTCTGAACAAAATAGGGGAAGTGCAGCAGGATCCCAATGATGATCCCCCTGCTTTTATAAAAATAATCTTTAAAGCATATACAGGTATTCTGATATAGATCTGGAAAGTCCAGAAAACACCAGAATAATTAACATGCTTGCTATTAGTCAGAGTGCTCTGGACATTCAGCATAAATTGCAGAAACTTAGAGGGTGGGCTTTTGAAATGCCCATGGCAATGGTTATAAATGTTGCTTCCAAGGTATTAAACAACTGGGAACAAAGTTAGCAAAAACAGCAGATTAAGCAGCAGACTGCCCTTCTGGCAGCTGTTCTATGTGGGAACTTGGCAAGAGGAAGGCATAGTAGAGAGATTAGGAAGAAGAAACAGTAAAAATCAGTGCTTACTGCAGGGAGGAAGGATATTGGAAGAAAGAACAGTCCCAAACTGACAAATAAGAAAAGAAGAGAGAAAATAATGCATTGGCATTAATAGCCCATGGATCCAAACTAGAGAACTCTGTTAAGGGTGCCAGAAGGCATTAGCAGCATTTTCTTCTACTATACCAATTTTCCACCAGGAGCTGCAGGTGAAGATAAGGGTGGGAAGCAAATTAGTGAACTTTGTCATTGATACTGGAGCATCTTATTCTGTAATAAACCAGCAACTGGCCATTGAGTCAAATGAACAAACAATGATAATTGGAATAAAGGGCCAAAATACACCTAGGGTGCTTTTACAGCCTTCAGATTGTAAAATTGGGAAAAAGCATTTGCAACATCAATTTCTGTATGTGCTTGAATGCTGTATACCCTTGCTGGGAAAAGATTTGCTAATGAAATTAAATGCTCAACTTGTGTTTTCAAAAAGAGAAATAAAAAAGTTTAAGTGCCTCCGAAGGACTGCATCTGCAGGGCGCTGTTTTACAAGCAGAAGAACCTGAGAAACAACCTGTACTGGCTCACATATTAGAATGTTTTACCTCTAAGGTATAGTCATCTGGCATTCTGGGAAGAGCTTTAACTGCCTGTAAAATAAAGATTGAGCTCAAGGCAGGAGCAAATCAACCCAAGGTATTGTAACCAAGAAATTAAGATCTAAGGGGCGATTTTTATTACTGAATCATTATATAGATATTTTTGCTTTCTGGTATATTGGAGAAGACAGAAGGAACACCTGAAACCCATAAACTACAATCACCTGCCTGATATCTGAAATGATTTCAGAAGTCCTTATTTTGTGCCTTTGTGCCTAATAGAGCTGTTACTTCTTTCATCTGGTCATTTTCTTGTAGGGCAAAAGCCCAAATGCTAATGAAGAATTTGAAGTCAGCCATTAACTAGTTTCAGCCACAGATATTTGTAAGTCATATCAGCTAGATTCTGCTACTGAACGATAACTTGGCATCCTTCCTTTTGGCTTACACCTTTAGCACTGAAGTGCTAGCTGTGCCTCCCCTTGTTTCAGCTTATGTTCTCCTATTGAAATGATAATGATAACACTGTTTCCTTTTCTGCTTAGAACTTGCTATTTGAAATTGTAATGACCTCATCTCCCCTGCTAAAATCCTTAAAAACCTTGAACCCTCTAAACCCTGGAAGACAGATTTTGGGCCTCTAGGTCATTTGTTCTTTTACTATGTTTTCTAGTTTGCTAGCTGCTAGAATGCAATATACCAGAAGCAGAGCAGCTTTTAAGAAGGGGAATTTAATAAATTGCAAGTTTACAGTTGTAAGGCTATGAAAAATGTCTGAATTAAGGGAGGACTATAGAAATATCTGATCTAAGGCATCCAAGAAAAGATATCTTGGTTCAAGAAAGCCAATGACTTTCAGGGTTTCTCTTTCAGCTAGAAGGGTACATGGCAAAGTCTGCTAGCTTTATCTTCTGGCTTCTTGTTTCATGAAGCTCCCTAGGGGCATTTTCCTTCTTCATCTCCAAAGGTTGCTGGCTATGTGGGCTCTTTGCTTCATTGTTCTAAAAAGGAACTCTCTCCAAAATATTTTCTCTTTTAAAGGATTCCATTAAACTAATAAAGACCTACCTGGAATGGGTAGAGACATATCTCCCTCTAATCAAAAGTTAATACCCACAATTCAGTGAGTCACATCTCCATGGGAACAATCAAAAGCTCCCAGTCAGCAATATTGAATGAGGATTAAAGGACATGGCTTTTCTGGGGCCAACCACAGATTCAAACTGGCACACTACGTGCCTCATAATAAACTCTTTTTTTCTCTTTGAAACCCCAGTGTCTCAGGAATTGATTGTTGGGGGTTTCAGACAAAAGAATCCACAACCTTTGTTGGTAATAATTTTGCAACTATGAAGGGACAAATGCCTAAGACTCTGGAGCCCCAGTAGAGCAGGTAAACCAGATAACTGAACCTTTTGTGGTCACTGCACTGAATTTGGTCTAGAGGCTCAGCGACCAGTGTTTCTTTTTTTCTGCCAGCCTCCAGAGCTTTTGGTGCTTTAAAAAGCTTCAAAGAGAGAAACCATTTCCAGTTCTGTGTCCGGACATATGACTGGGTGAGTGGCTCATTGGGGTTAAGATGGATCACAGAGTAAAAAGGCAGTTTGAGTCCCTTTGGCCTAGGCCTGGGTCATGCTTCCAGAACTATCCCATTTGCTCTGCACTCTACACCTTTCTGCTTTCTGGTACAAAGCTGTATGGGGTTGGAGGCCCTGACCTAAATTTGTCTTTTGAGTATACTACTAGAAAATGAGTGATCCGATGACTAATTGGCATTTAGTGAAATTAAGTAGGCCTGTTGACATGCTAGCTGGTATGTTCCCTAGATATAGTATGAGTTTAATGCTTGTTTAATTGTTAATTAGTGTATTAAGTGTTAAAATACCTGTTTGATTATTAGTTGGTGTGTTAGACTAGTTATTAAATGGTGTGTTGCTTAAATATAATAAGTTTTAAGTGTCTGTTTGAATTTGGTAGTTGGTATGTTCCTGCATTTGTATTGGTCAAATTTTCCTAACTTGGCTATAGAAATTCCTTTTTAAAAAAGGGACCTTTGGTATGCATTGAAAATTGAGAAGATTTTAGTTATGAGTCTATAAAAAAAGTTTGTTTCTGTAACATAATCTGGTCTTGAAAATAACTTAAAGTGAAAATACTACCATCAGTTAAAATTAAAGTTATTGCAGTTAAAATTGTCCTGCAAAAAGGTGGAAATGGGCTAAAATAATATATTCAATATATTCATTCTTTTAGTTGTCCATCTCAGAACTATTTCCATGTTTCTGTTTCTTGTGTAACTAACTTTCTACTTGCTCTGTCTGCCTGTTTTATGTATATTCTCATACTTCCATGTGGTAATAACAAAGTAACAAAAATTCTTAGAAAAGTTCTGTTGGAATTGCTTGAGAAACATATAGGTGGTTTTATATAAATTTTATATAAACTGGTACATCTGAAGTAAAAGAGTGAAAAGAGAGAAAAACTCTCTGAATAGCAAGATTCAAAACCTTAGTTTTGTAATTACTGTAAACAAACCTAGACATTAAAAAGAAACTTCCCTGAAATTTCCCTAAGGCAGCAGAAAACTGCCAAAGCAAAGACCTTTTCCAGTTGTTTTGGTGACAGCTTTTAGCAAAATAAATCTATTAATTGGAAATAAAGAAGGGCATAAGAACTCTCAAAATTCCATGGCCCTCATCTAAAACTTTCAGCAAACCAGGTTCATTTTATCTACTTCAAGGCTTAACCACCTAAAGCAGTTATGATGGGAGGGCTAGGCACAGAAAGATATGATGAGGGGTGGTTTAGAATTTATTTTTTTCTGGGCCTGGAGATTAGAAATATTAAACATAAAATAATGATAAAGAATAGGCTGTGTTTGTTAATGTTATTGTTTTCCAATAATACCTTTAAAATGGCAACTATTGTAATTAGATCATTATTAAAATATAAACAGATTTGGGATAAGAGTATTGAATAAAATCTAATTACTAAATTTACAGAAGTAAAATGAAAGGTGTTTGAGAAACTTAAAAGTTTTCCTGGATTTAGGCTTGGGACAAATTAAGCAATTGCAGTATATTTTCCAGAACTTGATAATCAATGTACGTTTTAAAATTAATTAAAAAAATTTTTTTTAGAATGTAACAACAAACAGATGCAAATATTCTTAATTTATGATCATTCTGTTCTACATATATAATCAGTAATTCACAATATCATCACATAGTTGCATATTCATCATTGATCATTTCTTAGAACATTTGCATCAATTCAGAAAAAGAAATAAAAAGACAACAGATAAAAATTCATACATACCATACCCCTTTCCCCTCCCTTTCAATGATCAATAGCACTTCAATCTAAATGTATTTTAACATTTGTTTCCCCTATTATTTATTTTTATTCCATGTGTTTTACTCATCTGTTGATAAGGTAGATAAAAGGAGCACCAGACACAAGGTTGTCACAATCACACAGTCAAAATCAATGTACTTTTTTTTTTTTTTTTTTTTTTTTTTTTTAAAGACAGAGAAGGAAGGAAGGATAGAAGGAAGGAAGGGAGGAAGAAAGGGAAACATCTTTAAACATTTTCTTGTTTTATTATATTTTGTTTGTTTGTTTGTTTTTTACATGGGCTAGGGCCGGGAATCGAACCGGGGTCCTCCAGCATGGCAGGCAAGCACTCTTGCCCGCTGAGCCACCGCGGCCCGCCCTCAATGTACTTTTTAAACTGTTTGTATTTTAAGACATTATGAAAACAGATTTTCTTCAACTTCCAATAAAACAAATTTTATGATACACTTTGAATTAAGCAAATGTAACTTTATTCTGTTAGGTGTGTTCTCCCTAAATTTATACAAGCCTACTGAAAGGCAAACTCAGCAAACTTACCAGGAAAGGAATTCAGGCAAAGGCTTTATTTTGGGAAGAAACAGAGTCACCTGGGCAGCATTTCAAGAGAATTGGCCACACCAAAGTGGTAAGGGGTAGGTTTTTTATGGTTTAAGATTAGGGAGTTAGGGGTAAAGGTTAGGCAGGTTTTTATAGCTAGTTTTCAGAAACAGGGGGCTAAGTTAGGAGTTGGCAGCTTCCCATTGGTAAAGTCTAAAATGGAAGCACTGTGGTAGGCATGCAAAGTTGTAAATGCTGGAGAGTGGATATTGAATAAAGGGAGTACTGCAAGAATGTATCTGCTTGAGGGTGCAGGTTGATTAATGGGAGGTAATCACATGATGGCAACTGCTAGAGGGTGACAGAGATGTGAGCTGGCATGAATTGGGGTGGGAGAGGCTTTCTGAAATATTTGCCAGGGGTAGGTCACATCATTGGGTAAGGGGTCTTGTCCTCCAGGCCTAACACTTTACTAATAAAATAAGCTAGTGTTAGTATATTCTCAATATTCCTCTTAAAAATAGCCTACTAGTGTGTGCAAGGGTAGTTGTGCTGGTTTGAAAGGAAGTATGCCCCCTAGAAAAGCCATGTTTTAATCAAAATCCCATTTCATAAAGGTAGAATAATCTCTATTCAATACTGTATGTTTGAAACTGTAATTAGATCATCTCCCTGGATGATATGATTTAGTCAAGAGTTGTTGTTAAGCTGGATTAGGTGATGACATGTCTCCACCCATTTGGGTGGGTCTTGATTGGTTTATTGGAGTCCTATAAAAGAGGAAACATTTTGCAGAAAGAAAGAGATTCAGAGAGAGCAGAGCAGAATGACATAGCCACGAGAAGCAGAGTCCACTAGCCAGCAACCTTTGGAGATGAAGAAGGAAAATGTCTCCCAGGGAGCTTCATGACACAGGAAGCCATGAGAAGAAGCTAGCAGATGATGCCACATTTGCCATGTGCCCTTCCAGATGAGAGAGGAACCCTGACTGTATTCACCATGTGCCTTTTCAGATGAGAGAGAAACTCTGTGTTTACCATGTGCCCTTCCATTTGAGAGAGAAACCCTGAACTTTTTCAGCCTTCTTGAACCAAGGTATCTTTCCCTGGATGCCTTTGATTGGACATTTCTATAGACTTGTTTTACTTGGGACATTTTCTCAGCCTTAGAACTGTAAAGCAGCAACTTATTAAATTCCCCTTTTTAAAAGCCATTCTGTTTCTGGTATATTGCATTCCAGCAGCTATCAAACTAGAACAGTAGTTCTGTGGTAGAATTCTCCCCTGCCATGTGGGAAACCTGGATTCAATTCCCAGTCCATGCACTTCCCAAAAACAAACAAACAAGCAAACAAAAGAAAGAAAAAGAATCCACAAATGGAACTTCAATAATGAGATACTCACATGGAAAAAGAATGAAAAGAACTCCACCATACAGCATACAAAAAAAAAAAAAAAAAAAAAGCCTAACTAGACAGGTTGGGTTACATGAACTGAGCAATGTCCTTGGTAATAATAACACTTATATAAAGTATAATAAAATTAAAATCTGATAATGCTTCAAACACATACTATTTAAGAAATCAATTACGTTTAGTAAGAAATATAAATGGATTTTTTGATAACCTTGATTACCTGGATTTCAAAGAATATGGCTTTTGGTTACTTGGCCATCTGTTACCTTAGCATGTGAAAAGATTTGAAGGTAGTGGCTTTGTTAATGTCAGTATATTGTTGTTGGTTGTCATGAATAGAGAAGACATAATTCTTATGTTTATATTCTTGTTAGAAGTACTAGGGCATAGTATAAGACAGTATAATATGTATAATAAAGGAATAAAAATCCTGGACAAATTTTAAAAGCAAATAGATAAAGACAGACCTAAGAGAACTTCATAGAAGAGATGACATGGGTAAGACCTTTAAATAAGAAAGTAGTATTTAAATACATAGAGCTCTGAACTAGTTTTTTAGAAGACATAACTTGATTTTGTGAACTACTATATTCATAGTATTACTTAACATTTAGGAATGATGATGAGAAATCTTCATTTTTTTCTGAATATAAATCCCTCAAATATCAGAAAGATGATTATACTTCAAATTCAGGCCTTTTCTGACCTTTGAAGGTAGTGTTGAGTTGAACTGAAAAATTTTAGGCATATTGTAATCATTGTGTGTTCTGAGTATAAAGTATGTAAGTTTCATCCATTATTTTTGTAGTATTTCTGCCTCTTCTTGCCTTCATGAATACTATTATTGGAAAGAAATTTGCAGGCTCAAAAAGCTTTGTGAAATTATTATCAGATTTATTTCTGATTATGTGGCATTTGGATACATAAAAGCTATAAGAGGAATGAATATGGAAGGTGATAGAAAATTTAAGAAAACAGATATTGTTTGTTATAGTCATTGTTGACTACAGGCCCTGAATGGATACAGAAAGTAGTAGAAAGTTGAAGGAGGTGAATTTTATTCATTATAGCCATTGTTAACTGCACTCTCTGAATGAATATAGAGAGTTGTAAAATGCTGTTTATGAAAGTGAATTTTGGGCCATAGCTCTGCCCAGTGCCCTAGACCAGCATACATCAGGGTTATGCCCTAGAGACCTATGCAACTGCACAGCTATATCCTCTCTGGCTGTGGGGCACCCACTTTCACAAGCACCAGCATAACAACCCCAAATTGCACCTATACCTGCACTGCAATGCATCACTGCACTGTTGTATCCCTCCCTGTACCCTGCATCCTGCTACACATCCACCCCACAAACACAAGGCTTTAGGTTACTGAAGGAAATCAAATCCCAAAGTAAATCAATCAAGATATTTTCATGCAACAAAAACAACAAAAGATCACTAAGCATATCACAATGCAGACAGATATAGCCCAGTCTAATGACCAAATTAAAATGCCTGAGGAGACACAAATATTGGAACAAATAACAAAGATGCTCATATAACTCTACTTAATAAAATAAATGGGATGGCTCATGACATAAAGGAGTTCAAGAAGTAAGTAGAAGAGCAAAAAGAGGAATTTGAATGAATAAATAGAAAAATAGCAGATATTACAGAGATTAAAGACTGTTGACCAAATAAAAAATGTACTAAAGGCAAACAACAGCAGATTTGAAGAGATAGAAGAAAGAACAGATATCTAGAGGACAGTATAACTGATTTTGAACACTCAAAACAGCCAATGGCAAAAAAGATAGAAAAATTTGAATCGGATCTCAGGGAAATGATAGACGAAACAAAGTGCACAAATATAAGAATCATCAGTGTCCCAGAAGAAGAAGGGAGGAATAAAGGACTAGGAAGTGTAGTTGAAGATATAATGGGGGGAAACTTCTCAACCCTTATAAAGGACGTAAACATACAAGTCAAAGAATCACAATGAACTCCAAACAGAATAAATCCAAATATGAATTTATCAAGACACATACTAATCAGCCTCTCAAATGTTGAAGAGAAGCACAAAATTCTGAAAGTGGCAAGAGAAAAACAATCTGCTGTATCCAAAGGTAACCACATGAGACTGAGTTGAGACTACTCAACTGGCACCATGGAGGTGAGAAGGCAGTGGTATGATATATTCAAGAATCTAAAAGAGAAAGAATTCCAGTCAAGAATCCTGTACCCAGCCAGATTGTCCTTAAAAACTGAGGGAGAGATTAAAATTTTCACAGACAAACAAATCCTGAAAGAATCTGTCAACAAGAGATTGGCCCTACAAGAAATACTAAAGGGAGATCTGCCAGTTGAAAAAAAAAACAAAAGACAGGAGAGGGAGGTCTGGAGGAGGGCACAGAATTGAAGAGTATCAGTAAGCGTAACTTAAAGGATAAAGAGAGAAAGAAGGAAAAAATATATGGACCCAACAAATAAAAATTAGAAAGATAAGATGGTGGATTCAAAAAATGCCTTTTCAGTCATTACTTTGAAGGTTAACAGATTAAACCTATCAATTAAACATAACTATTGGCAGAATGGATTAAGAAATATAATCCAGCTATATGGTGCTTATGAGAAACTCATCTTAGACAGAGAGAAACATACATTGAAAGTGAAATGATAGAAAAAGATTTTCCACACAAGTTGTAGCCAAAAGAAAGCAGCTGGAGCTATACTAATGTTAGACAAAATAGGCTTCAAATGTGAAGACATCATATAAGACAGAGAAGGACATTATATAGTAATTAAAGGGACAATTCAACAAAAAGATAAACCTTCTCAACCAAGAAGGGGAAGAACGAAATGAAACAAAATAAAGTGTCAATGACTGAGAGATTCCAAACAGAGTCGAGAGGTTATCTTGGAGGTTATTCTTATGCATTAAATAGTATCACCTTTTTAGTTAAGGTGTAATGGAGAGGGAAATGCCTGAAAATGTAGAGCTGTGTTCCAGCAGCCATGCTTCTTGAAGATGATTGTATATGATATAGCTTTTGCAATGTGACTGTGTGATTGTGAAAACCTTGTGCCTGATGCTCCTTTTATCTACCTTATTCACAGATGAGTAAGACATGTGGATTAAAAATAAATTAATAAAGTAGACTGAAATGCTAGTGATCAATGAAAGGGAAGGGTAAGGGGTATGGTATGTATGAATTTTTTTTTGTTTTCTTTTTATTTCTTCTTCTGAATTGATGCAAATGTTCTAAGAAATATCATGATGATTAATATACAACTATGTGATAAAAAAGAATGTTTGTGTTGTATGTTGTTCAAAAATAAAAATAAAAAATAGCAAGCAAAAAAAAAAAAAAGATATAACAATCATAAATGGTTATGCTCCCAATAAAGGACCTCCAAAGTACGTAAGACAGACATTGGCAAAACTGAAGGGAGCAATACATGTTTCAACAACAATAGTAAGAGTCTTCAATACACTACTCTCCTCTACAGATAGAACAACCAGGCAGAAGATCAACAAGGAAACAGAGAAGTTACATAAATTAATAAATGAATTAGACCTAACAGACATATATAAGTCATTGCATCCCAAAACACAAGGATATACATTCTTCTCTAGTGCTCATGGAACATTCTCCAGGATAGATCACATGCTGGGGCACAAAACAGGTCTTTATAAATTTAAAAACATTGAAAGTATTCAAAGCACTTTAACAGCAGAATGAAGCTTGATCTCAATAACCACCAAAGAATGAGAACATTCACAATATATGGAGATCAAATAACACAATCTTAAACAACAAGTGGGTCAAAGAAGAAATTTCTAGGGAAATTAGTAGCTCTCTGGGGACTAATGAAAATGAGAATACAACTTATCAGAACTTATGAGATGTGGCAAAGGCTGTACTGAGAGGGAAATTTATTGGCCTAAAGGCCTGTATTAAAAAACAGGAAAGAGCAAAAATCAAGGACTTAACTGCTCACCTGGAGGAACTTGAGAAAGAACAACAAATTAACCCCAAAGCAAATAGAAGAAGAGAAATAACAAAGATTAAAGCAGAGTTAAATTAATGGGAGAAAAAAGAATAATGGAACGAATAAATAAAATCATTAGTTGGTCCTTTGAGAAAATCAATAAAGTTGATGGACCACAAGCAAGACTGATGAAGAAAAAGAGAGGGGATATAAATAAACAAAATCAGAAATGAGAAGGAGAGCATTACCACAGACCCTGAAGAAATAAAAGAAATCATAAGAGGATAAAATGAACAACAATATGCCAACAAACTAGACAATTTAGATGAAATGAAATGGACAAATTCCTGGAAACATACAAGTGAGCTACACTGACACAGGAAGAAATAGAAGATCTTGACAAGCCAATTACAAGTAAAGAGATTCAATCAGCCATCAAAAATCTTCCTACAAAGAAAAGCCCAGGGCTGGATGGAATTGGGAATTTTAGCATTCCTAAAAGAACTAACACCAATCCTGCCCAAACTTTTCCAAAAGATTAAGGAAAAAGGAACTCTGCCTAACTCATGTTATGACGCTAATATCATTTTAATACCAAAACCAGGTAAAGATGCTATAAGAAAGGAAAACTACAGGCCAATCTCCCTATTGAACATAGATGCAAAAATCCTCAATAAAATATTAGCAAATCGAATTCAACAACACATTACAATAATTGTACACTATGACCAAGTGGGGTTTATACCAGGAATGCAAGGATAATTCAACATAAGAAAATCAACTAATGTATTACAGCACATTAACAAATCAAAAGGGAAAAATCACATGATCATCTTGATTGATGCTGAAAAAGCATTCAACAAAATTCAGCATCCTTTTCTGATAAAAACACTCCAAAAGATAGGACTCAAAGGTAACTACCCAGTATGATAAAGGGAATATATGAAAAACTGATAGTAAGTATTGTACTCAACAGAGAGCAACTAACAGCTTTCCCCCTAATATCAGGCACAAGACAAGGATGCCCATTGTCACCACTATTATTCAACATTGTGCTAGATGCTCTAGCTACAGCAATTAGGCAGGACAAAGAAATAAAAGGCATCCAAATGGGAAAGGAAGAAGTAAAATTCTCATAATTTGCAGGTGATATGATACTATACTTGGAAGATCCTGAGAAATCTACAGCAAAGATATTTGAGCTAATAAACAAATTCAGCATGGTGGTAGGATATAAAATTAATGTGCAAAAATCAGTAGCATTTCTATACACAAGCAATGACCTAAACAAGAAGTGAGTTAAGGAAAAAACTCCATTCAAAATTGCAACTAAAAGAATCATATACTTAGGAATGAACTTAATTAGGCATGGGAAGGACTTGTAACACAGAAAACTCTTAACATTGTTAAAAGAAATCAAAGAAGATCTAAATAGGTGGAAAGACATTCCCTGCTCATGGATAAGAAGGCTAAATACAGTTAAGATGTCAATTCTCCCCAAACTGATCTACAGATTCAACACAGTACCATCAAAATTCCAACAATGTACTTTGAAGTTTTGGAAAAGCTAACTACTAAATTCATCTGGAAAGGAAAGAGACCCCAAATAGCTAAAAGCATCCTAAAAAAAAGAAGAACAAAGTGGGAGGATTAACCCTTCCTGACTTTGAAACCTATTATAAGACCACAGTGGTCAAAACAGCATGGTACTGGCACAAAGATGGAAGCATTGACCAATGAAATCGAATCGAGAGTGCAGAAATAGACCACAAAATCTATGGTCAATTGACTTTTGACAAGGCCCCCTAAATCCTCTGAACTAGGACAAAATAGTCTTTTCAATAGTTGGGCATGGAGAAACTGGATATCAATAGCCAAAAGAATGAAAGAGGACCCCTATCTGACACCCTACAGAAAAATTAACTCAAAGTGGCTCAAACACCTAAATATAAGAACTAGCACCATAAAGCTTCTAGAAGAAAATGTAGGGAAACATCTTCAAGACCTAGTAATAGAAGTTAGCTTTCTAAACTTTACACCCAAAGCACAAGCAACAAAATAAAAAAAATAGATACATGGGAACTCCTCAAAATCAAATGCTTTTGCACTTCAAAAGACTTTGTCAAAAAGGTGAAGAGGCAGCCAACTCAATGGGAGAAAATATTTGGAAATCACATATCAAACAAAGATTTGATTTCCTGTATATACAAAGAAATCATACAACTCAACAACAAAAGAACAAATGATCCAATTATAAAATGGGCTGAAGATATGAATAGGCATTTCTTCTGAAGAGCAAATACAGATGGCTTAACAGCACATGAAGAGATGCTCATTTTCATTGGCTATAAGGGAAATGCAGATCAAGACTACAATGAGATATCACCTCACACCTATGAGAATGGCTACTATTAAACAAACAGAAAACTATAAATGTTGGAGGGGATGTGGAGAAACTGGGACACTTATGCACTGCTGGTGGGAATGTATAATGGTGCAGCCACTATGAAGACTGTTTGGTGGTTCCTTAGGAAACTAAATATCTATTTGCCCTATGACCTAGCAATAGAACTACTTGGTATATAGCCAGAAAAGCTGAAAGCAGTGACATAAACAGACATTTGCACACCAATGTTCATAGCAGCATTATTCACAATTGCCAAAAGATGGAAACAAACCAAATGCACATCCACAGACGAGTGGATCAACAAAATGTGGTGTACGCAGATGATGGAATATTATGCAGCAGTAAGACAAAATGATGTCCTGAAGCACATGACAAGGTTGATTAACCTTGAGGACATAATGCTGATTGAAATTAGCCAGACACCAAAGGATAGATACTGTATGATTCCACTTTTATGACTATCATAAAGGTATAATCAGAGGCTTATAATATAAGAATATAAGGTACTTAGAGATATATGGATGCTAGAGATGGGTGAACCATTAGCTAATGAGGTTGAATTCCAATGTAAGTGAATAGATAGGAGTGAAGGTGGTTCGCTAGTGGGTCTATAAGTAACATTACCATATTGAAGATGAACAAGATTGAAAGGGGTAGTATTGACCTACGTGTCCCACTGAATAACACTGGAAATATGAATTAGTTCTCACAAGAATTACTTCAAAGATATGATTCTTGTACAAAGAGTGTTTAAGTCCAGGGTACAGAGGGAAACCTGCTATTGCAAGCTATGAGCTATGTTCAAAAGAAAACCATCCACACTACCACAGCAACAGAGAAGTAAATAATGGAGAGAGGGACAAGAGTTAAGAGGAGGTTTAGATTTTCTATTTGGCAAGGGTGTGTTAATTGGTTTTCCTTCTCTTGGAACTGAGGATGATTATCTAAAATTGAGATTGTTGATGGACTGTGGACTTCAGGCCCTATAAATGATGCCCAATGAATGCAGGTGGTTGAAGGCTGCAATGTCAGAGTATATTAGTGAAAAATGATGTGTACTTGTGAACATAGGTTGTGTTGCTACAGAAAGGACAAATGTTGTAAGGCATGCAGTGATGTGAAGAAACATGTGGGACATTTGGTGAGACAAAATAAGCCAGAAACAAAAGAATAGGAATGGTATGGTCACCTTTAGAAAATGCTTATAAGAAAGCAGTAGCCTAGATTGTAAGCTTTTAGAGCAGACACATTAAGTCTGGACTAGTTATTATTATTTCTGGATTTTGAGAGGCTTTTTAATATATATAACCTGATATTTAGAGATAAGAATGAAGCTAAACAGGTTGGGGTTAAAGTAATTCAGAACATAGGGGTAAGGAAGACAGTGTCTATATTTTAGAACCACACATACTCTTTGAGACCAATGGAAGACAGGTTTATTTGATCTGGAACTGAAATTTTCTGTAGTGTATAATCTAATTTAACCTATCTGTATAGCTCATTTGAACAATTGAAGCACAGGGAGCACAGAATAAGAAAGAGGTCTTTTAGTCCTGAATAGGTTATTGTAATGCCTGGATACATCATAGAGTATATTAAGCAGATAATCAAAAAGTATTGGGGGTGGGCAATGGTGGCTCAGTGGCAGAGACACAGGTTCGGTTCCTGGTGCCTACCCAAATAAAAAAAAGAAAAGTATTGACAAAGTCCCCTGAGGGATGGAAGAGAGAATATGGAACTATTTAACCTGCCCATCAGGGAATTCCCTGATACTGTGTCAAACTTTATGGACACCCAAATCAGTAAGCCATGCCCTTGCTCATGAGGCTTACTCTTGTGAAGCTTATGTAGGTAGCAGAGAAGCTTAGACCACCTATAGTTACTTCTGGAGGACCGCTTTTGTTGCTCAGATGTGGCTTTACTCTCTCTAAGCCCAAGTCTGCAAGTGAAATCATTGCTTCCCTCCCTATGTGGGCCATGACATCCAGGGGTAAAAGTCTCCCTGGAGACGTGGGAGATGACTCCCAGCAATGAATCCAGCCCTGACACTGTGGGATCAACAATTCCATCCTGACCAAAAGGGGGAAAAGAAGAGCAATTAATAAAGTATCAGTGGCAGAGAGAATTCAAATAGAGTCTAGAGGCTACTCTGGAGGTTGCTCTTATGCAAGCTTCAGGTAGACCTTGCTACCTATCATAACCTGCCAAAGCCCAATCAGAACCATTCCAGCCATTCCTAAAGAACACCTGGTGTAGGAGCCAGGGTTAATGGAAAACTTGCGGAATTTATTGGGAGCAACTGGTTTCAGAGTGACATCAGCAGTAAACTGTGGAGACTGTTATCTGCTTAATTGGAGGACAGTCTGAGAGGGAGAGAATGTTTGTTTTTTCTTAAACTCCAAGGTCTTGTTAGCTATCTCTTGTATGTAGGGAGTAATATACTGAAAAGTAGGCACTCTGTTTTATCACGAAATGTATGCATGCTTTTAGTCACATAAATCCTGCAATATATAAACAGGAACTAGTTAAGAATAAAGTTGCCTGTTGTCTGTTATTGCTAAGCTTCTGACCCCCAATCCCTTTCTCTCTCTCGTTTTACTTTAACATTCCTTAGGGTCATGACTGTGGCCAACAACCTGGGGCCAAAAGATGGAAACAAACCAAATGGACATCCACATTTATATATATATAACCTGATATTTAGATATAAGAATGAAGCTAAACAGGTTGGGATTAAAGTATAAAGTATCAGTAGCAATATAAAAGAGAATTCAAGTAGAGTCTAGAGGCTACTCTGGAGAGTAGACTCTACTTGAATTCTCTCTGCCACTGATACTTTATACTTTATAAAATATATAAGATTCCACAAGGGTTCCAGGAACTGGAGTAACTTTCCAGAAACCTACAACCTCCAGATGGGTCCCTGGTCCAGATAAGTCCTGAAACCTAGCCCAGCCTCTCCAGAACATCAGCTAATTCCATCTCTCTTCCAATATGAAAAATTTAGAACTGCCATAGCCCAAACACCAATAAAGAGAGAGATGGGAGAAAGACCAAAGGTGATGGTGGAGTTATACAGAGAAGTTAGGATTTAACAAATGAATATGAATCATTAAATGGATATCTCTTTTAGTCTCCAGTATTTTAGAGCAGCCAGAAGTAAAACCCTGAAATTGTGAAATTGTAACCCATGTCAAAGTCTGAAATACATTCTATAACTAATTGTGGTGCTGCCCTTTGAAATTTATAGCTTTTTTGTATATACGTTATTTACAAAAAAGGAAGGAAAAAAAGTCAAATGTGATGATAAAAATATATTTAAGCCCTCTAGCCTCCCATGTTCTGGAGCAGCTACATGGAAAAATATGGGAGGATCATATTGTAGCCCATGAAAAACCCTGGGATTTGTCCTGTAACTACCTGTGAAAGAGTGCTTTGAAAATTTTGCTTTTTTATTTCTTTGCTTTGTTTATATGTTATACTATACAATTTTAAAAGTTTAAAAAAAAAACTGAAAAAAAAGTAAAGCTACAGATCAGCCAAATTGTCCATTGCACTGCTTTGCTGTCATACTTCTCTAAAGGTATATGTGGTAAGCTAAATGTTAGAGTTACATCTGTAACAAGGAAAAACTTTTAAAAAGAGGCAGGACAAATATATAAATTATATTTTATCTGTTAATTAGCATAACTCCGGTAGACATGTATAATTAAATCAGAACAAAACCTCTGCTAGGGTTTATTAATATAAAACAACTGTTCATTTTATTCTGAAAGCTTCATTTTTAAATGCTTATAAAAATTAGAGCTTAGATTGTAAGCTTTAACTGTTATGATTAAATTCTGAAATGCTTTGTTGTTTGTATAACCTAATAGTTCCTTGGAACTTTAAGTATCTGTGTGATACATGAGACTCAGATTTAGTTTTCCAGCTCTGAAAGTCAATATAAGTTCATATAGCAAATAGTTGAATGTTATATAACATATAGTTATCTATTATATAGTTATATATTATATAACAGTAGTCATATATCGAAATCAGATAGTTTTTGTTAAGAAAAAAACTGAAAAAGATCAAATTCCTATTAGAGATGTGATGAAACTAATCTGGTTAAAACTAAGGTAAATCAATATACAAGGTAAACAATAATATTGTCTGTATTTTAAAGCTTTACCTTTTGTGTGAGACAAAAAGAAAAATGTTTATTTTGTCCAAAATTTAAATTTTCTGTAGTCACTATCTAATCTGTCTAGTCAGTTAATGTAAACATCTTAATTCAGCTTTATTTGATAGAGAATCCAGAATAAGGAATAAAATCCTAATATTCTGTACAAGTTAATGTTATACCATAATGCATTTCAGAGTCTTTGAGGCAAGAAATGGAGGAGCATTTGCAAAGTTGCTTAAGGGACTGGGAAAATAGAACTATTGAACTTCCCCCAACCGGTGAATTCCTGATATTTTCTGAAGCAAAAGGGGCTCTCAATTTAACAAGCCAAGGCCTCAATCTTGAGACTTTCCCTTATGAAATTCAGTTCCGTAATAACATACTGGACCTACTCATAATTAGTGCCTAAGCATCATCTCTAGAAAATCTCTGCTGTTGCTCAAATGTGATCTCTCTCTAAGCAAACTCTGACCTTCCCCCCAATTTGGGGCATGATTTCCAGGGTTGTAAGCCTGGCCCTGGCATCTTGGAACGTAACTGGCCCTTGCCAGTTGTCATCCTTGGACATAAGTTCCAAGGATGAGCCTGGCCCTGGCATTGTGGATTAGTTGACCAAAAAGGGGAAAAAATAATTGGGTTTCAATGGCTAAGAGAGTTCAAATTGAGTCAAAAGATCATTCTGGAGGTTACTCTTATGCAAGTTTCAGCCAGATATTACAAACTACCACAGTATGGCAACCCCCAACCAACAGTGTTCCTGGAAGCCCCGAAAGATATCCTGGGCTCTATAAAATTTTACTTAAGTTTGTTTTTCAGAGACATAAAACTTTCAGATTGTTCCAATGACAGAGAAGTTCTAAAATCCAGAAATACTGGACTATCCAAGAACAACTGGTTTCATCATTTCATTCCTCTGCCCCTTAATGACAATGCCCCTTTTTAGCCATGAAGAAGTTAGAAGATATCCCTCAAGATTGAGAGATAATTATCAACTGACAGGGAGAAATTGTAACTGAGAAATTAGGATTTAAGGGATGATTTTGGTTCCTAAATCATTACATAGATATTTTTGCTTTCTGGTATACTGGAGTAGACAGAAGGGAACACCTGAAATCCACAAACCATAATTCATATACCCTGATATCTAAAATGATTGTAAAAGCCCTTATCTTGTGTCTTTGTGACTGGTAAAGCTGTTATTTCCCTATCTGGTCATTTTCTTGAAGGGCAAAGGCTAATGAAGAATTTGAAGTCAGCCATTAACTAGTTTCAGCTCTGGATATTTGTAAATCATATCAGATAGACTCTGCTATTAAAAGACAACTTCTCTCCCTTCCTTTTGGCTTACACGTTTAATATTGAAGTGCTAGCTCTGCCTCCCCACCTCTCAGCTTATGTCCTCTTATTGAAATGATAATAACACTGTCTCCTTTTCTGCTTGGAACTTGCTATTTGAAATTGTAATGACCTCATCTCCCTTGCTAAAATCCTTAAAAACCTTGAACCTCTAAACTCAGGAAGCCAGATTTTGGGCCACTAGGCCATTTGCTCTCATACTACGTATGTAGCAATAAACTCTCTTTGAAACCCCAGTGTCTCAGGAACTGGTTATTGAGCATGTCAGGCAAAAGACTCCACAGCTTTTGTCTGGTAGCAGTATCCCTGAGAGAGGTGCTAGAATTCAAACTCCTACCCACCAGGTATATCAGCCCAGAAAGCTGAACTCATTGCCCTAACCTGAGCCTTAATCATTGGATAAGCTAAAATAAATAAATATATATATATACAAACTCTCACTATGCTTTTTCTAGAGTTCATGCTTATGGTGCAATCTGGAGGGAAAGAAAACTTTTGACTACAAATAATTTAAAAATTAAGCACCCAGAGACCATACCAAATTGATTAAATGCATTGTTTGGGCCCAGCAGCCAAACACTTATCTAGCAAAAGGAAATTTTTTAAAAAATCAGCAATTGGGGTCTGCAAAGGGAGTTCAGTGGTAAAATTCTCACCTGCCATGTGGGAGACCCAGGTTTGATTACCAGCCCATGCACTTCCTAAAAACTAAACAAACAAGCTAAGAAACAAACAAAAATTCAGCAAATGGTTCTGCAATAATGGATTCTCAGATGGAAAAAGAATGAAATGTGACGCCCCTCCATAGAGCATACCGAAAGAATAAATAAATAAATAAATAAAACTAGCAATTAAACTTTGCTTTGATGCTCTGAGCAACTAGGAACTTCTGCTATCTTCTAGTATAAGCTAACACATTTTCAGGGTGGGTAAAACTTTCCCCACCCATGTTAAAGAGCAACTAAAGTCATAAAAATATTGCTAAAAAATAATATTTAGGTTTGGTGTGCCATTCACTATTCAAAGCAAAAATGTTGGTATCTTTGTTTCAAAGATAACTCCAGAAGTTTTGCAGGCACTTGCATTACATTGGAAATTACATACTACCTGGAGGTCTCAATCAACTTAAAAAACTGAGAAAATAAATCATGTTTTGTAAAAATAAAGCTATTGGTAAAATACGCCAAGGAACTAACCTCACCTGGAACAAGGTATTGCTTATTGCCTTTCTCAGTATCTGGGTTGCCTCTAAAAGTGGACTAAGTTTGAGTCCTTTGAAAATGATCTACGAGAGGCCCTTTCTCAAGAGTGCAACTGAAAATATGTCTATGCACACCTTATATAATAAATTGCAGAGGGATACGGTGATTTTCCCTGGGGAGTACTGTAAAAACTGTTTCTAAGTTTGCTGACAATCAACTTTCCCTACAAATATAGCTTTACATTTCTACAAATCAGGAGACCAAGTGTAGTTGAAAACATGAAGAAAAAAAAGCAGTTTACTCCTAAGTGAGAGGGACCTTCTGTTGTGTTGCTAATCAGTCACTCTTCTTTAAAGTTGCAGGGCATTAAGCTTTTGATTCATCATTTGCAAAGCCAGCCCCAGAGGAGACAGAAATAAAAGAAGACACTTCCTGCTCATGTACCCCCACTGCTGATTTAAAATTGCTCTTCTGTAAATTGCCTAAAACAATATAAGGATTAAAATTAAATTGTATACCTTTTGCCTTTTTTCTCCTATTCTATTTTATGGAAGGTAATATATTCCTTGCACAGCTATCCATCACAGGAATGATTGCTAAGTTTATACTGATTTGCCTCCAGTTGGAGCTGGGTGCTCTATGAGTCTAAATTCTGGCCATATTTGCCTTATAATTGGAAAGGGAAAGGAACGTTCAGATACTTCTTTTTGCCTGAGCAAATACTAAAGAATCTACCTGAAACACCAAGTAACAACAAAACCTTAGAGGCCCATTTAAATTTGCATTAAAAAGCCTTATACTCAAGCCAGGCCAAGAGAGTTTACAATGGTGGGACTAGCCTTTAGCTATTTGCCTCCCAGGAGGCATTAAATGCCCTTTCCCAGGTTACAGCCCTAGCTAATGTCACAGCCCAACTAA
The DNA here is from genome assembly GCF_023851605.1 of Tamandua tetradactyla. Classification (NCBI taxonomy): domain Eukaryota; kingdom Metazoa; phylum Chordata; class Mammalia; order Pilosa; family Myrmecophagidae; genus Tamandua; species Tamandua tetradactyla. The sequence continues at coordinate 35,585,531 of NC_135337.1, forward strand.
TGTAAAACACCAAGCAAGGGCTCAGTCCATTAAATAAGGAGGTAGCACAAATGAGAGAATTTGTCCTTCAAAATAGAATAACTTTAAATCTGACTGCAGCTCAAGAAGGAAGCTTTGCTCTTATTGGCATTAGGCGTTGCATGCATATATCTGAAAAATATGACTATCCCTTTGATGCTAGATCATATGCAAGATAATATTAATCATGTTAAAAATGAGAGTAACTGAACTCATTGTCTGAGTGCGCTGTCTAGCCTTCAAGATATTTTGCATATCCTTGATATATTCATCTAGTTTTAAAATCATCTCACAAGCAACATCTGCCCTGGGGAAAACAGTTTATTAACCAAAAATTATATGTAGACTTCAAGTTCTGGAATAGACCATTCAGAATCTCATAATAGTCTGAACAGTATTAAATCTTTGAGTGTTGTTTATTGACTCAGGAACAAAGGTTGATCTAAGTAGTCCCAACACAAGCTACTAATCCCTCATTTTACGCGGTCTAAAGAATAACACCACAGGATTCCACATGTCCTCTCACAAAATTTTGTTGTTATGTGAAAATGTTGAAAGGTTTATAAAATAAAAGGCATTAATACCAACTTTTACAGCTACATATCCACTATATTTATAGTGACAAGTCTAAAAATTCTGTTAAATATCAATGTTCCTGCCCAAGGGTTTACAGAGTTTTCAAAAAACAAACAAGCAAAAAAAAAAAAAAACCCTGTAAAACTAAGAAGTACTTTACAAAAAAATAAATGTGGCTATGTAAGAAAATATCAATTTTTAAGAAAACTCATGCTTAAGTGCTTAGGCAAAAGTGGCATGTCTGTAACTAATCCTTAAGCAGCTGCTATAAAGAGACAGAGAAACTGAGAGATGTGGTAAAATATTGAATAAAGATTATATGGGAATTCTTTGTACTGCTTTTCAACTTTTCTGTAAGTCTGATAATATCTCAATATAAAGTGTTGAAGAAAATAAAAATTATAATTAGGTTGTATTTAACTACACAATTATGAATCAAATTATTCTCATACACCATATACCGATTTACTGATGGATATTGTAGGAATGATGTCATAGCAAACACTTTTTATGTAATGTGGTTTTGCTCTACCAGTGAAATTTATGCATGTGAAATAGTCAATGAAATGTCCAATATGCTAAGGTACAATCCAATTGAGAATAAATTACAAAGCTACTTTACACACAAGCAAAAATGATGTTTTTAGAACTACTATAGCTTTGTGCACAATAAACATAGGGCTTTGGATGAATTTTATTCAGCACAGTTCCATTTAAAAAGGTACAGTATGGTATATGCTGTATTATTGAGTACATTCCTTAGAAAACACTTCCATTTTGACCAAACTTCCATTTTTTGCAAAGCATTGATGAAAATTGAATTTCTTATTTAAAATTTTACAGGACTGATAGATAATAGGAAGCATCTGGCACAAACCAAATTTGGCTCTTGATCTTTCCAACGTTGCTTTTCCTCCACCAACTGCATACTTCCGGTACTGGGTGCTGTAGGTTATGGCCCCGTATGTGACCTCTACTCTTCATCTTCATATCATGGTACACAGTGAGCAGCAGGAAAATTCTGCCAAGCCATTGCTACACTGGGACAACTAGAAAGGATTTAATAATTCATAGAAGTGACTGCAAACCACAAGAATGGTGTAAGAAGCTAAATGTACCTTGAACTCAACCACCCTTAGCAAATCCCAAAAATGCCAAGACTGATTCAATGCCATATGACACAAGGGAAAGTGGACAGAAAGGGAATTGAAGTGAAAAGAATTGGTGGTTGTCTTAGTTTTCCAAGCTGTTAAACAAATACCATTCATTGGTTGCTTCAAACATAGGAGTTTATTGTCTCACAATTTTAGAGACTGGAAGTCCAAAATCAAGGTATCAAGAGGTCATGTTTTCTCCAAAGACTGTAGCATTCTGACAGCAGCTTGTTGAGTCCGTCTTATGGTGATCTACCTCCCCCAGTCTTCTCCTGTGGTTTCTGTATGCAAATTTCTTTTGCTTATAAGGACTCCAGTCATACTGAATTAGGGGCCACCCTGCTTCAGTTTGGCCTTATCTTACTAAGATCTTCGAAGATCTTGGGGGCTAGAACTTGAGCATGTGCTTGGGGGGAGGGGTACATGATAAATCCACCATAGCAGTCTACATGACTGAAGATAACATAACTGACTGTAAAATGAGAACCTTGTTAAAATATGATTTACACGCCATACAAATCACCAAATTAAAATGCACAGTTCAAATTTTTTTCGTAAAGTTTTGTAACTTTGTGTGTGTTTCTTTAAATTAGTAATTCAATATCTTTTCTTGTTATATGTCTGCTCAGATGCTTTATTTTTTCTTGAGTCATTTTTTGGTAGTTTATGTATTTCTAGGAATTTGTCCACTTTATTTAACTAATTCTTTGCATAGAGATTCTCATAGGGGAATACAATTTCAAATTCATCAGAATTTACAGTTTGTGGCCTTCCCTAAAGAATTCAAACTTATCGATTCTCATAACTGCATGAGCCAATCCCTATATCTCCCAATATATGCACATATGTGTATAGGTGTATGTGTATATGTGTGTGTAAATGTGTATGTGAATGTGTATGTGTTCATCTATATGTATATGTGAATACATATGTATATGTGTGTGTGTGTGTATATATATGTATATATATATATATACCATCAGTTCTTTTCTCATGAGAACTTTGACTAAAACACTTTATAATGCATTTTATTTCTGTGAGATCAGTAGGAATGCCCCTGCTTTCATTCCTGATTTTAGAAATTTGAGTCTCTGTTTTTTCTTTGTCAGTCAAACTAGAGTTTTGTCAATTTTATGGATCTATTCAAAGAACTAACATTTGATTTTGTTGATTTCTTCCATTGTATTTCTATTCTCTATTTTGTTCATTTCTGCTCATACTTTATTATTTTATTCCTTCTTCTTGCTTTGCGTTGAGTTTGCTCTTCTTTTCTCTAATGTCTTAAAGCAAAAGTTTAGCTTATTTATTTGAGACTCTCTTTCTTTTAATGTAGATATTTATAGCTATGAATTTCCCTCTAATCACTGCTTTCTCTGCATCTCGTAAGTTTTGGTATATTGTATATTTGTTTGCACATATCTCAAAGCATATTGTAATATTCATTATGAGTTTTCTTTGGCCCATTTGTAACTTAGATTCTGTCATATGGTTTCCATGTATTTGTGAATTTCTCAAGTTTTTTCTGTTACTGATTTCCAATTTCACTCTATTGTGCTTGGAGAACATATTTGTGAGATTTCAATCCTTTCAAATTTATTGATTTCTTCTGTTACTGATTTCCAATTTCACTCTATTGTGCTTGGAGAACATATTTGTGAGATTTCAATCCTTTCAAATTTATTGATTTCTTTTGTGATCCAATCAACAGTCTATTTTAGATAATGTTTCACAAGCTATTTTGGGAGTGTTTTATAGATATTTGTTATTTCTAATTGGTTTATAGTGATTCTCAAGTCTTCCACTTCCCTGCTGATATTTTGTCCCGTTCTTTCAAGTGGGATATTAAAATAACAAACCATTATTATTGAAATGTCAATTTCTTCCTTCAATTCTGTCAGTTTTTACATGACATATTTTGGGACCCTGTTGTTAGGAGAATATATGTTTGTGATTGTTGTATCTTCCTGATAAATTGATCCCTTCGTCATTTAAAAATTTTCCTCTTTATTTCTAGTAACATTTCTTGTTTTAAAATCTACTTTGTCCCACTTCAGCTTTAATATGGTTGCTGTTTACATGATGTATCTTTCCCATCCTTTTACTTATAATTTTTTTGTATGTTTGAATCTATATGTGCTCCCATAGACAGCACACAGTTGAATATTGTTTTTCATTTAGTCTAGCAATATCTTCTTCTTGATTGGATTGTTTAATTTATTTGCACTTAATACTTTTGTTGATATTATTGGGTTTATGATTGCTACTTTAATTTTTACTTCTATATATCTCATGTACTTTTTGTTCTATTTCTCCTTTACCACATCTTTTTGCATTAAGCGAATATTTTCAAGCATAACATTTTATACCCTTTAATGATTTTCTTCACTATAATTTTCTGAGTTTTTTTTTAATGATTTCCCTAGGGTTTATCATATGCACATTTATTTAATCAGAATCAATTTGAAACTTAATTCCAATGAGATACAGAAATATTATTCTTATGATTCTTTTTTCTTTTTGTGCTATTATTGCTATATATACTTTATCTTTATTAGTTAAAACTCAGAAATACATTGTTATAATTATTAATTTATATAATTTTTTTGTCTTTTAAAAAAGCTGAGAAAAGAAGGAATATATTAACAGAGCTTGTTATATTAGCCTTTTTATTTGCCATTTATGATTCTCATCATTTATTCCCATGGTTTCAAGATGCCTTCTAGTGTCTTTTGCTCAGCTGTATATATCTTTGCTCCTTATCACCCTGTCTGCTATTATTGTGAAATATATTACATTTCTTTTTGTAATAGTTCCTACAATGCAATTTTGTGCACATTGTTTTAAACAACAGCTTTTAAAATCAGTTTGAAATTGATTTGAATTTGGTATTTTGAAATTGAATGTACTCCAGTAAAATGTTCTTAAATCTAATCCATTCCTGTGGAATGTAAGGATCTTTAGACAAGGCTACTTCACTTAAAGTATGATCTACCTCATTCAGGATGGCACTTAATCTTATTATGGAGTCCTTTATAAATGGAATGAATGCAGAAAGAGAAAGAAAGCTACAAAAGCAAGAAGGGAGAGACTAGCAAATGCCAACATATGTCTTGCCACGTGGCAGAGGAGCTGGTTTTCTGGAAGAAAGCATTGCATTGATGACACGTTGATTTGGATATTCTCATAGCCTCAAACTGTAAGCTAATAAATTCCCCTGTTTAAAGCCGACCTATTTCTTGGTATCTGCTTTGAGCAGCTTGGGAATATTAAACAGTGGCATTCTTTGTATTTTGTTACATATTTGTATTATACTCTGGTGACACTTGCTGTCAGCCTAAACAGCTTCTCTTAATATTTCTTGAAAGGCAAGTCTACTAGAAATGAATTTTATTTTTTGTGTATCTGGAAATGTATTATTTTAACCTTCATCTTGAAAGCTCATTTTCCCGATATAAGATTCTTGCTTTTTTTCTTACTTTCAGCTTTTTGAATACATAAGCCCACTGCCTTCTGATTTCGATAGTTTTGATGAGAAGTCAGCTGTTGATTTAACTGGGAGACCCTTTTACATGATGAGTCATTTTTCCCTTACTGCTTTCATATATTCTCCTTCCTTTGACTTTTAACCTTTCTGTTATGACATATCTGGGTGTATATCTTTTTGCATTTATCTGAAACTATTGAGCTTCTTAGATGTATAATTCAATATTTCCAATAAATTTGGAAAGTTTTCAGTCAAGTGAAATATTTCTCCAAATATTTTTTTTCTTTTTGTTTCTTTTTCTCTTTTCCTTCTGGTACCCTCACCCATATATATTGGTGATCTTGATGGCATCCCATGTTTTTCTGAGTCATTGTTCATTTTACTCCTTCCTTTTTATCACATTCCTCAGATTGTATAATCTCTCTAAATCCTTCTTCTCCAAGTTCAAATGTACCTTTTAGTGAATCTTTAATTTTGTTTTTGTGCCTTCCTATACCAAAGGTTCAATTTGGCTGTTTTATAATTTCAGTTCTCTTACTGACAGTCTCTTTCAGATTAGACGTTGCCATCATAGCTTCCTTGACTTCTTTAATCATGGTTTCATTCAGTTCTTTGACCATATTTATACTGGCTCCTTTAGGCTTTTGACTATTAACTACAACATCTGGACCCTCTCAGTGGGATTTTATGTTAGTTGCTTTTTTTGCTGGGTATGGTTCACACTTTCCTATTTCTTGGCATGTCTCACAATTATTTTAATGAAAAAAATGGACATTTTAGGTAGTATATCAACTTTGGGTACAGATTCCTTCTCCAAACTAGAGGAATATTTTGTTTTCATCTTCTTGTTTACTTATTTCAGGACCTGGCTAAACGATTTTAGTGACATCCATTATCATGAAATGTGACTCTTCTGCTGTTACATGCTGAGCTTTGGACATGCACACAGTTTTTTTTTTTTTTTTTTTTTTTTTTTTTTAGAGAGAGGGAGGAAGGGAAGGAAAGACAGAGAGAAGGAAGGAAGGATGGAAGGAAGAAAGGGAAACATCTTTAAACATTTTCTTGTTTTATTGTATTTTGTTTGTTTGTTTGTTTTTTACATGGGCTGGGGCCGGGAATCGAACCGAGGTCCTCCGGCATGGCAGGCAAGCACTTTGCCCGCTGAGCCACCGCGGCCCGCCCAGACATGCACACAGTTTAAAGAAAAGCCACATTTGAAGAATCCAGAAACTGAGGCAATGAAACCCCGGAGGGAATGACAAATTGAAGTCTTTATGTGCCTTACTATCTGAGCGAAGAGCTACCTATTTATGATCTGACTAAGCTTGCCAGGAACCAGTCTTCAAAGACGATATCATCTTGTTGATTTAGACATTTCCACTGCCTCAGAACTGTGAGCCTGTAAGTGAATAAATTCCCATTGTAAAAGCCAACCCAATTTGTTGTATATAGAATTTCATCAGCTTTAGCAAGCTAAAACACAGGAAGTGAGAAATTCGGGTATATTCTTTCTCCCAGTGAAAAAACACATACCCTGATTGGAAGCTAAGGAATGGGGAGTCCTGTCTTCTGGCCACAGCTTCACAGAGTAGACATTTTGAAAACCTGCACTGAAATTGAAGAGGGAGCAGGTCATAAAGCAAGTGCCACAGATTTTCATTGTTCTTCCCAAATTTTGAACTATTTCCTGAATAAATATTTCTTCATTTGATGTATAACTTTACTTAGGTCAAATGCCAGAGGCTTTAAATAAATATATTTACCAGTTATGCTCACTTTGCTTGGGAGCGAGTCCATAACCTCCCATTCTGTCATTCAAGAAATAGATTCAAAACTTACTTTTCAAATTTTGTAGAAATATTTGACCATGTAAAACATATTGCAAGAGTCTTTTGCAAAGCCTTGGAAGATGTCTGTACAAAAGAGGGATGCTGAAAGTTATACTACATTAAGATCATAATAAATAATTTCCAACTAACAGAGGGGGCATGACTACACAACAGTAAATACTGAATGTCTCTATATATTAAAAGCCAGGTGTGTGTGTGCTTTCTCCATTGCAAAAAAAATTCTCACAAATAGGGACTTACTTTGAGAAAAAAACAAAAGGGGAATTTTACATGATGATAAAGGATTCATTTAGGATGTATTGCTATTTTTTAGAGGATCTAGAAAAAAGACTGGAGGTAGATACAAAATTTGTAGGTGATATGAAAACTCATGTCAGCTGTGAAATACTCAAAAGTTATCAGGAAGAAAAAAATGCCAGAAATATTCCTGAGACGTTCTAAGTAAAAAGAAAATTGGTACATGAGCTTTAATGTATATGAGCATTAAATGGATAATTTTAGAAAATATTCATATAGAGATTGAGGCATAAGATAATGGGATCGCAAGGGTTTTTGAGATTGAGAAAAATGGTTTGGAAGAAATAAGAACTTTTCCTTGTAAAAATAGTCCATTTTTGCTTCTTTGAATGAGAAAAACACAATCCTGAGAATGCCAGGGAATGTGTATTAAAAACCATATATTTAAAAAATATGTACTAAAACATTTCAAACTTTTTAAAAGAAAGTCTTTTAAATATCCTTTCTAAAAGCGATAAATAGGCTTCTCCTCCTTTGGAGAATGCCCGTGCTCATCTTCCTTCAAGTGTGTATTTTTGCTATGCTTTAAAATTTTGAGCTGTAAAAAAAACAAAATAGAACAATAAATGCCAGCATTCATTTATGGTAGTACAACCTCATGAATGTAATTAACTGCATTGATTATATATTTGAATCAGATTAAAGGGGAAATGTTAGATTGTGTATATGTTAACAGAATAAAAAAATTTAACATAGGACTGTGTAATTCTAACAATGACACATTTCATAAATGATGAATTATGATTAATAGTGCAATTATAATAATGTTTTCTCATTAATTGTAACAAATGTACTACACTAACACAAGGTATTAATAATAGATGGTACCTGGGACTGTATTCTATGCATGATTTTTCTGTAAACCTATGACTTCTCTAATTTAAAAAATACACATACAAATCTATGCTGAGATGACTAACGAAAAAAGAATTGCATGTGCTATAGTTACAAAAGCGAGTAACTACAATTTAGGTTAATTTTTCTCGTGTTATATGCAGATGTACAGAGTGCCATAGCTCCAATAATTTTGACAACTGTAAGGATGATGTTTTCTGAAAAAATAAGCTATACATAGATATAACATTTGATTTGAAATCTGTTGTGTCTCCATTTTTGAGGGCTACCATAATAAAGTGCAAGAAAGCTGGTGGCTTAAAAGAACAGGGATTAATTCCATCACAGCTCAGGGACTAGGAGTCCAAAATCACAGTGTGAGCAGGACCATGCTCCATCTGAGTCTTGTAGGGGAGATCCTTCCTTGCCTCTTCCTAGGTTCCGGTGTTTTGCTGGCAGTCCTTTATTTTCCTTGCCTTGCAGCTATAGTGATTCAATCGCTGCCTCCCTTGTCATGTGGCATTCTGCCTGCATGAGTCTGTGTCTCTTTTCCCCTAATATAAGGTCACCAGTCAGACTGAACAAAGGGCCGACCCTTCTCCAGTATGACCTCATTTTAATTGCACTAATTCCACCTTCAAGGACCCTATTTCCAAACTGTCACATTATGAAGTATAGGGACTTAGAACCTGAACATATCTTCTAGGGGGGATGCAATTCAACCTAGAGCAGTGTGTAACTAACTGAAACACAATGAAGTATTTCACATAAACATTTTACTATTTCTTCTGTTTAAAGAAAGCATATATATTTAAACTGGCAGACGTGTGGAATTAATCTCATATTCCCCGTCACTTTATATTTAGCCCCTAAAATATTAATTGAATGCCTACTCTGTGCCAACCCCAGTTCTAACTTTTGGGAACATGTTGAAATTGAACTATAGATAGATGCAAGTAAAATGGAAAAAAAAAATCAAGGCGATGTGATGGAAATTGACAGAGGAATTGTGGTAGGCCTTTCTGAGATAATGCCATTTAGCTGAAACTGAAGGGTGAGAAAGGACCAAATTTGCCAGGATCTGGGGGAAGAAAGTTTCAAGTGAGGAAAATTGCTAACACAAACACCCATTGGCAAAAAGAAACTGGCTGTGTTACAGCTACTGAAAGACCCAGACACATCATAATATCTAAAGAAAATTAAAGTGCTGCTTATTCAATCATATTTTTTAAAGGCAAAAGTAAAGAGAGAATCTATTTAGTGTTCAGATACTGATTTCCACTTGTGAATCTGGTATGGTAGGATCAGCAGAGCCCTTGTTTTTCTGTCTCCCTTGCTTCCTTACACAAGCATTGACTAGTGGGAGAAACAGCACAGACTTCAACGTTAAGCTAAGTTTAATATTTGCATCCCATCCCTGTGATTTGTCCAGTGAAATGCAGAAGACATTTTGTTTGTTCTCATTCAGACTCTTTGTTTTCACTGTAAAATGGAGACAATATCACTTACTTTTCATGATGGTAGTCAGAATGGAATGAAATATCTAACATATCTAGCTTTTAGAAAACATGCAATGAATAAAAGCTACTTCATTATTATTATTATTATTATTAATATTTGCCTAGCAAACAAAGAGAACCAGTTGAAGTGAAGTAATTCAACAAGAGGGTTTGGCTGAAAACTGCTTGGATTCAGATGCCTTACAGTGCTGTGATTTTGGACAAGTGATTAAATCTTTCTGTTTTTGTTTCTATAAGTCATGAGAAAAATATCTGCTACGAGATGTAAAGAAGTCAGCATCAAACCTGGATCAAAGGTGCAGGACTTAGGAGCTCCGCTCCTCAGTGTGTTTTGGACATTCCTAAGGGTATAAGACATGTCCTTTCCCTCACTTGTTGCATCTATAAATGACTAATAATGTGCATTGTGAGTGTACTGATTATTTCAAAAAAATTAACAAAAAATAACATGCTCCATTATTTGTCAAACTGACTGCCAAGCCTTGAGATAAATTTCACTGCATTCCAATAATCCAAATGCTTCTTTTCTCTTTTTTAATCAATTGGCATCTAGTTTTTTTGTAAAAGTGCATTTTGAAAGTCCTAGTTGAGAAAGTCTGTCAGACCCCTCTACCCTGGAACACAGCATCCGGCGCTCCTTTTATGGTTGTTGACTGATGGTCTAGCTCACTGCTTTCAGTTTCATGTTACTCGAAATAGGTTAGAGACCGCTTGTTGTCTTTATTTCTGATATATGACAGAGAGCCTCAGGACTTTGAAGGGGTGAGATAAAAACACAAAGCTCCAGTGAAAGCAGAAAAATAATAGAAATCATTCCACCTCCACTGAAGAGAAAAAACAGGTAAGAATTCTTACTTTCTCATCAAGGCAGTCTTCTCACAAGGATCTCTGCTCCAGGTCTTAGACCCTGCAATGAGGCGTGGGCAGGGGAGGAAAGGCTTGATAAGGGTCAGTTTACTTAAAAAGACAGGCAGCTGAGCTGATGTGGGACACCAGATCAGATGAAAATCTTGTGCTATGAAGCAGGTAGCATATCCTTAAGTGTCCACTTCTCTGCTTGGTATTTAGTTACGAACCAGCAGAAGTGGGACATATATTGAGAGTTTGAAATGCTTTAGCAACGTCCTTCTCTTTCTTAACATCATCTGTGTTGACTGGGGATATGATGAAGTTACCATTGTCTTTGATGGAACTCACTCAGGCCTGCTGTGACTGCAGCTGCAAGTGCTATTTTTATGGGAAGGGAGGCACGGTAAATGGGGCACAGTGTAAACTCTGATGCTGTTAGAAACAAAAGGAAAAAAGATAAAAATAAAACGTGCAGTGAAAGATGAGGAAGATTTATGAAACAGTACTTTTTACCATAACATGTACTTTATTTGCATGTCATTTCCTCCTTTTGAAATACCCCACACTAACGAGATCCAATTGCTTTGGTTCCATCCCCTCTTTCAACTAGAAATCTGCTCAGCGACTTGACTGGAAGGGCTTCCACTATAACAAATCTACTGTCCTACATCCTAAAAGGGACCATCCTTCTGTGCTGTGAACTCTGAACGCCCTCCAGCATTTCTGATCCGGCCTTCTGTAAACCCTTTCCCTGAATTTATTGTCTGACTGTGCTCATTTGTCAGCTCCTTTTCCACTTCCTCTTCCTTTTCATTCTCCAAATAGAGATACAGAACAAAACAGAAACCATAGAAGTCCATGGCTGGAAATACAGAACTTTTCTTGGAACAACTTCTTCTCTCTGCTCTCCTGAAATGTTTTTCCTAATCTCCAAATCCTTATTTCTTAATCATTTGTTTCCCTCCATGTTCTCCTCTCCTCTTGCTCTCTCTTATTACAATCAAGAAGTGTAATAGCATGTATTGTTTTTTTACATTTAGCCCCAACTCTAACCTACAAACAAGTTACATTATTACCATTCGCTAAAAAGCGGCTTAAAGAGCTTAAGGGACATGCTAAACATCACACAGCTACTGTTTGACTCCAGTAAAAACCCTGAATAGCCAACACATCACTCAATCTTTTATTTGAATCCCTGTTGATCTTTGAATTTATTCTGGAGTCTTACTACACAAAAAGGAAGTGGGGATAATATATCAAGAAATAACCTGAGTTCCAGAAGGGCAGGGTCAGTTTCCTGTAAGGCACCAGTGAGACTCTGCGTGGACAGATGCTATGGGGAGTAACCTAATTGTGAAGTTATTACCCAGGGAACATCTGAGGCTAAAATGTTTGATGGTGGTAATTACAGAGATGCCTGTATAAATCATAAAACGTTTAAGAACTCAAGGAAATTTATTCTTTTCTGCCATTGTCTCAAAGCAGAGTAGTTTGAATGGCCCAACTTCTGCATAGAGACTTCCTTTCCATTTCCTCAGGTTTTCTAATGAATTGTTCCGGTTTTTTTTTTTGTTGTTGTTTGTTTGTTTTTTAATCATCTCTATCATTTCCCTGTATCTTTCTTATCAACTTTTATAGTCCAAGAAATGTAAAAGTTAAACAGCATGGGGAAAAGAAAGCAAAAATACTGCAATGGGAGGGTAGAGAAACCACACAGACTTTTGGAACATTAAGTACTTTGACAGTTCATAAGATCTTTGTAGCAACCACTCTGTGGTGAGTTAAAATAAAATAGGGCCTTTTCTCCCTGGCAGGCTCAGTACTCAGAGCTCAGTAGTAACATAAGGGACATTTGCACTGTCATAACCTCAGCATCTTGGACCCTGTCATTAGGTCTCTCAGGGACCACCCATCTTATACAAGATAAACAGCTTCTCCCTCTCCTCCCTGCATCTTACCTGGGTTTGTGTGTCTATAAAAGTCAAATAAAAACTTCCCAGTCCTCACACTTGCTTGACCAGCCACTGAAGCTCAACCTGCAGCATTAGAAAGGCACATTCCCCAGGCCCCCCACAACCTTTTGCCCCACACTAGCTTGTTTGGGCCTCTGTTTCTGATGTGTTTCCCCATGTGACGCTGTGAGGCACACCGCTCCTCTGTTCCAGCCAGGGTCTGTGAGTACTGACAAATGTTCCCTTCTACATCTCTGGAGTCACTTGTCCTTGCCTCGCTTGATTATCTACATAAAGGTCCTTTCTACTTACTACATGCATGCTTTCTGAGTCAGCGTGAGCAAGGATCACTTGATTCCTATGTTATGGTGTTATGTCTCATGCTGTAAAATCTCTAAGATCCTGTTAGCTATGGCTTTAAGAGAGGGTTAATCCTGATAACTAAAAATTTTTAAATGACTTTGGGCAGGTTCAGTGGAAGAAGGGAAAACCCTATGGAGGTGGTAGTGGCATTTTCTTATATGTTAATCCTTAAAAGAAAGTTAGGCAGATATTGGGCCACAGTAGAAGATAATAAGCTCTTTTGGAAAGCATCTTTAAAAACACCATTATTGAAGTATGATTGACATGCAATAAATGGCAGCTCTTTAAAACATATAATTTTAGAAGTTTTGGCATACATATACATCTATCAAACTGCCATCTCAAACATGCAATGATCACTCTCAAATGTTTCCTCATGTGCATTGTAAACTCTCTCTCCTGCTCCTCCCTCCCTCTGTCCTCTGTCACCACTAATCTTATTTTTGTCGCTTTAGATTACTTTGCATTTTCTAGAATTATATGTAAGTGGAATGATATAGTCTATACTCATTTTGTTCTTGCTCCTTTGCTTTTCATACAAGTTACTGTACATACTATACACTTGTTACTTTTATGGCTGAGGAGCATTTCCTTGTATCAGTATTTGACAGTTTGTTTATTCATTCAACTGTTGATGGAGATGGGCTGTTTCCATGTTTTGACTATTACAAATAAAGCAGCTATGAACATTTTATTTATTTATATATTTATCTATTTATTCATTTTGTATGACATATGGCAGGGGTCACATTTCATTCTTTTTCCATGTGAGTATCCCCTTATTGCAACACCATTTCTTGAATTTTTTGTTTGTTTGGCTTTTCTCTTTTTTTTTTTGTTTGCCTGTTTGTTTATTTGTTTGGGGAAATGCATGGCCAGGAGACGAATCTGGTTCTCCGGCATGGCAGGTGAGAACTCTACCACTGAACTACCCTTGCACCCCTGAACATTCACTTTAAAGTCATTGTCTAGACAGATGCTTTCATATCTCTTGGGTAAATACCCAGACGTGAAAGGGCTGGGTAATACTATGGGTGTATGTCTAAATTTTTAAAATACCCTAAAACTGCTTTGCAAGGTAGTTGTATTATTTTACAATCCCACATTGCCAGGGAGATTTACACCCCTGGAACTCATGTCCCACATAGTGGGGAGAGCAGTGATTTCACCTGCCAAGTTGGCTTAGAGAGAGAGGCCACATCTGAGCAACAAAAGAGGTTCTCTGGAGGTGACTCTTAGGCCTAATTATCAGTAGGCTTAGCTTCTCCCTTGCAGGAATAAGCTTCATAGCGGCAAGCCCCAAGATTGAGGGCTCAGCCTATTGAATTGGTTGTCTACACTGCTTGTGAGAATATTGGGAATCCCCAGATGTGGAAGTTGAATATTTCCTTCTTTCTCCCCAGTCCCCCAAGTAGACTTTGCAAATACTTTTTTATTCTCTGCCCAAATTAATCTGGGATATATAAAGACATCACACTAACCTGTACAAACCAACAAGATCTCACATTCTATTCAGATTCTATGGAATTATGATGTTGAAATAAACTGACAAGAAGAGTACACTTTAGCATTTCAATTTAGGAAGGGCAGGATATAAATTCATATTAAAAGACAAACTTTCCAATAGAGAGGTGTTTAGAACAATCACATCACATATCAAAGGAAAAAGGCAAATTTTTAAATGTCAACATATAATTTTATTTTTTGGTATTTTATTTTCTGTTACTGTTTTATTGATACAAATGTCATATTAGGAATCTATTTTGCTGGGGTTATAAAAAGTGAATCCCTAACATGTAACTGTTGAATTTACCTTTTAACACTGATATTACGGAAAAACCCATTTCACACAATCATGTTGGTGAAAATGGAATTGCAATTACTGTCTTTACCATTCATTCAGAACATCCTTGGCAAAGAAAAAGAGCCCATGACCAAAGCCTATAAGGTTTCAGCAGCACACCTCCTACTTCAATCCAGAACACAACACATATAGTAAAAGCGTAAGGTGATTACGCAAAATTATAGTTCTGTAGTATGAGACTACGTTATGCAATTTCTAAATGCAATAAAATTGCTTTTGTGTATGTTTCACACTCATACGTTAGAATTATTGCTGATACTGAAATTCAAATATGACAGGAAGGAAGCAATCTAACAGAAAACAGAAAGCTGATGGAAAATGTTTGCAGCACCTGCCAGCTTTTTAGAATGTGTTGTTGGTGATTATTTCCTTGCTCATTTAAAATAAATATTCCATTTGAATTCATATTTTCATATTATTTTATTTAAAACGGACCTGCTAACTCTGGATCCACCCCAATATAAACAGAGAAAATAATTAGAAGAATATGCAACAAAATAAAAGTGAATATCACTGAACTATAAAATTAAGAGTATGTAAAAATACAAATGTATTTTTAATTTTAATGAAGAGGGTACTTATGTTAATAACAAAGGTTCTTTCTTGTTAAAAAAAGGAAAAGAAAAGAAAGTGAGCAAGTAAAATAGTTCTAAAAGATAAATAAAGAACAACAAAAATCTCTCTCCTGAGAGACAGGCTGTTGAGATAGTCTCAACCTACTGTTACTTTGTTACCATACATGCCTGGGGCTCTGAATTTACTGGGGGGACCAAGGACTCCTGAGAGGGACTCACTTGGCTTTCTGAGCCAGGTGCCGAGTAACCACGGACTTTCCACCGTGCCTCACCTCACACACTCAGGTCTGCTGGCTCCGTAAAAACAGCAAAAACCCCCAACGGTGAACACCCCCAAGAAGTGCTTGTACTGTCAGTTTCGGTTTTCCTCAGGCCGGTCCATAATGGAATTGTCGGGTGTCATCAAGAGCCATCCACATGAGTGGAGCGTGGTGGAGGAGGTGGGGCGTGGGAAATGGGTAGGTGAACTGAGAATCTTTCTCCGGGCCCAGTTAAGTTTCCTCATAAATTGTCTTCCATGAAAATTTCCATTAACTAACTAATTTACTCATGACAATATCACATTCTGAAGCACAGAGTGCACACTGGCAGGTGAGCCAGGCAGCCGGGTGGGGATGGGGGAGTGGAGGAGGGGTGACGATGGCGCTGGTGGCGCGGTGCTGTCTGGTCCACAGGCGCTGCTCAGGGCAGTTCAGTGTGTCCTTTTGGACGAGAGGCGGCTGAAAGGCGGCGGCAAGGGCGCGGTGTCCCAAGATGTGCGGGTCTTCGGTCCGCACCCACCCAGGGCTGCAGCAGCTTATCCCGAGGAAAGCTCAGATCTACGATGGAGGGGAAAGTGCATCCTACCGCACCACCTGCCAGAGTGGCTGAGGTCTGCTTTCAGACTGGATGATCCAGCTCCAGCCCCAGGGAGAAGCGCTACTGTGGGATGACTTTCTAACGCCACTCTCCCTTTCTCAGACATAGACTGCCTACCCCTTGTTGCCAGTGGAGAAGCAGATAAAAGACAGTCCTTACCCTACCTTACTAGGATTTTTTATATTTTTGTGTTTAACACTTAACTATTTCAGATACTCAGCAAACCTGTATTATATTAAATAATTCAACCACCCTTTACCTCTTAATCAGTTGTCTGATCAACCATTCAAATAATGATAGTTTTATAGTTTTATACCTGCAAGAGTGGTGAAGTTCATTCTTAGACTGTGGGATCAAAGCTTGGTGCCCTCACAGAGGCCCTACTGTGGGATTCCCTTCTTCCTTTCCTCAGCCTTTCCTGACTGCCCTCTGATAAGCACTGGAGAGACAGAAATAATATAATCATGATCAACATGGCGAAATAAGACGTCCATAGAAAACCCCTCCTCAGAGATTTGCTGAAAAAAAGGACAAATCTCACTTGCTTAGAATTTTGGAGGAAGGAAGAGATTGGAGAAGAATTCCCCAAATGCTTAATTGAAGAAAGGGAAAAATATCAGCTATGAACCTTCAGCTTTCCACTAGCTGGTCGTCTTCCCACCCCCTCACTCAGTTCCACACAGCCTGGAGAGTGCCTAGTGGCAATGGCTGGGATTCCTTCCACTTCCCACCAGGAACACTTGCAGCAGTGAGATCCCCATGCATATCCTAAACCACAGAGACCCAGAATAGAACACAAGCTGCTGAAGAGCACAGAATGCCAAAGGGTCCCAAGAGGAGCTTCGAAAATGTAGAATTAGGAAGGAAATGGCAGAACCTACTTCTCTCCCAAAAGCAGTGAGTAGCCAATCAAAGACTGGCTAAATCAACAGTTTGGGGATCCAGAGAACAGGGGAGGGCAGTACAATGCCTAGGGAAGTGCAGAACGAAGGTACTAGGAAACGATTGACAGAGGCTATAATTCTCTCCATAGCTCCTGGAGCCTCTCACCCACCCTTGAGGAGTGGGTGGCATAATCCTTACCTGGGAGATGACTGCAAACTGGGATGGTTATGAGAGTCCTCCACACCAAGTACAGAGAGGGACAAAGCCCAACACTGAAGTGAGAACATGGGATCCCCACTGCTTCAACCCTACCCAGGCCAATGCTGATGGGTGCCACATTTCAGCTGCTTCAAAAGGGGAATTCATAACTGAAGAATACCAATGGTGTGGCAGGCCAGAAAGTACAGGAAAAAAGAAGGGCTTTTGGACTTTTTCCATACCCTATCCCAGGTCCCATGGAAACTGGCTTATACGCCCTGCATGGGTATTCAGCCCGGCTTTGGCTGGGAAATACTGACGATACAACTGTCAAAGAAGTGCCCTAATATAAACCCAAGCAGCAATAAAATCCTAGAAAAGAGGAACAACTGACCTTCAGGCCCATCAAGATAATCAGATGACCAGATATTAGCAAAAAACAAACAAACAAGAACAACAACAAAAACACACAAGATGTACTAAAATACAGAAAGATATAGAGCAGTCAAAGAAACAATTTTAAAAGTCAGAGGAGATACAGAATTTGGAACAACTAATCAAAGATGTTCAAACAAATCTCCTAAACAAATTCAGCAAAATGGCTAAAGAGATAGAGAATGTTAAGAAGACCTAGGTGAACATAAAGAAGAGTTTGAAAGAATACATAGAAAAAAAAATCTTAACAGAAATGAAAGACACCATAGACCAAATTAAAAATATACTACAGAAACACAACAGCAGATTTGAAGAGGCAGAGCAGAAGAAAGGATCAGCAAACTAGAAGACAGAGCAACTGAATTTGAACATATAAAAGAACAAATGGAGAACAAATGGAATAATTTGAAAAAGGTCTCAAGGAAATGACTGACAGCATGAAGCCCCCAAATATATGCATCATAAGTGTCCTAAAGGGGATGACAGGAGAAAACGGCCAAGAGGAATATTTGAGGAAATAATGCATGAAAATTTCCTAAACTTCCATAAAAAGACTAAAATATGCAAACTTAAAAAGCCCAATGTACTGCACATAGAATAAATCCAAATAAAGCCACTCCAAGACACATACTAATCAGACTGTCAAATTCCAAAGAGAAGGAAAACGTTCTGAAAATAGCATGAGAAAACTAATTCACCACATAAAAGTGAAGCCACATAAGACTAAGTGTTAATTTCTTATCAGACACCATGGAGGTAAAAAGGCAGTGGTACAATATATTTAAGACACTGAAAAGACAAATTGCCAGTCAGGAATTCTTAATCCAGCAAAACTGTCCTTCAAAAATGAGAGAGAGTTTAAAATATTCACAGATAAACAGAATCTGAGAGAGTTCATTAACAATAGACCTGCCCTATAAGAAACACTAATGGGAATTGTTCTGGCTGAAAAAGAACATACAACTTAAATAAATAAGTAAATAAATAAAGACAAGCAACCCATTTTTAACAAGGGGGTGGGGGGCAAAAGACATGAATAGACATTGTTCCAATGAGGAAATACCAATAGCTAAGAGGCACATGAAAAGACACTCATCTTCAGTAGCTAAAAGGGAAATGCAAATCAAAACCACAATGAGATTTCATTTCACACCTATTAGAAAGGCCACTACTAAACAGACAGGGAACTACAAGTATTGGAGAGGATATAGAGAAATAGGAACACTTATTCACTGCTGGTGGAAATGTACAATGGTATAGCAGCTGTGAAAGGCAATTTGGTGGTTCCTCAGAAAACTAAATATAGAGTTGCCCTACAATCAGGCAATCCTGCCATGTGGTATATTCCCAGAGAAACTGAAAGGAGGGATGCAAACAGATATTTGCACACCAATGTTCATAGCAGCATTACCCACAATTGTCAAAAGATGAAAACAGCCCAAATGTCCATCAATCAACGAATGGATAAAGAAAATGTGGAATACACATACTGTGTAATATTGCTCAGCAGTAAGAAGGAATGAAATCCTGAAGAATGCAACAACATGGATGAACCTTGAGGACGTTATGTTGAGTGAAATGCAGGCTCCAAAAGGACAAACATTGTATGATTTCACGAATATGAACTAAGTATAATATGTAAACTCATAGGCATAAAATCTAGAATATAGGTTTCCAAGAGATAAAATGAGGCTAGAGAATGCTGAGTAGTTGCTAAATATATGCAGGCATTTTTAACCAGGTTGAATTTAAATGTTTGAAACTGGATAAAGATGATGGTAGCACATTATTGTAAGTATAATTAATGGTGCTGAATTTTGTGTGAATGTGGTTGAAAGGGGAAGTTTACAGTCACGTATGTCACCAGAAGTAAAGCCAGAGGTTAAAACATATAATACAGTGAAACCTGTGGCACATGATGACTGTGATGAACAATGCAAATATTGAAAAGTTCTTTCAAGAATAGAACAAATGTGAGACATTATTATAAGGAATTAGTAATGGAGTAGTTTATGGGGAAAATGAACCTACTGCAAACAATGGACTAAAGTTAATAGTAATATCTTAATATTCTTTCAGCAACAGTAACAAATATACCAACAGAATACTAGTGGTCGATAATAGGGGGAAATAGGGGATATAAATGTTTTGGCATTTCTTTTTGTTTCTTACTTTTTGTATTTTGCATTTTTTTGGAGTAAGGAAAATATTCCAAAATTAATTGTGGTGATGAATGCACAACTATGTGATGAAAATGTGAGCCATTGATTGTGTACCTCAGATGCATATATGGTATATGAATATATCTCAATAAAGTTTCATTTAAAAATAAGATTTTGAAACTTAAATCCTAAAAAATTTCCCCCTGCTTATTTTTGTACTTATCACATTTAATATTACAAAGATACCACAAAGCTCTGTGGAATAAAATAAAACAATATCCCTTTCACTAATCAATTGTTAAGGTCTAGCAAAAATTGTTTGTTTTATCATGCACTATTTCTAAATGTACAATCCATGCACAAACTACATAACCTATGGTACCTGTTGAAAATATGGGTTCTTGAGCATTTGTAACCATCAACCCAGCTGATTCTCATGGCCAGCAACTTTGGAAACTGTTGATAATCTCCCTGATTTAATACATCCATTTCATACTCTTTGTTTCATTTGGAGTTAAAAGCTCCTTTGCTTTGATAGTTGGTCCTGCTTTGCATTAGAAAAGAAAAGACAAATATCTTTGTTTTCTACTTCTTTGCAAGTCTTTTTAAACTTCAATCTAATATGTGTACAATTTCTATTGCCTTCTTACGGCAGTAAAATATTCATCTTTTACTCCACCATCTATACTCCTTAACACCCAAGAAAAAGTGAAACCGGCAATTTCATCTTATAGAACTCATGGACAGATATTAATTTATTATTTAACTTCTCATTTTAGAAGCAGTACATCAATACTGGAAGAGTAAAAATAATCTATTGAGAAAAAATTTGTTATTAGCCTATATAGTAATGAATCAAGCAGGAATTTAAATACCTATAAGAAAGTTGAGCTTTAGGAAGTTAAGTTCCTTTTCAAGGTCTAACAAGCAATAAGTAACTTGAACCCTAGGGTTTAAACCTGCCAGTCTGGACTTCAGAATTTGTTTTCTGATATCCCATGATTCTCTGTGTTTCTCTTGCCTGACGCATTCTCCTTAGGTGTCCTCTCTGTCAGTCTTATCCCCTGGTCCTTTCCTGCCCGCACATCTTCCTCATGGGATATGCCCCCTACTTCCTTGCATCATCCTTGCCTCCTTCACACCTGCTTTTTACTCCTGGAAGAGAAATATCACTGTCTCTGTCCAAATTTGATTCTTCGCCTTCTTTTGGAATTCCACCCTCCCTGTTTTCTCAGACACTTAATTTTTCTTTAACAAATATTTATATAACCCACACTGTACACTGGACATGCTTTTAAATACATTATAAATGTTATGAGAATTTAATCTTCCTGGTTACTTTATAAGCTAGTTGACATTGGTCTTCACATTTTATAGAGGAAGAAAGCGAAGCGCAGAGGATTAAGTATCAATCCCATGATCACACAGTAAAGAACGGATCCAGTATTTGATCCTAGCAGTTGAGGCCCAAACACTTTACCATGCTGACTCTTTTAGTTTGTCAGACATGCCTTTCCAGGATCTTTAGCCAATCTCATTCTCTGCATGTGTATGTTTATTTGTCTGTCCGTCTCTTTCTCTCTCTCTAACGCCTCATTCACTTTGACTCTTGTACTTGATGGAGTTTTAACTCTAATGGATTTCTCTCCGAATGTCACACTTATTATCAAAGCCATCAGACAAATCCATTTTAGAACAGGAAATCCATGAATATTTGCCATGTAATCAATAATTTTCATTTCTTATTGTCTTGGGCTACAGAAATACAATAAAATAATCAAATTACTCTGTTACTATATGTGTTGCCTTCTGAATAGAGGCAGGAGCTGATTACCAAACACTCAAGGGCTTCGGTTCATTAGATTCTTTTTTCTCTGCCTGGAATATTCTCAATGAATAGAAAAGATATTATAAGCATAATTCCATTTTTGCCAACATGATTGTATGAAATTGGTTTTTGAGATTATCAGTGGTAAAAAGCAAGTATTAACAGTTACATATAAGGGATTCACTCTTCATAACACTGTCAAAAATACAAGTGTTTCTGATATGAAGCACTTGTATAGGGAAAGCAGTTACATAAAATATCAGAAGACAAAATTATATATTGACTTTTTAAAATCTGTCTTTTTCCTTTGGCATGTGATGTAATAGTTATAAATACATAATTATTGCAAAGTTTGTCATTTAATATGAGTTTATATCCTGTTCTTCCTGATTTTAAATAACAAAGTGTATTGTTCTTTCACGAAATCATGGTAAAGTTTGATGGTAAGTTTTTAAATTGTCTTTTCATGGCATTCTTAAACTGAGAAATGCTGTTTTTTCCTTACATCACTTGGGAAAGCATTTTCCTTGTTTATGTAATCCAAATGTGGGACTCATTTCCTTTGTATATTTGAAGATGAACAAAGCAAAGTTCTTGGAGAATTTATATCTGGAAGGGTAGAAATACTGCAAAATAAAAGCAATGAAGATTGTTAAAATAATGTTGGAAATGAAGTGCTTGGTTCAAAATATATTTCTCAACGTAGACTTTCTTTTCATATTCTTGACAGGGTCTTTTGATGCACAAAAGTCTTTAATTTTGATGAAGTCCCATTTATCTGGCTGTTTTTTCTTTTATTGCCCATGCTTTCAGTATGAAGTCTAAGAATTCATGGCCTAACAAAAGATCTTGAAATTTCCCCATTTCCTTCTAAGAGTTTCATTGTTTTAGCTGTTATATTTAGATCATTGGTCTAATTGAAGAGACTATTCTTCTCCTCCTTGATGGACTTGGCGGCCTTGTCAAAAATCAATTAGTCATAGATGTGTGGGCTCATTTTTTAACTCTTCATTACACTCCACTGGTCTGTATGCCTAACCTTGAGCCCAAAGTATCAGTTCTCTATACTTCCTGTTTTTCAAGACGATTTTGGCTACTTGGGGCCTCATACTCTTAACGTGAATTTGATGACTGTCTTTTGCATTTCTGCAAAGAAAGCTGTTAGAATTTTCACTGGAATTGCATTAAATTTGTAAAGTGTTTGAGTAGTGTTGACATTATAATAATATTCAGTTTTCCAATCCATGAACATAGAATATATTTCCATTTATTTATGACCTCTTTAATTTCATTTGGTAATGGCTTGTGGTTTTTGTGTACATATCCTTGGATAAATTTATTCCTAGATTTTTACTTTCAATTGTTATTGGAAATGGAACTTTTTTCTTGATTTCTTCTTCCTATTGTTCATTGCATGTCTATAGAAATACCACTGATTTTTGTGTATTGCCCTTTGCTGAATTCACTTATTAGCTCTATTAGCGTTCTTGTAAATTATTAAAAATTTTCAATATATAGGGTCATGGCATCTGTGAATCGTAGTAATTTAATTCTTCCTTTCAAATTTTGATGCTTTTTTTTCTTTTTCTTGCCTCTTTGCTCTGCCTAGAATTTCCAGTACAATGTTGAATAAAGGGGATTTTTATCTTGCTCCTGTCCTAGTGTGAAGGCTTTTCATGTTCATCATTATAAGATGTAAGCTGTAGGTTTTCCACATATTTTTTCTTTCCATATTCTTTCTGTACTTCTTTTATCACATTCAGAAAATGTCCTTCTCTTCCTGGTTTTCAAAGGATTTTTATCAAGAAAGGGTGCTGAATTTTGACAAATGCTTTTTCTGCACCAATTGAGGTAATCGCGTGGGATTTTTATTTCTCTCATTCTATTTCTGTAATTGAAATAGAATCACATATCAACGTATGATTGATTTTTTTTTATGTTGTACCACCTTTGCATTCCTGGGATAAATCTCAACTGATGATGATGTATTTTCCTATTAATGTGCAGTGGCATTCTGTTTGCTAGTGTATTGTTGAGGATTTTTGCCTCTATATTCATAAGGCATATTGTACTTTTTATGTAATTTTCTTTACTTCTTACATCCCTATCAGGTTTTGATATTAAGATAATGTTGGCCTCATCGGATGAATTAAGAATCATTTCCTCATATCAGTTTTTGGAAGGGTTTGATAGGGTTTGATGTTAAATCTTATTTGAATGTTTGGTAAATTTCACCATTAAAGCCATTGGGCCTTGGAATTTTCTTCATTAGTTATTGGTTTTCAATCTTCTTGAGACAGTTTAGGTAATTTGTGTGTTTCTGAGAATTTGTCATTTCATCTAGGCTGTCTAACTTGTTGGTGTACAATTTTTCATAGTATCGTCTAATTATCTTTTTTGTTTCTGTCAGGTTGGTTATTCTGTCACCCCTTTCATTGCTGACTTTTGTTATTTGTGTTCTCTCTCATTTTTCCTTTGTCTGTCTGGCAAAAGTCTGTCAATTTTATTGCTTATTTCAGAGAACTGACTTTCAATTTGGTTGCATCTCCTCACTTTTTTCTGTTCTCTATATCATTTATCTCTCCTCTAAAAAAATTGTTATTTCCTTCATTTTTATCATTTTTGACTTAGTTTGATCTGCCTTTTCTACTTCCTCAAGGTTTGAAGTCAGGTTAATGATTTGGGTTCTTTCTTATTTTTTAATGTAAGCTATTAGAACTATAAATTTTCCTCTTAGTGCTGCCATTGCTGTATCCCATTAATTTTGGTATGGTGTGTACTCATCTTCATTCCTCTCAAGACATGTCTAATTTCTTTGTGATTTCTTTTTTGATCCATTGGTTGTTTAGGATTGTATTGTTTAATTTCCACTTATTTGTGAATTTTCTGGTTGTCCCTCTGTGTCATCGATTTCCAGCCTCATTCCATTTTGTCAGATGAGATGATTTTCATGATTTCAATCTTTCTAAATTTATTGAAACTTGTTTTGTAACTTGTATGGTCTATTTTAAAACATTATTCATGTGCAGTTAGGAAAAATGTATAGTTGCTGATGTAGATGAACTGTTCTATGTATGTCGCCTGGGTCTATTTGACAGGTAGATGTTGTTGCAGGTAGAAAAGTGAGACAGACAGATCGATGTTCAAATCTTGCTTCTTCCATTTAGGGACTATTAAACCTCTAACAAATCATTTGGTTTATTCATACTTTCTTTACTTTATCTAGTAAGAAAAGATAAAATTCTTTAACTTTTAAAGTTCATGTAAGCATCAATAAGATATTGACATAAGATCTTTCTAAGAGGTCTTCACACACAGAGGAATTCATTAACTAAAATGTTGATTTTAGGGAAATGAGTCGTGAAGACCAATACATCCCAGATTTCAAATCAATAACATCAGGAATTATGTGACGATGCAGGAAGTGTTCCATGGTCTGCCATTGGTAGGTCAAATGCTTTTCCCTTAGAAATACATGTACAGTAGGAAGTTGATATACATGTTTCAACAAGAGGAAAGCTAATATACATGTGCCCTCATAAACATAGTTAGAGATGACTTTAGGATCTTATATTCTATTGAGTGCCTCTTCTGGTCTTGTAGATTATCATGGCCTCTGGACCCATTATGTTGGCCCCCATTTGTCTGGTGGAAAACGAGAAAGAGCAACTGACAGTAAATCCAGAAGCATTAAAGATTCTTGAGAAGATATCTCAGCCTGTGATTGTGGTGGCTATTGTAGGGCTGTATCGTACAGGAAAATCCTACTTGATGAACCTCCTAGCAGGACAGAACAATGGTGAGTATTTTCCTGGGGCAGGGGCCATTTCCCTGGAACAGGTGATAAAGCTGATCACATCTCCATGAAGGTCAACTTAAGGAAGAGCCCAACTTGTTTCACTGAAAAAACCTAATTCTTACCACAAAATTAATGAGTTCATCACCATGTCGCCACAAAATATCAATCTTTTCCCCAACCCTATCAAATGATACACCCCACTGGTCTTCTGGATCCCAATCTTTCTCTCCTGGCTAGCAGCTCAGCTCCTACAATTGTTCATTTTCTTTCTCCCACATGACTTTTGCATAAAATATGAGGTAATTCCAAGCAGCATTCAAATGTACTCTAATATGTCCTATTTTTTAACTGGAAAAAGGAAAGGAGGAAAGATCTCTTTATCTCATATATCAGTGGAAGTTTTCTTATTCTTTTTCATAGCAAACTAGTGATGAAGTATTGACTTTTACTCTCTTACTAACATTTTTCAAATTGATTAAATATAATACATATAGACAAGTGCATAAAACACAAATATGTGATAAATTATTAAATATGACGTGAACACCTGTGTCGTCACTGCCCAAGTGAAACGTAAACATTGTCAACACACAAAAGCCCAAATCACCTTTATGCACCCTCACTAGACCTCACCAATATTTCTGTTTTCATGACATTTTCTCCCCTAAATAAAAAAAAAGTGCCTACAATCTCTATAGACATTTCTTTACAATAATTTAGCTTGACCTACTTTTACATTACATAAATGGAATTATATTCTTGGATATCTTGATTCTCTTGAACAAGTAGTTTATAAAATTCATCTAGTTTTTCATATGTAAATGTAATTTATTTATTCTCACTGCTTTATAGTATGCAATTGTATGAAGACACCACAATTTATTTATCTATTTGTAATTTGTATATTTTTGGTCTTATTTATATCTTTTATGAGCGAGGCTGTCCTGGGTATTCTTTTATATTTATCCTGGTACACATGTTTACAAGCTTCCTTTGTATAATATTCCAGAAGTGGGATTGCTAGGTGACAAGATATGTTATCTTATGTGTTTCACACTAATATCAAATACTCTTTCAAACTTTTGTGACTGTTACATGCTTATTAGCAGTAATTGAGAATTCTCCAACTCCTTGCAAAAATTTGGCAATATCAGACTTTTATTTTGCTGAGCTGGTGACTATATAGTTGCATGTTGTTTGCCTCACTGTAAATAGGTTGAGCTCTATTTCACATATGTATATGCTATGTATTTCCTATGATGTTAATTAAATACCAGTTCAAGTCTTTATTCCATTGTATTGTTTCTTTTAGTTCATATTGCTTTTTAAGATAAATTGTCCGTTATCTTCCATAGTCCATCCTGTCTATACAAACCAAGAAGCCATTTTTCAAATAATATCTTGCTTCCTATTTGGTTCAGTTCCGCTAAGGTTGAAACTCAATCCACTCAATTTTCAACTTTCAATTTCCTATTGCTTTCTCTTCTTCTCTTGCAGGCTTCCCTCTGGGTTCCACAGTTAGATCTGAAACCAAGGGCGTCTGGATGTGGTGTGTACCTCACCCCTCCAAGCCAAACCACACCCTTGTCCTTCTGGACACTGAGGGGCTGGGGGATGTGGAAAAGGTAAAGCACAGAATTGTGGAGAAATATTCTTTGTTCTTGACTCTCTAACTTCTAAGTGGCCACTTCCACTTTGGTGACCTATTCCTGCAAATTAGAAATCCAATTAGAGCAGTTAAGGTAGAATTCTGATTTCTTCATTTTTCCTCCTTGGTACGCTCAATATTTTCGTATATAAGGCAAGATCTTACTTTCAACACTCAGGTGGATGATATACTATAATAAATACTTATTGCATGGCTGAATTCAAGAGCTCTGTGCCAAAGACTGTAGATAGAGCAATGAACAAAGTAAAGAGGTAGAACCTTTTTGGAGAGACAAGGACACAGGGTGCTGGGGATGGGAGAAATGGGCACCTAATCCAATTGTATGGGTTAGAGAAACTTCCTTGAGGGAAATGACATCTAAAGTTTAACATGTGGAATCAATGGGAGCCAGCAGTTAAACTGTGCGTGGAGATGAGGTGAGAGGCAGAAGCCTTGAAACTGTGGTGTCAGTGGAATAATCAAAGTAAATACATTGCTCACAACCTTGAGCTTTACAGGAAGGATTGAGCAGCACCAGGATCATTCACCAAGTTTTGATCCCACTTTCTAGGCGGTGGTAATTAATTCTCCACCAATTTCTCTGAATGTTGAGCTTAACTCACCAAAAACATTGAAAATGTTAGGCATTTTGCCTTCATGGTATTGGGTACAATGAATTATTTCTCCTTATTTTACATTACTCCAAGTCTAAAGCAGCAGCATTAAATTTTTGGTTTTCACACACGCAAACCTCCACTCAAAAAAAAACAACAGATTTGGAAATTCTGTGTTCAATTTTCAAGTTCTCAATAACAATCTCTATATAAAACAATAGTGGATTTTTTATTTTGAAGTAGGATTGCAGTTTGGCCAAATACTACTTTTCAAAATATGAATTGAGTGCTTTGGGGAATAATATACAAAGGGTTTAGGAAGTGCGTTTTTCCTTAAAATATAAAATGTGTTGGGTGGGCCACTGTGGCTCCGCAGGCAGAGTCCTCGCCTGCCATGCTGGAGACCCAGGTTGTATTCCCGGTGCCCGCCCATGCAAAAAAAAAAATTCCTGACAAACTCTGGGACCTGTTCTAAGCTGCTTGTTGAAGTGTGCTTTGAAAATTATTGCTTTTTTCTTTCTTTTCTTTGTGTATATGTTATCTCTTACAATAAAAAAAAGTATAGTCTTTACTAATAGTAATATTAGAAAAAATAAATTCTTGAAATAAAAATTTGAAAATATTTAGTAACATATCTCAACTACAGAAAAGCTGATATTTGTAATAATTTTTACTTGATATTTTGAAAATGCACACAATTTTGATAGTTAATCAAATGGTATTTAAGATAGTGTTTAATATTTAGAATTTAAGAAGGTCTTGAGATCCCTATCTATAGATATTTTTCCTTCCTTACTTTGATTTTAAATTGGTTTATGAAATATATTATACAAGGAGGCTTTACGATGATTAGATTTTTTTTAATATGCCTATGGATAACCTAATTAAGATATTCCTTTTAGGTGGTTAAGATTTTCAAATGGTAATTGTAAAAATATTTGTATCTTCATATTTTCCTGAAGGCAGGAATATATTTAGTAACTTAGGTCATTACTGTAGCAATGCGGATATTTGTAAGAAATTTCTGCTTCATATTTTGAGAACATTCACAGTTTCGACAGCTGATTAAATGGTATCTAAGTTAGTGTTTAATATTCAGAATTTAAGAACTTTGCTATCTGAATTTGTAGATTTTTTGCCTTAATTTTAAATTGGTTTATAAACTGACTGCACAAACACAGGTTTTATGGTGATTATATGAATTCTTTATTTAAATATGCCTATAGTTAAGCCAACTTATGATATACATTTTTTGTGATTCTAAGTGCATTTTTGTTTTCTTAAATAGAAGAAAATTAAAAAGATACTTAAGTTGAATAAAATTTCAATAAAATATCCAAAAAAGTAAAATAAAATACATTTCTATGACCTGCGCTTTCTAATATTTCACGTGGCTTGTCTCTCCATTGCATGGTTCCTTCAACTTTCCATGTCCACGTTGTACCAATTTTTAAAACCAGATATGCACTGTTTTTAAATCCTTTCAGATGGAGTCCTTTCTTGCTTTGAAATCTCAGGATACTTGAAATATAATTTATTGAAATTATACCTTTTTCTTTTCCCTATGTGTTTTTTTGGTTCTACTGCTGGCAAGGATTATCATGTTGGTTTCATCTATACACCTTACATAATTATCTGCCATTCCTGAAAATCACGCTTCCAAGGGTAAAGACTGGAATACAGGACTTAGCATCCATGCAACCTAATGTAGTGTCTGTTATTTCATAGATGTCTAATGAATGCTTGTTGAAGAAAATTGAATAGCATATGTGTCCATGATATAACCCATAAACTACAAAAATTTGCCAGATTAATAATTACCCCTTATTACTGCTCACTCACTATGTTCTACAAACTGTATTAAAAGTTTTGGGGAGAGTGGGCCATGAGGGCTCAATGGCAGAGTTCTTACCTGCCATGCCAGAGACCCAGGTTCAATTCCTGGTGCTTGCCCATGAAATAAAAAAAAAAAGTTTTGGGGGTATATTAAAGGCTACCAGAAGCTAAGAATAGAGGTCATGGGGAATACTTGCTTAACGGGTACAGAAATTCTGTTTGAGGCAGCTAAATTTGATGGTGAATTTAAATAAATGATGAATGGGAATTGTGAATACAATTAATGCCACTAAAATATGCGTTGAAAATGATTACAATGACAACTTTTATATTATATTTATGCTACCACCGAATTTTTTTCAAAAAGGAAAGGTAATAATGGAAAGGTGTGAACATTTAGAACAAGAATTATTAAACTTTTTTGTTCCAAGGATGCTTTTGGAAGCTGGTAAAGCTTACTGAACTTTTCTCAGAATAATGTTAAATATATAAATACATCATAAATATATATGTATACATATTATTTATATAAAAGATTACAATGAACACAACTTGTGTGTGATAAAAATACACATGCAGTGTAAAATCCCACCAGATACCCTGCTCCCATCTTCCCAGGTCTCTCACAATCCAATCCACCTCACTCCATCCAATCAGGAAACCATTTTTTCGGCTTTATGATATACCTGCCCAGAGTTTCTTCAAGCACATACAAGTAAATGTGAAATGATATTTCTTTTAAACATTTGACCCATACTGTGACATTCTCATTTGCACCTTTTAATAGTTAACAAACCAAAGCTTTAGCAGGGGCCATTATAAATCCAAAACTAAGAATTGAAATTAGGATTGTCTCCAAAACTTGTGCCCATCATCCTACTATTCAACCATGTCTAATACAGCTGAAAGAGTGAATGGACACATGATCAAAAGAAGAGTGAACTCCTAAGCTCCTTGCTCTAATGTGCTCTTCAGGTGGACCCTAAGAATGACTCATGGATCTTCGCGCTGGCCGTGCTTCTGAGCAGCACCTTTATCTACAACAGCGTGAGCACCATCAACCACCAGGCCCTGGAGCAGCTGCAGTATCCTTCCAGGACCCACCACCAAGGCTCACCGGGTTTATGGGAAGGGATGCAGGTTTTTCTTCTTTTCTGTGACTCAGTTATGATGGTTAAAGTGGAAGGGACACACAGAGAAACAAATGATTATGAAATCTGTTTTGAAGTAGGATTTGGAAAGCGTGGTGGATGGTGTTTCTCCTTCCTTAACTAAGTTTCCAGCTATGTGACAGAACTAGCAGAGCTAATCAAGGCAAAATCCTCCTCCAAAGCTGATGAAAGTGATGACTCCACTGAATTTGTGAGTTTCTTTCCAGATTTCATTTGGGCTGTACGGGATTTCACCCTGGAGCTGAAGTTAGGTGAATGCCCCATCACCGAAGATGAGTACCTGGAGAATGCCTTGAAGCTGATTCCAGGTATCAGAGCATAGCCTGGGTGGGGGAAGTTTCAATAAGAGGTGGATCAACTAAGTCAGATCATTCAAGACTTGACTTCCTCTTGTTTTTGAGACTGGATTGAGACTGGATGGAAACGGTGAATGGTGATTGAGAGTAAGGCATGGTTTGGTGGGTTATATCCTTGAAGCGCTACAGTAGTTGGAGTTGAAGCATAATGTTGAACCAAAGGATTTTAGACTGATTGGTGCCAGGAAAAAAATTTGCATATCACAGCCCGAGCTAAAATTTCCCAAGGCCATATATTTGTGTTCCTGTGTGCCCTGCTTGTTCTATGTTAAGGAAAATAGCTAATCAAATTGGAAGCTGATAAATACAATCACAAGGAGATAAAATGACCTGCTTTTATTCTATGCAGTATTTTTTATTAGTGCCAGGATGGTTACATTTTTCAATAAAAGACTATTCATACCCTAAATGATCCAGGAAAAAATAATGATAAATCTTTCTAGTTAGGTGAGCAAGTCATTACCTTTCTCATGACATCACCTTATTCATGCTTACAACCTAATACATCCACAACGTAATACATTATAAGCTTACTACATGGGTTTGATTTAGGAGGATAGATAACCAATAGCACACACAGGGAATACCCATTTTTATTTATGTATTAGGTATTCATTCTTTCAACAAACATCTATTGAAAAGCCAATATATGCCACATATTCGCTTTGAAAGTCTGATATAATATGATATAGAGAAGTGCTGATGTCTCCAAATTATATTTAGGCTAAACATTCTCTTTGGAGGTTTATGCTAAAGAATACTTAAATCCATTTATGATGTGTATATTTTTTGGTCAAATGTATCAAAGAAATCTTTACCAACCTGGGAATCATCTTGCCTTCTTTCAGATATTTCTCACATCAACAGCTTTTTCTTATTTCTAGTACTACTTTTCTTTAAGAACCACATTGACGTAAGGACAATAGGATCAGAAAAGTACTTCTGGACATTTTTTTATTAGTTAATCATTAGATAAATATTAAATAAAAAGTAATCCTTTGGACATGACACCATTTCTAAGGAAACCAACCATGAGTTTCTTCACTTGGAATGAATGTCTCCTTTCTTCCTAATGCCTCTTTGACTGTCTAAACTGTGCAGAATGGATTTTCCCTACCTGTAGTAAGTTGGCACAAGGCAATTTGTGATGATGTACCATATGACTGGATTAAATGAGTCTTAGAGACAGAAGGGCTGTAAGGAATGCAAAGATTCCTAAGACCAAAAGTCTTCAGCCACTTACCTTAACGCTGCCCATTAAATGTCTGTTCCTTTTCCACTTCTGCAGGCAAAAACCCCAAAGCCCAAAGTTCCAATATGCCTAGAGAGTGTATCAGGTATTTCTTCCCAAAACGGAAATGTTTTATCTTTGACCGGCCAACAAGTGACAAAAATCTCCTAGCTCATATTGAAGAGGTGCCAGAAGACAAGCTAGATGATCATTTCCTGATGCAAGCAAAAGAATTCTCTTCCTATGTTTTCACCCATGCGAAGACCAAGACCCTGAGAGAGGGAATCATTGTCACAGGAAAACGTAAGTCACCTTTGCCCCAAAGCATTTCATCTGTGGATCAGTGTGTAGGATGAAGCTCTGTAAATTATCAAAATTTTTGTGCATTTATATGTGAATGAGGAGAAGGATCTGTTCATGCCAATCTCAGAAATATATATTTCATCATTAAAGTCCAGTAAATTGAAACTTATTAAAGTCTGATACATGTCAAGAATCTAAACCACTGGTTGTAAAACTATAAATGGGTGAAAGAGTATCTCTCTTCTCACATTGTGAGAAGTGTCATGTGATAAGTGATTCTCAGAGTGAGTATTAAAAATACTACACAGGTCAAAAATAAAAATTAGGCCATGAGCTCATTCAAGCCCACTGTGGGGTCAAGAAACAAAAATGAATATAATCTTATCTACAGGACTGGCTTCATGGGCATGTGACCATCACAGTCATGCAGTGCCCATTCTCAAAAGGTCTCCATGCTTGGTTTATTGCCTGCGACATTGTCTTGAAATTCTTGATTATTTTCAACAAGGGACCATATTTTAGTCTGCTAATGTTGCCAGAATGCAATATACTAGAAATGGACTGGCTTTTTATAAAGAGGATTTATTAGGTACAAATTTACAGTTCTTCAGAGGAAAGTCAGGTAGCTTCATTGGGTTCCTGTCACCTGGGAAGACAAGGGACATCTGCTGGCCTTCTCTCCTGGCTTCTGAGTTCAAATAGCTTTCCCCAGGGCAGTTCTTTTCTGCATCTCCAAACTTCTGTGTCTGAGCCAGCTCTGAATTCTGAGCCGAGTTGTGCTGGGTTTGAGCTGATTCTTTCTCTTCTGACTCTCCTCTCTAGCCTCCAATTAATCAGATTAAACATCACTCATTGCACAAGTCACTCCACTTAGCCAACCGCCGATGTAATCAGCCATAGATGAAACTCACATACTGATGCTTTAAGTCCACAGCAGCAGAACAACTGGGCACCATCACCTGGCCCAGGTTACGTTCAGTGAACCTAACTACTATAGGCCTTATTTTCCTTTAGCACTGGGTTACACAAATTATGTAGTTGGTCTTATTTGTTAATGTTAATTTACCTGTTTAATCTTCTCCTTTTTCTATAATAAAGGGAAAGTACTTTTCTGGGAATTTCACAAGCATATTGGTTGTGAAAATTAATTTAAATCCTAATATAGAGAATAGAAAAATGATGAAAAAGAAGAGAATAGGAAAAACCAAAATATTATTAGAAAAAGGTGGACTCATAAAAATAGAAGAGAACATTTATTTCAAATAGGGTTTTGTATATTCAGAGCATGCCTCCCAGACTTGTAAGCCAATGTATGAGAACTTCCTATTTATCCCAAATTTCCTGACTCATTCAGGGTTGGGAACTCTAGTGAAGACCTATGTGACTGCCATCAACAGTGGAGCGGTGCCTTGTTTGGAGAGTGCGGTGACTACACTGGCGCAGCAGGAGAACTCGGCGGCCGTGCAGAAAGCAGCTGACCACTACAAGGAGCAGATGGTGCAGAGAGTGAGACTCCCCACAGACACGCTCCAGGAGCTGCTGGATGTCCACACAGGCTGTGAGCGGGAAGCTGTTGCAATCTTCATGGAGCACTCCTTCAAGGATGACAAGCAGGAGTTCCACAAGCAGCTTTTGGTACAGTATCTTTCACTTACTCCTTTTTGATTACTGGTCTTCTGAAAGGATGCTTGGAGTCTAGCTTTTGAATCTAGGACTATCTTCTTATGGTAGAAGGAGCCTAGTATCTTGTGAATGGCAGGGCCCTACAGAGCTACAATTCATCCTTTTCCAAAAAAAAGGACATTAAAAAAAATTTTACTATTGCTCCATAATAGGTTAAAATTTAACACCTGAAAACAACACCCAGAAATCTATCACCAGGGGACTGGGTGTTCTGCTAGAGTAACACAGTATAAACACGAGATATAGCTGGACTGAGTTCTCATTTGAGGGTGTTGTGAAAGTGTAAGCTCATTCAGGTATAAGCAGAATCAAATTTTTTGTGGATGTAGGACTCACGCCCCATTTTCTTACTAGTTGTCAGTTGGTATCACTGCCAACTCCTAGAGGCCTCTTTCGGTTCTTTCCACATATCCTTCCCACCCTACCCCCACCTCTATCTTCCAACCAGCAGCTGTGCATGGAAACCTTATGCTTTAATATCGCTGACTTCCTCTCCTATTGAGAGAGCTTGAGAAAACTCTCCGCTTTTAGAGGGCTCATGTGTTTAGATAAAGTTCAACAGCGTAATCTCCATTTCTTAACATCAACTTGGGCCATAATAAACAACTTAACCATGGGAATAAAATCTACCATATTCATAGGCCCAGGGACTATGCAGGGTATAGATAGCAGGAGAAAGAAATTTGGGGAAAATGTGAAATCTGCTAACTATAGGCACAATCACAAAAATTCTCTTTCAGTTTGTCTTTGATCAGCCTACAAATGACAAAATTCTTAGTTCAAATTGAGGAAGTGATACCAAAATGGGTGGGTTTCCCATCCCAGCTGCAGCCAATTTCTGTTCCTATATCCTCACAGACTCACTGAAAGAATTCATAGACTTCCAACCTCTGCTCAGAGCACACATAAGTCACTGCTTTTTTATTAAACACAAAAAGGTAAGTACCCTGAGGAAACTCAACATCAAGCTGCAATTCAATTTCTATGGCTCTTTGTTGATTGCTGGATCACTGATAATCATACTTCAGCTGAAGGAACCATGGAATTCATGGATAACATTCACATAATTTTATAGATGATGAGCCAGATGCTGAAAGGAAGTATCTTGTTCCAAATGTCCCCCCCAAGATTGGTCAGAACTGGTTCTAAACAAGTTTCCTGATTCCTGGTCCACTCCATGTCCCACTCTACTCTGAGGCTGGAAGACTGCTTCTTCCAAGATGATCACAGTTGAACTATCCCCACAAAAGTACCTTTCAATTGTATTACTCTATATTCCCCTAATAGGAAACCATAGAGGAAAGGAAGGAGAATTTCTTAGTACAGAATGAAGAGGCATCTGTCAAATATTGCCAGGAGACTCTTACACAACTTTCACAGTCTCTGATGGAAAATATTTCAAGAGGAATTTTCTCTGTTCCTGGAGGGCACAATCTCTACATAAAAGCAAAGAAAAAGGTTGAACAGAAGTACGAGCTAGTGCCCAGGAAAGGAGTTAAGGTAAGAAATAATGGTAGAAGTGGGAAGGCCAGCACATTGCAATTAAACAACCTTGTTACTCTTAATGAAAATATAGGATAGCATCACCAGTTACCATGGGCAGAAGAGAACATGGTAATATCTGGACTTTTTTACCTTTCATACGTACAATTACTTGGACATCTTTTAAGAGAGTGAGCATGGTCCTTCCCAAATAAAGGGTTTAGAAATGGTAATATATGTGGGAAAGTACATTGTTTTCATTTATCACACAGTGTGACAGTTTTTGTGCTGAATATACAGAAACAAATAATGTATAACACATACTGAGCACTCTGTATACTGGACATGGACTTAATCAATGTAATCCCCATAATAATATTAGGAGTTAGGTACTACTGTTACCCACATCATAAGGTTGAGAAATGGGATGGACAGAGTTCATAAGTTGCCCAAGGTCACAAAGCCAGGTGAGATAGAGTCTGTAGGGCAGCCCAGAGGAAATAGGAAATACAAGTTAAAGTAGAGATAGATGCTTTTCTCTGTAAGAGAGAGTACAAGTGCATCCACTTGGAAGTAGAAAATGTGAAAATACATTAACAAAAAATGAAATGTGGAAGTAGAACTGCACATAATCTTATCTAGGGTGGGAGGCACATTGGAACACGACGTTGGTAGCTACGAAGGATGCTGGAGGGTTTTCATGTCCCAAAAGGGGTTTGACTTTATATGGATGACATGGAATCAACCCATGGGGATGCTAAGTAAAATATAAAATATATAGGGTCATATTTGGGATTTTATAAAACTCTAATTACCCCACCAAGAGACCAGATCTACCTAATGTGTCTTTGTTTCCTTAGGCCAACGAGGTCCTCCAGCGCTTCCTTAAGTCGCAGATGGTATTAGAGGAATCCATCCTGCAGTCAGACAAGGCCCTCACTGAGGGAGAGAAGGCCATTGCAGGTACAGGCACAGGTCTCAGCTCACAGCAGGGAAGGAGATTCCACAGTGTCCTTGGTAGATCTGACAGAAAAATCTTCCTGAGTCGTTGAGCTTTCTCTTTTTCGACAGAACACACTCAACCAAATCTGAAAATAACTAGGGGAGTGTGGTTGTTTGTCCACCCAGACAGGCAGTGCCTTTCCACCCCATTCTGAAACATGCTTTTGATGGTGTGGACACCACATAGATTCAGAAATTTTCCTATCCTCCCTTTCAGATGTGGTTTTGTGTCTGAGCAGGAGTAAGATGTTAAGCAGTGCTGGGCTCAGGCCTGATTTTCATTTTCTTCTGTTTCTGAACCTTTATGCGATAGTGGAGCATGCGCGAAAGGAGGCAGCTGAGAAGGAAAATGAGCTGCTGAGACAGAAACAGCAAGAACAGCAGCAAAAGATGGAGGCCCAAGAGAGAACCTTCAAGGAAAGCATGGAGCAACTAAAAGAGAAGATGAAGAGGGAAAACGAAAATCTTCTGAGAGAGCAAGAAATGATGCTGGCACATAAGCTGAAGGTAAGTTGGGCCTAGGCAATGCCCAGGTACTTCAGGAAGATATGGACCAAATTTGAAGCCAAGTCATGATCCCAGAGGGAAAGACAAAAGGTAGATGATCACTAAATGCCTGAAATCCTTCTGGTTCCAGCTAAGGACCTTAAATCCACAAAGCTGCATCATCTTCTTTGTTATTAGCCTTTGGAAAGGACAAATGACATCTCCCAAGGCACTGGGCTGCTATTTGTTATGATTATACAATGGTCTCATTGTACCCCAATGGAATGTATATTCCTCAAGGAATATATAGTTCTGTATTCCTAGGTATTTTTGGTACAACCAAAAAGAGATCTGAAATAAACCCCACTGGTGTTTGAAGTATCAGATTGTCCTGATAACAAATACAGGATGCTGAAAGCTCATAAATCTACTGCCTTTGTTTCCTGAGTTGCCTGAGACTTCCTATACAACTCAAAGGAAATTTCTTTCATTGACCAACATGGATACTGTTAACCAATTTTCCGAACAGTGTCATGACTGCCATTATGTGTTAGATGTGTGTGGCAATTCTACCAGTAGGGATGTGAAGAATAAGTAGCATGAAACCTACGTTACCTCCCAAAGGTCATCCTTTGGGCTGAAGGGCCTTACAGGTATAATCCTCTACCTTGTCCCCACTGAGATGGTTCTCAGGGAATCTAGGAAGATTAAAATCATGGACACTCTCAAAATCGAGGTCCAAACCCATGGAGACATTGGGCAATCCCATAAAAGAAGCATACATATGTGCTTAGCTGCTGAAGTTGTTAAATACAAAACCCTGACCCAATGATTAGGGGTTCTCAAAAGTGTGTTCTTTCCCTTGTATAGGTCCAAGAAGAACTACTTACTGAAGGATTTAGAAAGCAATCTGCACAGTTAAATGAAGAGATACATCGACTAAGAGAAGAGATTAAAACAAATAAGAAACCTTTTTCAGATTTTCTTGATGCAGCTGGCAAAGTGTTAATGTTAGCACTGCCTGGTGCTGGAAAGCTAGTTGGGTTAGGGATGCAACTTCTTGGCTCACAAATGAAATAGCCTCAGAATTCTTGTAGGAAGCTATAAAATGATCCTTCTTTTCTTTCGATAGCTTAATGCTTAATCTCATTTGTGAAATATGTGAATAATTTCTGTTTCATTCAGGAAAACTTCAAAAATAAGAAATGATTACCAAAGAAATCAGGGCCTGGCATACAAAAGACAAACTTAATTTTCATTGACTCAATTTATTTAAATAAATTGGAAATAAGTTCAAAGAAAAAATGGGAAAAAAAGACCCAACTTGCAGTAACATCAAAACAAATTAAATAGTTCAGAATAAAATTATCAGGAAGTATGTAAAATTAATATGAAGTAATGTTCAAAATATCAAGGGAGAAACAATGATTTATTGAAATGAATAGATATCCTGTACATCAGTACAGGATACTTCTTACAACATTGTTGTAAAGGTTTGAAACAACTCTAGCATCCCACCATAGGGTACTAATATATGTAAATCATGGAATGTACTTACCAAAGAATACTTTACAGTTACTAAAATGAAAGGGGAAGCTCTACTTGTACGAATTTGAAAAACATCTCAAGATGTATCACAAAGTGAAAAAAGAAAGATGTAGAAAGTGTGCGCAGTTGCAAACACTGAATTTAGAAAATAATGAATGTGTATGTATATAATTATCCATGTCAGCAAAAATACACAATAAGCGAGTAACCATGTCTACAATTGAGTTTGGACCTAGTCAGATATGGGAGGATAACCAACTATCATTATATCATATATTCTTGTGTTCCTTTTGTATTTTGTTGTATTGTATTACGTGTTCTCAAATAAATAAATACAATTACTAACATAAAAACAGAAATAATACAGGAATTGGGGATATTCTTATGATAGTATCAAAGTATTAAATACTACTAGAATGGCATATGTCAACTCAACAAGAAGAGACTGGTTATTACAACTGGAAATGTGCGGGTACAACCTTGATTTCATTTATACCTTTCAACAAGGCCTTGAAATATCGGACCCTAATTTATTTTCAGACATATGGGATTTTGGCTGGAATGTCCTTGAACTTCCATCCCCAGATTTACAACATTGGGAAATTAAAAGCAGAATCCACCTTGTTTGCAAATTCCTTCCACATGTTTACTAATTTAGACTCCAAAGTGACTGAAATGAACTCCCTGTAATTCTATAAGCTGGGCAGGTTATCACTTGACTCTGGGCCTTGCACTCAATATACAGACTTGTTAGAAAAAAAAAAAAAGCCTGCTTCCTCAACCCTATACCTTTCAATTACCAACTTCTATCTCTCTTAAAGAGTCCCATTTCCTGCCTCCTGAGGCTGGATGAGGTGCCCATTTTATGCCCTGCCTTTCTGCCGTGTTGTCGCTCCTACCATAGCACATTCATACAAATGTGAAATGGAAACTGCTTATTTACTTCTCTCTCCCCTATCACCTGTGGGTCTGGGGTACTTGATCTTTTTCATCATCATCTTAAGCTCCTAGCACAGAGCCCTCCATATAAACACCAGGAGTTCATAATATGTTAGCTGAATAAATACAAGAGCTGCCATCCAACAGGGCTCCAGTTTACCATATCTTCACTATATTAGCTGGTCTCTAAGATTCTAAAAATAAAGAACACAGGGCAGGCCACAATGGCTCAGTGACAGAGTTCTCGCCTGCCACAATGGAGACCCGGGTTCAATTCCCATGTAAAAAAGTAATAATAATAAAATAAATAAATAAAGGTCACAATTTTAGGAACTAATGCAGAAGACACTCTGTGAAGCAGAGAGGACATGCCTGCACTTCTAACCCTGCTACCTGCTCTTTCTGAGACACTAGTCAGACCATTTGCTCTGTATTCCTGAAGCTTTTCACTCACAGCAGCTGTCCAGGAATGAACTGACCACCTTTGTCTTACAGGGTGATTAAAATAATTACAAAAGTGTCAGAACCCTGAAACTTTATTTCCACTGTAGTTCTATCCTATGAAGTTATGCTTTTTGTATATGGATCTGTCTTTCCCTAAAAGTGAGATCCACAGGCTGTGGACCTGTACCTTGTCCAAGCAGCCACAGACAGCAGCAGTATGGTCAGTCCTCATTTCTTCCTTTCTATAAGGTCTTTCTTGGGGATCGGGAGGCAATGCTCAGACGCCAACCAATGCCACTGGAATGAGAAGTCCTGTAGCTGAGCGAGTCCCCAAAGCCCACTGGCATCTACAGAGGAATGTTCTTCATCTTGCACATCTGCCTGGTTTGGTGAAGAGGTTGAGGGCAGGGATGTGCTCCACTTCCTTTCAGATCTCCCCAACACACACGACCAGCACCTGCAAACACATGACTTTCCATACCCTCTTCCCTCAGGACATATTTTCATCATAAGCCCTTAATTAGTAGGAAACATCCTAACTGAAAATTAATGACAGCTAATAGAAGCAATGGAAATAAGAAACCAACAACAAGGTAATATTTATATGTAATTATAGTGTTTTAGAGATAAGGAAGGGATCAGGAGTGAGATAAAGGACCATAAAAGCAGAGTAAAAGGAGTTTTACTCGCTTACATTTTCAAGAATTCCATAAGCCTCTGAATCTTGACTCTCAAAAGAACTTCCTCCTTTATCCTCAGATATACCCCTACTGAAGAATTTCAGCTTCATGCCTGTGTTCCTTGGATCGCATGCAGATCCAGATATCAATACACTCTGTTGGCCTTCTCCTTATGTTGTCTGATGTTAAGTTGGATTCTTCCACCCTGAAACATCCACTAAGGCCCCAAAACTGACAGCACAGAGTGTC
The DNA here is from genome assembly GCF_023851605.1 of Tamandua tetradactyla. Taxonomy (NCBI): domain Eukaryota; kingdom Metazoa; phylum Chordata; class Mammalia; order Pilosa; family Myrmecophagidae; genus Tamandua; species Tamandua tetradactyla. Next base: position 35,626,705 of record NC_135337.1, read on the forward strand.
AACCATTCATTCATCATCAAGGGGATAGGCCAGTTTTTTCAAGATGGATTAAATTCATGGATCGTGAAAGAATATTATTCTGATTCAAGGGAGCAGACATTTATTAACCCTTAACTCATTTGAGAAATATTTGTTCATTATTCTTCTCTTATCCATATGTTCTTATTTAATCAGAATTATTGAATAGCATATTTTAAAAACCATGTTTCCTATAGCAATCACAAATTGTGGTAGCTAAAAGAAAGTATTCCAGTTTTGTTTTGTTTTTTTTGCCTTCTATTCTTCCATCTCAAACCACACGTTTACATCGTCATGATTTTGAAATCACAGAGTTAAAAAGAGAATTCTTTGTTCAGTGGAAATGCTCTGATTACTACTTGAGTCGTGTACTCATGGGTCCCTCCTGAGTAGAGAGGTTTAGGGTTAACTTTATCTTCCTGGCTTGCTAGAATACACCCTTACTTATCCTTTGGACAGAAAAAGGTGCTTTTATCGTGGCTTTTTGTTTCCACTCTTGGACTTTTTTGGTTGTCAGCTTCTCCAGAACCAAGTCCAGGATATAGATGGCAAAAAACAAACAAACAAACAAAAAACCTAAGGAATTCCTGTCATATCTTTTCTTGGCTGCCAAAGTTAATAGCCAGTTGGTTTCTTCTCCATCTTTAATGAGTTTCAAATATTTGCTTTATGTATAGGATTCAGAGTTTTCAGTTGTACTTAGCAGGAAAAATAAAGAAAAGTTTTTTACTCCATTATCCCAGAAACAGAAATCCCCTCATGAGTATATAAACACCATATTTCCTAAACTTCCCCATCTGGGAAATTCCTAATATTCTCACAAGCAGTGGAGACAACCAGTTCAGTAGGCTGAGCCCTCAATCTTGGGGCTCACCTCCATGAAGCTTATTCCTGCAAAGGAGAAACTAAGCCTATTGATAATTATGCCTAAGAAAAACCTCCAGAGAACCTCTTCTGTTGCTCAGATGTTTCCTCTTTCTCTCTAAATCAACCCAGCAGGTAAACTCATTGCCCTCCCCCCTAGGTGTGACATGACTCCCAGGGGTGTAGATCTCCCTGGTAACATGGTACCCAACTCTCAGGGATGAGTCCGGACCCGGCATAAAGGGATTGAAAAAGCCTTCTTGACCAAAAGGGGGAATAGAGAAATGAGACAAAATAAAGCTTCAGTGGCTGAGAGATTTCAAACAGAGTCGAGAGATTATCCTGGAGGTTATTCTTATGCATAAGATAGATATCCTTTTTCAGTTTATGGTGTATTGGAGTGGCTAGAGGGAAGTATCTGAAACTGTTGAACTATGTTCAAGAAGCCTTGGTTCTTGTAGTCAACTGTATAACTATACAGCTTTTACAACATGACCGTGTGATTGTGAAAACCTTATGTGATGTTAAGTTCTGATGCCAACTTGGCCAAGTGATGGCACCCAGTTGTCCGGTCGGGCAAGTACTGGCCTGACTGTTGCTGCAAGATATTTTGTGGCTGGTTGATCAATCAGAAGGTTGGTATATTAAATCATCAGTCAGTTGATTGCATCTGTGGCTGATTACATCTGCACTCAATTAAGGCGTGCTCCTACCAATGAGATAATCCAATCAGTTGAAGACTTTTAAGAAAGAAGAGAGACTTTTTCATGGTTTCTTCAGCCTGTGGAGTTTATCCAAACCCTTCATCAAAGCTGCCAGCGTCACAGCCTGCCCTGCAGATTTTAGACTTTTCCATTGCCATGGTTGCATGAGACACCTTCATAAATCTCATATTTACAGATATATCCTGTTGATTCAGTTTCTCTAGAGAACCCTGACTAATACGCCTTGTGCCTGATGGTCCTTTTATTAAGAGTGGACAGATGAGCAAAAAATAAATAAAAAATGGGGGGAAGGGTAAAAAATTAGGTAGATTGGAATACTGGTGGTCAATGATTTGGAAAAGCAAGGGGTATGGGATATATAAGCTTTTTCTTTTCTGTTTTTCTAGACTGATGCAAATGTTCTAAAAATGATCATGGTGATGAATACACAACTATGTGATGATATTGTGAGTCACTGATTATATCTTATGGTTGGACTGTATGTGTGTGAAGATTTCTCACTAAAATTTTTTTTTAAATATTAAAAAGGAAACATTATTTTCCCAATTAAGGTGAAAAATAGAAGAAATAAAAAGGTTGGGGAAAGGCTTTGACCTCATATCTCAATTAAGTTACAACAGAATTTTTTATCATTTTCAAAGCAATATTTTGCTGAATTATATCCTCTTTCACTTGTCTTTTCAAAATTGTGGGATATTACACAGAAAGAAGGGTGCATAAAATGTAAAATGAGCAACATATAATTAATAATTGTAACATTAACACCTAAAAACCACCTAGGTATAGAAATTGAACACTCCTAATTCCCTAAAGGTGCTTATTACAGCCCTGACAAATCTGCTAGAGTCAACCATTATCCTAACACTCACATTCTTTTCTAGGATTTTGTTATCTATTTGTGCATTCCTAATAACATAATTTAGTTCTGTTTTCCAACTTCTTGTAAGTGAAATTCTATTGCATGCATTCTTTTGTGTCTTGCTTCTTATATTCAGCAAGATGTTTATAAGATTCAACCACAATGTTGTCTATAGTTGTAAGCTACGCATATTCTACAACATGAAGAGACATGCTTATTTATTCATTCTACTATTAATAAATATTTGGGTTTCAGTTGTATCTTCAATGAAAATGGTGCCAAGATTATTTTTCAACATATATACTCATGCATATGTACGTAAGATCCTTTTATGTAATCTATTCACAAGTAGAATTCTTAGATCACAAGGGATGTGCATATTCTATTTTTCTAAATCAGGTTAAACATCATGTCAATGTGCTTAAAAATGTATATACCCACCAGAAGAATATAATTGTTCTCCACATCAGATTTTTAACCTTTGTTGATCTGATAGTTGTGTTGTGGCAGCTCATTGAAACTTTTATTTCCATTTCTCCTCACTACAAATGAGATCAAGGGATCTTTCAATATTTTACTTGCTCTTTCTTTTTGCTTTTTATTGTGAAATACCTGTTTCTGTCTTTTTCTCATTAGATCATCTATCATTTTTTCTTTTGATTCATAGGAGTTCTTTATATATTCTGGTTCTGAGGTTTGGGTTGGTTAGATGAACTACTAATGTAATCTTTCTGTGACTTGCCTTTTAACTCATTTTACTGTGACTTTGATGAAAAAACTCCTAATTATAATGTTGTTAAACTTAGTCTTTTATGGTGTGTGAATGTGTGTGTGTTTGTGTCTACAGTAATAATTCTTTCTCCCAAACAAGACCATGATGTTATTTCCTATATTATTATTATAATACTTAGCATTTTACCTCTGACTTTTAGGTCCAATAAACACTGATTTTTTCCATGTGCTGTAATATACAGTTTCAAATGATTTTTTTGTATATATCACTTTCCCAATGCAATTTAATCAGAATAATCTTTCCCCCACTCTTTTGAAGGAACAAGATTGTCATAAATCAAATGTCAATATACTAATGTATTTGTTTTCAGAATCTCTAGTCTATTGCCCATACATGTGCAAATATTATACCATATTTCTTACTACAGCTTGTGTTTCTATTACTATTATAACCATCCTTCTATAATGTTCTTTATTATACATATGAATTGGTGTGTGAATATATTTCAATAAAATTGCTTTTTAAAAAGTTTTATGATTTTACTTGAACATTTATTTTTCCATATAAATTTTATAATACTCATATATGCCAAAATAATGATTTGCATTTCATTTGCATAATGCACACTTTTTGAAATTTTCAGAGATTAGGTATCTTTACTGAAGCCTTTTGATCCCTCCTGTATATATCGCCATTTATTTAATTTTTTAGCTATCTCTGAAGAATGTTTTTATGCCTTAGGAGGTCTGGTACAATTTTGTTAAGAATTATTAATATATACTCCATATTGTACTCCCGTTATAAGTAGAAATCCTTTTTTTATATATGATTTTTAACTTCCTTCATTAGTAAGTAGGAATACAACTGATTTCCCCCGTCTTCTAGCTCACAATTTTTTTTAATTTTTAGAGTTTGTCAGTAGTTTCAATTTTCTATGCATAAAATCAAATAATTCGCAAGCAAATAATGTTTCCTTTCCTTCCAATGTTTATACTTCTTTCTTGCTTTTACTTACTACAATGCACAGAACACACTATACAATGCAGAAAAGAAGTGCTCAAAGAAAACATCCTTGTCTTCTTCCTAATTATAAAAAAATGAGTTAACCTTTAACCATATTTGCTGCAATTTGTATAGGAATCCTACACTGGATTTTATATTGAAGTTCATTTTATATCGAGTCTCATGAGATTTTTATACCACAATCAGATGTTAAAATTTAGGATAAGCAACCCCTCTCCCTTTTTTTTTTTTATCCATTAAGATAATCATATGATTTATTTCCCTTGAATGATATCCTTCTAATAGGAGTGATTTTTTTTTTCTGTTTCTGGCTTATTTTGCCTCACCAAATATCCTACATGTTCCTTCACATCCTTTCATGCCTCACAACTTCATTTCTTTTTGTAGCAACACAACGCTCAATCATATGTATACACCATCATCTGCCAGTCTACTTCTCAGTCACTGTGACTTTCAGCCACCTCCATCTGCTGGGCCTCATGTAGAATGTCCAAAGTCAACAGTCCATCAATTTTAGATAATTTCATTGCTCCCGAGAGAAAGATTAATAGCAATGATTTTTGAAAGTTTAATCTGTATAGCACTCTGGGGATAAAACCAAATATGTTATGATAAATTTTGTTCACTAATACTTGGTTTAAAACATATGCCTCTATATTTGTGAGTGATAGAAGTCTTACTTTTTGCATAAAATTATGGTCATATTTTGTTTCAAGGACTTCTGTGATTCAAATAATGAGGTGGGTAATATATCCTAGATTTTGTGCTATAGAAGAATTTGGATAAATTTGAAATTGCTATTATGTGAATGTTTGTAGACAACATGGTTGGAACACCAACTTTGAGATTTCTTTGTAGAAAGATCCTGAGTAATTCAATACCTTTAAAATTATTAGAAGTTTCTAGTTTTCTGTTTTGTCCTCGATTGAGTTTTGATAATTTATATTTAAGAATTTTGTGGATATAGACTAATTTTCAATTCATTTACATAAAATTCTTCATATTTTATTTTTTAACTATTTGCAGGATTTGAGTAATAAATAGTCTCCTTTTTCATTCCTAAAATATAGAAATGCCCTCTCTATTTTAGTTATATTTGTAAGCACTTTTCACTATTTCAGGTCTTTTCATTCCTTTGTGTGAATTAAAGTTTTCCTCTGATATTTTCTCTTTGCTTGAAGACTTTCCTTTAACAATAGTTATAGTGAAAGTCAACTGTCAATAAATTCTGCCAGGTTTACTTTCTAAACGTCTTAATTCTGTATTCATTTGTATAATATTTTTACTAGACATGGAATAAGGAATTATGTTTTGATGCTATTTTTCATTCAGTATATAAAAGATGCTACTTCCGTTTCTTATATATTGCATCCTTTCTAAAAAGAAGTCTGATCACACTCTTAATTTTGCTTCTTCTTGTGTAATGTTTCTTTATTTTCTGACTTCCAGATTTTCTCTTTATGTGTGGTTTTGTGACTTTTGCTATGTTGTTTTTTTGTTTCTGTTTTTTGTTTTTTTCTTTGTGTTTAGTCTATTTGGGGTTATCTGGGCTTCTGGACCTCTGATTTGTTGCTTTTCACTAATTTTAGAAAATTCTTGTCCATTTCGTTTGAATATTTTTTCTGCCTTTTCTCTTTTCCTATCCTACTTTCGGTAGAAGGCATATGTATTTCTTTGTTAATTGGGAACTCACTCTTGCAACATTCTAAAACTTTGGAGCCTGCCTGCCTCCCCAAGGGGGTAGGAAGCTCTCTCAGGTCTCCTGTCCTGCATCTAATCTCCCTTGTGAGAACCTGATGGAGGGTGGTAGAAAAGAGCTGATGAATATGTGCAAATTCTGCTCAGGTCAGAAGCAGTTAGGAAATAAAGATTTTCAAACTAGCCACTCCACAGCTGCTAGAGAATTCATTAAAATTTCAGTTGATTTCTTCTTACATCCTTACTCTGTCACATTAAAAGTTAAGTGGCCCATCTCCTCAAAGGGGACTCTCATCCTTTGGAATTCTGTTTACCTGCATGCCTGTGACCTCAACACATTGAAGGATTAAAACAAAATTGTGGTTTTGCAGATTATCTCATTTTATTAGGGTGGTGCAACATTGTCTTCAGAGATTTGGTGCCTAATCCGGGTGGGTCCTGTCAGGTAACTGGTGTGGTTTTCATTTTCCTCATGCCTAGGAAATGTAACACCGAGACAAGAGGGGGTTGCAATTTAAGTGACAGACATCTAAATCACTCCCCATCCCAGGAATTTGATGGGCCAGTATTATGTAGATTAGGTGTTGTACCACACTTGTCTATTAAACGCCAATGTTCTGAAAAGATTGTAGATGAGAATGAAAAAGTAAACAACCTTGGTAATGTACGTATACATCCAAGAGGTTTAGAGGAACCCACAGCACTGAATAAAATTTTGGTTGGAGAGGATGGGATGTAGAGATACCTAGACCTTCAGGATTTGTGTTAGATCCTGTTTTCTCCCCTGGGACAGCTGTAATGGATGATGCCCCCTCTCCTAATACCAAACTCTAGGAGCTTTGATTATGTGACCATTCTGATACCCAAGAAATGGTAAAGAAGGAGGAGGAGGAGGGGGAGGAAGAGAAAGAGAAGGAGAAAGAGAAGAAGAAACAGAGGAAGAAGAAGGAAGGAAGGAAGGAAGGAGAAAATAAAATCATTAGGCTAGGAATATCTTTTTCCTCTTTATAAATGGGATCTGAAGGGGACTTAAAGTGAATGCTGACTGTTCAACAATAAGAACTGATACCCAAATCACAAATTTTAAAAAAAGTCCCCAAGTTAAAATGTACCATCCCTTACAAGTATGAAATTGTGTAAATGTGATAATTTTGGGGCATGGCCTGACAACAATGTACATATATCCCAGATTGATATCAGGAAGAGGAGTGAGAGGCTTTTTTCCCATCAGGCTTATATGTAAATCTCTGAATCTGTTGACTAGGGGAGTCAGAGCAATCTGAATCCATGAGGGATCCTTCTGCGGGAAGAATGGCCAGGAGTCGAGCTGTGCACCAGGAGTGCCTGTGGTCACCGTCAGTGATGCGGCACAAAGCCAAGTCCTACCTTTGGAAAGGGTGAATGAGTGGAGGGAGGCACCATGGGCTGAGCATATGTGGAGAAGACACAAGGATGACCAGCCACTAAGAGAGAGGCATGAGTGAAACTCTTGACCTTTGTAAATTCATAAATATGTAATACTAGTTTTCCAGTGTGAAGGTTTTACTGGAGGCTCTTTATTCTCCTAAATATATAACGTACAAATCAAAAGCTTTGGTTATTTCAGTTTTCTATCTAAACCCTGTGTTGCAAGGCTGAATTGAGGGTGTACTATCTCTCTAGTGATGAAGACTTTACTCCTGCTTTCAGGCAAGACCACATAAATATTAAAGCCAATTCACCTAGCAAGAGCTATTGCCTTATATATTGTGTAGTTCTGAATTTTTATTCCTTTAATCAGTGTTTTGTTTTGTTTTTCTGCCCAGCAATAAATAGCCCCAATATTTGTAGTTTGGGGTTGTTTTCATTGTTATATCACAGTAGCTACGTTCTCTTATTCTGGAATTCCCTAAGCCTTTGAATCTTATTCCAAAAGGGCCATCGCTCTTTCATACCCACATTTTTTTTTTACTTTTTTTATTGTGAAAAATAACATATATACATAAAAGCAATAAATTTCCAAGTACATTTTAACAAGTAGTTATACAACAGATTTTGAAGTTTGTTATGGGTTACAGTTTCATGATTTTTTTTTCTTTTTTTTTTTTCCTAGCTGCTTCAAGACACTGGAGACCAAAAGAAGTATCAATATATTGATTCAGCAGTCATATCCATTTTTAAAATCCTATCTTCTCTATTATACTCCTCTTTTTTTTCTTTTTTGTGAAAAATAACATATATACAAAAAAGCAATAGATTTCAAACTACATTGCAACAATTATTTGTAGAACAGATTTCAGAGTTTGATATGGGTTACAATTCCACAATTTTAGGTTTTTATTTCTAGCTGCTCTGAGGTAGTGAAGGCTAAAAGAAATCTCAATATACTAATTCATCACTCAAACTCATTTGTTAGAACTGAACTTCTTTGTATAACTCCACCATCACCTTTGATCTTTCTCCCACTCTTTAGCAGATTTTGCGTTATGGCCATTCTAACTTTTTCATGTTTGAAGGGGTTTGATAATATGGGATACGTGGATGGAAATAGTTGATATTCTAGAGACGCTGGCCCCTCTGCATTTCAGGACTTATCTGGTCCAAGGACCCATCTGGAGGTTGTAGGTTTCTAGAAAGTTACCTTACTGCATGGCACTTTTGCAAAATCTTATATAATGCCCTATGTATTCTTTAGGATTGGCAGGAAGGGTTTTGGTTGGGGGTTGGCAAGTTATGATAGATAGCAATGTCTAACTGAAGCATGCATAATAAGAATGACCTCCAAAGTAGCCTGTTGACTCTATTTGAACTCTCTCGGCCATGATACCTTATTTGTTACACTTCTTTTCCCTCTTTTGGTCAGGATGGCATTGTTGATGCCACAGTGCCAGGGCCAGACTCATCCGTGGAGGTCATCTCCCACTCTGCCAGAGAGACTTTCATCCCTGGATGTCATGTCCCACATAGTGGGGAGGGTAATGGTTTTACTTGTAGAGTTGGACTTAGAGATGGAAAGGCCACATCAGAACAACAAAAGGGATCCTCCAGAGGTGACTCTTATGCATACCTATAGGTAGCTAAGCTTCTTCATTACCTACATAAAATTCACAAGAGTAAGCCTCAAGATCAAGGGCTTGGACTATTGATTTGGGTGTCCCTAATGTTTGACACAGTATCAGGGGTTTCCCTGGTAGTAAGGTTTAATAGTTCCATATTTTTCCTCCCATACCTCAAGGGACTTTGCCAATATTTTTTGATTATCTGCTTAACATATTCTAGGATGTATCCAGGTATCCAGGCATTACATTAAGCTATACAACATTAAAGGTCCTTTTTCTTATTCTGAGTTCCCTGTGTTTCAATTGTTTATATGAGCTATCTGGACAGGTTGTTACAGAAAATTTAGGTTCTGGACAAAATAAACTTTTCTTCCTTTGGTCTCAAATAGTAAGTGAGATTCTAAAATATAGACAATGGCTTCCTTACCCTTGTGTTTCAAACCCCACGTTTTTACCTAAGCTGACAAATTTCATTCAACATTTTTCTGACCTGATACTGCTTCAAGTGTTTCCTTCCTCAGAAAAGCAGCTGCATCTGCAGCTTTGTAGTCTTTCACTAAATTTTGTGAAGCAGGATGTTAAAATGAGACACTTCCTTTGTCTAAGAATTTCTTAGACAATTCTTTGCCTAAGAATTTCCACTAAACCCCAAAGTAGAGAACACTAGGTCTCAAATAAATACACTTTATAACACAAGCTGTTTAACAGAACACGAAAAATCTTAGTTTCAGTTAAATTAAGCTTCATCAGGCCCCATCCGTCTCAGAAATGATTTTTACAATTCTTCCTTAACCACTATTACTATCGCATGACTTAGACATATGAATATAATTTGTAGAGGTATTTCTCATAGAAGCAACTACAAACAATGGAATCTGGAAGAAAGTTTCTAGATTTGTTTTTACTTCCATTGCTAAATAATGATAAAAACCTTATTTAAAAATCAAAAATAGCCATAGATTCTCAAACTCTAAACTCACATACATAAGCCATCAAAACCAAAAATGAGACAAAAAAGCTTTTGATGAAGCTGACTGACAAAGAACTGTCTTTATTTCACTCATGTCATTTTACCTCCGTTTCTCCTATGTTAATCTCTATGGCTCAAGAAACGTACAGGGCCATAATTTCTTAGCCCAGCTTGGGTTCAGCTCTTGAAGTTGTCAAGTTTAATTTCAGGGTTTAAATACTTTTGTCTCTGGTTCTTTTGCATATACTTTTAGGATATAACTGAATTTTCAGGTAAGCTGCAGTAGACTTTCTGATTCCTAATGATTATTCGCTGCCATGGTAATTTTGCTCATTCACTTCCTTTGCTATAAAAATACATTTTCTCCTGACTTACTTTGCTGAAATTGGAGTCACACTTCAAGATCCAGCAGAAATGGCAGGAACACAATACTACTGCCCAATTTTCATAGTACCAAGTAAAGGCAATTTTTAAAACTATCTGACTTCCCATGACTTCATTAAAGAGTACATTTTAACTGTTAGAATTGGGAAAGGAAGGATTTAAACTCATATTAAAAGTAAAACTTTCAATAATAATGAGTTTTGTACTAGTAGATCACCTATCAAAGAAAAAGGGAAGATTTAAATTTTTCAGTTTGAGAGGTTATTTTTTGATATTTTGCACTAACACTTTTCTTGATACCACTTTGTCATATTAGGATTCTATTTCTGATTGTGTTATAAAAAGCGAATCTCTAACATTAACTGCTGGCAGTTTTTACCACTGATGTTGTAAAAGAGCCAATTTCACTGGAATATATTGGTGAAAATGGAATTAACACACTTGTCTTCTCAATCCACTCAGAATATTCTGAGCAGAAAAAAAACAGCTTATGAACCAAAGACCATGAGTATTCCAGTAACACATCTGCTGTCTCTATCTATCTACAAGACAAGTTGTAGCAAATTTATAATTTGATTACATAGTTGTTCTGTAACTCAATACAATTGAATGCATTTATAAACTGCTATGTATATGCCTCAAATTCATTTGCCAGAATTATTGTTCATTTTACAATTCAAATATGATAGGAAAAGTATTTGAACGAAAGTGGAAAATAAAAACAGAGAAAACGTTTGAAGAATTTGTCTGCTTTTTAATTTTTTAATTTTATTTATTTTATTTTATTTTTTCAAATACCAAAAAACACAAAGCAATCGCAAACATTTCTATTTTGATCATTCCGTTCTACATATATAATCAGTAATTCACAATATCATCACACAGTTGCATATTCATCATCATAATCATTTTTTAGAATATTTGCATCTATTCAGAAAAGAGACTACAGAAAAAAAATTTATAAGTACCATACCCCTTACCCCTCCCTTTCATTGTCACTAGCATTTCAAACTTATTTTAACATTTGTTCCCCCTATTATTTATTTTTATTTCATATGTTCTACTCGTCTGTTGACAAGGTAGATAAAAGGAGCATCAGACACAAGGTTTTCACAACCACACAGTCACATTCTGAAAACTATATCATTATTCAGTCATCATCAAGAAACATGGCTACTGGAACACAGCTCTACATTTTCAGGCAGTCCTTCCAGCCTCTCCATTACATTTTTTTTTTTTTTTTTTTTTTTTTTACATCATCACATAGATGCATGATCATTGTTTCTTTTTTTTTTTTTTAATTTTTTTATTAATCAAAAAAAAGAAAAGAAATTAACACAACATTTAGAAATCATTCCATTCTACACATGCACTCAGTAATTCTTAGTATCATCACATAGATGCATGATCATCATTTCTTAGTACATTTGCATCGATTTAGGAAAAGAACTAGCAAAACAGCCGAAAAAGATATAGAATGTTAATATAGAGAAGAGAATTAAAATAATAATACTAATAATATATATATATAACAAGGAAAAAGAAAAAACAAAAACAAAAGATACAAACACACAAACAAACAAACAAAAAACCATATTTCAGGTGCAGCTTCATTCAGTGTTCCAACCTAGTTACATTACACTTAGGTATTATTGTGCTGTCCATTTTTGAGTTTTTGTATCTAGTCCTGTTGCACAGTCTGTATCCCTTCAGCTCCAATTACCCATTATCTTACCCTGTTTCTAACTCCTGCTGGTCTCTGTTACCAATGATATAGTCCAAGCTGATTCTCGAATGTCGGTTCACATCAGTGGGACCATACAGTATTTGTCCTTTAGTTTTTGGCTAGACTCACTCAGCATAATGTTCTCTAGGTCCATCTATGTTATTACATGCTTCATAAGTTTAGTCTGTCTTAAAGCTGCATAATATTCCATCGTAGGTATACGCCACAGTTTGTTTAGCCACTCGTCTGTTGATGGGCATTTTGGCTGTTTCCATCTCTTTGAAGTTGTAGATAATGCTGCTATAAACACTGGTGTGCAAATGTCTGTCTGTGTCTTTGCCCTTAAGTCCTTTGAGTAGATACCTAGCAGTGGTATTGCTGGGTCGTAATCCATTCTGCCATTCTATGTCTTTTGATTGGGAAATTCAGTCCATTAACTTTTAGTGTTATTACTGTTTGGATAATATTTTCCTCTACCATTTTGGCTTTTGTATTATATATATCATATCTGATTTTCCTTTTTTCTACACTTTACTCCATACCTCTCTCTTCTGTCTTTTCGTATCTGACTCTAGTGCTCCCTTTAGTATTTCTTGCAGAGCTGGTCTCTTGGTCACAAATTCTCTCAGTGTCTTTTTGTCTATAAATGTTTTAATTTCTCCTTCATTTTTGAAGGACAATTTTGCTGGATATAGGAGTCTTGGTTGGCAGTTTTTCTCTTTTAGTGATTTAAATATATCATCCCACTGTCTTCTAGCTTCCATGGTTTCTGCTGAGAAATCTACACATAGTCTTATTGGGTTTCCCTTGTATGTGACAGATTGTTTTTCTCTTGCTGCTTTCAAGATCCTCTCTTTCTCTTTGACCTCTGACATTCTAACTAGTAAATGTCTTGGAGAATGCCTATTTGGGTCTATTCTCTTTGGGGTGCGCTGCACTTCTTGGATCTGTATATTTAGGTCTTTCATAAGAGTTGGGAAATTTTCAGTGATAATTTCTTCCATTAGTTTTTCTCCTCCTTTTCCCTTCTCTTCTCCCTCTGGGACACCCACAACACGTATATTTGTGCGCTTCATATTGTCATTCAGTTCCCTGATTCCCTGCTCAAGTTTTTCCATTCTTTTCCCTATAGTTTCTGTTTCTTTTTGGAATTCAGTTGTTCCATCCTCCAGTTCACTAATTGTAGCTTCTGTCTCTTTAGATCTACCATTGTAGTTATCCATTGTTTTTTCCATTTTTTCTTCTTTGTCCTTCACTCCCACAAGTTCTGTGATTTGTTTTTTCAGATTTTCTATTTCTTCTTTTTGTTCAGCCCATGTCTTCTTCATGTCCTCCCTCAATTTATTGATTTGGTTTTTGAAGAGTTTTTCCATTTCTGTTCGTATATTCAGCATTAGTTGTCTCAGCTCCTGTATCTCATTTGAACTATTGGTTTGTTCCTTTGATTGGGCCATATCTTCAGTTTTCCGAGCGTCATCCATTATTTTCTGCTGGTGTCTGGGCATTTGATCAGATCTCCCTGGGTGTGGGACCCAGCTGGTTGAAAGGTTTTTCTGTGGAATCTCTGGGCTCTGTTTTTCTTTTCCTGCCCAGTAGGTGGCGCTCGTGGCGGTCGTTTGTCTGCGGGGCAGTCGGCCCAGGAAACCGCGCGTGGAGGCGGGGGTCGCTGGCCGTGGCTTGGGGGAGTGCCGGTCCAAACTGCCCAGCTGGCCCGAGACGCCAAGCGTGACGGGAGGGCCCCACCATCCAACGTTCCCAGTCAGACCGGGGAGCCACGTGCGTGGAGGGGACCCCAGACGCCAGCCACCCCAGCCGGGAAAACGCGCACCCCTCGGGCATCTCACAGCAGCGGATTCTCCCTACCCGTTCAGCTGTTCCAGAATGGGGTACGCTGTCTTTTTTGGTCTCTGTCGTGACTCCGGGAGCTGTTTTGTATTGTTTCTGTTTCTTTAGTTGCTTTTCTGGAGGAGGACTCTCCATTACATCTTGAATAACAAGGTGATATCTACTTAATGCGTAAGATTAACCTCCAGGATATCCTCTCAACTCTGTTTGGAATCTCTCAGCCATTGACACTCTGTCTCATTTCTCTCTTCCCCTTTTTGGTCGAGAAGGTTTTCTCAATCCCTTGATGCTCAGTCTCAGCTCATTCTAGGGCTTTTCTCAATCCCTTGATGCTGAGTCTCAGTTCATTCTAGGATTTCTGTCCCATGTTGCCAGGAAAGTCCACACCCCTGGGAGTCATGTCCCACGTAGACAGGGGGAGTGTGGTGAGTTTGCTTATTGTGTTGGCTGGAGAGAGAGGCCACATCTGAGCAACAAAATGAAGGCTCTTTTGGGGGTGACTCTTAGGCCTAATTTTAAGCAGGCTTGACCTATCCTTTGTGGGGGGGTTAAGTTTCATATGAACAACCCCCAAGACTGGGTGCTCAGCCTATAGCTTTGGTTGTCCACCCTGCTTGTGAGAATATCAAGAATTCAACTTGGGGAAGTTGAATTTCTCCCCGTTCTCACCATTCCCCGAAGGGGACTTTGTAAATACTTTTCCACTCACTGATCAAATCACTCTGGGATTCATCGGGGCATCACTCTGGACAAACCAGCAAAATCTCATGTCCTACCCAAGGTTCCAAGTACTTATGGTGTTCAATCAAGCTACTGAATAAGTTATATTAGGAAATGCACTAGTCAAAATATAAATTTTGTCAGTTTTTTAAATTAAGTTGCTATGATTGATTTGCTCATTTTAAATTCTATCCATTTTTATTTATTTATTTATTTATTTATTTATTTATTTATTTATTTGCACGGGGAGGCACTGGAAATCGAACCTGGTTCTCCGGTATGGCAGGCAAGAATTCTGCCTGCTGAGCCACCATGGCCCGCCCACTATCCATTTTTAAAATTGCATTTTGGTACCATTTTAATTAAAGTGGACCCCCAAATTATATAAGGATCAGGCCACACAAAATCTATATCTGCACTAGGATAAGCAGAGAAAAAAATTGGAAAACTATGCAACAAAATAATACTGAATATTCCCAGAATACAACATTAACAAATATATATACGCTTATTTATTATCAGTTAAGAAAAAAGCTAAGTCAATAACAAGAATACTTTTTAAAATGGGGAAAGAGAAATGAGCAAGCTAAAAATTGTAAACCATAATATTAAACAAAACAAAAACCACTTTCTGAGAAAAGTACCTCTAAACAGGATGATGAAAAGTTCAAACAGGATGTGTTTGCAGTCAGACCTTGCTCTTTAGATTTATTGTTCCCACAATAGAAACCTAAGTCAACTGCAAAAATTTCATCAAATGCTTCTGTGGCATATCTGAGTTGGGCAGGGACAGGCCTGTGTTTTCCAAGTCAGGTGTAGAGTTTTCAACGATTTTCCATCCTGCCTCACCAAAAGTGCCTGTACTTTTGATTTCGGATTTCTTCCTCCCGTCCCTCACTGCTCAGCTTACTTTTCAGCTTTTAAAAACAACTGAGCGGTTTCATGAGAAGAAAAGGCAGAGCTAGAACAGCTGAGAATTGATTAGAAAAGATGGTTGCACTGATTCTGTGAAGTCCTACCGGTATCACATAGCCTTGTCTGTTAGTTCCCATCGCTCTCATCCCCTGACCTGACCTCCTGAATCTCTCCCCATATTCGCACGGTCCATAGACCAGGGCCAGGTTCTCAGGACCTGCCCACACCTCACTTATCCTTCAGCACCAGCACCGGGCGGTGACCCTGACCCTGACCTGAGCGCTGCTTCTCCATTGTTTGCCTGAGGGCCTGAGGTTTGGCTTCAGCCTTCATTCTGGCCTCATTCCTGTTCAGGGAGCTTGTCCCATGCCCCATGCCCCATCCCCTTGTAGCACTAAGACCCTGACTTCTACTCAACCCCACACCCAGGGATGGGGAAACTAACGTCACTGGGTTAAGCCCGGATTGCGCTGACTGGTCTTAGTAGCTCTTGAAATGCTTGGGTCTTTTTCGCACTATTGCTGACACCCACGGGGTCTTTCTACTGATTCATCTTAGTCCTTTTCTCACTATTTTTGTAGATGAAAACAAGCGGCCCTTTGCAGTTGTTGGGTTCTTTGGGTAACATTAGTATCCCCCGGTGATTAAAAGTCAGGGAGCCTATATTCTCAGCCCCACAAATTTGACGCCAAGCTCTTACATAAGATTAAAAAAAAAAAGCCTTTTATTAAATTCTGCAACATATGCATACATTTCTTAAAGCAAAGAAGTTTAACTTGTCTGCTGCCTGGGAATATCTCTCTGTGAAGCAAATTTCACTGAAAGGTGGTTGCAGTGAGATCCTCTGACAGGTTCTCTGGCCTTACAGCTAGACCACGTGGCAGGAACCTCTGTGGAGAATGGGACGGTTGGGGGCAGCAGGTTCTAGAACCCTGCACAGCTGGAATGAGCTACTGGGCTTGATGCATCTTATGTCTTGTTTAGACAAGCATACTGGGTCCTCTTCACTTCCCGAACCAATCAAATAGTTGAAGCCCACTAACCTCATACCAATACATATATGTAAGTAGTCCGCAAGTGATTATTTATACATCCAAGCACATACAATCCTTTTACACCACACCATATTTGTCCCTTGTGTAACATTTTTCTTAAGGATTAATGGTTTCCTGTTTTCCCATAAGAGGACTTGACAGCACCATTTGCAGTTGCATCCTAAACTTGGCTGCACATCCCTTCACATAGCTCATCCTGTTCACTTAGGAATTGAGCTTAACCATTTGTTTAGTGAATTGCCCTCATCCCAAAGAATAATAAACATCTTTCATTCCCTCAACCAGTCAATGATTACAGCCAGATTAGGTATGTGGTATCAGGGAACCTGTGACTCTACCTTTCTGAGTATTTACAATTCCAAAGGAATAGATGGACCTCAGACTCTTGAAGAACTCTCTGGTTGTAAAGGTGGCAGTGGTTTTATTTAGCTCCTAGAGAATTTTATTTATGTTCAAAGTTTAGAGAAATGACTTAAAAGAAGAGACACTAGAAAGGAGAGAGGTGAAATAGGCTTTCAGTTTATTGGCAAAGGAAATTCACTCTTATTAATCTTTATGTAATACACATCTAAAAAAAATTTCAGTAACTCCCAGTACTATTTTTGGGTTGTCTGAGAGCAACAACAGACTGCATGGGTCAGAAGGAAAGGCAACTGATTTCTTAGCAATGGTCCATTTCAAAGAAGCTTTGCCTTACTTTCACTTTCAATCTTACTGTGACATAAGAGGAAACAGTTCAAGGCATATTTGTTTTCTGCTGCTTTGCTTAGGAGTCAAAGTGTTTATAATTACAGGCCTAAAGTGGACTTTTTACTCGTACAGGAATATCTGCCTAGGGTATGCTTTAAATTTTAATTAAAGTATAACATAGGAATTGGAAAGTACTCAGCTCAAAAGTGTTCAATGAATGAAAAATCACAATATGAACACATCCCTGTAACTATTACCAAATCAAGCAAAAGAGCACTTACAATAAACAGAAGCTCTCTTTTGCTCTCTTCCAATCAATAGCCCCTCTCTCCACCTCAAAGATAATCACTCTCCTGACATTTGACATCAAAGGACAGATTGCTTGTTTCTGAACTTTTTAAGAATGGAATTGAACAATATGCATTTTGTTAGGTTGGGGGAACCGAAAAGGGTGCTGCAACTGGAGCTGCGGAGGCTGTGTCGCCCCTCCCAACATGCCTTCTGGAACCGCCCCTTCCGGACACCTGACTTTCAGAGAACTGCCCCTTCCGACATCACCTGACCCCCTTGCTTAAAAACTGCCCATGCCATCACCCAGATGCTGACTCATCTCCCTCCATCTTGGATTTGGTGAGCTCAGCCTGGGAGCACAGAAATAAACCCGCCCACTTTAAATTTCCTGGTCTACCTTCCTTCTTTCTCACCCTTTAGCCTCCTAAGCCTTTCATCTTCCTTAATTTGGGAGGGAAATGAGAAGCGGGGTGTCCCCACAACTTCTCAAGTCCCAGGAAAGGGTATGAGGCTTGCGGGCGTCCCCGTTCACCTCAGCCCTGGGAAGAAAACCTGATGCGAATTCATGATCTTCGGAGAGTAATTAACGGACAGGCTCTCTCCAACGGTGAGACCCGGCAGCAGGGCTAGGAGGGAAGGGACTTACCCAATCTGGGGTGGATGCAGCGGTGGACCGAAGGATCGCCGGTTGCTGGCTACATGGAGAAAGGAGGAGAGAGGAAGCCAGGGCACCCCTGTCCAGGTGCGTGGCACCCGCGCTTCTCTCCCGGATTTCGGCACCAAAATGAAAGGTTTAGGAGGCGAAAAGGTGAGAAAGAAGAAAAGTAGACCGGGAAATTTAAAGCAGGGGGGTTTATTTCTGTGCTCCCAGGCTGAGCTCACCAAATCCAAGATGGAGGGAGGTGAGTCAGCGCCTGGGCGAGGGCATGGGCAGTTTTTAAGCAAGGGGGTCAGGTGACGTCCGGAAGGGGCGGGTCTCCGGAAGTCAGGTGTCCAGAAGGGGCGGTTCCAGAAGCCATGTTGGGGGGGGGGGTGACACACCCTCCGCAGCTCCAGTTACAGCACCCTTCCCCGTTCCCCCAACCTAACATATTTTATTGTACACAGTTCATTTTGCTCAGCATTATAATTGCAAGATGCGTCTGTGTTGGGTGTATCTACAGTTTCTTCGTTTTCTTGTTATATGACATCTCATTGTACAAATATACCACAATTTATTTTTCCATTCTATCATTATTATTTGTCATTTAATTGCTCAGTGTCAGGACCTGGTTTAGGTACTGAGAATTCATAAGGGCGTAAAACATGAAATCTTTACTATACATGACTAGCTACGTCCATTGTAAATGAGTCTAATATTCCAGGAATTGCACCTAGAAGAATATACTAAGCTGTCTCATCCCCATTCTCAAATTAGACTTCAGGTCTGAGAAAAGTGTTGACATTTAAAATTATCCAGTGGAACTTTTTAAACTTTTATTGTTGGAAACAGTCTCTGAAATCTCTTCCACTTATAAAATGTGACAGTTTCTAGTTAAGAAATCAAGGCAGAGCCAAGCACCCACCCACTAGCACAGCTACCAGCAATTCCTTTCACTGTTATTGAGCCACTGCTAATGAAAAAAAAAAAAAAGCCACTCAGTGCTTTCAGTTTCATGTTAGTCTATTTCTTTACAGAGAGTGCTCTTTGGTTATTTCCAGTCACTCAATCTCCAGGAATTATAGAAGGCCCCTAGGACATTGGAGGAGTAAGATAAAAGCCAACAGTTGCAGTGAGAGAAAAAAGTAAGAGAGGCCACTGCAGCTGAACTCAGAAGAAAAGGACAGAAGGTAAGCACTCATAACCTTCTCGTGGAAGCTGCTTTCCTTCCTCCTCTAAAGGATCTCTTCCCTGTGTAATATTGAAACAAGGAGGGAAGAGATTTATAATGGTCAGTTAGTTTTCTTTAAAATGACCACCCCAAGAATGGCTGCTGCTGAGCCTGATTAGATACCAGTTCAGATAGGATCATGGTGTTACCAAGCTGGCAGCATGTCTAAGTGTCCTGTGTTGGTGCTCTGTGTTGAATTAGGCATCAGCAGAGGTGGGGCTTAAACTAAGAGAAATATTCTAAGATTGTCATATCTTTCTTGACACATTTGTAAATTGATCTTTGTCTTTCTTGTTATTCAAATATATAATCCAACAGTGGAGTTTATTTTACCTTTTTAACATAGAGAATAAGAAAATTCCAAGTCTTCCTCTGGCTTAAAGAAACCTTATGATAATTTCTACTTCTCAGAAAACCAAGATGTCAATTTAAATATTAATTCTAGGACAGCAAATTACATAAGATATGCAATCAGAATAATAAACTTTTAAGGGTCTACTTAAAAGACCCTTTTTTTAAAATTCTAAAAACTTAAAATTCTATATTATGTGATTAAAGGTGACTAAGGCAACCATCTATCAGATTGCTATAGTCACCTTTAATCACACAATATAGAATCATATCAGCTCAATTTCACCCAGTAACCATATTGGATACTAGAGTGATATTCCTATGAAAGTTTTCAATCCAACACTAAGTCAGAAGCAGGTTTATAATACAGAAGAAACACAGATTTTCTGCCACTCTGGGAAAAAGGGAAATATTTTCTCCTTCTACTATTGCTGGTTTCTTTCACCAGAAAGAAACTGACTGACCATTGTTAAATTAGTTAAAAACTAATTAGTTAAAACTGAAAGGGGAAAAAAAGTCATGAGAATATTAAAATTACTATATAGGAAATAAGCAGGCAAAAACATTTTAATGAGCTTTTCGGCATGTCATGTTTTTCATGTGCATGTGTTTGTTTTTACTACAGAAGAAATGAACTAGTTAAAATAGATACTCCAGGAAGACTGTTTAGTCTTTAGTTTCAAGTACCCCCAGGTTTATGAATATCCCAATTTGAGCCCATTGAATCTTTGGTTTGTAGGTTATTCAGGCTATAAGCTGATTCCCCTTCACCTTAGGTGGCTGCAGTCCTGGGCCAGACAGAGATGCCATAGAATTTTGAGCTTCTTTCCTTTTTTATTATGAGCTAAATATATTTCCTGAACATCCTGCTCATTGGATAAAAAGTTTAGCACCTTCTTTCTTTCCACTGATCCTTAACATTTAATGCCTGTGCTATACAACTTAAATTTAGAGTGTATGCAATTTCTGGTATTATTATATAACATATTCTCCTGCAATGCATCAGGATCAAGTAATATATTATACACAGTATATTTTTTTTAACTTTTTTTATTAATTAAAAAAAATTAACAAACAACATTTAGATATCATTCCATTCTACATATACAATCAGTAATTCTTAATATCATCACATAGTTGCATATACATAATTTCTTAGTACATTTGCATCGATTTAGAAAAAGAAATAAAAAGACAACAGAAAAAGAAATAAAATGATAATAGAGGGAAAAAAAGACTATACACACCATACCCCTTACCCCTCACTTTCATTTACCACTATTTCAAACTGAATTTATTTTAACATTTGTTCCCCCTATTATTTACTTTTATTCCATATGTTCTACTCTTCTGTTGATATAGTAGCTAAAGGGAGCATCAGACATAAGGTTTTCACATTCACAGAGTTTCATTGTGAAAGCTATATCATTGTTCAATCATCATCAAGAAACATGGCTACTGGAACACAGCACTACATTTTCAGGCAATTCCCTCCAGCCTCTCCACTACATCTTGAACAACAAGGTGATATCTACTCAATGCATAAAAATAACCTCCAGGATAACCTCTGAACTCTGTTTGGAATCTCTCAGCCATCGACACTTTGTCTCATTTTACTGTTCCCCCTTTTGGTCCAGAAGTTTCTCTCAATCCCTTGATGTTAATTCTCAGCTCATTCTAGGGTTTTTCTCAGTCCCTTGATGCTGAGTCTCAGCTCATTCCAGGATCTCTGTCCCACGTTGCCAGGAAGGTCCACACCCCTGGGAGTCATGTCCCATGCAGAGAGGGGGAAGGTGGTGAGACTGCTCATCATATTGGCTGGAGAGAGGGGCCACATCTGAGCAACAAAAGAGGCTCTCTTGGGGGTGACTCTTAGGCCTAAATTTTAAGTAGACTTGACCTATCCTTTGTGGGGTTAAGTTTCATGTGAATAAACCCCAAGACAGGGGGCTCAGCCTATAGCTTTGGTTGTCCACACTGCTTGTGAGAATATCAAGAATTCAACCTGGGGAAGTTGAATTTCTCCCCACTCTCACCATTCCCCGAAGGGGGCTTGCAAATACTTTTCCAGTCACTGATCAAATCATTCTGGGATTCATCGGGGGATCACTGTGGACAAACCAACAAAATCTTATGTGCTGCCTGAGATTCCAAGTACTCATGACATTCAGTCAAACTATCTACATGAGTTATATTAGGAAATGCTCTAGTCAAAATCTAAATTTTGTAACAAATAAACATTTTTTGCTTTGGTCTCACACATAAGGTAACATTTTAAAGTATTATCTATTTTCAGCACCCTGTAATAATGACATTCCTTTGTTCTTCCTCATGCCAAAACATTTTTAAAATTTGTACATTGTACATTTCACTATTATTATACACTCTAGGCATTCCTAGATTATACCTTCACGATCTTTAACATCTTTCTTTCTGATTTCATTTATGTCCTCAGCTCTCCTCCCTCTATCATTCTCACATGCAGCTTCATTCAGTTATACACAGTATTTTAAAGCTATACAAATGTAAAGTATTTTTACTTTACTAATCATCTTCATAAGATTTTAGAAATTTAAAGTTATTAAAACTAATTTTATTCCCAAAATGATAAATATATTGATCATTTTCTGCAGATTACTAGGAATTTCCTTAGGAGTCAAGTGTACCAGACATTTTCATTACCCAGTGATCAGTAACATGATAACTATTAATTTCTTTGAAGAATTTTTCCTCAACCTCTGCGTATTTTATCCACATCTTGTCAATTTCTTTTTTTCTTTTTTCATTTTGTTCCTTCAATGCAATTTTTTTGAGATATATTCATACACTATAAAATCCATCAAAAGTATACAGGCGATGGCTTACAGTATCATTACACAGCCATGCATTCATCACCACAATCAATTTCCAAACATTTTTATTACTCCAAGAAGCAGAAAAGAAAAAGAGAATGAAAACCTAGAGCATCCTGTGATCATTATACCCCCATCATTGATCTCTAGCATCAGGACAATATATTTGTCACTATTGATGAAAGAATATTAAGATATTAACGTTAACGATAGTCCATAGTTTTCAGTAGGTGTGTTTTTCCCATACATAGCTCTATCATTAACTCCTTTAATAGTTTTGTACATTTTTTCTAGTTCATGGTGAAAATTGCTATATTTGTACTGTTAGTCATAGTCAGCACCCACCACAAGATTCGCCGAGTTATAATTCCAATGTTTTAAGTCAGACTTTCCTTCTGTTGATAAATATGTCTATAAATTCCCCTATCAACAACACTCACACACAGTTCGGCATTTTTAATTATATTCACAATAATATGCTACCATCACGCTTACCCCTTTCCTCTCATTTAATTTATTGAAAATTCTGCACATCTGTAGCAATTGTTTTCCATTCTCTAGCCTCATTCTATCTCCTGATAACCTATATTCTAGATTCTATAAGTTTACATAATCTAATAAATTCATATTAGTGAGTTCAAACAGTATTTGTCCTTTTATGTCTGAGTTATTTCACTCAACACTAGTTTGTGCTCAAGTTTCATTCATGTGGTCGAACCTTCAGGACTTCATCTTACTGCTGAAAGTGTTTCACTGTATGTCTATACCAGATTTTATTTATCCATTTATCAGTTGATGGATGCTGTGTTACTTCCATCTTTTGGTAATTGTGAATAGTGCCCCTATGAATATGGGTGTGCAAATGTATGTTCATATATCTGCTTTCAGTTATATGGTTATATATGGAGGAGTGGGATTGTTGGATCATAGGACAAGTCTATTCTTTGCTTTCTGAGGAACTGCCACATTGCCTTCGACAGTGGCTGTACCATTTTACATTCCCACCAGCAGTGAATAAGTGTTACTATTTCTCGACATTTTTCCCCAACACTTGTAGTTTCCTGTTTGTTTAACAGTGGCCCTCATTGTGGTTTTGATTTATATTTCCCTAAAAGCTAGTGAAGATGACCATCTTTTTATGTGTTTTTTAGCTGTTTGTATTTCCTCATTGAAAAAAAAGGTCTATTCATGTCTTTTACTCATATTTTAACTGGGTTATTTGTCTTTTTCATTGTTGAGTTACAGGATTTCTTTGTATATTTTGGATATCAAACATTTATCAGATATGTGGTTTCCAAGTATATTCTCCCATTGAGTACGTGGCCTTTTCACCCACCTGACGTTTTTGTATTCAGTTTTGAGGAGGTCCCATTTATCTATTTTTTCATTGCTTGTTCTTTAGGTATAAGGTCTAAGAAACCACTACCTATCCCTAGATCTTGAAGATGTTTCCCTACATTTTCTCATAGGAGTTTTATGGTATTGGCTGTTATATTTAGGTACTTGGCCCATTTTGAGTTCATTTTTGTATAAGGTGTGAGATAGAGGTCTTCTTTCATTCTTTTGCATATGGATAGCCAGTTCTCCCAGCACCATTTATTGAAGAGATGGTTCTTTACCTGTTCTCCACACCTCTCTCTTCTGTCTTTTTGGATCTGACTCTAGTGCTCCCTTTAGTATTTCTTGCAGAGCTGGTCTCTTGGTCACAAATTCTCTCAGTGACTTTTTGTCTGAAAATGTTTTAATTTCTCCCTCATTTTTTTTTAAAATTTTTTTTATTAATCAAAAAAAAGAAAAGAAATTAACACAACATTTAGAAATCATTCCATTCTACACATGCACTCAGTAATTCTTAGTATCATCACATAGATGTATGATCATCATTTCTTAGTACATTTGCATTGATTTAGTTAAAGAACTAGCAAAACAGCAGAAAAAGATATAGAATGTTAATATAGAGAAGAGAATTAAGATAATACTAATAAAAAAAATATATATATATATATATATAAAGGAAAAAGAAAAAAACAAAAACAAAAGATACAAACAAACAAACAAAAAACTATATTTCAGGTGCAGCTTCATTCAGTGTTCCAACATAGTTACATTACACTTAGGTATTATTGTGCTGTCCATTTTTCAGTTTTTGTATCTAGTCCTGTTGTACAGTCTGTATCCCTTCAGCTCCAATTACCCATTATCTTACCCTGTTTCTAACTCCTGCTAGTCTCTGTTACCAATGATATATTCCAAGCTGATTCTCGAATGTCGGTTCACATCAGTGGGACCATACAGTATTTGTCCTTTAGTTTTGGCTAGACTCACTCAGCATAATGTTCTCTAGGTCCATCCATGTTATTACATGCTTCATAAGTTTAGTCTGTCTTAAAGCTGCATAATATTCCATCGTAGGTATACGCCACAGTTTGTTTAGCCACTCGTCTGTTGATGGACATTTTGGCTGTTTCCATCTCTTTGCAATTGTAGATAATGCTGCTATAAACACTGGTGTGCAAATGTCCATCTGTGTCTTTGCCCTTAAGTCCTTTGAGTAGATACCTAGCAGTGATATTGCTGGGTCGTATTCCATTCTGCCAGTCTGTCTTTTGATTGGGAAATTCAGTCCATTAACTTTTAGTGTTATTACTGTTTGGATAATATTTTCCTCTACCATTTTGGCTTTTGTATTATATATATCATATCTGATTTTCCTTTTTTCTACACTTTACTCCATACCTCTCTCTTCTGTCTTTTCGTATCTGACTCTAGTGCTCCCTTTAGTATTTCTTGCAGAGCTGGTCTCTTGGTCACAAATTCTCTCAGTGTCTTTTTGTCTATAAATGTTTTAATTTCTCCTTCATTTTTGAAGGACAATTTTGCTGGATATAGAAGTCTTGGTTGGCAGTTTTTCTCTTTTAGTAATTTAAATATATCATCCCACTGTCTTCTAGCTTCCATGGTTTCTGCTGAGAAATCTACACATAGTCTTATTGGGTTTCCCTTGTATGTGACAGATTGTTTTTCTCTTGCTGCTTTCAAGATCCTCTCTTTCTCTTTGACCTCTGACATTCTAACTAGTAAGTGTCTTGGAGAACACCTATTTGGGTCTATTCTCTTTGGGGTGCGCTGCACTTCTTGGATCTGCAAATTTAGGTCTTTCATAAGACTTGGGAAATTTTCAGTGAAAATTTCTTCCATTAGTTTTTCTCCTCCTTTTCCCTTCTCTTCTCCTTCTGGGACACCTACAACACGTATATTTGTGCACTTCATATTGTCATTCAGTTCCCTGATCCCCTGCTCAAGTTTTTCCATTCTTTTCCCTATAGTTTCTGTTTCTTTTTGGAATTCAGATGTTCCATCCTCCAGTTCATTAATTGTAGTTTCTGTCTCTTTAGATCTACCATTGTAGGTATCCATTGTTTTTTCCATTTTTTCTTCTTTGTCCTTCACTCCCATAAGTTCTGTGATTTGTTTTTTCAGATTTTCTATTTCTTCTTTTTGTTCAGCCCATGTCTTCTTCATGTCCTCCCTCAATTTATTGATTTGGTTTTTGAAGAGTTTTTCCATTTCTGTTCGTATATTCAGCATTAGTTGTCTCAGCTCCTGTATCTCATTTGAACTATTGGTTTGTTCCTTTGACTGGGCCATATCTTCAATTTTCTGAGCGTCATCCATTATTTTCTGCTGGTGTCTGGGCATTTGATCAGATTTCCCTGGGTGTGGGACCCGGCTGGTTGAAAGGTTTTTCTGTGAAATCTCTGGGCTCTGTTTTTCTTTTCCTGCCCAGTAGGTGGCGCTCGTGGCACTTGTCTGTCTGCGGGTCCCACCAGTAAAAGATGCTGTGGCTCCTTTAACTTGCCAATCCGAATCTCGCAGTCGGCCCGGGAAACCG
Source organism: Tamandua tetradactyla (assembly GCF_023851605.1). Classification (NCBI taxonomy): domain Eukaryota; kingdom Metazoa; phylum Chordata; class Mammalia; order Pilosa; family Myrmecophagidae; genus Tamandua; species Tamandua tetradactyla. The sequence goes on from NC_135337.1 coordinate 35,653,225, forward strand.
CGCGTGGAGGGGGTGTCGCCGGCCGCCGTGGCTTGGGGGAGTGCCGGTCCAAATTGCTCAGCTGGCCCGAGACGCCAAGTGTGGCGGGAGGGCCCCGCTATCCAACGTTCCCAGTCAGACTGGGGAGCCACGTGCGTGGAGGGGACCCCAGTCGCCAGCCGCCCCGACCGGGAAAACGCGCGCCCCTCGGGTATCTCACCGCAGCGATTCTCCCTGCCCGTTCAGCCGTTCCAGAATGGGGTACGCTGTCTTTTTGGTCTCTGTCGTGGCTCCCGGAGCTGTTTCGTATTGTTTCTGTTTCTTTAGTTGCTTTTCTGGAGGAGGAACTAAGACCCGCGCGTCTTACTAAGCTGCCATCTTCTCCGGAAGTCTCAATTTCTCCCTCATTTTTGAAGGACAATTTTGCTGGATATAGAATTCTTGGTTGGCAGTTTTTCTCTTTTAGTAATTAAAATATATCATCCCACTGTCTTCTTGCCTCCATGGTTTCTGCTGAGAAATCTACACATAGTCTTATTGGGTTTCCCTTGTATGTGATGGATTGTTTTTCTCTTGCTGCTTTCAAGATCCTCTTTCTCTTTGACCTCTGACATTCTAACTAGTAAGTGTCTTGGAGAACGCCTATTTGGATCTATTCTTTTTGGGGTGCGCTGCACTTCTTGGATCTGTAATTTTAGGTCTTTCATAAGAGTTGGGAAATTTTCAGTGATAATTTCTTCCATTAGTTTTTCTCCTCCTTTTCCCTTCTCTTCTCCTTCTGGGACACCCACAACACATATATTTGTGCGCTTCATATTATCATTCAATTCCCTGAGCCCCTGCTCAAATTTTTCCATTCTTTTCCCTATAGTTTCTGTTTCTTTTTGGATTTCAGATGTTCCATCCTCCAGTTCACTAATTCTAACTCTGTCTCTTGAAATCTACCATTGTAGGTTTCCATTGTTTTTTTCATCTCTTCTACTGTATCTTTCATTCCCATAAGTTCTGTGATTTGTTTTTTCAGACTTTCCATTTCTTCTTTTTGTTCATCCCTTGCCTTCTTCATGTCCTCCCTCAATTTATTGATTTGGTTTTGAAGAGGTTTTCCACTTCTGTTCGTATATTCAGAATTAGTTGTCTCAGCTCCTGTATCTCATTTGAACTATTGGTTTTTTCTTTTGAATGGGCCATATCTTCAATTTTCCTGGTGTGATTTGTTATTTTTTGCTGGCGTCTGGACATTTAATCAGATTTCCCTGAGTGTGAGACCCAGCAGGTTGAAAAACTTTCCTGTGAAGTCTCTGAGCTCTGTTTTTTTTTATCCTGCCCAGTATGTGGCGCTTGTCTGTCTGCGGGTCCCACCAGCTAAAGATGTTGTGGCTCCTTTATTAATGCTACTATTGGTGTTTGGTTGGACCCAGTCCCTGCCACTGTCGGAGACTCCCTCCCCTCCCTCTGGGCAGCCGCCTGTGGGGGAGGGGTACTGGCTGCTGCATCTTGGGTAGCTCACTGATCCGAGACTCGCTGCTGGACCAGGAAGCCGCCAGTGGGGGAGGGGCGCCATTCGCCACGGCTTGGGAAGCTCGCTGATCCGAGACTTGCCGCTGGACCGGGAAGCCACCTGTGGGGGAGGGGCGCCAGGCGCCGTGGCTTGGGGAGGTCACTGATCCAAGACTCACCGCCAGACCGGTAAGCCACCTGTGGGGGAGGGGTGCCGCGGCTTGGGGAACTCGCTGATCCAAGACTCGTAGCCGGTCCGGGAAGCCGCCTGCAGGAGAGGGGTGCCGGCCGCCGGCCGCCGCAGCTTGGGGAACTTGCCTCTCCGAGACTCTCAGCCAGTCCAGGAAGGAGGGAGGGAGGGGCGCCGGCTGCCAGTCGCTGCGGTCCGGGGAAGCGTGCACCACTCGTGGAGTTCACTGCAGCAGAGTCTCGCAGCAGGTCCAGCCAGTCCATACTGGGGTACACTGTGTGTCCGGTCCCTGCCGTGGCCCCGGGAGCTGTTCTGGTCACCTAGTAGTTGCTCTGGAGGAGGAACTGGACTCCTGGTGGTTCTCCTTCATTCACAGACTATGTCTCCAATTCCAGTCAGCAAAACATTGCACGTGGCCCAAGTCCCCCACGAGCTATGGGCACCTCCTCCATGGGTCCGGTTCTTTACCTGTTGAGTGAACTTGGGATCATTGTCAAAAATCAATTGACCATAGACCTGAGGGTCTATTTGTGAACTTTCAATTCAATTCCAACAATCAATATGTCTATCTTTATGCCAGTACCATGCTGTTTTGACCACTGTGGCTTTATAATATGCTTTAAAGTCAGAAAGTGTGAACCGTCCCAATTCATTCTTCTTTTTCAGTATGTTTTTGGCTATTCATGCCTCCTTCCTTTCCAAAAAATATTGATATTTAGCTTTTCCATTTCAGCAAAATAGGCTGTTCAATTCAAATTTTGATGCATTGAATCTGTAGATCAATTTAGGCAGAATTGATATCTTAACAACATTTAGCCTTCCAATCCATGAACATGGAATTTCTTTCCATTGTGTAGATCTTCTTTGATTTTTTTTAGCAATGTTTTTAGTTTTCCATGTACAGATCCTTTACATCCTTGGTTAAGTTTATTTCTAGATACCTGATTCTTTTAGTTGCTATTATGAGTGATATTTATTCTTGATTACTTTCTTGAATAACTCATTACTAGTGTGTAGAAATACTACTGATTTTTGCATGTTGATCTGGTATACTGCCACTTTGCCAAACTCATTTATTCCTTTTTGGGAACTTTCTAAATATAGGATCATGACATCTGCAAATAGTGAAAGTTTTATTTCTTCCAATTTGGATGCCTTTTATTTCTTTTTCTTTCCTAATTCTCAAGCTAGAACTTTTAGCACATTGTTGAATAACAGTGGTGGCAGTGGGCATCTTTGTATTGTTCCTGACTGTAAAGGGAAAGTTTTCAGTCTTTCACCATTTGTATAATGTTAGCTATGGGGTTTGTTATATATGCCCTTTATCATGTTGAGGAAGTTTCCCTCCATTCTTGTCTTTCAAAGTTTTTCATCAAGAATATATGCTGGATTTTGTCAAATTCCTTTTCTGTGTCAATTGAAATGATCATTTGTTTTTTCCCTTTCAATTTGTTAATGTGGTATATTGCATTAATTGATTTTCTTGTGTTAAATCAACCCTGAATACCTGGGATAAAACCCATCTGGTCATGGTGTATAACATATATTGTAATTATATTATATAATTATATTGTTTAATTCTTTTAAAATGATGTTGAATTTGATTTGCAAGTATATTATTAAGAATTTTTGCATCTGTATTCATTAATGACATTGTTCTGGGGTTTTTCTTTCTCTATAGCATCTTAAACAGGCTTCGGTATTAGAGTGATGTTGGCTTCAAAGAATGAGTAAAGTAGTGTTCCCGCTTCTTCAATTTTTTGGAAGAGTTTGAGTAGGATTGGTTTTAATTCTTTTGGAATGCTTAGTAAAATTCACTGTGAAACGAACTGGTCCTGGGCTTTTCTTTCAGTATCTTAAAGATATTGTACCACTTCCTTCCTGCCTCCATGATGTCTGATGAGAAGTTTGCACTTAGTCTTATGTGGCTTCACGTGTATGTGATGAATTTTTTTCTCTTGCTGCTTTCAGGATTCTCTTCTCATTGACTTTTGAGAATCTGATTAGTATGTGTCTTGGAGTGAGTCTATCAGGGTTTATTCTATTTGGAGTATGTTGGGCTTCTTTGATTTGAATATTTATGCCTTTTGTAAGTGTTGGGAAATTTTCAGCCATTATTTCCTCAAATATTCTTCTTTGACTATTTCCTTCTTTTCTCCTTCTAGAGAAAGTATAGTATATACATATACTATGATGTATATATTTGTATGCTTCATGTTGTCAATCATTTCTCTGAGAACCTGTTCAAATTTTTCCATTTTTTTCATTTGTTCTTTTGTGTGTTCAATTTCCATTGCTGTGTCTCCTAGTTTGCTTATCCTTCTTTCTGTCTCTTCAAATCTGCTGTTGTGTGTCTCTAGAATATTTTTTATTTCATCTACAATGCTTTCATTTCCATAAGACCTGCTGTTTTTCTGTGTATTCTTTCTAATTCTTCTGTATGCTCTCCTAGTGCTGTCTTAATGTCCTTCATCTCTCAAGCCATCTCACTGAAATTATTTGGGAGATTTATTTGAACATATTTTATTAGTTGTTCCAAATTCTGTATCTCCCCTGACTTTTTAACTTGATCATTTGACTTGGCCATATCTCCTTGTTTCTTAGTGCACCTTGTAATTTTTTGTTGGCATCTTGGCATCTGATTATCTTCATAAGATTGTTTCAAAGTTTGTTTCCTTTTCTTAAGATTTTGTTGTTGATTTGGTTTGAGTTAAAAATCTTCTATGACACTTCTTTTTCTGAGGGGAGGGCCTCCCTATCTCTCCCAGACAGCAGCCAGCCAGGTGAGAAGCAGGCCAACCTGAAGCTATTGGCCTTCAGAGTTGGGTATGAGTACCAAAAGCTGCAAAGAAAATCAGTCACTTTACTCAGTCTCTCTGCTTATGGAAATAATGAGCCCTGGGTGCCCTGTATTCCTACATGGAAAGGCTCAAAGCTGTGGGACCCAGGGCATTAACTTTCCCAGCCAACACTTGAACGGGACTGTTCCATGTCTTGCCAGTGGGGCAAGAACCAGGCCAAGCCACATCTGCCAGCCTCAGGGTGGAGGATGGGCACTGGGAGCCATGGTCAAATTCACTCACTGTAATTTCTCAGTGGTAGTTTCTCCATTTCTTCATCTAGCTTCCTTATATGTTGCATCATCCTTCTCTGATCTCCCAAGCCCCAGAACCACTACTTTGGACAGTTTCAGTCTATTCTCTAGGTGTTTTTGGTGGAGGAACTAATTCTACCTCTTCTTATTCCACATGTTCCCTCAAGTCAATCTTTATCTTTGATAGGTCCTGCTTAAAACTCAGACTTTTTATCTTTCTTGTTGCACAAACTTTCATAATTCTAGGTGAATAGAAGGTAAGCAACTTGAGATCTGCAAAAAAGAGGAAATATTATACAATAACTTGAAAAGTTGTAATTGAAGAGCTTATGAAGTCTTTATGTAGCCACTTTTACTGAGGAAGTCATTGATTGAGTCCCATTTTACTGTGGGATAACTTGTGATATAAACTCAAATGGAGAATCTAATGCCATCAGTTTCTCTGGGCCAATATTGTAACACAAATGGGTCCTGATAACTGAAAAGAAAGCTTTTGGCCATACTCACCTGCAGAGATGGAAAGCCCAATTGGCTTTATGCAATAAAAATAAATGTCCATATTCCAATAAAACAACTAGGACTCCCTAGAGAAATGGTCAACTCCCTAGAGAAATGGCCTAAAAGAGAAAATATAAGATAAGCTTGGAAAATATCAAGATGCCAGAAATAAGGAAGTACTCAAAATATGATGTAGGCATGTCATAAGGACACAGGAGTCAGTGAGAGGGAGCTCTCGGTAACCAAATCTTGGAGAAGCTGAAGAAAAAAATAAATATTTATAGTAAAGTATTATAACCCACAGAATATAAGAAGTATCTATGAGTCCCTATAGATATAACTAAATAATTAATTGATTACATGATTAAATGGAGAAGGGGCAGCTCTTCCTTACAGTAGAACTCCAATTTATAAATTTGGATAAATGATGTTTATAGAAAATCATTATGTTTAGGCAAACACCATAGTAATAATTGTTGCAAGTAAGACCCATCAATGAATGCTAAATCTAGTCCCAAAAATATGATATGAAACTTTGGTGAGACTATATCTGCATAGTATCTATCCAGATGATACCTTTTCATTACAAACAGGTAAATAACTTTACATTGTAGAAAACTGGTAGTCACTACTTTAACCAAGTGACCAAAGTTAGGGTCACCAATAATAAGTCAAATTGACATCATGAATCCCTTGGAATGGATGCACTGAGAATGTAAAAAACATTCCTTCTGTGGCAATCTAATCCCAAGGAAACATCAGGCAAATCCAAATTGAGGGATATTCTACAAAATGACTGAACAGTCCTCTTTTAAGGCGTCAGAGTCATGAAAGACAAAGAAAACTGAGGAACCGTTAAAATGAGAGGAAATCAAGGAAACATAGTAACTAGATGCAATGTGGAATGCTGAATTGGCTTCTGGAGCAGGAAAAAAATGGGTATTAATGGGGAAACTGGTAAGATGCAAGTAAGATGTACAACTGAGTTACTAGAATTGTGTTGACATTAAAATTCTGGTGCAATAATTGTTCTAGTTATGTAAGGTATTAACATAAGGGAAGCTGGAGAAGTGACATATGGGAACTCCCCAAAACTTTGTGAAATTTCTATAAGCCTAAAACTATTTCAAAATAAAAAGTTACCCCTAAAAAGGAACCAGTGGACTAATCTATACGACAGTCTTAAAGAGCCACAGGACTACTTGAGACTGGTAAAAAGAACAATTCAAGGATAAAAAACAAAAATGTAGTCCATATTATAAAGTTCTAGCTCAGATAACAGACTGGAAATTCCAGTCCATCCCATCCCATCTCTTCCCTTGCAGATAAAGTACAAACCCAGACATGGCCTCAAAGATCCACATGCCGGGCCCAGTGTGCCTCGTGGAGAACCTTAAAGGGGAACTGAAGGCTAATCAGGAAGCTCTGAAGATCCTGTCCGCCATCGACCAGCCTGTTGTGGTGGTGGCTATTGTGGGTCTGTACCGCACAGGCAAATCCTACCTGATGAACAAGCTGGCCGGGAAGAAAAAGGGTGAGTTTTTAAGCCAAGCTTGAATGAGCACCTCCTGTCCGTCCACACTGCACATCACTGCATATGGTGAAGTAAGGAGAGAAAGTCGGAGATAGAGATAAATATTTAAAGCTGATTTTCAGTCCATAGTTGGGATTTTTGTCTTCACTATGTTCTTGAGGATAAGGGTCAACTCATTCTCTTCCCACTTTGCCTTACAAAAATGTAAATGTTCCTTCCCAGAAAGGAATAAGGCAGTAATAAAGATAATACATACACATGATAATAAACTAAGGCATTTAGTAATATTTTTGCCTGGTAACACAAGCTTCCACTGATCTTCAAGATCAAATAAAATGCTCTAACATGAACTGGATATTCTAATTTCCCTATTTCTCTATTTTTAATTAAGATCGACACTGATGGTGGGTATAATCAACTAACTTTATTTGACCTTAAGTCTTAGCTCAATCTCTAGAACCTTCTGCTATTAAAACTTCATCTACTTACATCCCTCTTCCCCTTTGCAGGCTTCTCTCTGGGCTCCACAGTGCAGTCTCACACCAAGGGAATCTGGATGTGGTGTGTGCCTCATCCCAAGAAGCCAAACCACACCTTAGTTCTGCTTGACACAGAGGGTCTAGGAGATGTAGAGAAGGTAAGGAAGGAAAATTCAATTTCGGATTAAGAAGCCCCTGGTTTCTGAGTATCCTCTATATTATTCATTTTTCCTTAAATAAGAGCTTCTACCTCACCATAATACATCATTTTTATTTCTGTTCAAATATTTTCAGTCTAATTTAGCAACCAGAAGTGAGGAAAATATTCATAAGCCAGAATTTTAGCAGAAGAGCAGAACGATCAGGAGACAGTATAATTATTCTAATTATTAACTGTGAGATAAGCCAGTTAACCCAGTTGCATAAATATTTTTAAAATGAAATCAACATCATGATTCTTATCTGGCAGAGACTGTTAGTTTAGGATTTAGGCTCTAAGGTCTTGAGAATTTGTGTTCAAATTTAAATTACGTCGCTACCTCAATGGCTTTAGCAAATCATTTGACTTTTAGCCTCAGCTTTCTTATCTGTAAAATGGATGTAATAGATCTCCACCTGCCTTGTGGTACTGTTTTAAACATTTAATAAGATGAATAAAGCAGTATCAGGTATATAATAATTGCTCCGTAAAAATAGCTGCAAATATTATTAAGTTATATAAGTCAAATTTACTGTAAAAAAAAGAGAAAATTTTTCATTTAAGTTGATGAAATGCCCACCAATCTTGACTAATTTGTTTTGCAATTATCTGCCAATGGTCATGAAAGGGCCTGGCGAAAATCAGTGCAAACCAGAAATACTAATGGGAAAATTGTTCAAAATTCTAATAAGAATCAGTTTCATTTGTATTGAGGTTTCTCTTATATAGGTCATTAATCTCAAAAACCTCTAATTAAGCGAGCACACGTTTCCCACTGCTAAACAGAAAGGACCATGATTTACATGCGTTCTGCCTTCCAGGGTGACAACAAGAACGACTCCTGGATCTTCGCCCTGGCTGTCCTCCTGAGCAGCACTTTTGTGTACAACAGCATGGGCACCATCAACCAGCAGGCCATGGACCAACTGTAGTATCCTTGTCCAGAACAGCCAAAAATCTAGGAAAAAAACACTTCTGTTTTTTTCACTAAATGTAAAGGTGGCCAACTTCCTTAAGTCCCTTCCATAATGAATCCCATTATGCTTAACACCCCAGCTTGCTTCAATTGCCTGCAGAAGTCCAAGCCTCCCAGGTCACACAACAAACTCAGACATTTAGCCACACAAGAGTGTGTATATCCCTTATCTGACTTAATCTCCCCTCTGTCTTCAAACCTTTAACATCCTCTCGTACTCCTCTTTTCACCTCAGCAAATCCCTGTATCTCTTATCATCTTCTCTATAATGTTTCCCTGTAACTGAAATCTGACTATCCCCTGCAGATATTCTTTCCCCTACAGACCTCTCAAGAGATCCTACAGTGACTGTCATTTTTTTCTCCTGTAATTGGTCCCAGAGATAAAGAGCAAGGCATCCTCCTTTCTCCATATTACACCTTCTAGATACTTTCTCATTCCTCTCCAATTAAAAAAGAGAAGCTTCTGGGTGGGCAACGGTGGTTTAGTGGCAAAGTTCTCGCCTGCCATGCTGGACACCGGGTTCAATTCCCAGTGCCTGCCCATGTAGAAAAAAAAAGAAAAGAAAAGCTCCTTTGAAGCTATTCATTTGTTAAATTTTTAGCTCCTGGTTCACTGTCTTCTTAGAGACTTCAGCAACCAATAGATACCCATCCTACACTCTGGTGCCTCAGTTCCAAAACCTTCTCAAAGCCTTCTCATATCATTTACCTCCACCCTCCTACATTACCTACTCTTGAGCATTAACAACAACGTCTCCAACACCACAATCTCATTTTCAATCATTGCACTTAATTAACTTATATCAAGGCCACTTTCACATTCTTGTATCTAATGATCAATCTCAGTCCTTATCTTATTTGATTTCTCAGCAACATACAATAAAGTAGATTTCTTCCTCCTTTTTGATACACTTGGTTCTTTTGGTGTCCACAATACCATACTTTCCTAATTTTTCTCCTCACTGGCTATCCATTCTCAGTTTATTTTGCTGCATGTTCTTTATGGCCTTTAAGTATTATAACCCTTTAGTTCTTGGGCTTCTTTTCTCTATCTACTCGAAGTCCCTACATGATATCATCCAGGCTTAGTGTTTTCAGTACCATCTATATGTCAATAACCACCAAATTTATCATCTCCAGTGATGATCTGCTCTCAGCTTCAAACTTGTATATCTTGTCACCTACTCAACATCTCCATTGAGATGTGTAAGAGAAATTTCAAACTCAACATGTACAAAAACAATTTCCCTGTCCAAATCCATTCATTCCCTTCTCATTCTTCTTTTTCCTGTAAATTTACACCATTCATGCTGGTACTCAAAATAAAAATATAAGAATCGTCCTCCTTCCCTCATAGAAAATATTAGTCAGCAAATCCTGTCAGCTCCCCTTTCTAAAGTATTTCCCCAGTCTGACCAAGTCTAGCCACCATCTCTGTGATAACTCTAGTCTAGGCCTCCATCCCTGCTTATGCTTTTGCTTCTAACCAGCCAGAATGACATTTTAAATACAAATTTCAGAGTCACACCACCCTCCCCCAATAGTTTTCAACTAAATTTAAATTCAAGCTCATTACCATGATTTACAGGGATTAAATTATTAGGCTCCGATTTCTTCTTGAACTCCTGCCCTAGCCACACTAGCCTTGTTGCTATATGATGGACACACGCAGTTATTTCCTACTTAAGAAGCTGCTGGTGCCATTACCTTTTCCTGGAATGCTCCTCTAACAGATTTCTATATGGCTGACTCCATCAATTCATTCAGATCTCTGTTCACCTATCATTTCGGAGAGGACTTCCCAGAACAAATACATAAAGTGGCACATAATGCAGATGTACACACTGTTATTCTCTAACCCCTTAGCCTGGTTCATCTTTCTTCAAGTTAATTGTTAATATCTGAGATTTTATTCTTTTGTTGTTGTTTATCTTTTTATAGTCTGTCTCCCTCTCTAGAATGTAAGCTCCATAGTGGTAGCATTGTCTCACATTCTAGCCCCGAGAACACGGTCTGGTTTATAGTAGGTGCTTAATAAATAACTGTAGAATGAATGAACGTGTGAGTTAATGAAGAGAAAATCATTTTACCTAAGCACTGGGAGAAAGTATAGCATGAAAAGTGCTATCATTTTTCTGAAGTTTTCCTAAGTTAGCATCTCAGCTATGTAACAGAGCTTTCACATCGAATCCGGGCAAAATCCTCCCCAGTAAATAATGAGATTGAAGACTCAGCTGACTTTGTGAGCTTCTTCCCAGCATTTGTGTGGACACTGAGAGATTTCTTCCTGGAGCTGGAAGCAGATGGACAACCCATCAGTGCTGATGAGTACCTAGAGCTTTCACTGAAGCTAAAACCAGGTACCTGGGATGGATGATTGGGTAACAAATAGAAAGAAAACATTAGCAATAATGGTTATTTCTGTGAAGGTGCTAAAACCTTATAATTTCCCAACTTTGTTCCCCTGGCTATTCTGTTAAAGGAAATTAAAACATTGCTTGGGTGAGTCAATTGGGTTCTATTTTAAATTGCATTACCATCCACTTCTTGGAGAAAGACTTTTCCTTCTCTAACCCCATTCCCATGCTTTCTTCCAGATCCCCAGTTAATTATCTCCTTACATAGCCTTCATGAAAATTATGAAGATGAGGGATCAGTTATTTATGATAATTAATTCACAGTTGTTCCACATCTAATTTTCCTTCCTCCAGGTAACGATCAAAAGAGTAAAAACTTTAATGAGCCTCGGTTATGCATTCGCAAGTTCTTCCCACAGAAGAAGTGCTTCATCTTTGACCGGCCTGCTCTTAGGAAGTACCTTGTCCATCTTGAGCAGCTACAAGAGGGAGAACTGAACCCTGAATTTGTAGAACAAGTTGCAGACTTTTGCTCCTACATCTACAGCCATTCCAAGACCAAGACTCTCCCAGGAAACATCATAGTCACTGGGCCTCGTGAGTATCTCTCCCCACTTCTTACCTGAACTTTCTTTTGTCTGTTTTAGAGGATAAATTATGGGGGCATAAGAATCACTTCTGATAAATATATAGTTTATTAATGCAAAAATGCAACACAAGGAATTGCATTTATGAACTTTATCTGGTAACTAGAATTATTTCTAATGTCACCCAAAATTCATAACAGCAAAATGAAAAAGGAAAAGAACTAGAATCCAATTCTGATATACAGGCATACCTTTGCAGTGAGGAAGCTGCAGAAGAAAAGACTGAAACTAATAGAGGTTGGTTCATGAGATGTGTTTTATTGTGTTTCACTTCACTGTGCTTCACAGATCTGGAACTTTTCACAAATTGAAGGTGTGGGGCAGCTCTGCATCAAGCAAGTCTATCAGTGCCATTTTTCCAACAGAAAGTTCTCATTTCATGTCTCAGTATCAAATTTTGGTAATTCTTACAATATTCAGACTCTCTCATTATTATTATATCTGTTATGGTGCTCCGTGTTCAATGATATTAGATGTTACCATTATAATTGTTTGGGGGCACTACGAACCATACATGTATAAGATGGCAAACTTAATAAATAAATGCTATGTGTTGCTCCACTGACAGGCCATTCCCCATCTCTCTCCATCTCTTTGGGCCTCCCTATTCTCTAAGACACAACAACATTGAAATTAGGCCAATTAATAACCCTACAATGGACTCTCAGTGTTAAAGTGAAAGGAATTGTCGTAGGTCTCTCACTTTTATTCAAAAGCTAGAAATGATTTAGCTCAGTGAGGGACAACATGTTGAACACTGAAACAGGTTGAAAGCTAGACCTCTCACACCAGTTAGGCAAGTTGTAAATAAGGGAAAGTTCTTGAAATGCTACACCAGTGAGCACACGAATGATAAACTGAAGCAGCTTTATTGCTGCTATGGAATAAGTTGTAGTGGTCTGGATAGAAGATCAAACCAGCCACAGCACTCCCTTAAGCCAAAGTGTATTCCAGAGAAAGGAACTTTCTTCAAGTCTATGAAGGCTGAGAGAGGTGAGGAAGCTGCAGAAGAAAAGTTTGAAGCTAGTAGAGGTTGGTAATGAGGCTTAAGGAAAAAAACTGACACCATAACATAAAAGTATAAGGTGAAGCAACAAGTCCTGATGTAGAAACTGCAGCAACTTATCCAGAAGAACTAGCAAATAAGTTAATGAAGGTGGATACACTAAACAGATTTTCAGTGTAGACAGAACAACCTTCTACAGGAAGAAGATGTCCTCTGGACTTTCATCACTAGAGAGAAGTCAATGCCCGGCTTCAAAGCTTCAAAGGACAGGCTGACTCTCTTGTTAGGGTCTTGTGATGGCTTGGAACTATATGTACCCAGAAGATCATGTTCTTAAAGCTAATCCATTCCTGTGGATACACATCCATTATAAATAAGATCTTTTGATGAGGTTACTTCAGTAAAGTGTGATCCACCTCAATTTGAATGAGTCTTAATCCTCTTACTGGAATTCTTTGTAAGAGAATGAAATTCAGAGAGAGAGGGAGAGAAAGAAATGGATACAAGAAGGTGAAAGCAACAAAATCCAGAAGAGACGGGAACGACCAGCAGATGCCTCCATGAGCTTTGCATGTGGCAGAGGAGCCAAGGATTGCCAGCAGCCAGTTTTGAGGAAGAAATCTTTGCCTTGATAATGCCTTGATTTGGGCATTTTCATGGTCTCAGACTGTGAGCTTGTAAGCTAATAAATTCCCATTGTTTAAGCCAAAACTATTTCATGGTATCTGCTTTGAGCAGCCTAGGAAAATAAAATGGGGCTAATGCAGCTGTGACTTTTAAATTGAAGCCACAACTCATTTATCAGTCTGAAAATCCTATGGCCTTTAAGAATTATGCTAAATCTACTCTTCCAGTACTCAGTAAATGGAGCAACAAAGACTGGATGACAGAACATCTGTTTGTAATATGGTGTCCTGAATATTTTTAGCCCACTGTTGAGATCTCCTCCTCAGAGAAAAAGATTTCCTTCCAAAGTATTACTGCTCGTGGTATACCTGCTCAATTAAGAGCTCTAATGGAGATGTATGAGGAGGTTAATGTTATTTTACTGCCTACTAATACAACATCCATTCTGCATCCCATGAATCAAGGTATAATTTCAACTTTCAAGTCTTATTATTGAAGAAATACATTTTGCAAAGCTATAGTTGTTATAGATTTTGATTCCTCTGATGGATCTGGGCAAAGTTAATTGAAAACCATCTGGAAGAGTCACCATTCTAGATGCTACAAAGAAAATTCTACTTAATGGGAAGAGGTCAAAATATCAACATTAACATAAATTTAGAAGTTGATTCTAACCCTCATGAATGACTTTGAAGGGAATAAGTATAGGAAGTAACCACAGATACGGTGGAAATAACAAGCAAACTAGAGTTAGAAGTAGAACTTGAAGATGTGACTGATTTCCTACAAAGCTCATGATAAAACTTGAACAGATGAGAAGCTGCTTCTCATGGGTGGGCCAAAAAAAGTGGTTTCTTGAGATGGAATCTATTCCTGTTGAAGATGCTGTAATATTGTTGAAATGATAATACAGAATTTTTGTAGGAATACTACATCATGTTAGTTGATAAAGCAGTAACAGGGTTTGAGAGGATTGGCTCCAATTTTGAAAGTCCTACTGTGTGTAAAAAACATTGCATGTTACAGAGAAATCTTCCATGAAAGAAAAGTTGATTGATAGAGAAAGCTTCATTTTTGTCTCATTTTAAGAAATTGCCACCCTGATCAGTCAGCAGCCACTCACCACCCTGATCAGTCACCGGCCATCAACATTGAGGCAAGACCATCCACCAGCAAAAAAGATTACAACTTGCTGAAGACTTAGATGATGGTTAACATTTTTCAGCAGTGAAGGGTTTTAAATTAAAGTATATACATTGTTTTATTAGACATATGCTATTGTGCACTTAATAGACTACAGTACAATATAGATATAACTTTTATATATATTGGGAAACAAAAAAATGCATGTGACTTGCTTTATTGTGATATTTGCTTTACTGTGGTGGCCTGGAACCAAACCCACAATATCTCCAAGGTATGCCTATAGTAACTGTCTCTGCTAACTTCTCAGGTTGCCATGTATGAAAGATCCTTCCAAGCAATCTATATAGAATGACAAATTCAGGAAAAGGCAAAGAATTTGTGTATGTGAGGCTTTTTCATTAACCTTTACACAATTCTCTGGTTCATCAATTAAAAAAAATTTAGTGAATACCTGCAATGTAACAACCACTGGGTTCCAACACTGAGTATAAAGGTGGATTAAAAAGAAAGATGTAGTTTCTATCCTCTTTCTAGCATAAGGGAGCAAAAGGTACCTTCAAAAAAAAGTAAAGAATAATCTATAATGATAAACAGTAATAAGCATTATAAATCAAAATAATAAGCTGGTAGGAGTGACTAAGGCTGCTAGGCAGGTGGAATATAATTTAGACTGAAGGATAGAGAATACTGGTCTGTGAAAGTAATGTTTAACATGAGAACTTAAAAATGAGTAGGAAGGAATCAGAAGAAGAACAAGGAGGAACAACTTTGCAAACTGAGGAATTATCTTGTGAAAAAGCCCTGAAGAAGGAAAGAACTTTACAACTTCAGAAAACAAAAGACAGTGTGATTGGAACAAGAGGAGAGTAAGAGTGATGCCCTGATTGGAGGAGTATTCATTGAAAGTCTGGTAGATAACTTCAAATAGTTTAGAATTTATTTTAAGCTCAACGGTAGAATATTGAAGGACTTTAGGCAGATAGGCGAAGTATCTGTTTACATAAACTATCTTTCTGAGTATTTTTGTAGATAATGTTTTGGAGGGGACTAATGGAAGAAATTATCCAGCAATCAATAGGAATGTGTTTCACTAATGATATGACAGTGGAGATGGCCAACGTGGCCAGGGCTCACCCATACTTTGGATACTAAATCCATAAGATGATGGTGGATGCAATGGAGGGAATAAGAAGGCAGAGCCAAACTTGTCTCCCAGGTTTCAAACGTAAGCAACTGCTTGAATGGATGTATTATTTATCCAGATAGAAACACCTAGAAGGGAAATAGTTTTTCAGAATGGATGAAGGTGTTTGGATTTGGATTGTTTAATATTGAGGTTCCTCTGATAGACACAAGAAGGGTATTTCTTGTGTATATCATATCATGCAGGCATTTAAATACACAAATGTAAAGTATTAAAGTGAAGTCAGAGTAGGAAATAAAACTTGGGGCTTAACCACCTGAATGGCATTTAAAATTATAGAAAAGGGTAAAAATGTGGTATGAGAAAACAAGGCCCAAAAGTGAGTCCCAAGAACTGCTAAATGTAGGGTAATCAACTATTCCTATTTTCCCAAGACTGGTTTTTCCCGGAATATGGGACTCGCATGCTAAAACCAGCAAAGCCCTGGACAAACTGAGATGCGTTGGTCACCCTACATGGAACTTGGATGAGAGAATATGCAGGAATACCCATTTACCTAGGCCAGAGGTTAATGGCTTGTGCAACAAAAAGATAGCTAAGCATTTTTCTTGATGCTTTTCACAAAGTAAAATGAGGAGAAAGCAGGTGGGGGAAAGGGAAAGGAGGGAGAATTAGGAAGGTTAAGAAAAGGCAAATATATAACATCTCGGTCAAAAAATATATATCCTTATCCTGACCATTCATTACAACATCTTCATTTTGAGTGGGGAGAGGAAGAGGAAAGAGAAGCTTTAAACTTCAGTAGACCTAGAAGCTAACATTTGTGCCACTCATATAGCTTACAGAATACTCTGCAGGTGATTCAAACATAATTAAATCAATATTCTCAGGTCTAAACAGAATAAAATTTGCTCCCCTCCCCCACCAACCTACTGCCAGCCAAAAGTCACTAGTTTTTTCCCTTCTGTAGGTCTAGAGAGCCTGGTACTGACCTACATCAATGCCATCAGCGGTGGGGATCTGCCCTGCATGGAGAACGCAGTCCTGGCCTTGGCCCAGATAGAGAACTCAGCCGCAGTGCAAAAGGCCATTGCCCACTACAACAAGCAGATGGGCCAGAAGGTGCAGCTGCCCATGGAAACCCTCCAGGAGCTGCTGGACCTGCACAGGGCCAGTGAGAGAGAGGCCATCGAAGTCTTCATGAAGAACTCTTTCAAGGATGTGGACCAGAAATTCCAGAAGGAATTAGCGGTAAATTTGCTGCTCTAGCTCATAAAATTAGTATTCATGAGAGGCAAGGTCATGCTGCAGAAGAAAACTTTGGGTCTCCTGAGAAGAGTAGTTCTTCCTAGGCCCTAATACAGTGACATATTTCCAAGCATCATTAAAAGAACAAAAATGACTTAGCCTCAGTCCCATTGACCAAAATGGTCAGTTTTTCATCAAAAAAAAGTTCCCCTTTTTTGTTTAAAAAATACTCTCTGGAAGGTATTTTTTAAACAATTAAAAACATTACACAAATTGCATTTTAAAGGAATATTTTACTTTTTTCTTTTAAAATTAACCAAAAACACATTGTTTTCATGTTCTCTACTAGTGATCTGTAGAGATTTTTTTTAAAATTATAATTTATTGGTTTTTATGGAAGGCAACAGCAAAATATTCAGAAAACAAAGGAGAAAACAATCAAAAGAATGTTTGAGAATATTTTTCAAGTCTATCTGCTCCCAAATTAAGGTAGGATTATTGAATGGCAAATGGCCACTTGACAAGTTATGATCCTTCCCCTGCCTTGCAAGGCAATATTTTACAAAGGATATATTACTTCAGTCAGATGTTCTGATGAAAATAATCAGCAGATAATTGATATCCTTCCAGCCTAAAGCAAAATTTGATGTTTCAGTGATCTTAAATAATCTAAAGTAGTCAACTATGCTATTCAATTAGACTTTCTAAATTCTGAAAATAGGGTACAATCATCATTACTTTCATTAGAGCTATGCTTAGAACATATGCAAAAATATTCTTATACTAAAGAATGTATTACATGACCACACTCATCCTTTACTAACATCAAAAAGCACTAGGCTTGATACTTTGTATCACTGCATATAATCCTCATAAGAAATCTGTGAGATCGATAATATTCTCTGTTTTATGAACAAGGAGAGCTGAGTTTGCAAGACTGAGTATCACAAAGCCACAATGTGGTGGAACCGGGAACTCCATGCAGCCCTGCCTGATTTTGACATTTGTGCTCTGAATCATTACTGAACTTAGATATTAAAAAAAAAAATTCATGGGAAATAGTGTCTGTGCCTTGAGAATCATTACCTGAAGCAGGAAAACTAGGGGAAGAATTGTTTCCAGAAATCACAAGCACAGAAGTGAAATATTTTTTTTCCTGACAAGCAAGCATCTTAAGGCTGTTCTAGTATCTCACCGTGAATGTGCACAGTCTTTGCAGGAGAAACACTGCCCAGTAGTCTGGGATGTTAACATTGTCCTCATTGCTTATTGTATCTTCTGTGTTATTTTATCACATCACAGGCTGAGCTAGAAGCAAAGAGAAATGATTTTTGTGAGCAGAACATGAAAGCATCAGCAGATCATTGTATGGCTTTACTTCAGGAAATTTTTGGTCCCCTAGAAGAAGATGTGAAACAGGGGACATTCTCTAAACCAGGAGGTTATCGTCTCTTTATTCAGAAGAAACAGGAGCTGAAGAATAAGTACTACCAAACACCTGGAAAGGGAGTACAGGTAAACAACATTCCTGGGAAATTGCTGATGTGACTCTTTCAAAGGCCTGTAGGAACAAGCAGAATGTCCCTGTGGTTGTTATGCAATGCCCTCTGCCTTTAATTCATACATTCACTTATTCATGCAACAAGAGAGCTGACCAGAACCAAATAATAGGCTCCTCCTTGGAAATATAGTTTGAGAACTCAAAAATTATTTTTGAAATTCATTCATTCAGTTATTGTCAATCTTTCACTACTCATTAATTTAGGCCTGAGTATATTCCAGGCATCTTT
The DNA here is from genome assembly GCF_023851605.1 of Tamandua tetradactyla. Taxonomy (NCBI): domain Eukaryota; kingdom Metazoa; phylum Chordata; class Mammalia; order Pilosa; family Myrmecophagidae; genus Tamandua; species Tamandua tetradactyla. The sequence continues at coordinate 35,671,641 of NC_135337.1, forward strand.
CAAATTGATGGGAATAGGCAGTGAAAAATCAGACCAAGTCCATTTTCTCTCAGAGAGTTGGGATTCGTACATGTTAAGTTTGAAAACTTTATTTGTATTCTAAAATAAGTTGTTACATGGACGGTAAAATTAAGTTGAATTAAGAGATTATAACAGGGTTTTGCTTTAACCCATACTCTCTATTTCCTTATTCTAACTTCTTCTGCATCACTAGGCAGAAGAGATGCTGAAGAAATACATGGAGTCAAAGGAGGATGTGTCTGATGCTATTCTACAGACTGATCAGTCCCTTTCAGAAAAAGAAAAAGAGATCGAAGGTAAGGAAAACTCAAAATACTCTAGATAGTTGGAAAGCTCTAGAAAAGCCAGTGTTAACAGTATTGGTCCACCTGGAATCTGATATAGAGAAATAACAGCAAGTACAGTTCTTAGTTCTATGGGATTTTTTCCTTACCTGATATGTATGGTCATCTCTCTTCTGGTCACCCGGTATAAAAATGACCACAGGAAGTCTGCCCTGTGACAGAAGAATAAAATACACAGAAAAAGGGTGAAGGGCAAAATAAAGGGATAAAAATTTAATCTCCATATTTATCTCTTTTTTCCCCTCAGTGCAACGTGTAAAGGCTGAATCTGCAGAGGCTGCACAAAAAATGTTGGAGGAAATGCAAAAGAAGAATGAGCAGTTGATGGAAGAAAAAGAAAAGAGTTACCAGGAACATGTGAAACAATTGACTGAGAAAATGGAGTCTGAAAGGGCCAGGATGATAGAAGAACAAAATAGGGTTCTAGCTCTTAAACTTCAGGTATTCAATAGAGGCATCTTGATTTTCTCTTCCACTGCCCCTAATTAAAACACAGCCCAGGGGCTTCCGCATTATGCCGACAAAAACAACGCTAGTAGGCTTCTTCTTCCTTTGCTGCTTCTACCCCTGTCCATCTCTGGTTACTCAAGGACTTCTGCAAATACGTTCTGTGACTGGATTATCATCTAATGACACAAGAACAAATGTTGTCTCATTTTTTTAAGATAAGTAAATTGTAATTTCCTGACAGAATAACTTTCTTGGGACATACTTCATGGGAAAGTGCCAGAACTGTACTTCTTATTGAGTGGGAACCGTAATGGTGTTGTTACTGCTGTACCTGCTATGATCTTGTTGCAGGAAGCACCCTAATAAGTAGGAGGATACCTTAAACATTGTCCCTCTTAAGCACACTGGTTAAGTGCCCATGCTGTCAGTACCCTTCTGTTCTCCAAGGTCTTCTCCAAGTCTATGTTGAGTCTGGATACTGGCCCAGAAAAGCATTATGGGTCACTGCAGACCCTGATTCCTCAACTTATTTCTATTACCTCTACCACCAAAATTTTGAAGACCTGTACTGAATTTACTGGCATACCCTAATTCTGAGCATGATGTAGTTACTTTACTGTTGAATTTCACTCATCCTACTTAAGAATCCACACTATGTAGATCAGAAATGAAGAAAAAAAAGTAATAGCTTTTCCAGAAAGATTGTGTTGAAAATAAGTGAAGAGGCCCAAGAATGGAATTGTGTGGCACCAGTATTTTAGAAACTATCAGACAAGAACATTTCTACTTCTAGAGAAGAAGGTCCAGAAAAAAATGTAGACAGGCATAGGAGACTCAGGAAAGTGTGATATAATGGAAGTTAAGGGAGGAAAGAATTTCAAGGCAGAGTGTCAAAAGTTATTGAGGGATTAATGTCAGTATTGAATGGGGAACTAATTTGGCAAGTACGGGACAAGTTCTATGCTGTGAAAGTTTCACTGTCCACTTTCCCCTTTTAGGAACAGGAAAAACTTCTCAAGGAAGGATTCCGAGAAGAGAGTGAAAAACTTCATAATGAGATCGAGGCAATCCGGAGATGTAAAAAACAAGACCTAGTATGTACTATACTCTAAAAATCCAAGGAATGAGTTTTCCTATCAAGTTCTCTCTCCCTATCACAGAAGTTAAATAGACAGCCTCAGAATATCAGACAAATGCAACTGAACTCGAGAGGAATCATGATGCTTGACCTTTCATTGAGCCATAAAGCCTTTTATAGATGATGCTTAGATGTGAAGGCTATAATTTACCTACTGAGCAATTTGTTTCACGCTTTTTATATCACTAATAGAAAATAAAATCTTTACCTGAATTCTATGTTTGAAATCATGTATATTGACTCTAGAGAAATTTTTAACTGTGTAATTGTATTTTACAGTGGGGAGATATAAAGCATGTACTCTACAGGCTAGACTTTTTACTCCTTATCCATGTCACCCTTCAAGATATCCTCAGTACCATGTGCTTACTTAAGGGTTTACTTAGGTCCTAGGATAGGGCTGAAATTTGATGAATGTAGGGCAAATCAGACGGGACCCAACAAAGCTATAGGGCACAGGCAAACATCGCTCCTATCAAGTGGTCATTGGGTCATGTGCTGGCTGCACACAAAGGAAATCCTCATCAGCTGACATAGGTATGTGACAATTAACTTGACCTCAGTGTGCAGACAGAATACAATCCTCAATTAGATGGAGGCTGTAGGTTCTGTGAGCACTGTCAGGGAAGCGTGCTCAGTAAACCTCAGTACAAATTGGATATGTAAGAGGAGGCTCAACCTTCTTTGTCTACAAAAGCCTTCTAGGTAACTGCCCCATTCCCAGGCCACACCTACATCTCTCCCTTATAATGTCCTTTCCTTGGTCTCTTCCTCTTCCTGAAGCCCAAAAGATAATTTCAAATAATCACAAAAAGGGAAAGTTTAATTCAAAACAAATTCCTCTCCTTTCTCCTCCAGGATCATAACAATAACTCTTAAAAAAAAAGAAACTAAAATTTGACTCAATTCTCTCTGCCTTTCCGTTATGATATCACATTCTGGAACTCCCTGAGGGTAAAATGCCTAGGAAATAGGGTCCAGATGATGGAGAAAAAAATCGAGAACAACTCATTAGCACAAAACATTAATCTATCACAATTGTTTCAGGATGTGTATCATTCAAGACTTTTATTGTAAACAACAGAATATGCTCAGAAATTTAAATAAAATGAAATTTAATTTTTTAAGTCTGTTAGGTAGCACTGATTCTCCAGGATGGCAAGAGAGCCAGACTCAACAGCTATTCAGCTTGGAACAATATCACCCATACCATTAAGGATCACGAGAGAAAATGCCACATCTATTACCACTGGAACCAGGTGGCAGTGATCTCTGAATCAAATGCCAGAAGCTCCACCAGCATCCCATCTAAGTATCTGGACACTTCCACTTTCACTTTTGTAGTAAACCAACCTCCCATGAAAATGAGCATCCTTAGGTTGCCCATATCTGCATCTGTGTTTCACAGAGGTGGATCTGCTTGGCAGAATCTAAATCACATACTTCCCATCTGAGAGTCTGGGAACAAGACTTATCTGTCTTCTATATAGGGAGATAGATACTTTATAAGGTGGTTTATTTCTATCAATGTTAAGGTTAACCAATCCTGATGGGTAGATCTCTAGGGAAGCTTGTACACTTTATGGAAGGAATGAATTAAGGCTCTTATTACTGTTTTCATGCGTATCATATACAACTCTATAACTTTGTTTTCTCTTTGCCATGCCATGGTATCTCTATTCTTTTTAATGTTTCTACTAATGGTTTGTAAGTCACATACTTTAACATTCTTTTAGAATGTTTGAGAATACTCAACATTGTTTTAGAATTTTCTTACATTCCTATGTTTAATCTTTTAATTTTTATTCTAGTAATAGATATATCCTAAAGTTTTCTCTTTTAACCACATTCCCCTTTACGGTTCAGTGCTGTTGATTTCCTTTTCAGCAATGTGCTACCTCACCAACATTCATTTTTAAACCTTTACCATCAGCCTAAATAGAAATTCTGTACAAGTTAAGCATTAACTCCCATTCTTTAACTAATCTATCTCCTGTTAACCTACATTCTAGATTCTAACTCTATGAGTTTGCTTATATAATCAGTTCATAACACTGCAATCATACAATACATGTCCTTTTGTGTCTGGCTTCTATCACTGAACATAATGTCTTCAAGGTTCATTCATGAACTCCCATGCATCAGGACTTTATTCCTTTTTACAGCTGAATAATGTTCCATCATATGTATATAACACATATTATTTATCCATTCATCAGTTGATGAACACTTGGGTTGATTCCATCTTTTGGCAATCGTGAACAATGCTGCTATGAATATCAGTGTGCGAATATCTGTTTGAGTCCCTGCTTTCAAATTTCTGGGTATAAACCTAGGAGTGGTTTTGTCTGATCATATGGAAAGTCTATACTTAGCTTCCTGAGGAACTGCCAAGCTCTTCTATAGTGCCTGCACCATTTTATGTTCCCACCAGCAATGAATGAGTGTTTCAATTTCTCCACATCCTTTCCAATACTTGTAGTCTTCTGTTTTTTCCATAGTGGCCATTCTAGCAGGTGTGAATGTTATCTCATTACGATTTTGATTTGCTTTTCCCTGATAGTTAGTGATGTTGAACATTTTTAATGTGCTTTTTAGCCATTTGCATCAAAAGATTGTTATGAAAATGAAAGTCTCAATGAGAGAAAACTTTGGGGAACCACATATCTGACAAAGGTTTAATATCCAGAATATATAAAGAAATCCTACAACTCAATAATTAAAAAAAAAAAAACAGCCCAATTAAAAAATGGGCAAATAGACATTTCTCCAAAGAGGAAATACTCTTAATTTTTAATAGTCATATTTAAGTTGCTCTGTCTCCAGGAAACAAATGGGCAAAAGATTTTAACAGAAGTGATAAGAATACATATGGACAGTGAAAATATAATAAGACATTCAGAGACACTTGTACAAAAATAATTACTTATTGCAAGGACAGGTTATCATTTTTCCACCAGTTTAAACAAGATTTAAAAGTAATACCTGGTATTATTCTTAATACCAGGATTCTATAATATAGAATGCATACTGGACGGTACTTTTCCATGAACAAATTTGGTAAGGAGTATGGAAAAAACAAGCTAAGAAAGAAGATTTCTAATTTCTTCCTTTAATCTAACTGACCATCTCCAAAATTTTTCAGGAAAATAGGGGATCCTGGAAATGAAGGGCAAGGAGGGCAGAAGTGAGAGGGCAGACCCCAGTTCTACCTTCTCTCCAAATCTTATTTCTCAAGTCTAAACTTGGGGAAGAAGAAGTTACGAACTTTGAAACCAGATTGAATTTGCCTTGACTTAATTTACAATCTGAAAAGATCAGAAAGCTCCAGGACCTGTGAAAGGTGTGATAAATTGTTGAGAAGAAAAAGGTAATGTGGCAAGCTTGAAGACAATGCTTGAAAAAATGTTAAGCTATTCCATATTTGTGCCACATAGAGGTTCAACCTGTGCTTACACATTGACCAGTGCCTGTTTCTTCCTCCCTTCTCTTTCTTAAACTGCCATTTCCAGCTTAATCTTGAGATATGGTGAGAGTCATATCTCTGTGGGTGTTAGACCATTGTAAACAATACCCCTTGAAGATGTTCTTTTCGGTTAAGGTATGCCCTAACTGAATGAAGGTGGCTCTTAATCTGTATTACTGGAGGCCTTATAAAGAGAAGAAATGGGAAGCTAGTAGTTAGAGAAAGACATAGGAAGGAACAAGAAACCAGAGGTAAGCAGAAACCAAAAGATCAGAAAAGAGGCATCACTATGTGAAGAGTAATACAAACCAATGAACCCTAAAATTGCTGGCAGCTAGCACTAGAATGCTACAGACTCTGGGCTAAAACAAATCTCACCAAAATCTTGGTTTTCGACTTTTTCTAACCTCAAAAGCATGTGCTAATAAATTCTTTTTGGAATTCTTTTTGTTAAGCCAAAACAAGCTTGTATCTGTGAAAACAGCTCAGGGAAACTAGGACAACAGATTATTTAAATGCAAGAATCCTAAACTGTGAAAAATATATGACTGATGACCATTTGTTAGAAGGATATAAGGATTCAAGGATCAACAACTTAAAGTAAATGGGAAAGTGGTGATAATCAGCTTCCTCTTATCAGAGTTTAAAAGAAAAAATCCTAGAAAAAATATTCAAGCACCCTGACATAAAAACAAAATGTATGAAACTCAAAATTCATTGTACTAAAACACAATGAAACTGTTTTACTAGCATCAGGTCTATTTTCCAGAAATGAAGAACTCATTCCTACTTTCACTTTCAACTGTGAATATATTTAGAAAAAAAAAAAAAAAAACAACTGTAAGTTGTCCTGAATTGGCACCAGAAATTCTTTCCCTAATGAGACAAAGTGGAGGAGGGCCAGGGATTTTTTAATTATAAAAGGAATAATCAGACTATTAAAGTTAGAGAAGGTAAAGAAAGACATTCTGTACCAACTATTCTTGTACACTTGCAAAGTAAGGAGCTCTGAATGACTGTAACTTAGTCTTCCTCTTTTAGCATGCTGTCTCATCATTTGGGAAACTAAATCAGCCAACTACTGGGAACTTGTGCCTTATAGAATTGCGTTAAAAAGCTGTTAAGACCAGTGACATCAGCAAAATAGGAGCATAAGCTCCAAATTCTGATCACTCCACAGAAATATCAAAAAGCAAGCAGAAACAGTCAGAACCAGTTTAGTCAGAACCCCGGGAGACAATCAGTGGCTTATAATAACCAAGGAAATGCTGAATCAAGAAAAAAAGAGGATGTAAAAATAATAGGAAGCTTTGTGATATTCTTTACTTGCCCTTGCCCTACCCCCTCTCCTGCTCATTGGCGGCCTTGAAGGGTACAAACACGTTTGCAGTGTGAGATCCAGAAGAAGCAGAGCAGACCTTATTCATATAGTATTGCATTTTTCTGTGCCAAGCTGTCTGAGAGCTACTTGAGGACTGATGTGTGACACTCTTCTCTTCTAACTTAGAACTCATTCAAGGCAGAGAAGTGGCTGGAATTGCTTGGAAATATTGTAAGACAAGTGAAAATCTTGCAGGGGCCTAGGGCAAACGATAACAGTTGCTCCATATAACTGGATTTTCACAGGCAGAGTGATGTTGGACTCCTACCTCACAACATATACAAAAATAAACTCCAAATTAATCAATGACCCAAATGTAAGGACTACAACCATAAAATTACTAGAAGAAAACAGAGAAGTAAATCTTCATCATTTTGGATTTGGCAATGGTTTGTCAGGGTTCTCTAGGAAGCAGAACCAACAGAAGATATCTATAAATATGAGATTTTATAAAAGTGACTTACACAACTGTGGGGATGCACGAGGCCAGATTCCACAGGGCAGGCCAGGAGCTGGTAATGCTCATGAAGATCTCTGATGAATTCCCCAGGAGAAGCTGACTGGGTGAAGTAGAGAGAGAGAGAGAGAGTCTCTCTTCTGACTTCTCCTTTTAAAGCCTTCAACTGATTGGATTATTGCTGAGGCACTCTCCTCAGTTGATTGTAGATGTAATCAGTCGTAGATGTAATCAACGAACTCATGATTTAAGTCCATGGAATGTCCTCACAGTAACAGTTAGGCCAGTGCTTTCTTGACAATACATCTGAGCACTATTATATTACCTCACCAAGCTGACACATAAACCTAACCATCACAGATATGGTGTCAAAAGTATAAGTAACAAAACAAAAAAATTGATAAATTGGACTTCATCCAGATTTAAAATTTTTATGCATCAAAGGATATTATGAATATGAAAAGACAACTTACAGAAAAGGAGAAATATTTACAAATCATTTATCTGAAAAGGGTTTGATGTGTAAAAAATACAAAGAACTTATACAACTCAACAATAAAAAAGACAGCCCATTTTTAAAAATGGCAAAAGATACTGTGTTAGTCAGGGTTCTCTAGGGAAACAAAACCAACAGGTGATATCTACAAATATGAGATATTATAAAGGTGTTTCACACAACTGTGGGGATTCACAAATTCAAATTCTTTAGGGTAGGCTGCAAGCTGACAGCTCTTAATTAATCCCCCAGGCGAGGCTGACCAGCTGAAGTGGAGAGAGTGATTCTCTCTTCTGACTTCCCCTTTAAAGCCTTCAGCTGATTAGATTTAACATCACTAATTGCAGGAGACACTCCTTAGCCGACTGCAGATGTAATCATCCATGGATGGAATCCATGTGCTAAAGATTTAATAAACCAGACTTTTGGTTTATAAACCAACCAGCAATGGTTATGCCAGTGCTTGCTTGACCAGACAACTGGACACCATCACCAGGCCAAGTTGACACATGAACCCAAACCATAACAGGCACTAAAAAACACTTTTCAAAAGAAGATAGAAAAATAATCAATGAGCACATGAAAAGATATTCAACATCATTAACCATTAGAGAAATAAAAATAAAAAACAAAATGAGATACAACCTTATACCTGCTAGAATATCTATCATCTTCATCATAAATAACCTGAAAATAACAAGTGCTGATGAGGATGTAGAGAAATTGGAGCCCTTACACATGAATGGTTGAAAAGTAAAATTGTGCAGCCACTGTGGAAAACAGGTTGGTAGTTCCTCAAAAAATTAAACATAGAAATTACTTGACCCAGCAGTTCTACACCTCAGTATATATCTAAAAGAATTGAAAATGGGGACACGAATGGATATTTTAAGCAAGTGATCATTTCAGCATTATTCAAAATAGCCATAAGATAGAACCCAAGTACCCACTGTTTTGGTTTGCTAAAGCTGCCAGAATGCACTATACCAGAAATGGATTGCCTTTAACACAGGGGATTTAATAGGGCACAAATTTACATCACAAAGTTCATAAAAATATCCAAATTAAGGTATCCAGAGAAAGATACCTTGACTGAAGAAAGGCCAATGGCATCCAGAGTTCTTCTGTCACATGGTGGAAGACATGTGATATCTGCTGGCCCTTCTTTACTGGGTTGGTTTCAACATGGCTCTCTCAGCTCCTGTGGGTCCTTCTGGCTACTCCTGAGGTGCTTCTTTCTCTCATCTCTTGGTTCCCTCAGCTCTCTTCAAAAATGTCTCTTCCTTAAAGGATTCCAACAAGCAGACCAAGACTCACCTTGAACGGGAGGGGTCACATCTTCATGGAAATAACCTAATCAAAAGGTCCCACCCAACAATAGGCTTGCCACCCACAAATTGGATCAAAAGAACATAGGTTGACTTCCGGAGAAGATGGCGGCTTAGTAAGACATGCGGATCTTAGTTTCTCCTCCAGGACAGCTACTAGGGGAGTAGAAACGATACAGAACAGCTCCCAAAGCCACGACAGAGATAAAAAAGACAGCGTACCCCATCCTGGAATGGCTGGCTGGCTGAGAGAACCCGCTCTGGTGAGATCGCCGAGGGGCGTGGGCTTCACCAGGCGGGGCGGCAAGTGGAGGGAGTCACTCCCTTCCCACTTCCCGGGCCGGCTGGGAGAATTGGACAGGCGGTCCCCTCAAACCGCGGCAGCTGGCGCCCACACAACGCGCGGCCCCCCGGACTAACTGAGAGAATTGGATTGGAAATCCCCAGGCCGCGGAGAACGGTGACGGGGGGGGGCCCTTCCAAACCCGTGATTCCCCGGGAATGTGCACTCTCCCGGGCGGGCTGCTGCGGCTGGCGCCCTCCCGCCAAGCTTGGCGCCCCGGGCCAACTAGGAAATTAGGACGGGCGCTTTCCTGGGCTGCGGCGGCCAGCGACCCTCCCCGCGTTCAGACCCCGGGCCGGCTGGCACTCTTCCAAGCCGCTTCAGCTAGCAAACCTCCCGGACGGCGAGAGTTTTCCAAAGTTAAAGGACCCAAAGCACCTTTTACTGGTGGGACCCGCAGACAAACGTGTGCCACGAGCGCCACCTACTGAGCAGGATAAGAAAAACAGAACCAAGAGATTTCACAGAAAAATCTTACAACCTTGTTGGGTCCGACACCCAGGGAAATCTGACTAAATGCCCAGACGCCAGCAGCAGAAGATAATTGTCCACGCTCAGAAGATTGAGAATATGGCCCAGTCAAAGGAACAAACCAATAGTTCAAATGAGATACAAGAGCTGAGACAACTAATGCTGAATATACAAACAGAAATGGAAAACCTCTTCAAAAATGAAATTGATAAATTGAGGGAGGAAATGAAGAGGACATGGGCTGAACATAAAGAAGAAATAGAAAAACTGAAAAAACAAATCACAGAACTTATGGAAGTGAAGGATAAAGTAGAAAAGATGAAAAAACAATGGATACCTACAATGATAGATTTAAAGAGACAGAACATAGAATTAGTGATTTGGAGGATGGAACATCTGAATTCCAAAAAGAAACAGAAACTATCGGGAAAAGAATGGAAAAATTTGAACAGGGTATCAGGGAACTCAAGGACAATATGAACCGCACAAATATACGTGTTGTGGGTGTCCCAGAAGGAGAAGAGAAGGGAAAAGGAGGAGAAAAACTAATGGAAGAAATTATCACTGAAAATTTCCCAACTCTTATGAAAGACCTAAAATTACAGATCCAAGAAGTGCAGCGCACCCCAAAGAGATTAGACCCAAATAGGCGTTCTCCAAGACACTTACTAGTTAGAACGTCAGAGGTCAAAGAGAAAGAGAGGATCTTGAAAGCAGCAAGAGAAAAACAATCTGTCACATACAAGGGAAACCCAATAAGACTATGTGTAGATTTCTCAGCAGAAACCATGGAAGCTAGAAGACAGTGGGATGATATATTTAAATTACTAAAAGAGAAAAACTGCCAACCAAGACTCCTATATCCAGCAAAATCATCCTTCAAAATTGAGGATGAAATTAAAACATTCTCAGACAAAAAGTCACTGAGAGAATTTGTGACCAAGAGACCAGCTCTGCAAGAAATACTAAAGGGAGCACTAGAGTCAGATACAAAAAGACAGAAGAGAGAGGTATGGAGAAGAGTGTAGAAAGAAGGAAAATCAGATATGATATATATAATACAAAAGGCAAAATGTTAGAGGAAAATATTATCCAAACAGTAATAACACTAAATGTCAATGGACTGAATTCCCCAATCAAAAGACATAGATTGGCAGAATGGATTAAAAAACAGGATCCTTCTATATGCTGTCTACAGGAAACACATCTTAGACCCAAAGATAAACATAGGTTGAAAGTGAAAGGTTGGGAAAAGATATTTCATGCAAATAACAACCAGGAAAGAGCAGGAGTGGCTACACTAATATCCAACAAATTAGACTTCAAATGTAAAGCAGTTAAAAGAGACAAAGAAGGACACTATATACTAATAAAAGGAACAATTAAACAAGAAGACATAACAATCATAAATATTTATGCACCGAACCAGAATGCCCCAAAATACATGAGGAATACACTGCAAACACTAAAAAGGGAAATAGACTCATATACCATAATAGCTGGAGACTTCAATTCACCACTCTCATCAATGGACAGAACATCTAGACAGAGGATCAATAAAGAAATAGAGAATCTGAATATTACTATAAATGAGCTAGACTTAACAGACATTTATAGGACATTACATCCCACAACAGCAGGATACACCTTTTTCTCAAGTGCTCATGAATCATTCTCAAAGATAGACCATATGCTGGGTCACAAAGCAAGTCTTAACAAATTTAAAAAGATTGAAATCATACACAACACTTTCTCGGATCATAAAGGAATGAAGTTGGAAATCAATAATAGGCGGAGTGCCAGAAAATTCACAAATACGTGGAGGCTCAACAACACACTCCTAAATAACGAGTGGGTCAAAGAAGAAATTGCTAGAGAAATTAGCAAATACCTCGAGGCGAATGAAAATGAAAACACAACATATCAAAACTTATGGGACGCAGCAAAGGCAGTGCTAAGAGGGAAATTTATTGCCCTAAATGCCTATATCAGAAAAGAAGAAAAGGCAAAAATTCAGGAATTAACTATCCATTTGGAAGAACTGGAGAAAGAACAGCAAGCTAACCCCAAAGCAAGCAAAAGGACAGAAATAACAAAGATTAGAGCAGAAATAAATGAAATTGAAAACATGAAAACAATAGAGAAAATCAGTAAGGCCAGAAGTTGGTTCTATGAGAAAATCAAGAAGATTGATGGGCCCTCAGCAAGATTGACAAAAAGAAGAAGAGGGAGGATGCAAATGAATAAGATCAGAAATGGAAGAGGAGATATAACTACTGACCTCACAGAAATAAAGGAGGTAATAACAGGATACTATGAACAACTTTATGCTAATAAATACAACAATTTAAAGGAAATGGACGGGTTCCTGGAAAGACATGAACAACCAACTTTGACTCAAGAAGACATAGATGACCTCAACAAACCAATCACAAGTAAAGAAATTGAATCAGTCATTCAAAAGCTTCCTAAAAAGAAAAGTCCAGGACCAGATGGCTTCACATGTGAATTCTATCAAACATTCCAGAAAGAATTACTACCAACTCTCCTCAAACTCTTCAAAAAAATCGAAGCGGAGGGAAAACTACCTAATTCATTCTATGAAGCCAACATCACCCTCATACCAAAACCAGGCAAAGATATTACAAAAAAAGAAAACTACAGGCCAATCTCTCTAATGAATATAGATGCAAAAATCCTCAATAAAATTCTAGCAAATCGTATCCAACAACACATTAAAAGAATTATACATCAGGACCAAGTAGGATTCATCCCAGGTATTCAAGGATGGTTCAACATAAGAAAATCAATTAATGTAATACACCATATCAACAAATCAAAGCAGAAAAATCACATGATCATCTCAATTGATGCAGAGAAGGCATTTGACAAGATTCAACATCCTTTCCTGTTGAAAACACTTCAAAGGATAGGAATACAAGGGAACTTCCTTAAAATGATAGAGGGAATATATGAAAAACCCACAGCTAATATCATCCTCAATGGGGAAAAACTGAAAACTTCCCCCTAAGATCAGGAACAAGACAAGGATGTCCACTATCACCACTATTATTCAACATTGTGTTGGAGGTTCTAGCCAGAGCAATTACACAAGAAAAAGAAATACAAGGCATCAAAATTGGAAAGGAAGAAGTAAAACTATCACTGTTTGCAGACGATATGATACTATACGTCGAAAACCCGGAAAAATCCACAACAAAACTACTAGAGCTAATAAATGAGTACAGCAAAGTAGCAGGTTACAAGATCAACATTCAAAAATCTGTAGCATTTCTATACACTAGCAATGAACAAGCGGAGGGGGAAATCAAGAAACGAATCCCATTTACAGTTGCAACTAAAAGAATAAAATACCTAGGAATAAATTTAACTAAAGAGACAAAAAAACCTATATAAAGAAAACTACAAAAAACTGCTAAAGGAAATCACAGAAGACCTAAATAGATGGAAGGGCATACCGTGTTCATGGATTGGAAGACTAAATATAGTTAAGATGTCAATCCTACCTAAATTGATTTACAGATTCAATGCAATACCAATCAAAATCCCAACAACTTATTTTTCAGAAATAGAAAAACCAATAAGCAAATTTATCTGGAAGGGCAGGGTGCCCCGAATTGCTAAAAACATCTTGAGGAAAAAAAACGAAGCTGGAGGTCTTGCACTGCCTGACTTTAAGGCATATTTGAAGCCACAGTGGTCAAAACAGCATGGTATTGGCATAAAGATAGATATATCGACCAATGGAATCGAATAGAGTGCTCAGATATTCGCACTCTATATCCTCTCATCTATGGACATTTGATCTTTGATAAGGCAGTCAAGCCAACTCACCTGGGACAGAACAGTCTCTTCAACAAATGGTGCCTAGAGAACTGGATATCCATATGCAAAAGAATGAAAGAAGACCCGTATCTCACACCTTATACAAAAATTAACTCAAAATGGATCAAAGATCTAAACATTAGGTCTAAGACCATAAAACAGTTAGAGGAAAATGTAGGGAGATATCTTATGAATCTTACAATTGGAGGCAGTTTTATGGACCTTAAACCTAAAGCAAGAGCACTGAAGAAGGAAATAAATAAATGGGAACTCCTCAAAATTAAACATTTTTGTGCATCAAAGAACTTCATCAAGAAAGCAGAAAGACAGCCTACACAATGGGAATCAATATTTGGAAACAACATATCAGATATAGGTCTAGTATCCAGAATTTATAATGAGATTGTTCAACTCAACAACAAAAAGACAGCCAACCCAATTACAAAATGGGAAAAAGACTTGAATAGACACCTCTCAGAGGAGGAAATACAAATGGCCAAAAGGCACATGAAGAGATGCTCAATGTCCCTGGCCATTAGAGAAATGCAAATCAAAACCACAATGAGATATCATCTCACACCCACCAGAATGGCCATTATCAACAAAACAGAAAATGACAAGTGCTGGAGAGGATGCGGAGAAAGAGGCACACTTATCCACTGTTGGTGGGAATGTCAAATGGTGCAACCACTGTGGAAGGCAGTTTGGCGGTTCCTCAAAAAGCTGAATATAGAATTGCCATACGACCCAGCAATACCATTGCTGGGAATCTACTCAAAGGAATTAAGGGCAAAAACTCAAACGGACATTTGCACACCAATTTTTATAGCAGCGTTATTTACAATTGCAAAGAGACGGAAACAGCCAAAATCTCCATCAACAGACGAGTGGCTAAACAAACTGTGGTATATACATACGATGGAATATTATGCAGCTTTAAGACAGGATAAACTTATGAAGCATGTAATAACATGGATGGACCTAGAGAACATTATGCTGAGTGAGTCTAGCCAAAAACTAAAAGACAAATACTGTATGGTCCCAATGATGTGAATCGACACTCGAGAATAAACTTGGAATATGTCATTGGTAACAGAGTTCAGCAGGAGTTAGAAACAGGGTAAGATAATGGGTAATTGGAGCTGATGGGATATAGACTGTGCAATAGGACTAGATACAAAAACTCAAAAATGGACAGCACAATAATACCTAATTGTAAAGTAATCATGTTAAAACACTGAATGAAGCTGCATCCGAGCTATAGGTTTTTGTTTTGTTTTGTTTTGTTTTGTTCTTAATATTATTACTTTTATTTTTTTCTCTATATTAACATTCTATATCTTTTTCGGTTATATTGCTAGTCCTTCTAAACCGATGCAAATGTACTAAGAAACGATGATCATGCATCTATGTGATGATGTTAAGAATTACTGATTGCATATGTATGATTTCTAAAAAAAAAAAAAATGGACAGCACAATACTACCTAATTGTAATGTAATTATGTTAAAACACTGAATGAAGCTGCATCTGAGCTATAGTTTTTCTGTTTTGTTTTGTTTTTTCTTATATATTTTTGTATTTTTTATTTTTATTTTTATTTTTTCTCTATATTATCATTTTATTTCTTTTTCTGTTTTCTTGCTATTTCTTTTTCTAAATTGATGCATATGTACTAAGAAATGATGATCATACATCTATGTGATGATATTAAGAATTACTGATTGCATATGTAGAATGGAATGATTTCTAAATGTTGTGTTAGTTAATTTTTTTTAATTAATAAAAAATAAATAAATAAATAAAAAGAACATAGGTTTTTCTGTGTACATAATAGATTCAAACCAGCACACCCATCACCAGATGAATGGATAAGCAGAATGTGCTATACTCATACAATGGAATATTATTTCTATAAAAAAGGTATGAAGTTCTCTTAAATGCTACAACATGGAGGAATCTTAAAAATATTATGCTAGGTGAAATAAGCAAGACACAAAAAGGTAAATATTTTTCAATGCCACACATATGAAACATAAATTCAAATAGATAAAAAATAAATTAGAAGTAACATGGGCTAGGGGCAGGGGGCACTGGGGAGTTATTGCTTAATAGGACCAGAATTTCTGTTTGGGGTAGTGAATATTTTTGGAAATAGTGGTGATGGTTGCATTACTTTATGAATGCAAATTAATGCCAGTGAATTTACTTTTAAAATGGCTTAAATGACAAATTTTATATTACTTATACATGTTCCCACAATTAAAAAAAATCTGTTAAAAGGCTTGAAGATGTAATTGCTCATTCGTTAAATGGGGATAACATATACATCATAGGCATGTACTGAGGAGTAAATTATGAACAGCACCTGTAAAGAATCTAGCTTAATGCCTGCCGTATAATAGATGCTAAGAGCATTTTGCTTCTTATTATGACACTAACTCAGATTTCAATGCTACAAGGAGGTCAATGTATTATGAGATGAATATTTGGTGAAAAGTACTATATGAAAACATATTCTATTTCATTGATAGTCAAAAAGTGCTTATTAAACCAGCAATCCATTTCCCACTGGTCACTTTTGTGAAGAATATAATTCCACCAATTAGGAAAGACATGAAAGGACAGTTTCTTGGATAAATACTTAGAGGAGTAGAGTAACTGCAAACATTTTTAGAGGTAAATTTCATAATATGTCCCAAAAGTCTTAAAAAGAACATCACTTTTGACCTCCATGTTCCACTTTCATGGTTTTTATTCATTCAATCAACTTATGTGTTCAAGGTGAGATCCTAGATTTGGTACTAGATATTCATAAGTGTATATGATGTCCTTTCTTTCATTGCTGCATCTATAAATGACTAATCAGGCCCCTTGTGATTATGCCAAGTATTTCAGAAAATTTGACCTAAAAATAATACAATCCTTTTTCATCCTTGGCATCTCAAAATGGGCCACAAACCTGAAACTACATTGTATTCCAAATAATCCAGGATACCCTCTTGACTGTTTGAAATCTCTCAGCCACTAAAACTTTATTTTTTCTCATTTCTCTTTTTCCCTTCTTGGTCAAGAGAGCTTTCTCAATCTATTACTGTCGGGTCCTGGCTTATCCCAGGCTTTCTTTCCCACATTGTCAGGGAGATTTACAACTCCTGGGAGTCATGTCCCACACAGGAGGGAAGGAAGTGAGTTCACCTGCTGAGATTAATTAAAGAGAGAGGCCACATCTGATCAACAAAAGAGGTTCTCTGAGGGTGATGCTTAGGCATAATTTTAAGAAGACTTCGCTTATCCTTCATAGGAATAAGTTTCATAGGGGCAAACCCCAAGATCAAGGGTTCAGCCTGTTGATTTGGTTGTCCCAACTGCTTGTGAGAATATCAGAAAATCTTCAAATGGGGAAGTTGAATGCCTCTTACCTTCTCCCCATTCCTCCAAGGGGACCCCTCAAATACTTCTTTATTCACTGCCCAAATTGCTCTGGGATTTATCGGGGCATCACATTGAAAGGAAAACTAAATTGTAGAATCTGTTCTGCTCAACTGATGTCTCCATTGTGCGACCTTGGTAATAAATGGTTGAAATGTGCACTCTAGCTAGGAGGACTGACTGTCCTCCAAGAAGGAGATGTACTGTGATAAAGTTATCTAGGTCCCAGCAAACCCCTCTAAGTCCCTATCCAGTTCCCAGAGGACCACTTGGGCCAAGTCATGCAAGCTAATTGGAATCCGGCCACTATTTTGTAAAAATATCATATAAACTGCATGCAAGCAGTTAGACTTGAGAATCTCATGAGGGAGAAAGAGAGCTTGAGAGAGAGAGACAGAGACAGAGAGACAGAGAATCTTATCTGGGAAGATAATGCTCTACTGTGGACTTTTACCAATCAGACTCTGAATGCTGTCTCTGAGATTTGCCAGCACTCCTCTTCAGGTATTGGTGCTATCTCATCTAGTGATGTAACTATATCTCATTTCTAACAATCTTTTAGTTACTTTCCTAATAAATTTTGTTTTTATATTACTGAAGTCTGTGCTGTCTGTGAATCCGAGCCTCTAAATTAAGTAGCCACAAATATCACATTGCCTTTCATGCAACACACACTAACCTGGACAAACCAATAAAATCTCACTCCCTATTCCAGATTCCATGTACTTATAGTGTTCAACTAAACTGACCATAAAAGTTAAATTAGGAAATATACTACCCAAAATATAAATTTTGCATCAAATAAACATCTCACCCTTTAGCCTCACCCAGAAGTCAAAGTTGAGGTTTTAAAATATGGACAATATCATCATTTACCCAGTCTTCTAGTATACCTTAGTTCTATCCATATCAACTTCATTCATATCTCTGGTTGAAGTCTGATCCTTTTTTCAACCTTTTAAACAGTTCCTGTGTGGGATACTGCTGACTTTCACAGCTTCAGAGCTCTAACTCTGAGTCTCATTCATCATACTTCTTGACATTCTCAGTCCTGTTTGCTAAAGCTGCTGAAAAGCAGATATCACAACGTTATTAAACTTTTACAATGGGGATTTATTAGTTTACAAGTTTAAAGTTCTGAAGCCATGAAAATGTCCAAATCTAGGCATCACCAAGATGATACCTTCTTCCTGAAGACCAGCCTCCAGCAATCCAGGACTCCTCTGTCGCGTGGCAAGGCACATGGTGGCATTTGCTGATCTTTTCCTTCTCTTCCATGTTTCATTGCTTTTAGCATCTTGCTTCCATGGCTTTCTCTCTGTGTATTAGTTAGGGTTCTCTAGAGAAACAGAATCAACAGGGAACACTTGCAAATATAAAATTTATAAAAGTGTCTCACGTGACCGCAGAGTCCAAAATCCACAGGGCAGGCTGCGAAGCCGATGACTCCAATGGATGGCCTGGATGAACTCCACAGGAGAGGCTCACCAGCCAAAGCAGGAATGCAACCTGTCTCCTCTGAGTCCTCCTTAAAAGGCTTCCCATGATTGGATTTAGCATCACTAATTGCAGAAGACACTCCCCTTTGGCTGATTACAAATGGAATCAGCTGTGGATGTAGCTGACGTGATCATGACCTAATCCTATGAAATGTCCTCATTGCAACAGACAGGCCGGCGCTTGCCCAATCAGATGAACAGGTACCACAACTTGGCCAAGTTGACACCTGTCCCTAACCATGACACTCTGTGTGCCTGAATTTCATTCTCTTATAAAGGACTCCAGTAAGAGGATCAAGACCTACTCTGAATGAGGGGAGTCACATCTAAACTTAAGAGCCTACTCACCTCTCCAAAGCAGTTGTAGGTGGCAGAGAAGAGATTGAAGCCCAGGTCTATATGATTCCAAAGTCAATGAAAATTTCAAAATCAGTGCTCTATGCTTAAAACAGTGAATTCCTAATTATAGGAAGTGAGGATAATTATCTTGTAGTGGGGAGAAGATATGCAGTATCTCATACCCTCCAAAAGATATGGTAAAAAAAAAAAAAGAATCATAAGCTTTAGAATAAAATCACTTGAGTCCGAATCACAGCTGTGTGGCCTTGGATGTTATAATTGGCAAAAAGGAAGTAATAATACCCGACCCATTTATTTATGGTATAATTAACCTGTTAAGTTCTTTGTAAATTAGATGACTGAATATGGCAGCTATCCTTACCTTCTGACCTTCAAGACTGTTCTCATGATCAGGTACTAAATGGCAATAAAAAATAAATGAAGAAGGAAAAAAGATCCTAACTCACCAAAAGATCCTTACAATGGGCCCACACCCACACCTTTCTTCTTTGCACACTTACTTGTTATTTTTGCTACTTTACAAAGGGCCACACCTCTTTCTTCTTTGCACACTTACTTGTTATTTTTGCTACTTTACAATGGAAATTCCCTGGAAATAATGACTCTAACAGTATCATGCCACATTACGAAGTGGCTTCAAGAGCTAAGATGCATCATTTCTGGGGTATATAGCAGCTTCAAACTATCACAAGACCTATATCTCTAAATCCAAGGTTTACTTGTGTCCTGGATGTGATTTGGATTTTATGAACACAGCATGTCAGATGGGTATTGAACTATGTTTTGTGGAAAAGTTTAGCACCACTTCTAAGTGATCAATGGGTCATGCACCTGCTGCAATTACAGGAACATCCTTACCTACTACAAATGTATGGGACAATTAACACAGCTTCAGAGTGCTGACAGTATATAGCTCACAAATGGGTGGAAGATGCATGGTCTGGAAACTGAAAGGACTCTTCGCAGGGGCAGTCCTCACATTTGCGGAGGATGGATATTTAAGCGAAGGTTCAGACTTTTCTGTCCATAGTAGCTCTTTGGTAATGTCTATCCCTCTCCCCACTCCTGGTCCACCTTGGACCTTTAAACTAGAGCAAGAGCAGAAATGATGCATCTTAGCTCTTGAAGCCACTTCGTAATGTGGCATGATACTGTCAGAGTCATTATTTCCAGGGAATTTCCTTTGTAAAGTAGCAAAAATAACAAGTAAGTGTGCAAAGAAGAAAGAGGTAATACTGCAATCTTACATGAATTATTCTTCCTGCTTTTCTTCCACAGTGGGATGTGTATAAGCTGGATCTGCACAGGCTACAGCAAAAAGTCTGGAGGAAATGCAATGGAAGAATCAGCAGATAAAGGGACAGAAAGAAAAAAGTCACCAGAAACAACTGACTGAGAAGATGATGAGAGACCGGGCCTAGCTTCTGTCCGAGTAAGAAGGGCTTCCAGCTGGTACACTTCGGGTATTTGATTGCATCACTTCAATTTTTTCCTCCGTTGGCCTCGCATCATAAACACAGATTATAACTCCCAGGAGAAGGTCTTTTCAGCTCAGAATTCTGCTCCAGTTTGCATTATCTTCAGTCGGAATTTCATGCTTCCTACCTCTTGGAGGCTTAATTTCTTTTAACAAATATATTGCGTCACACTTGCTACAAGGCATGATTTTAAGTGCTGTACAAATATCGCCTCATTTAATCATAGCAGTTACTCTACATATATTTGCTACTGGCAGTCCCTTTTTTGTTCAGATGAAGAAACTGAGGAAAGAGTTTAGAATTTTGCTTAGTCATACAGTCAATAGGAATAGATCCTGTATTTAAACCTAGGTACTCTGGCTCCAAACAAAATATATCTTGCTGCCTCTTTAGTTTATTAATCATCCCTTTCTTTCCAGGATCTTCAGTTAATATCCTGTCTGTCATCAACATCCCCGCTCCCCCCTCCCTTTCCCCTCTGCAAGCTGGAAGCAGTGTATGGAGACACAGGAATGTTGCTTAGCATTGTTTGAGACAGAAAAAATGGACAGCCAAAGTTGCTTGTCTGGTCCGTCTCTCAGGATCCTAAAATGCTCCAGCTCCTTGCAATGAGAACAAAATACTGCCTCACCTAGATTTGAGAACACTGCCAGTTCTGGCAGACCCTCCCTACAGGCTGCCTTCCCTGTGAGATTACTAACAAGAAACGTACTTTTCTTCCAGTTAAATGAAGTAATTCCTAGAGTCATTTATTTTTCTAGGTACTAAAAAGATCCTTCCTCTGTTTTGAGTAGGAGCTACGTTCTTTTTCTCTTCTTCCTTCACTCACCATCACTCCTCCATTGCACCCTGCTCCTTCCCGTTCCCTAAATCTCTCTTCATCAAGGTCCCTGATCACCTCCATTTTGTCTCTTTCTCAGTGAAACCGCACGTATAAATACAACCCTAACCCTCCCTATCGCCATTTCCGATTTATTTTTTCCAGAACACTGATCATCTACATATATTTTGCTTATGTAGTGTGTTTATTATCTGACTTCTTTTCCACCAGAATAGGACTCCATAGACAAGAATTTTTATGTATTTTGTGCTCTGCTGGATATTGAACACCAAGGATATTGCCCACCACCTGGTAAGGATTCAATAAAGATTTCTGGAATTAATGAATATTGCCCAATTGAGGGATACCTTTGACCCCTCCCTTCTGTGAACTTTCTCTGTACATTCATATGGTTGCTCACTTCCTCCTTCCAGATATCTACTCCATTAAGGCTTCTAAAATACATGTTCTCCTGGAACTCCTAGAACCTTTTCTGACCATTCCTATTCAGTCTCTTTCATGTCTTTTTCTGCCTTTACTTACCCTAAAATACTAGTGTTCTCAGGGTTCCATCATTAGGCCTTTGCTTTTCTCATTCTATATATTTTATACATCTGCTGGGCAAGTTTATATAAACATGTTCCTTTAGTTTTTATTTATATACTGTAGTGTCTTATATCTAACTTCTCCAGTGGACCTTTCTCCTGAAATACATATCAGTTCAAGTAAGCAAAAGTTACTTTAAAGTCTAGCATGTGCTGAGCCATTCGGTTCACATTAGTGAACAGGGGGGACATTGTCCCTCACCCTAAAGGGAAAAAAAATTAGTTTGAGTAACTATGACAAATGTTTTTTCAGAATAAGACACTTGTATTGAGATTTGGACGATCCCATTTAAATGTCCGTTAAGCATATCAGAAATTAACATGTTCAAAACTAAATTCATCATTCCCTGCAAAGATATATCTTTGTCTGTTCTTGTTACTTTTTGACCATATCTACCAGTTACCAAAGCTAAACAGCAAGGAGTCATCCTAAATGCCTCCCTTTAATTTTAATCTTCTAAATAATTTCACGTTGTTTCTTCTCTTTCTCTTGCTCTAACGCTCCCCAGGGGGACTCAAAGAACGACTCGTGGATCTTCGCGCTGGCCATGCTTCTGAGAAGCACCTTTATCTACAACAGCATGAGCACCGTCAGCCACCAGGCCCTGGAACAGCTGCAGTATCCTTCCAGGACCCACCACCAAGGCTCACTAGGTTTGGGGGAATGGAGGATGAATCAGATAGTGCTTCCTCGTCACTTAGCTGCCTTTGGTGGGGCAGAGGTGACACTGGGTAAAGACAGTGTTTATAATATTTTTTCTAAGGGAAATGAGGGTATTATAAGATGGGAGTTTCTTTTCCTTAACCAAGCCCTCAATATATGACTGGGTTCACAAAGTTTATATGGTCAAGGTCCTCCCCAAGACCTGATGGAACAGAAAATGCCATAGAGTTTATGAGTTTAGTTACACACTTTATTTTTTCCGTATAGGATGTCACCCTGTGGGTGAAGTTAGTCACCCTATCACCAAAGATGAATACCTAGAGCATTCCTAGAAGCTGAATCTAGGTATCACAGATAGCCTGGGCAGTGGGTGATTTAGTAGCAGTGGGGTCTTCTAAATACTGTGCATTATCTCTGGATTTCTATAGGTATTTGAGACAAAGTTGAGGTCCAGAAGTATGGTAATTGGAAGATGGGTTGAAAAGTTGTAATAACTAGAGCTTAGCTCACTCATGAAGGGAAGAGGCTAATGTAGAACACAGTTATTCAAAACCAATTCATAACACCATAATGATATGGATCCTTGAATAGGGAGTGAGATCTTGTTAGTTTGTACAGGTTAATGTGTTGCCCGATATATCTCAGAGTAATCTGAGCAGATAATAACAAAGTATTCGCAAAGCCCTTTGAGGGATTGGGGAAAAGGTGGAAATATTAAACTTCCCCACCTTGGGAATTCCTGATATTCTCACAAGCATTAGGGACTACTAATTTAATAGGCCAAGCCCTCAATCTTAGGGCTTGCCCCTTTGAAACTTATTCCTGCGAAGGAGAAGCTAAGCCTACTTATAATTAGTCCCAGAGAACCTCTTCTGTTGCTCAGATGTGGCCCCTCTCTCTAAGCCAACTCTTCAGGTAAACTCACTGCCTTCCCCCTACCTGGGACATGACTCCCAGGGGTATAAATCTCCCTGGCAATGGGGATGACCTAGCCCTGGCATCATGCTATTTAGAAAGGCTTCTTGACCAAAAGGGGGAAGAGAAATGAAACAAAATAAAGTTTCATTGACTGAGAGATTTCAAATAGAATTGAAAGATCATTCTTAAGGTTATTCTTATGCATTATATAGATACGCCTTTTTAGTTTTTACAATCTCGGCCCTGTTTTCTTATAAGCATTTTCTAAATGAGACCATACAACAATTGCTCTTTTGTTTCCAGCTTATTTTGCCCCACCAAATGTTCCACAGGTTCATTCACAATGTTGCATACCTCACAACTTTATTTCTTTTGGTAGCAGCACAATATTCAATCACTTGTATACACCATCATTCACCAATCTACTTCTCAGTCAGTGCACCCTTCAAGCATGTTTACCATGTCATAAAAGGGGAGTCAAAGAGTATATTTTGTGTCTGGCTTATTTCACTCAGCATTATATTCCCAAGGTTCATCCATCTTGTTATGTGCTTCAGGACATCATTTTGTCTGACGACTGCATAATATTCCATCATATGTATATTTTTTGTTAATCCACTCGTCTGTTGATGGACAATTGGATTGTTTCCATCTTTTGAAGCTTGTGAATAATGTTGCTATGAACATCAGTGTGCAAATGTCTGTTTGCCTCATTGCTTTCAGCTCTTCTGGGTATATACCAAGTAGTGCTATTTTCAGGTGATAGAGCAAGTAGATATTTAGTTTCCTAAGGAACCAACAAACTGTCTTCCATAGTGTCTGTATCATTATATGTTCCCATCAGCAGTGCATAAGTGTCCTAATTTTTCCATGTCCTCTCCAACATTTGTAATCTCCTGTTTGTTTAACAGCAGCCATTCTTACAGGTGTGAGGTGATATCTCATTGTAGTCTTGATCAGCATTTCCCTTATAATGAGTCTTGATCGGCGTTTCCCTTATAATGAGAATGAGCAACTCTTCATGTGCCTTTTAGCCATCTGTATTTGCTCTTATATAATTGGGTTGATGTTCTTTTGTTTTTGAATTGTATGATTTCCTTAGGTATATAGGATATCAAACCTTCATCCAATGTGTGATTTCCAAATCTTTTCTCTTATTGGCTGCTTCTTCACTTTTTTTTTTTTTTTTTTTTCACATGGGCAGGCACCGGGAATCGAACCCAGGTCCTTGGGCATAGCAGGCAAGCACTCTTACCTTCTGAGCCACTGTGGCCTGCCCTCTTCACCTTTTTGACAATGTCTTTTTAGGTGCAAAATTATTTGATTTTGAGGAGTTCCCATTTGTCTACTTTCTCTTTTGTTGCTTGTGCTTTGGGCATAAAGTTTAGGAAGCTACCTCCTATTACTAGGTCTTGATGATATTTCCCTACATTTTCTTCTAGGAGCTTTATGGCACTGGTTCTTATATTTAGGTGTTTCTCCCATTTGAGTTAATTTTTGTATTAAGGTACAGGTCCTCCTTTATTCTTTTACCTATTGATATCCAATTCTCCCAAGCCCATTTATTGAAAAGCCTATTTTGTCCCAGTTCAGTGGATTTGGGAGCCTTGCCGAAGATCATTTGACCATAGATTTGGTGGTTTATTTCTGCACTCACTCTTGATTTTATTTCATTGGTCAATACTTCTATCTTTGTACTAGTACCACACTGTTTTGACCACTGTGACCTTAAAATAAGTTTTAAAATCAGGCAGTGTTACAATTATATCCTGACCAAAAGGGGGAAAAAAAGTGTAATTAAGAAAGTATCAGTGGCAGAGAAAGTTCAAATAGAGTTGAGAAACTACTCATGTCCCTGATCAAATGCATCTTGATGAGTGAAATTCATCTTTCAAGATCACATACTCCTTAATAGCACAATTTTTGAGCCCTTACCGCTATCTTATAGAGATATCCCCCAGAGCTCACAGAGGAAATGCCATGTACCAATTAGGTCTGAATATAACAGATAGGCCAAATATTTTAAGAGATTATTCTCCAAATACTATAAAATCTAACCACCCATTTTTCATAATGTTAAGACAGGAAGAGAAACAATATTTTATTCATATGGAAAATTGAAAGTGAGGCACGTTACATAGAGAAGGGAGGGAGGGGAAATCAACCCTAAAACCCGTAATAAAATTTCTTTTTGGTATGGGCACACACCTAACTCCCCACCCCTAGCCCTCACTCAGGTCGGCACCTGAAAAGAACAATGAAAAGTGAAGCTTATCAATCCTTCATTAGCATAGCCAGAGGAGGAAGGGCCCCTCCACGTCCTTATAATGCAAATAGCCCAGCCTGAGAGGGCTTCACCTCTTTTGGAGAATGCCTGCGCTCATCTTTCTCTAAGCATGTACTTTCACTATGCATTAAAGTTTTGAGCTCTACGAACTGGCTAGTCTTTGGATTCTTTGACTGTACATGCTGGCTAGTCCTTGAGTTCTTTTCTGTGGCTGAGTCAAGAACCTTCATGGCATCGGCCCCTGGTCTAAACTTCTCAAGAATTCCTTCAGGTCTCCAGCATCTAGCTGAGAACTCTCAGAGCTCTCCAAAATCGAGCTTATTAGACTATTTGGCTGTACACACTGACTAGTCCTTGAATTCTTTCCTGTGACTGAGTCAAGAATCCTTACAGGGCCAGCTCTTGGTTGAGGTCTGGATTTCTCTGGGAACTCCTAGGGCTGTCTGGCTTCAAAAGTAATTAAGTAAATATATAGGATATGGCGATATGTGCATGTATAAATATGATATGTGCATATAAAAATATAATATGAGCATGTATAAATAAAGTTCAATAACATGTCAAATATAAAGGTGATTTGGATAACAACCATCAGAGAAAGCTCACAGCAATCTTTCTGAACCTCTGCCTTCCAGTTCTCTAACCTTTGTTACCATGTCTGTGTCTGCTAGTGTAAAAATATTATGCAAGACAGTTTTTAAATTGTTCTGTCCCTAGGAGACAAATGGCAAAAGATTTCATCATAATTCATAATAAATTCATCTGAACAATAAAAGTACAAAAAATATGTTCAAAAATAGATGTAGAAGAACTGTTCACCAAAAGGACAAGGTCTTTCATAAAGGACAAGACCTGAATGTGTGAGAATGCATCCCTTTAAGGCATACTGGAAGAAGCTTTTCCAGAAACAAATGAGATAAAGGTACATAAAGATAAGTTAAGAAAACGATTTCTAATTTCTTCCTTTAATCTATCATGCTGTTTCCAATATTTTGCAGGAAAAAAGATGAAAACCAAAAATGAAGAGTAAGGAGAAGAAAAGTAAAAGGACAAACCCCACTGCCACCCCACTCCCAATCTGCATTGGCCAAGGTGGATTTTGAGGGAGCAGAAGCTTTAAACGTTGAAACCAAATTGAATTTACCTTGCCTGCAATATTTCATATCTGAAAAAAATCAAAAGTCTCTGGGATATGACAAAGGTGCATTAAGGGTTAGAAAAGAGAAAGGTAATGCGGCAGGACTGAAAGCAATGCTTGAAAAAAATGTAAGTCATTTCATGTATGTGCCCCCATACAGTTTACTCTGCTCAGTACATTGGCTGATAACTTTCTCCTTCTCTAACCTCTTGCCACATCCACTAACTCTTGAGATATGACTCTGACAAGGCATGTGGCATATGGCTGGTCCTTAATAAAACCTGAGAGGATTGAATAAATAACAAAAATCTTCCTGGAACATGGTCCTCACATATTTTTGTTGAAATAAATTGACATTATTTCTTTGAATATGCCTTCTGTCCCTTTCTCTATTTCTTCTCCTTCTGGGACTCCCAAAATGTGTATATTTGTACACATGATGATGTTCCAGAGGTGTCTTAGACTATTTTCTCTTTTAATAATTTTATTTCTTTGTGCTTCTCAGCCTGACTCATTTCAAGTGCTTGTCTTTGATTCTTTTGTCCATAAGTTCCTATCTGCTCTTGATACTTTCTTGGAAATTTTTCATGTCAGTTATTGTGGTTTTCAATTCCACCCAGTTCTGGTTAGTTTCTTTTTAAAATTTCTATCTCTTTACTAAGATTCTCAGTATTGCTCATTCATTGTTTTCCTGATAGCCTGTAATTCTTTCTCTGTATTTTTCTTCTTCTCCCTGAGCATTTTTAAGATCATTTTTTAAAAGGCTTTGCTTAATATGGCCATATCCCAGTCTTCTTTCTTTGGTGTTTTCTGTATTTTTATCCTCTTCTTTTAGATGGGCAATCATTTCCAATTTCTTCATCATGCACTCTTGTTGCACACTGTACATTTTAATATTTAATATTTTAAAAGGGTAACTCTGGGATTTATTCCCTGAGATCACTGTTCCTTGATTTTGCAACCAGCTGTATTATACAACACAGATTTTCTTGAGCCTCAGCCCTCCTATCAGGAAGTTCTCCCCAAGGCGAATGCAGTGTGCAGTTTTCCCTGTCTTTCTAGGCCTCTATCTTTCCCTAGGCTTTTGCTTGTTCGTCATTGTAGAGTTCCTTTGTTTACAGGAGTTTGGTTTTCCCCTCTGTTTTCCAGGAACAGACCTCCTCCTTCTGGTTGTTTGAAGCTGGCAAGTCTTTTCCCTAGACTATCTGCCTCTTTAGTTTCTTATACTTCTTTCATTGTCTCAAGCTACTTTTGCATGGAGGGCAAGTTCTGGGAGGAGAAGTACCCCAGAGAGGATTTTCCAAGTCAGTCTCTCCCAGCTGAAACTGAACCAGGGACTCATGAAAGGGACTCAGACTGGCTCCAAAGTGGCCTGGGAGGGGATAAGGAGGGGTGTCAAGAGCTTCTTCCATGGCTCTCCAATGCTGAGCTTTCCTGGACTAATCAGGATATGCAGCCCTTCAACTGACTGTCCTCTGCAGGCCTGAGGAAGCCCAGTATCCTTAAGACTCCACTGCTGTAGCCTTTGTCCAGGGAAGGTTGAAACAGTGGCTCATCTTACACCTGAGTCCCCAGCGTTTGCTAATCCAAATCGTTGCTCAGAGATCAGGCATGCCCACCCTGGTCTTGGTAAAGAGGATTTTTATGTTCCTTTTGGTCACCAGTGATCTAGCCAATGGCTAGATCCCATGGCAGCCTGCCTGAAGAGAGGGTGATGGGTGCTGGCAACCAACACATGAATGGATCAATTTACTCTTCTTTACTGTAATTTATCAGCCCCTTCCTCCTGTTCTTTCCTGGATGCTGTGCAGTGTTGTACTGGCCTCTAGAGTTTCAAAATAGTTGTTTTAGACAGTCCCTGTCTGTTTCCTAATTGTTTTGGTAGAATGGGAATGAATCTCTCTACTCTGCCATTTTCCCACATGACAACATTTTGATATATGTTCTTTCAATATACATATATATTGATTTTTAACATAATAATACTTAACTGTAAACTAATTTCACCCCTAACCTTCTATTAGAAGAATACAAGGATGTAGGAAAGAGCAATTCTATGTAAACTGCAAGTGAAGAAATTTAGTTTCCCATACCCAGAGTTTAATAGGAAATGTCCCTAGAAAAATTTTAAAGCAGGCTAAAATAAAAGCAAAATGTACAAAACTGCTTTAATCTCATAGTACCACAACACAAACGACCTGTTTTCCCAGCCTCTAGTCTATTTCCCAGAAACAAAGACTTTTTCCTGCTTTCACTTTCAATCTGACAAGTATTCACTAAAAAATGGTTACAAGCTGTCCTGAATTGATACCAGAAATTCTTTCCCTCATGAGTAAAAGTAGAGGTGTGCCAGGGAATTTCACTCATAAAAGGCATACTTGGACTGTCAAAATCAAAGAGTATAAAGAGAGAGGTATAAAGTTATCAGTGTTCTAGTCCACTTTTGCAGAATTCAGGGATGTGAATGAACTTAATGTAACCCTCCTCTTTAACACACTGATATTCTGTGGGTAAAAACCCAAATCAACCAACTGCTTGCATCTTGGAACTTGATAAACAGGAATTAAAATGCCATTAAAAGGCTTTCAGACAACCAAATCAATAGGTTGAGCCCTCAATCTTGGAATTTGTTCCTGTGAAACTTACTTCTGCAAATGATAGGCTAAGTCTACTTATAAGTATACCCAAGAGTCACTCCCAGAGAACCTCTTTTGTTGCTCAGATGTGGCCTCTCTCTCTCTAAGCCAACTCAGCAAGTGAACTCACTACCCTCCCCCCACATGGCACATGATTCCCTGGCAATGTGGGACAGAAATCCTAGGATGACCTGGGACCCAGCATCAAGGGATTGAGGAAACCTTCTTGCCCAAAAGGAGGAAGAGAGAAATTAGACAAAATAAAGTTTCAATGACTGAGAAATTTCAAACAGAGTCAAGAGATTATCCTGGAGCTTATTCTTATGCATTACAGAGATATCCTTTTTTAGTTTATGACATATTAGAGTGGTTGGAGGGAATTACCTGAAACTGTAGAGCTGTGTTCCAGTAGCCTTGATTCTTAAAGATGATTGTACAATGATGTAGCTTTTACAGTGATTGTGAAAACCTAGTGTCTGATCCTCCTTTTATACAGGGTATGGACAGATGGGTAAAAGAAAATCATGGATAAAAAATAGATAAACAATAGGGGCGGAAAGGGTAAAATAAATTGGGTAGATGGAAATACTAGTGGTCAGTGAGAGGGAGGGGTGAGGGGTATAGGATATATGAGTTTTTTTCTTTTTTCTTTTTATTTCTTATTCTGTAGTGATGCAAATGTTCTAAGAATGATCATAGTGATTAATGCACAACTATATATAATACTGTGAGCCACTTATTGTACACCACGTATGGACTATATGTGTGTGATGATTTGTCAATAAGATATTTTTTAGAAAGGCTTTCAGCTCTATTTATTGCCTACTAAATGGTGATAACAACACCTACATCATAAGTTTGTACTGAGGAACCAGTTCTATCTATGGAATAGCAGGGGTAAAGAATTTAGGTAATGCCTCCACATAGCTGGTGCTGGGAGAATTTTAACTTCTTATTGTAACACTAACTCGGGCTTCAGTGCCTCAAGGAAGCAAGTGTACTATGAGATGAAAATGTGGTGAAAAGGAACTCTATGAATGTCTTTTCTGTTCCAGTATAAATCATATAATAAAACAACCTACCATTTCCATCTATGAACTGAATGAATATTAGAAAGCATGATTTCTGCTTGTCAGAAAGGATGTGAAAGAACAGATGCTCTTATATATACTTGTGGGAGTAGGGTGGCTTTGCAAACATTTCTAGAGACAAACTTCAAAGTCTTCATTATAAAGAGCATTGCTTTTAGTCCATATTTCCAGTGCCACAATTTTTATTCATATATGGAATGTCTATTGTGTGCTGAGCACTGCTATGAAGTGCTAAGAATTCAGTAGAGAAAATAAAGACAAAAATATCCATCTTCATGGATTTACTATACTAGGAAATAGTGAGGAACAATAAACAAACAAACAAAAAGTAAAACATATACAATGTCAGATGACCACAAGTTCTATGCATAAAAGAGAGGCTGGTATGGGGGGAAAGACTGTGCTGGTAATTTGGAATATAGAAATTTTATACAGATGGATCAAAAATGGCATCAATGAAGTAACATTTCAGCCAGGATGACCAGTTGTAAAGAAGTAGGTCATCTCTGAACCTGGGAAAACAGCACAGGTAAGACGGAGAAGATTGATTCAGTGCTTTCAGGGTTTTGTGTAAAAACTTAGCCTGATAATAATCTCCAACTGATTATCCTATTGGTAAAAAATCTACAATAATGTAGTCTGGCTTATTTGAGTTAACACTTCATTTTGTACGTTTTTGATTCTTTTTATTATTTCTTCATAATCTCTCTTGGATACAGATGGCATCATTGTCTTCTGCACTTTGACACTGTTCTAAGGTCTCATGCAGGAATGGATCAAATGCAGAAAGTAGTATGATGATTCCCATGAAATTTCTATTATTTAAAGAATGCCACTTTTCATCGTCACCACTGCTAAAGCAATTCTCATGCTAAAAAGTACTATTTGCAACTACTCACTCAAAATAACAGAGAATACACTGTAGAATATTGGTTAAGGGCTTTTGCTTCTATATTTGATTTACATGGAATCTAGGTAAATTCAAGCCTTTTTATGCTGTATGTAGCCTTCAGCACATTTTGAGTGTCCTTCATATATTCATCCAGCTTTAAAGTCTTTTGTCATAATCCATGTCTGCTCTGGTGAAAACTATTTATTAACTAAACATTATATGTAAACTTCTATTTCTGGAATAGACTAGCCAGGATCTCATAATAGTTCGAGACAATTTAAAAACTTTGAGTATTGTTTATATGCTCGGGAACAAATGCAGATGTAAGTAGTCTCAGTATAGAGTAACACTAATACCTCACTTTACAGAGCCTAAACAATAACACCATAGGATTCCATAAATCCTTGCTTAAACTTTTATCATTCCACAATATATTAGATAGGCATGTAAAATAAAAGGTACTAAATACCAATTTTACATGTCCACCTTATTTTGCAATGACAGGTCTAAAATGTCTGTTAAAATATCGCTGTTCTCTCCCTCTCCCAACGTGGGAAGGGGAGGGATTATCAATTTTTCAAAAAGCAAAGAAAAGTATAAAAAGTACTTTACATAAATGTAAATGTAGTTATGTAAGAGACTGTCTTTATTTTAAAGAAATTCACATTGAATCATTTAGGGCAAAGACGCATTTGTCTGTAAC
The DNA here is from genome assembly GCF_023851605.1 of Tamandua tetradactyla. Lineage (NCBI taxonomy): Eukaryota > Metazoa > Chordata > Mammalia > Pilosa > Myrmecophagidae > Tamandua > Tamandua tetradactyla. The sequence goes on from NC_135337.1 coordinate 35,703,904, forward strand.
TAAAACTCAAGTTGTTGCTACAGAGAGACAGAAAGAGAAGTGTGGTAAGATATTGATGTTTGAAGAATTTCAGTAAAGATTATACAGAAATTCTTTTTTTAAATTTTATTTTATTTTATTTTTATTAATTAAAAAAATTAACAAACACAACATTTAGATATCATTCCATTCTACATATACAATCAGTAATTCTTAATATCATCACATAGTTGCATATTCATAATTTCTTAGTACATTTGCATCGATTTAGAAAAAGAAATAAAAAGACAACAGAAAAAAGAAATAAGATGATAATAGAGAAAAAAAAAAGCTATACGTACCATACCCCTTACCCCTCACTTTCATTTACCACTATTTCAAATTGAATTTATTTTAACATTTGTTCCCCCTATTATTTACTTTTATTCCATATGTTCTACTCTTCTGTTGATATAGTAGCTAAAAGGAGCATCAGACATAAGGTTTTCACATTCACAGAGTCTCATTGTGAAAGCTATATCATTGTTCAATCATCATCAAGAAACATGGCTACTGGAACACAGCACTACATTTTCAGGCAATTCCCTCTAGCCTCTCCACTACATCTTGAACAACAAGGTGATATCTACTTAATGCATAAGAATAACCTCCAGGATAACCTCTCAACTCTGTTTGGAATCTCTCAGCCATTGACACTTTGTCTCATTTTACTCTTCCCTCTTTTGGTCGAGAAGTTTTTCTCAATCCCTTGATTTTAATTCTCAACTCATTCTAGGGTTTTTCTCAGTCCTTTGATGCTGAGTCTCAGCTCATCCCAGGATCTTTGTCCCACGTTGCCAAGAAGGTTCACACCCCTGGGAGTCATGTCCCACGCAGAGAGGGGGAGGGTGGTAAGACTGCTCGTCATGTTGGCTGGAGAGAGAGGCCATATCTGAGCAACAAAAGAGGCTCTCTCGGGGGTGACTCTTAGGCCTAAATTTTAAGTAGACTTGACCTATCCTTTGTGGGGTTAAGTTTCATGTGAACAAACCCCAAGACAGGGGGCTCAGCCTATAGCTTTGGTTGTCCACACTGCTTGTGAGAATATCAAGAATTCAACTTGGGGAAGTTGAATTTCTCCCCACTCTCACCATTCCCCGAAGGGGGCTTGCAAATACTTTTCCACTCACTGATTGAATCACTCTGGGATTCATCGGGGCATCACTCTGGACAAACCAACAAAATCTCATGTGCTACCTGAGATTCCAAGTACTTATGACATTTAGTCAAACTATCTACATGAGTTATATTAGGAAATGCTCTAGTCAAAATCTAAATTTTGTAACAAATAAACATTTTTTGCTTTAGTCTCACACATAAGGTGACATTTTAAAGTATTAATTATCATCTATTTTCAGCACCCTGCAATAATAACATTCCTTTGTTCTTCCTCATGCCAAAACATTTTTAAAATTTGTACATTGTACATTTCACTATTATTATACACTCTAGGCATTCCTAGATTATACCATCTCGATCCTTAACATCTGTCTTTCTTTCTGATTTCATTTATGTCCCCAGCCCTCCTCCCTCTATCATTCTCACATGCAGCTTCATTCAGTGTTTTAACGTAATTACATTACAGTTAGGTAGTATCGAGCTGTCCATTTCTGAGTTTTTGTATCCAGTCCTGTTGCACAGTCTTTACAGAAATTCTTTATACTATTTTGCAACTTCTCTGTTAAATCTGATAGTATTTCAAAATAAAATGCTGAAATATTTAAAAATTACAACTAGGTTGCATTAAATGATAATTATGTAGTCAAATCACTCTCGTACAACATATATTGATCTACTGATCAATATGTAAGAATGATATCATAGGAATGCTTTTTATATCATGTGGTTTTGCTCTACTAGTGAAATTTATACATGTGGAATAAAAAACAAAGTATGTCCTTGTGCTGGTTTGAAGCTATTATGAATTCCAGAAAAGGCTGTGTTCTTTTAATCTATTCCTGTGGGTGCAGTCCTGTTGTGGATGGGACTTTTGGGTTATGTTATTTCAATTGAGATGAGTCCCACCCCATTCAAGGTGGGTCTTAATCCTTTACTAGAGACCTTTAAGAGGATATAAGATAGGAAAAAACCACAGAACTCAGAGAGAAACACCCAGAGAAAACTTGAGAGAGAAAAGACCTGGAGATGTTGGAAGAGAACCCACAGAAGCTCAGAGAGGAGGCCACTGGAACCAGGACCTGAAAGCAATGAAACCTGGAAGCGAAGAACCAGCAGATACCAGCCATGTGTCTTGCTATCTGACAGAGGAACCCTGGATGGCAGTGGCCTTTCTTTAGAGATGGTATTGTCCCATCGATGCCTTAATTGGGACATTTTTATGGACTTAGAACTGTAAATTTCTAAACTAATAAATCCCTTTTGGAAAAGTCAAACTATTTCTGGTATATCACATTCCAGCAGCTTTAGCAAACTGAAACAGTCCAATGTACTAAGACACAATCCAATTAATTAGGAAGAATTAAAAAGCTACTTGACACACAAGTAAAGTTGCTGTTTATAGAATAAGTCTAGGTTTGTGCACTATAAATATAGGACTTTGGGTGAATTTTATTCTGTGTGGTTTTGATTAAAAAAGGAAAACTGTGGTGAGTTCATATTTGTAAATTCTGTATTATTAAATATATATCTTACAAGAAACTTCTATTTTTGACCAAATTCCCATTTTTCACAAAGCATTAATGAGAACTGAATTCCTTATTTAAAATTTTATAGGACTGATAATTAGAAACATTTTTGCACAAAGCAGCTTTGGTTCTTCATATTTCTAACACTGTTTTTCCTCCACCACCCACAAATCTCTCATACTGGGTGCTACAGAATATATCCTATATGTGACCTCTGACTCTGCACCTTCATTACACAGTGAGCAGTGGGAAAATTCTGCCAAGCTATTAGTAAAGTGGGACAGCTAGAAAAGTTTTAACAATCCATAAAAGTGACTTCAAACCACAAAAATGGTTTGAGGAACTAACTGTTCCTTCCTCAACTCAACTATCCTTAGCAAATGCCAAAAACTGCCAAGGTCAATCCAATGACATATGGCACAAGGGAAAGTGGGACAGAAAGGGTGTTCATGAAGAAAGATATGGTGGTTGTCTTAGTTTTTCAGGCTGCCAAACAAGTGCCATGCATTCGCTGTTTTAAACAACAAGAATTTATTGTCTCACAGTTTTGGAGATTAGAAGTCCAAAATCAAGGTAATGAGAAGTCATGTTTTTATGGTGGCTCAGTGACAATCTGTGCCTCTGTTACATGGTGATCTATTGTCCTCACTTTCCTCCTCAGGCTTCTGAATCCAAATTTCTTTTTATCATAAGGATTCAAGTCTTACAGGATTGAAGATCAGTTTGGCCTGATATTACTAGGATCACCAAGGATTCCTTGGTTTAGGTTTTGAACAAGTCTTTGTGGGGAACATGATTCAATCTACCATAGTGTCTATATGACTGTAGATAACACAACACACTTTATGAATTAACAGCTTTATCGAGATAGGATTCTTATAACAGACAATTCACCAACCTAAAGTGTACAATTCAATAGTTTTCATTCATGGAGATGTGTAACCATCACTATAATCAATTATAGAATATTTTCATCACTCTAAAAAGAAACTTGGTACCTATTCGTAGTTACTCCTTCCCCTTTCCTGCTAAGTCCCCCAAACAAAGGCAACCACTAATGTATTTCTGTCTCTATGGATTTGCTAATTCTGGACTTTTCATATAAATGAAATTGTAATATGTGATCTTTCATGACTGGCTTCTTTCACTTAGCATAATGTTTACAGGTTTATGTATATCATAACACATATCAGTATATAATTTATTTTTATTGTTGAATAATATTCCATTTTATGATAGACCACATTTTATTTACCAACTCAGCAGTTGGTGGAAATTTGGGTTATTTCCACTTTTGAGCTATTATGAATAATGTTCCTTTGAGTATTTATGTTCAGCTTTTGTGCATACATAAATTTTCATTTCACCTGGGTTTATATCTAGGGGTGAAATTGCTAGGACATATGGAAACTCTATGTTTAACCTTTTGTGGCAATACCTCACTGCTTTCTAGATTGGCTGTATCGTTTTACATTTCCACCATCAGGTTATGAGGATTTCAAATTCTCCACATTCTCAACAATACTCTTAGTTTTGGATTGAATTTGCTCTTCTTTTTTCCAGTGTCATAAAGCAAAACATAACTTGGTTGAGATTCTCTTCTGTTTTTTTGTATGGGCAGGCACCGGAAATTGAACCCAGTTCTCTGGCATGGCAGCAAGAATGCTCTTCTTTTTAATGTAAGTGTTTACAGCTCTAAATTTCTCTCTAAGCATTGCCTATTTGTTTATCAATATCTCAAAGTATTTTGTAATACCCATTGTGAGTTTTGTTTGGCCCATTTGTTCCTTAGATGCATGTTGTTTAATTTACACATATTTATGTTTTCTCAAATTTCTTTCTGTTATCAATTTATAATTTCACTCCATTGTGCCTGGAGAACATATTTTAAGTGATTTCAACCCTTTTAAATTTACTGACTTGTTTTGTGACCCAATTAATGGGCTATCCTGGAGAATGTTGCGCATGCATGCATATTCCACTGTTGTTGGATGCAGTGTTTTATAAACACCTGATATTTTAGGTATCTATAATGTTCAGGTCTATAGTGCTCAGGTCTTCTATTTCCCTGCTGATATTGTGTCCAGTTGTTCCATACAGTAATGAAAATGGGCTATTAAAATATCAAATTCTATTGTTGAAATGTCTATTTCTCCCTACAATTCTGTCAGTTTTTGCATCACATATTTTGGGCTCTCTTAGAACATGTATTTGTAATTGTTTTCTCTTCCTGATAGATTGGTCCATTTATCATTTTAATATTTCCATCTTTATATCTACTAAAAATGTTTATTTTAAAATCTACTTTGTATCATGTTAGCATTAGCCACTCCAGCCTTCTTATGGTTGCTGTTCATGTGGTATATCTTTTTCCATCCTTTTACTTTCAATTTATTTGTATGTTTGAATCTAAAATTTGTCTCCTATAGACAGCATACAGTCGGATTCTGTTTTTTCATCTAGTCTGGCAATATCTTCCTCTGGATTAGATTGTTTGATATACAACATTTAATATTATTGATATAATTGGTTTTATGATTGCTACTTTAATTTTTTCTATATTTCTCATGTATTTTTTGTTCATCTATTTCACATTTACTGCATCCTTTTGCATTATTTTCAAGTATAAAATTTTAATCCCTTTAATGATTTTTTTCACTATAATTTTTTTGTCATTTTCTTAACAGTTGCTGTACGGCTTACCATATCCACCATAACTTAATCAGAACCTACTTCAAAATTACATTAAGTTAATCACAGAAGACCTAAATAGATGGAAGGGCATACCGTGTTCATGGATTGGAAGACTAAATATAGTTAAGATGTCAATCCTACCTAAATTGATTTACAGATTCAATGCAATACCAATCAAAATCCCAACAACTTATTTTTCAGAAATAGAAAAACCAATAAGCAAATTTATCTGGAAGGGCAGGGTGCCCCGAATTGCTAAAAGCATCTTGAGGAAAAAAAACGAAGCTGGAGGTCTTGCGCTGCCTGACTTTAAGGCATATTATGAAGCCACAGTGGTCAAAACAGCATGGTATTGGCATAAAGATAGATATATCGACCAATGGAATCGAATAGAGTGCTCAGATATAGACCCTCTCATCTATGGACATTTGATCTTTGATAAGGCAGTCAAGCCAACTCACCTGGGACAGAGCAGTCTCTTCAATAAATGGTGCCTAGAGAACTGGATATCTATATGCAAAAGAATGAAAGAAGACCCATCTCTCACACCCTATACAAAAGTTAACTCAAAATGGATCAAAGATCTAAACATTAGGTCTAAGACCATAAAACAGTTAGAGGAAAATGTTGGGAGATATCTTATGGATCTTACAACTGGAGGCGGTTTTATGGACCTTAAACCTAAAGCAAGAGCACTCAAGAAGGAAATAAATAAATGGGAACTCCTCAAAATTAAACACTTTTGTGCATCAAAGAACTTCATCAAGAAAGTAGAAAGACAGCCTTCACAATGGGAGACAATATTTGGAAATGATATATCAGATAAAGGTCTAGTATCCAGAATTTATAAAGAGATTGTTCATCTCAACAACAAAAAGACAGCCAACCCAATTACAAAATGGGAAAAAGACTTGAACAGACACCTCTCAGAAGAGGAAATACAGATGGCCAAGAGGCACATGAAGAGATGCTCAATGTCCCTGGCCATTAGAGAAATGCAAATCAAAACCACAATGAGATATCATCTCACACCCACCAGAATGGCCATTATCAACAAAACAGAAAATGACAAGTGCTGGAGAGGATGCGGAGAAAGAGGCACACTTATCCACTGTTGGTGGGAATGTCAAAGGGTGCAACCACTGTGGAAGGCAGTTTGGCGGTTCCTCAAAAAGCTGAATATAGAATTGCCATACGACCCAGCAATACCATTGCTAGGTATCTACTCAAAGGACTTAAGGGCAAAGACACAAACGGACATTTGCACACCAATGTTTATAGCAGCATTATTTACAATTGCAAAGAGATGGAAACAGCCAAAATCTCCATCAACAGAAGAGTGGCTAAACAAACTGTGGTATATACATACGATGGAATATTATGCAGCTTTAAGACAAGATAAACTTATGAACCATGTAATAACATGGATGGACCTAGAGAATATTATGCTGAGTGAATCCAGCCAAAAACTAAAGGACAAATACTGTATGGTCCCACTGATGTGAACAGACATTCGAGAATAAACTTGAAATATGTCATTGGTAACAGAGTTCAGCAGGAGTTAGAAACAGGGTAAGACAATGGGTAATTGAAGCTGAAGGGATACAGACTGTGCAACAGGACTAGATACAAAAACTCAAAAATGGACAGCACAATAATACCTAATTGTAAAGTAATCATGTTAAAACACTGAATGAAGCTGCATCTGAGCTATAGGTTTTTGTTTTGTTTTGTTTTGTTTTGTTTTGATTTTACTATTATTACTTTTATTTTTTTCTCTATTTTAACATTCTATATCTTTTTCGGTTATGTTGCTAGTTCTTCTAAACCAATGCAAATGTACTAAGAAATGATGATCATACATCTATGTGATGATGTTAAGAATTAATGATTGCATGTGTAGAATGGTATGCTCTCTAAATGTTGGGTTAATTTCTTTTTTTCCGTTAATTAAAAAAAAAAAAAAGAGAGAGAAGGGATAATTGGAGATGAAGGGATACAGACTGTACAACGGGACTGGATATAAAAACTCAGAAATGGACAGCACAATACTACCCAATTGTAATGCAATTATGTTAAAACACTGAATGAAGCTGCATGTGAGGTATAGGTTTTTTGTTTTTGTTTTTTTTGTTTTTTTTTCTTTCTATTATTGTTTTAATTCTTATTCTGTTGTCTTTTTATTTCTTTTTCTAAATTGATGCAAATGTACTAAGAAATGATGAATATGCAACTATGTGATGTTATTAAGAATTACTGATTGTACATGTAGATTGGAATGATTTCTAATTGTTTTGTTAATTCTTTTTTTAATTAATAAAAAAAAAAAAAAAGAAGGAAATAAATAAATGGGAGCTCCTCAAAATTAAACACTTTTGTGCATCAAAGAACTTCATCAAGAAAGTAGAAAGACAGCCTTCACAATGGGAGACAATATTTGGAAATGATATATCAGATAAAGGTCTAGTATCCAGAATTTATAAAGAGATTGTTCATCTCAACAACAAAAAGACAGCCAACCCAATTACAAAATGGGAAAAAGACTTGAACAGACACCTATCAGAAGAGGAAATACAAATGGCCAAAAGGCACATGAAGAGATGCTCAATGTCCCTGGCCATTAGAGAAATGCAAATCAAAACCACAATGAGATATCATCTCACACCCACCAGAATGGCCATTATCAACAAAACAGAAAATGACAAGTGCTGGAGAGGATGCGGAGAAAGAGGCACACTTATCCACTGTTGGTGGGAATGTCAAAGGGTGCAACCACTGTGGAAGGCAGTTTGGCGGTTCCTCAAAAAGCTGAATATAGAATTGCCATACGACCCAGCAATACCATTGCTGGGAATATACTCAAAGGACTTAAGGGCAAAGACACAAACGGACATTTGCACACCAATGTTTATAGCAGCGTTATTTACAATTGCAAAGAGATGGAAACAGCCGAAATCTCCATCAACAGAAGAGTGGCTAAACAAACTGTGGTATATACATACGATGGAATACTATGCAGCTTTAAGACAGGATAAACTTATGAAGCATGTATTAACATGGATGGACCTAGAGAACATTATGCTGAGTGAGTCTTGCCAAAAACTAAAGGACAAATACTGTATGGTCCCACTGATGTGAACAGACATTCGAGAATAAATTTGGAATATGTCCTTGATAACAGAGTCCAGCAGGAGGTAGAAACAGGGTAAGATAATGGCCAATTGGAGTTGAAGGGATACAGACGGTGTAACAGGACTAGATACAAAAACTCAAAAATGGACAGCACAATAATACCTAATTGTAAAGTAATCATGTTAAAACACTGAATGAAGCTGCATCTGAGCTATAGGTTTTTGTTTTGTTCTGTTTTGTTTTGTTTTGATTTTACTATTATTACTTTTATTTTTTTCTCTATATTAACATTCTATATCTTTTTCGGTTATGTTGCTAGTTCTTCTAAACCAATGCATATGTACTAAGAAATGATGATCATGCATCTATGTGATGATGTTAAGAATTAATGATTGCATATGTAGAATGGTATGCTCTCTAAATGTTGGGTTAATTTCTTTTTTCCGTTAATTAAAAAAAAAAAAAAGAGAAGGGATAATTGGAGCTGAAGGGATACAGACTGTACAATGGGACTGGATATAAAAACTCAGAAATGGACAGCACAATACTACCCAATTGTAATGCAATTATGTTAAAACACTGAATGAAGCTGCATGTGAGGTATAGGTTTTTTGTTTTTGTTTTTTTTTGTTTTTTTTTCTTTCTATTATTGTTTTAATTCTTATTCTGTTGTCTTTTTATTTCTTTTTCTAAATCGATGCAAATGTACTAAGAAATGATGAATATGCAACTATGTGATGTTATTAAGAATTACTGATTGTACATGTAGATTGGAATGATTTCTAATTGTTTTGTTAATTCTTTTTTTAATTAATAAAAAAAAAATTACATTAAGTTGGGCGGGCCACGGTGGCTCAGCAGGCAAGAATGCTTGCCTGCCATACCTGAGGACCCGGGTTCGATTCCCGGTGCCTGTCCATGTTAAAAAAAAAAAAAATTACATTAAGTTAATTCCAAGGAGATATAGAAATATTACTCTTCTCTCAGAGATTTTTAATTTCTTAAAAGTTACTGCCCAAAATTAATATTTTGTGAATTGTTAAAATGTCATTTACAATTTATAGGCCAACACTACTAATATATATGAATTAGTGATTTTTCAAAGTTAAATCATAAGTTATACAATTAAATCTCCTAAGTCTTTAGTATAACTTCCAGACACTAAATGTGACTGTAGAATCAGTTGAACTTTAACTTTGATGTAAAGTTTCTTGTTATAGTCCAAAACCACATTTCCAGTTATTGTGTTCATTAGAGGATTTCTGCCAATACACTCCCAATTAAACAGAATTACCCAAATGTTTAATAATCTTTATTTTCTCTGCTCATTTGTGTTTATTTTTACTTTATTATGGGAATACTACATGATTTCTATAAATTCAGAGCTCATAAAAGATAACTTATTTTAGTACAATTAATTTTACTTCTTCTTCCCAATAGTTGACAAGTATTGAAAGTCTGCTTTGCTCATGATTTTCAAGTATGTGTGATTTTTGTTTTTTTGTTGTTGTTAATTATTTAGAAATAAAGATTGGTGTAGAAGTTAAAAAACAAAATAAAATAGATAAAGCATTTTCAAATTTCTAAAAGTGTCTTTTAAGAATCCTTTAAAAAGCAACACGCAGGGCAGGCCACAGTGGCTCAGCAGGCAAAGTTCTTGTCTGTCATGCTGGAGACCCAGGTTTGATTCCCATGCAAAAAAAAAAAAAAAAAGCAATATGCAAACCTATGTTGATAAGACTAATGAATAATTGTACTATTATTAAGGAAACCAGTAACTGTTATTTAGGATAAATTTTCCAGCATTATACCCAGATTTGAAAAATGCTGTATCTCAATAATTTTGGCAAAAGTAAATATGATGAAAAAAATAAGTTAAATGATTTTAGAGTAGCTTCAATAATGAGGAAGTCATTAAAGGATGTGAAGAGTGTGAATAAAATTATTTTACAAAATATAAGAAAATCAGTACAACTGCATTATATAAATATAATATTTAATTTAAAATCTGTGTGTCTTAGTTTCCTAGCCCTGCCATAACAAAGTTCAAGAAACTTGGTGGCTTAAAACTACAGAAATGTATTCTCTAACAGTTCTGGGGGCTAGGCTCTGAAACCAAGGCGTGGGCAGGCCCAAGCTCCCTCTGAGGCTTGGAGAACTCCTTTCTTGCCTCTTCCCAGCTTCTGGTGTTTTGCTGCTACTCCTTCACATTCTTGCCCTGCAGCTGCCGCACTTCAGTCTCCGCCTCCATTGTCACCCGGCATTGTCACCCGGCAGGCGTCACTTTTCCCCTTCCTAGAAGGTCTCCAGATAGGCTAACTGAAGGGTCCACCCTGCTCTGGTACGCCCTCCCATCTTAATTGCACTAATTTCATCTGCAAGGACCCTATTTCCTAATACAGTCACATTCTGAAATACAGAGGCTTAGCATTTGAACTTATATTTTTGGAGGATGCAATTCAACATAGAGCCGTGTGTAAGTTAAAAAGTTAAATGTCTTACATAGACAATTTGCTATTTCTTCTGTTTAAAAAAGTTTATATATTAAAATTGGCAAAATTATGGGGTTATTATACTCCTCATCATCATGACTTTATCTTTAGCCACATATAATATTCATTGGGCTTAGCTCTGTGCTAAGCCCTGTTCTAAGTGTTAGGGATACATCCATAAATATATGAAGTCCCTGTTCCCGTGAACTTGAATTATAGATGGACATTACCCGAAAAGAAAAAAAAAAAAAGTGATGTGATGGAAATTGACAGAGGAATTGTGACAGATCTTTCTGAGAAGATTCCACTTAACTGAGACCTGAAGGATGAGAAGGAAGGAAATTTGCCAGGATCTGGAGGGAAGAAAGTTCCCGATGAGGAAAATCGCAGAAGAAAACGCCCATAGGCAACAAAAACCTGGGTGTGTTACAGCTACCCAAAGACCCAGACACAACAAAATTTCCAAAGCAATTTTAAAGTGCTATTTATTCAGATATAGTTTTTAAAGGTAATGGTAAAAAGGGAAAAGTAAAGAGAGAATGTACCTCTCAAATTTCAGATACTGAAATTACATGTAAATCTGGCACAGTAGGGATCTCAGTAGAGAGGCATATAAATTTCTCCCTTCTTTTTTCTGTCCTTTTGCTTCCTGACCAAACAGGAGGGGGAGAAACAGCACAGAGTTTAAAGTTAAATAAAATGTAATATTTACATCCCATCTCTGTGACTTGCCCAATGACTTGGGGTAGGCATTTTGCCTACTCTTCCTCAGCTCCTTGTTTTCACTGTAAAAATGGAGAAAACATCACTTATTTTGCATGATTGTAGTCAGGAATTAGAAATGAAACAGAGCTAGCTCTTAGAATACAAGCAGTAAATAAAAGTTACTTTATTCTTTTTTGTTATTCACCTACCAGAGAGAGGTGTGTAGTGAAGTGGTTTATCAAGAGGGTTTTGGCTGAAAACTGCCTGGATTCGATGACTTAAAGTGCTGTGATTTTGGACAAGTGATTAAATTTTTCTAAGTTTTTGTTTCCATAAGCCATGAGACAATATTTGTTATGAGATGTAAAGAAGTCAGCATCAAACCTGGCACAAGTGTGCAGGACTTGGGAGCTCCCCACCTCAGTGTGTACTGGGTAGTTAACGCCAAGTTCTGGATTGGGGGCTGGGCATTCCTAAGTGCATAAGGTCTGTCCTTTCCATCACTGGCTGCATCTATAAAAAAGTAACCACATTCATTGTGAGTGTGTCAATTATTTCAGGAAAATTAACCTAAAATATATGTTCCCTTACTTCTCAAACTGACTGCCAAACCTGAGCTAAATTTCATTACATTCCAATGATCCAAAGACTTAAAAACAAACAAAAAAACACGTATCAGATGGTATCTAGTATCTCTTCCAAAAGTACATTTTGAAGGGTCTAGTTGTGAAATCATGTGAAACCCATTTACTCTCCAACCAGCACAGTCTGGGCAATTCTTATTTTGGTGTTGACTCATTTCCTCGCAATCAGTGCTTTCAGTTTCAAATTACTCTAAACAGTTTAAAGAGGTTGCTTCTGTTTCTCCTTCTTCTCCTTATTCAGAATCTGAAGAAAGTCCCAGGACTTAGGAGGGGTGAAATTAAAGAACAAAGATCCAGGAGAGAGAGAGACGTAATAGAAATCATCCCACCTAAACTGAAGGGGAAAAAACAGGTAAGAATTCTTCCTACTTTCTCATCAAAGCAGCTTTCTTCCCAACTTTGAAAGCTCTCTACTCCAGGACACAGACCACATTCATTGTGTGTTGATTATTTCAGGAAATTTGACCTAAAAAATAATATACTCTCTTATTTTTAAAATTGCCTGTTAAACCTGAGATGAATTTTAATTTATTCCAATGATCCAAACATTAAAAAAAAAAAAATTAAATGGTATCTAGGATCTCTTCCAATGGTGCATTTTTAAGGTTCTAATTGCAAGAATTGATGAGACTATGGCAGGGGAGGAAAAGGCTTTGTAAGGGTCAAAATACTTTAAAACCAAATCAACCCCCAACCAGGACTATTCCAGCCAATCCTAAAGAACATCTAGGGCAATGTATAAGATTCCATAAGGGTTCCAGGCACTAGAGTAATTTACCAGAAACCTATAAACTCCAGATGGGACCCTGGTCCAGATAAGTCCTGAAACCAAGCCCAACCTCTCCAGAACATCAGATAGTTCCACCTCCCTACCCCATATTAGTGACAGATCCTTCTAAAAACAAAAACTTAAGAATTACCATAGCCCAAACAACCGCAAAGAGAAGTATGGAAAGATCAAAGGTGATGATGGAATTATACATAGAAGGTAGGACTTAACAAATACACATGGATGCTGAACAACTAAATTGATATCTCTTAGTCTCCAGAATTTTAAACCTGCTAGAAGTAAAAACCTAAAATTGTGAAATTGTAACCCACGTCAAAGTCTGAAATATGTTCTACAACTAATTGTGGTGCTGTGCTTGGAAATTTATAGTTTTGTATATATGTTATTGTTCATAAAAAAGGAAGGAAAAAAAAGTTGATTGTGATGATAAAAAGGTATTTAAGCCCACTAGCCTCCTATATTCTGGAGCAGCTAGAAGGAAAAATATGAGAGGATCGTATGGTAGCCCATGACAAACTCTGGGATCTATCCTGTAATCACTTTTTGAAGAGTGCTTTGAAAACTATTGTTTTTTATTTCTTTGCTTAGTATATATGCTATACCATACAATAAAAAAGTTTTTAAAAAATCAACGAAAGAAATCAATAGGCCAAACCCTCTTCAATCTTGGGGTTTGTTCATATGAAATTTAACCCTGGAAAAAAATATGTATGTATATACATACACTTTAAAATGACCGTGACCAAGATAGGCTGCAGCTGAGCAGATGTGGGACACCAGTTCAGACGAAAATCCTGGTGCTATGAGGCAGGTAGCAAGTGCCCACCGCTCTGTGTGGAGTTGAGTTAGGAACCAGCAGAAGCGGGGTGTAAACTGAGAGTTTGAAATGCTTTAGGAAAGTCTTTTTCTTTCTTAATATCGTCTTTGTTGACTGGGGACACAATTAAATTACCATTGTGTTTGATGGAACTCGCTTAGTCCTGTTCTAATTGCAACTAAGGAAATTTAACAGGCTACACATGTTATCTTCATGAGACAAAAGAAAAATAAGTAGGGTGCAGAGGAAGGGAGGGAGGGTAGGCAGGCAGAGGAAGGGATGAGTCAGATTCATAAAAACAGCACTTGTAAATCATACATGTGCTCTTTGTCCACCAGTCGATTTCTTCCTGTAGAAATATTCTAGACGAACTAGATCCAGTTTTGTGCCCACCCCCTCCTTCACCCTTTCAACTAGAAATCTGCTCCATTACTTGACTGGAGGAGCTTTCTCTTTAAAGAATCTACTGTACTGCATCCTGTAAGGCAGCATTTTTGTAAGCCTAAAACCCTGGGTGCCCTCCAGCATTTCTGATCCAGCCTTCTGTAACTCCTTCCCTGAATTCCTTGGCTGGGCTTCAGTCATTACCCACTTGTCTGACTGTGCTCATTTGTCAGCTCCTTTTCCACTTCCTCCTCCTTTTCATTCTCCTCCAAATGGAAAAAAAGAACAAAAGAGAAAGCCTAGATAAGGCCATGGCTGGAAATTCAGATATTTTCTTTGAACAACTTCCTCTTGTCTCTTAAAATGTTTCTCCTAATCTCCAAATCCTTATTTCTTAGCCTTTTGTTCCCCTCCATGTTTTCCTTTCCTGTTGCTCTTATTATAATCAAGAAGTATAATAACATGTACTTCTAAAATTTTACTTTAGCCCCAATTCTAACCGACCATCAAGTTATACTATTACCATTTTCTAAAAAGCAGGCTTCAAGAGGATAAGTGACGTGCTAAACATCACACAACTACTGTTTCACTCCAGAGTAAACACTGAGTAGCCAACACATCACAGTTTTGATACCCCTGTTGATCTTTGCATTTAGTTTATAGTCTTAACATACAAAAGGGATGCGGGGATAACATATTAAGAAGTAGACTTGAGGCCTGAGTTCTGGAAGGGCAGGGTCAGTTTCCTGTAAGGCACCAGTGCTCACACTCTATATGTACAGATGCTGTGGGGAGTGGCTCACCCTAGAGAGCAATGGAGGTATTACCCAGGCAACAGTAATCACATAGCTGCCCATAGAAATCATAAAATGTGCAGGAACTTGAGGAAATGTATTCCCTCCCCCATTGTCTCAAAGCAGAATAGTTTGAAAGGCCCAACTTCTGCACTGAGACTTTCCTTCCATTTCCTCAGTTTTTCTAGTTAATTGGTTGGTTGTTCTTTTTTTTTTTTAATCATCTCTATCATTTCCCTGTATCTTTCTTATCAACTTTTATAGTAGTCTGATGTATATAAAAGTTAGATAACTTGGTTAAAACAAAGCAAAAATACTGTAATGGGAGGTCAGAGGAACAGAAATTTGGAATGCTAAGTGCTTTGACCGTTCACATGATCTTTGTAGCAACACTCTGGTAAGTTAAAATAAAACAGGGCCTTTTCTCGCTAGCAAGGCTCAGCACTCACAGCTCAGTAGTAACATAAGGGACATTTGCACTGTCATAACCTCAGCATCTTAGACCCTGTCATTAGGTCTCTCAGGGACCACCCCTCTTATACAAGATAAACAGCTTCTCCTCTCCTCCCTGCATCATACCTGGGTTTGTGCGCCTATGAAAGTCAAATAAAAACTTCCCAATCCTCACACTTGCTTGACCAGCCACTACGGCTCCAGCTATAGCACAAGAAAGGCACATTCCCCAGGCCCCCCACAACCTTTTGCTCCACACTTGCTTGGTTGGGCCTCTGTTTCTGATGTGTTTCCCCATGTGACACTGTGAGGCACGCCGCTCCTCTGCTCCAGCCAGGGTCAGTGGGTACTAACAAATGTTCCCTTCTACATCTCTGGAGTCACCTGTTCTTACCTCACTTGAGTATTTATACAAAGATGCTTCCTCCTGACTAGACAAGCTTTCTGAGTCAGCGCGAATGGAGAATTACTTGATTCCTATGTTATGGTCTCACACTGTAAAATCTCTTCAGATTCTGGAGGGCATGGTTTTAAAAGAGAGTGAGTCCTGATGACTGTAAAAAAAATTTTAATGGCTTTAGGCAGTTTTCTGTGGAAAAGGGAAAAACATTTGCAGGTGGTAGTAGCATTCTGTTGTATGTTAATCCTTAAAAGCAAGTTAGGCAGATAATTGGCCACAGTAGAAGATATTAAACTCTTATGGGAAGCAATTTCTTATAACAACTTTAATTGAGGTATGATTCACAAACAATACTCTGCAGATCTTTTAGAGTGTATAACTGATAATTTTTGACATTTGTATACATCTATAAAATCATCATCACAATCAAGTAACAAACATATCCATTACTCTCAACACTTTCCCCATGTGCATTGTAATCTCTCTCTCCCATCCGCATCCTCCCTCCATTGTCTGCAACCAATATCTCATTTCCGTAACTATAGATTAGCTTGCATTTTCTGAAATTATATATACATGGAATTATACCACCTGTTATTTTTGTTTGGCTTTCTGCTGTTCATACAGGCTGCTGTGCATATTATACATTCATTACTTCTCTTGATGAGGAGAATTTCACTGTCTGGCTATTGGACAGTTTGTTTATTCAACTGTTGATGGATACTTGAGTTATTTCCAGGTTTTGACTATTGCAAATAAAGCTGCTCTGAACATTTATTTAAAAGTCTTTGTACAGTGGTGCGAGGGTAGTTCAGTGGTAGAATTCTTGCCCGCCATGTGGGAGACGCAGGTTCGACTCCCGGCTCAGGCACTTCCTTAACAAACAAATGAAAAACCAAACCAAATTAAAAAATTCAACAAATGGTACTGCAATAAGGGGATACTCACATGGAAAAAAGAATGGAATGTGACTCCCACCATACAGCATACAAAGAAAAAAAGAAAAAGAAAGTCTTTGTATAGACATAGACTTTCATTTTTCTTGGATAAATACTCAGGAGTGAAATGGCTGGCTAATACTGTAGATACATGTATAATTTTTAAAAAAACTAAAAAAATTGCTTTCCAAAGTAGTTATTTGACATCCCCACCAAAGTATATAATCATTCCTGTTGTTCCTTTCCTCACCAACAATTGGTATGGAAAGCCCATTTAATTTTAGCCATTCTAACAGGTTTGTAGAGATATATCAATGTGGATTTATTTTGCATTCCTCTCATGACAAATTATGTTAAGCATCTTTTCATATGCTCATTTGCCATCCAGGTATCTTCTTTGTCCATCCAAATATTTTGCCCTTTTTACTGGGTTGTTTGTCTTTTTATGAAGTTTTGAAAGTTCTTTATATATTCTAGATACAAGTGCTTGAACAGATATGTGATTTAAACTATTATTTCAAGTCTATGATTTGTCCATTCATTCTCTTAACAGTGTCTTTTGGAGAACAGAAAATTTAAATTTCAATAAAGTCCATATTATTGATCTTTTCTTTTATGGGTCATCCTTTTAGTGTAGTATCTAGGAAAACTTTGCCAAGCCTAAGATCACAAAGGTTCCCTCCTATGTTTTCTGGTAAGTTTTATGGTTTTAGATTTTATATTTAGGTTGATGGTCAAATTTTGAGGTAATTTTTAAATTTGATTCAAGATCTAGATTCGAGGTTTGTTTTTTTTTTGCATAAGAATATGCAGTTTTTCCAGCACCAACTGTTGAAAAAATACCCTTTCTCCATTGAAATTACTTTTGAACTTTTTTCAAGTGAGGTGTCCATATATGTGTAGGGTTATTTCTGGACTCTATTTTATCCCATGGGTTGATTTGTTGATCTTGCTGCCAAGGCCACACTATCATTTTTTTTTATTATCAGCAAAATTGTACATTTACAGAAAAATCATGCATAAAATACAAAGTTATCACATACCAGCTACACAATCTTCTTACTGCAGCTCCATAGTCAGTCTTAAAATCAGGGAGAGTCATTCAAATTTTGATAGTCATCAAAGTTGTTTTGGCTATTCTAAATCCTTTGGAATTCCATAAAAATTTTAGGCTTAGCTTGACAATTACTACAAAAATACTTGTTGGGGCGGGCCGCGGTGGCTCAGCGGGCAAAGTGCTTGCCTGCTATGCCGGAGGACCTCGGTTCGATTCCCGGCCCCAGCCCATGTAACAAAAACGGAGAAACAGAATACAATAAAACAAGAAAATGTTTAAAGATGTTTCCCTTTCTTCCTTCCTTCCTTCCTTCTATCCTTCCTTCCTTCTCTCTGTCTTTCCTTTAAAAAAAAAAAAAAAAAAAAAAAAAAAATACTTGTTGGATTATTGATTAGGATTACACTGAGGTAATAGATCAATTTAGGAATAATCAAAATGTATAATATAGAGTCCTCTAACCCGTAAACAAAATAGCTCCCTACATTTACTTAGCTTTTCCTTAATTTCTCTCAGCAATGTTTTGAGTTTGTAGCATACAGGTCTTAGTTCTTTTTATCAGATTTATCACTAAGTATTTCATATTTCTAAGCTATTATAAATGGTATTTTAAATTTCAACTGCAGTTTGTTCTTTACAAACACACAAACATCCAATTGATTTTTGTATATTGATCTTACATTTTGCAACCTTGCTAAACTCACTGATTACCTCTAATAGCTCTTCTGTGGATTCCTTGATTATCCACATAGATAGTCATGTTATCTGTGAAAAAAAGAAACCATTTTGCTTCTTCCTTTCCAATTTGGATGGCTTTCTATTTATTTATTTACTTACTTACTTAACCCTATTTTACTTGCTTTCCAATACAATGTTGAATAAAAGTAGTAAGAGCACACAGCCTTATCTTACTCCTGACATTGGGGAAAATATTTCAGTATTTCACCATTAAGTATGATGTTAGCTGTAGGGTTTTTACAGATATCCCTGTTCACACTGAGGAAGTTTCTTCCTATTCCTACTTTGCTGAAGTTTTTATCAGGAGTGGATGTTGAATTTTGTCAAATGCTTTTTCTGCATCTATTAAGATGATCCTATGGTTTACTTTTTTGTTTGTTAATGTGTTGGATTACATTGATTGGTTCACAAATGTTAAACCAATCATGCATTCCAGGACAAAGCCTATGTGATCATGATCTATTATGTTGAGATTCCATTTAGGATTTTTGCATCTACGTTCAAGGGGGATAGTGGTCTTGGTTTTTAATCACAAGTGTAATTTCCTCAGTAAATACAGGACAATCCTTTTTAAAAATTTTTTTAAATTAGAGAAGTTGTAGATTTACAGAAAAATCGTGTAGAAAATAATGTTCCCATATTCCCTACACCTGTTATTAACACTTGGCATTAGTGTGGAACCTTTATTAGAAATGATGAAAGAATATTATAATTCTACCATTAATTATAGTTTATAATTGTTTACATTAGAATATATTTTTCTCATATACCACCCTATTATTAATAATACATTGCATTAGTGTGGTACATTTGTCATAATTCATGAAAGGTCATTTTTGTAATATTACTAAACTATAGTCCATCCTTTACAAGAGGATTCACTGTGTGGTACAGTTCTATGTTTTATCTCTTAATTTTTATTCCAGTAACATATATGTGATCTAAAATGTTCCCTTTTAGCCTCTTCACATATATAATTCAATGTTGTGCTACCATAACCACTATCCATTTCCAAAGCTTTACAACCAATTCAAACAGAAATTACAATTTCAGCATTAATTCCCCATTCTCTACACCCAACCCAGTCCCTGGTAACCTATATTCTAGATTCTAATTTCTCAAATGTGCTTATTCTAACTATTTCATAACAGTGAGATCATAAAATAATTGTCCTTTTGTGTCTGACTCATTTCACTCAACATAATGTCTTGAAGGTTCATCCAGGTTGTCACATGGATGTCATTCCTTTTTAATGCTGAATAATAGTCTAATGTATGCATATACCATATATTTTTTATCCACTCATCGGCTGAGGAACACCTGGACTCCTTCCACCTTTTGGCAATTGTGAATAGTGCCACTATGAACATCAGTGTAAAGTCTGTTTGAGCCCCTGTTTTCAATTCTTTGGGATATATACCTAGTATAGGGCCATTTTTCATGAATGCTTTATAGTTGATTGTGACTTTGAATTAACTTATTGGCATAAAATTGTTCATAACATCCAGATTTACATTAGATGACACTTTTCTTCTGTCTGAAGGACTTCCTTAACATTTCTTCTGGTGCAGTTTCTGCTGGGGATATAATTTTTCAGCCTTTGTATGTCTGATACCTTAATTTCTCCTTTGCTTTCTTTTTTACAAAGTCTTTTTAAAATTTATTCTTCTCAAACCAGTAAAGCTGTGACACTATTTTGCCAATTTCTATTTATGGTTTAGAGAAAAAAGTTAACACTCCACTCTATTCTTTAGGGCAAAAGTAGTCTGTCCAGGTAGAATGTATCAACTGACTTCATAGTTCATCTTTTTTAGGCAATTATTAAGCATTTTATTGTACAGAGCACAATTTACCATTTTGCCTCCCCCTCCCCCAACCCTTCATTATAAAGCTAAAGGTGCTGATATTCCTTCAAAAAAATTTTTAAAGTTTGCTACAGTTTCATTTTGTGTTCTAAGGAAAATCAAACTAACTACATCTATGGTTCTTGTTAAGAAATTTATCTAAAAAAGCTTTCAAATTTCATTGACTTTTTCATGATTCCAAATCCATCTGGGATTCTAGGATAAAACCTGTGTATGCCCACTATATATCTCTTTTACTAAAATTTAAGTTTACTAAATTGTAGCTAGAATTTAGACCCAAATGCAAATGGTCACACCATGAAATTTTCTATGCCTTTTACAGATGTAGGAATTTTATTACTTTATTTCATTCTGTATGTATGTATATATAGATGTAGATATAGATAGATAAACAGACAGACAGATAGATAGATAGATATAGAGGTATATTTTTAAGGTGCTGAAAGTTTCACATTTATTTTGCTAACCCAACAATTTTATCCAAAAATGAAGGAAATTTTTCTGGCCGGCCAGGAGGAAAACATTTCAGTGTTGATAAATCCATTGATTGTAACAGCCCAGGAAGTGTGCTGCAGGTGCCATAGAAAAGACGTCTCTCTTGCTGTAACTGCTTTGCTAATTCTAACTGATGATTGTTCATCAGCTTTTCATTTATAACCAGGACAAGTGGCTTTCCTTTTTCTAGAACTTCTAAACAACTTCCTGCACCTGCATGACTAAGAACAAGATCTGTATTCTGAAAGTCTACTTTCAACGAATTCTTGTACTTATAAACATTCAGAGTAAATGATTCAGTACTGAATGGTTCCGGTACCACAGTTCCTCTACCAACTTGTAGAATCAGTCAGTTGTAACCAAGGCTCCTGATTATTTGGAGACTATGGTGCAATGATACACATGCAGTGAGGTCATCAGGGCTGGTGGTCCCTACAGTAAGTAACAAACAGGCACTTTATCGCGAGAGCTCTACAAGTCTGAACCACAAAGGCTGGATCTCTCCTTTGCTTTTGAAAGATATTTTCTTCAAGTATAGAATTCTAGATTGATTTTTTTTCCAGTATTTTAGAAATATTGCACCACCATCTTCTTGCTTACATTGTATCCTTGAGAATACAATGGTGTTGTCCTTATCTTTGTTTCTTCGTACTCAATCTGTTGTTTTACTTTTGATTCTTTTGAAGTTTTACCTTTATCACTTAGATTGAGAAACTTGATTGTGATGTGCTTCGTAGTTCTTTACTTTATGTTTGTTTGCTTGGGGTTTGTAGTGATCTTGGATCTGTAAATTTATAGTTTTCATTAAATTCAGAAAACTTTAGCCATTGTTTCTTTAAATATGCTTGTGTCTCCCATTCTGGAGTATCCAATTAACATATATTGGTCCACTTGAAATTGTCCCACATTCCAATAATGCTCCCTGTTCATTGTTTAAAATTCTCTTTTATCTGCATGCTTCATTTTGGAAAGCTTCTATTGCTCTGCTTTCAAGTTCACTAACCTTATTCTGATAGGCCAATGGCCATTAATCCCAATTAGTGTGCATTTAGTCTCACATATTGTGCTTTATAATCTTCAGAATTTCCACATGAGTTCTTTGCATATCTTCCATTTCTCTACTTTTTCAAAATGGGAAGCAGAATTATAAAAACTCTTTTAATATTCTTCTGTGCTAATTCTAACATCCATATGAATTCTGCATTTGATTTGATGATTGGCATAGTCCTCATGAAGGTCATATTTTCCTGCTTCTTTGCATCCCTGGTAAAGTTTTATTGGATTTCAGGGATTTTTTATATTTTTAAGATTTTTAGGTAGGACCTGAGCAGTGCTCAGCCTAGGATTAATTATTCCTCACTATGGAGGAAAGACCATTCTGTGAACTCTTCCCAGCAACATCTCATGAGTCAAGCAGTTTTGTACTTTGGCCAGTGGTATCAAGAACAGTTATTGCTACCTCTACTCCTTTAGGATAATTATTTCACTGACCTTGAGTAGTCTCCTTAAACCCAAATACTGTTCAGTACTCAACTGATACTTACAGGAATTTCTGCAGTTCTCCAGGGTTCTCTCTCTGTATAGCTCTCTCACCTCTGGTATTCTGTCCTATACTATTAGCTGCCTGATCTCCCAGGCATTTCAACTTTGTCTGCTTGACTCAGGAGTCCACTTGTCTTTGCCTGGGTTCTCCCTCCCTGAACTGTGGCCTGGGAACTCTCTCAAGTCAGTAAACAGGTACACATAAGGCTTACTTTTGTATCCCATATCTTACCTGATGTCTAGTGTATTGAAAATCATTGTTTAATATATTTATCCATCTTTTGGTCGTTTCATGTGGAATGATAAATTCAGTGCCTGTTATTCCACCATGGCCAAAAGCAAAAGTCTCAGCAAACTATTTTTTATTGTAGGATAAGAAAGAAAGTCAGAATACTTAAGAGTTTACTTGTTTTCACAGAGCGAATATATGTTATATCAGGGTCAACTCAGTTTACAGATTCTGACTCAGAAGTTAAAAACACAAAGTTAGGCCATCAGTAAGGGACGTTTTTCACTCATTTCTTGCTCTATATGATTATCACAATGCTTGTACTTCAAACTAAAGAAGTCACCTTTACAATTATGTTAAAATACTCTTCAGAAACCTGAGTTTGGAAAAGAAAAGAGCCATGTTTCAATAGAGGATTCTTCCTCATCACCTGTCAGGATAACACATCCATACAACTTGCCTGAACAGAGGACCCAGATAAGATAAGATTACCAAATATTGGAGGTAATGAAGAATCAATATAAAGAAAAAGGAAATAAAAACATGAAAAAATAATTAAGTAAAAATCCAGTGGAGTAAGAGTTAGATTCAAGAAACTAGCCATGAGTTTGAACATGTAATGGGAATCCTGTTGCACAACAAAGATTAAAAACCCTGTGATAGCCAATAAGATATGCTTCACAGGCTCGGATCAACTGAAATAGGGTCCAAAGACTTGGAGTCAGCGACAGAAAACAAAGAAAATATTGACAGGGTAGGGTTATATGAGAGATTCTATTAGTCTATATCATGATGTGATCTTATTTTAGCTCACAATCAGACTATCAGTTCATCATACTCAGAAAAAGGAACTTAGCATGTAGTCTGTGCACATGATAAAAAATAAATCTCTGTTTAATGTGAAGAAATAAATATTGAGTTTCTTACATAAAGCCAGTATGTAAAGTAAATTTCTCTAAACCATATCTTATTTCCCATGTAATGTCAAGTGTAATTGTTTTAGTGAAAATCCAAGAAGAAAAGTTTTCCACAATAAATTACATGGAAAATTTTGGTCATGAGAGTGGGGGAAGTTTAGTGAATAATCATATCAATACTTTTATCAATAGACCACTTTTATAATAACTCTATCACTTTTTAAAAGGATAAAAATATTCCCCTAAACTTTTTCACTGATGCACACAAAATTTTTGGCCATGCTGCAGAATTTTCTGACTCCACCTTAAGAAAGAAAAATAACCTAATGAAAGTTCTTGATCTAGAGACTAGAAATTCCAGTCCATCCCATCCCATCTCTTCCCTTGCAGATAAAGTACAAACCCAGACATGGCCTCAAAGATCCACATGCCGGGCCCAGTGTGCCTCGTGGAGAACCTTAAAGGGGAACTGAAGGCTAATCAGGAAGCTCTGAAGATCCTGTCCGCCATCGACCAGCCTGTTGTGGTGGTGGCTATTGTGGGTCTGTACCGCACAGGCAAATCCTACCTGATGAACAAGCTGGCCGGGAAGAAAAAGGGTGAGTTTTTAAGCCAAGCTTGAATGAGCACCTCCTGTCCGTCCACACTGCAAATCACTGCATACGGTAAAGTCAGGAGAGAAAGTCGGAGATAGAGATAAATATTTAAAGCTGATTTTTTTTTTTTAATTTTTTTTTTATTAATTAAAAAAAGAATTAACAAAACAATTAGAAATCATTCCAATCTACATGTACAATCAGTAATTCTTAATAACATCACATAGTTGCATATTCATCATTTCTTAGTACATTTGCATCAATTTAGAAAAAGAAATAAAAAGACAACAGAATAAGAATTAAAACAATAATAGAAAGAAAAAAAAACAAAAAAAACAAAAACAAAAAACCTATACCTCACATGCAGCTTCATTCAGTGTTTTAACATAATTGCATTACAATTGGGTAGTATTGTGCTGTCCATTTCTGAGTTTTTATATCCAGTCCCGTTGTACAGTCTGTATCCCTTTATCTCCAATTATCCCTTCTCTTTTTTTTTTTTAATTAACGGAAAAAAAGAAATTAACCCAACATTTAGAGATCATACCATTCTACACATGCAATCATTAATTCTTAACATCATCACATAGATGCATGATCATCATTTCTTAGTACATTTGCATTGGTTTAGAAGAACTAGCAACATAACCGAAAAAGATATAGAATGTTAATATAGAAAAAAAGATAAAAGTAATAATAGTAAAATCAAAACAAAACAAAACAAAACAAAACAAAAACCTATAGCTCAGATGCAGCTTCATTCAGTGTTTTAACATGATTACTTTACAATTAGGTATTATTGTGCTGTCCATTTTTGAGTTTTTGTATCTAGTCCTGTTGCACAGTCTGTATCCCTTCAGCTTCAATTACCCATTGTCTTACCCTGTTTCTAACTCCTGCTGAACTCTGTTACCAATGACATATTTCAAGTTTATTCTCGAATGTCCGTTCACATCAGTGGGACCATACAGTATTTGTCCTTTAGTTTTTGGCTGGATTCACTCAGCATAATATTCTCTAGGTCCATCCATGTTATTACATGGTTCATAAGTTTATCTTGTCTTAAAGCTGCATAATATTCCATCGTATGTATATACCACAGTTTGTTTAGCCACTCTTCTGTTGATGGAGATTTTGGCTGTTTCCATCTCTTTGCAATTGTAAATAATGCTGCTATAAACATTGGTGTGCAAATGTCCGTTTGTGTCTTTGCCCTTAAGTCCTTTGAGTAGATACCTAGCAATGGTATTGCTGGGTCGTATGGCAATTCTATATTCAGCTTTTTGAGGAACCGCCAAACTGCCTTCCACAGTGGTTGCACCCTTTGACATTCCCACCAACAGTGGATAAGTGTGCCTCTTTCTCCGCATCCTCTCCAGCACTTGTCATTTTCTGTTTTGTTGATAATGGCCATTCTGGTGGGTGTGAGATGATATCTCATTGTGGTTTTGATTTGCATTTCTCTAATGGCCAGGGACATTGAGCATCTCTTCATGTGCCTCTTGGCCATCCGTATTTCCTCTTCTGAGAGGTGTCTGTTCAAGTCTTTTTCCCATTTTGTAATTGGGTTGGCTGTCTTTTTGTTGTTGAGATGAACAATCTCTTTATAAATTCTGGATACTAGACCTTTATCTGATATATCATTTCCAAATATTGTCTCCCATTGTGAAGGCTGTCTTTCTACTTTCTTGATGAAGTTCTTTGATGCACAAAAGTGTTTAATTTTGAGGAGTTCCCATTTATTTATTTCCTTCTTCAGTGCTCTTGCTTTAGGTTTAAGGTCCATAAAACCGCCTCCAGTTGTAAGATCCATAAGATATCTCCCAACATTTTCCTCTAACTGTTTTATGGTCTTAGACCTAATGTTTAGATCTTTGATCCATTTTGAGTTAACTTTTGTATAGGGTGTGAGAGATGGGTCTTCTTTCATTCTTTTGCATATGGATATCCAGTTCTCTAGGCACCATTTATTGAAGAGACTGCTCTGTCCCAGGTGAGTTGGCTTGACTGCCTTATCAAAGATCAAATGTCCATAGATGAGAGGGTCTATATCTGAGCACTCTATTCGATTCCATTGGTCGATATATCTATCTTTATGCCAATACCATGCTGTTTTGACCACTGTGGCTTCATAATATGCCTTAAAGTCAGGCAGCGCGAGACCTCCAGATTCGTTTTTTTTCCTCAAGATGTTTTTAGCAATTCGGGGCACCCTGCCCTTCCAGATAAATTTGCTTATTGGTTTTTCTATTTCTGAAAAATAAGTTGTTGGGATTTTGATTGGTATTGCATTGAATCTGTAAATCAATTTAGGTAGGATTGACATCTTAACTATATTTAGTCTTCCAATCCATGAACACGGTATGCCCTTCCATCTATTTAGGTCTTCTGTGATTTCTTTTAGCAGTTTTTTGTAGTTTTCTTTATATAGGTTTTTTGTCTCTTTAGTTAAATTTATTCCTAGGTATTTTATTCTTTTAGTTGCAATTGTAAATGGGATTCGTTTCTTGATTTCCCCCTCAGCTTGTTCATTACTAGTGTATAGAAATGCTACAGATTTTTGAATGTTGATCTTGTAACCTGCTACTTTGCTGTACTCATTTATTAGCTCTAGTAGTTTTGTTGTGGATTTTTCCGGGTTTTCGACGTATAGTATCATATCGTCTGCAAACAGTGATAGTTTTACTTCTTCCTTTCCAATTTTGATGCCTTGTATTTCTTTTTCTTGTCTAATTGCTCTGGCTAGAACCTCCAACACAATGTTGAATAATAGTGGTGATAGTGGACATCCTTGTCTTGTTCCTGATCTTAGGGGGAAAGTTTTCAATTTTTCCCCATTGAGGATGATATTAGCTGTGGGTTTTTCATATATTCCCTCTATCATTTTAAGGAAGTTCCCTTGTATTCCTATCTTTTGAAGTGTTTTCAACAGGAAAGGATGTTGAATCTTGTCGAATGCCTTCTCTGCATCAATTGAGATGATCATGTGATTTTTCTGCTTTGATTTGTTGATATGGTGTATTACATTAATTGATTTTCTTATGTTGAACCATCCTTGCATACCTGGGATGAATCCTACTTGGTCATGATGTATAATTCTTTTAATGTGTTGTTGGATACGATTTGCTAGAATTTTATTGAGGATTTTTGCATCTGTATTCATTAGAGAGATTGGTCTGTAGTTTTCTTTTTTTGTAATATCTTTGCCTGGTTTTGGTATGAGGGTGATGTTGGCTTCATAGAATGAATTAGGTAGTTTTCCCTCCACTTCGATTTTTTTGAAGAGTTTGAAGAGAATTGGTACTAATTCTTTCTGGAACGTTTGGTAGAATTCACATGTGAAGCCATCTGGTCCTGGACTTTTCTTTTTAGGAAGCTTTTGAATGACTAATTCAATTTCTTTACTTGTGTTTGGTTTGTTGAGGTCATCTATGTCTTCTTGAGTCAAAGTTGGTTGTTCATGTCTTTCCAGGAACCCGTCCATTTCCTCTAAATTGTTGTATTTATTAGCGTAAAGTTGTTCATAGTATCCTGTTATTACCTCCTTTATTTCTGTGAAGTCAGTAGTTATGTCTCCTCTTCCATTTCTGATCTTATTTATTTGCATCCTCTCTCTTCTTCTTTTTGTCAATCTTGATAGGGGCCCATCAATCTTATTGATTTTCTCATAGAACCAACTTCTGGCCTTATTGATTTTCTCTATTGTTTTCATGTTTTCAATTTCATTTATTTGTGCTCTAATCTTTGTTATTTCTTTCCTTTTGCTTGCTTTGGGGTTAGCTTGCTGTTCTTTCTCCAGTTCTTCCAAATGGATAGTTAATTCCTGAATTTTTGCCTTTTCTTCTTTTCTGATATAGGCATTTAGAGCAATAAATTTCCCTCTTAGCACTGCCTTTGCTGCGTCCCATAAGTTTTGATATGTTGTGTTTTCATTTTCATTTGCCTCGAGGTATTTGCTAATTTCTCTTGCAATTTCTTCTTTGACCCAGTCGTTGTTTAGGAGTGTGTTGTTGAGCCTCCACGTATTTGTGAATTTTCTGGCACTCTGCCTATTATTGATTTCCAACATCATTCCTTTATGGTCCGAGAAAGTGTTGTGTAAGATTTCAATCTTTTTAAATTTGTTAAGACTTGCTTTGTGACCCAGCATATGGTCTATCTTTGAGAATGATCCATGAGCACTTGAGAAAAAGGTGTATCCTGCTGTTGTGGGATGTAATGTCCTATAAATGTCTATTAAGTCTAGTTCATTTATAGTAATATTCAGATTCTCTATTTCTTTGTTGATCCTCTGTCTAGATGTTCTGTCCCTTGATGAGAGTGGTGAGTTGAAGTCTCCAACTATTATGGTATATGAGTCTATTTCCCTTTTCAGTGTTTGCAGTATATTCCTCACGTATTTTGGGGCATTCTGATTCGGTGCGTAAATATTTATGATTGTTATGTCTTCTTGTTTAATTGTTCCTTTTATTAGTATATAGTGTCCTTCTTTGTCTCTTTTAACTGTTTTACATTTGAAGTCTAATTTGTTGGATATTAGTATAGCCACTCCTGCTCTTTTCTGGTTGTTATTTGCATGAAATATCTTTTCCCAACCTTTCACTTTCAACCTATGTTTATCTTTGGGTCTAAGATGTGTTTCCTGTAGACAGCATATAGAAGGATCCTGTTTTTTAATCCATTCTGCCAATCTATGTCTTTTGATTGGGGAATTCAGTCCATTGATAAAGCTGATTTTCAGTCCATAGTTGGGATTTTTGTCTTCACTATGTTCTTGAGGATAAGGGTCAACTCATTCTTTTCCCACTTTGCCTTACAAAAACGTAAATGTTCCTTTCCAGAAAGGAATAAGGCAGTAATAAAGATAATAAATACACATGATAATAAACTAAGGCATTTAGTAATATTTTTGCCCGGTAACACAAGCTTCCACTGATCTTCAAGGTCAAATAAAATGTTCTAACATGAACTGGATATTCTAATTTCCCTATTTCTCTATTTTTAATTAAGATCTACACTGATGGTGGGTATAGTCAACCAACTTTATTTGACCTTAAGTCATCTCAATCTCTAGAAACTCCTGCTATTAAAACTTCATCTATTTATATCCCTCTTCCCCTTTGCAGGCTTCTCTCTGGGCTCCACAGTGCAGTCTCACACCAAGGGAATCTGGATGTGGTGTGTGCCTCATCCCAAGAAGCCAAACCACACCTTAGTTCTGCTTGACACAGAGGGTCTAGGAGATGTAGATAAGGTAAGGAAGGAAAATTCAATTTCGGATTAAGAAGCCCCTCGTTTCTGAGTATCCTCTATATTATTCATTTTTCCTTAAATTAGAGCTTCTACCTCACCATAATACATCATTTTTATTTCTGTTCAAATATTTTCAGACTAAGTTTAGCAACCAGAGGTAAGGAAAATATTCATAAGACAGAATTTTAGCAGAAGAGCAGAATGATCAGAAGACAGTATTCTAATTATTAAATAACAGATTATGAGATAAGCCAGTTAACCCAGTTTCACTTAAAAATGAAATCAACATCATGGGTCTTATCCTACAGAGAATGTCAGTTAAGGCTTTAGGTTCTAAGGCCTTGAGAATCTGCATTCAAATTTAAACTATGTCACTATCTCAATGGTCTTAGCAAATCACTAACTTCTTTTAGCCTCAGTTTTCTTATCTGCAAAACTGATGTAATATATCTCCACCTGCTTTGTGGTACTGTTTTGAATATTTAACAAGATTAATACTGTAGTACCAGGTACATAAACATTGCTCAATAAAATAAAGTATTATTAAGCTTATATAAGCTAATTTTCTTGTAAAAAAAAAAAAGAGAGAGAGAAAATTTAAAATTTACATTGTACTTGAGGTCTTGGAATGCCCATCAGTCTTGACTGTTTGCAGTTATCTGCCAGTGGTCATAAAAGGACCCTAATGAGAATCAGTGTAAACCAAAAATACTAAAAGGAAAATTGTTGAAATTCTAATGACCATTTTTGTTTGGATTTAGGTTTTCTTATAGGTTATTTGTCTAGAAAACCTCTAATTAAGCGAGCACACGTTTCCCACTGCTAACCAGAAAGGACCATGATTTACATGCGTTCTGCCTTCCAGGGTGACAACAAGAACGACTCCTGGATCTTCGCCCTGGCTGTCCTCCTGAGCAGCACCTTTGTGTACAACAGCATGGGCACCATCAACCAGCAGGCCATGGACCAACTACAGTATCCTTTTGTGGCTCAGAACAGCCCAAAGAGAGAGAAGGGGCACCAGATGCTTCACTATGAATCCTGCTAAATCAAGCACACAAAAATGAAAGGAAAAATAACACAAATGCAAGGTATAGGTCCCATGCATCTATTAATGCATTGACACTTTGTAAAGAACAAAAGGTTAAATGAAGGTTTTAGAATATCTGGAAAAAATGTGAGATTGAGGCCCTTTTTACTCTGACATTTTTTCTTAGTTAGTTACTCAGCTATGTGACAGAACTGACTGAACGAATCAGGACAAAATCCACAGCTGATGCAAATGAGGCTGAGGATTCTGCTGATTTTGTGAGCTTCTTTCCAGACTTCGTGTGGACTCTGAGAGATTTTTCCCTAGACTTGGAAGCAGATGGACAAGCCATCACAGCAGACCAGTACCTAGAGAATTCACTCAGGTTAAAGCAAGGTAACAAAGACTTAACGATTGGAAACACTAGAAATTTTCATTTTTCAGTGGTTGTTTATATTTACAATTTTCTACATTTTCCCAGATGTCTCATATTTGGATTAATAATTTCAATTTTAAATTAGATCACTTCCCTGTTCTAAGAGCAAGTTTTGTTTTTTTTTTTTACCTTTAACCTTTCCCTGTGGTGTGATTAGGTTAATTTTATCTCCTTGTTGAAGGTTTGTGATACCTTATTTAGCAAAAAACTATGGAGTAAAAAAGACTCTTAGTTTGAAGAAAATATAATAAAGTATAATCTATATACTAGACCAGGGGTTGGCAAACTACAGTCTATAGGCAAAATGTAGGCCAAATACAGCCTACCAGCTAGCTGTCTTTGCAAATAAAGTTTTATTGGACCATAGCCTTGACCATTCATTTACATATTGTCTGTGGCTGTTAGACATGAGTAACTGTGAAAGAAATCATCTGGCCTGCAAAACCTAAATGTTTGCTATTTGGCCCTTTATTTTAAAAGTTTGCAAACCACTATTCTGAGCAAATCCCCCCTTAAAAATTTTTTGTTTTAAAATCATTTCAAACTTACAGGACAGTTGCAAAAATAATATACAACCCAAACAGAGGATTCCAACATACAATCCCACAGATACCCAGATCACCCAATTTTAACATTTTGCCACAGTTACCATATTTTATCTATCAATGTATCCATCTAGCTGTCCATATATCTGTCTGTTTATCTATCTACTATCTATTTTCTGAATATTCAAGAACAGGTCGTATGCATAATGCTCCTTGAACACATAACATTTTCATGTACATTCCCTGAGAACATGTCATCACAGTAAGTACAGATATCAAGATATGTAACATTGATACAAAGCTTACAATTTATATTACAATTTTTTCGTATGTCCCAATAATGCCTTTGAGCCTTTTTCTCCTCCATTATTAGATCATCCATGATCATGTATTGCAATTGTCATTGTCTCCTCAGTTGCTTTTTTTGAAAAAAATTGTGGAAACATAAATATAAACATAAATTTTCCCATCTCAATCATTTCCAATCATATTATTCTGTGGGATTAATCACACTGACAGTGTTGGAGCCTTGTACGCTACCAGAATTTTGCATCACCCCAAACAGAAACCACATACCCATCACACATTAACTCTCCATTGCCTCTGGTCCTCCTATCCTATACTCTACTTTCTGTCACAAGTTTGCATATTCTAGCTATTTCATGTAGGTGGAATCATATACTATCTGTCCCACTGTGTCTGACTTTTTTCACCCAACATGATATCTTAAGGTTTATCTACGTAGTGACATACATCAGAACTTCATTCCTTTTTAAGACTGAGTAATATTTCATTGTATGTATATACTACACTGTGCTTATGTGTGGGTCCTTGCTTGTTTCTGCCTGGGTGTTTCACGATCTCTTAGCTTTTCTCAGCTCTGAGCTCTCTCCAAAACTGTCTCCTCCTGGGCTCCAGCAAACACCTTGAATGGGTGGGGTCACATATCCACGGAAACACCTTAATCAAAAGGTCTGACCCAACTACAGGTCAGCCCCACAAAACTGGATGAAAAGAACATGGCTTGGGCGAGCAACGGTGGCTCAGTGCAGAGTTTTCGTCTGCCATGCCGGACACCGGGGTTTGATTCCTGGTGCCTGCCTATGTGAAAAAAATAAAAATGACTTGTCTGGGGCACACAACAATTTCAAACCAAGACAGGGCTATTTTTTTAAAGTCTTTTTCCGGCATGTCCCTATTTTGATCCTCTTCATTGTTCATTTCTAATGTTTTATTTTTCTTCTCTGCTGGGGCTATCACTTCCTGTTTCTTTGTATGTTTTATAATCTTTTTTCTTTTCCCGACCTGGGCTTTTTGTTATTCTAACATGTTATCAGAGGGAATTTAGACTCGAGGCATCTGTTCCTTAAGCCTATATGATAATGTTATGAAAGAGATATCCTTGTATGCCGGGAGCTGATAAAAAGGGAGAGGACATCTTTCCTACTCTTTACAGACTGACCTGTGAGTGGTCTCCTTCTTAGCCACATGAGTTTACAGAAAGAACAACCTGACGCAAAAGTGCAGGGACTCCCTGGACTTTTATGCACATTGTCTTGTTCTATGTGCATGTGGACCTAGAAATTTCCCTGGTTACACGGACATGAATATCCTTATTTCCCTAGGACACAGTGCAACACCATATATCCCACATCGGGTACTCCTTTGCCCCAGGAAGCTGCAGTCTGGCTATTTTCCTGTCGTACTGAGTAAGGGAGCTTTCTGAGCTGCCTCTATTTGCAGGGCAAGCTCTGGAACAGTGAATCTGTGATTCAGGTCATGGGTCAGTCCTTCAGGCTGTCCCCAGACAGACTGGCACAGGCATAATGCACCCGAATATGTGCACAAAGGTTACTTCTCTCCCTCCAGAATTGGGACCAGGGATCTGGACTGGGCACACAGGCTGGCTTCGCACCAAGCTGCTGAGGGAACAGGGAGACAGCAAGGGCACCAGGAGATCCTTCAGTACTTAAGTTACCTTTATCTTGTTTCAGTGCTTGCTCTCTGTTCCCGCAATCCTTTAACTGTTTTCTGGAGCTTTGAGAAAGATGTTTCTGCCAGTTGTGCTTGTTGTTCAAAGCTTCTATTCAGGGAAGTAGCCCTGGAGCACCTCACTCTACCATCTTTATTAGGCTTATTCCAAATCCCTTTTGTATTTTCCTCCAGGTACCAGTAAAAAAGATAAAAATTTTAATCTGCCACGGCTCTGCATCCGAAAATTCTTCCCAAAGAAGAAATGCTTTATTTTCGATCGGCCTGTTCATCGGAAGAAGCTTTCCCAGCTTGAAACACTGCATGACGATGACTTGGATCCTGAATTTGTGCAACAAGTTGCAATCTTCTGCTCCTATATCTTCAGCCATTCCAAGACCAAAACTCTTTCAGGAGGCATTCAAGTCACTGGACCTCGTGAGTTCTATTCCCATCAATCCACTCAATGTTAAGGATAAGAGGGGATGCAATAACAGCTTTGCAAAAGGCAAATCTACTGCTTTTGTGTTAAGTACCAGATTTATTCCTAATAGAGTTTGTTAGTCAAATCTCTTAAGCAGAAAAAGATAGGAAAATAAGCTATCTATTGCTTAGTATTGCCCTAATCAACTGAGCCTGCACTGTCCATTATGGTAGCCAGCAGACAAGATATTAAATTTAAATGTAAACTAGTAAAAATAAAAGAAACTGAAAACTTCATATCACATGGCCACATTTCAAGAGCCCGAAAGAAACACCTAGTTAGTGGCCACCATACTGGATAGCGCCAATATAGAACATTTCCATCATCACAAAGAATTCTTTTGGACATTACTGAGCTAGACTGAACCAAATGGAGGACTCCTTTTCATTGGGATGGCATCAGTTGTTCCATAATATTGATCAAATGTTTACTATGGGACAGGGATGTAAATACAGATATAAAGAAGAGAGTAATTGTTCCTGCCCTAATGGTGCTTGAGAGTAAAGTGGACGTAAACATTAAATAATAAAAGCCCAGAACCGCCCGCCCTCCTTCTCCCCTCTCTTTCTCCGCCGGCCCGCCGGGCGGCGCCCACGCCCCGCAGCAGCCGAACCGCCCACCCTCCTTCTCCCCTCTCTTTCTCCGCCGGCCCGCCCCGCGG
Source organism: Tamandua tetradactyla (assembly GCF_023851605.1). Taxonomy (NCBI): domain Eukaryota; kingdom Metazoa; phylum Chordata; class Mammalia; order Pilosa; family Myrmecophagidae; genus Tamandua; species Tamandua tetradactyla. The sequence goes on from NC_135337.1 coordinate 35,738,626, forward strand.
CGCCCACGCCCCACAGCAGCCGAACCGCCCGCCCTCCTTCTCCCCCCTCTTCCCCCTCCTGCTCCGGCGGCTCTCCAACCACCACGGTGCCCTCTTCCCCACCTTCACCGGCTCCTCCGCTACCAGCCTCGATAGCCTTGCCGCCCTCACCTTTCCTCCTCCAGAACAGCTACTGGGGGAGTGGAGATAATACAGAGCAGCTCCCAGAGCCACGAGGGAGATCAAAGGGACAGCGTACCTCATCCTGGAACGGCTGGGACAGCGTACCCCATCCTGGAACGGCTGACTATCTGGGAGAACCAGCTCCGGTGAGATCACCAAGGGGCACGGGCTTTCCTGGGTGGGACGGCAAGCGACCGGAGTCCCTCCCTTCCACCTTCCCAGGCCAGCTGGTAGAATTGGACAGGCGGTCCCCTTAGGCCGCGGTGGCTGGTGCCCACACCACGCGAGGCCCCCCGGAACAACTGAGATAGTTGGGTCGGAAGTCCCCAGACTGCGGAGAACAGTGACCGGGGGATCCCTTCCAAACACGTGACTCCCCCGTCCAGCTGGGAACAGTGCACTTTCCCGGGCTGTGACAGCTGGCGCCCTCCCGCCACGCTTGGCGCCCCGGGCCGACTAGCTAATTCGGCTGGACGCTCTCCTGTGCTGCGGCGGCCGGCGACCCTCCCCGCATTCGGAACCCCAGGCCGGCTGGCATTCTTCCAAGACGCTTCGGCTGCCGAACCTCCCCTACAGCGAGAATTTTCCAGAGTTAAAGGACCCACAGCAACTTTCACTGGTGGAACCCGTAGACAAACGTGTGCCACGAGCGCCACCTACTGGGCAGGATAAGAAAAACAGAACCCAGAGATTGCACAGAAAAATCTTTCAACCTGTGGGGTCGAACACCCAGGGAAATCTGACTAAATGCCCAGACGCCAGCAGAAGATAACGGATCACGATCAGAAAATTGAACATATGGCCCAGTCAAACGAAGAAACCAATAGTTCAAATGAGATACAGGAGCTGAAACAACTAATGCTGAATATACGAACAGAAATGGAAAACCTCTTCAAAAACGAAATCGATAAATTGAGGGAGGACATGAAGAGGACATGGGCTGAACATAAAGAAGAAATAGAAAAACTGAAAAAACAAATCACAGAACTTATGGAAGTGAAAGATAAAGTAGAAAAGATGGAAAAAACAATGGATACCTACAATGACAGATTTAAAGAGACAGAAGATAGAATTAGTGATTTGGAGGATGAAACATCTGAATTCCAAAAAGAAACAGAAACTATCCGGAAAAGAATGGAAAAATTTGAACAAGGTATCAGGGAACTCAAGGACAATGTGAACCGTACAAATATACGTGTAGTGGGTGTCCCAGAAGGAGAAGAGAAGGGAAAAGGAGGAGAAAAACTAATGGAAGAAATTATCACTGAAAATTTCCCAACTCTTATGAAAGACCTAAAATTACAGATCCAAGAAGTGCAGCGCACCCCAAAGAGATTAGACACAAATAGGCGTTCCCCAAGACACTTACTAGTTAGAATGTCAGAGGTCAAAGAGAAAGAGAGGATCTTGAAAGCAGCGAGAGAAAACCAATCTGTCACATACAAGGGAAGCCCAATAAGACTATGTGTAGATTTCTCAGCAGAAACCATGGAAGCTAGAAGACAGTGGGATGATATATTTAAGTTACTAAAAGAGAAAAACTGCCAACCAAGACTCCTATATCCAGCAAAATTGTCCTTCAAAAATGAGGGAGAAATTAAAACATTCTCAGACAAAAAGTCACTGAGAGAATTTGTGACCAAGAGACCAGCTCTGCAAGAAATACTAAAGGAAGCACTAGAGTCAGATACAAAAAGACAGAAGAGAGAGGCATGGAGAAAAGTGTAGAAAGAAGGAAAGTCAGATATGATATATATAATACAAAAGCCAAAATGGTAGAGGAAAATATTATCCAAACAGTAATAACTCTAAATGTTAATGGACTGAATTCCCCAATCAAAAGACATAGACTGGCAGAATGGATTAAAAAACAGGATCCTTCTATATGCTGTCTACAGGAAACACATCTTAGACCCAAAGATAAATATAGGTTGAAAGTGAAAGGTTGGGAAAAGATATTTCATGCAAATAACAACCAGAAAAGAGCAGGAGTGGCTATACTAATATCCAACAAATTAGACTTCAAATGTAAAACAGTTAAAAGAGACAAAGAAGGACACTATATACTATTAAAAGGAACAATTAAGCAAGAAGACATAACAATCATAAATATTTACGCACCGAACCAGAATGCCCCAAAATACGTGAGGAATACACTGCAAACACTGAGAAGGGAAATAGACACATATACCATAATAGTTGGAGACTTCAATTCACCACTCTCATCAATGGACAGAACATCTAGACAGATGATCAATAAAGAAATAGAGAACCTGAATATTACTATAAATGAGCTTGACTTAACAGACATTTATAGGACATTACATCTCACAACAGCAGGATACACCTTTTTTTCAAGTGCTCATGGATCATTCTCAAAGATAGACCATATGCTGGGTCACAAAGCAAGTCTTAACAAATTTAAAAAGATTGAAATCATACACAACACTTTCTCGGATCATAAAGGAATGAAGTTGGAAATCAATAATAGGCGGAGTGCCAGAAAATTCATAAATACATGGAGACTCAACAACACACTCTTAAACAACAAGTGGGTCAAAGAAGAAATTGCAAGAGAAATTAGTAAATACCTAGAGGCAAATGAAAATGAAGACACAACATATCAAAACTTATGGGATGCAGCAAAGGCAGTGCTAAGAGGGAAATTTATTGCCCTAAATGCCTTTATCAGAAAAGAAGAAAAGGCAAAAATGCAGGAATTAACTGTCCAATGGAAGAACTGGAGAAAGAACAGCAAACTAATCCCAAAGCAAGCAAAAGGAAAGAAATAACAGAGATTAGAGCAGAAATAAATGAAATTGAAAACATGAAAACAATAGAGAAAATCAATAAGACCAGAAGTTGGTTCTATGAGAAAATCAACAAGATTGATGGGCCCTTAGCAAGATTGACAAAAAGAAGAAGAGAGAGGATGCAAATAAATAAGATTAGAAATGGAAGAGGAGACATAACTACTGACCTCACAGAAATAAAGGAGGTAATAACAGGATACTATGAACAACTTTACGCTAATAAATACAACAATTTAGATGAAATGGACAGGTTCCTGGAAAGACATGAACAACCAACTTTGACTCAAGAAGAAATAGACGACCTCAACAAACCAATCACAAGTAAAGAGATTGAATTAGTTATTCAAAAGCTCCCTAAAAAGAAAAGTCCAGGACCAGACGGCTTCACATGTGAATTCTATCACACATTCCAGAAAGAATTAGTACCTACTCTCCTCAAACTCTTCAACATAATCGAAGTGGAGGGAAAACTACCTAATTCATTCTATGAAGCCAACATCACTCTCATACCAAAACCAGGCAAAGATATTACAAAAAAAGAAAACTACAGGCCAGTCTCTCTAATGAATATAGATGCAAAAATCTTCAATAAAATTCTAGCAAATCGTATCCAACAACACATTAAAAGAATTATTCATCATGACCAAGTAGGATTCATCCCAGGTATGCAAGGATGGTTCAACATAAGAAAATCAATTAATGTAATACACCATATCAACAAATCAAAGCAGAAAAATCACACGATCATCTCAATTGATGCAGAGAAGGCATTTGACAAAATTCAACATCCTTTCCTGTTGAAAACACTTCAAAAGATAGGAATACAAGGGAACTTCCTTAAAATGATAGAGGGAATATATGAAAAACCCACAGCTAATATCATCCTCAATGGGGAAAAATTGAAAACTTTCCCCCTAAGATCAGGAACAAGACAAGGATGTCCACTATCACCACTATTATTCAACATTGTGTTGGAAGTTCTAGCCAGAGCAATTAGGCAAGAAAAAGAAATACAAGGCATCAAAATTGGAAAGGAAGAAGTAAAACTATCACTGTTTGCAGACGATATGATACTATACGTAGAAAACCCAGAAAAATCCACAACAAAATTACTAGAGCTAATAAATGAGTACAGCAAAGTAGCAGGCTACAAGATCAACATTCAAAAATCTGTAGCTTTTTTATACACTAGTAATGAACAAGCTGAGGGGGAAATCAAGAAACGAATCCCATTTACAATCGCAACTAAAAGAATAAAATACCTAGGAATAAATTTAACCAAAGAGACAAAAAACCTATATAAAGAAAACTACAAAAAACTGCTAAAAGAAATCACAGAAGACCTAAATAGATGGAAGGGCATACCGTGTTCATGGATTGGAAGACTAAATATAATTAAGATGTCAATCCTACCTAAAATCATCTACAGATTCAATGCAATACCAATCAAAATCCCAACAACTTATTTTTCAGAATTAGAAAAACCAATAAGCAAATTTATCTGGAAGGGCAGGTTGCCCCGAATTGCTAAAAACATCTTGAGGAAAAAAAACGAAGCTGGAGGTCTAGCGATGCCGGACTTTAAGGCATATTATGAAGCCACAGTGGTCAAAACAGCATGGTATTGGCATAAAGATAGATATATCGATCAATGGAATCGAATAGAGTGCTCAGATATAGACCCTCTCATCTATGGACATTTGATCTTTGATAAGGCAGTCAAGCCAACTCACCTGGGACAAAACAGTCTCTTCAATAAATGGGGCCTAGAGAACTGGATATCCATAAGTAAAAGAATGAAAGAAGACCCGTATCTCACACCTTATACAAAAATTAACTCAAAATGGATCAAAGATCTAAACATTAGGTCTAAGACCATAAAACAGTTAGAGGAAAATGTAGGGAGATATCTTACGAATCTTACAACTCGAGGCGGTTTTATGAACCTTAAACCTAAAGCAAGAGCACTGAAGAAAGAAATAAATAAATGGGAGCTCCTCAAAATTAAACACTTTTGTGCATCAAAGAACTTCATCAAGAAAGTAGAAAGACAGCCTACACAATGGGAGACAATATTTGGAAACGACATATCAGATAAAGGTCTAGTATCCAGAATTTATAAAGAGATTGTTCAACTCAACAACAAAAAGACAGCCAACCCAATTACAAAATGGGAAAAAGACTTGAACAGACACCTACCAGAAGAAGAAATACGGATGGCCAAGAGGCACATGAAGAGATGCTCAATGTCCCTGGCCATTAGAGAAATGCAAATCAAAACCACAATGAGATATCATCTCACACCCACCAGAATGGCCATTATCAACAAAACAGAAAATGACAAGTGCTGGAGAGGATGCGGAGAAAGAGGCACACTTATCCACTGTTGGTGGGAATGTCAAAGGGTGCAACCACTGTGGAAGGCAGTTTGGCGGTTCCTCAAAAAGCTGAATATAGAATTGCCATACGACCCAGCAATACCATTGCTAGGTATCTACTCAAAGGACTTAAGGGCAAAGACACAAACGGACATTTGCACACCAATGTTTATAGCAGCATTATTTACAATTGCAAAGAGATGGAAACAGCCAAAATCTCCATCAACAGAAGAGTGGCTAAACAAACTGTGGTATATACATACGATGGAATATTATGCAGCTTTAAGACAAGATAAACTTATGAACCATGTAATAACATGGATGGACCTAGAGAATATTATGCTGAGTGAATCCAGCCAAAAACTAAAGGACAAATACTGTATGGTCCCACTGATGTGAACGGACATTCGAGAATAAACTTGAAATATGTCATTGGTAACAGAGTTCAGCAGGAGTTAGAAACAGGGTAAGACAATGGGTAATTGAAGCTGAAGGGATACAGACTGTGCAACAGGACTAGATACAAAAACTCAAAAATGGACAGCACAATAATACCTAATTGTAAAGTAATCATGTTAAAACACTGAATGAAGCTGCATCTGAGCTATAGGGTTTTTTTTGTTTTTGTTTGCTTGTTTGTTTGTTTGTTGTTGTTGTTTTTTATTATTATTACCACTTTTATTTCTTTTCTTTATATTAACATTTTATATCTTTTTCTGTTGTGTTGCTAGTTCCTCTAAACCGATGCAAATGTACTAAGAAACAATGATCATGCATCTATGTGATGATGTTAAGAATTACTGAGTGCATATGTAGAACGGTATGATTTCTAAATGTCGTGTTAATTTCTTTTTTTTTTTCTTTCCGTTAATAAAAAAAATAAAAAATAAAAAATAAAGGATGAACAATTAAAAAATAAAAGAAAAATAATAAAAGCCTGTCTTACCAAGATGAGGGATTCACTAACCTCGTGTTCAAACCTATCATCTGGGCATCATGCCAAAGCGCATGTTCTGGTTCCGTTGCTCTGGGGCAAGGCCTGAGAGTCTGCTTTCCTAGGAAGCTCCCATAGAATGCTGATGCCATGGATGCTCTCAGGCAAACAGCTGTTAATAGACATGCTCATAATTATAGACTGGAGATGTTTCTTCACCCCAACTGCAATGAATAGCATCATTTGCTCTCTATTTGTAGGTCTAGAGAGCCTGGTACTGACCTACATCAATGCCATCAGCAGTGGGGATCTGCCCTGCATGGAGAACGCAGTCCTGGCCTTGGCCCAGATAGAGAACTCAGCCGCAGTGCAAAAGGCCATTGCCCACTACAACAAGCAGATGGGCCAGAAGGTGCAGCTGCCCACGGAAACCCTCCAGGAGCTGCTGGACCTGCACAGGGCCAGCGAGAGAGAGGCCATCGAAGTCTTCCTCAGGAGTTCATTCAAAGATACAGACCACTTGTTTCAAAAGGAATTAGCGGTAATTTTTCTCTCTAGTTTATATAGATTAGAGTCTTAGAAGGCAAAAGTACTACCAGAAAATAAAATGGGTATTCATGTTGAAAGGATCAATTCTTAATAGGCTTTCAAATGATGACAACTAGCTACTTGTCGTTATCGTAATATGAGAACATTTTATCATCGTGGACTCAAAGGTTTGAAATTTTTTTCTTTCATGAATAAATGAATAATCCTCTTCATAATTTAATTAAATATATATAATTAACATTCAGGGTGTCTACTCAAATTACATACTCACTCTTATCAGACTGATTTTATATTACAGAAAAAGGAAAGAAACTTGTGGTTTTACTTATCTTGAGCAGGCTTAGGTTTTAGCGCATTTATTCAGATGCAATCATTGATGCAAATTGAAAAGCAGACATTTAACTGTAAAAGTATAGCATAAAGCTGTCAATTTCTATTCTAAATATCACTTCTAAGGACAAAGAGACTTCAGTAGGAAGTCAGAATCATGAGAAAAGACATGGTCTTGCTCAGATGCCTATAAGTTTCTAGGGAATTAAAGACTTTTTTGCAAAGCATTTCTAGAAATTCTGAGCTCTTACTAAAATCTTTTCACTGTTATTCCCTTTACTCCCTCTTTTGTACATTAAAGGCCCAGCTAGACAAAAGACGGGATGACTTCTGTAAACAGAACCTGAAAACATCATCAGATCATTGCTCAGTTTTACTTCAGGATATTTTTGGTCCATTAGATGAAGAAGTGAAGGAGGGGGTTTATTCAAAACCAGGAGGATATCGTCTCTTTATTCAGAAGATGGAAAAGCTGAAGAAAAAATACTTTCAGGAACCCAGGAAGGGGATACAGGTAACCAAGATCTATCTGTTGATTCTGGAGAGCAGCTGAGTGGCGTCTTTCACACACCATCATGACCAAGCATAATTACATACAGATGTGGCTTATTGTCTGCACAGCATTCCCTCTTCATTCAATAATCATGTACAGGGACTGGATTACCAGATATGCCCTAGGTACTCACACAAATAGCTGCACACAACTAATATTTGAGTTATAAACTGAATTATCAAAATAAATCAGGTTATTATTATAATCCACTATTACAGTTGTATCTTTTGTATTACAAAGGACAGAAACCCAATGATGCTCACTTAAGCAAGAATGGCAATTCAATTTAGGCTTCAGACTCACTTTCTGAATGCCATCATCTGTCTGTTCGTTGTTCTATCTGCTTCCCCACTTTTCTCTCTTTCTTCCTCCCTCTTTTGTCATCTCTCTGGTCTGCTCCATGACAGTTTCATTCCTCAACAAGCTCACCCTTATGGGATCATAGCATCAACAGCTCTAAACTCAAGGGCCTTCAATCTATAAAGGACAAGCTCTCTTTTAACAGTAGCCACACATCAGCCTCCTATAAAGCCCTCTGCTAACTGGGGTCCTTTGATTGCACGTGTGAAGCATGTGTCCAATTCTGTGACAGCAAGGCTTGACCCCAGTACCACCAGGGCCAAGGAAAAGATGGAGGGCAGACAAAACAAGAACTAACACTTATACAGCTATTTCCTACCGCTAACAATGTGTTCTCTGGGTCCTAAGGCTGATGAGGCTCTGCAGAAATTCTTGACATCCAAGGAGTCTGTGATTGATACAATTCTACAGACAGACCAAACTCTCACAGAAAAAGAAAAGGAGATTGAAGGTGAGGAGTGATTCAAGACTAGAGTCTCAAAACCTCTTCAAAGTTTAAATAATTTGGTTGGGTAAAACTGGGGTCATTACAGAAAGAGCAGCAAAGATTTATCTTAGCTCCTAAAGTTATTTCTGAGTATATCACTGGCATTATGGTTACCCCAAAGGAAAAATGGTCCCTAATAATTTCCTTTATGAAGTAACAATTATGTCAAATAAGTGTATAAGGAAAAAGGAAGTAACACTGCAATCTTACATGGAGTTTTCTTTTCCTCAGTGGAACGTGTGAAAACTGAATCTGCACAGGCTACTGCAAAAATGCTGGAGGAAATACAAAAGAAGAATCAGCAGATGATGGAGCAGAAAGAAAAGAGTTATCAGGAACATGTGAAACAACTGACTGAGAAGATAGAGAGGGACAGGGCCCAGTTGCTGGAAGAGCAAGAGAGGACTCTAGCTATTAAACTTCAGGTATTTAGTGGCATCATCCATGAGGTTTCTGTTTTTCTCTTTTCCCCCCACTCTTCCTGATTACAAGCTTAGTGTGGCAGCAAGAACAAAAAGCCCAGAAGGAGCTTTAGTATACTTAATCCCTGACTGATCTGATCCCTGCTTATGTTTTGTTATTAAAAAATCTTTTATTTATAGTTATGTCACATTCAGTCTTTTATTAGTATAAATATAGATATTATCTGCTAAGCATTGTAAAAACGTTTTATTTGTATTCTCTTGCTTAATATCATATGAAGCAAGAACTACTATATTACTATGTCTTGTGAGAAGAAACAGATTCAATGTTAAATAACTTTCATTGGGTCACTCAGCTTGGTAAGATATCTGATCTGTTTTCATCACTTAGTGGTGTCTGCAGTGATGTTTTTTCCCTATCATTTCTAGTATTACTTTGGCTCTAAGAGAGCCTTATAAGCAGAGGGATTCTCTAACCTTCCAACCCCTTTGATCACAGCTGTGGACAATATGCCACTTCAACCTGCTTACTATGCCCTATTCCAAGTTTGTGTTGAGTCTGGAGTTTTGTGCCAAAATTCCATATAGTCAGTTTGGGATTCCAATTTCCTTACCTATCTTTTACTACCCCTACCAAAGTCTGGAGGGTTAGATCAAATTCTCAGACCTAAGATTCAAACAACCAATCAGAGTTGGAAAATTCTGTATTTATTTCAGTGTGCATGCTTGTACATACAAGAATATTTGTGTATGTGGGTACTTAAAATAGTCAATGATACAAAGATAAGCTTTGAAGCTAAATATATGATTAAAATTGCCCACAAAGATTATTTACATTTAATGGGGGAAAAGATCAAGAATGATATTTTAGGTTAATCAGTATCCTAGAAATTATGAGAAAAAAAAAAAATTCTGTAGCTAAAGGAGACCCAGGAAAAGTAATCACAGAGCTAGGATGCCCAAGAGAAAGTATAATGGAAGTCAAGGGTAGAGAAAATTTCAGAAGAAATTAAATTTTGAAAACTCAATGAATGTGGAAACTATGTAGAAGTTACAGATCTTATTTAATGCCATAATTTATTCAATCTCCATTCGTCCCTCTTCAGGAACAGGCCCGATTACTCAAGGAGGGATTCCAAAATGAGAGCAAAAGACTTCAAGATGAGATAGAGATTCTCCGGAGGAGGATGCAACCACCAAGGAAGAGATGTGTCATATGCTAGAGACCTAAAGAATAGAACTTTCCTGTCACTCTTACTCAAGGCATAATTCAAGTAATTTTGGAATTTGGAATACATATCACTATACTTGATAATAATTTGGTCTTGCATTTTCATAGTACCAAAATTTGAAATATGAAATCATGTTCACATCCCCAAAGAGATTGTAAATTCTGTAACAAGGATGCATTTAACCTCTATACCAACACAAGAGGTGGCATGAGGTATAACAAAGATGCATTTGACCATTATACCACCCAGGAGAAGTTTATTCTTCTATACAACCATAGTAGACAAGTGGATATTGAAGAAAGTTCTCGGGTAAATGTCTTGGAAAACAGTTGAAAATCAATTTGGTCAGGAGTGCAATGGCTCCCAAAGGGCAGGGACAACCATCCTAGCTTCTTAATGAAGTTCTCATTGAGTCAAGGTTATGCAGGTTTTTGAGCAATAATGTAATTCCTAGGCACTGGCAATGGATAATCCTCACTGATGGACTCCAAGAAAAAGCAAACAACTTTATATATAGATCTAGAATCTCTCTAAACTCTCCACGGGAACAGGGAAGAAACCATTTGTATGGGTAGGAACTGGGTCACAGACAAATGGGCTAAAGGAATTTTTCCCTTTTTGCTTAATTTGCCCAGATTATAACTTTAATGGGACATTTTAGAACTTTAGACAATTGACACTGGACAAAACACAGTAACATGATAAGTAGTGTTTTTGTGTATTCATAGCAATGTATAATCTGCAAAGATGTACTTTAAATGGTGATGGATAATGTGTTTGAAAACTGAGCTAATTTCATTTTCTTATAATCTCAAAGCTTAGGTTAATTTATTCCCTATTCTTAACAGTCATATTTGAAAGCCTGTTTATTTTCCCTAAATAGAATGTAGATTGTTTTTGACATTTTTGACCAATAAAATAATGCTCTTATCATCACCTAGTATATGTAGTCTTTATCCCAATTGTCAAAAGTCCTAGGTAAGTGTTTGTCATTTCTTAAAGCAGTTAAGAATTATTTGGGGATTGGAAATGAAATATATTGCACTAGGATTTTTATTTCTGATGGGATTTTTTTTCAGTTTCTCACCAAAAAATAAAGTGTTACTTTTTATAGCACTGGTCATCTAATTTTTCTGTAAAGGACCAAACAGTAAATATTTAAGGCTTTGCAAATCATATGATCTCTATCTCAACTGCTCATTTCTGTCATTATAGCCTGAAAGTAGCCACAGACAGTACATGAATGAATGAGGCATAGCTGTATTCCAATAAAACTTCATTTTAAAAAAATGGTGGCACCCAGAAGCCATAGTTTGCAGAGCCCTGCTATTAATAGAAAACATTTTACAATGCTCTTTATTGCTTACATTTGCAGGAAACATATAGGTTGCATTGTGTATATTAAAGATCTTGAAAACTTATGCAGTGCCTCAAAATATTACCTAATGAGAGAAAAATGAGGTGGCAGTTAATGCCATGAAATCTGCATGCATACCCGTGCTTTTTATGACTGCTTTGGGGTCTTTTGTTACATTGAATTTCTCCTCCTATTAGATGGAGAATGCCTTCAATTTCTTCACTTGAACTATAACTTTATAGAAGACTAGGTGAGACCACAACACAGTCAATGGAGAGTTTATATAGATATGATTTATCTTTTCTTTACCAAGCTGTACTGCTATAAAGAAATAAATAAAAATACATTTTAATAATCAAATAAATTTCATGGATTGAAAAGAATAACTGGGCCTTCAAAGCCAAATAGTGATTTATTAACCATTCTCAAGTAAGAAAACTGAAACCTAGCAAAACTAACTTACTCCCTACCTTGGTGTGGACTAGATGCCAAATCATCTGACTTCTGATTTAGTGTTTTTTTCTGGTATCTCCAAGAATAAAATCAGGCTTTCTCTCTCTAGGGAGGCATGCAGCTTTCACCAGTGGTCCTCAATCCTGCTAGGCATCAAAATTAACTTAATTTAATGTAAAAATTCCCTGGCCCTTCCCCTTTTCCTTACTTTCCAATACAGCAGGTCTGAGATAGATCATTGAGTACAACTATGACAAGAAAGGGGCAATGCACAGTTATACACTCACAATCTGCTGAAGCTACCACAGGTTAGAGTCCACATTTGTAAACCTCTATGGTGATCCTGTGTTAAAGCTATCCTGTAGCTTGGAAAAGTATATCTTCTCTTGTTTAAGTGACAGGTTGCTATTTTTCCCTCAATGGGTTTAGAGAATGGAAATAAATCACCTGAACACATCAAACACCTGACAAAAACAGAAATCTCTCAGTGAAACCTGTCTTACACATGTCCTAATTAAGAATCAGCTAAAATAAAAAACAAACCAAAAGAAAAAAACGAAAAAAATCGCAGTAAAATAAACATACATAGATTTAAAGACTTTTAATCTTTGATAGAGCAATCAAACAAACTAAAAATCGACATTATGACAACTTTGCATGCATTATTTCAACAAATAATGAAGTTAACCAATTTTTCAAAAGGTACAAACTATCAAAACTCATCCAAAGTGAATAGATAACCTGAACTGTCCTACAATTTTTAAAGAAATTGAATTTGTAGTAAAAAATATCTTGAAAAACAATTCTTCACATCCAGATGGTACCAAGCACCTAATACCAATTCTACACTATCTCTTTCAGAAAACAGAACAGAGAGAACACTTCCCAGTTCGTTCTATAAGGCTAGCATTACCCTGATGCCAAAATCAGATGAAGTCAGTACAAAAAAGAAAAAAAGAACAAAAAACTACAGACCATTATCTCCCATGAACACAGACGTAAAAATCCTCACCAAAATATTTGCAAATCATATCCAGCAATATATAAAAATAATGTATCTTGATCAAATGGGGTTTTTCCCAGGAACAAAAGGTTGTTGGTTCAACAGCCAAATTCAATTAATGTAATTGACCATATAAAAAATCTAAAGAAGAAAAACCACATGAATATATAAATAGATGCAGAAAATGCTTTTGACAAAATATTACACCCATTCATGATAAAAACTCTGAGCAAACCAGGAATAGTAGTGAACTTCTCAAACTAATAAAAAGCATCTACATAAGAGATGCAGCTAACATTTAATGATAAAAGACTGAATGTTTTTCCCTTTAGGTCAGGAATGAGGCAAAGATGACCACTCTCACTACTCTTATTTAACATTGTACTGGGAGTCTTAGTGAAATATGGCAAGAAAAAAAATAAAAGGGATATAGATCAGAAAGGAAAAAAATAAAACCGACCCTATTCACAGGTAACAAGACTGTCTATGTAGAAAGTTTCAGGGAATCTACCTGTTTTAGTTTGCTAGCTGACAGAATGCAACACACCAGAGACAGACTGGCTTTTTAATAAGGGGAATTTAATAAGTTGCAAGTTTACAGTTCTAAAGCTGAGAAAATGTCCCAATTAGAACAAGTCTATAGAAATGTCCAATCAAAGGCATCCAGGAAAAGATACCTTGGTTCAAGAAGGCCGATGAAGTTCAGGGTTTCTCTCAAATGAGAAGGCACATGGCAGACACAGTCAGGGCTTCTCTCTCATCTGGAAGGGCACATGGTGAACATGGTGTCATCTGTTAGCTTTCTCTCCTGGCTTCCGGTTTCACGAAGCTCCCCAGGAGGCATTTTCCTTCTTCATCTCCAAAGGTCACTGGCTGGTGGACTCTCTGCTTCATGGTGTGGCAGCATTCTCTGCTCTCTCTGAATCTCCCATTCTCCAAAATGTTTTCTCTTTTATAGGACTCCAGTAAACCAATCAAGACCCACCCATATGGGTGGAACATGTCGTCATCTAATCCATCTTAACAACCACTCTTGACTAAATCACATCATCCAGGGTGATGACCTGATTACAGTTTCAAATATACAGTATTGAAAATGGATTATTCTACATTTATGAAATTGGATTTTAATTAAAACATGGCTTTTCTAGGGGGCATACCTCCTTTCAAATCAACACACTACCAAAAAAAAAACCTCTTAGAACAAATAAGTCAGCTTTTCAGGACCATAAGTTACAAGGTTAATATATAAAAATCAATCTTCAACTGTCTTGCTAAATCCAAGCAATGAATAACTGGATGTGGAAACTATTCACAATACCTACAAAAAACTAAATACACAGTTCCTGACAAAACATACAGAGGATCTGTATGGTGAAAACCATTCTAAGACCAAGAGACCATCAGGATGGATGATGATCCATGGAACTCCTTAGATTCCATTTCCTTGGTAGTCTATAGGATGTTCTTTCTTACTGCTGATGAGAGAAGACAGTTCAAGACTGTCTTTATAGAATTAGCCCTGACAAAGTCATGTGCTTCACATTGGTTAACTCCCAGGGGGCACTAAATATATATTCAAATAGAAAGAGTTAAAAATATGGCCCAGACTGGAATGCCAAATCCCATTCCTATCATACCCACACACAAATTCCACCCTTCCTACCTACTGGCAGACCCTTGACAAAGAGGAAGGCATAGAAGACAAGACAGGCGAACTCACCCATTTTTTATTATGGAGATTTTTCCAACTTGACTCCATTATAGTACCCCCTAGAAAGTTAACACTATTTTGAAAACTGCAATTGCTTAAGCTAAAGGGAATTTATCTATTGCAAAGATATCTTGCTGAGTACCTGCCAGGTACTGTGTCAAGGCCTTGGAAACAGAGTATGGTCCCTCTTTTAAGGTGCTAACCACCTTGTGGCAAATACAGATATTAAATAAAAACAAAATTGAGAGGAGGGTACATCTATGATTTAGAAAGGAATTGATCTAATCCCCCTACATTAAAACATCTCCTTAGTATATCTTTTTTTTTATGTTCATTCTTTTTTTTTTTATTAATTAACGGAAAAAAAGAAATTAATCCAACATTTAGAAATCATACCATTCTACATATGCAATCAGTAATTCTTAACATCATCACATAGATGCATGATCATCGTTTCTTAGTACATTTGCATCAGTTTAGAAGAACTAGCAACACAACCGAAAAAGATATAGAATGCTAATATAGAGAAAAAAATAAAAGTAATAATAGTAAAAAACAAAACAAAACAAAACAAAAACCTATAGCTTGGATGCAGCTTCATTCAGTGTTTTAACATGATTACTTTACAATTAGGTATTATTGTGCTGTCCATTTTTGAGTTTTTGTATCTAGTCCTGTTGCACAGTCTGTATCCCTTCAGCTCCAATCACCCATTATCTTACCCTGTTTCTAACTCCTGCTGGACTCTGTTACCAATGACATATTCCAAGTTTATTCTCGAATGTCGATTCACATCATTGGGACCATACAGTATTTGTCTTTTAGTTTTTGGCTAGTCCTTAGTATATCTTGAACATATTTTCACCTACCAGTCAATTAGAAGAAAATTAGAAATCCAAATCGGGAAAGGGGAATAGGAAAAGAGAGAGCGAGCCTATTATGTTGACCCCAAACACAGCTTTAACATTCAATCATGCACCCAACATCTCTACCCCTGTAGGTGGATTGTGCAAGTGGAAAAAATGAAGAGAAACAATGACCTCCAACTAGTGGCCAATATTTTAATTTTTCTTGACAGTATTTTATCACTACCTTTTATAAGCAGTTTGCTTGTTCATACTTATTGCCTGTCTCCTATAGTAGAATTAAAGTCTAAGGAACTTCATCTACAGTGGTTAATCACTGCACCAGCAGAATTTAAGGGTAGCAGGCATGTAGAAAGCACTAAGTACAATCGTTTTGAATAAATGAATGAGCTTATATATAAACTGTTTTATCATCCAATGCCATTCCTGATGTGTCTATCTGGAAGTTTACCATTTGATCATTTAACATTATATTGAATATTGCCAGGAATTTGGGAGTTATTTATATTCTTGTACTATTTAGAAGAGAATCTGCTCCTTCTTCCTCCCCACATTGTTGTGTTTCATCATTTATTCCTTTTTTTTATAGAACTAAAGAACTTGGTGTTAATTTATGGTCACTGTCACTGCTCTGGTGATCTATCTGGCAAAAAGAATGTAGCTCTGACTTTAGAACAGCAGCAATGCTAAAGGACATTACACACTATAGCACATTGAGGGAGCCAAAAGGACAGTACCCATAGAAACTTCCCAGGAGCTGCTGAAACTAGGCCTGTAGGAGAGCAGTCTCTGCAAGTTAAGTCTGCTCCATTGTGGACATGAACCAGGAATTCCAGGAGCAATCATATTGATAAAGGAAACATGATGCCTTCTTGAAAAGAGGAATTTCTACCAGATTCCAAAACAGATCCCAAAACATTCCAACATTCACTTGTTTAGTAACATTTTCTAACATTATTAGCCAAAGCCATATGTCCTCCATGTCTTTAAAAGTAAAGCACTTGGACCACGGTGGCTCAGGAGGCAAGGACGCTTGCCTGCCATGCCAGAGGACCCGGGTTTGTTTCCCGGTGCCTGCCCATGTAAAATAAATAAATAAATAAATAAAGCACTTGCTAAAGTTTTCACCAAAGACATTTTCATTATCATAGCTTACAAATGGACCTCCCTCATGTTTTCAATGATTTTTTTCCTATCAAACTTATTTGTAAAGTCAAATTATGACTTCTTTTCCCTTTTAAAAATTGCTCAAAGACTGCAAAGACTTTCTGACATCTAGTAGAACCAATGTTAAAAGTTCCATTGTTATCAGTGCAACCAAAAGAGTGTGCATGTATAGACAGACAGACAGATAGGTAAATAGACGGATACATAATTACCCTGAGCTGCCATTGAGTAAATGTACAATTCCTATTACAGTTTTTTAAACATTTAATCTAATGTTTGCACAACTTTCATCACCTAGTTGGGAAGCACTGATTTAATATAATATTCTAAAATGCACAGACACAAATATGGTATTTAAAACAGCAACATGAAGCTGAAAAACTGGACATGACTCTTAATAGCAGAAATGTAAGGTCGAAATGTAAGTTTGAAAACCTACAAATCTAGACTTAATGTCTTTTTTTCCTAGAGCAAGGCCTTCTTAGTTCTTCTCTAGACTTATGAGACAGAGGAAGAATGAAGTTCTTCCTAATTGACTTAGTACCTAGAAGTCACAGATACCTCTTGAGAAGCATTTGTGGGTAATGAGGCATTGTCACTGGGTCACTGGCACTAAGTCATTTAGTGAACATGTGTGGAGACCAACACCTACAAATGATTGTATGGTGGTTTGGAACTATATATACCCCAGAAGAACAAGCTCTTAACATTACTCCATTCCCGTGTGTGTGAACCCACTGTAAGTAGGAATTTTTCATGAGGCTACTTCAGTTAAGGTATGACTCATCTCAATCAGGATAGGTCTTAATCCTGTCACTGGAGGCCTTTATAAGAGAATGAAATTCAGACAAAGGGAGTGAAAGATGGGGAAATAGGAAGCTGAAATCAACAAAACCCAAAAGAGAATGGAGAGACCAGGAGAGGTTGCCATGTGCCTTACCACTTGACAAACTAAGGACCAGCATGCCAGTCTTTGGGGCGAAAACCATCGCCGTGATAACGCCTTGATTTGGACTATTTCCCAGCCTTAAATGGTGAGTGAATAAATTCCCATTGTTTAAGGTGAATTATTTCATGGTATTTGCTTAAGCAGCCTACAAAACTTAAACAGATGGAAAATCAAACAGAGGGAAAATGTCCTTCCCTAAGCCCCACTAAAATGACAGTGAAGAGATTTTTACTTAAGGCATAAACTCAGGAGAACAAAAAGAAGACAGTGGCAACAAAATTCCTGAAGTTAGCAAATGGGCAGGTAGTAACAGACTTAATAGATTCAAGAAACTGAGCCCACTGCAAGTCATGAAGAAAGCCAAGAAGTAACTAGATTTGCCCGGAAAGGTTGAGGATTAAAAACGGAGGATTAGATATACAGCAGATCCCCAGATCCACAGCCCACATTGCCACAGCTATTAGCCCTCACTCCCCCAGCAAGGGATTAGCAGTTTATACTATGGAGAGGTAGAGAGTTTCTGGACTAGAAGAAACCAGGCACAGTGGATTGCGGGGTTGCCAGGGGGACAGACCTTAAAATAGGGGAAATAAGTGAATACGCATAATGAATGCTGAAATCCTTAGCCCTCTTTCCTCCCTTGGCCTCTAGAAGAGGCAACCTGCATTGATAGCTTCCAGGCAGAAGACTGGAAGATTCTTCTCTCAGGAATCGGACCAGCACAGGAGGAAACAGTCAAAGATACTAACATAAGGATGTGCCACTAAAAATTGGTCACTAAAACACCCCAAACAAATCATCATGCTATGAAGTATACATTATTAAGTCCCATCTATGCATTCAAGGCTACCCATTAACTTTGTGGTATCTCATTCTTAATCATGAGCAGAAAATCATCATTGATTACAGAACATCTGAGGAATGTCTCTGACATGAGTAATAAAAACTGTAAAAAAAAAAACCACACAGGTTGCTTATACGGTAATAGAATAAAAATTTTAAATTTTAAAATCTATGGAACTACACAATGAGCCCTAAGTGAAATCATGGGCTATATTAATAGTATAATTATAAAAATGTGCTTTCATCAATTATAACAAATGTTCCACACCAATGTAAGGTATTATATGGGAATTCTGTATTTTCTTCTTGATTGTTCTGTAAACCCACAAGTTCTCTAATAAAAAAATAAATAAATAAAACAAGGTAACTTGGAAGATAAAGCAATAGTGCAGAGAGTTCACACAAACACACGAAAATCATTTATCTCCTCAAAAAAAAAAAAAGACTAGCTATTGCATCCATAAAATAAGAAAAGGATACTATTTTTAAAAATTCAGAAAACAAACATGGGCTCTGGAAATTAAAAATATGAAAGCAGAAATGAAAAACTCAGTTGAAGTTCTGAATAATAAAATTGAGGGAATCTCTTTAAAATAGAAGAAGAAAAATAAAAAGTGATAGAAAATTTTAAAAGTAGAGATCCAATCCAAGAGCTCCAACACCCAAATAACAGGAATTCCAGAAAAAGAACAACAACAACAAAAAAGTAGAGGACAGGAAATTATGAATAAACAAAAAATAAATTAAGAAAATTTCTCTCCAAAAAAGGGTAGAATGAAAGGACCTCCTGAGTACCCAGCATACTGGAATAGGTCCACACTAGCACACAGCATCATGACATTTTGAACACAGTTTGTAAGCTGACAGAATGCAATATACCAGAAATGGAATGGCTTTTATAAAGGAAATTTAATTTGGAAATTTAAAGTTCTAAGGCTGTGAAAATGTCCAGATGAAGGCATCCAGGGAAAGATACCTTGATTCAAGAATGTCTGTTGGGTCCAGAACACCCAAACAATTCTTGCTAGCTTTCTCTTCTCATTTCATAAGGCTTCCCTGGGGGCATTTTCCTTCTGTATCTCCAAAGGTCTCTGGCTGTGTGGGCTCTGTCAGCTCTGTTGCTCTGAGCTTTTCCAACATGGTTCCCTGCTAAAGGTTCCAGTAGGCAACCCTACCTTGAATACGTGGAAACGCATCTCCATGGAAACTACTTAATCAAAAGTTACCACCCACAATTGGGTGGGTCACATCTCCATACTCACAAAAACAAAGATCCCACCCAGTAATATTTAATGAGGATTAAAGGACATGGCTTTTCAGAGGTACACAACATATTCAAACCGGCACAAGGGGCAAGTAAGCCTCTCTCAATCAACTGTGACTGAATAAAGATGTTTTCTGACACATAAGGTCTCAAAAAGTTTACTTCTGCGCATTCCTTTTCAGGAAACCGCTAGAGTAACGTGCTCCTCCAAGATGAAGGTGTACACTATAAAGGAAGAAATGGGAAGCAAGAACAGGGGATTCAACATAAGATAAATGAGCAAAGGATTCCAGGATGATTGTGAAGGGAGATCTCAAAATAAAAAAAAAAAAAGACAACAAATAACGGGTAAGCCAGTTCTAGGAAAGATTTCTTTGAGATGATAAAACTGAAAGAGTACCAGATGTATCCAAAGATACTGAGTGAAATTCAGAAAATTTGGGCTGAATTCAGTGATGACTATAGAAAACAGAACAAATAAAAACAGCGTTTTAACTCTAGGGAAAACAGAACATTGAGCAAAAGAAAAGTGATTATAATATAATATACTATGTGGCTCAACTGGGATTAGTATTTATATACTGAATTTTTTTTCAATATTTTTATTGAGAAATCTTCACACCTACAGTCCATACATGGTATACAATCAATGGCTCACAATGTCATCACATAGTTGTGTATTCATCACCACGATCATTTTTGGAACATCTGCATCACTGAACATATTGAATATGGACCTATAAAACTATAGTGAGAAAATAGAAAAATGTGTAGGGGGGTAAGAAAAAACATAAAGCATTATCTTTCACAGCAGAAAGTAACTAGATAGTGCCTAAAACTGAAAACCAAGAAGAAACAATATAGATCTATATTTGGAGATATAGAATAAATACCCCCCAAAATTAACAAAAAGAGTTTTAAAGTAGATGACTTTGGGAAAGGGGATATAAAAGTATGTTGATATTTTTGGTAACAAGCCCTACAGACTATATGACTCTTCAAATTATGTATAACTGATAAAAATTCAAACCACAACAAATATATGGGGTGACTTCTGTGTGCCATAACTGTGTGTGACACACATAACCGGAATGTCAGGTATTATGTTAGCTACTGGCAGCATAGATAGAGTAAGCACACTGGGGTACTCAACTGCCTTCTTAACATCTCCACTTAGGTGTCTAACTGCTATCTCAAAAATGTCCAAAATACACCTCTCGATTCTCCTACCCCGGCAGACTTCTTTAACCTAAGTGTTTCATATTTCAATAAATGATGATCCATATATATGCTTAAGCAAAAAGACAAAGAACGGTCTATGTAGAACCCACCTTCTACTTCCTTGCCACTACCCTACTTTGAGCCAATATCATCTCTGTCCTAGACTACTGTAATAACTCCCTAACAGATGCTCCTGCTTCTATGCTTGCCTACCCACATATTTGTTCTCCAGTGTAGCTGGAGGATCTTTCAAAATGTAATTCAGATTACATTATCCTTGCTTAAGGTTTTCCAGTGACTTCTCACTGCACTCAGAATGAAGTCTAAATTCCTTCCCATGGTCTACAAGACCCTGTATGATCTGGCCCCTGACCCCCTCTCCACCTTCATCTGGAAACATTTACCCCTGGATCATCACTATGCTTTAGCAACACTGTCCATTCTTGTATTATTTGAACATGCCAAGTTTGTTTCCACATCAGGGCCCTTTCAACAGCTGTTTCCTTCCCAGAGCCATTTCTTACAAGGTTGCCCCCTTATCATTCAATTCTTAATTCAAATGTCACCTCATTAGAAAAGCTTATTTTAACTATCCCATTTAAATTGCGAATTTCACTCATCATTGCTTCCTTACAACAATTATCACCCTCTGAAATTATTTTCTATATTAACTGTCTTTCTTCTGTCCCTCCCTACCAGAATGTCAAGTTTAAGACCTCGCCTGCTTCACTCCCAGCAGTGGCCTCAACTCCTAGATGCTCAATTCATATTTGTTAAATCAAAGAAAGGGTGCCCTCTTATCAGGAAGTAGAATGACACCCTTAGGCTACAGTGTTGTTAGAAACTGGCCATGGTGTTCTTCTGTTAAAACCAACAACAATCTCACAGAATACCAACATGAGACAGCACTCTGTGCTCATGATGAAGTGAGCCAACAAACAAGATCACTTTATAATCTCCCCTAAACTATGAAAATACCATCTTTCCCTAGATATTGCTTCTTTATCCATTGAAGCTTTAATTTCGCACTCCTCCTAGATAAGATTTATTATAGTACCCAATTTTAGCTTTATCCCACTTCCTGACAACCTCCTATCAGAATGAACCCCCATTTAACATTTCAGTAATCACCTAATACAAGCCCATACCCTATAATAAATCATGGAGTGCAGTCTTCCTCATTGCAATACGGAATGATCCCAGCTTTTTTTTGACTACAGGTGTATGCCTGGTGGTTCTTTTGGCTGCAGAACACTGACAAATAAATGCCCCTCACAACAGTTTACAATGTCCGGGTAGATCCTCTACTGTTCATTTAATCATCTTCTGAACCTCCTCGTTCCTAGTTAAGAGTATATTCCTTCAACCAGAGATTATCTTCGTTCTTTCCTCCAGGCCTAAATAGCAATGCTACTGCCACTCCACTCTCAAAACAGAGGAAGAAAATCAAATCACGAACTCCATTCTTAACAGAAATTCTCCTTTAGCCAAATCTCACCACCACCCAAGAGAAACCTATGGTGTTCTTCCTTTTTCTCCTAGTCAAGTTTTCTTCTTCATATTTTACAGTTGTCATTTATTTTCCTCCTTCAATCTCAGACCCCCTTTCACTCTTAGTTCTCTAATCAAACCCATTTTACTTTCCAGGGATATAAACTTCCTTCCTGCTTTTTTCTCACACTCATCACAGATTGCAAATACATCTTCAAACCCTTATTCATACTCTCTTTGGCCTTGCCTTGACCTCTCTCGGGCACCTTCCAAAGTTATTCTAACCCCAACACTCTCCTTGCTCAAGCCCGGTGCTCCAACCCAATCAGTCACACACACCCAATCCGAGTAAATCCTCGGCCGTACCTAAGTCCCTGCTACCCCCCATCCCCTTACTCAGGCCCGCCTCCATCCCTTCCCCTCAATCCCAGCGCCGCACCCCCTTCTCGCATCCAGTCCGCGATCCCCGGCTGCCAGCGCAGCCAATCGGCGCCCTGTGTCCAGACGCCATAGCCAATTCCCGGCCATATTCAGGACCGCCCCCATCCACGCCCCCATCCAGCCCCGACCGGGCCACCTCCCCCAGGCGCGGCCCTCCCTGCCCGCGCTCCCAGTCGTGTGTTCCCCGGTCCAAACCTGAGTTCAGACCCGAGTCATTCCGCGGCCAGGTTCCGCCCTCGCGTCCGAATCAGGTTCAGCCAAGCCCCCAAGTCCAGGCCGCACTCGAGCCCCCGGACGCGAGAGAGTCGCTCGAACGAGGTGAGTGGGAGGCGCGGCGGGACGACTCGGGTCGGGAAGGACGGCTGCGGTCCGGCGGCCGAGTCCGGCGTGCGCGGAGCCAGGGGTGGAGCGGTTCCTTGCCGGAGCGGCGCTTCCGTAGGGTTGGCAGAAAAGGACGGGATGGATGGCGAATAGGACTCGGACTCTCGCGCAGGCTGCGGGGCTCCGAACCCCGGCCTTCGCAGGAATGAACATAGTGTTCTCTGGAAAGAGAATAGCACCTATGTGACTGGCCTCCTAGGCTGGGGCCCCTGAGCCCCGGTCACCGTCTTGCCTCTTATGCCCTTGATTTTACGATTTTGACATTTAGAGATGGGGAACGCCGACTCCATTTTACCCATAACTGGGGTTCTTAATAACAAAGGAAGCTAAAAAGCTATTAATCTGCCATATAAGTAAATATTACTGGAATCCAATATTTTAAAATCAAATTGAAAAGCAGTGCAACCCTTTTTAGAGTCCGAGCAGTCTAGCAGTTCGAACACCCACCCAGCACAGCAGACATGTCTTAGACTTTTGCAGCAGGTGGGCCCCCCTCCGGCTACCTGAGACAATTCGGGCAGCTTGCCCACTTCCACCAAGCCACCCGGTTCCAGAAAGTTTACCACGTGTTGAATTGAAACCTAGTTCCTGCCAACTTAAACCAGTCAGCTGTACTTCTTCCCTCTGAGGAAATTTATAATTACACAAATCCCATTTTCACACAACAGCTTTTCAAC
Source organism: Tamandua tetradactyla (assembly GCF_023851605.1). Classification (NCBI taxonomy): domain Eukaryota; kingdom Metazoa; phylum Chordata; class Mammalia; order Pilosa; family Myrmecophagidae; genus Tamandua; species Tamandua tetradactyla. The sequence continues at coordinate 35,762,673 of NC_135337.1, forward strand.
AATTTCACGATCATTTCTCTTTGAGTCTTATGCCGACAATATTTGGTTAACTCTTGTTCCGCTGATATAGGTTTGAAGTTTATCCTTCCCTTTGTGCACTTTCAACAAGTGCCGTGTTGTTCCCCTCCTTGATACTGTTTATCAGTGAATTTTTTCAACATGGACTGAAGTAGAGCATGAAGTGGAAATAATCTTTCTGTCGGTCTGCCTCTCCTGTTAATGTGGACTGTTCATTAGCACCAGCCCTTCTTCCAGTCAGCTCATGTTAATCTTCCCTGAGCTTGCAGTTAATCCTAGACTTTTACTTTGTCAATTAACTTTATCTCTTTCTACCTCTCCTTCTGCATATGCGGCGTTTAATTGGTAATTTAGATTTAGGTCCAGAGCTTTACATTTAAACTTTTTTTTTTTTTTAGGGAAGAAGAGCAGAGAAAGAGAGGGGGAAAAAAAAAGAGGAAAGGAGAAAAGAGAGAGGAGGAAGAGAAGAAAAAGGGAGGAAGGAGGGTAATGTGGGCAGGAGAGCGCACATCTGTCCCCAGAATCTTCATCCAGAACATACTAGAGCAAAATATCACAGGAAGTTGCACTGACTTTTCATTTGGGAGCTGACCACTTCTTGGTCTATTATCCAGAGCAACTAATTTGACTCGCCCGAGGCTTGACATTGTCATCTTTATCAGAGTCATAATATCAAGTTCATACAGTGTCTATCCTTATGTGTCTGGCTTACTTCACTGAGGATTATGTCCTCAAGGTTCATCCATGTCGTCATATGCCTCAGGACCTCATTTCATCTTATTGCTGCATAATATTCCATCATCTGTATAAACTGTCTTTTGTTTATCCACTTGTCTGTTGATGGGCACTTGGATAGTTTCTATCTTTTAGCAATTGTGAATAATGCTGCTATGAACATCAGTGTGTAGATGTCTGTGTCACTTCTTTCAGCTCTTCTAGGTAAATTCCGAGTAGTGGTATTGCCATTTTAACATTTAAACTTGTTAAAATTCCTTATAGTAGCTCTGCCTTCCTTTTAGCTCTAGATTCTGCCCCCAATATTGCACCAGCCTTCTCATCTTCAGGTCACTCCCAAATCTGCCAAGCATCCCTTCAATAGCCTCATTTTAAACAGTCTGTCACATTGCGAACAGATCAACAGTTTAATTTTCTATTTATCGTGTGTAGTTGAATACAGAATTTGCTCAGTGTGTAATAGGCCATAGTTAGATTGACTAGATCACCCGGATGGCACAATTTGCCTCATATTTTTCACAGAACATTTTTTTTAGGGAGACACTAGAAAGATACCATGAAGGTATTGATTTAGATAATTCCTTCCACAATTGATACTACCTAATGGGAGAGTCATGACTGAGAAGAAAAGAGAGCCCAAATCTGGGCTTTGAGGAATTCCATCATGTAATGGCAGGGGGAGGAGAGGAAGGAGGAAAATGAGGGGTTGTAGTATGTCAAAAGCTAAGAGAAGACAGTGTTTCAGGGAGAAGGGAGAGCTTGGTCAGCAGTATATAAGGTAATAGAGAGTTAAAGGAAAGTGAGAATTGCAAAATGTGCATCAGATCTAACAATAATAAGGTGAAAACTGACTTTAACAAAAGTTCCTTCTATGAAGTAATGGGGGCAAAATTCAGATAAAACCAAACTGAAGAGTAAGTATGGGTTAAGGAAAAGGAGGCAGCTTAGTAAGGTAACCTCTTAAATGATGCTCTTGAGAGAATGTGAGTCACAAGGGAAGTTTTGATTTGAAAAAGAAATGAGCAACAGGGAGAAGGTAGAATCAAGAGTTTTATTTTTTTTTTATGTTTTTGTATTTTTTGTGGTTTTTTGTTTGTTTTTTAACTGAAGGGGATTTAAGCATGAAGAATTTAATTGAGCAAGGAAAGCTGAATATACAGCAGAATGGGCTAATAATCAATTGAGTAAGGTTTCTATAAAGGTGGGAGGGGATGTGATCTAAGTCATGGGAGGAGGGATTGATACTGGGCAAAATGTATGGTTCTCTGCCCAATGCACATAACAGCCAATCTAAGACACAAGATTTCAAAGAAAGAAAAAGTTTATTGCTAAGTACGAACAGGAAATCAGATGGCCTATCTGCCTAAAAATCTGTCTCCCCAAGTATAAAGAATTCAGATTTTTTTATGGGCTCAAACAAGGGGAGATAGAGTTGTTACCATTACAATAGGATGTATAAATAGGGGCTGAGCCTAGGCTAGATTAACCATCTCAATAGTAAGTATAAACAGGGCTAAGACTAGTTCAGAGAGTTGCAGTAATTTCAGGTATTAATATTTGGCTATTCTACAATATAATAGAAAGAACAAAATCTATATAATTATCCAGTAATCATAATCATTTTTAATTTTTAACTCTCAATTATAGGAGTATTCTTTTGTGGAAGAATTACTGTCCCAGCCCAGCACAATGGAGAAACCAAAGAACATGCTACACAGAAGATAACCCATGAGTTTAATTAGGGGCTTACAGACGGAAGGAAGATCTTCCCAATGGTGGCTGATTGGGAAATGAAAATCTGTGCTCCCATCCAAAGCCAACAGAGAAAAAGAAGGAGAGAGGTGTGCCCAGGGAATGGCTTATAAAGTTTGTCTCATGAAATTTGGTTAAAACAGAATTTCACCAGACTCTTGTGAGATTTGGTTATTGGGGGAGAAAGAGTGGTTTACATTCTTTGAGCTTTCGTATCTGTCCCCTGTCTTGTAGATGGCTGTGTGCAGTGGCTTGCTCTCAGAATGGAGCAGGGAACGGGCCCAAGCCCTAGGTCCTTTTAATCTATCCCCACCCAGCAGACTAGTTGACCATAGGACGGACACTGCATGCACTAACAGTATAAGACATTACAGCTCCACAAAGTGAGACCGCCATGGCCAAGAAAGGGAATTAAACCATTGTACAGGTAATTGATAAAACTTGTGATTTCAGTCCTAAATGAGAAGATTCTTTTCCAGATTTTGCAATGTTCTGAATTCTGAGGCCACCAGGGTATTCTACACTGTCCAATTCATAGGAGTCACGGCCCAAGGCAGGCCAGTGGCACCTGACAGTGACAGTTCAGTGCACATTCAGCATTGAAATTTATTGTGCACATAGGTTACTTCAGAATTCAGTTGCAGGAAGGTATTTGCTGTGATGTTAAGGGCAAAAAGAATACAAGCTAGATTTGTATTAGTAGTTTCCCACTGCAATTTCAGGGAGCTTTCTGGAATAAAATCCACAGTTAGCCTGGGCATGATAAGTATCTACAGAGTCATACAGACTGTGCCTTGGGGTATACCCGGGAGGCCCTGGTTGATAACATATACAACTTTTGCCATTCTGTATATAAACTGGTCTAATACTTAAATTTTGGGCAACCTCAATACCCAGCAACCAACCAGCAGGGCTGCATTGGCCAGGACCATGGCCAATTAACCTTATTTTCCCCAATTTCTATTATTTGTGGAGCAGGTAAGAGCAAGTTATTTTCATTACTTTATTGTGGCTGTAGTATTTCTGGTCCTTTTACCTAAATTTGCACCACCTGCATGGGCCCCACCATTACCAGTTCAACAGGGGTGGGAGCAGCTGTTCCTGCCTGTGAATGGAAGCCATTGAGGGCTGGATACAACCTGCATGTCCACTGCCACAGGAATTGCTTATCACCTTTTAATTTCTCTTTTAAAATCCCATTCATCCTTTCAACTAACCCAGCTGCTGTGGGCTTATAAGGCAAATGAAATGTCCATAAAACATCACGTTCGGTAGCCCAGGCTTGGGATAGTTGTCCAGTTAGTGTCCCTATCTTCAGGGAACAATAAGATTTGTGGTAGAAGGAACACTCTGAAAATATAAAGATGTAATGGAATTTGCTGATTATTAATGAAGCTGTCCCAAAAGGCCAAGGGAAAGTTTAGAAAGTTGGAGAAAATGGAGACCTAGGTTCTTCGCCAGGAAGTGTGTTGGTGAAGTGTGTTATATAGAAGACAGGTAGGGTAGAGGGGGTGTGGGATGTGGGATTTCCAGAATGAAAAGAGGTAGAATGAATATCAGTTCCCAAGGAGGAGGGACACTGGGCCTGATGGCTAGAGGGCATAATTCACCCAGGCTGTGGTGAAATCTCCCAAAAGGTGTGGTCTGGGGTCACATATCACCAATGGGTGACTTATGAGTATCTTCTGAGATACCTTCAGACACAAGGATTCATTTAACATCCAGTTTGAAAAAAATAGCAATAGTGAGACTTGGCAAGAGTTAGTGACTTGTCCAAGGATATAAATATACTTTTTTAAATATCAAAAATGGGGTCAAGGGGGTGCACGGGTAGTTCAGTGGTAGAATCTCATCTACTATGCGATGCGGGAGACCCGGGTATGATTCCCAGCCCATTCACTACCCAAACAAATAAGCAAACAAAAATTCAACAAATAGTGCTGAAATAAAGGGATACTTACATGGAAAAAGATTGAAATGTGACCTCCACCATACAGCATACCAAAAAAAAAAAAAAAATGAGGTCGACAGATAAGTCCTGAAACCTAGAGGGTCCAGTCTCTCCAGAACATTAGCTAGTTCCATCTCCTTACCCCATTTTATTAACAGACCCTTCCAACAGGAAAAAGTTAGAATGGCCATAGCCCAAATACCCCTGAAGAGTGGGATAGAAAGATCAAAGGTGATGGTGGAATAATGCAAAGAAGGTAGGGCTTAAAAATGAATATGATTGCTGAATCATTAAATTGATATTTCTTTTACTATCTCCAGTTTCTTAGAGCAGTTAGAAGAAAAAAACTAAAATTGTTGAATTGTAACCCATATCAAACTCTGAAATCTGTTCTGCAACTAATTGTTGTGTTGTGCGTTGATATTTATTGCTTTTTTGTATATATGTTATTTTTCACATCAAAGAAAAAAAATTCTATTTTGATGAGAAAAAAATATTTATTTCTTCTAGCCTCCTATGTTCTGAAGCAGCTAGAAGGAAAAACCTAAGCGAATGGTATGGTAGCCCATGACAAATTATTGGATCTCCTGTAACTACTTGTTGAGTGCTTTGAAAACTATTGCTTTTTTCTTTCTTTGCTTTGTATATGTTATACAATAAAAAATGTTAAAAAAAGAAACATGAGGTCGAGAATCCAGGTGTCCCGATTCCTAGTTCCTTCTTTCTCCCTGCCCCAGTTTACTACCAGAAGGTAGAAGAGACTTCCTTTTTTTTCAGTTTACTTGCAAAAAACTATTTTGCTTATACTTTGTTAGAAAACTTAACAAATCAGGCTGAACTTAAGTAAATGGACATTTATACGCTGGAAAAATATGTTGTCCTAGATCACTCAAAGAACTCCATGGTAGTGGAGATTGTCCAATATATTCTGTTGGTTCATACTACCTTTGCTTAAAATGCTCCCTACTACCCAATCCAGGTAATATTTTATTTCTGAACAGAATAATTAATGATAAAAGAATAGACATATCTTGACTTCAGGAAATCAATCTCTGGCTTAAAAGTCATAATACATCTGTCTTTACTAAAGGGATAAATATTTTATAAAAGGATTCCCCTCAGGGTTACTTTACATAGTCCATTTAAATTAGTTTATAATATGATTTTATATATTTATTCAGTCATCCTAAAATTATGTATCAAGTGTCTACCATGTGCCAAGAATAGAGCAATGAACTAAATACACCAGACCTCTGCTCAGAGAGCTTATATTTTAAAATATCCAATGAATGTATGAGTGATCGGCCAAACAAACATGAAAATAAACAAAACATGTGCTTGGTAGAAAAGTAAAATAGGTTGATGTGATGTAGAATGGCTAAGAGGCTGTGAAAGGTTATGTGACCAGGGAAGGCTTTTCTGAGGAGCAATTGTTCAATTGTTTAAGCTGAGACTTTATTGACAAGATCAGCATTTTATATTTTGTTTTTAAAGAAATACCCAATATATTATTTTCATAGTTAAAGCTTCCTGTATCCTTATATTTTGGTAGTTTCTTCAAGATCCTCATAACTGGCTTTAGTCATCCTTTGCATCCAGAGACTATGTCTCTTTTTCTGTCTCAGGTTTGATTAACTATTAGGGATAAAGCAAATACTGTTCACTGTACAACAGGCTTAGATACTTGAGAGAATGATATTCTCAGAGTAAAACCTTAGAAGGAGTTACTGTTTACCTGAATGTCTTTAAAGTGGTACTTACTAAGGGCATTTCAGGTTGCTTTGACCTCTCTATGTTTACCCATGACTGATAACAGTTTCCTTACAGGTAAAGAAGCAATTCAGAATGCGTGCTGGTTATGTAACTGAAATCTATTGAAAAAGCTTGCTAGCTCTCTGTGGAGTCACTGAAGGAAATATCATCTGAGAAAATAAACTATGATTCACTTATGTTTTTGGTATTTATCAAGTATCTACTATCATCCTTCTTTTCATCAACTTTAATTTACTATCGATACATCTTATTCCTTTACTAGTGACTGTTACCAGATAATTCTGAAATTTGAGTAGTCCCAAAATGGAAATATTCTGGATTTTACAGCTGCCAGAAATGAAATCTTTATTTACTATAACTTCATGCAATTGACTAAAGACTTATTTTTGCATTCGAAATATCCTTACAGATCTCTAGTTTAAAACAATATAAGCATAAATTTGTATAAGATAAGGGGGAATAAATTTATTGGAATGATTCCAGTGACAAGAGATTATATTATAGAAAGAAAACTCAGCTATCAAAAAATTTTACTTGTATTTCAAATAAGCTTATGATAAATCAGCTCTAAATATCTGATAGTAATTTCTCATATATTTACTACCTTTTTCAATGTTTCTTTTATCCCATAGGCATGTTTTCGGCCCAGAGAAGACTCTGCTACCTTAACTACAGAGCAAAATTCCTGAAGACAATTCGTCCTTCAAAAATTTTCAGCTTCTCCACTTCTGCTGTAGGTATCACTTATCACTTACAGATAAAATATTGTATATATTTTGTGTTGCCAAAAAAAAAGATGCAATTTTCAGATATACTTTTTATAGATGTCTTATTAAAATGACTATTCCTACTATATAAATCAAAGGTATCTCTTATCATTGCCTGGAACTACATTTACTAAGCACTTACCTGCCAACCTATGTATAGGCATTTTGCTAGATGGTATAAATTTGTTGTCTCATTTCATCTTCACAAAACCCTTTAAGTTATGAATTGTTATATCCCTATTTAACAGATAAGAAAATGGAAGCTTAGATAGGTTTATTAATATGCCTAAGGTCACACAGCTTATGTGTAGCATAACCAAATTGCCAAACTTCTGTCTAGCTCTGACACTCTAAAGGGCAGGCTCTGTCCACTCTGAAAAGAATATCATGGTGATTAAAAGCACAGGCTCTGTGACTTCCAGTTTATAGGAAATACAGTAGAATGAGGAACAGGTTAAGTGACATCAGAACAAACAGACAAATCCAGAACCATGTGTACAGTCCTACTACACATAGGTTATCTGAGCCAGTTTTCTCAGCAAGTCGGCGCGTGAAGGAGAGCAGGAGGACCGTATTTCAGAGGGAATGCTCCAGGACTAAAAGAGGCTTAAGAACTATAACCACTAAATGCAGTGTATGGACCTTGTGTAGGAGCCTGAGGCTATTTTATAAAAACAATCAGAGAAATATAAGTATGAACAGGGTATTTGATGATACTGAGGAATTATTGTTAATTAGGTATGATAAAGACGTTGCAGTTATATCAGAAAATGCCCATATTTTTAAGAGATATATGTTAAGTATATAGAAGTAAAATGATTTTGAGATCTAGGAATAACTTTGAAATTACTCAGTGATGAAAAATGAAACAGAAAGGGAAATACAGGAGAGATAAATCAAGTGAGGCAAAACCTTGATAATTATTGAATCTGGGTGATGTGTATATAAATGTTTTTTTTTCTTTTTTTTTACTTTTTTTAATTAATTAAAAAAAATTAATAAACAAAACATTTAGATATCATTCCATTCTACATATACAATCAGTAATTCTTAATATCATCACATAGTTGCATATTCATCATTTCTTAGTACATTTGCATCGATTTAGAGAAAGAAATAAAAAGACAACAGAAAAAGAAATAAAATGATAATAGAGAAAAAAAAGACTATACATACCATACCCCTTACCCCTCACTTTCATTTACCACTATTTCAAACTGAATTTATTTTAACATATATTCCCCCTATTATTTATTTTTATTCCATATGTTCTACTCTTCTGTTGATATAGTAGCTAAAAGGAGCATCAGACATAAGGTTTTCACATTCACAGAGTCTCATTGTGAAAGCTATATCATTGTTCAATCATCATCAAGAAACATGGCTACTGGAACACAGCACTACATTTTCAGGCAATTCCCTCCAGCCTCTCCACTACATCTTGAACAACAAGGTGATATCTACTTAATGCGTAAATAACCTCCAGGATAACCTCTCGACTCTGTTTGGAATCTCTCAGCCATTGACACTTTGTCTCATTTTACTCTTCCCCCTTTTGGTCGAGTAAATGTTTTATATTAGGTTGAATCATTTGAAATGGCCATTTTTGTAGGCTAAAATTGGTTGAATATTGGCTATTTAACATGGTTGATTCTAATTCTAATCTCTCAACTTTTCTGTAGTTTTGAAATTTCCATCAAAAAACTCCATTATCAACTTCACCTGCTACCTATAGATGTAATGAATTCTGCCTCATAAAGTTCTTGAATTCTATCCCTTTTCTTTATTATATCTATGACTACCTAAGTTCTGGCCCTCTTCCATATTTAGAAGTTGGTTGAAGCCAAAGAAGTGGATGAGATCACCCAGGGTAATCTTATGAAGCTGTGGTACTAAACTAAGGGTGTTTCATTATAGAATTATCACCTGGGGAGGTTATTAGAACTCCAGGACCCATCCTGAGCAATTCTGATTCTATAAATCTGCAGTGCATTTTGAAAAATCTTTCCAAAAGAGTCTGATGTATATTCCCAGGTAAGAATCACTGACAATCCATTACTCAAACTTGGAGATTATCTGGAATAGAGTTCAGCCCTTTCCGTCTTTAACAACTCCATCAAAAAGTCCCTATAATTCACCAGGCCTTTGCATTTAAGCAATCACACAAAGGTAGCTAAGTACTCTTCAGAGGCAGACTGGTCAGTGTTATCAGGAGTAGTAGTGATAAGTTTAAATCCAGAAAGACTTACCAGAACCAGCCAGACTACTTACTGTAAACTTATTTTCACTAAGGTATGGCCATAATAAAATCCTTTTCTTTCACATCATCAATTTCACTGACACTTTGGAGGTTACATCTGAGGACAGGAATGAAATGGGATATGAGCAACAGGAGCGACACTGCATATGTATTGTTTGCTATTATTATGATAAGATTTTATTTATTTTGTAATTTTAAATACTATCTTAAGCTAAAAAAAGAAAAAAAGACTACTTTACAGCAAGAATGAAAGAATGATACTGCAAGCATGGCTTTTTCCAGTAAAAAGGCCCACTCAATCCAGCATTACAAAGGAGAAACATGTCTTTCAGTGAGAAGGTGATTTTATTGCAAGTGCACTGACAAGAAACTGGTGAAATCTTCCCTAAACCCGTTCAATGTGGGGATGTGATTAGGGTTTTTATAGGTGAAGAAAAGAGAATAGAGCCCATAAAATAAGTGAAGGCTGCATGATATATTCTTGTCAGGTCAGTGATGACATTGGACCTTTGTGAGGAGGGCCCGGGCAAATTTCTCAATCCTTTGTCGTCTCAAGCACGTCTTGTTCTAGCTTCAGTGATTAGATATAGATATTGATGTGCAAGCTCTAGCATGCAGGGTATTCATGACTTCTCTTAGATGACTTCTCAAGAATGTCGAACATTTGTCTTTTAAAGAGGAAAACACTGGTTCACTGGGCCACAGTGTGTTTTTGGCACTACTCTGCTATTATATTCCTGTAAACAGAACTGAGGAAGTCTGGTAAATATCCATCTGGGAACTAAGTACAAAGAGTAAACTGCTAAGCCTTCAGGTAGGGTAAGCATATCTTCCTGCTACCAATACCCCCCTTGTATTTTGTATTCTTCTTACTCTTAAGAAGTCATTCTTTTTTTGAGCATTCCTCATATAAGGAAAATGGATGAAGGTCTCATCTTCCATAGTTACTTCCTGCTGGTCTTGGGTGAAAAAACTTTGCATTGTCTAAAGGATGCTCTGGACAAAAGCTTACAAAGACAATGTAGGCAACAACAAGACAAGTATATGGCAAACAAACAAAAAAAGGCAAAGTTATCAGCTATTCAGAAAATAAGTCAAGTCCACTAAGATCTTTAACATGTTCAATATCACTTTGCACATGATCTGGTATAGAGGAGATATTATCATATTCATCAGGTATGACTGCATTTAATACTAATTAATGCATAAGTTCCTTTTTGAGCTGCAGTGGATGCTAGGCTTATAATACTATGCATGTTGTCTCTCCATAGGAGAAGGCTTTAGTGCTAATTGTGGTGTTTTTTTTAGGTTCTAATTACAACACTCCAGAAAGTATGTTCTTTGTAGAGTTGTTGTAGTGTAGTATCATTGCCCCCTGGAAAACAGCTTGGTGGGCTCCAGGGTTCTCAGCCTTTCTCATAGCACCCTCCAGCACTATGCAATACAGCTACTCTGGAGGCAGTGTCTACTGAAGAGCCAAAATGACAACTTTTTCTGACAGGCTGAGCTATAGGTGTCTGTAGTAGCAAGATATTTTCAGTAACAGCATTTTCCCATCTATTTCTGGAGCACGATTCAAAGATGTGACCAATACTTTGATAGTCTTAGGGACAGCAGAAATGGATCTAGCCAATAACTCAAATGGGAAGACAACATGCACAGCACCAGGAGTTTGTTTTAAATATGCAAGTGCTTCAGTCAAAACAAAGGTTTGGTTTTTTTTTTTTTTCCTACATTTTTACTGGGAAGCAAAGAACTATGACTAGCAGCATTATATTGTTGTCTAATTCTGTGCAGATTAGTAACTAACATAAGGTTAGTTACTAATCTCTTAATTTTTATGACATTGTCTTATTATTTCTTATGCAGCTTACAAATACTAAATAAACGTAACTATTTCTAGCACTTCATTTTTTATAAGGTGAAAGAATAAATATTGCAAGTGTTAGAATAAAAACGTATCTTTTGGGGCTTAATCTTGAGAAGGCAAAATATTGAAAGTTCTCAGGTTTGAAAGAATATTTGGTTTCTTAATTAGCTTAAGCTAAGAAAAAGAGTAATTTAAAAGTGAGAAGTCTTGTTTTTCTTAAACAACTAAGGACATGATATAATCAACATAAAGTACAAAAAGTTATTCTGATAAAACACAGACTTTCTGCCTTTTAGACGGATTATTCAGAAAAAAAAATTTATAACCTTTTACTAAAAACAGACCAATAATGCAATAAAACTTTGTCCCTTTAACAAAGAGAAAACTAAATTTTAGTTTTGCAGCAGTGCATTATTTGATACTAAAGCTTTTAAAAATTTTATAGATAGACCCATCAACTCTTTCTCAACTTTGACCATAATTTCCTTTTCTACTAACCTTCGTTGACTTTCTGTATCTATTCAGGTTTTGTTCTGCATCTTCTTCTTTCTCATTTTGTAACAACCAATCATTTAGGACAAAATTACTCTCTTTTCCTTTAATAAAAACACATCCTTTATACCTTTATCCTTTTTTTAGCTATCAAGAAGAGAAAAGAAACAAGGGGAACTGTGATAGTTAAGTTCATATGTCAACTTAGCCAGATTATGGTGTCCAGTTGTTTGGTAAAGCTAGCACTGGCCTGATGGTTACTGTGAGGATATTTCATGGCTTTAAATCATCACTATGTTGTTTGCATCTATGGCCGATGACATCTACAATCAATTGAGGAGGTGCCTTCAGCAATGAGATGAGTCATCCAATCAGATTGCAGGCCTTAAAAGGAGAAGGGATGATTTCAGGAGTCAGAAGGAAGAATTTTTTTCTCTTCATTCAGCCAGCCAGCTTCTCCTGGGGATTCATCAAAAACCTTCATTGGATTCCCAGCTTGTGCCCCGTTATCTCCTGTTGGTTCTGTTTCCCTCAAGAATCCTAATATAGGAACCTAGAATGAAAACCACTCTTTTCCCAATTTTAGCACCTAGATTATAAAGGTTTAGAAATTGGGAGAGAACATTTCTGTCATCTTCTGATACCAGAAAGTGAAAGAATGTATTTAGATTAGATAGTTAGATAGATAGAGAGAGAGATAGTAATAGATGGCTATAGATGGATGGATAGATGGGAAGGAGGGAGGGAGGGAGGGAGGGAGGGAGGAAAGAAAGAAAGAAAGAAGGAAATATAATTGCTGACGAGACACTGGTTGTGGTTCCATGGATCACCAAATCCTACTAACTAGCAGTGTCACACTTTGTTAGACTAATCTTCATTTAGAATTTAATCATTCAGATTGCAATGACATGATAGTAGAGAGAGTTTTCTACTCTCTTGGTATAATAATATATTGACTGCTGGTCCTAAAACAGCATTGATTTTGTAGCAACTGAAATAAAATCTTTCTGTTCTCCTTCTTTCTGTCATTCCTTAAAGAAATCACAGTCCTCTTTTTCCTCTTTTTTTTTCAGCTATTACCTATATATTTATTTCATGTTAGCTCATTATCAATTTTCCAAATAATTTAGAATATACTTGCATAGCATTTTTCTTTTTTTTTTTTGTATTTTCAAAGTACACTTCAATACGTAGATGTAGAACAGATTTCAGCGTTTGTGATGGGTTACCATTCCACTATTTCAGATTTTTCCTTCTAGCTGTTCCAAAAGAAATATATATATTTTTTTAATAAAAATAACATATATACTGAAAAGGAATAAATTTCAAAGCACATTCCAACAATTAATTGTAGAACAGATTTCAAGTTTGGTTTGGGTTACAATTCCACAATTTTAGGTTTTTATTCTAGCTGCTCTTAGATACTGGAGACTAAAAGAAATATCAATATAATGATTCAGCAATCATACTCATTTGTTAAACCCTACCTTCTCTGTATAACTGCACCATTACCTTTGATCTTTCTCCCACTCTTTAGGGATATTTAGGCTATGCCCATTCTAACTTTTTCATGTTGAAAGGGGCTCTTGATAATACGGGATGGGGGATGGAACTAGTTGATGTTCTGAAGAGGCTGGCCCCTCTGCATTTCAGGACTTACCTGGTCCAGGGTTCCATCTAGAGATTGTAGGTTTCTGGAAAGTTACTTTAGTGCATGGAACCTTTGTAGAATCTTATATAACGCCCTAAGTGTTCTTCAAGATTGCACAGCCCTCTGTGAAAAAAATTATTTTATATTTAGTCAAGCCCAACATCTCCTTATCCCCTTTGGTGTAAAGCTAATTATTCTACTTGTATCCAAGAAAACCTTTCCCACTTAGAGGGGAACTATTTTGTAGTATATGGTGTGTGCCAAGAAGTATATTCTTATGCTTATGGATTTGTCTCATATAATTAATTTAATCAGTTACCTAGGAATGGCATTAATGAGCAAACTTTCAGAGAAGTCAAGTAGCTTGCCTTCTATCATACAACCAGTTTGCTTTGAAACTGAAATCTGAGTAGAAAGCTCTTTGCATTAAACAACCTTGGAAATTTTAATCAGAATACAGACATATCCTACAGAACTCCAGCGGGCACCAAGTGTGGCAGGCCCGTAGGGATTGTGCACAAGCTTGCTACAAATCTAGTTTGTTTGTTTTTTTCTGCTCTAACTTTAATTTGCATTTATTTTATGATGAATTTATTCCTGAGCCATAAGTTTTTGTTTCTTCTGAGATATCTTTTGCTTCTGTGCAACCTCCTCTTCTGATTTAGGAACAATTTATTCTTTTTCCATAAGGATCATCTAGTGTGGCAAGGAGAGCTCATGTATGGGTTAATCAGACCATGAGCTCTTTAAGTCCCGCGGCACATCTTAGGGTCTTTGTTCACCTGAATGTGCTCAATGACCAGAGATTCTATATCTAAATCCTTAAGTTCAGCATTACTCTCTGCATTTTTAAGCATGTGCAACAGAAATTCAGCACACTTTGGGCTACCCACCCTGCATCCAGCCCCACTATTGGGCAGGGTACACCTACCAGTACCACCTTTATAATAACAGAATGTAATTACATTGTAATACTTGGTGGCTTTTCAAATATACATATCCTTGATGGCCTGAGCAGTTTCTTGGATATTCTTTTTTTTTTTTTTTAATTAATTAACGGAAAAAAAGAAATTAACCCACCATTTAGAAATCATACCATTCTACATATGCAATCAGTAATTCTTAACATCATCACATAGATGCATGATCATCGTTTCTTAGTACATTTGCATCGGTTTAGAAGAACTAGCAACACAACAGAAAAAGATATAGAATGTTAATATAGAGAAAAAAATAAAAGCAATAATAATAGTAAAAAAAAGACAAACAAACAACCAGACAGACAAAAAAAACAAAACAACAACAAAAACAAAACAAAACAAAACAAAAACAAAAATCTATAGCTCAGTCTTGGGTATTCTTAAAGTGAACATGAAGATTTAAACCTCTTGATTTGCCTGATTTTGTGGGGTTTTCTGGATCAAGTTGTTACCAGATTTCGGTTTCCTAGGTGCTTGTCTGTGCCGTAAGAACGAAGCACAGATAGAACAAGTAGGTAAGAAATTTATTAAGTACACATGCAGAGAAAAGGAGCATGTGGGCACTCTCACAAGTAGAGAAAGATGGAGGGTGAGAGGCAATAGGCAATGTGAGCCATTTGCTATTATAGATTAGCTTTACTTAATCCCCATCTCCTTCCTTGTTTGGGGCTCCTTCTTCTACCCTCCTCTCTCCCGAGGGCCATACCTGCTGGTAGACAGTTCATATTTGAATGGGTCCATTGGTTTCACCCTTCTCTAAAGATGACTCATTCAGATGGGGGTCATTTGGCTTTAGATGAATTGGCTGCCACTGGGTGTTCCCTGAAAGTGGGCAGCCTATAGGCAGGGTGTCTGTGTCAGACCCGGGGCCTGCTGATCTTGATTAACCATACTTGTTCAAGGGCTCCTTCACAGTTTTCTCTTTCCCTCTTCGTGTATTGTAGCCTGTCTCAAAGTAAATAGCAAACTGTTTTCAGAAATTGCCTCAGGCCACTTACGGGCAGAGTCCAGATCTAGTTTTACATCTCTTCCTGATAAAGAGCCCAACAGAAACAACCTGTTTCTTCAGTTTCAAATCCAGACTTTGAGAGATGTCTTGACTGGTTTAGGCTGACTCATCCCCAGTCTAATCCAATTAGCTGTTACTGGGTTGGAGTTGGGTTGGGAGGTGAGGTTGCATAGTCTAGACAGGTGAAAGGGCCAACCTTGTGACTATGGGAGAATAAATCAGGTTTTTAAAAAATTTTCTTGGGTTGACCTAACTTTCCATTTTCTGGTATTCCAGTTCTGTTTACCTGTTCTGTCCACTGCCAGGTTTAGAGAAACCCTTGTTACCAAAACAAACAAACAAACAAACTTGTTTCATAAAATCATGACTCATGCAAATATAAAAATGAACATGGTGTTAAAGAGATTTTTATTTTTCTGATTGGTATGAAGCAGGCAAAAATTAAAACTGTTCAAAGGAAAGGTCAAAAGCAAGTGAATTGCAAATAAAGGCAAAACTGGTTTTTCTACAGAGAAGAGGGGAGTCAATCAGAACTCTACTGACCAGAATTTTTATGCCTATCAGTTATGCACAATTTATAAAGAGATACAAAGTAGCCCAAGGACAATGAACAGGGCTAGAATCGGCCCTAAAAATTGTGCTATAGCCAGTGCAGACTTTTCCTTTGATATAAATTTTTTTTTTACCTTATATTATCTCAGAGGCTGTTCACATTCCTTCCCTTTCACCCATTTATTTAGCCAGTAAATATTAAATACCTACAATTACTGGGCACATGCAACTGTAAAATAAAACAGCTAAATATTTATTGATTAAACTTTCCAGTTAATTCTTTTTAATCAATTATCATTGATACTTTTCTTTTATCCCTACTATGCATTCCCCATCTTTATACTTCTTTTCAGTTCTTCTGCCTTTACAGGAACATTTCTTTTTTTTTCTTATACCATTTAGTGGTGAAAGAATGTAATTTGTTTTTTGAATGTTTAGTGACACCTTGAAGCACCTCTGCAATCTCTGAAACAATTTTGATAATGTCTGCTTGCTTGAGGGGCATTTTGTCCAAAGGAAGAAAAAGGGCATGATTTCAGAATACCCTGGCAGCTTTTTAAAATCAACTTTTTCTAAGTATAACTTAAATATACTCAACTGCTGGTGTCGTTTTGACAGACGTCCACATTCGCCCATCAAAATACAGAACATTTCTGTCACCTCCACAAGAGGCATCAAGCTTCCTTGGTGTCCATCCTTGATTCTGCTGATCTACTTTTGGACACCATATATTAGTTTGCATTTTCTAGAATGTTATGTGAATGGAATTATATAGTTTGTAAATATTTAACTGGCTTCCTTCAGAACTCAGCCTAAAAATTTTGAGATTCACCTGTGTAATTGTATATGTTTAAGTAGTTCATTCCTTGTTATTGCATTCATTGTATGAATGTACCACAATTGTTTATTCACCTGTTGTTCTAGTTTGCTAGCTGCTGGAATGCAACACACCAGAGACGGATTGGCTTTTAATAAAAGGGGATTTATTTTGTTGGTTCTTCAGAGGAAAGGCAGCTAACTTTCCACTGAGGTTCTTTCTTACGTGGAAGGCGCAAGATGGTCTCTGCTGGTCTTCTCTCCAGGCCCCTGGGTTCCAACAACTTTCCCCGGGGTGACTTCTTTCTGCATCTCCAAAGGCCTGGGCTGAGCTGCTAGTGCTGAGATGAGGAATGCCGAGCTGCTTGGCTGTGCTACATTGCGTTCCCTCATTTAAGCACCAGCCAATTAAGTCAAACGTCACTCATTGCAGCAGACACGCCTCCTAGCTGACTGCAGATGTAATTAGCAACAGATGAGGTTCACGTACCATTGGCTTGTGTCAGCAGCAACAGAACTAGATATGCTCACCTGGCCAAGTTGACAACTGAATCTAACTAACACACCTGTGGATAGACATTTGAGTTGTTTCCAGTTTTTGGCAATTGTGAATAATGCTAGTGTGAACGTTTGTGTTTAAGTCTTCATGTGGAAACAAGTTTTTATTTTTCCTGAGTAAATACCTAGGAGTGGAATGGCTGAGTTATGTGGTAAATATATACATTTAATTTTTAAATTAATTGCCAAACAGTTTACTTCACCCTTCTCTGATAACTAATGATGTTGAGCATCTTTGCGTATGCTTTTTGGTCATTCTTGTATTTTTTTTGTAATGTGGCTATTTATATCTTTTGCCTATTTTTAATCATGTTGTTTGTATTCTAGGTATAAGAAAGGAAGGTATAAGACAAAGTTCAGATTCTCAAAGAGAACTTGAAAATAGACATGTACATATGTACCATCTAAATTGTGATAAATGTAAAGAAAGAGGTCTAGGGGACAGTAGGGAAAGAAATTAATTCTATTTGGGAACCTGAAAACATTACTTGGAAGAGTTGAATCTAAAATGTATCTTGGGCCATGGTGGCTCAGCAGGTAGGAGTGCTTGCTTGCCATGCCCAAGGACCCAGGTTCGTTTCCTGCTGCCTGCCGATGTAGAAAAAAAAAAAGTATCTTGTAAGATGGATTGTGTTTAAATGGGTGGAGATATAGAAAAGATATGAGACAGAGGAAAGAAATTGAATAAAAACATGAAAAGCAGAAAAGTACTGAATGCCAATTGAGAATGGCAAGTGGTTCTATGTTATGAATCACTGGATGGGAGGGGATGGCATTTTGGGAGGTAAAAAAATTCTCAAGAGCTTTGAATGCCATTTTAGAGTTGGAATTACCTTCCATAGATCATGGGGAGTCACTGAAGATTTTAGAGCAAGATAGTAATATCTCCTAATTTGTGTTTCAAGTACAGAAATCTGGAACACTTCAAATGAGGCAGTACAGTTTTGTAATGATTCAATTGTGGATAACTCACAGAAGGAGAATTTCATTCATGTGTTCAGAAAATACCTTTTGAACGCATTACATACCATGTAACATTTTAGATGCTTGCGTGGCACTGAACAAGACAAGACCCAATTTTCTGTTTACATTTTGTAGAGAGACAATTAACTAGTAAAATAAATAATCTCAAATGCAGAAATATGCAAAAATTATTGGTGGGTAATGTAGGAGAGAGGGGATGGGTAAGGTTAAGCTAGATACCCTTGGAAGGCCTTAAGAGGTTCTATTTGAACTGAGAGAAGGGCGTTCCCGACTGATGATACGGAAAGTACAAATTCAAAGGCTCTTATATATCAGTCAGCTTTGCTACAGTAACAAACAACCCCCAAAGCATTAAAGGCTTACATTGATAAACATTTCATTTTTATTCATATTGTATGTAAGTACCGGTCAGTTGTGGCTGTGCTCCCACTTGCAGTTCTGCTCTATGTTCTTTTTTTCCAGTGCCCCTACGGAAGGAATAGCTCCAATGTGAGACATGCTTTTTTCACATAGAAGGGAAAACAAAATGCTCAGTCAATCCCTGTGACCACATTTAAAGTTTCTCCTTGGACATAATACATGTCACATTCACATACCATTGACCAAAGCAAATCACATGGCCACATCCAAAGTCACTCTTTGAAAGGGAGGCATGAGGAATTATGTAGGGTAATATAATCTACAAAATTGGGAACAAACCTGGAAGGTTAAGGGGTGGGAAAAAGAATGGCTCAATAAGAACAGGGATCTTGGTGTATTTTGTTCAATGACATAGCCCAGGCAGAAGAGTGCCTCGCATGTAGTAAGTACTGAATAAATATTTATGGCATGAATGAATGAAAGAAAGCTAGTGTGGTTAGAATGTAGTGGTAAAGAAGAGATAAGATCAGAGAGGTAGGTAGGAACCAAATTAGGTAGGCTCTTGTAAAATCATGGTGCAAGATCTTAAAGTTTGGAGCTTACTCCAAAAGATAATAGGAAAGTTTTAATGGGCTTTAAACAAGGGCGCAAAATGATCTGATATGTATTTTTTTGAATATCGCTTTGACTGCAGTACAGCAAATGAATTCTAAGTGGACAAAAGTAGGGACAAAGAAACTGTTTCATAGATTACTTATGTTTGTGCCTGGAACTAGGGAACAGACAGTTTGATAGAGAAGAATGGTCAGGTCTGGGACAGATTTTGCAGATAGAGTAGATAGGATTTGCTAACTTTTAGAAAGTAGGTGATGTCAAAGATAGAGCCAAAAACTTCTCATCAATTCTAGATAATCATCTTTCCCAAAACCAGGACAAATTTTAATAGTAACACCTTCAAAAACTAACAAAGGATTTGGGTTGCGTTTAGTTGAGTTGGGCTCCATTCTTCAACAATTTAAGTAGCCTTGCTCCCTCATTGGGCCCTCTTTTATGCCCAAGTGTGATTTGCGTTGTGTACCTTCAAGAGCTCTTGTGTACCTTCAAGAGTTCTTTAGAACAGTAACCATAAAATATCCATCAGGCATGCTGAAACACTTCCATCCCTCACCTACCACAAACACCACTAATCAATCCTTCTTTGCCACTGATCCCAGATGTAGTTTCTCAGCAAATCATTTTTGACACTCATTACTGAACAATCAGTTGGCTTGAATTTGCTTCTCCAGTCACCTTCTCCACCTGGTTCTCTGTTGCAGCAATAGCAACTTAAGCTCCACAACTTCAGAACTTCCTGTTGGCCTTCCCGTTTAGATGGACTTGCTTGGACTGCTATGACCTGAGACCACTTCTAAGTGCCCATTTCTGTTCTTCTGGAAAATGCTTTCCCCATTCCAACCAACTTTTTTGCAAGAAGCTGGTATATTTTCACAGACACTGTCTAGAGGCACTGATGTGTTCTAACTCAGTTTGCACACCTAGAGGGGCTGCAGGTGTAGAGTCAGGTTTTGTACAATTTTTTTTTTTAGTATTTTTATTGATAAATCTTCACACACATACATTCCATAAATGGTATACAATCAGTGGCTCACAATATTATCACATAGTTGTGTGTTCATCACTGTGATCAGTTTTTAGAACATTTATATCACTCCAGAAAAAGGAATTAAAAGAAAAAACTCACACATCCATACTCCTTACCCCTCCCACTCATTGACCACTAGTAGTTCCATCTACCCAATTTATTTTACTCCTTCCCCCCATTATTAATTTATTTTTTTAACCATGTTTTTAAATTAATTTGTCCATACCCTGGATAAAAGGAGCATCAGACACAAGGTTTTCATAGTCACACAGTTACACTGTAAAAGCTATATCATTACATAATCGACTTCAAGAAACAAGGCTACTGGAATACAGCTCAACAGTTTCAGGTGCTTCCCTCCAGCCATTCCAATACATCATAAACTAAAAAGGTATATCCAAATAATGTATAAGAATAACCTCCAGAATAATCTCTTGACTTTGTTTGAAATCTCTCAGCTGCTGAAACCTTAATTTGTCTCATTTCTCTCTTTCCCTTTTGGGTCAAGAAGGCTTTCTTAATCCCTTAATGCTGGGTCTTGGCTTGGAATTTCTGTCCAACATTGCCAGGGAGATTGACACCCCTGGGAATCATGTCCCATGTAGGGGGGAGGGCAGTGAGTTCACCTGCTAAGATGACTTAGAGAGAGAGAGGCCATATCTGAGCAACAGAAGAGGCTCTCTGAGGGTGACTCTTAGGCCTAATTTTAAGTAGGCTTTGCCTATTCTTTGCAGAAATAATTTTCACAGTGGTGAACCCCAAGTTCAAGGGCTTGGCCTATTAATTTCGTTGTCCCCACTTCTTGCAAGAATATCAGAAATTCTTCAAATGGGGAAGTTGAATATTTCCTCCTTTCTCCCCAGTCTCCCAAGGGGACTTTGCAAATACTTTGTTATGTACTACCCAAATTACTCTGGGATATATCGGGGCATCACACTAACCTAGACAAACCAACAAAATATCACACCCTGTTTAATATTTTATGTACTTATGTTGTTCAGTTAAACTAATTTAAACAAGTTAAATTAGGTAATGCATCACCCAAAATATAAGTTTTGCACCAAAAAAATCTTTCCCTTTGGTGTCACACAGAAGTTGCAGTTTTAAAATATGGACAATATCATCCTTTATCCTGCATTCTGCTCTGCTTAGTCCTATCCACATCAGCTTCCTTCATATCTCTACTCGAAGTCTGATCACTTTTTCAACTTTGTAAAATAGTTCCCGTATAGGTACTGCTGACTTACAGTGCTTCTGAATCTCAGGTGTCAAATACCCAGAGTTTCTCGGAAGGACCAGTTTATCAACGAACAGCTCAGTATCTCAGAATTTAGAAATAACACTTATCCCTCCTGAATATACATGACTGCTGTAAGAGCTTACAATCTAGGATCTTTTACAGTGGGCCCCAACCTGATAGCCCATGTTCTTGACTTCAGTTTACTGAGTTTTTATATTATGGTTAGTCCATGCATCATTGAGGCATAATCATATTTGTCTTTTTGTTTGATGTTCATTCAACATACAGTCCTTAACGTTCATGCACCTAGTTGCGACTTCATTCCTTCTTGCTGCCACTCAGTAGTCCATTATATGTAAACACCATAGTTCCCCCTTCCATTCCTCAGTCATTGTACCATTACCACCTCCATCCATTGTGAGTCATGTACACTGCTGCCATAGCGTGCAAATACCCTTTCGTGTCCCCCACTCAGTTCCTCCAGGTACATACTGAGCAATAGGTTGCAGGATCATATGGCAACCCCACCCCTAGCCTCCTGTGAAACCACCACACTGCCCTCCAAGAGGCTGCACCTTTCAGTTTCCCTACTGACTGTGAATAGGTATATCTCTTTTTACACATTTTCTCTAGTGCTTATTTCTCTCTGTTCATTTTTAAACAGTTTTATTCACACATCATACAATCCAACCTAAGTATATAGACACGGCTTCACCACCGTAATCTGTTTGAAGACATTTCCTTTTCTTCCACAGAGAATTTATACCCTCCCCCATGCCCCACGCCCCACCACCCCTGCTGACATTTAGTTTTGGCATAATCCCTTTGTTGCATTCAGTGGAATCATATTACAGTGTTACTTTTGACTATAGTCCCTAGCTTGCATTGATTGTACTTTTTCCCATATACCATCCATTTTTAACTCCTTGCAATATTGCCATTCATTTGTTCTCATGCCTGAACTTTTTTTTATTTGTACATTTAATCATCAGCATTGTCCACTCACAGACATTCCTAAATTATACCATCTGAATCTTTATCTTCTGTCTTTCCTTCTGGTTTCCTACATGCCCCCAGCCCTTCTCCCTTAGTCATACTCACATTCAGCTTCATTCAGTGTACTTATATTATTGTTGTACAACTTTAATGGGGAAGTGGGCACATTAAAAAGGCATCATCCTTTAACCATATCTCATGATCTTACTTTCATGCTGCTTTCTTTATTATGTTTTCAACATAGTGTTAACAAACATATTAATGCAGTATTTTAAAAAATTGTAGGGAAAATGCCACACAGTTCATTAGCCAAAGCTACATTTTAGAGCTCTTCCTTAGGCTTTTTGGAATTGGAATCAGAGAAAGCATCTCTCAGTCTTTCTGTGGTGGGGAAGTTGAGAGCTGTGGCTGTGTTTTTATCTCTTGTGTAAAAAGATTGAGAGATTGGATAGAAATATAAATGAAAGGGAACCCTAGTGAGATTCAAGTTCTGATTTCTGTTATCCTTGCGCCTCACTGCACCTCTGTTCTTTCCCTGGTAGCATGAGTCTTCTAAAACTTCACCTTTTCAACTAAATTGTTTCAAATTGAGTTTCTGGCACTTGCAAGAGATCTGATTAATGTAGCTTTGACTTTTTGTTTGTTTGTTTATACTTCCTTTTAATTTATTTTAAAATAGAATTTACACACAGTGAAATGTACAAATCTTAAGTATAATATTTGATGTATTTTGACAGATGCATATACCTGTGTAGGTCAAAGTCTTATCCAACTACAGGGCATTATCATCATCCCAGAAAATGTCCAAGCAATACCTGTCCCTATTCTCCCAGAGGCAACAGCTATTTTGATCTTCTTCCTACTATATATGTATTTGCCTACTCTAGAACTTCACAGAAATGAGTTCATATGGTATGAATCCTTTTGTGTACGCCTCCTTTCATTCAGCTTAACATTTTTGAGATTCATCCATGTCATTCCAAGTATCAGTAGTTCATTCTTTTTTATTGGTAAGTAGTATTCCATCTCATGGATCTGCTGTTATCTAGTCTCCTGTTGATAGACATTTGGTTCTTTCCAGTTTGGTACTGTTTGAAATAAAGCTGCTGTGAGCATTCTTCTACAAGTCTTTTTGTTGAATATTTGTTTTAATGACTCCCCCCTTTTTTAAAACTTTTTTATTGCATAATATAACATATGTACAAAGCAAAGAAAGAAAAAACCAATAATTTTCAAAGTATTCTTCAAAGAGTAGTTACAGGACAGATTCCAGAGATTGTCATGGGCTACTATACCACCATCTCAGATGTTTTAATGTCTCTCTTTTTTTAATTTACTTGCTTTTTATTTATGATACATAACCACATACAAACACATTCTTTTCATATGATCATTCAGTTCTTGTTATATAATCAATAACTCACACTAACATCACATAGTTGTATATTCATCATCATGATCATTTCTTAGAACATCTGCATCAATTCAGAAAAAGCATTAAAAAGAAAACACAAAAACATTCGTACGTGCCATACCTCTTACCCCTCCCCTTCACCAATCACCAGCATTTCAATCTCCTAAATTTATTTTAACATTTGTTCCCCCTATTATTTATTTACTTTTAATCTATATGTTTTACTTGTCTGTCAGTAAGGTAGACAAAAGGAGCATCGGACACAGTGCTCTCACAACCACGCAGTCACACTGCGACAGCCATATCATCATACAATTATCTTCAAGAAACATGGCCACTGGAACACAGCTCCATATTTTCAGGCACTTTCCTCCAGCCTCTCCACTACACCTTAACTGAACAGGTGATGGCTATTTAATGCATGAGAATAACTTCCAGGATAACCTCTCGACTCTGTTTGGAATCTCTCAGCCACTGAGGCTCTATTTTGTCTCATTTCGCTCTTCTCCCTTTTGGTTGAGAAGATTTTCTCAATCCCTTGATGCTGAGTTCCAGCTCATTCTAGGATTTCTGTCCCACGTTGCCAGGAAGGTCCACACCCCTGGGAGTCATGTCCCATGTAGAGAGGGGGAGTGCAGCGAGTTTGCTTGCTGTGTTGGCTGAGAGAAAAGAGGCCACATCTGAGCAACAGAAGAGGTTCTCGGACCACGGTGGCTCAGAGGACCCGGGTTCGGTTCCCGGTGCCTGCCCATGTAAAAAATAAATAAATAAGAAGAGGTTCTCTTAGGGGTGACTCTTAGGCCTAATTTTAAGTAGGCTTAGCCTATCCTTTGTGGGATTAAGTTTCATATGAACAAATCCCAAGAGTGGAGGCTCAGCCTATTGCTTTGGCTGTTCCCACTGCCTGTGAGAATACTGAGAATTCTCCACTTGGAGAAGTTGAATTTTCCCCCTTTCTCACCATTCCCTGTAGGGGACTCTGCAAATACTTCCCTATTCACTGTTCAAATTACTCTGGGATTTATCTGGGCATCACTCTGGACAAACCTACAAAATCTCATGCCCTATGCAAGGTTGCAAGTACTATGGTGTTCGATTAAGCTGTCAACATAAGTTATATTAGGAAATGCATTAGTCAAAATATAAATTTTGTACCAAATAAACATTTTTTGCTTGTCTCACACGTACATTAAAGTCTTAAAATATTAATTACCTTCTATTTTCAACACCCTGCATTATTGACATTCCTTTGTTCTTCCTCACGCAGAAACATTTTTAAATTTGCACATTTAGTCGCTATCATTATACACTCTAGACATTTCTAGATTATACCATCTCAGTCTTTATTATCTATCTTTCCTTCTGATTTCACTTGTACCCCTAGGCCTCCTCCCTCTATCATTCTCACATTCAGCTTCATTCAGTGTTCTAACATTATTGTATTACAGTTAGGTAGTATTGTGTTATCCATTTCTGAATTTTAACAATCAGAGGCCTGTTGCACAATCTGTATCCCTTCAGCTCCAATTACCCAATATCTACCCTATTTCTATCTCCTGATGGTTTCTGTTACCAACTGATTTCTCCAAGTTCATTTGCTAATATCAGTTCATATCAGTGAGACCATACAGTATTTGTCCTTTTGTTTCAGGCTAATCTCACTCAGCATAATGTCTTTAAGGTCCATCCATGTTGTTACATGCTTCATGACTTTATTCTGTCTTATAGCTGCATAATATTCCATCATATGTACATACCACAACTTGCTTAGCCACTCATCTGTTGATGGACATTTTGGCTGTTTCCATCTCTTGGCAATTGTAAATAATGCTGCTATAAACATTGGTGTGCAAATGTCCATTTGTGTTCTTGCCTTCATGTCCTCTGACTAGATACCTAGCAGTGGTTTGCCAGATCATATGGCAATTCTATACTTAGTTCTTGAGGACCCGCCACACTGCCTTCCACAGCAATTGTACCATTTGACATTCCCACCGACAGTGGATAAGTGTGCCTCTTTCTCCACATCCTCTCCAGCACTTGTTGTTTTCTGTTTTATTGATAATGGTCATTCTGGTGGGTGTGAGATGATATCTCATTGTGGTTTTGATTTGCTTTTCCCTAATAGCCAGGGAAGTTGAGAATCTTTTCATGTGCCTTTTGGCCATTTGTATTTCCTCTTCTGAAAAGTGTCATGTCTTATTTTCCCATTTTGTAATTGGGTAGTCTGTCTTTTTGTTGTTGAGTTGAACAATCTCTTTATATATTCTGGATACTAGACCTTTATCTGATATAGCATTTCCAACTATTGTCTCCCATTGTGTAGACTGTCTTTTTACTTTCTTGACAAAGATTTTTGATGCACAAAAGTGTTTAATTTTGTTAGTTTGAAGTGCTAGTGGTAAATGAAAGCGAGGGGTAAGTGGTATGGCATGTATAATCTTTTTTTTTTCTGTTATCGTATTATTTCTTTTTCTGTTGTCTTTTATTTTTCTTCTAAATCGACGCAAATGTTCTAGAAATGATGAATATGCAACTATGATGATATTAAGAATTACTG
The DNA here is from genome assembly GCF_023851605.1 of Tamandua tetradactyla. Taxonomy (NCBI): domain Eukaryota; kingdom Metazoa; phylum Chordata; class Mammalia; order Pilosa; family Myrmecophagidae; genus Tamandua; species Tamandua tetradactyla. The sequence goes on from NC_135337.1 coordinate 35,789,053, forward strand.
ATTGTATATGTAGAATGGAATGATATCTTAATGTTCTGTTAATTTTTTTAATTAATAAAAAATTTTTTTTTAAAAAGTGTTTAATTTTGAGGAGTTCCCATTTATTTCTTTCTTCAGTGCTTGTGCTTTGAGTGTAAGGTCTAGAAAACTGCCTCCTATTATAAGATTGATAAGATATTTCCCTGCATTTTATTCTAAAAGTTTTATGGTCTTGGATCTAATGTTTAGGTCCTTGATCCATTTTGAGTTAATTTTTGTATAGGATGTGAGATATGGATCCTCTTTCATTCTTTTGCATGTGGATATCCAGTTCTCTAGGCACCACTTATTGAAGAGACTGTTCTGTCCCAGGTGAGCTGGCTTGACTGCTTTATCAAAGATCAATTGTCCATAGATGAGAGGGTCTACATCTGAACACTCTATTCGATTCCATTGATCAGTATATCTATCTTTATGTCAGTACCATGCTGTTTTGACCACTGTAACTTCATAATACGCCTTAAAGTCAGGTAGCGTGAGGCCACCAATTTCATTTTTCTTTCTCAGGTTATTTTTACCTAGTCAGGGGACCCTGCTCCTCCAGATAAATTTGGTTATTGGTTTTTCTATTTCTGAAAAGTAAGCTTTTGGGATTTTAGTTGCTATTGCATTGAATCTGTAAATCAATTTAGGTAGAATTGACATCTTAACTATATTTAGTCTTCCAATCCATGAACACAGTATGCCCTTCCATTTATTTAGGTCTTCTTTGATTTTCTTTTGACAATTTCTTGAAGTTTTCTTTGCATAGGTCTTTTGTATCTTCAGTTAAATTTATTCCTAAATATTTTATTCTTTTGGTTGCAGTTATAAATGGAATTTTTTTTCTTGATTTCCCCCTCAGATTGTTCGTTACTAGTGTATAGAAACACTACAGATTTTTTATTGTTGATCTTGTAACCTGCCACTTTGCTGTACTTGTTTATTAGCTCTAGTAGTTTAGCTGTGGATTTTTCAGGGTTTTTGACATATAGTATCATATTATCTGCAAACAGTGAGAGTTTTACTTCTTCCTTTCCAATTTTGATGCCTTGTATTTCTTATCCTTGTCTAATTGCTCTGACTAGAACTTTCAACACAATGTTGAATAACAATGGTGATAGTGGCATCCTTATCTTGTTCCTGATCTTAGGGGGAAAGCTGTCAATTTTCCCCCATTAAGGATGATGTTAACTGTGGGTTTTTCATATATTCACTTTATTATGTTGCAGAAGTTCCCTTCTATTCCTATCCTTTGAAGTGTTTCAACAAGAAAGGATATTGAATTTTGTCAAATGCCTTTTCTGCATCAATCAAAATGGTCATGTGGTTTTTCTGCCTTGATTTGTTGATTATGGTGTATTACATTAATTGATTTTCTTATGCTGAACCATCCTTGCATACCTGGAATGAATCCTACTTGGTCTTGGTGTATAATTTTTTTAATGTGCTGCTGGATTTGATTTGCAAGAATTTTGTTGAGGACTTTTGCATCTATATTCATTAGAGAGATTGGTCTGTAGTTTTCTTTTCTTGTAATATCTTTGTCTGGGTTTGGTGTGAGGATGATGTTGGCTTCATAGAATGAGTTAGGTAGCTTTCCCTCCTCTTCAAGTTTTTTGAAGAGTTTGAGCAGGATTGATACTAATTCTTTCTTGAATGTTTGGTAGAATTCACATGTGAAGCCATCTGTTCCTGGACTTTTCTTTTTGGGGAGCTTCTTAATGACTGAGTCAATATCTTTACTTGTGATTGGTTTGTTGAGGTCGTTTATTTCTTCTCAAGTCAATGTCGGTTGTTCATGCCTCTCTAGGAAGTTGTCCATTTCATCTACATTATCGAGTTTATTAGCATAAAGCTGTTCATAGTATCCTCTTATTACTTCCTTTATTTCTGTGGGGTCAGTGGTTATGACTCCTCTTCCTTTTCTAATTTTATATATTTGCATCCTCTCTCTTCTGCTTTTTGACAGCCTCACTATGGGTCCATCAGTCGTATTGATTTTCTCATAGAACCAGCTTCTAGTTTAATTGATTTTCTCAATTGTTTTCATGTTCTCAATTTCATTTATTTCTGCTCTAATCTTCATTATTTCTTTCCTTTTGCTTGCTTTTGGGGTTAATTTGCTGTTCTTCTCTCTGGTTCTTCCAAGTGGACACTTAATTCCTCAATTTTTGCCCTTTATTCTTTTTTGATATAGACATTTAGGGCAATAAATTTCCCTCTTAGCACTGCCTTTGCTGCATCCCATAAATTTTGATATGTTGTGTTTTCATTTTCATTTGCCTTGAGATATTTACTGATTTCTCTTGTAATTTCTTCCTTGACCCACTGGTTGTTTAAGAGTGCATTGTTGAGCCTCTATATATTTGTGAATTTTCTGGCACTCTGCCTATTATTGATTCCCATCTTCATTCCTTTATGATCTGAGGAAGTGTTTTGTATGATTTCAATCTTTTTAAATTTATTGAGACTTGCTTTATGACCCAGCATATGGTCTGTCCTTGAGAATGATCCATGAGCACTTGAGAAAAAGGTGTATCCTGTTGTGTGGTGTAATGTTCTATACATGTCTGTTAAGTCTAGCTCATTTGTTGTATTATTCAAATTCTGTCTCTTTATTGATCCTCTGTTTAGATGTTCTGTCCATTGATAAGAGTGGGGAATTGACGTCTCCAACTATTATAGTAGATGTGTCTATTTCTCTTTTCAGTGTTATCCTCATGTATTTTGGAGCATTCTGGCTCGGTGCATATGTATTTATGATTGTTATGTCTTCTTGTTGAATTGTCCCTTTTATTAATATATAGTGTCCTTCTTTGTCTCTTTTTCTGTTTTACATTTGAAGTCTAATTTGTTGGATATTAGTATAGGTACTCCTGCTCTTTTCTGATTGTTTGCTTGAAATATCTTTTCCCAAGCTTTCACTTTCAACCTATGTTTATCCTTGGGTCAAAGATGCATTTCCTGTAGACAGCATATAGATGGGTCCTGTTTTTTAATCCATTCTGCCAGTCTATGTCTTTTGATTGGGGAGTTTAATCCATTAACATTCAGTGTTATTACTGTATGGGCAGTACTTTCTTCTGCCATTTTTCCTTTTGGACTTTGTATGTCAAATCTAATTTTCCTTCTGTTTACCTTTTCTGATAATCTTCCTTTCTACACTCTTCCCCATACCTCTCTCTCCTGTCTTCTCATATCTGTCTCTAGTTCTCCCTTTAGTATTTCTTGCAGAGCTGGTCTCTTGGTCACAAATTTTCTTAGTGATTTTTTTTCTGAAAATATTTTAAATTCTCCCTCATTTTTGAAGGAGAGTTTTTCTGGATATAGAATTCTTGGTTGGCAGTTTTTCTCTTTTAGTAATTTAAATATGTCATCCCACTGTCTTCTCACCTCCATGGTTTCTCCTGAGAAATCTACACATAGTCTTATTGGGCTTTCCCTGCATGTGATGGACTGCTTTTCTCTTGCTGCTTTCAAGATTCTCTCTTTCTCTTTGACATCTGACATTTTGATTAGTATCTTGGAGTACATCCATTTGGATCTATTCTGTTTGGGGTATGCTGCACTTCTTTGATCTGTAATTTTAAATCTTTCATAAGAGTTGGTAAATTTTCAGTGATAATTTTCTCCATTAGTTTTTCTCCTCCTTTTCCCTTCTTTTCTTCTTCTGGAACACCCACAACACGTATATTCATGTGCTTCATGTTGTCATTTAATTCCCTGAGTCCCTGCTCATATTTTTCTATTTTTTTTTCTATATTTTCTTTTGGTTGTCAGATTTCAGATGTTCCGTCTTTCAGTTCACTGATCCTTTCTTCTTCCTCTTGAAATCTGACATTTCATCTCTTCTACTGTGCCTTTCATTCCCATAAGTTCTGTGATTTGTTTTTTCAGACTTTCTATTTCTTCTTTTTGTTCCTTCCTTGCCTTCTTTGTATCCTCCCTCAATTCATTGATTTGATTTTTGATGAGGTTTTCCATGTCTGTTTGAACATTCTGAATTAATTGTTTCAACTCCTGTATCTCATTTGAATTGTTGGTTTGTTCCTTTGACTGGGCCATTTCTTCAATTTTCCTAGTATGGTTATTATTATTATTATTATTTTTTGGCATCTAGACATTTAATTACCTTAATTAGTTTATTCTGGAGATTGTTTTCACTTTTTTTTTCCTAGGATTTTCTTGCCTGATGACTTTGTTGTCTATCTGTTCTTTGACATTCAGTTCAGCTTATTCCAGTCTTCTAGCTTAGATTTTGTTTAATAGATCAGAATTTTTCAGTACTTGTTTTTTTGTTTCTTGCCATGCTTGTTTGGTGCCTTTCCCCCACCCCTTAGGAGGGTCTACTTAGGTATTATAGACCCCAGTTAGATTTTCCCAGACCAAACTGGTCTCCTCTCAGGAGGAAAGAGTCACCTGCATCAGTTTTCCCTGAGGGTGAGACCCAGCAGGTTGAAAGACTTTCCCTATGAAGTCTCTGGACTTTGTGTTTTCCTTATCCTGCCCAGTATGTGGTGCTTTTCTGCCTGCAGGTACCATCAGCATAAGGTGCTGCAGTACCTTAAACTTCAGCAGACTCTCCCTGCTAGGGGCGTGGTGGAGACAGGGGGGAGGTTACAGGTTGGCTTTAATATTTCACTTTTCCAGACCCTGGGTTCTGAATTCCTTGAGGGAGGGATTCCACTTGAACTGGGCCCCACCCCTCTCCTGGGGAAGGCACAGGCTCCAAACAAGCTCTCAAACAAGCTCAATTCTGCCTGTGCCTGGGGCATTGGAGCCCGAGAAGCCTTGCAGGGTTCTAGGTGCGCTCGCAGCCAGTCCAGTCCAGCTGGTCCAGACTGGGGTATGCTGTGTGTCCGGTCACTGACGTGGCCCCAGCAGTTGTTCTGTACTGTTCCTGGCTATTTACTAGCTGCTCTGGAGGATGAACTAAATCCCACACCTCACTAAGCCATCATCTTGGCTCTCCCTTTTAGCTTTGACTTTTAAAGATATCTCTGCACTGGTTTGTTTCCCATTATCTGCCCTTGGGTACCAGGTCATAGCTTCTCCCTGAGAAGTAACAAAGTTCTCTCATGGAAGCCTGAGCAATCAAAACCATAGTGCAGCACCAAAGAAAAACAAAGCAGGAAAAGCTAGGAAGGAGTGTAACAAACTTTCTTTTTAAATTAATCTGTATTTAAACAGAAAAGACATTTAGAAAATGTTACTAAGTGCTAAGGAATGAAGAAAAATGATACTAAGTGGCATCATTGTGGGTGCTGGAACATTAACAATAAAAAAACAAAGTATATAAAAGTCCATAAAAGTAAATGAAAACTTTCTGTTTTTAGTTAGCTTAGATAGTAGTAGATGATGAGGTTGTCATTGTTCTTGTTATCATTAATAGTTGTGTTCCAAATCAAACTTTAAAATAAAGGAAACAGAGCAGAGACCATATAATATACGGTGTAGAGACAAACACAGAATCTTCCACTGAAAAACACAAAATAATAAATACCCAACCAAAGGGGAATGAATGAGTAAAGTGTGATACATAAACAATCTGAAACCAAAAACTTTATGAAGACTAAGAAAATTCATAAAATGTCTAAGATGCTCTGCTAAGAGAAAAGGCAAAATGCAAAAACAAACAAAAGACATTGCACATGGTTGCAACTATAAAGACCTAATCCATAGACCTAAAAGATAGCAGGTGTTTTGCCCCCCGCCCCCCGCCCCCGGCATCCAGACACCATGGTATGGGATACCCATGATAAGGTGTGCTCACTTTCTACTCCAGCCTGGTCTTGACCTGCTGGCATCAATCAGTTGCCTTTTGTTTTTACCTCTCAATCATCAGCTTTGCTATTTCTCTTTTTGGCCTTTTCTTACACTCTTTATCATTTTCTTTATGCTGTGACCTTGGCCTCTTTGGATAAAGACTCAATCCATAGTCTACTGTCATATAAATATCTACAGGCTTGATTTCCCCAGCTTCAATCCATTGTTTGGGAAGATTATTTTCACACCTGTCCTATCCCACCTAACTTCATCATATCCTACATGCAGAATCCCCAAAATATATGCAACTGAAACTTTACTGTATTAGTGAACCTTTAGTGTATCAGTGTATTAGGGCTCTAGGATAGTGGGTAATATTTTTTCTTCTTTCTAAACTTTCCTTATTCCAGCACCTTTGCAGTAAACATTTTAAGAATAACAAAAAATACTTTTCTTCATCTCTGCTAAGAGTGACACCCAGTGGTAAATCTGCAGAACTCCATTTTCAGCGTCTTAAACGATCAAAAGTAAAATTAAAGATTCTGCTTATTCTCTCACTAGCAGTTTTATATTTATTGCATATAACAGTACAATATTATCAAAATATTCCAAGACTTTAATATACCTTGGATCATTAGCCACCTCACAGGTCTTAACTGTTCCAGAAATTGTACAGGCCCTATAAGTGTTCCCTTGCATACCTGGGCTCATACCCTGTAGGTTTCCAGATTTATTTAATTTCCTCATGCTTGATATGTTCAATAAAACATAAATAGAAGTGATGAGTGTACTTCCAAGCCAAAAGTTTTAAGAGCTTCTTCCATCTGTCAGAAGACTGGCAATATTCTAGCCTGAGACTCTTTCATTTAGCCTGTGTTTCAGAGTGACAGTGATGTGAAACAGAGCAGTAGCTGACCTTCAGTAGAGCCATAGCATGAGCAGAAAATATACCCTTATGATTTTAAGCCATCAGGATTTGGGGGTCATTTGTCCTGAAGTGTAAACCAACTTAAACTGACTGATGCAATAATTAACTTAAGCTAACTAACACCAAAATTTCACTCTTATGTGAGTGAATTTTTTTCATTCATTCATCAGATATTTGTTGAAAACATGCTATGTGGTAGGCATAGTACTAGGTGTTGGACGCACGTTAGTGACCAAGCCCGAGAGAGCCCTTCTCTCAGAGAACCTGTAGTCTATTGGGGGATACAAACACGTAAACAGAATATTGCGATGTAAAAGGAAAAGTAAAATGTTATAGAAAGCGAAAGTACTCTATTTAATAGGAACACATAGAAGGAACACCTAAACTTGATTTGGGGAATCAGAGAAGGTTCTTTGGAGGAAATGAAGTTTAACTTGGGAGCTAAAAGTGGTAGATGGACTAGGAATTGGCTAAATGCCGTGAAAGAGAGATGGGGAATTGAACATGCATTCTCAGCAGAAACAATATCACCCTCAAGGGGGAGAAAATTGGTGCTTGTGTGTTGGAAATATTTAGATATTACACTATTGTGTGGCCCTCCAGAACTCAATCTGCCTGACAAAATCTTATTCCTCAGTATTTAACTGGGGAAGGAGAGAGGTGCAAATAGAAATAAAAAGTCTAAAAAAGGCTCCAAAGGCTCCTTAGGCCAGTGAGGAGAAAAAGATTGAGAAACACTCATATAGAAGGATGATGTGTGCAAGAGGGAATCACATTTGAAGCCATAGAAATGAGAGAGAATGTATATTTTAAAAATTAGAATTTTTTCAGGCATCGAATTAGGAGGGAGCAGGAACAGAAGGAATAGTGAGAAAAGACACAGACCTAAACACAGATTACAAAGAAAAAAGTCTGAAAATGCATTTTGACCTCAATTACATAAATATTTTAAGTAAAATTGAAGTTGTATTTAAATCATCTGCTAACCATGCTCATTTTTTTACTATAAATCTGTAGTTTGCATTTGTAGTCATATACTGAATGAATCATTAAGCCTTAACATTTTTTAAGAGATAGCAAAGGACATTTGTTAAAATGTCTTTTATCTATCATGCTGGGACTTTTTAGTTTTATGTTCAGGTGGGTACTTAATCATAATGCTATTCTGGAAGGCACTTCAATCTCTGGAGATTACATGTGATTTACTTCACATGAGTTTCAAAGATTAAAAATATGAGAATCAAAAGGTATTTTTCTTGGTCCCATTATTGGGAATAGAATAAGAACAATGGTCTATTTAATAACCATTATCATTATCATCCTCCAGATTGAATTAAAATTACTTTAATACCATAGTAGAAAATCCTTTGTAAAAATACTGCCAATCATTTTTTTAATTTCCACCAGCTTGTTAACAGTGAGCTTGAAGCTAATTCAATACTTTTGAGAGAAAGTATAAATTTAATTTTAGAATCTAAAGAACTAAACAGTTTTATGCTGTATGCCATGATCCCTAGTTAGACTGTCACAATTTTAAATTAATGTTTTTCTACCACAGCCCTAGCTTGCTTGGTATAAGTAAGACTGATCTAAATCTCTAAAATATTTTAATAGGCAGCATTCCACTAACATTTTTACAAGGTCTTATTATGTAAAAAACAGTATAAGGGAATAGTTTAGAGTGTAGACTATCTGTTCTGGGTTGAACCTGGTTGGATTTAAATGGTACTAGATTTGTAAACTTGGGCAAATGTGAGGAGGTGTGTGATTTTAACCTCCTTTTACTCAGTTTCCTCATATGTAACCGTGGCTAATAGTAGAACCTACTACATAAGGTTTTCCTGGATATTAAATGAATTAATTGTGTGAGGCACTTAAAACAGTGCCGGGAACATGCTGAAGATGTAATATTGTTAACTGTTATGATTTAGAACCCCCTACTGAGTAGTTTTTTTTTTTTTTTTTTTACATGGGCAGGCACCGGGAAACGAACCTGGGTCCTTGGGCATGGCAAGCAAGCATCCTTGCCTGCTGAGCCACCGTGGCCCTACTGAGTAGTTTTTAAACCATTTGTTGAGTTACTCTGCCACACAAGGAACTTACTTATGAAAGTATGAGTACATCTTAACCTAAAATGATCTTCAGGGCATGACTCAGATATTTGTTTAAACTGACTTTTTTTTTTTTTTTTTTAGTATCATTACTGTTCTGCTTCATGCATTTCAGCCCTTTAAATTGATTCATTTTGGAGAATAGGGTGATATTTTTGCCCTTAGGTAAGAAGATAAACCTCTAAGGTTCGTGAGAAAAAGCATTTCCTAAAGTAATGGGTTCCTCTTCAAAATTTTGTTTTGGAGTCTAGAATTTATCTTTATGGTACTACTTAGTATCTCACTTACAAAGTGAAAACAGAGAAAGGGAAAAGTTGCTCGTGATTTTCTGGCCTTTTCGAATTTTGATTAAAGCAACTAAAAAACCCTTTCAATGTTTATATCTTTCAGAAAATGGCTTTGAAATTCAAAAATGCAAAAAGAATCGAAGGGCTTGATAGCAATGTGTGGTGAGTATGTTAGAGTAAACAGTAATAATTTGGTAGGGCTGTTTTCCTGTGTATTTATGCATACTTAGTTGGGAATTTTTAGTTTTATCCATGGTCTAGAAATAAATTTAATATAAGTGAAAATAAAATTCCTTAAGAAAGGTAACTTTGGTCTGAGCACCTTTAATTTCACTATAACATATTATTTTCTTATTTCTTATTATTTTCTTTTGCCTAGAATATGCTAAGCACTAAATAAATATTAGCTATACTGTCATTATTTATTACGACATTATCATATACATAGGACCTAAAGCAAACAAAACAGTTCAAAACAAATTTAATACAAGTATTTGTTTAATGAATTTAATACAAGGTAATTCATTTCCGGTTTCAGAGGGTTCATAGACCACCATTCCAGATTCCGCAAAGCCCTGCTTTCAATAGGCTGCACTTTCGCCTGTAATGACTGTGGCCTTTTCTGCAACCAACGGTGTACATTTGCAAGATTACTAATAAGGAACACACTATGATTATGAAATGGAAGGAGTTTAGCATTTCACACACTGACTTAGTCATTTAACAAATGTGTCAGTCCCTTTGCTAGGTGCTGGGAATATGCTGGGGGGAAAACAAACAAATTTAGTTGATGCCCTCATGGAGTTTACATTCTAATCCACGATTTTTTCTTATTTGTTCTATTCTCTAACAACTGATTAGAGAGTCCCGTAGCACCAGGGTGATTGAGAAAAATAAATCTGATTAGGAACATTACAGCTCATCAGTTTATGAAAAGGTTTTGGTGATGGATGGTGATGATGGCGCACAATGCTGTGAATGTTATTAGCACCACTGAATTATATATTTGAAAGTGGATAAAATGGGAAGTTTTAGGTTTTATGTGTTTTACCACAATAAAAATTTAAACAAAAATAGAAGGTACAACACAAAGAGTGAACCTTCATTTAAACCATGGATTACGGTTAATAGTGTTATAATATTGCTTTAACAATTGTAACGAAGGTACCTCAGTAATACAAGATGTTCTTATTAGGGAAAATCCATTGGTCAGGGTGGGGGGATATGGGAAATCTGAACTTTCTACATGATTTTTATGTAAACCTATACACAAATGCTCTAGTTTAAAGAAAACAAAACAAAAAAAATCATCAGTTCAGCCATCATTTTCTTAGGTAATCATTTTGTGGATGATAAAATTTTTGTTGGAAACTTTTTTTTTAACTGTAAGGTGAAACCATGATTTATTTTTCAGTTTTGTAATAAGACCATGAGATATGGAAAGTATAACTTTGTAATTATAGTAATGATTAATATCATTAGCTATATATGTTTAACCACAGGATTGAATTTACCAAGTTGGCTGCAGATCCTTCTGTTGTGAATCTTGGCCAAGGCCTTCCAGATATATCCCCTCCTGTATATGTAAAGGAAGAATTATCAAAGATTGCAGCAATTGATAGCTTGAATCAATATACGCGGGGCTTCGTAAGTACCACATGAGGCATGTGCTTGCATTTCGTATTGTATCATGTGTACATACTCCCATCACTTATGTGTAATTGACTTTCTGGGACCAACTGTCCCAACACAGTAATTATAAATTTCCCTACTTCCAGCCCTTCTATAGTCCCAAATGGGGCCTTAATTTATTGTTGTTTCAGGATGGGATCCTATGGCAACAAGGATATTCTCTTAAGAGATGTCTGTTCTAACACATTCGTATTTATGTTGCCTCAGCACTGACCTATTAATTACTAAATTCCATTTCTAGAAGTAGAAATTAGTTACTTTCTACCTCTCTATCCTGGCCCCAATCTTGATCTTTCTGTGATAATAATGCCTAGAATATCCAGAGATTTCCTAGAGTCATGAACTTTTGAAAATTCTGTTATACCTAAGCCAAAAACTTGTTCTTTGAAAATAAATGAATAAAAATCTATTAGGGCGGACAATGGTGGCTCAGTGGCAGAGTTCTTGCCTGTCATGCTGGAGACCCGGGTTTGATTCCTGATGCCTGCCCATGCAAAAAACCAAAAAAAAATCTATAGCTAGACTGATCAATAAAAAAGAGAAAAAACAATGAAAGAAGGGACATCACTGTACATCATACAGTCACCAAAGCAGTAAAAAGGTAATATTATGAATAATTTTATGCTAATACATTGTATAATGTAGATGAAATGAAAAAATCCTTTAAAAGATACTATTTAGTTCTCTAAAGCTGCCAGAATGCAATATACCAGAAATGGATCGGCTTTTTAAAAGGTTTATTAAGTTATAGATTTACGGTTCTAAGACCTTAAAAATGTCCAAACTAAGATATCTATGGAAAGATACCATAACTCTAAAGAAAGGCCACTGTCTGTCCAGGTTTCCCCTGTCACATGGGAAGGCACGTGGCCAACGTCTGCTCGTCCTTTCTTAGCTTCTTTGGAGCAACTCTGGATTTCTTCTCTTAGCTTCCCTTGGCTTTCTCCAGATTCTCTCTTGCTTTGCCTCTCATGGAAAGGCACATGGCAACATCTGCTGGGCTCTGATCCCTGTTTAGCATCTGTTGGCTGTATCAGCTCCTGATGTCTCCTGGAGCTTCTGAACTCTTTCTTTCTCCCTGAGTTTTTTAAAGACTCCAGTAAACTAACCAAGGCCCACCTGGAATGTGTAGAGTCACATCTCCATCTCATCAAAAGGCCATACCCACAATTGGGTGCTTCACATCTCTATGGAAACAATCCAATCAGGAGTTCCACCCTGCAATATTGGATCAGGATTAAGAAAACATGGCTTTTCAGAGGTACCTAACAATTTCAAACCAGCCAGAAACAAATCACCAAAACTGACATGAGGAGAAATAGAAAAATCAATTACTGCTATATCAATGATAGAAACTGAATTTATAATTAAAATCTTCTCACAAAGAAACTTCCCAACACAGGTGGCCTATTAGTGACTTCTATGATTCATTTAAGAAGAAATAATACTAATTCTGTAAAACTTATTCAGAAAATAAAGCAGGATAGAGAACATTCCAATTCATTGTATGAGGCCAGTGTTGCCCTGACTTAAAAACCAACAACAACAGCAAAATCCCTGATACAAAACCCAAACAAACAGAAAAATAAAACTCTATTCCAATATCACTCATGCAAAAATCCTTATATTTTAGCAAATCATTGATTTTTCTTTATTTTTTGTGCACTTCTATCCTTGCATCATGGGCTTGAGCAGGTTTGAGATGGGGGTAGTGGATCTCAAATGGGAGTATATGGAATGGGTCAGGGAGTGAGAATCTATGGCGAGCAGGGATACCCAAGGCCTGCGGTGGCACAACTCTTCCTGAGCAATGAAGAAGGCCTAACCTCTGCTTCTGGGATAAACTCACCCTCGCCATGTGATCTAAAAACCAACAGCAACAACAAAATCCCTTATACAAAACCCAAGCAAAAAGAAAAATAAAACTCTAATCCAATATCATTTATGCAAAAATCCTTCAATTTTAGCAAATCACATCCAGAAATTGATATCAAAAAGTAATACATCATGACCAAGTAGGATTTATCTCAGAAATACAGGGTTGGCTTAATATTAAAAAAATCAATCATTGCAAGTAAACATATTAATAGAATAAAGAAAGAAAAAACATAATTATCTTATTATGTACAAAAAACGCATTTGACAAAATTCAGCCCCCACTTAGTGATACATCAGAGTAGGAAAAGAATGGAACTTTCTCAATCTGACAAAGGGGATCTGTGAGAAATCTACAGGTTACGTCATGCATAATGAAAAAAGATTTGTAACAAGGAAAGGATGTCCACTCTCACCATTGGTATTTAACCTTGTACTAGAGGTCCTATGAGAAATAAAACATAACAATTGGAATGAGAAAAATAAATTTTCACAGATAATTATGGTAAGATACATAGAATCTCCTAAGGGATTCCACAAAACAGCTACAATCACTAATAAGTGAATTGAGCAGGATCACAGGACACAAGGCCAATATACAAAAAATAAACTATATTTCTATATATGAGCAATGAAAAATTGGATAACAAAGTTTATTTTCAAATACCATTTACAATAGCATTTACAATAGCATGAAATACTTAAAACTAAATTTTAAAAATATGTACAAGATCGGTACACTGGAAGATCTTTTGTGATTTATTATAACCAAAACTTTCTGAACAAGAACCGAGTTGGAAGAGAAACCTACCACCTTAGTTCAAAATTACTGTAAATGTGCAGTAATCAAGATATGTGATGTTGGCATAAAGAAAGACATTTAAATCAGTGGGATGGAGAATCCAGAAATAGATCCATGCATAAGTGCCCAATTAATTGTTCCAAAGGTGCTCAGTAATTCAATGTAGAAGAAAAAATTGTACTGGAACAAATGGCTATCTATATGGGAAAAAAATAAATCATTAGCATCATTTGTTCATCAGAGTTATACAAAGTAAAGTCACAGTGCGACACCATTTCACACCCACTAGAATGGCTGATAAAATCTGATAATACCAAGTGTTGACAAAGGTAGGCAGCTGGGACTTTCATACACTATTTATGGAAATATAAAATGGTACTATCATTTTTGAAAACTGACAGTTTTTATAAAGTTAAATATATGATCCAGCCATTTCACTGCTAAGTAATTACCCAAGAGAAATGAAAACCTATATTCACCCAATGACATACACAGATGTTCATACCAGCAAGAAATGTCTATCAACAGGTTAATGGATAAGTAGTATGGTATAGCTATTCAACAGATACTACTCAGCCAAAAAAAAAAGGATGAAATAATGATACTGAACATGAATGAATTTCAAATCCTTGTGCTTGTGAAAGAAGCCAGAAATAAAAGAGCATATACGTATGGTTCTATTTATATAAAACACTAAAAAGTAAAAACTAGTATATGATAACAAACCTCAGCAGAAAGATCAGTGGTTGTTGGTGGGGGAAGTTTGGACTGGAAAGGACATAAGGGAACTTTGTGTTATCCAGGTATACACATGCAGAATTCATCAGCTTCTACACTTAAAATGGGCACCCTTTCCCGTGCCTGCCCATGCAAAAAAAAAAAAAAGGGCACCTTCTTTAGTATATAAATTATATATCAATAAAGTTGAATGAAAGCTAGCTCCAGAGAAGCAGTGACCAAATAATCCCACTACTAAGGCTCTTTCCCATAGAATAAACACACTAGGACATAAAGATGGATATAGATGTTTACTACATCTGTACAGTGATAGTTTCTGTAATAGTAAAATTATTTATTGTATAATATGTAAACTTATAATATTTTTATAATATTACAGTTTTTGTAATAGTAAAAAATTTTTTAAATGTAGAAACAATTTGAATGCCCATCACTAGAAAAAGGTTAAATACAAATTCATACAGGAAGGGACAGGAGAGTGACTGGAAGAGAGAGGAGGGCAACTGGGCAATTTGGGAGTGCGGCTGACCTGGGAGAGCCTTCTGTACCACATACGGTAGCCCTCATTGCAGAGACCAAGGAACTGAGAGGCAGAAAGCTGGAGCCTGGCACAGAGTCACCGAGCCATGGGGCCTGCAGGAGTGCGCAGACGGGAGCATGGGACTAGGAAGTAAGTGAGGCCGCGTTCCTTGGATGCACTACCCTCACCAGCACAGCTCCGTGCCAGTGACTCTCCACATCCCTTGCACCTGAACCCCGTCCACCCGCTCCCATTCCCCGTGTTCCAGGTGCCCCTACCCCTCCAGGCCCCAGTGCACGTACCTGCCCTACACCTCCACCCCAAGTGCAGCCCAACCCACTCTCCTGCACCCCTCCCAAGCACTACCTCCCTCTCCCTGTTCACTGCAGGCTGTTGCCAGTGTGTAAAGATTGCGGGCACTAACCTCCATACCCCTGCCCATAGTGTCACACAGCCTCACCTTGCCGTCCCTGATCTCAGCGCATCCATTTATAGCACTCCCTGGCCCACGCATGCACATGTGCCCCCAATCACATCATTCAGCTCTGCGAACCGCACTTTACGGCAATTCTAGAACCGTGCATGTGCACAGCCCTCAGCCTCACTTCCCAGCTTTGAAACAGTGCTGACCTGCACAGCCAGGTCACATCTGTCCCCAATCCACAAAGGTGTAAAGCCAACCTACTGCCACAGCTCTATGCATGTGCACAAAGGGCCCTGTGCCTTAGACCAGCCAGCGCACACCAGGCTTATGCCCCCCAGACCAGTGCACCTGCACACCTACATCCTCCCTGGCTGCTGGGCGCCCACGTTCATAAGCATCATCATAACATCCCCAACCTGCCCTGAAACAAATCACTGTACTGAGTGTTCCACCCCATGCCCTGCTCCCTGCTGTACAACCATCCCACAAACACAAGGCCTTAGACTACTGAAAGAAATCAACTCCCAAAGTAAATCAATCAGGATATTTACATGCAAGGAAGACAGCAGAAGATCACTAAGCATATCACAATGCAGACAGATATAGCCCTGCCTAATGATCAAATTAAAACACCAGAGAAGACACAGACGTTGGAACAACTAATCAAAGATGTTCATGCAACTCTACTTAATAAAATAAGTGGGATAGCAAATGACATAAAGGAGATCAAGAAGACAGTAGAAGAGCACAAAGAGGAATTTGAAAGACTACATAGAAAAATAATGGAAATCACAGAGATTGAAGACTCTGTTGGCCAATTAAAAAACATACTAGAGGCACACAACACCAGATCTGAAGAGACAGAAAGAATAAGTGATACAAAGGACAGGATAATTGACTCTGAAGACTCAAAATTTGCAAATGGCAGAAAAGATGGAAAAAATTGAATGGGAACTCAGGGAAATGATAAACCAAACAAAGTGTACAAATATAAGAATCATTGGTGTCCCAGAAGGAGAAGAAAGGAATAAAGGGCTAGGAAGAGTAGTTGAGGATATAGTGGGGGAAAACTTCCCAACCCTCATAAAGGACATAAATATACAAGCCAAAGAAGCCCAAAGAACTCCAAACAGAATAAATCCAAATAGGCCTTCCCCAAGGCACGTACTAATAAGTCTGTCAAATGTTGAAGAGAAGCAGAAAATCCTGAGAGTGGGAAGAGAAAAACAATCTACTACATACGAGGGAAACCAAATAAGACTGCGTTGAGACTACTCAACTAGCACCCTGAAGGCAAGAAGGCAGTGGTTTGAGCGATTCAAGATCCTGAAAGAGAAGGACTTCCAGCCAAGAATCCTGTACCCAGCGAAATTGTCCTTCAAAACTGAGGGAGAGATTAAAGTTTTCACAGACAAGGAAGTCCTGAAAGAATTTGTCAACAAGAGACTGGCCCTACAAGAAATACTAAAAGGAGTTCTGCCATCTGAAAAAAAAAGACAGGAGAGGGAGGTCTGGAGGAGGGCACAGAATTGAAGAGTACCAGTAAGGGTGATTTAAAGAATACAAAGAGAAACAGGGAAAAGAATATATAGATCTGATGAATAAAATAAAAAAGATAAGATGGTGGAATCAAGAAACACCTTTTCAGTAATAACTTTGAATGTTAAACCTACCAATTAAAAGATACAGATTGGAAGAATGGATTAAGAAACATAATCCAGCTATATGCTGCTTACAAGAGACTCATCTCAGATACAAGGATACAAATAGATTGAAAGTGGAAGGCTGGAAAAAGATTTTCCACGCAAATTGTAACCAAAAGAAAGCAGGAGTAGCTATACTAATATTGGAAAAATAGATTTTAAATGTAAATATTTCATAAGAGACAAGGAAGGACACTATATACTAATTAAAGGCTCAATTCGCCAAGAAGATATAGCAATCATAACTATTTATACTCGCAATCAAGGAGCTCCAAAGTACATGAGACAGACATTGGCAAAACTGAAAGGAGCGATAGATGTTTCAACCATAATAGCAGGAGACTTCAGTACACCACTTTCTTCTATAGATAGAACAACCAGACAAAAGATCAAGAGAAGTTAAATAATCTGATACATGAATCAGACCTAACAGACATATATAGGTCATTGCACCCCAAAGCACAAGGTTATACATTCTTCTCTAGTGTTCATGGAACCTTCTCCAGGATAGGTCATATGCTGGGGCACAAAAGAGGCCTTTATAAATTTTAAAATATTGAAATTATTCACAGCACTTTCTCTGATCACAATGGGATGAAGCTGGATCTCAATAACCACCAAAGAATGAGAACATTCACAAATGTATGGAGATTAAATAAGACACTCTTTTGGGTCAAAGAAGAAATTACTAGAGAAATCAGTAGCTATCTGGAGATGAATGAAATTGAGAATACAACTTCTCAGAACTTACAGGATGCAGCAAAGGCTGTGCTGAGAGGGAAGTTTGTTGCCTTAAATGCCTATATTAAAAAAACAAAGAAAGAGCAAAAATCAAGGACTTAAGAGCAAAACTGGAGGAACTTGAGAAAGAACAGCAAACTAACCCCAAAGCAAACAGAAGAGAAATAACTAAGATTAAAGCAGAAATAAATGAATGGGAGAAAAAAAAAAAACAATAGAAAGAATCAATAAAATCAAAACTTGGTTCTTTGAGAAAATCAAAGTACTTCCTGGGCCACTAGCAAGACTGACAAAGAAAAAAAGAGAGAGGATGTAAATAAACAAAATCAGAACTGAGAAGGGGTGTGTTACTAGACCCTGAAGAAATAAAAGAAGTCAAAAGAGGATACTGTGAACAACTATACACCAACAAACTAGGCAACTTAGATGAAATGGACAAATTCCTGGAGACACACAAACAAGCTACACTGACTCAGGAAGAAGTAGAAGATCTCGACAAACCAATCACAAATAAAGAGATGCAGTCATCAAAAATCTTCCTACAAAGAAAAGCCCAGGGCCAGAGGGCTTCACATGGGAGTTTTATCAAATATTCCAGAAAGAACTAACACCAATTCTGCTCAAACTTTTCCAGAAAAGTGAGGAAAAAGGAACTCTACCTAACTCATTTTATGAAGCTAATACACTTTAATATCAAAACTGGATAAAGATGCTATAAGAAAGGAAAACTACAGGCCAATCTCCCTAGTGAACATAGATACAAAAATTCTCAATAAAATATTAGCAAATCTAGGGCGGGCCACAGTGGCTCAGCAGGTAAGAATGCTTGCCTGCCATGCCCAAGGACCCGGGTTCGATTCCCAGTGCCTGCCCATGTTTAAAAAAAAAAAAATTAGTAAATCTAATTCAACAGCACATTAAAAGAATTATACACCATGACCAAATGGGGTTTATACCAGAAATGCAAGGATGGTTCAACACAAGACAGTCAATTAATGTAATCTAGCACTTGACAAATCAAAAGTGAAAAATCACATGATCATCATGATTGATGCCATAAAAGCATTCGACTAAATTCAGCATCCTTTTCTGATAAAAACACTTCAAAAGATAGGAATCAAAGGTAACTACCTCAATATAGTAAAGGGAAGATATGAGAAACTGATAGCCAGCATCGTACTCAATGGAGCGAGACTGAAAACCTTCCCCTAAGATCTGGTAGAAGACAGGGATGCCCACTGTCACCACTATTACTCACATTGTGCTAGAAGTTCTAGCTAGAACAATCAAGCAGGAGAAAGCAATAAAAGGGATCCAAATTGGAAAGGAAGAAGTAAAACTTTCATTATTTGCAGATGATATGATAATATACTTGGAAGGTACTGAGAAACCTACAACAGAGTTACTTGAGCTAATAAACAAATTCAGCAAGGTGGTGGGATATAAAATTAATGTGCAAAAATCAGTAACATTTCTAAACCTAGTCAGTTAAAAAAAATCCCATTCAAAATAGTAACTAAAAGAATCCAATACTTGGGAGTGAACTTAACTAGGGATATAAAGGACTTATGGAAAACTACATAGCATTGCTAAAAGAAATCAAAGGAGATCTAAATAGGTCAAAAGACATTCCCTGCTAATGGATAGGAAGGCTAAATATAGTTAAGATGTCAATACTCCCCAAATTGATCTACAGATTCAACACAGTATCAATCAAAATTCCAACAATCTACTTTTGGAAAAGCTGACCAAATTCATCTGGAAGGGAAAGAGACCCTGAATAGCTAAAAGCATCCTAAAAAAGAAAAACGAATTGGGAGGATTAACACTCCCTGACTTTAAAACCTATTATAAAGCCACAGTGGTCAAAACAGCATGGTACTGGCACAAAGACAGAAGCATTGACCAATGGAATCAAATCGATAGTGCAGAAATAGACCGACAAATCTATGGTCAAGTGACTTTTGACAAGGCCCCCAAATCCTCTGAACTGGAACAAAATAGTCTTTTCAATAATTTGGCATGGAAGAACTGGATATCAATAGCCAAGAGAATGAAAGAGGACCCCTCTTACGCCCTACACAAAAAGTAACTCAAAGTGCATCGAACACCTAAATATGAAAACTAGCACCATAAAGCTTCTATAAGAAAATGTAGGGAAACATCTTCAAGTCCTAGTAATGGGAGGTAGCTTCCTAAACTTTACACTCAGAGCACAAGCAACAACAACAA
Source organism: Tamandua tetradactyla (assembly GCF_023851605.1). Taxonomy (NCBI): domain Eukaryota; kingdom Metazoa; phylum Chordata; class Mammalia; order Pilosa; family Myrmecophagidae; genus Tamandua; species Tamandua tetradactyla. Next base: position 35,808,893 of record NC_135337.1, read on the forward strand.
CAACAAAAATAGATAAAGGAACTCCTCAAATCAAATGCTTCTGCACCTCAGAAGACTTTGTCAAAAAGGTGAAGAGGCAGCCAACTCAATAGGAGAAAATATTTGGAAATCACATATCAGACAAAGGCTTGATTTCCTGTATATACAAAGAAATCATACAACTCAACAACAAAAGAACAAACAATCCAATTATAAAATGGGTTAAAGATATAAATAGGCATTTTTCTGAAGAGCAAATACAGATGGCTCAAAAGCACAGGAAGAGATGCTCATTTTCATTGGCTGTAAGGGAAATGCAGATCAAGACTACAATGAGATACCACCTCATACCTATAAGAATGGCTGCTATTAAACAAACAGAAAACTATAAACGTTGGAGAGGATGTGGAGAAACTGGGACACTTATGCACTGCTAGTGGGAATGTATAATGGTGCAGCCAGTATGGAAGACTGTTTGGTCATTCCTTAGGAAACTAGTGAGTTGCCCTGTGACCCAGCAATAGCACACTGGTATATACCCAGAAGAAGAGCTGAAAGCAATGACACAAACAGACATTTGCACACCGATGTTCATAGCAGCATTATTCACAATCGCCAAAAGATGGAAACAAGCCAAATGCCATCAACAGATGAGTGGATCAACAAAATGTGGTATATACATATGATGGATTATTATGCAGTGGTAAGACGAACTGATGTCCTGAAGCACATGACAAGATGGATGAGACTTGGGGACATAATGCTGAGTGAAATTAGCCACACACAAAAGGATTGATACTGTATGATTCCAGTTTTATGACCAGCATAAAGGTATAATCAGAGGCTTATAATACAGAATATAGGGGACTTAGAGATACATAGAAGCTGGAGATGGGTGAATCGTTAGGTAATGAGGTTGAATTCCAATGTAAGGGAATAGATAGGAGCAAAGGTGATTCTCTATTGGGTCTAGAAGTAATATTACCATATTGAAGATGAACAAAATTGAAAGGGGTTGTATAGACCTCCGTGTCCCACTGACTCACACTAGATATATGAATGAGTTCTCATAAGAATTATTCCAAAGATCTGATTCTTGTATAAAGAGTGTTTAAGTCCAGGGTACAGAGGGAGAACTGCTATTGCATGCTATGAGCTATATTCAAAAGCAAACCATCAGCACTACCACAGCAACAGCAGAGGTAAATAATGGGGTGAGGGATGAATTAAGAGGAGGTCTAGATTTCCTATTTGGTGAGGGTGTGTTTATTGGTTTTCTGTCTCTTGGGAACAATGAAATTATCTAAAATTGAAAATGTTGATGGACTCTGAACTTTGGGTCTCCCACATGATGCCAGGTGAATGCAGGTGACTGAAGGATGCATTGATGGAAAAGTAGATTGGCAAATGATGGTGTATACTTATGAACGAAGGTTGTGCTGCTACAAAAAGGAAGAATGTTGTGAGGCATGCAACGATGTGAATGAACATGTGGGACATTTGGTGAGACAAAATAGGCCAGAAACAAAAAAACAACAATGGTGTGGCCACCTTAGAAAATGCTTAAAAGAAAACAGGGGCCGAGATTGCAAGCTTTTAGAGCAGACACATTAAGACCTGAGTGATGAATATTATTTCTGGATTTTGAGAGGCTGTTTCATATATATATAACCTGATATTGACAGATAAGAATGAAAGCAAACAGGTTGGGGTTAAAGTAATTCAGAACACAGGGGTAAGGAAGACAGTGTGTATATTTTAGAACTACATACACTCTTTGAGACCAATGGAAGAAAGATTTCTTTGGTCTGGAATGGAAATTTTCTGTAGTACATAATCTAATTCAACCTATCTGTATAGCGCATTTGAGCAACTGAAATACAGGGAGCACAGAATAAGAAAGAGGTCATTTAATCCTGTATAGATTATTGTGATGCCTGGAAACATCCTAGAGTATATGAAGCAGATAATCAAAAAATGTTGGCAACATCACCTGAGGGAGTTTATGAAACTATTAAACCTTACCGTCAGAGAATCCCTTGAAACTGTGTCAAATTTTAGGGATACCGAAATCAATAGGATATGCCCTCGATCATGAGGCTTACTCTTATGGAGCTTATGTAGGTAGTGGAGAAGCTTAGACTACCTATAGGCATGCCTAAAGTTACTTCTGGAGGACCTCTCTTGTTGCTCAGATGTGGCCTCAGTCTCTCTAAGCCCAACTCTGCAAGTGAAATCATTGCCCTCCCTACTATATGGGACTTGACATCCAGGGGTGAAAGTCTCCCTGGCGACATGGGAGATGATTCCCAGGGATGAATCCAGACCTGGCATCATGGGATCAACAATTCCAACCTGACCAAAAGGAGGAAAAGAAGTGTAATTAATAAAGTATCAGTGGCAGAGAGAGTTCAAATAGAGTCCAGAGGCTACTCTGGAGGTCGCTCTTACATGAACCTCAGGTAGTCCTTGATACCTATCATAACCTGCCACCCCCCAACCAGGACCATTCCATCCAATCCTAAATAACACCTAGGGCAGTATATAAGATTCCACAAGGATTCCAGGCATGAGAGTAACTTTCCAGAAACCTACAACCTCCAGATGGGTCCCTGGTCCAGATAAGTCCTGAAACCTAGCCCAGTCTCTCCAGAACATCAGATAGTTCCATCTCCCTACCCCATATTAGCGACAGACCCTTCCTATATAAAAAATTCAGCATTGCCATAGCCCAAACAACCCCAAAGAGAGGTATGGAAAGATCAAAGGTGATGGTGGAATTATACATAGAAAATAGGACTTAACAAATGAATATGAATGTTGAATCAATAAATTGATATCTTTTTTAGTTTAGAGCAACTAGAAGTAAAAACCTAAAATTGTGAAATTGTAACCCATGTCAAACTCCGAAATATGTCCTACAACTAATTGTGTGCTATACTTTGAAATTTATAACTGTTTTGTGTATATGTTATTGTTCACAAAAAAAGAAGGATAAAAAAGTCGATTGTGATGATAAAAAAAAAGTATTTAAGCCCTCTCGCCTCCTATAACCTGGAACAGATAGAAGGAAAAATATGAGAGGATCGTATGGTAGCCCACGACAAATTTGGGGATCTGTCTTGTAGCTACTTGTTGAAGAGTGCTTTGAAAACTATTGCTTTTTCACATGTTATACTATACAATAAAAAAAGTTAAAAAAAAATTCATACAATGAAATATTCTAAAATTATTGGGGAGAATGACATCTATGCCTGTTGACCTAGAAGGATGTCCAATCATGTTGTATTAGATGATAAAAACAAGGTGCAGGGATATGTACATTGTACAATAAGCTATTGTAAAACAAACAAAGAAAAATGTATTTTATATGTATATATACTACATGTACATATGTTTGTCAGTATGTGTGCGTTTATTGGACTAAGCATTGGAAAATGGTCATCTTCTCAATCAGACCATGGACATTGGTCACTTCAGGGGTATAGGCACCGAGTGAAGTTCAGGAGTTCATCATTTTTTTCTTTATATATCTTTGCCTTGTTTTACTTATTATATGAGGCATGAATTTGTTTCCTAATTATAAATTTAATAAAACAACACAGACCTTGTCATTCTAAGGCAAGATATAGTATTTATATCACCATTTATTTTTCAGATCATCTTTTGCTAGAATTTGAGACTTGGCAGTAAAGTGAAATTCAAAGGAAACCTTGAATTCTCAGAGTGGTGACAACCCTCCCTTGCTCTTTCCACAAATTATGCATGTTTTCTAAGCTGAAATTTAAGTGGTCCTTTTCTTTTGCTATTCTTTTAGCTTATTTGCTATATCACCTCCTTTATTATTAATAATTACACCCAGTTTCTCTAATATTACAATATACAACATGAAAAGTATGCTATAGTTTTATTGGTTTTTATTGACTAGGTAGGTGATGTTCTGGGACATATTGGTCGATGTTCTAAAAGTAATAAAACAGTGGCAAATAAATGCATCTCAGACAAGAATGCCTCTTGTTTTACTTAGCAGCTCTTTTCTCCAGCAACAAGAAAGAGGAGATTCAGAAAATATACAGTTATTGTAGGCTTTGTGGCTTATTTTAATTGGGTGAAAATCCTACTCTTTTTGGTATGATTTAATTATTGTCAAAAATATACTGGGCATTTATTTTTATTCAAAGCAAATATTTTGAAGAAATTTTCAATATTTAGCATACTTCATGACTCTCCATGTAGAAACCCTTTGAAGGCAGGAAAATTTTCAAAAAATTTAATGCCATTAAGTAATTAAATATAATTATCTTTGGGTAATTATAAACATCAAACCCAACGTTTAATAGTTCCCATGATTTAGAGCCATATTAACAGCAAGATGTAATCCACATTATCAAATTCAAGGTTTTTTCTTCTTTTTCATCCAACAGGGTCACCCATCACTCGTAAAAGCTCTGTCCTGCCTATATGAAAAGTTTTATCAAAATAAAATTGATCCAAATAAAGAAATCCTCGTGACAGTAGGAGCATATGGATCTCTTTTTAGTGCCATTCAAGGACTAATTGATGAGGGAGATGAAGTAAGTATATTAACGTTATCATATACTTATGTCAATCATGATCATTTGTCCTGCCTTTGAATCCATTGCAACTTATTGTTCTCTTCTCTCTTTTTTATTTGTAATTATTATTGAAGTGTAACACATATGTGTATTATTGTAATACATATATGGTAAAATATACAAGTGTGAGTTGTACAGCTCAATAAATTTTTAAACACCACTCAGAGGAAGATATTTCCGGCACCCCAGGAGTCTTTGTGCCCCCTCTTAGTCTGTATTTCCCCAGAAGTACCACTCTTCTGATATCCATCACCATGGGCTGGTTTTGTTTGCTCTTTAACTTACATAAATAGAATCATGCAGTATGTTCTCTTGGGTCTGGTTTTTTGTTTTTGTTTTGTTTTGTTTTTCATTTATCATTATGTCTGTGAGAACATCCATTGTGTGCATGTAGCTCATTCTTTTTAATTTCTATGACCTGTTTAGATGAGGGCAGGTAGAAGGTGCTAGCAATGATGAGGGCCAAAGAATCTTTAGTTTTCAATGCTAAAACAACCTGAACTCAGTCAATACGTATTTGGTCAGTGTCCTTTTGTGCCGTTATTGACCTAGTAAGACAGTGTGAGGATACAGAACAAGAAGGGTAAGTGATTTCTGCCATTTAGTATTATGATGTAAGGCAACTTTATTACCTAGCTCAGTGATTTCTACCCCTACTTCCCCATTACCATTCCAAAACTCTTGCTTCAATGTTCTTGGCTTCTTTCATTGATTCAAAAAACTCACTGAGGATCTCCTATGTACAAGGCACTGTGGGAGAAAAGATTTTTAAAAGACACGTTCCACGTTTGCGTTCTCTGTCTCACAGAGAAGATAGATGTGTAAACAGATTAAGAGGAATGCTGGATGATAGTCATTCATGGAGAATATATTAATTATGCTGGTAAGAAAAGGAAGACGTCATCAACTCTGTTATTGTAGGTCTGAAAAACTCCCAAGGGAACTTGCTCGAGCTGAGTCTGAAGGAGGAATATATACCCTGATCTGTGCAGCTCTTTTTTCTGAACTCTCTTAGCACCTTATCTTGCCTTTTTAATAAGAGATATCATCTCCTTGTGTTATGTTATTCTTTTACATATCTAATTTCCTCTGCTTTGCCAGACAATAAGCTACTTAAGGAGACATTAAGCAAGTACAGTCACGTTCATATACATCATCTCCTTTAATCCTATAAAGTAGTGGAAAGTTTTAGCTCATACTTTGATCTTGTTCATCCTTTGTTGCTTCTTCCCTCTCTGCATTCTGTTAGAGTGTTCCAGCGCTCAGCCCTTGGCCTTCTTTTTCTCTATCCTTTTTTTCCTAGATGATCTCATCCAGTCGCATGGCTTCAAATACCACCTGTATGCTGATAATACACAAATGTTTTTCTCCAACCTTGACCACCTTTCTGAACTCGAGATTTGTATACCCTACAGCCCACATGCCTTTGGCATTTTTGTATCTAATAGGCACTTCAAACATCATGTATTCAAAACAAAACAATTGATTTTACTTTCAAATCTGTCCTCTTGCTGCCACCTCCCAGCAGCAGTAGTATACCAAGGATGAGTGGTGGGAACGTTCTGCCTTGGATGCAGACAGTAAAGGAAGTGAATTGTATGCATAGAATGTACAAAGCACCTGGGACCCCTCAGTCCCCATACCTGTGACTGAAACTGCCATCTTATAAAAGGGATGGGGCCACTGAGCTGGCTGCAGGGAGAAACACCAGAGGCTCACACAGGGGGACAAAAGCAAACAAACTGTTGTGTGCAGCCCAGTGAGGGCAGGCAGGTCAACAATAGTAATTAACAGGACCTTCCCATGTGTGAGGTTAACTTCAGCCCTTGCTTAGACAGCATTTCAAAGGGCTACACTGTCCTCTGTGCTACCTGTTGAGACTGATGGAAAGAGACTCCCAAAAGCTATTATGAAGTGACAGGCTGTTGAAGAGGTTTTTGAAAATGACTGGATGTTTTAAGAATCCAGTCCAAAAGAATAACTTTCTTATTCTGTGACTGGAGTATGATTATACTTTTTGATTGGAAAAACCTCAAATTTACTGATAGTACATGTAAAGAAACATTTTTGCTAAAAGAGATTTAAAACTTAAACTGTTGATGTTGGTTTGCTAATCCTTGTGATTTGATATAAACTTGCCTGTGATTTCCCAGGAGAAGTTGTTGTGTACACTATAAAAATCTAACTGACAAAAAAACAAAACAAAACACGAAACACATCCAATTGATTGAATTATGGAGGGGATATTGGTGTCCCATTGAATAATATATATCCTAATGGCTATACATTGTATATATTTGCCTGTTTGCCATTTTTAAATTTTTAACCAACCATCATGGGAGCGGGCCCTGTGAAAATTAAAATCCTTCTGCTGCTGCAAGAGATATATTAATGGCTATCACTGCTACCCTAGAAATCACTGGTAAAATTGTATAGATTAACAACATTACTAAGTGATGTTGCTTCTGATAAAATTATCCTTGATTGGCAAAATGTATCCGTGCTGGAGAAACTATGAATACTGTATGGCAACAGTATGCTCTGCTTCCTTGAATTCAGTGACTCCTTTTTTTTGCTTTTTTTATTGTATAGTATGACATATATACAAAGCAAAGAAATAAAAACGCAATAGTTTTCAAAGCACTCTTCAACAGGTAGTTACAGGACAGATTCCCAAGTTTGTCATGGGCTAACATATGATCCTTTCATATTTTTCCTTCTAGCTATTCCAGAATATAGGAGGCTAGAGGGCTTAAATATTTTTTCACAATTGACTTTTTTTCCTTCTTTTTTGTGAAAAATAACATATATACAAAGAAGCTATAAATTTCAAAGCATAGCACCATAATTAGTTGTAGAACATATTTCAGAGTTTGACATGAGTTACAAATTCACAATTTTAGGTTTTTACTTCTAGCTGCTCTCAACTAAAAGAGATATCAATTTAATGATTCAGCATTCATATTCATTTGTTAAGTCCTATTTTCTATGTATAATTCCACCATCACCTTTGATCTTTCCATACCTCTCTTTGGGGTTGTTTGGGCTATGGCAATTCTAAATTTTTGATAAAGGAAGGGTCTGTCACTAATATGGGGTGAGGAGATGGAACTCCTGATATTCTGGAGACGTTGGGCTAGGTTTCAGGACTTATCTGGACCAGGGACCCATCTGGAGGTTGTAGGTTTCTGGAAAGTTACTCTCGTGCCTGGAACCCTTGTGGAATCTTATATATTGCCCCAGGTATTCTTTAGGATTGGCTGGAATGGTCCTGGTTGGGGGTTGGCAGGTTATGATAGGTAGCAAGGTCTACCTGAAGCTTGTGTAAGGGCAACCTCCAGAGTAGCCTCTGGACTCTATTTGAACTCTCTCTGCCACTGATACTTTATTAATTACACTTCTTTTCCTCCTTTTGGTCAGGATGGAATTGTTGATCCCATGGTGCCAGGTCTGGATTCATCCCTGGGAATCATCTCCCACGTTGCCAGGGAGACTTTCACCCCTGGATTTCATGTCCCATGTAGTGGGGAGGGCAATGATTTCACTTGCAGAATTGGGCTTAGAGAGACTGAGGCCACATCTGAGCAGCAACAGAGGTTCTCCATAAGTAACTCTTAGGCATGCCTATAGGTAGTCTAGGCTTCTCCGCTACCTACTTAAGCTTCACAAGAGTAAGCCTCATGATCGACAGCATGGCCTGTTGATTTCGGTATCCCTGAAGTTTGATGCAGTATCAGGGAATTCCCTGATGGTAAGGTTTAATAGTTTCATAGTCTTTCCCCCTTCCCTCAGGGGACTTTGCCAATACTTTTTGATTATCTGCTTAACATACTCTAGGATGTTTCCAGGCATCATAATAATCTGTACAGGATTATTCTTAGTCTTTCTTATTCTTTGCTCTTTTATATTCTGTGCTCCCTGTGTTTCACTTGTTCAAATGAGCTATACAGATAGGTTGAATTAGATTATATATTACAGAAAGTTTCCACTCCATACCAAAGAAATCTTTCTTCCATTGGTCTCAAAGAGTGTATGTGGTTCTAAAATATAGACACTGACCTCCTTACTGCTATTTTCTGAATCACTTTAACCCCAACCTCTTCGGCTTCATTCTTATCTGTCAATATCAGGTTATATATATAAAACAGCCTCTCAAAATTCAGAAATAATAATCACCACTCCAGACTTAATGTGTCTGCTCTAAAAGCTTGCAATCTCGGCCCCAGTTTTCTTATAAGCATTTTCTAAAGGTGACCATACCATTGTTGTTTTTTTGTTTCTGGCCTATTTTGTCTCACCAAATGTCCCACATGTTCTTTCACATCATTGTGAATGCAATGACTCTTGACACTGACATGTCCCTGTGGTGACCCTGAAAGCTATGCCTATAAGATTGTTTCAAAAGCTGTTGGTGCCTATCAGGCATAGGGCCTCTAAGTCAAGGGGGATCTTGCAAACACCTCATGAATCTCATCTTCTTGCACTGAGTTGTACCACTTGGAGAGAAGCTAGCTGTTGTCTGACTATATGAATTGTCATCTACATGAACTGCTGCAAAGATATCCATCTGAGTTTGCCCTCCTGACAAGCTGTAGTGCCTTCCCTATATGCTTTCTTTCTTGGTAGCAAATAGAAAATTTATTGAGATACATGTAAGAGTACATGTGGGCACCCTTGCAAAGACAGAGATGAGAAAGGTGAGAGGCAATAGGCAATGTGGGGTCGTTTTCTTTTATAGATTTGCTTCACTTATGCTTCTTCCCCCTTTCTTGTTTGGGGTTTTCTCTACCTCTCCCTTCTCTCCAGAACAGTGCCTGGTTGTACGTCATACATTTGGGTGAGTCAGTTAGCTTAACCCTTCTTCATAGGTGACTCACTCAGGTGGAGGTCCTTTGGCTCACAGGTGCTGTTTGTTGCCATTCTTCTCAGATGTCTCTCCATGTTACCTGACTGCTTTTTGGAGTTTGCCTTTTGCTTAGCCAGCCAGTACCCTAAATGTAACCCTGCATCATTTCCCCCTCAGAGACTTCCATCTCCCCTTAATCTTTAGGGAATTTAGACCATGGTCTGTCTTCTGTAAGCAGTATTATTTCTTTGATAGCTGGGGCAATGAACTACTACTATTCTTCACTTGGTAAGAGCATGGCATTTAAGAGATTGAGAATCTTTTGGCAGTGTTTAATTGGGGTTCTGATTTTGAGTATGTCTTGCTTTTTCCACACTGCTACACAAGCGTAGGAAAGCATACTCGGCCTTGGTGTAAAGATTCAGCTTTTTTCCTTTTTGTAATTTTAGAGCTCAAATGAGGGCAATTGGTTCTGCTTTTTGAGCTAAAGTCCCTGGAGTCAGGGCTTTAGCTTCACTTTAGTTTGGCTATCACATACTTTACTTCTTTTGTTTTTTCATTGATGGAGCTACTTAAAAAAAAATCTGGCAAACTACAACAGAAATTTTGTCTTATTTTACTTTTACACACTTACTAGGGTTAGGCTAATTAACAGGTAGAACATAGTTTGTATACTTGCCTTGTTTTTCCTTTAAAGTTCTTTTTATTGAAGATGAAGTTTTGACTTATAGCTGATTGCCTGTACTTTTAGAGAAGCCTTAGAGTGAAGTAGTGTAACTGACAAGTTAATTTGTTCCCAAGATTTGCAGATTAGTAATAGGATAGAACATTGTTTTTAGGAATTTTAAATAATTTCTAAATATATAAATAATATTTTACCCATGCAAATTTAGCTAACAGAGGGATAGAAAAATCTCTTTTAATTGTTGTAATACTTTTTAAAGTATAATTGGTTAAACCATTGTGGCACTTCAGTTTTACAAGGTAAGACAAGAAATTTTTTGTAACAGTTTTCCTTTAAGAGTGAGAAGACTTGCTTTCTGAAATAAAGGATGATAACATCAATATAAATATTAATAAGGACATTTTTATATGATATGAAGTTTTTATTTTTTAGACAATGTACTCAGGTGGTTAAGAAAAACTTCTCTATAATTTTTTATTAAAAACAGTTTAACTTATGGAAGTGTAACCCATACCAAACTCAGAAATCTGTTCTACAACTAATTATTGCAGTGTACTTTGAAATTTATTGCTTTTTTTTTATATAGTCATTTTTCACAAAAAAAGAAAAAAAGAGAAGGAGGAGTATAATATAAAAGATAGGATTTAACAAATGAATATGACTGCTAAATTGATATGTTGATATTTCTCTTGGTCTCTAGTGTCTTGGAGTAGCTAGAAGAAAAAATGAAAAATCATGGAACTGTAACTCATACCAAACTTTAAAATCTCTTGTAACTACTTGTTAAAATGTACTTGGAAATTTATAGCTTTTTTGTATATATGTTATTTTTCACAATAAAAAAAGTTTAAAAATAAAAAGCAGTTTAGCTGAGAGCTGCATTAGCTATAGCAGACAGATTTCACTTTTATAAACCTCTTCATAACTTCTTGCAGTCAGCAGTTACTATATAAATAAAATTTATTTCTTAAGTTTTGTCAAAACTTTCCACATTTATACAGGGCCTATAGTTAGCAATTGATTTACAAAATTCACCTTTTGAACTTTATACAACTTTCCATAGTCATTCAGTTAGCAATGACTATAAGAAACAAAATTCACTTTTATATTAGGAATATGTTAATTTACAAAGTTAATAAGTTGCAGGACTTGAGCTTTGAGGCAGTTGGAAGTCAGTAAACTATGCTGCTAAGGCATTCTCAAAGGTATGGGGATTATTTCAGAAGCCTCTGGGGCAGCACTCTTTAAGTGAGCCAAGTGGGAATTTTGCCTTTTAAGTTTTTGCCATTTAAAAGCAAATAGGTTCAATTCCTGGAGCCTGCCCATGCCAAAAATAAAAGCAAATGGGTATTGAGAGTCAGAGCGAAAAGGGATACAAAAATGTGTCTTTAAAATTTAGCACTGAGAACCAGGACACAGGAGTAGGAGTTGGCTTTCAAGCTGGAAGCTTTTTACTTTCCCATTTAAATGATGTTGTTTTTGATGGGGAAAGGTTTTTTCAAACTTGACTTGAATGCGGGCTGGGACTGCTGAGCGGCTCACCCCTGGATGCCTTTATCCCACATAGACAGGTCTATTCATTTAAGGATTTCCCTTGGTGTGCAGAGAGGCCTTGATTTAGTGGGGGCCTCAGGGCTCCTACTGCTGGGGGTAAACACTAGTTGCATTTCCTAGTCTACAGTCTACAGTGGCCCCCAAAGACTGAAGAAGATTTCTCTGTAGAAGGGGGTAGGGCATTTAGGGATAATGAAAACTTGCTGGGACACTAGAATGTTTTTAAGCTTACTAAGGAGAAAGGTACTGAAGGTTTTATTTTTGACTTTACAGTCAACACCCATAACTAGGCAAGTCCAAGTGGAGGTAGGTCCAGAGTGGCAGTTAAGGACAGAGTTGCTTCAATGTTAATTAAGAAATAAATAGTCTAGGCATTATGCATTAAGTAGATATCACCTTGTTATCCCAGATGTAATGGAGAGGCTGGAGGGAACTGCCTGAAAATGTAGAGTTGTGTTCCAGTAGCCATGTTTCTTGATGATGATTGTATAATGATACAGCTTTCACAATGTGACTGTGTGACTGTGAAAACCTTGTGTCTGATGCTCCTTTTATCTACCTTGTCAACAGATGAGTAGAACATATGGAATGAAAATAAATAATAGGGGGAACAAATGTTAAAATAAATTTAATTTGAAATGCTAGCGATCAAAGAAAGGGAGGGGTAAGGGGTATGGTATGTAAAATTTTTTTTCTTTTTCTGTTTTTGTTTTATTTTTCTGTTTTGATGCAAATATTCTAAGAAAGATCATGATGAGGAATATGCAACTATGTGATGATATTGTGAATTACTGATTATATATGTAGAACAGAATGAGCATATATTAAGGATGTTTGTGTTTCTTTCTCATAATTTTTTTAATTAATAAAAAATTATAAAAAAAGAAAGAAAGAAAGAATCTTACCTGTTATGTCAAATCTCACCTGCAGCTCCTCTAAGTTCGTCAGATGTGATGTTAGCAGAGCCATGCATGGCCTCAGGCACCCTCAGTCTTCCTCACTTGCCATGAGCAGGGCTCGAAGGGTCATCCTGCCCTCCCTTTGGGAGACGGTGCAGTTCCTGGGCCTGAAGCCCATGTTGGTAGCATTTGGGGCAAGGCCCCAGTGGGTTCCAAGTCTAAGGTTTGTTTTGAGGTTTTGGCACCCTCTTTGCCAGTGGTCTTCTGACTCACAATTGAAGCAAGGCTCTTGAGGCTTGAAGCCACAATTTGGGTGACCTCAAGAGGACAGGGCACTTTTAAGAGTGACTATAATAGGCTGAGCCTGTTTTCTGATTTTGTTTTTTGTTTTTTTGTTTTTGTTTGTTTGTTCGTTTTTGCTTATTTCTTTGCCTCTTTCTCTTCCTCAGCTTTATTTCAATTGTTAAAGACAGAAAAGGTAATTTCTACCATTAGTGGTAGTTTGTGGGCCCATGGAGAGCTTTTGCACCTTTCTCTGAAAATCAGAGGCAGACTGGCTGATGTGAGGGTGCCCAGCAAAATTTGACTTTCCTGGGAATCCAGGCTTTCCTCTTATTACGGTTGACTGGTTTGTTGGTACATTTTTCATGCCTTTTAGCAAACAAGTTTTAAAAGGGGATTATTAAGAAGATTTTTTTCCTCTAATGGAAATCGAGATATGGACATAATGCAAGCTTTCTCAGGTCTTTGTTTTGATAGAGCTGTAGACATTTGGGCCTAGGGAATTTCTGGCTACTTTCCTGTCTTTTGCAGACTGGAGGATGGTACTGTAATTGAGAGTCCCATTGGAGGACTATGCTTCTCCATCCTCTAGCTTATGTTGACTGTTGACATTTCCTTTTTCTTTCTGGAAAAGGGAAAAAAGAGGGCCCTTACTAGCACTCAGGATGCATAGCACTCAGGCATGCCAGAGCTGGCGTTTTCCTTTTTGCTGGCCCAATCCATTGGGAACACAAGGAGTAAAGTTGCTAGACCTCCCTGGACATTTCTCCCTGGGAAATATTTAGATCTATGTTTCCAAGGTGGGGGGCGCTTGCCCCACCTGCGAGAATTCTAGAACAATGCTCCTGGGAATACTTTTTTCCTCTAAGTTTCCTGTTTTTTGAGTGCTAAAAAGAGCATAATTTAGAAAAGAAGCTTTATATCTGGCTGCATTGGGTTTTAATAGAGACAAAATGAGGATTTGAGGGTTCTGTCTAAAAGAGGATTATTTAAAATATTTACCTCCTTCCAGAAGAAGAATCCTGAGAGAGAAGTTTTTGACAATTTTCTTGGGTATAACATGATTTGTAGGAGCCCTTTATGGGTTTGTCCTGATATAAGGCTATAAAAGCCTTAATAAGGAATTTTGTGCAACTTTCCCTTTCTTTTACAAAAGAGATATGATGATAAGATAGGGTTACAGTTGAATTGTTCTATTTGTGGGCCAACATTGGCCATCCTCCAGGTGGTATTGTAGCCAGGTGGTGTTGCAAAAGAAAATAAGTTTACTGAAAGCATCACCCATTTCTAAGGAAGAGCAAGAAGAAGGAGGCAGATTTCCCTACAGGTGCCCAGCATTCCAGGTCACCAGCCTGCCATTCCGAGCTGATTCCCTGGGTCCAGTAGATCAGGCTTCCTATTCCCCGGCATCCCCAGGGTCCTCAAAAACTCAGGAGAGTTTTTAGCTGCCTGGTATCAACCAGAAGCCTCTAAGCTGACCCTCTTGTCTTCCAGTGCTTTTAACTTTCTGCTTAGATTACTGCCTGAGAGACTAGAAAGGATTTGCCACCAAAAAAAATTCAACAGAGAAGATCTCCCGGGTGCCAGCCCTGGGTTTGCCATGATTGAGCTAGAGGTAAAGAACATGCAGCAAGCTCCTTTTAAAAACATGGCTTAGTATGCTTTTTAGTCAATCAGTGGGGTCTAGATATGGACATTATAGGACAGGGCCAAGAGTGAGGCTCCCTCAATCCCTCACAGAGCAGATGTTTTTTAAAGAAAGCAAACACACACCCCATACCCTATTCTTCCCAGTTAATGGTTTCTTACTGTACTGCAACACCCTCAGGAGGGCTAATAGCAAAATCCACTGGGATTTTGGAGATTTTTGGATTCTCCTGCTCAACACAAGGAGAAGCCCCCAGCCAGGTCCCAAAGGGCAGTATCACCCATCGCCCTGAGCCTTCTTGGATCTACACAATGTGGACACAGGGTTCCTGTCACCTCTGAGGAGGGAGCCAGTGGCTCAGAGTGCACTGAGTTTATCTCCTGGGGGAGCTGGATCAGAGCCCCTAAGTTAAGCCAAGCAAGTGGGGAATCTTGGAGAGCTAAGGAGGGAGAGAGACAAACAGGGGGAAAGAGAGAAAGAGAGGGAGAGAAAGCCAAGAGAGAAGAAAAAAGCAAAAGCACCTGACCAAATTTCCCAGTCAGTAGCCATGACAGAATTGTCTTCCTACCTGGCTTGCCAAAATATGTTGCCAAATTTCGACTTCCAGGTTCTTGGCCATGCCATAAGAAAGAATTCAAGGGCATAGCCCAAAGAGTAAGCAGATAGAAAATTTATTGAGAGCACATGTAAGAGGACATGTAGGCGCTCTCCCAAAGACAGAGGTGAGGAGGGTAAGAGGCACCTGTGTACTTACGAGCAGACTAGTGCCAAGTTTGACCAAAGGTCATAGGAGTGTCAGGTTGAGCCCAAGTAGCCTAAGAAGGCCTGCTGGAGGCACAGCCCTGTATATTTGATTATATATTTGTTTATTATCTGTCTCTACCCTCCTAGGGTATATACTCCATGAACACAAGGATTTTGGTCTGTTTGTTCACTGATATATATGCTGAATTTTAGATCAGTACTTACCAAAATAGGTATTCACTAGATAATTGCTGAAAGACTGAATGCCTCCCTCATTCTCATTATTCGTATCTCAAGTGTCACCACTTCAGAACTATCTTTCCTGATCATGTTATCTAATATTCTAAAACCACATACATGTCACTTTCTATCATATTAACCTATTTTATTTTCTTCATAGCAGTTATCACTGTCTGAAATGATCTTGCTTGTTTTCTCGATTATTATAAGTCTCTCTCAGTAGAATGTAAGTTCCATGAGGAGTTGTTTATTGCTGTATTTCCAGCACTGAAAATAATGAGTGTTTAATAAATATGCATCAAAGAATGAAGAGGAATTATTCCCATCATAAGAAATAAAAACGGAAGGACAGAGCATCAGGTATATTCTTTCTACATTACCACCCTGCCTCCCCGGTTTATTTTCCCTTATGGAAGCTCTCATTTCATGTCAGGAACTGTTTCCTGCCACTGCTACAAGGATAGGTCATCTTAGTCCCTGAGAACAGCGGAGATTAATGAAGAACTTACAGATCACTTGAGAGAAGGACGCATTCCTGTTTCATTTCTTTGTCCTCCACAATACCTGTCATCTATCAGCACATTGTACTTAGTAGACTCTTAATGTAAATTGAATGACTATGTAGACAAAAAGAGACTTTAGAATATAAGGGCCTCATATGACTCCAGTGGGAAAGGCCTTGAACAGATATTTCACATCATAAGAAATACAATAGTCAAAAAAAAAAAAAGAGAGAGAGAGAGAGAGAAAGAGAAATACTATAGTAAAGAGTGGAAAATTAGAACAATAGTTAGGTACCATTAACTTAACTAATATAAATAAATGTAGGGCGGTGCGACGGTGGCTCAGTGGTAGGATTTTTGCCTGCCATGCCAGAAACCCGGGTTCGATTCCTGGTGCCATGCCAGAGACCCAAGTTCAATTCCATGCAAATAAATAAATGAATAAATAAATAAATGGTTCAGTGGTAGAATGCTCGCCTTCCATGCAGGAGACCCGGGTTCGTTTCCCAGACCATGCACCCAAAATAAATAAATAAAAAATAAATGGGACAACTTAATGTGGACTTGTGATATCATGAATTGTTACCAGATTTTTCAGAAGTTAAATTTGGCTATTTACATAAAGTGCTATAAAATGTTTATATCCTTGAATCTAGCAATATGAATCGTGAATTTTTCAGAAAACTACTTAAAAATAGAGAAACTACATGTACTCACAAGTAAACATAGTACTGTTATTTATAAAAACTAAATGTAAGAAAATTATTCGAGGATTCAGTGACCTTCTAGGTAGTCATTAAAATGATAAATATGATGACTATAATAACATGAAAATCTCATAAAATATTTCTAGGTTTTAAAAAGGTAGAAAGAAAAATTGGTGGTATATGATGGTTACATATTAGGTATTCAGACTCTCTTTATGGAAAAGCAAGAAGGCAGAGATGGTAGATGTAAGCTGGGGTATTGGGGGTGGAATGGGGATGGTACTGGTCAGACTGACCAACTAACTTGAAAGTCAAGCCAGGAATGATGGAGTGATAACGTGTAAGGAGCAAATCTCAAGGAACTAGGAAAAAAAGACAGAAACCAGATATGGGACACTGGAGGGAAATTGTGAGCTATCAGATAAGAGCATTGCATCCTAATAACTGGTCTCCTTGCATCCACTCTTTGCTTTGGGATGCTTCTGAGGAGAAGGATAATACTTCTGAAATAGTACTCCATTAGAGAGCATTGCTGTCTTCCTTTTTCCACTTACAGCCCTACTTCTGCCACTGTCTGATATATGGCTTATGTTCTACATTTTAGCATTTGAAATATGAAGTTCTTAATGTTTTTTGGTTAGAATAACACTTTGAGAATGTGATGAAAGTAATAGCCCTTCTTCCCCGAAAAATCTACTTAGGCACATGTCCGTTTTTGCATGCAATTTCAAGGACCTTCAATAGATCTCCCTAAAAGACCAGGAATTCCAATGAAGAATTGGACAATTTTATATCCAAGGTCTCTTCTACTCGAATGTTAGCTCCATGAAGGCAAGGACTGCCTTTTTTCACTGTTGTATCTCGACATCTATAACAGTGGCCTGCACATAGTAGGTACACAGCATTTATTAAATGCATTAATGATTACCATATTCTATTCTTATTTGTTTTTATTTCAGATCATAGTCATAGAGCCTTTCTATGACTGCTATGAGCCCATGGTGAGAATGGCTGGAGCAACACCTGTTTTTATTCCTCTAAGATCTGTGAGTTTGCCAGTATGCTTCACACGCTTTAAGAAGTTTTGAAATTACCAGTTACTTTGTCACTGTTAATACAGAAAATTTTACTTCATTTTGGCATTTTCTATATACTTCTATTCAGAAGGTAATCAACAATCTGAAGAGGAGAAAATGTATTACTTTATTTATTTGTCCATGTCTCTGTTGTATCACTATCCTCATTGTATTTTATACTGTGGTGGTTGTGGTAACCTTTCTCCTCCACCAGACTGAGCAACACCAGGTCAGAGACCATTACAGAGTCACCTTTGTAGCTCCCAGTGACTAACACACTGTAGGGTGCTCAATAAATGCTTATTAAGTCTGAACAAAATGATTTTTTTTCTACTCTGCTATTAAGTTCAGGAAAATAATAAAATAGAATATCAAATATGTTCACTTTATTTACAGCTGACAGTATGTGTTAACCATACCTATAGCTGACTTCTTGGAAGGAATATGAATATAATCACTCTAGCAGCTGTTAGTATTAACAGGGTTTATTTTTCTATCAGTCAGGTATAAGCATGAGACTCAGGTCTTGGATACTCAAGAGAGAACTAGAGCCTAGTTACTTGATGTAAAAAAAAACTTCATGTTCTTTGTTAGGCCATTATTCAGTTACCTTTGCCATGCCTTCCTCTAATGTTTTTTTTTTTCTTGTTAGGCTATTTATTTGTAAGACAGCAAACATGAATTAGTTAAATTAAATCCTGTCTTCATTCTTCATACTTAGAAACCTGTTGATGGAAAGAAATGGTCTAGTTCTGACTGGACATTAGATCCTCAAGAACTGGAAAGTAAATTTAATTCCAAAACCAAAGCTATTATACTGAATACTCCACACAATCCCATTGGCAAGGTAAGTAAGTCTTTTATCTCTATACAGTCTTCTGATTTATTGGTTTCTCATATACTGATTAATAATTGGCTCTACTCTTTTATTTTCCTTTTAATAATGTGTAGGTGTATACCAAAGAAGAACTTCAAGTAATTGCTGACCTTTGCATCAAATATGACACACTCTGCATCAGTGATGAGGTTTATGAATGGCTTGTCTATACTGGAAATACGCATTTAAAAATAGGTACTGATTATTACACAGTGTCACAAATCTAAATTTGTTTGTGCATGTGTGGAACAACTGATTGGAAAGAATCCCAGATGGGATTTAAAATAGTCTTTGTAATGGGTATCTGTCTGTTATGAGCACTTAAAAATTGTGTTTGAAAGAACAATGTTGAGTGAATTGATGAATAGGTTACAGACTTAGGGGAAGAGATTTTTGGATAACACTGCTGAGCTCTGAAACTAAAGAAGTAATACTTTTACCTGTGTCTTTTGCTTCTTTGCAAAAATGAGATTATTTCTTAGCACTTGAGACACAGGGAGTCTGCTTGTTCCTGAATAAGTTCTGAACTATCTCTGTTGAGCAAGTTGCCAAACTGCCAGACCAATAGAAAGAAATTATAAGGAATTTGTAAGCTATTGCTGCTTTAGCCCTTGCTTGGGATTTTGCCATTACTACTAGACCATCTCACAGATACCAGTGTCTTCTGAGGTAGTCCAACTAAAAGGATTATAAACTGGGCTGCAACCTTTGGGTCTTTTCATCTGCCCTACCTATTCCTGGAAACACCTTCCCCCCCAGGCATAAGAGTGGAAAGTAAGAGGATTCCAAAGGACTTTGTATATGAGAATGAAGAGTATAAACTTTTTGAGATCAGTGGTTCTGAAATTTACTTTATTGGTAGAACACCTTAAAGCCACACACTTAACATCACAAAATAACAATATATTAAATTCCATCCTGAAATTAGGCACAACTTTACTAACAAATGTGATAGTTAGGAGAAAATGTAAAAAAATCATAATTTTGTGCATATATCTCTGTAGCAAAGAGCTAATGAAATAAACACATTTGAGGTTTTCTTGTTTTTATCAATATTCATTTGCTAAATGCTCATTTGTTTCATTATCTGTAGCAAGTGCCAAAGGCTTAAGAAAATTTTGTGGAAGAAAATCAAAATTGACTTTTAATTTTGTAAAAATTCTCTATGTTTGATTTGATTTGATTATGAGAGTACCAGTGAGCCTATTTTGAGAGCCATTACAAATGGTGTGGCAAGGCACATACCCACCATGACTGGATTTGTTATATAAGGGTAGAAGCCAACTACGGATGAGGGTCTTAAATCAGACGCTCTGGCAGTGGAGATGATACATATCTGGAAATAAAAATTGTAGAGCGAAGATGGGAAGGGAAAAATCAAGTATGAGTCTGAGATCTCTAGCATGGATCGCTCAGCAGTGATAGGCCATCAGCTAACGAAGAGGATATGGAAATGCGGGGAAGGAATTGAGCAAAGGATAGAAAAGGAAATTCCTGCTTCTCATGCACTTGCCATGCTAAGTTTGAGTGTGTGTGAGAGACGTAGACATACAGGAGCAAATATCTGGAGACAACTGGAAGTACAGGCCTGAGGTCAGCATCAAATTAGGAGGGGAGACATTGTTGGCACAGATCAAAGTTATGATGATAGCTGAGCCCATGGAAGAGAATTTTGTCCGGGAGAATGTATAGGGTAAGCAGAGAAGGTGACTAGGCATTTGTAGGATCTGTTACCTCAAGACAGTACAATGCTATATGTCAAAACTGCAAGTGCATCACTATCTTTTTGATGACCTCTTATCCTCAGGTTATTTGAACTATTCTAATACTTCAAATCAAAAATTAACCCAACAAAGACTTTTAATGTTTTGTATGTAACATTTTAGATTAAACAGAGAAGGGAAGAGGCATCTATCTGATGAATAACAATAATTTTATGCTCAACATAAAATAAAAGTCCATGCCTATGTGATAAAGCTTTACAATTTAAGTTAATTCTAAAATCTACTTCATCAACTCAGTTTAGTAGTATTCTTTCCAAAAAACCACTTTAAATGATCTTGAAGTTTATTGTTTAAACTTACAAAATGAAACCCCGCAGGGTAAAAGTGTAGCTGATAACGTTATTTGCTAAAGAGCTGCAAGACATTTTTTATTTTTTTTATTTTATTTTTATAACAGCCCATAAAACAAGAAAAAAAATGAATTCATTATTTCATTATTTAGAGAGTGTAATTTATTTGCATTAAAACTTACATATTCAATTTATATTTTCAGTAGCACACTGTCTAATTTAACTTGTATGGTAAACTTATTTGAACACTTTAATTACATGGAACCGTGAATAGGGAGTGAGATCTTGTTGGTTTGAACAGGTTGGTGTGATGCCCTGGTACATCCCAGAGTAAGCTGGGCAGATTAAAAAGTATTTTGAAAGACCCCTTGAGGAACCGGAGTGAAAAGGTGGAAATATTAAATTTCCCCACCTGGAGACGTCCTGATATTCTCACAAGCACTGGGACTGCCAATTTAATGGGACAAGCCCTTGATCTTGGGGCTTGCTCTTATGAAAATTATTCCTGCAAAGGAGAAACTAAGCCTACATATGATTATGCCTAAGAGTCACTCCCAGAGAACCTCTTTTGTTGCTCAGATGTAACCCCTCTCTCACTCTCTCTCTTTCTAAGCCAACCCCGCAGGTGAACTCACTGCCCTCACCCCTACACTGACATGGGACAGGACTCCCAGGGGTGTAAATCTCTCTGGCAATGTAGGACAGTACTTCTGAGGATGAGCCTAGCCTCATGGAAATGAGAAAGCTTTCTTGACCACAGGGGGAGGATGAATGAAACAAATAAAGTTGCAGTGGCTGAAAGATTTCAAATAGAATCTAAAGGTCATTCTGGAGGTTATTCTTATGCAATAAAGATATCCCTTTTCAGTTTCTGGTGTATTGGAGTAGCTAGAGGGAAATACTT
Organism: Tamandua tetradactyla; assembly: GCF_023851605.1. Classification (NCBI taxonomy): domain Eukaryota; kingdom Metazoa; phylum Chordata; class Mammalia; order Pilosa; family Myrmecophagidae; genus Tamandua; species Tamandua tetradactyla. The sequence goes on from NC_135337.1 coordinate 35,830,527, forward strand.
GAAACTGTTGAACTGCAATCCAATAGCCTTGATTCTTGAAAATGATTGAATATCTGTAGAGCTTTTAAGGTATGAATGTGTGAGTGTGAAAACCTTGTGACTGACACTTCCTTTATCAAGTGTATGGACAGATGAGTAAGAAAACAAAAGACAAATAAATAAGCAATAGGGGGTAATGGGATGTTTAGGGTGTCCTTTTTTACTTTTATTTTTTTCTTATTTTAATTGTTTTTGGAGTAAAGAAAATGTTCAAAAGTCGATTGTAATGAAGAATGAATAGTTTTATCATGGTACTGTGAACCATGGATTGTATACTTCAGATGATCATATTGCAATAAAAAATCATTGAAGAAAAAAACTTACATATTCTAGCAAATGCATTGATGGCCTTTGTTACATGAAAGATGCAAAATGGCCATTACATCAGTTTGCAGAGTATGATAGTTCTATAAGAAAAAACAATAAGTCTTTGTAGCCACACATCATGAAATTAGCATCATTGTCATTTTGCCACAGAGGCAGTTTTCCCTTGGGTAGCACTGTTCACATGCCTCTGATCTTTATCTGACTACTACTGAAGCTTAAGCCACCTGTGACTAACACTTAGAGATGCTTTAGTTGATCGTAAGTCATAAATGAGAAATTCAAAAACCAGTTGCCTTTTAGACGTAACCGCAATCAAAACTTGCAATATCCTGGATATAGCTTTCTAAAATATCAGACCTGGAAAAGTTATTTTTTCTTTGTTTATTATACCTATGGCTTCCCACTTTCACCCATAGTGCAGTAGTGATCTATTCAGCCCATCTATTCACATTAACTCCTGTAACTCTCCAAATCTTTAAGATTGAGAGGACAGGAACATCTAAATGTTTTTAAATAATTTGAGACATTTTCATTAAAATAATAGAATTTTCTCTTATTGGATCACATTCTTGATTCGAATGATGTCTCCAGGGTTCAGTAAAATGACATTTCAGTCAAAAAAAGAAACCTTTCTCCCCTCATATATACTAATATACTAATAGTTGTAAAATTACTATAAAGCCTCTCATAAATCATTCAGCTGATCTGCCTACTCCTTGGGAATAAAAAAGGTATCTACTCTTTATACAGCTAACTAAAATGGTCGTCAGTAAATTACTTAGCTGTTCTTTAAATTCTATAATTAGATTTGGTATTTTGTGAACAAGCCTACATTTAACATGTAAGTGAGTGGTTTGGGTTTCCTCTGTAAATAACTTAGAGGATGTTTGATTCTATTGGTTGCTCTGGATAATTCTTTTTTTACATAGAATTTATTTCTAAATACTATGATTACTAATGTATAATTAGTAATATTATTTCTTCATGATTTTGTACCTGTATTAATACTTAAAAAGAAATGATATTCAATTTAGATTTTCTCTCGTCAAATAGAAAAAGATGAAATATTTGTCATGGTGTTCTCTTGAAATAGTTTGTAAGACCAGAACTGTCTCCAACTTTGAAGGATTAGTTATATAAATGTTAGAATAGTCCTTCACGTTGGCCTTCTAAATATTTTCCTTATTTATCTTTTGAGTCTGTTATTTTTCACAGAAAATACTATGACAACTTTTCTAATTTTTATGGTTTTCCTACCACTACAAATTTTAGCAGGTATTTTAGGATAAGCTGAAATTTCTTTATACTTTAATAGGTCCTTTACTTGCTTACAAACAGATTACTTTAAGAAACCAGTAACTTTAGAAAATAAATACCTCCAGGAATGGTATTTATTCTCCCTTTGTACACATCAGCAGTCTCAGAACAATACAGGAGCATCCATTGTACTTGTTTAAAAAAATAAGTGAAGGACAGGCAACAGTGGCTCAGTGGCAGAATTCCTGTCTGCTGTGCTGAAGACCAGGGTTCATTTCCCGGAGCCTGCCCATGCAAAAAAATTGACTCAGTAAATGGACAAAATAAAGGTGGGCTAAACAATATCCAGGGCCACCACCAAAAACATGTCACAGAATAATTATATTGAACATGTAGCTACTACTAACACCAGATACTAATTGTCATGGCTGTGACACTGCTGCCATGTGAACCAGACGTGAACACTGCCCACTGGTTCCACTGCCACTCCTGACCTTGGAAATAATTTTACTTTTTAAAATTATTTAATCTATTTAAATATTCTTTTGGTTTAATATTACAGTGTTTTAAAGCACTGTAAAATTTTCAGCTGTGTTTTGGCTTAAAGTTAAATTATCTGAGAAAACATTGACTGCTCATTTTTTTTTGTAAGTCTAAAACCACTGTAAAAAATAATCTGTGCTTTAAAAAAAAAACCTGTTGCAATAACTATTCCAACTTCACTGCGATAGATATTTTCATTGAATTCATGTATCTTTTTTATGTTTTTGGATTACATAGGATGTAGATTGATTAGAGAATAATTTTGTAACTATTTTTTCTATTCAGCCACTTTTCCAGGTATGTGGGAAAGAACAATAACAATAGGAAGTGCTGGAAAGACTTTTAGTGTAACTGGCTGGAAGGTAAAATGAATAAGAATATTAAATAGATATTTACATTAAATGTTTTTATGTTAAAATAGATATTTTTCGTTTTAAAGTTATAAACTCAACACTTTTCTTTACAAAGAAGGTTCAGATTGCTGCATGTTAATATAATAGGAAAAAATAATAATGGCTAATAGTTTGGCATTTAGTATGTGCTAAGTGCTTTACATTTATTAATTCCTTTCATTCTCCTAACCACATTATAAAGTGGGTGCAATTATTTTCCCATTTTACAGATGATGAAACTAAAGTACAAAGAAGTCAAGTAATTTAGCAGAGGTTACACGGCTAATAAATTCAAGCCCATTCAGGCAGTCTGGCTCTAGAACCTATGTATTTAACCACTGTACTTTTTTTAAAAATAAGAATGTATCCAGTTGTAACTCAGTTATCCACCATTCTCACCAACCTCATCTATCCTGAGCATAGCTAAAAAAATAGAGAACCGAAAGTCTATTTTCAGTATGGTTCAGCATTACTTGATCTATGTATTATTCAAGCAAACGTTTCACTGGTTGTCAGGTCTCCAGAATATCAGAAGAAGCAAATGGGAAGAGGGGAGAAGGATTATTTATAATGATTGCAAGTGCAGTTTACATTCTAAAAGCAGGGACTAGTGACTCTAGCTGGAAATTTTTTTACAGAATATTGTTGAAATGAATCTAACTACTAATGCAGCACTGCCTTCATAGTGTTAATATTTTAGAATTGTGTGTGCTTAATAATTGCATTAAGCTTACGTAGCTTTATATATATGTATTTTTTTTAATATATATATTTTTTATATCTGCTTTTCTCTTTTCCTTTCTCTTCCCAGCTTGGCTGGTCCATTGGTCCTAATCATTTGATCAAACATTTACAGACAATTCAACAAAATACCATCTATACTTGTGCAACTCCTTTACAGGTAGGTATTATAGCAATTTGGGATTTAAGCTTGATCTTTTTGTGAAGGTGTTAATAATACATATTTCAACTGACTTAATGTCCTCCTTAAGCATAGCTTTCTAATATAATTAGGGGAAGAGACACATTCACTGTTAATCAAGAATAGGGTTTTTCTATACATCAGATTTTAAGTTTGAACACTCAACCATTGCTGGGAGAGTACAGACAAACCCTTTGGAGGACAGTGGCATCACCGATCAAAATTACCAATGTACTCAATACTGAAGTAGCAGTCAACCTTCTGGGAATTTACCCTGAGACTACAACATGTAAGAAACTATGTATGCATGTATATATTCCTGGCAGGTTGGAGCAGTCCACTCTTCATCTATAAACAGTTGGTTAAATAAACCAAGGTCTACCCAAACACTTAAACTATTTGACTGTATTAGTGTTCTATTTCTGCTGTAACAAATTGTCAAATGGCTTGCAATAATGAAAATTTATTGTCTTATAGCTCTGATGGTCAGAAGTCTGAAATGTGTCTTATGTGCTAAAATCAAGGTGTTGGCAGAGCTGTGCTCCTTCTGGAGGCTGTAGAGAAGAATCTGTTTCTTTCCTTTTCCAGCTTTTAGAGGCTGTCTACATTCATTGGCTCATGGTCACAACACTTCAACTGCTTCTTCCATCGGCATATCTCCTTCTATGACTCTTAATTATTCTGCCTCACACTTTCCCGTATAAGAATCCTTATGATTACATTGGATCCACCTGGATAATTCAGGATAGACACCCCATCTCAAGATCCTTAACTTAATCTTATCGGCAGAGTTCCTTTTGCCATGCAAGATAACATATTCATAGGTTCTGAGGCTTAGGATATAGGCATCTTTGGTGGTGGCGTAGAGTATTATTCTGTCTGCCACAGTGACTGTTAACAAAAAAGAAAAAAGGGGGGGGAATGAAAGACAATGAGGAAACTCTATTATTACTGATATGGAAGAATTCCAGAATATAAAATAATAAAAGCAAGATACAGATTTATTCCAGTTTATACTTGCCTACCAAACTTCTACTCTCCTGTTTGTATAGATCCTTGTTCTTTATGCATTCCTTCATTTCTATTGTTTACCTGTCCCTGAACTATTGCCTTCTTGGACACCTGTGTGATCCTTAAAAACATTGGCTTATCCTTGTCCATAGCCTTGGCCCAGTTTCTCTCCTGGCTCTTGTCCATAGCCTTGGCCCAGTTTCTCTCCCGGCCCTTCTAACTTGCCTGAAGAATAGCAGAGCATTGCTACATATGCCCCAGTAACTTGTTTCTAATCACATTGCACCTCCACCAATTTTCTGGGACATGAATGATTAGAGCAGGCATTTATGCACCTCTGAGGAATGAGGGGAGGTAAATTTCCTCCTCCAGACAGTAAGTCAGCTTTCATTTCCACGACTGTTCTCCCAAGTAATAGGGAAAGCCTGGCTGGTTCATCTTTTACTCTGGTCATCTTTCAGACTTAGATTTAGCAAGTCATTCTATAGCTTAACTCGACAGAAAATAAAATGATGTGTTTTTTGTTTCCAAGTATGCCATCTTTATATAATACCCCTTTTTCAATTTGGATTTTCATGGTTCATTCTTAGTTCTTGACATTAGTCATGCATGTATAACTGATTCCTCTGTTAATCTATAGATAATTTAACATAGATTCACAGGCATCCAAGTGCCATTTCCTGAAGGACCTTTTTGCCAAAAATCTTATTCAAATAATCTTGAATTTATTATACCAATAAACTAAACAGTAAATGACATTACCATATTTCCTTTCCACATTTTTCAATATTAACACACAGGAAGCCTTGGCTCAAGCTTTGTGGATTGACATCAAGCGCATGGATGACCCAAAATGTTATTTTAATTCTCTGCCAAAAGAGTTAGAAGTAAAAAGAGATCGGATGGTCCATTTACTTGAAAGTGTCGGGTTAAAGCCCATTGTTCCTGAGGGTGGATACTTCATCATCGCTGATGTGTCTTTACTAGGTTTGTAAAGGGTTTGTTTTGTTTTGTGGTTGTTGTTGTTTTTACATGGGCGGGCGCTAGGGATCGTACCCGGGTCTCTGGCATGGCAGGCGAGAACTCTGCCTGCTGAGCCCTGTGGTCCGCCCTGTAAAGGGTTTTACTATTTCAAAAATACTAAAATTTACATGTGAAATAATAGCAAAATTATGGAAAAGATTGATGTCAAAGTCATATCAGCATTTTAGCTGTGATAAAGGTTGGCTTTTCACAATGTCAGTGCTTTTTTTTTTTTTTTACAATTATTTTTTACTTTTTCAGCCTCTTTACATTAAATGTGATTATTGTTACATGGCTAGAGAGTCGGTGGTGTTCTAGGTATTCTACAAAATGTAGAGAATTTGCTGTCATCTTGATACAATATGTAATTAAAATTCAGTCACTTGATATTTTGTATTTGTATTTATGTATCTTGGGTTCATTTGAGTAAAATTTTAGTTTCCTTTTCACTGAACAAAAAGGCATAGTATTTTGTGAAAAAAAAAAAAAAGATTTCCAGAAAGTTTGAAGCCATGGGAGAATATTTGCTATTTTTAGGATACATTGAAACGAAGCAAAGAAGGAAAATAATATTTGTTGAGGGTCAACAATGTGCCAAGCACCCCAGATACCCTTTTGAGGAAAGCATTGTTAGCTCTGTTTTTTCTTAAACATTTTTTTAACTTTGAAATATAACATATATATTTAAAAAAGCAATAATTTTCAAGGAACATTTTAACGAGTAGTTGCAGAACAGATTTCAAAGTTTGGTATGGGTTACCATTCCACATTTTCAGGTTTTTCATTCTAGCTGCTCCAAAACATTGGAAGCTAAAAGAAATATCATTATAGTGTACAGCAGTCATACTCATTTGTTAAGTCCTATCTTCTCTAGTATAAATCCTCCTTCTTCTCTGATCCTACTCCCAATCTATAGGAGTTTGGGGCTATGCCCATTCTAACTTCTTAATGTTGAAAAGGGGTATCAACACGATGGGATAGGAGAATGGAACTAGTTGATATTCTTGGAGAGGCTGGCCCCTCTGGGTTTCAGGGCTTATCTGGCCTGGGAACCCTCTGGAGGTCAAAGATTTCAGGAAAGTAAACTTAGTACATGAAGCTTTTGTAGAATTCTAGTTAGAGCCCTAGGTGTTCATTAAGGTCAACAGGTATGGTGTTCGTTGGGGTATGGCAAACAATGGCCGTTAGCGAAAGCTTACAGAACAGTAGCCTCTAGAACAGCCTCTTGACTCTATTTGAACTCTCTTAGCCACTGATACCTTATTTGGTTGCATTTCTTTTCCTGCTTTTAGTCAGGAAAGCACTGTTGATCCTACAGAGCCAGAGCCAGGCTCAACCCTGGGAGCATGCCCCTTGTTGTAAGGGAGACTTTCCCCTGAATATCATAACCCACATAGGTGAGAAAGTAATGATTTTCCTTGCAGAGTTGGGCTTAGAGAGAGAGAGAGAGGCCACATCTGAGCAATCAAAGAGGTTTCCTGGAAGCAACTCTTAGGCACAAGTATATGCCCAAGTTTTAGCTTCTCCACTACAGAAATAAGTTTCATAAGGACAAGCCTCAAAATCAAGTGCATGGCCTTTCTTGGAGTCCCTAATGTTTGAGAGAGACTGAGGTGTTTCCCAGATAAGACAATTAAATATTTCCACATTTTTTTCTCCAATCCCTCCAGGGACTCTACCAATACATTTTTTTAATCTTTTTTTTTTTAATATTTTGATTGATAAATTTTCACACACATATATTCCATACGTGGTGTAGAATCAGTGGCTCACAATATCGTCACATAGTTGTGTATTCATCACCATGATCATTTTTTAAGAATGTTTGTGTCACTCCAAAAAACAAATAAAAAGAAAAAAAAAACTCATACCATACCACTTACCCCTTCCTCTCGTTGACCACCAGTACTTCCATCTACCCAATTTATTTTACCCTTTATTTCCCCTATTATTTATTTACTTTTTATCCATACTTTTTTATTCATCTGTCCATACCCTGGATAAAAGGAACATCAGACACAAGGTTTTCACAATCACACAGTCACATTGTAAAAGCTATTTCATATGCAATTATCTTCAAGAAACAAGGCTACTGGAACACAGCTCAGCAGTTTCAGGTACTACCCTTCAGCCACTCCAATAGACCATAAACTAAAAAGGGATATCTATATAATGCATAAGAATAACCTCCAGGATAACCTCTTGACTCTGTTTGAAATCTCTCAGCCACTGAAATTTTATTTTGTCTCATTTCTCTCTTCCCCCATTTGGTCAAGAAGCCTTTCTCAATCCCTTGATGGTGGATCCTGGCTCAGGATTTCTGTCCCATGTTGCCAGGGAGATTTACATCCCTGGAAGTCATGTCCCATGTAGGGGGGAGGGCAGTGAGTTCACCTGCCCAGTTGGCTTAGAGAGAGAGAGGCCATATGTGAATACAAAAGAGATTCCCGGGCAATGGTGGCTCAGTGGCAGAGTTCTCACCTGCCATACCAGAGACCCGGATTTGCTCCCCAGTGCCTGCCCATATAAAAAAATAAAAAAATAATTAAAAAAAAAAAAAAAGGAGATTCCCTGGGGGTGACTCTTAGGACTACTTTTAAGTAGGCTTAGCCTATCCTTTCCAGGAATAAATTTCATAGTGGCAAACCCCAAGATTGAGGGCCTAGCCTATTGATATGGTTGTCCCCACTGCTTGTGAGAATATCAGAAATTCTCCAGATGAGGAAGGTGAGTATATTTCCTCCTTTCTCCCCAATCCCCCAAGGAGACCTTACAAAAGTATCTTATTCACTTCCCATAGTACTCTGGAATATATCAGGGCATCACACTAACCTGAGCAAACCAACAAAATCTCACACCCTATTCAAAATTCCATGTACTTATGGTGTTCAACTAAACTGACCATACAAGTTAAATTAGGAATGCACTACCCAAAATATAAATTTTACACCAAATAAACATCTCTCCCTTTGGTCTCACACAAAAGTTGACGTATCAAAATATGGACAATATCATCCTTTACCCAGTTTTCTGATTTACCGTAGTCTTGTCCAGATCAACTTTATTCAGATCTCTTTGTTTGAAGTCTGATTACTTTTCCAGCTTTTTAAACAGTTCCTGTAGGGGATAGTGCTGACTTTCATAGCTTCAGAACTCTAACTCTTGAGTCTCAGGTGTCACATAAATACCCAAAGTTTCTGGAAACAACCAGGTTATAAACAAACAGCTCAGTTTTTCAGAATTTAGAAATGACAGCTACACCTTCTGAATATAAGTGACTCCTGTAAGAGCTTACAATCTAGGACCCTTTACAATAGGCCCCAACCTGATAACCCATGTTCTTGACTTCAGTTCACCAAGTTTTTCTATTATAGTTAGTCTGTATGATTGAGGCATGATCATATTTGTCTTTTTGTTCCTGACATTTCCTTCAACATACAGTCCGTAAAGTTGCATGCATCATCTAGTTGCATGCATCACACCTTCATTCCTTCTTGTGGCTGCTCAGTAGTCCACTGTATGTATACACCAGAGTTGCCCCTTCCACTCCTCAGTTGTTGTACCCTTAGGTGACCTCCATCCATTGTGGATCACAAACACTGCCACCATAAACATTACTGTGCAAATGTCCATTAATGTCCCCACACTTTGTTCCTCCAAGTATATACCGAGCAGTGGGATTTCAGGATCATATGGCAATCCCACCCCTAGCCTCCTGTGGAAACACCACAATGCATCTCTTTTTCCACATTTTCTCTAGCACTTGTTTCTCTCTGTTCATTTTTAATAGTTTTTCACACATCATACAATCTGTCCTAAGTAAATAGACATGCCTTAGCTACCATCCATACTCTATCTGAAGACATTTCTTTCCTTACACAAAGAATCCATACCCCTCCCCCATGTCCCACACCTGTTGACATTTAGTTTTGGCATAATGCCTTTCTACCAATACTTTTTAGTTATCAGTCCACTATAGTGTAGGGTATTACAGACTCTAGGTGGTATATTAAGCTCTACAGAATTACAAGACCCCATTCCCCTTCTGGGCTCCATGTGTTTGGGTTGTTTAAATGAGCTATCCACAGAGGTTGATTTCGATTGTGTTCAGAAAATTTAGGTTCTAAGAACCCCAATAAATCTCTCTGCCTTTGGTCTCATACAGTAGGTGAAACTGTTAACTCTGTTTTTATAGATGAAAAGACTTAGAAAGTTTTAAATAACTTGCATGAAGTCACACAGCTAGATTCTAAACAGTACTATCTCTAAAAAGAAATGGGCCTTTTTGTACTTTACTACCTTAGGCTGTTTGTATGTAATTTTGATATGCCATACAAATCTAAAGTTAGAAGCATGATAATGTTTTACATGTAACATGTATAATAATTATCATAACACAACTATAATCTTAAAATTGGTAAATTTAAAAGCATAATTTATTCTGACAATAATTACAACCATCCTAAATAGTTTCAAATATTCTGAAATTTGACTGCAATGAAGTTATATGACACTGAATTTGAAAAATTGAAAAATCTCTTATTTATACCAAATTTTTAGAAGCTGGGAAGGAGAAAAGAAGCTTTCTATTTTAAAACAAAATTATTATTATAGTATTTTTTAACTTTATATTTCATGTAGAAATTTTTTCTGATTTTGATTTTGGCAGTTTCTACTTTTTTATAATATTTCATTATCATCCTCATATACTTCAGAGGTACGAGGTTTTGTTCAAATTGACACAAGCTTCTCTTTCCTTTTGCATTAAATTATTGCTTCATTTGTTGTGAGAGAAGCAAAAGCCATAGTAAGTAAAGTTTCTGCAGTCCTATTATCATAGGGCTGTATTTGGCACACTCCCACCCTCATCCTTATATCAAACCCCTTAAGATGTTCTATACACAGAGATTTGGAAAGCACTTTTTCTACATTAGGTATAAGTGGGCAGCTTTTTTTCATGAAATTATATAAAAAGATATTGCAGTTTTCTTCTCTCACAGTTTTGCTTTTGAAACAAAAATGCACAAGATTTTCAACATGAATTACTTTTTGTTTATTTAAAACATTATTTATACCTCATCTGCTTCAAAAGGAATTTGAGCTTAATCACATTCAGTCTTCTTTGCATTAATAAATTAATAGAGATGTTTAAATATAAATAGAAAATCAGTGCCACCTAGTAGGAGAAAGAAGAAAATAGTCCAGTCATTTGGGTTCATATAATATTATAATAAACATTAACTTAAGACCTAACTTCTTGGTAGCAAAGGCAAATAGGAAAATGGAATTTGTTACATAGTTCTTAGAAAAAAAAGGAAAGTTAACAGCTTTTTAGGTGAGAAGAATTATTTCCTGGAACCTAACTTTTCCCAGTAGTAAATTCAAATTTATCACATTGTGGCATTATACATCAGAAGGTCAGTGATTCAGCTTTTGCTTGAATTATTGCTTTAAGTTTATAATTAGTTTCCCGTTCTATCCTCAGTCAATCCATCCTGCATATAATACTAGTTCACCTTTTAGATACTCAACTGAGATCTTGAACTAATGTGGTTGTAATTGAAGTGGAAAGAATTAGGGTTAGAAAACCCTTTCTGATGAAGGAAAAATATAATTATTTGTCCCTTCTTTATGGCCGTTTTGCTCATTTATACCCATGGTAGTGGTGAGGGAGATAGTTATGTCTATACCCTCCTACATATGAAGACGTTTGTTTCATTTTACTTTTTTGCCTTTCAGAATAATTTGAAATGTGGAAATTCTTCCATGTACTAAAAGTTGATCTCATGATTTTGCTAAAGACAAAAAGCAAACAAATTTTCATTTGATGATAGCTTGAGAGTAAACTAGTACCATAATATGCATGAACATAGCAATTACTTCCCTTTACAATTAATAACAAATCTAACTGGCTAATATTTATTGAGCATTTATGGTAAAGGAGAAACTGTGCTAACAGACTGATGCCATTGTATCCACCATTGATAGACGCGAAAGATGAGGCAGAGAGACAATCAAGTAATTTACTGAAGTTAATCAACTATTAAGTAGTAAAACTGGGTTCTGAATCCTAGGATCCTCATGCTAACCACTGAACTTATTTGTCTTCTGCTGTACTAAGCAACTCTCCAGACCACTGAGCTTCATCCTAGAACTTAAAAGAGGACATTTGATTAGAAGAGAAGAGGCTGAATAAGGAGATTACTCTAGTTGTTCTAGTGAGAAATAATAATGTCCAGAATTGTGGAGGAGATAGTGGGATTGTGACAGCCAATTTTAATTCTTATGGGTTATTTAAACATGTTAATACTATTATAAAAAGATCCAGAGTTTTCCCTTCAATAAAGAAGTATTTTGTTTAGTTGCTTTGAGGATCTCTGGCTGACACAATTCAAAAGAAACAGATTCTAATTTTCTTCTCACTATAAAACCCTGAGAATTAAATTTTTTCCCCATCTTTTTGAGCAGCATGGCAATAAATTCCTCTTTTCTACACTTTACAAAAATAATTGAGTAGTTTGATCAATGTCAGTTATGGTTAATTAATACCCTTCTGTTCTTCCTTCTATTCCATAGTTAATTACTCCTTTCTCTGGGTTATCTTTACACCTTGAATATGCTACTCAATATGTACTTGCCACATGGAGTTTTCACATAGTTCACAATTAGTCTGTAACTTTGTTTAAGTGGTCATTTTTGTTAGGGCCAAGCTGAATTAAACACACATCAACACATATATCTTGTAATATGTTATTTAAATTCTCTGTCAGTTTCCTCATCTGTAAAGTAAGGATAGCGCCTACCTCTCAGTGTTATAGGAACAGCTAAATGAGAGAATCATGTAGCATGCTTGGCAATAAATGGGAGGTATATGATAAGCATGATTATAAGGATATTTTTCATTCTCCTTAAATCATGGGGAGAATGGAAATAAAATAGTCAAATAAAAGACTTTATTTTTTAAATATAGGTGGAACTTTCTTCAGAGTTAAGGTTTTTAAACAGTTAATTTTAAAAGACCCAGTAATAGTTAGTGAATAAAAGAAAAAGATAACTGCTTCAATTTGTTTTAAACAGTAAATTGTAGAACTTTACTAAATGAAGTAACCATCAGTGTTAGTTGCTTTGGGGCATTCAAAATGTTCTAAGAGTACAACCAATAAAATTGATGCACTATGGAATGTAAATTGTTGAAAATGAATATCAGAAAAATCTTGCCCAGACCTTAAAGCAAGATTGAAGCAGGAGATGACAAAAGGAATACATATTTGAAGTTTTTCCCAAGTTTAATTTAAAAAAAAAAAACAAAACTGTAACATGTGGATGTAATAGGTAAATAATAAGTATATCATTTGGAATTAATTAGACAGATTAATAATGGTAACTATTCATTCAATAAATTTTGCTTTTCATTGTTTATCTGCTAGATACAAAGCTAGAAGTGAGGATAAAATAGGCTGCAAAATAGAGACTTTACCTTTGTGAGTTACAATTTAGTCAGTGGTTAAATGGAGATACAATTATTACTCTGTTGTGACATTTAGGTGTAATTTTTTTTAATAAGGACCATAAGTCTATGTCATTTCTAGATGGAAAGGCAACACTTTCTTCCTGTTCCCTTTCCCTCTTTTTTGCATCTAAAAGCTTCCCATCTTAAAGCTTATGCACAAGCCTGATCTATCAGACGTATACATAAGTACTACCAGAGAGTATCAGTCAAGCTTATCCGTTGTTTCCTCTCTTTCTACCACATCCTACAGCATGAGACTCCAGCAGATTCTGTGAATATCTACTAAGAAAATTCTAAACTAAACTGATATAAATCAGGAGAAAATATTTGAATCTTAATAGACTCAAGTAAGGTACATTTTGTCTTAGGTTAAGACTATCTAGTTTCTATTGCTGTTTTTAGATGCAGACCTTTCTGATATGAAGAATGATGAACCTTATGACTATAAATTTGTGAAATGGATGACTAAAAATAAGGTAATGTTTATTGCCCTTTGTAATTTTGTAATTTATAGTTAATGTATGAAAAAAACTGATGACATGCTTTGAAAAATGTTAACTATAGTTTTGTTACATGATATTCCACTGGTGGTTATTTGGGGAATTTTAAAAACATTTCTAATTTTGGAAACTGTTGTGAATATTTAAGAATGTGTATTTGTTTCTGTCTGTGGTTCTAAACTTAATATTTGAAGCATAACTAATTTTCCTCTTATATCTTCATACTTATTTTTCAGAAACTATCAGCCATTCCTGTTTCAGCATTCTGTAATTCAAAGACCAAGTTACAGTTTGAGAAATTTGTGCGATTTTGCTTCATTAAAGTAAGTTCACTGTTCTACTCGAAATACATTTATAATATCTTTCCTTAAAGTACCATTTTTATCTGTTGTTCAGAATGAAACGCTCACATGCAATTAAGTTTTGGCTCGCTGCCATGAAATTAACTGCCTACCTGTTGTGTAATCATACAATTGTTATAAAATAACCTGAGAAATGATTGCAAGTCAAAAGCATATTTGGCACAAAAACAATAGTTGGGATGCTCAATGCAATTTATTTGCTTGCTTAAGCGCAGGCTTTCAACACTACTGATGCAGAATAACCAGGCCAAGGGCACACAACATATTTAAAAGTGGAGGATAACAGAGTCTAAAAAGTTCATCAGCCCAAAGACTAGGAAAAGACAGCTTGGTACCTTCAACAAGAGGTCTTGGGAGAAGGCCCAGTGTGATGTCAGTGGAAGATCCAAAGTCATCAGCAGTGGGTGCTGGTCACAGTGTGGTGGTGAAGACAGCAGCAGGCCTTCTACTGTAGCTCAAGCATTTAAACTGGGAGTTAGAGTGACCAGGTGTCAGTTACCTCTACCTACACTCATAGAGTGTCATCTGCACTGGGTTTTTATGCCTTAGCGCTCTGGTTGACAGTGTCCTTATTGAAAGACTATCTCTCTGGCAGGTGTCAAGCGAGTTCATATCCTATCCTTACATAATATCTAGTTAACACTTGTTACACAAAGTTTATTTTCTTAATTTGTTTGCATTCTAAATTTACTCAACTCATTTACAAAGTAGGGGATTCAAGATCATTGATATCATTCCAGTTACACATCACTAGAGAACAAAACTCAACAATCTTTGACAGTAGACAAGATAATCCAGATTCCTTATCATCTAGCAATCACAGTGTCCAGCATACAATTAAAAAAAAAATTATTACACATGTAAAGACTCAAAAGGTCCTATAATTAAAAAAAAAAAGCAGCCAATAGAAACACATCCCAAGTTGACCCCATTTAGGGATTAGCAGACTAAATTTTAAAACAGACACTATAAATATGTTCAAAGAACTAAAAGAAAATATTGCAATAATGAATGAATCACAGAGGGTTTGAAACTCTAAAAAAATAGAATTCTGGAGCATAACAGTATAATATCTGATATGAAAACTTTCTGGTGTGTAACAGAAAGATTGGAGATGTCAGAAAAAAGTATTGCCCTGAATATCGATCCACAAAAAGTGTGCCAATTGAAAAGAAGAAAAAAAATATTTTTGAGAAATGAACAGAGCTTCAGAGATCTACGAGACAATATCAAGTGTTTTAATATTCATGTAATTGGAGTACCAGAAAGAGGGAAAAGAATGTGGCAAAAAAATATTTTAAGAAATAATGGGGAGATGGGGCAAGATGGCAGCAGAAGCAGGGCAAAATTGCGGGATAGTGAGGTGTGGAATTTAGTTTGTCCTCCAGAGCAGTTAGTAAATAGCCAGAAATGGTTCAGAACAACTGCTGGTGGAACATCTGTGACCAGACACACAGCATACACCAGTATGGACCAGGTAGATTAGATGAGATCCCACACAGAACTTACATTAGATAGAACTGGAAGCATTCTCACGCTCCTGCACTGCTCCAGGCAAGGGCAGAACTAAATCTTATCTGAGAGACAAAGTAACTAGTCAGGTGAAAGTGGTTAATTGCCTAAAGGGAGTATTTTCCCCAAGAAAAGGGTCAGCCACATGCTGACAGGGTGAATCTGCTGAAATTAAAGGGGCCATATCACTTTAAGTTGGCAGTCAGGCACCACAGGCCAGGCAGGATGGGAAAAACACAGAGACTAGAGGCTTCATAGGAAAGTCTGACAACCTGCTAGGTCTCACACACAAGGAAAACTGATACTGGTTACTCTTCCCTCCTAAGACATGGGCCTTTCTGATCTGGAAAAATCTGATTGGGTCTATAATATCTTAGGAGACTCTCCTCAAAAAATGGCTCTATATAGGCAGGGCAAGAAACAGAAAAACAAGAACTGAAAAAATGTGATCAGCTAAACGAAACCTATGCAAGAGGTCTAGAATAAGTTAAACTGAATGTCAAAGAACAAATAGAGAACAAAGCCATCCAGTAGTAAAACCCTAGGTAAAAGGTGAAAACAACCTCCAGAATAAACTAAATAAAGAATCAAATGCCCAGATGCCAGCAGAAAATAATGAGTCACACCAGGAAAATCAAAGATATGGCCCAGTCAAAGGAACAAACCAACATTGCAAATGAGATACAGGAGTTGAAACAACTAATTCAGGATCTTCGAACAGACATGCAGAATCTCATAAAATCAAATCAATGAGTTGAAGGAGGGAATAAAGAAGACATTGGGTGAAAGAAAGAAGAATTCTAAAGTTTGAAAAAACAAATCACGGAACTTATGGGAATGAAAGGCACAGTAGAAGAGATACAAAAAAGTGAAAACCTACAATGTTAGATTTCAAGAAGCATAAGAAGGATTACTGAACTAGAGAACTGGACATGTGAAATCTGACACTCAAAAGAAAATATAGGGAAAAGAATGGAAAAATATGACCAGAGTCTCAGGGAATTGAATGACAACTGAAGCATGGGAATATACATATTGTGTGTGTCCCAGAAGGAGAAGAGAAGAGAAAAGGAGGAGAAAGACTAGTTGAGGAAATAATCACAGAAAATTTCCCATCTCTTATGAAAGACATAAAATTACAGATCCAAGAAGTGCAGCGTACCCCAAACAGAATAGATCCAAATAGACATACTCCAAGACACTAATCAGATTGTCAAAGACAAAGAGTGAAATTTGAATGCAGCAAGAGAGAAACAATCCATCAAATACAAGAGAAGCTTAATAAGACTATGTGTGAATTTCTCAGCAAAAACCATGGAGGTGAGAAGGCAATGGTATGATATATTTAAGAATCTAAAAGAGAAAAAATGCCAACCAAGAATTCTATACCCAGGAAAACTCTCCTCAAAAATGAGGGGAAGATTAAAATATTTTCAGACAATCACTGAGAGAATTTGTGATTAAGAGACTGGCTCTGCAAAAAATACTAAAGGGAGCACTATAAGCAGATAGGAAAAGGCAGGAGAGAGAGGTCTGGAAGAGAGTGTAGAAAGGTAAAAAGAGGGAAAAAAATTAGACATGACATATAAAATCCAAAAGACAAAATGGTAGAAGAAAGTACTGCCTTTACAGTAATAACATTAAATGTTAATGGATTAAACTCCCTAATCAAAAGACATAGACTGGCAGAAAGGATTAAAAACCAGGAGCCATCTATACGTTTTCTATAGGAGACTCATTTAGACCTAAGGGCAAAAATAGGTTGAAAGTGAAAGGCTGGGAAAAGATATTTCATGCAAACAACAATCAGAAAAGAGCAGGAGTAGCTATACTAATATCTGTCAAATTAGACTTCAAATGTAAAACAATTAAAAGAGACAAAGAAGGACATTATGTATTAATGAAAGGAACAATTCAACAAGAAGACATAACAATCACAAATATTTATGAACCAAGCCAGAGTGCTCCAAAATACATGAGACAAACACTGATAACAGAAGGGAGAAGTAGACAGCTCTACCATAATAGTTGGAGACTTCAATTCCATGCTCTCATCAATGGACAGAGTATCTAGACAGATGATCAATAAGGAAATGGAGATTTTGAATAATATAATAAATGAACTAAACTTAACAGACATTACAGAACATTACACCTCATAACAGCAGGATACATATTTTTCTCAAGTGCTTGTTCTAGTTTGCTAGCTGCCAGAATGCCATATACCAGGAATGGAATGGCTTTTTAAAAGGGGAATTTAATAAGTTGCTAGTTTACAGTTCTAAGGCCAAGATAATGTCCCAATTAAAACAAGTCTATAGAAATGACCAATCTAAGGCATCCAGGGAAAGATACCTTGGTTCAAGAAGGCCAGTGACATTCTGGGTTTTTCTCTCGGCTGGAAGGCACATGGCAAAGTCTGCTACCTTTCTCTTCCAGCTTCTTGTTTCATGAAGCTCCCCAGGAGGCATTTTCCTTCTTCATCTCCAAAAGTCACTGGCTGGTGGACTCTCTGCTTCATGGTTCTATGGCATTCTCTGCTCTCTCAGATCTCGTGGCTTTCTCTCTTGTTGTTCTCTAGATTTTTCCAAAGGGCTTCTTCTTTTAAAGGATTACAGTAAAACCAATTGTGTTAGTTAGATTCAGTTGTCAACTTGGCCAAGTGAGCATACCTATTTCTGTTGCTGCAGACACAAACCAATGGTACATGAATCTCATCTATTGCTAATTACATCTGCAGTCAGCTAGGAGGCGTGTCTGCTGCAATGAGTGACGTTTGACTTAATTGGCTGGTGCTTAAATGAGAGAGTACAATGTTGCACAGCCAAGCAGCTCGGCATTCCTCATCTCAGCACTTGCAGCTCAGCCCAGGCCTTTGGAGAAGTCACGCCGGGGAAAGTTGTTGGAACCCAGGGGCCTGGAGAGAAGACCAGCAGAGACCATCCTGTGCCTTCCATGTAAGAAAAGAGCCTCAGTGGAAAGTTAGCTGCCTTTCCTCTGAAGAACCAACAAAATAAATCCCCTTTTATTAAAAGCCAATCCGTCTCTGGTGTGTTGCATTCCGGCAGCTAGCAAACCAGAACACCAATCAAGACCAACCTGGAATGGGTAGAAACACATTTCCACCTAGTTAAGTTTAATACCCACACTTGATTGAGTCACATCTCAATCAAGATAAGCTCATTAAAGTTTCCACCATACAGTACTGAATAGGTATTAGAAGAAACCATTGCTCCCACAATGTTGATTAAGTTTAAAACATGGCTTTTCTAGGGTACAAAAACCTTTTCAAACTGGCACAGTGCTCATGGATCATTCTCAAGGATAGACCATATGCTGGGTCACGAAGCTAGTCTCAGTAAATTAGAAAGACTGAAATACTACAGAACACTTTCTCAGATCATAATGGAATGAAGATGGAAATCAATAATAGGAAAAGGGCCAGAAAATTCACAAATATATGGAGGTTAAACTATACACTCTTAAACAACCAGTGGGTCAAGGAAGAAATTACAAGAGAAATCATGAAATATTTTGTGGCAAATGAAAACACAGTATATCAGAATTTATGGGATGCAGAAAAGGCAGTGCTAAGAGGGAAATTTAATGCCTTAAATCCTTTATTTAAAAAGAAGAAACAGCAAAAATCAATTAATTAACTGTTCACTTGGAAGAACTAGAGAAAGAACAGAGAGCTAACCCCAAAACAAGCAAAAGGAAAGAAATAATGAATATTAGAGCAGAAATAAATGAAATTGAATATGAAAACAACTGAGAAAATCACAAAACCAGAAGCTGTTTCTGTGAGAAAATCAGTAAAATCAATGGACTCTTAGCTAGGTTGACAAAGAGAAAAAAGAGAGTGATGCAGATAAATAAAATCAGAAATGGAAGAGGAGACATAATCACTGCCTCCACATAAAATAAAGGAGGTAATAAAAGGATACTATGAGCAACTATATGCTATTAAACTAGACAATGTAGATAAAATGGACAACTTCCTAGAAAGGCATGAACAATCAACATTGACACAAGAAGAAATAGACAACCTCAACAAACCAATCACAAGGAAAGTGATTGAATCAGTTATCAAGAAGCTCCCAAAAAGCACAGTCCAGGACCAGATGGCTTCACATATTAATTCTACTAAGCATTCAAGAAAGAATTAGTACCACTCCTGCTCAAACTCTTCAAAAAAAAATTGAAGAGGAGGGAAGCTACCTAATTCATTCTACGAAGACAACATCACCCTAATACCAAAGCCAGACAAAAGAAAATTACAGATCAATCTCTTTAATGAATACAGAAGCAAAAATCCTCAAAAAAAAAAAAAAACTTGCAAATTGAACCCAGCAGTACATTAAAAGAATTATCTACCATGACCAAGTGGGATTTATTCCAGGTATGCAAGGATGGTTCAAAATAAGGAAATCAATTAATGTAATACACCATATCAGCAAAACAAAAAACACACAATCATCACAATTGATATAGAAAAAGCATTTGTCAAAATTCAACATCATTTCTTAATGAAAACACATAAAAGGATAGGAATAGAAGGGATCTTCCTCAACATGATAAAGGGAAAATATGAAAAACCCACAGCCAACATCATCCTCAATAGGTAAAGACTGAAAGTTTTCCATCTAAGATCAGGAAGAAGACAAGGATGCCACTGTCACCATTGTTATTCAACATTGTGCTGGAAGTTCTAGCCAGAGCAATTAGACAAGAAAAAGAAATAAAAGGCATCCAAATTGGGAAGGAAGAAGTAAAACTCTACTGCTTTTAGATGACATGATACTATATGTCAAAAATCCCCAAAATCTACAGCAGAACTACTAGAGCTAATAAATGAACACAGCAAAGTGTGGGGTACAAGATCAATACCCCAAAATCAGTAGCGTTTCTATACACTAGTGAAGAGTAATCTGAGGAGGAAATCAAGAAAAAAATCCCATTTACAATAGTAACAAGAAGAATAAAATATTTAGTAATAAATTTAGGTAAATATACAAAAGGCCTATACACAGAAAACTATAAGAAATTGCTATAAAAAATCATGGAAGACTTAAATAAATGAAGGGCATACTGTGTTCACAGACTGGAAGACTAAATCGAGTTAAGATGTCAATTCTACCCAAATTGATTCATAGATTCAATACACTACCAATTTAAAAATCCCAACAACTTATTGTGCATAGAAAAACTAATACTCAAATTTGTTTGGAAGAGCAAGGTGCCCCAAATAGCTGAAAATATCTTGAGAAAGAAAAATGAAGTGGGAGGTCTCACACTACCTGACATTAAAGCATATTATGAAGCTATATTGGTCAAAACAGCATGGTACCATCATAAAGACAGATGTACTAACTAATGGAATCAAATACACCATGGTCAAGCCAACCCCTCTTCAAAAAATGGTGTTTGGAGAACTGGATAGCCATATACAAAAGAATGAAAAAGGATCCATATCTCACACCGTATACAAAAAAAAAAAAACTCAAAATGGATCAAAGATCTAAACATTGGTGCTAAGACCATGTAAGTTTTAGAAGAAAATGTACAGAAATATCTTATAAATCTTGCAATAAAAGGAGGTTTCCTAGACCTTACACCCAAAGCATGAGTATTGAAAAAAAAAGAAATAGATAAAGTAGACCTCCTCAAAATTGAACAATTCTGTGCTTCAAAGGACATTGTCAGGAAAGTAAAAAGGCACCTACACAGTGGGAGACAGTATTTGGAAACTACATATCAGATTAGAATTTAGTATTCAGGATATATAAAGAGATTCTTCAGCTCAACAACAAAAAGACAAACAACCCAATTTAAAAATAAGCAAAAGTGAATTATTATATTGATATTTCTTTCAGTCCCCAGTATCTTAGAGCAGCCTGAAGTAAAAACCTGAAACTAGAATTGTAACCCATACCAAACTCTGAAATCTGTTCTTCCACTAATTGTTGCACTATGCATTGAAATATATTGCTTTTTTGTAAATATGTTATTTTTCACAAAAAAAATCAATTGTGATGAAAAATGCACAGCTATATGATAATATTGTGAACCATAGATTGTACACTTTGGATGACAACATGGTATGTGAATATATAATATATATCAAAGAAAAATAGATAATTTTTTTAATGGGCAAAAGACGTGGACAGACACTTCGCAGAAGAGGAAATACAAATAACTAAAAGACACATCAAAAGATGGTCAACTTCACTGGGTATTAGAGAAATGCAAATCAAAGCCACAATGAGATATCATCTGACACCCACTAGAACGACCATTATCAAAAAAAAAAACCAAGATGACAAGTAGTAGAGAAGATGTGGAGAAAGAGGCACACTTAACCACTGTTGGTAGGAATGTAAAATGGTACAACCACTGTGGAAGGCAGTTTGGCAGTTCCTCAGGAAGCTAGGTATAGAATTGCCATATGGTCGAGCAATCTCATGACTAGGTATATATTCAGAGGAACTGAAGGTAAGGACACAAACAGACATTTGCACACTAATGTTTATAGCAGTGTTATTTTTAATTGCCAAGAGATGGAAACAGCCCAAATGTCTATCAACAGAGGAGTGGTTAAACAAGCTGTGGTATATACAGATGATGGAATATTATGCAGCTATTAGACAGAATAAAGTCATGAAGCATGTAACAACATGGCTGAACCTTGAGGACATTATGCTGAGTGAAATTAGCCAGAAACAAAAGGACAAATACTGTATGGTTTCACTAATATGAACTAATATTAATGCGTGAACTTTGAGAGTTGAAGTTAAGAACACAGGTTATCAGGAGATAGAAATAGGGTAAAGATTGGGTATTTGGTGCCGACAGTTGTGCAACAGGTCATGCAACAGGACTTATTGTAAAAATTCAGAAATGGATAGCACAATACTCTCTGATGTAGCACAGTAATATGAGAACACTGAACGAACATTTCCCCTTGGAGGCCAATGTGGTGGTTCCACAGAAGGCAGGGGGTGGGGCTGCTGTATGATCCTCCAACCCCACTGGTCCATATATACCTGGAAGAACTGATTGTAGGGACACGAATGTGAGTATGATGAGGGAGAAGGGCTGGGGTAACATATGAAACCAGAAGGAAAGATAGAGGATAAAGACTGAGACAGTATAATTTAGGAATACCTAGATTAGACAATGATGGTGATTAAATGTACAAATAAAAAAACATTTTTGCATGAGGGAGAACACGTGAATGCCAACATTACAAGGTGTTGAAAATGAATGGTATACAGGAAAAAGTACAATCAATGAAGGCTAGGATCTATAGTCAATAGTAACATTGTAATAAGCTTTCACTGAATGTAACAAAGGCATTATGCCAAAAGTAAATGTCAGCAGGCAGGAGGCATGGGGGAGGGCTATGGATTCTTTGTGGAAGAAAAGAAAATGTCTTCATATAAATCATGGTGGCAAAGACATGTCTATTTACTTAGGTTGGACTGTTTGATGTGCAAATAAAAATGTTAAAAATGAACTGAGAGAAAAAAGTGCTAGAGCAAATGTGGAGAAAGAGATGTACCTATTCACTGTCAGTAGGGAAACTGAGAGGTGCAGCCCCTTGGAGGCCAGTGTGGTGGTTCCAATGGAGGCTAGGGGTGGGGTTGCCATATGATCCTCTAGCCCCACTGGTCCATATATACCCAGAAGAACTGAGTGTAGGGACACAAATGGACATTTGCATACTAATGTTTATGGTGGCAGTGTTTGGGATTCACAATGGACAGAGGTGGCCTAAGGGTACAATGACTGAGGGTAGGAAGGGGGAACTGTGGTATATACATAAATGGACTACTGAGTGGCTGCATGAAGGAATGAAGTTGTGAGGCAGTCAACTAGGGTGAATGAAAATTAAGGATTGTGTGTTGAATGAAATGTCAGAAACAAAAAGACAAATGTGATCATGTCTCAATCTTATGGACAACTAAATATAAAAATGTGGTGAACTGAAGTTGAGAACATGGGTTATCAGATTGGGGCCTATTGTAAAGGGTCCTAGATTGCAAGCTCTTTCAGCAGTCACATGTATTTGGAGATGTAACTGTTATTTCTAAATTGTGATATACTTGGGCTGTTTGTTTCTAACCTGGAAATTTCCAGAAAGTTTGGGTATTTCTGTAAAACCTGAGACTCAGAGTTAGAGTTCTGAAGCTATGAAAGTCAGCACTACCCCATAAAGGAATTGTTTAAAAAGTTGAAAAGCGATCAGACTTCAACAAGAGATATGAATGAAGCTGATCTGGATAGGATTAAGGTAAATCAGAATACAGGGTAAATGATGGTGTATTAGTTAGGGTTCTCTAGAGAAACAGAATCAACAAGGAACACTCACAAATATAAAATTTATAAAAGTGTCTCACGTGACCGTGGGAATGCAGAGTCCAAAATCTGCAGGGCAGGCTGTGAAGCCGATGATTCCGATGGAGGGTCTGGACAAACTCCACAGGAGAGGCTCACCAGCCGAAGCAGGAAGAGAGCCTGTCTCTTCTGAATCCTCCTTAAAAAGCTTCCAATGATTAGATTAAGCATCACTCATTGCAGAAGACACTCCCCTTTGTCTGATTACAAATGGAATCAGCTGTGGATGCAGCTGACATAATCATGATTTAATTCAATGAAATATCCTCATTGCAACAGACAGGCCAGCACTTGCCCAACCAGACAAACAGGTTCCACCACTTGGCCAAGTTGACACATGAACCTGACCATGACAGGTGGTATCATCCATATTTTAAAACTTCAACTTCTATGTGAGACTAAAGGAAGAGATGTTTATTTGGTACAAAATTTCTATTTTGGGTAGTGTATTACCTAATTTAACTTGTATCATCAGTTTAGTTGAACACTATAATATCCTCAATAAGGTGTGAGATCTTGTTGGTTTGCCCAGGTTAGTGTGATGCTCCAATATATCCCAGAGTAATTTGGACAATGAAGAATAAAGTATTTGCCAAGTTCTGAAGATATTCAATTTCCCCATTTGGAGAATTTCTGATACTCTCACAAGCATTGATGACAACCAGATCCATAGACTGAGCCTTTTTCTTGGGTGTCACCCCTATAAAACTTATTCCTGCAAAGGATAAGCTAAGCCTACTTATGATGTGCTATGTGCTTGAGAGTTACCCACAGAGAACTGCTTTTGTTGCTCAGGTGCAGCCTCTCTCTCTAAGCCAACTTGGCAGGTGAATTCATTGCCCTCCCCACTATGTGGGGCAAATCTCCCTGGCAACATGGGACAGAATTTCTGGGGTAACACCATGGGATTGAGAAAGACTTCTTGACTGAAAAGGGGAAGGGTGAAATGAGACAAAATAGTTTCACTGATTGAGAGATTTCAAACAGAGTCAAGAGGTTATACTGGAGGCTATTTTTATGCAGTATATAGATATCTCTTTTTAGTTTATGGTGTATTGGAATGGCTTGAGGGAAGTACCTGAAACTATTCATCTGTGTTTCAGTAGCCTTAATTCTTGAAGACAATTGTAAAATGATATAGCTTTTACAGTGTGACTGTGTGATTGTGAAAACCTTGTGTCTGATGCTCCTTTTATCCAGGGTATGGACAGATGAGGGAAAAAAATATGGATAAAGAATAAATAATAGGGAGGGTAAGGGGTAAAAAAAATGGGTAGATTGAATTAATAGTGGTCAACGAGAGGGAGGGGTAAGGGGTGTAGCATATATGAGTTTTTCCTTTTTTCTTTTTGTTTCTTTTTCTGGAGTGATGCAAGTGTTCTAAAAATGATTATGGTGATAAAAATACAGAACTATGTGATGGCATTGTGAGCCATTGATTGTACACCATGTATGGACTGTATGTGTGTGAAGATTTTTCAATAAAAATATTCTTTAAAAAAAGAACTAATGACCAAAATCTCCCATAGTTAGTAAAAAGCATCAATTTTCAGATCTAAAAAACTCAGTGAACCCTAACATGATCAATACAAAGAAAATCACCAAAGGACATCATAGTCAAAAAGTAAGAGAAAATTTTGAAAGCAGCTGGAGAATATAACACATAGATACATAGAAACAAAGATACAGAGATATAAATGATAACTGAATTCTTATCAGAAACAATGAAAGCCAAAATAAAGTGCTGATTAGAATGACATCTTTAAAGTGCTGATTAGAAAAAAGTATATCAACTTATAATTCTATATCCATGAAAATATCCTTCAAAAATGAAAATAAAAACTAAGAGAATTCATCACCAGCAGAAGTACTAAAAAAATTATAAATAGATCAATAACCTAAATATAAGAACTAACATTGTGAAACTCTTACAAGAAAACAGAGAGCAGTATCTTCAGTACCTGGTAATAGGCAATGGATTTTTAAATTTTTCACCAAAAGCACAAGCAACAAAATTAACAAACAGATGAAATGGGCTTCATCAAAATTTAAAAATTTGTGCATCAAAGCATGATATCAAGTCAGTGAAAAGACAACTGCACTGATTTGAAATAGTCATTTACCCCAGAAAAACCATGTTATTTTAATCCAGTCTTGTGGGTGCTGACCAGTTGTGGGTGGACCTTTTGATTAGATTGTTTCTATGGAGATGTGACCTACCCAACTCAAGGTGGATCTTCAACCTTTTACTGAAGTCCTCTATGAAGAGAATAAAAGACAGAATACATAGAGAGAGCTCAGAGCCCTTACAGATACAGATTTGGAGATGCTAAGAGATGGAATCCAGAGTTTGTCACAGAGAAGCTAAGTGAGGGCCCACAGATGCTTAGAGAGAAAGCCACTGGAATCAGAAGCTGAAAGCAATGAACTGGGAGCAATGTCCAACAGACACCAACCATGTGCCTTCTCAGCTGGCAGGGGTGTTCCGGATGCCAGCAGCCATTTTTCAAAGTTAGGGTATCTTTCTCTGATGCCTTAATTTGGACATTTTCACAGTCTTAAACTATGAATTTTTAACCTAATAAATCCCCATTGTAAAAGCCAATCCAGTCGTAGAGAGCTTGCCTTCTATGCAGGAGACCCATTCAATACCCAGACCATGCACCACCACCACCCCCAATAAAGCAAAGCCAATCCATTTCTGGTATATTGCATTCTGGCAGCATTAGCAAACCAAAACAACAACTCTATGAATTGGACAAAATATTTGGAAATCATGTATCTTATAAGGGTTAATATCCAGAATATATTAAGAACTCTAAATCAAGAAAAAGACAACCCAATTTAAAAATGAGCCAGGGATTTCATAGACATTTTTTAAAAGAAGATATTCAAAAGGCCAGTAAATATATGCACATATCATTAGCCATTAAAGAAATGCAAATTAAAACTATGATGTGATACACTACTTCACAACCAGTAGGATGGCTGTTATTTAAAAAAAAAAAAGAAAAGAAAAGAAAACAAAAAATAAGGTTGGCAAGGATAGGGAAATACAGGAACCCTTGTACCTTGTTCATGGCAATATAAAATGGTGCAGCCTTGTGGAAAAAGTTTGACAGTTCCTCAGGAGGTTAAACATATATTTACCATATGATCTGGCAATTCCACTCCCAGGTAAATACCTAAAAGAATTGAAAGCAGAGTCTGGGCAGCAACTTCATAGAGACAGGAAGCAGAAGAATGGTTACCAAGGTTGTGGAGAGGAAGAAATGGGAAGTTATTGAGACAGAGTTAGAATTCAGGTGGTGGCTTGCTGATGAACAAACGGCAAATTCCAAGCAGCAGTCAATCCTCAAAGAAAGATACCTCTGAGAAGAGTAACTCTAAGTACCTGGAGTCCAAATGACCCTCACTGAGTGAGTCATCTTAAGACCAAGCATCTATCAAGGGAGAAGAAGGCAAGGGTAGTAAAATAGTTAATAAAAATTACAAAAAGAACCAAAATTATAAAAGCAGATAGCCCCACAGTGTCTCTTGCCGCTTACCTCTCACTTCTCACTTCTTACCTCTCACCTCTTTTTACTTGCCAGAGTGCCCACATGAACTCTCACATGCACTCCTAATAAACTTTCTCCCTGCTTATTCTGTGCTGTGCTGTGGCCTTGAATTCTTTCTCGTGGTATGGCCAAGAATGTAGAAACCAAATCTAGCAACATTATTGCTAAATGAGTTTATCAGTTTTGATTTGTGATGATGAAAATACCCTGCAGAGTTACATAATATTGTCAGTGTACTTAATGTCAAAGAATTGTCCACTTAAAGTGATTTTCATGTTATGTATATTTTACCACAATTAAAAATAATAATTTAAAAAATAAAGCAAGTTACAATGCCATTTGCTGCTACCATTTCCACCCCCTCCTGCGTCTGGGCCAATTCAATTAAACCAAGTCCCTATTTTATAAAGTTTTCTCACACAATTTAACTTAAGCAGGTACAACTAATTCTTAACTTATTCCTTTTGCATATTACCTATAATTAGTAAATTAAATTAAAATTCCAAGGCAACTTTTTCTTCTGGTATACCCCTGGCTTTTCCTCTACTGCCCACCTGATGTGTCCTCAGGGAGAGAAAAATCATTCAAATATTAACTCAGGAAAACAAATAGAAATATAAATGGTATCACTCTGTTTCTTTAGTTTAAAGATTTAAATCCAGTGCAGATGTCTTTTAGTTTCTTCCATAATATATATGCCTGGGCTTTCCTTTCGATTGGAGGTAATTGACAATTAGGTACAATTTATATATAATTAGTTAATATCTTTGAAAAGAGGTTTCTGAAGGTTCCATCCTTTTTCCTTCTGCTGCCAAAGGTGAGAGTGGAAACCACTGGAAAAGCGAATGACCTCAGCTTGGAGGCTGTTGGTTGCTAAAGGAAGGAAGAAAGGAGGGAGGAAGGGAGAAAAGAAAGAAGGAAGGAAGATTAAATTCAGGGCAAAAATATAATAAGGCAAAAAAAACAGCACTTTATAATGGTTGTGAGTAAAAGACTCAGTTGGTTTTCAAACATATGAAAAGATGCTCAACCTTACTTGTAATAAGAAAAATGAAAATTAATACTGCCATAAAATATAATTTTACCTGTTAGATTGGAAACTAAAAAGTTTCATCAACACTATTTCATATACTGAGAGTAGGAGTATAATTTATAATATTTCTACAAGTTATTTTGATAATCTTCATCAAAATGTACATATACATATCCTTTGGCCTAACAGCTCACTCTGAGGAATTTTACATGTGGATTTTACATGCACATTCTGGATGACCTGTGTTCAAGAATTTTCACTGAAGCATTATGTAAAATAATAAAAGATTATAAACAACCAAAATATTCACCAGTGGGGGACTGCTTGAATAAATTATGGTGCAACAATAAAAGAATGAGGCAGCTCCTCATTTGGTGATAGAACATAATCTAAAAGCAACGAGAAGACAGTTTGTGTAATATGCTGTCATTTGTTATAACAACTAGGTGGGTCACATCTCCATGGAAACAACCTAATCAAAAAAAGACAGTCTAATCAAAAGATCCCACACACAATTGGGTGGGTCACATCTCCATAGAAACGCCTGATCAAAAGACCCCACCCATAATACATCTGCATTCACGAGACTGGATTAAAAGAGCATGGCTTTTCAAAACAGCACCTGGGTCTACAACGCCACTGCCTCATCCCACCCACCTTGGATACCTTCCTCCCTCCACCGTGGTGGAGCATCCTGCACCCAGCCCCCAAACACATTCACAGGGGCACCTACTTTTCTTAGCCCCACCTAATGGCTTTTGCTCCGAAATCATTCGGGTAGAGAGGGAAGGTAAAGAAAAAGAAGAGTTAGAGAAAGCTGAAAAGGAGGCTTAATTTTAACTGTTTTCAATTTATTTTGAATTTAAAACCATATGCATGTCTTGCCTATTCAAAGAGGAAAAAAATTACTTATCAATAATAGTAATATTATAAGAATTTTAAAAATTTAATCCATAGAACTGCACAATGCCAACCATGAACCCTAAGTTAAACAATGGAGTATAGTAATAGCATAATTATAAAAATCTGCTTTCATGACTTGTAACAAATGTACCAACCCAATGCCAGATGTTAATAATAGGCGATAGAAAAAAATAATGTTAGAATGGTTAAACCTTAATAGGCGGGGGAAAGTAGTGTGAATGAACTAAATTTTTCTTGTTCAGAGCAGAGACTGGTGGATATTACCTGAATTTGGTAAGTAAAGAAATAGAAATAGAAGCACATCATTTAGATTTTTGTGGTAACCACTAGAACTAAAAACAGAAATTGCCATAAAAGTTTGTCTTGGGGGATAGAGGGAGTAGTAGAAGAGATGTGGGGAGGGATGGGGAGACCAGAAAACTGTTCTTTTTCAGTATAAGCTCTTCTGTGCTATTTGACTTGTTTCTGTAATTATATGTTGATTTGATTTATTGTTTTCCCACTTTTGGTGTCTTCCTTTGCATTTTCACTTTGAACTGTTTTCTTCACCTTAGAAGAGATAATTCACTTAAATCTTTATTTAGTGCTATTATGGTTTTATATATATGTAAATATTTTGAACTTATTTTGATATGTAATGACTATTTCATTGATTTACAGAAAGACAGTACACTGGATGCTGCTGAAGAAATCATCAGAACATGGAATAACCAGAAATCTTGATATTAACAGGCAGCATTCATTTTAGTTATTTGGTGACTTAGTATGAAATTGCTATATAGTGCTGTCACCTGCTGGATATTGTGAAGCAAATATTTCAGCACAAATGGATATTAAAGAAATATTTCCTGTGTTCCCAAACAAGTTAACCCCACTCCTAACAATATTAGGGAAACCTGGTTGTTAGTTTCAGTTGACATTTATTAAAATATTTTCTGTTACCATTTTATGATAGTCGAGATAGCACAGAAGTAAGAAATGTGATATGCGGGTTGATGCTTAACTTGTCTGGTTAAGTTATAATGTGGCTTCAGGTCCCTCATTGTAAATGGGGAATAAAAATAGCACCTTCTTCATATGGTTACTTGTATGGATTATATGTACTAATACATGTAAATCCTGGCCAACAACAAACAGCAATCAATGTCAGCTGTTGTCACTTCTCCACTGTTGTATAAAAACTCCTAACCAGTTCCACACCTCTCTACCGCATGGATGTGCTTTGTCTACCTACCTGTTGGTTCCTTTTCATTCATTTTTCAATGGCCCTGAACTTGGCTCAGAGTTTTGCTCTCGGTCCCAAATACTGCCCTCATTTGGGATGACTTCATGGTCCACATGGATTAACTAGGCTGTCCGTACCTTGACCACCTAATCTCTGGTCATGTTCACTTCTGCTCCACTTCATTCCAACACTCCCTGAGCCTTTCATCATTCAAGGCAGTTTCACTTTTCAGATAATAAATTAGTCACCTCACACTATCACCACCTGTCCTCCCAGCATTCTGGTTCTCCCAGCCTGCTGCCACCACCGCCTCCTCCTCCATCTCTGTCTCTCTCCTCCTCCTCCTCCTCTTCTCAAAATATCACTTCTTTAAACACACTAGAATTTCAAGTCTGCTTTTTTTCAAAAAATAGTCCATGGCCTCTTACATAAGAATCAACTAAGAGCTCTATTGAAAATATCATTTCAGGTCTTCACCCCAGGCCTACTGAATGAGAAGCCTAAGAGCTGGCACTTCCCAGGTGATTCTTAAGCACACCAAACTAAGATGGGAGGGTGCTGGCATGTTTGACAAGATTCTGGTGTGGAATACGCAAAATATATTTTGAAAGTAGAGCCACCAGGATTTTCTAACAGTTTATATGGGTTATGAGGGGAAGTTAGGAATCAAGAATGAGTCCAATTTGGGGTATGAGCACATGGAAAGATTGATTGCCATCACTAAGATGGAGACGTCTCCAAGAGGAGCAGGCTTGGGGGACGATCAGGAGCCCAGATTTGCGCATGTTAAGTTTCAGATGCACATTGAAAATTCAGGGGAGTTGTTGGGTAGGCAGCTGGATATTCAAGTATGGAGTTTATGAAAGTGGTCCCAGCTGGATATATAAATTTGAGTCTCTGGCATGTTGATGATATTTAAAGATATAAAACCGAATGGGAGTGTTTTGGTTTGCTAAAGCTGATGAAATCCAATATATCAGAAATGGTTTGGCTTTACAATGGGGATTTATTAACTTACAATTTATAGTTCTTAGGCCATTAAAATGTCCAACTCAAGGCATCAACAGAATGATTCCAGATCTGGGGCTCCCCTGTCACATGGCAAAGCACATGATGACATCTACTGGTACTGCAGTCCCAGGATTCGTTGCTTTCAACTTTTATCTTCTCCATCTGTGGCTCTCTTTCAGCTTCTGTGCCTTTTTCTATGAGCTTCTCTTATTGTCATCTCTTAGGTTCTATATGTGTTTTATCCTCTTATAAAGGACTCCAGTAAGAGGATTAAGACCTACCTTAAATGGAATGGGTCACTTCTGAATTGAATTAACCTAATCGAAAGATCCCATCTATAATTGGTCTGCACCCACAGGAATGGATTAACAGAACATGGCTTTTTCTGGAGTACATATCAGCTTCAGACTACCACAGGGAGGACCAAATATATGAGTATAAATAGCAACAAGAAGAGGACTGAAGTCTTAGAGGTTGGGGAGATAAGGCGGTAACAGCAAAAGAGACTGAAAAACAGCTAAGTGGTTTAAAAAAAAAGCCAAGATGTATGGTATTCTAGAATCAAGTAGGACTATTTTTTTAGGAAGGAGTAGTTAATTGTGTCAAATGATTTGAATGGGTCAAGTAAGATGACCCCATTTGTCATCTTCACATGGATATTTCACAGGCAGACCCAATCCGCTATGGAATCTTTACCTCGGTAAAATAATGCCACCAATATAGTTGCTCAATACAGAAACCTAGAAGTCATCCTTAACTTTTTCTTCAAACCTTTCTCCACACATCCAAGTTCTCTACCTCTTATCCTAAAGCCATCACTTCTCTCTGCCCCACCTGCCAGCGCACTAGTGCAGGCTAACATCATCTCTCACCTAGATTACTAGTCAGCTCCCTAACTGTTCTCCCTGGCTCGCACCCTGCAATCCATTATCCCTGCAGACCAAAGGAGCTTTCTAAAATGCAACTGAGATAATACTGTATGTATAAAGAATATTCATGTTGCAACTTAGAGAAAGCCTAAACCCATATGGGTTTAATTCAAATAAAAAGGAATTTTCTATCTCAGCTGGTTTCAGGTACAGCTTGATTCAAGACCCAGATAATGTCACCAAGCCCCTGTCATTGCTCTGTCTCCTCTCTGTCAGCTTTCTCTTCAGTTTGCCAACTCATGTCAGCAACATGGGTGCAACTGTTCTAAGCATCAGATGGTCAAACTAGCAAATTCAACAACAAAAAAAAGGGAGGCACTTTATTTCAGAAGCTCTAGCAAATACTATATTGTGTCTCATTCGCCCATCTCTGAACTAGTCACTGTAGCCAAGAAGATTGGACATGCTACATAACTGAGGCCAGTCTGAGGTCAATTCCATACAAACTATATTGATTGAAAGAAGGAGCAGAATGAGGTGGAGAGGAAATGAATGAGCAAATGTCTTAAATTACTTAAAACCCTTTAGTTGTTCTTCAGTGCTCTTAGATTAAAGGCTACTCTCCTCCTTAGGACCTATGATGCCCTGCAAGATGTGGTTTCTGCTTATCTCTACAGACTCACCCTTACCCAGTCATTCTTTGCTACTCAAAGATTTCACCCTAATGAACTCATTTCAATATCTCAAGTGAACCATTTTCTACCTTTTGGCACATGTCATTTCCTGGTATTATAGAGTGCTTAATTTAGAAGGGTTAGCAAGAATGAGTATCAATTCTCTGCAAATTCTCAACGTTAAGTCAGAAGTCATTTTTTTATATCATACTATACAAGAAATAAGAGGTATGCACTTCACACAGGAAGCAATGAACTTTTGAAGATTTTTATGGAAGAGAAGGCGTATTGCAATCACTTTGGCTTGGCTACCCAAAAGCCAATGATATCCACCTTCTCTTTAAACTATATATCCTATAGAGGTTAAAAGCCAAAATACCCAATTTCTCAGCCTCTATTGCAACTTGAGTGCTTGACCTAGGGATACAATGAGTGAGGAATGGAAGGGGGAACTATGGTGTATTAATACAATGGACTACTGAGCAGCCACAAAAAGGAATGGAGTTCTGAGGCATTCAACTAGGTGTGTGAATCTTAAGGGCTGTACGTTGAATGAAATGTCATGAACAAAAACACAAATATGGTGCTTCATTCATATGGACCAACTATAGTATAAAAACTTAGTGAACTGAAGTTGAAAACATAGGTATCAGGTTGGGGCCTATTGTAAAGGGTCCTAGATTGTAAGCTCTTACAACATTCACATATATTCAGGAGCTGTAACTTTTATTTCTAAATTCTGAGATACTGAGCTATTTGAGTATAACCTGGTCATTCCTTGAAACTTCACGTTTGTATGTGACACCTGAGACTGAGTTAGAACACTGAAGCTATGAAAGTCAGCATTACCCTATACAGCAACTGTTTAAAAAGTTGAAAAAATGGTCAGACCTCAACTAAAAATATGAATGAAGCTGATTTGGATAGGATTAAAGTACATCAGAATAAAAAGAGTACAGGATGATACAGTACATACTTTTAAACTACAACTTCTGTGTGAGAATAAAGGAAGAGATGTTTCTTTGGTGCAAAATTTATATTTGGGGTAGTGCATTTCCTAATTTAACTTGTATGGTCAGTTTAGTTGGATGCCATAAGTACATGAAATCTTGAATAGGGCGTGATATTTTGTTGGTTTGTCCAGGTTACAGTGATACCCTGATATATCCCAGAGTAATTTGGGCAGTGAATAAAGAAGCATTTGCAAAGTCTCCTTGGGGGTCTGGGGATAAAGGAGGAAATATTCAACTTCCCC
Organism: Tamandua tetradactyla; assembly: GCF_023851605.1. NCBI lineage: Eukaryota > Metazoa > Chordata > Mammalia > Pilosa > Myrmecophagidae > Tamandua > Tamandua tetradactyla. The sequence continues at coordinate 35,864,876 of NC_135337.1, forward strand.
ATTTGGAGAATTTCTGATATTCTTGCTAGCAGTGGGGACAACCAAATCAATAGGCCAAGGCTTCAATGTTGGTGTTCACTCCTATGAAACTTATTCCTATAAAGGATAAGCTAAGCCTAACTTATGATTATGCCTAAAAGTCACCCCCAGAGAAACTCTTTTGCTGCTCAGATGAGGCCTTTCTCTCAAAGCCAACTTGGCAGGTGAACTCACTGCCCTCCTTCCTAGAAAGACGTGATTCCCAGGAATCTCCTAGCAACGTGGGACAGAAATCCTGGGATGAGCCAGGACTCAGTATCATGGGATTGAGAAAGCCTTCTTGACCAAAAGGGGAAGAGAGAAATGAGACAGAATAAAGTTTCAAGTGCTGAGAGATTTCAAACAGAGTCGAGAGGTTATTCTGGAGGTTATTCTTATGCATTATATAGATACCTCTTTTAGTTTATGATGTATTGCAGAGGCTTGAGGGAAGTACCTGAAGCTGTTGAGCTGTGTTCCAGTAGCCTTGATTCTTGAAGACAATTGTATAAAGATATAACTTTTACAATGTGACTGTGATTGTGAAAACCTGATGCTCTGATGCTCCTTTTTTCCAGGGTATGGACAGATGAGTAAAAAAATATGGATAGAAATAAATAATAGCGTAAAGGGTAAAATAAATTGGGTACATGGAAATAGTAGTTGTTAATGAGAGGGAGGGGTAAAGGGCATGGTATGTATGAGCTTTTTCTTTTTTCTTTTTATTTCTTTCTCTGAAGTGATACAAATGTTCTAAAAAATGATCATGATGAATACTCAACTATGTGATGATATTGTCTGCCACTGATTGTACACCATGCATGAAATGTACGTGTGAAGATTTCTCAATAAAAATATTTTTAAAAAAAAGTGCCTGAGGAAAATGTATTTTTGATCCTTTCATCCTTCTACCTTCTTCCTGCCTGGAGAGCAGAGGTAAGACCCAGAGGTGCAGCAACCATCCTATAAGCACACAGCAACCATCTTGTAAGCATGCAGCTACTAGCATGAGGGTCTAGGCCTAACCAAGGGTAGCAAAGCAGAAAAATGGAAAGAGATTTAGTCCCTGAAAGCATTTTGGAGCCACTCTACCTACCCCCAGATTTTGTAATGTGACGAATAATTCCCTAATCGTTATAAGCTACCATAGTAGAGTTTTCTGTTATTTGCAGCCAAGGGCATCACTAATGATATAGAGGATACAATACAAAGATATATTTCTCTTCTAGAAGAGAAAAGCCTAAGGAAAAGGCTGGAGGCAGAAAGAGGGGCCTGTCAGAAGGCTACTGCAGGAGCCCAGGAAAAAGTTCATGAAGACCTGAAGGATTTAACATGAGAGAAAGGCAAATCATGGCAAATCTTTGTCAAACTCGAGATTCTCTCCCACCATTTTTATGATGAAAACAAATAGATACTCACACAATTACAAAATACTATAAATAAAAAATTATTGCCAGGTAAAACAAGAAGTCTTCTTGGTCTTAGTTGAATAAACCCAAGGGTAAAGCAAAACAAAACAAAAACCTCCACCATGTTACTGAGACATAAGAATTTCATTTTATTGCTGCTCTGAGAATATGTCTAATTATTCAATCATGCCAGTTAAATAGGAAGTTCACCTGCTGACAAACATCCGTCTTGGGATATATCGGAATAAATTATATAAATAATTGGATTTTCTAATCAATATTAACTTCACCATATTACACAGCTGCTACTACTTCTTTACATTTAGATACAGTATTTTTTCTTGTAATGTTTAAAACCTTTTATTTGTGGCAAAATCTCCTGGTTAAGATAAAATATTAGTTTGGTCCTTTTTAAGTAGAAACAACTCCAAGTGTCCATCAAAAGAGGAATGGACAAAATGTATATCCATACAATGGCAAGCCATAAAAAGGAATGAAGTTTTGATATATGCTACAACATGAATCTTGAAAACATTATAAATGAAATGAGCCAAACACAAAAACAGACAAATACTGCCTCATTCCATTATATGAGGTATCTAAAATAGCCAAATTCATAGACATAAGTAGAATAGTGGGTAACAGAGGCTGGGGGGAGAAAGGAAGCGGAGATACTGCTTAATGAATACAGAGTTTTGGTTCTGAATAATTAAAATTTTCTGGGAATAAAGTGTAATGATGATCATACAACACTGTAAATATACTTAACACCATTGATTGTATACTTTAAATGGTTAATATGGTAAATTCCATGTTATCTATATTCCACCACAATAAAAAAAGATAAAGAAGTCAAAAAAAAAGTAATAATTTATCTCATTGTATTATCTATTAAAAGTATAAACATAAAACTGCTCATATTAAAAAAAAGTATAAACATCATATTTTAGCTGAAATATCAGAGCCATATCCTCTAAATACCGTAACTCCATTTTCTGCATAAATTCATGAGATGACTTATTATAACACTTTTTACAATTATTCTTGAACATTCTCTTGACAAATATATGCAATGAAAATGTACAAAACTCATGAAAACTGTTCAGTTTTCTAGAATTCTCCTTTCTGAAATGTCTATTCTGTTCCCTACTCTATCCCCAGTCACTAAAGCAGTTTGGCATATACTAGGCTCTCAATAAATATTTGTTGAATGTGTGAATTACTGAAAATTGAATTTGGCCCTCAGAACATAGTTTTATTTTTGTATTTAATCTCAGATCTTTCTTTGATTAATTTTTTCACTTATTTATGATTTCCTGAAATGCCAAAGATTGTTCCTAATACTGCAGATACAATTAGCATGTCTCAGAATTTCTTCAGTCAGGTTCCTAAAGAATCCCATTTGCTGAGGATTCCAGCTAATCTCTAATGTGGGACTCAGCTCAGACCTAGTACATAGAACTCAAAACTGCACCCAGACACTGACTCTGAGACAATTAGATCCAATAGAATAGTGAGCTGCAAAGCTTATTTAAATCACGTAGTACATATGTGCCTGCAAAAACTTAGAATTTTCTATTTTAAAAGTCAGGAATAGTACATCCATTTACCCTTAGCCTGGTAAGTTGATCATTCTAATCAGCATTTGGTCCTCCATCAAAAATGATAGTGATATCTCAGCCCCTGGTGTCCAAACATGGCGAAATGGGCACTTTCCAGGAAGACTGTTGATCAGACGGTAAGTTGGTGCAACATTTCTAGTGCGAATTTGACAATATCTATCAATATGTACAATGAGCATGCCTGTGATTGTCAATTTCATGAGTCAACTTGGCTAGGTTATGAGGCCCAGTTGTTTGGTCAATCAAGCACTGGCCTGAGTGTAACTCTGAGGTTATTCCATGGATAGATTTAAACTGTTAGTCAACTGAGTGCATTTAAGGACGATCACATCTACAATCAACAGAAGAGATTGCCTTCAGCAACATGAGGAGTCTCCTTTTCTATCAGTTGGAGGCCTTAAAGTGAAAACTGAGGATTTCAGCAGTCAGAAAGAATTTGTATCTATTTCAGCCAGTCTGTCTCCTGGGGAATTCAACATCAGCTTGAGTTTCCAACTTGTGACCTGCCCTACTCGCCAATACCCATGGTTGTGGGAGTCAATGCCCATAATAAATCTCATATATATGAGTGCTCACTCCAGTGCTAACATATATATATATATGTTATATATGTTAGGATATATATATCCTGTTTGTTCTATTTCTCTGGAGAACACTGAATAATGAAGTGCCTTTTGATGCCCTGATTCTATTTTTAGGTATTTATCTTTTGCTTATACAAAAGTTCACCCACATATATAAAGAAGGATAGCCATGAACTGCAAGCAACTAATTCCTCCATTCTTGGGGGTGTAATTAAATAAATTCTTTAATTACCTAGCCAAAGAATGATGTTCATCTTTGTTACTTACAAAAAAAAAAAAAAACAAACAAAAAAATAGAACAACCTCCAGTTGGGTCCCTGGACCAGATAAGTTCTGAAATGCAGAGGGGCCAGCCTCTCCAGAACATCAACTAGTTCCATCTCTCTATCCCATGTTATCGATAGCCCCTCCCAACATGAGAAAGGTAGAATGGACATAGCCCAAATATCCCTAAAGAGTGAGGGAAAGATCAAAGGTGATGGTAGAGTTATACAGAGAAGATAGGGTTTAACAGATGAGTATGAGTGCTGAATCATTATACTTATATTTCTTTTAGCTTCCAGTACCTTAGAGCGGCTAGAAATAAAAACCTAAAATTATAGATAGAAGACTTTAACCACTAAGGTGCGGGAGAGGGAGGAAAAGCCAGCTCTAATGGGAGAACCCTGTTGGTAATTATGCTAGTTTGAAACTACTGTGTAACCCAGAAAAGCCATGTTCTTTAATCTTGATTCAATACTGTTGTATGGGATCTTTTTATTAAGTTATTTCCATGGAGCTGTAACTCACCCAATTGTGGGTGGGATTTTTTGATTAGATGGTGTCCCTGGAGGTATGTCTCCACCCATTCAAAGCAGGTCACTTGCTGGAGTCCTTTAAGAGGAAACTATTTTGGAAGATGCGACAGAACCAACACAAGATGTTTGGAGAGGCAGAAAGAAAATGACCCCAGGGAAGCTGTTTGAAATCAAAAGCAAAACCCACAGACTCCAGCCATGTGCCGTCCCAGCTGACAGAGGTATCTGGACCCACTGGACTTTCCTGAGTCAAAGTATCTTTCCTGGATACCTTAGTTTGGACATTTTTATGGCCTTAGAACTGTAAACTTGTAACATAAATTTCCTTTATAAAAGCCAACACATTCCTGGTATATTGCATTTTTGGCAACATTAACAAACTAAAACTGTAATCCTCATTAATTTGGGTTAATAATTGTTTAGAACAGTCTGGATAATGATATTTTAAAATTCATTTAGTTCACCAATAAATCAAACAACCCAGCATTTATTGGATATCCATTGTATATGAAAAGGCTAGTCACAAAGGTACCCCACCCTCGCCCCCAACCCCACCTCAAAAAGATGCTCCTAACCTTTCAAGAACCCTAAGTAGAGAAAAAATACGGAACTATTAAATTTAATCACCAGGGAAATCCCTGATATATTGTCTTAAACATTAGGGACACCCAAATCAAAAGACTAAGCCTTTGATCTTGAGGCTTGCTCTTGTGAAGCTTATGTATGTAGAGGAGAAACTTAACCCACCTATAGCTATGCCTACTTCTGGAGGACCTCTTTTGTTGTTCAGATGTGGCCTCTCTCTCTCTCTCTCTAAGCTCAACTCTGCAAGTGAAATCATTGCACTCCCCCATCCCCCTACATGGGTCATGACTTCCAGGGGTGAAAGTCTTCCTGGAGGCATGGGAGAAGACTCCCAGGGATGAGCCTGGCTCTGGCACCATGGGATCAACATGCCATCCTGACCAAAAGGGAGAAAAGAAGTGTAACAGATAAGGTATCATTGGCTGAGAGAGTTCAAATAGAGCTGAACGTCTACTCTGGAGGTTCTTCTTACTACACAAGCTTCAGTTAGATGTTGCTACCTACTATAACTTGCCAAACCTCAACCAAAACCAAAAATTCCTGCCAATCTTAAAGAACACTTATGGCATTATATAAGATTCTACAAAGTTTCCATGCACTAGATTAATTTCCCAGACACCTACAACCTCCAGATGGGTCCCTGAACCAGATAAGTTCTAATATGCAGAGGGGCCAATCTCTCCAGAACATCAACTAGTTCCATCTCCCCATCCCATATTATCAATGCCCCTTCCAGCCTGAAAAGCTAGAATGGCCATAGCCCAAATACCGCTAAAAGTGGGAGGAAGATCAAAGGCGATGGTGGAGTTATATAGAGAAGGTAAAGTTTAACAAATGAGCATGATGGCCGAATCATTATATTGATATTTTGTTTAGTCTCTGGTATCTTAGAGCAACTAGAAGTGAAAACCTAAAATTCTGGAATTGTAACCCATACCAAACTCTGAAATCTGTTCTACCATTAATTGTTGTGACATGCTTTGAAATTTATTGCTTTTTTGTATATAGTTATTTCTCACAAAAAAGAAAAAGAATTGTATTTTGTAGGATGTTGACCTGAAGACTGATTTCAAGAACTTTTATGGTAAGCTAAATATGTAAAATATGCAGGAAGTATTTTTGTTAAGGAAAAGGAGAATATTTTTTCCCCTAAGGTAAAATAAGTGATTATTGCAGAAGGAGAAACAGGAATGTATACAGCAAAATAGATGGGTAGAGAAAGTTGTAGAAGTTTTGGAAGTGAATTTTACTCACATGGTTGTGGTTCAGGTTGGCTAAAATCTTTTAGTTTTATAAGATTTTTAATAGTTTTCTTATCAGATGTATCCACACAAAACAAGAATTTGGTTTTTATTCTGTTAAAATAACAATGTTCTCTTGGATTATTTATTTGCTCTTAGTGAGACGCTTTAAAAGGTTTTTAACCATCTGTGTTATCTGCAAGATGACAAAGATTCTGTCTTATCAGACCAATATACTTGTTTATATATATATATATGTTGACCATCTCCTTCCTTATTGTTTTAGACAGAGGCCTCTAACTTTAAAAAAAAAAATTATCTTTTTAAAATCATGTTAAGTCCTCTATTTATTTTCAAACTTTTATGTCACCTTGATTAAATAAAGAACCAAAATAAAATCAAATTTAAAAAATTTAAAAAAGAACCCTGTGTAACAGAATCAGTCCTGGTAAAGGGTTGCTTAGAAAGGTCCTAGGTACAGAGATTGGTTTTGACATCTAAATTATACTAAGACTTTTGGGACCCTTTGTATACTATTCCCCTATTTTTTTAATGTAGGTTGCTTCCTATTTTATAATTTCATAATTAAAATGACAATTTTCCTAATTTTAGCATTTATCTTGCTTCCAGTTTTATAGTATTATAAATAATATTGCAATGAACATCTCCATGAACATAGTTTCCCATATTTTAGATTATTTCCTTAGTCCAGTTCTCAGAAACAGGATTACTGGCTTGAGAGGTTTTAACATCTAAATCATTCTTGGAGTGTTGCCAAATTGCTTTCTAAAAGGGTTGTGTCAATTTATAATACTATGAGCAATGCATGACAGTAATGAGAGAAACAATTTTATATTCTCATTACATGGCCATATTTTATAATTAATACTTTCAAAGTTTTAATTTAAGCTTTAAATAATATGAGATTACTGGAAAATAGGTACAATGTCTTTGAAAATGTGATTTTCATGGAAACAAATTTATAACATTAAAATTCAGCCTTTAAGAAAGTATCAGGTTCCATTCATTTAAACTATTGCTTATTGCTGCTTTCACCCCTACAATGGCAGAATTGAGTAGCTACGACAATATGGCCTTTATAGAAAAATTTTCCTTAGAGTCATACAATGATGTTGAACAAATTGCTTACCTTCTCTAAGTCTTAGTTTTCTCATCTAGAGAGTAAAGCTAGTGATGATATCTTACCTTATGAGGCTTTTGTTTGAAATAAATGAAATAATCTCCATAAATCTTCCCACAGTAAATGTTAGCTCTTATTTTATATTATATTAAAACTTGTCTATACTCCTTCTTGTCCTTTATCAGCTACTACTCAACTTATATAAAAACTTTTAATAACAATAAGGCGAGAGTGTTCCAAAGTCCTAATGGAGACATTTGCAATTAAAAGAATATGGGATTCTGTGACCTTTTGATGATAAACTCACAACCTATCAGCTTCTCTAAAAAATTCTTTAATTCTATGAAAAAAAATCCAAAGCATGAACTTTGGATGTTTAATAATCATGCTTTGATATGAGATATTTGTTTTTTACAAGTTTCAATCATAATAAAAAGTAGGGCTTGGCTGAATCATTATATTGATATTGCTTTTGTCTCCAGTATCTTAGAGTACCTAGAAGTAAATACCTTAAATTGTAGAATTATAACCCATACCAAACTCTGAAATCTATTCTACAACTAACTGTTACAATGTGCTTTGATTGTATTGCTTTTTTGTATATATGCTGTTTTTCACAGAAAAGAAGAAAAAATTATTTTAGCCTCCAGTGTTTTGGAGCAGCTAGAAGGAAAATCTGAAATAGTGAATGGTAACCCATAACAAACTCTGAAATCTGTTCTGTAACTACTTGTTGAAGTGTACTTTGAAAATCAATGATTTTCCTTTATTTTCTTTGTATATATGTTATATTTAACAATAAAAAACGTTTCAAAAATATATTAAAAAAAAAAAAAGAAAGAAAGTATCAGGTAACAGGTCACATGAATATAAGCATGTTCCATCTTCTCAGTTCCCCCCATAGCTCATCAGGGTACTTGAACATCAGTAGTAAGACTTTAGAGACAAACCTTACCTAGGCTAAAATACTTGAAAACATTTTAGGAAATTACAGTCTCATATGTCACTCAATATTCCCATGTTTTATTATAAAATGAGAAATTGTTATAAAATGGGGGGAAACCTTAGCTTCAAAACATATAACAAAACAATACTAAACAGGCCAGTGAGATTTTTGAAGTCACATACTTAATGCAATGTAAATGATATCTATTTGAAAAAAATCATTTTAACAGTCAGAAACTATTCATGCGAACAAGTTGGGGGGTGGATTTTGTTGTTTATTTGGCTTTGGTTTTACCAGAGTAATTTAAAAGTATAAAAGAAAACTGCAGCTCACAGAACACAATATACTGAATTACAAATTAACTAATTTCTAGTAGTCTTTCTTCCTCATTCTGTAAGGAGATAACTGGCAGTGAATTTCTATTTTTATATTATTAATATTTAAGTCCACATTCAGCTTCTTAGCACTTTGAGAAGTTGCTGATTTTCCCCAATGAAAAGTTCTATCTGTACTCAAATAGCAGACAAGCCATCAATTCTGGGAGCCAAAGATTTCAAACATATCAATAAATAAGCAAATGGAAAAGTTAAGTTCAAGATCACATATGCAAATACATTTATCAATGGGATATGAGCCAGGAACATTTCAGTTTAAGTAGCACATGGGCTGACAAACACAAATGTCCTTGTGTGGACAGCTGTCCAAAATATTTTAGATCACAGCTAGCCCATAAAATCAAGTCCACATGATTGCTGCGGGTATACTGTTTATTGAACCCATTTCCCCAATTTTAAAGTCTTTAAATTGGAATTTCCATATATTGAGCTACAATTATGAGGCATATTGTATGGATTATGGACCCAAATTGCTGTGTTCAAATCCAGCTCTGCCTTTTACTAGTTGTGTGACTTCAGGTAGCTGCTTAACCATTCTGTGCCTCAATTTCCCCATCATAAAATGGGGATAATAATAGTATACAACTATTAAATGAGTTAATGTATGCAGAGCCTTAAAATAGTATCTGGCACAAAATAAGTACCAAATGTGTTTGCTGCAATTAATATCCTGATTATGTTTATTACTACTCCTACTGCTACTACCAGAATTTAAATAAGGCTTTATAGCCCTTATTAAAGAATCAAAAGGCTAGTAATCACTTCTACAAAAGTAGTCTGCACATCCCAGGGCACAATAATTTAGACCTAAAAAATATAGTTTTACAAATAACAGTTATATAATATGCATGCATGGAAGCAGGAACATTTTAGAATCAGTCATTCCTTACTTGAAATTTTACTATACCACTGCCTTACTGGGTGACCCTGGACAATTTGCCCACTCAATCTTTCTAAGTTTTCAGAGGAAGAATAATAATACTTGCCTGGCAAGATAACTAAGGAGCCAATAAGATCATGAATGTGAGGTGCAGGCACAGTGCACAGAGGGTTAGGAGTGTGAGGCACTCTTCTATTTTTCAGAATAAAGCCATGGAAATTGCAAAACCTACATGCTAGAGATTTCTTCTGTTTGGGAAAAAGGAAAAAGAAAAAAATAGATTCAGAAATAATAAAGCCAACTTCTGAAAAATGAGCAGTTAAAGTTGATCTCCAGTTTCTGTGATGTTCTGCTGCCTTCCCAATCTCTTTGCCTCTGGATCTTACAAAATCAGCACCTCTGTGGGGAAAGGCAGGGGTGTCTGCACTGAGAGCGTGAAACTTGGCTTCCAGAGCTCATTGCTACTCGAGCCTGCACTGTCTCAGCTCCAGCAGGACCATACTATCCCGCCTGGTGAAACCAAGTCACCAGGAATTAGGCCTAGGACAATAGCCACCTAAAAACTCACTATGTCAAGATATCATAGGTAATTTCATGAGTATTATATTGCTATCTGGAAAATGTTTAAAAGACCATCTTTTTAAAGAAATACACACTAAACTCTGTATGGGTTGAATTAATGTCTGGGATTTGTTTTAAGATATGTTGGTAAAAAGGAAAAAATAAGAGGAAGAGATACATGAAACTAAAGTAGCAAAATCTTGATAATTGATTAATCTGGATGATGGATATATGGGTAGTCATTGTATTATCCTCTTTAACTTTGAATGTGTTAGAACATTTTCATTCTTGTTTAAAATTTTTTTTTTTAAATCCCTCAGGTTTTTAGAAGGAATACATATGACCTCAGGTTTGGGTTTGCTAAAGTTGCTGGAATGCAAGATACCAGAAATGGGTTGGCTTTTACAATGGGGGGTTATTAGCATAAATTTTACAGTTCTAAGGCCGTGAAAATGTCCAAATTAAGCAATCAACAGGACAATAGCTTCTCTGTAGAGAACTCTGTAGAGACAGATGTTAGGCATAGAGTCCTTAAGGATTCCATATGAGACAGCAAGTCAGATTTATTGAAGGAATAAAATAGGGAGGAAACAGGTGGGAGAGTGAAAAGAAGAAAGCAGGTAGGAGCCTGAAATTGGCTCCCTCCTGGGGAGCCAGCAGGAAGAGAGAAAAAGAAAATGGCTCAGAGTCTTTGTTCTGGGAGCTGTGTTTTAAAGGGACAGTGATGCCAGGAGGGGAGGGTGCCCACTTGGTGGTGTGTTGTCCCTTAAGTGGATGGGGGCTTGTTGACTTAGGGTATGATAGATTGCTGAAGTATTCTCCTTTGATATGCAGGTTCATGTATTAGGCAGGGTGAGATGCTGGCAGGGAGGGTGGTAGCAGTGCCATCTAGAGGATACCATATTAGCTACTATGGCAATTGGTTCATATCTGGGTCCTTGGACCTGCCAAGGACTCTGAGGAGGAGGCTGAGGGAGCTCTGCATGGAGTTCCTTTTGTTCTTAGTCTGAAATCCAACAATAGAGGCATCTGGGACACCTCTGTCACACGGGAAGGCACATGGCCGGCGTCTGCTGGTCCGTCTGTCCTGGGTTTTGTTACTTTTAGTTTTTGACTCAGCTCTTCTGGGGACTTTTTCTCTAAACTCTCTCAGTTTCACCTCTCTGAACTGCCTGAGCATTTTCCATCTCCCAAATTCCATTTACATGAAAAGTCCAGACAAGGCAAATCTATAGAGACAGAACCACTATAGATTAGTGGTTCCTGGGGCTGGAGAGCGAAATGGGAAATAACTGGGCATGAAGGATCTCATTTGGGTGATGGAAATGTTCTAAAACTGGATTGTAGTGCTTGTTGCACCCACTCAGTAAAATTACTAAAAATCATTGAATTGTATACTTAGAATGGGTGAATTCAATCAACCTTTTTTTTAAAGATAAGTTCACCTTGGTCCACGGACTTTTTAAAATCTTTTATTAGGAGTGTAAAGCATTTTATATTTTAGAAAAACTATAACTAGTGCATCAAGTTGCTATTTCATTATAGTGATATAAACTTTGTCTTCAAAAATATTTTAAGTTTAAAAAGAGGAATTAATTTAAATAGAATTATTAGCATATTATTAGTCAACCTTATTGATGCCTAGGTGATAAAACTCAAATTGTGTTGCTATTTTTATTTTTAATCTCAGAATCAGTTATAAAAATTAAACGGGATACTGTTGATGAAAATACTTTATAATTTGCCAATGCTGTACTAACAACAGAAAAGGAAAGGCTTGCCTATTGCCTTCAACATTAATATAAAACATAAATTTTTACACGGTTACGACAGGGAAGAGACTTTCTAGGTGGGGCAGTTAACTAAACTAATCCATTTCCTTGTCTCCCTCTTCTGGGGCTTCAATTTCTCTAGTAGTTTTATCCTTTAACTAACATTTACTGAAAGCTTATCATGAATTCGCTCGGGGCTAGTATATTCGTGATTCTCAAGAGGAAGTCTAGCCACCCTCCTTCCCTTTGTCTCTCTCCTTTTCTCCAGAGCCAAGCTACTCTACCGTGAAAACTCCTTACCGAATTGGAGAACACCTTCAAACCCTTTCCTGGTGGTGCTTGGCTCAGCTGAAATGGATTGACATTTTTAAAACTTTCTCAATCACTATGGAAGAAAAAAACAAAACCTCACGAGTCAGTCATGTTTTTAAATTACAGAATGGAAAACTGGAACAAAAGAAATCATGCTCCCCCATCCCCGTCTAGATTTCAGTTCCTAAACTGCCCCCACCCTACACTTCTTTTTTCCTAAGGAAGTTTCTCCCACCTTCTCAAGAAAACAAGGAGTATTCAGTGGCATTTAAGTCTCATCCCCAAATGAATAAGGCGGTTACTATATTCTAAGTCCTTTTCCCAACAGAAACCACATAGCATCCTCTCTCCTCCAATCACCAGAGGAACCAGGGTGGTGCGTTCCCAGCAAACTGGTATTCAGACTTTAGTTTGGCTAATTAGTAAATATAGGAACCCTCTGTGTTATCTAGAAGGTGTACCAAGTTCTCCATACTTCAGCTATGAGCCAAATTTTTTAAAGACCATGAAAAACGATCAGGGAAGAGTCCATATATCCTCCCCTCATGCTCTGCAGAATGTTCTCACGTGCTTTTGTTTAATGTCCTGCCAACTCTAAAAGGGTATGCAAGGCGGATATTATTACCCCTTGCACTGATGGGGCAAGGGACGTGCCTAAGAAAGCACAGCATGTTAGCCGACAGCACAGCCAGAATGGACAGCCGATCTACGTGAATTTCTCTTTTCACTCCAAATTCCTTTGTGAAAAAGAATCAGCCCTCAAGGCAAGCAAGAAGTTTACTCAAACTGGAGTAACTGACTCCCGAGGAGCGGTTAACCCTCGATGGTATGGGCTTTGTTCTCACAATGACGTCGGGGTTTTCTTCATGTTTTAACATCCGTTGAGGGTAGCTCTGGGGCAGCCGTTTTTCAAGGACGTTTCCCTAGACAGTTTTATTAACTCGCCCATCAACAAAGTACAATTCAGAAACAGAAGAGAACATTTAAAAAGCTCAAAGCACGTGGCGTATGGGAGCTTATATTCTTGGCCTTTCTCCCGACCCGTAGCCGCGCCCAGTTACGACTGCGTAAGTGACTCGCCTATAAAAGCCTGACTCCTCGCGTCTTCTCGCCACAATCTCTTCCTGTTCTCTGTTCGGTTGTTGTTGTTCCTGGAGCCGTGGTGGCCGTGAAGATGGCGTCTACCAGCCGGTTAGTATGTCCGGCCGAGGCCGGCCAGCTAAGGGGCGGGCGGCGAACTCCAGGGATGCGTAGGCGGTCCCCTACGGCAGCGTCGTGCGAAGCGACCTGGGAGATCCGGGGAGACGCGGCGGAACTGGCTGGCGGACCCGGACAAAGGTCCAGACGACAAGACTGTCAGGGGTGTCGCAGGGGGTTCCGGGTTGTCGGCATTACAGTCTCAGCGTCCTGGGTCTTCCCAGACTTTCTTTTGTACGGTCGTTTTCTTAATTCAGGCACTACCTGGTGTGGGCCTGGGTGTTTTCAGCCGCCGGCCCCTCCTCTTGCCTGTATTTCAACCGTTTGTATTTGTTTTTTTTCCTTCTTGTCATTTTTCTCCACGTTTGTTTTTCCACCCAAGGCCCAACCAGCCTAAGTGTCCAGAGAGTCTTTCTTTCCAAAGAGCGGGAAAAGGGTAGTTCCAGGTCTCTCGATCTGACAGTTTGAGAGTTGAGAACGTCAGCTTTGGTAACCGAATGGAAACTGCTTACCATCCCAGCGGCGCTCCGAAGTGGACGACAGGGCATTTTTTAATAGTTAATGAGTTCTCATCCAAAAGATTTCTTTACAGATATCGCCTTCTGGATACTCCTGAAGAAAATCTTGCCTGCAGGCAATTACTTACATTATGCTGGGAAGTCACTCTTTACAGATATTTGTTAAGTGTAATATTCCCGTATCTAGTAAAAATGCATGCAGTGCCCTTGAGAAGCAGCCTTTAATCTTGTGACCTAAAAAATGCATGCAGACCCTAATTATATCTTTCATTACCCCTATGAGGTAAATACTAGTATTTTTGCATAAGTGTAAACTGAGTCATGCCAATGTTGACTTTTTTTAAGGTTAGTGTTAGAACAGCTAGTAGAACCTCAGATACCTGTTTTCTTGTTATCACACATCGGGCATCTAGTTAACTCAAAATGTATTAAGAGTATCAAATTTCTGCAGCACGGTGGAAGGCATTCTTCTTTAATTATTCTGACTATTATTATCTATGGAATTGAGCTCCGAGTAGAAACTATTGCTCAAAAAATAGTAAGCTGAGTGAGTCTAAACCCTTTCTGGTAACTGCCAAGACTTACCATTTTATATTGCGGAATTAAAAAAAAAATTTTAAAAGGAGCAGCTTTAGTTAATAGTCTGTTTAGAAATAACTCTTAAGACTAATGACACACTTGTTTACTGATTCAAATTCAACGATTGAGTGCTCAATCATTCAGTCTGGGTGTGGTTTTGTCGGGTAAGGCCAGAAAACACACTTCCCTTCCTCGTGGGTATATGGAAAACTTTAGTTTCCCAGAGTCAGCCAAATACAACTTATATTTTCATGGTAGTAAATTTTGGGAGTGAATGTCATATTTGGGCCTTGCTTTTGCATAAAATATATTAGAACAAGAAATTTTATTTGTAAAAAGTGTTGCAGTTTTTAAACAGTTTAGATCATTGTAAATTCACTTGATTGATTTTTTGCCTAAACAGTACATTACTTTTGTGTCTTTATTTTCTTAATTTGTTTTTAAAAATCCAAAAATTTGAAATAAATTTTTACTAGATAATCTGCAGCTCTTGAATTTATGTGCTTTTGCACTTAGACATCTCTCAAGTTTTTCTTTTACCAATAAGAACAAAGAAAGGTCACTGTTAATATATTTTCTTTTAGTTTTTTTTTCCCTGAGGATGAAATACAACCTCTGAGTTGTGAAATTGCCTGTAGTTCTCATAGAGAAGAGCACAAATTTAGTTCAGATCTAAGCTTTACTGCTTATTATTTTGATAACTTTGGGTACATAATTCCTGAGCATAATCTAAAATGGTGATGAATGCCTATTTTGCAGGATTGTGAAGATTAGTAATAATATATGTATTGCACTAGACACATAGTAGACACCCCGTAAATGATAATTGTAAAATGAGGTTTAGGATTAACTGACACTTTAGGTAGTCTACACTATTTTAATGTACATGGTGTTGGTGTTCTCCGTTCCTTTCCTAGTGTTTCTGTTCCTTACTTCCTCCACCACTCCCACTAGAGTGTGGTTCCTCTTTTATGTTACTCTTGTGGATAATTTGATTAAAAGTTGACTACTTTAGCATAGTTTCATTTTATTTTGGATAGCTAGCACAAATCCAAAGTAGGAAAGAATATATACTGAGAAGCAGTTTCCCTCCCCTACTACATCCATCCAGTTCTCCAAAACAGCCTTTGTTTCCAACTGCTTGGTGTTTGCCTTGAGATACTGTTCTTTTAAAAACATTTATATATGTTCTTGCCTCCTTTCCACCAGAAAGTGGCCTAATATAACCAGTGTTCATAACCTTGCTTCTGTCTTTATTGAAGTTAGCACATAAATTTTAAGTGCACAGCTCAGTTATTGCACAGTGAACTCATGCACATAGCTGCCATCCAGAACAAGAAATCAAATTCCCCTGGCACCCCAGAAACCTCTCTTCTGTCTTCAATTATTACCCCTTCCCATAGGTAACCATCTTCTGACTTCTAATACCATAGATTTACTTGGCCTGCTTTAAAGTTTTCATAAATCAAAAATGTATTCTTTTCATCAGCATTTTGAGTCATCCATGTTATTACATGTAACTGCAGTTCTTGTATAGAATTTCAACTTTACTTTTTTTGCTTAGCCTATTTTTGAGAAACATGTTTTCATATCATTATACAGAGTCATATAAATACTACTAAGATAATCTATCTACTTTTTAATGGTGCAGAATTATTGCTAGATCAGTCCTTTGTTAGTTATGTTCCACATGACTGCCCATTCTCATTTTATAATTATTGTTATTCTAACATTTTTGCTTTATTTCTCCATAGTTTTTCATAATTTATATTAATTGCTTAACATTTTATTTATGTCATAATTTAATTAAGATATTTCCCTAACAGCAGTTTATGGTATAAACACAAATATAAAGTAGTCCCCCATTTTTCCATCAAGAATTCCAAAACATATTTTGGTTAACTTGAAATATAAATATTGAGTGATGTGAATCATTTTAATGGTTTTCCAGTAGATACCATCTTCTAAGTAATTTGAGAGCTAGCCTTTTGAATTTTGTGCTGGAACTAGAAATCAAAGCCACAAATTCTTATTTATGTACTTTTAGAATGGTTGATTTTTTTATCTTTTAGATGTCAATTTGTGATAGCCACGACATACCATTTCCTGTATTATTTCAAGGGAACTTTATAAAAAGGCTTATTTTTAGTAATGCCAGACATTTGTGATTGTAAGGTCATATACCCCAGAAATAATTACTAAATCCATGTTATATTTCATTGTCGCTTAATAATTACTAAATCTCTGTTAAATTTCTTCCTTGTTTTTAAGTTGATTCTCTCAAGTCATTTAAACTTAATGTGTCTCCTCCAAACTGCTTTTAAAATAACGGAATAAATTATTGATATCACAAATAGTTTAAAAAGTAGTTGATGAAACCATTTCTTGAATGTTTAAGAATTTAATTCTTGGCTAAATGGAATAATCAGGTCTTAAGTTTGGAAGAGCCACCTCTACCATCTCTCATTTATATACCAAAGTTCAATATACTGTTTTAAATATATTACTAAGGTAACTAGCAAGTAGAAGAACACAAACTTAAAACATATTCTCTAACCCAAGAAATGGCTGGCAACAGACAAACTGGATGGTTAATTGTAAATGTTATAGATTATTATGATAGCTAGTCTCCTAGTCATTCTACATGAATCAATTTTTTTTTTAAATCTTAGTAGCCTACATGTTAAGAGAAGAAACACTTTTGTCTTCTGTTTAAGCCTTGAAAGCCATCCATGTCTGAAAACCAGTAGCTAATACACATAGTTCCAATGAAATCTACCTGTTTTGTTACTGGCTGTAACATAAAGGAAGCTAACCAGATGTTTACTTTGAAAACCTTACCTTAAATGTATGTTATAAATGTACAGTATTGGAAAAGTGTTCAAAATTCTCCTTTTTTTAAAAAAAACCAAAAGACTCCTTTGTTAACACTGGTTGATAGGATATAAAAATACACTTTTTTTCCTTTAGTTTGGATGCTCTTCCAAGAGTTACATGTCCAAATCATCCTGATGCAATTTTAGTGGAGGATTACAGAGCTGGTGATATGATCTGTCCTGAATGTGGTCTGGTTGTAGGTGAGTAGTTATTATGACTTTAACTAAAATCACTATTTTGAGTGTTTTGCATTTGTATATTTTCCAAGCTTTTTTTTAATGTGAATACATTTTTACTTTTTTTCTCCCACAAGTAATTCATATTTATTGTGAAACAGAGAATTAGAAGCAAAAATGAGTGAAAGTAAAATAAATTATACAAAAATAGCCATAATTTTATTGTATATCTAAGTGCTGCATATATTCCATACTCTGGGGTGTGAGAGAACTTTAAAAACTAAAATTGAAACAACTGATCCAAAAGAAAAGAAAAGAAAAGGCCCACAGCGTTTTCCTGAGTCCTTAGTCAGATTCGGTGTGAAGAAGAGGGATGATACCCATGCATGTGAAATAATAAATGTAATCCTACTTTTGGGTGGTTTGTATACTTCAATGTATTAACTATTAACACATTTACTATATACTGAGCAGTTCTCTGAATGATTTACATATATACACTCAGTTTATCTTCAGAAGAAATCTGTGAGAGAAATACTGTACTAGTTTGAAACTGTTATATACCCTAGAAAAACCATTTTCTGTCAGTCCTAATCCAGTCTTGTGGAGCCAGACCTATTGTTTAGGGTTGAACCTTTGATTAGATTGTTTCCATGGAGATTGACCCATTCAAGGTGGGTCCTCATTAGTTTACTGGAGTCCTTTATAAGGGGGAACATTTTGGAGTTGATTCAAAATCAACACAGATGCAAACATTTAGAGATGTTTGGAGTGCCAGCAGAGAAAACGTAGATGCAGACGTTTGGAAATGCAGAAGTTCCAGGAGTGGCCAGGAGCTAAAAAAGCCAACAGAAGCTAGACAGGAACCAGAGCCCAGCAGATGTTGCCATATGCCTTTCTGTGAGATTCTAAGCTAAGAGATGAAACCCAGAGTTTTGCCCCAGAGCAGCTAAGTTAGAATACACAGAAGCCAAAAGAGAAAGCCACTGGAATCAGAAGGTAAAGGCAACGGAACTGAGAACAAGGACCAACAGACACCAGCCAGATGCCTTCTCATGCATCAGACATCTGCCTTTCTTCAGAATCAAAGTATCTTTCTCTGGATACCTTAGTTTGGACATTTTTAAGACTTCATAATTGTATGTAAACTTGTAACTTAAAAAATGCCCTTTATAAAAGCCATTGCATTTCTGTTATATTGAATTCCGGCAGCATTGGCAAATTAAAACAAGTACCAACATTATCTTCATTTTACAGATGAGGAAACTGAAGTTTAGGTATGGAGTCTGGCTCTATAGTCTTCACAGGAGCCAGATTTATATCGTCTATGACGTTTCATAATAAATGAGTTCAATCTGGGGTCAGCAAACTATAGCCGACCACCTGTTTTTATGTGATCTGGGTGCTAGGATTGGTTGTTACATTTTTAAATGATTGGAAAAAATCAAGAGTAATACTATTTCAGAACCCGTAAAAATTACATCGAATTCAAATTTCAGTGTTAGCAAACTTTTCTTGGAACACAGCCAAGCTCATCTGCTTATGTTTTATCTATGACTGCTTTCACATATCAACCAAAGCATTTAGTGGTTGCAATAGAGACTATATGTGGTTCTCTCATCACCACTTCATAGTTCTACTCAGCACCCTGTAAATCCCAGTGATGCAGGTAGAGTGCTACAGCATTTCGAGTGCCATGTGTGTTCTTACCTGTCATGTCAAAACAAGTAAAAAAGTGTACTTGGAATATTGTGCTTTTAAGGCATAGTGGAGTGTGGATTATTTTGCTATCAAATTAGATAGCAAAGCATTGTATTTGTTATGCAAGAATACAGTAAACATTGACATCCATTGAAGCACTCATCACAAAGCAATGATCAGTGTTCTAGTTTGCTACTTGCCAGAATGCAACATACCAGAAATGGAATGGCTTTAAAGGGGGAATTTAATAAGTTGCTAGTTTACAGTTCTAAGGCCAAGAAAATGTCCCAATTAAAACAAGTCTATAGAAATGTCCAATTTAAGGCATCCAGGGAAAGATACCTTGGTTCAAAAAAGCCAATGATGTTCAGCTTTTCTCTCTCAGCTGGAAGGGTACAAAGCGAACATGGTGGTGTCTGCTGGCTTTCTCATGGCTCTACAAAAAGGGACTATCTCCAAAATGTTTCCTCTTTTAAAGGATTTCAGTAAGCAACTCCATCTTCAGCAGGTGGAGACACACCTCCATGGAAATCATCTAAACAAAAGTTACCACCCACAATTGGGTGGGTCACATCTCCATAGGAACAATCAAAATGCTCCCACCCAGCCATATTGAATGAGAATTAAAGGACATGGCTTTTCTGTGGTCCATCACAGATTCAACCTGGCACAGTCAAAAGTTAGAAAATTTAAAATGGAATATCTCATCACAGCCTAAAGTGGAAATGAGACTGCAACTAAAGTATATTTTTGAGTGACTTATTTGCAAGCCGAGCAGGAAAAGCCAATGGTGAGTTAATCAATTTTGGTTTGATTGCAATAGCTGAAGAAATATGTGCAGAGAAAAACTTATGTAAGACTATGGGACTTTCAGCAAGAGTAGTCACTTGAAAAGTTGAGGATATGGTCCTGGCCCATGGACTTTCAAACAAACAAACAAACCAACAAAAAGAAACAAAAATATTCAACAGATGATGCTGCAGTAATGGGATACTCACACGGAAGGAGTATGAAATGTGACCCCTGCCATGCTGCATATCAAAAAAAAAAAAAAAGGTTGAGGCCATGGGAAGCAACATCAATGGTCAATCAAAAATCAAGGCAAATGATTTCAAGTATTTTTCCTTGACTATCAGTCAGCAGATGTTACTGATACTAACTTAGTTGTTTATTCAAGGAGTCATTCATGAGTTTGAAGTGACTAAAGAGTTAACCTCTGAATTGTCTGCATGGAATAACTACAGGAGAGAATATTTTCAAAGAAGTTGGAAGTGTACGAATTCACTACAGCCTGTAGAAGTGTTATAACTGATGGATATAAAAATATGAGTGGAGCAGAAGACTTCATTGGACAAATTTATAATGATTGTAAAAATGTAAAGTATTTAAAGTCTATGGTTTTTCATTACATTATTCATCAGTAGGTAGTTTGTGGAAAATAGATGAATCTCATTTGTTATTGAACCAGTAGTGTAAACAGTGAACTTTATCCACTCTCATGGACTCAGCCATCATCAATTCTGTTAATTTTTTGTCAGAAATTGAAGCTGAATTACCCTGACGCTCAGCAGTTTGATAGCTTAGCAATGGCAAAATTTGTATTGCAATTTGTTTTTTCAAGCTCAGGGCCAAGATTGAAATTTTTCTGAACCAGTACCGCCCTCAACCACTAAATGGCTTTGGAAGTTAGTTTTTGCTGCACACTTGTGAGTATTTTTTTAATGAAATCAACCTAAAATTCAAGGTAAAACAGTAGTAAACTAACATTGCATCGCAGGTAATGTCAGATTGCTTTATTACACTTAAACAGTGCTGTTGAAAATAAGAACCCATAATTTTGTTCCCATACACATTTGCAGTAGATTCGTTTTTGAGTTCAAACTTCAGATTCAGCAGTGTTTTTCAGATTATAATGGCAAATGCAACAGAAATTTTTGCATTTCAAAACCATTTAACTGCAGTTAAGGAACTTCCCACCTAATCTTCAATTGGAAGTGATTAACCTGAAAGTAAAAGACAGATAAATATCAGAAGAAAAATATAACAAAATTCTATAAATGCCTTCCAAGCAATGAATATCTTCATATATTGTAGATTAATACCAGTATTTGGCAGTATCTGTCTGTGTAAAAACATTTTCAAAGATGAAATACACAGCATCTTTTTACACATCAGCATTGACAGAAACCTTTGTAATCAGTTTTGATTTTAGAGAACACTAACTTTAAACTCAAAGTGAAATGTTATCCCCCAAAAAGATATTTCCATTCTTCTTCTTAGATACATATTACAATAAGCTGTACTCAATTATTAATGTATTTTAATTTAATCAGAACCTTTTGGATTCCCCCCTTTTTGTAAGTACCTATGTAATATTTTCAATTTTGCCTCTTGACCCACGAAGACTAAAATACTTACTGGATGATCCCTTACAGAAAATGTTTGATCCCAGATTTAAATGAGAGGAGTCTGATTTTTCCAGAGTATTTAAGATCAAGCAGATAAAGTATAAAGGTGAAGCGGAGGTGAAAATTAAAGATAATTTCAGCTTCTTGGCTCTCCTGAGTTCGATAGCCATTTAAAAAGAAGTGCAGAGGATGCAAGGGCAGTTCAGTGGTAGAATTCTCACCTGCCATGTGGGAGACCCGGGCTTGATTCCCTATCCATGCACTTCCCAAAAAAAACAAGCAAAAGCAAACAAAAATTCAGCGTGGTGCTGCAATAACGGGATACTCATGTGGAAAAATAATGAAATGTGACCCCATATGTATACAGCATACAAAAAAAAAAGTAGTGCAAAATTCTGTATATCTCCAGTCCATCCATACACTTCACGTTCATTTTAACCAACAAGGCTATGAGTAAGATTAACTGGGAAAGGAAGGTATAATTCACAAAACTTATTTGCTTTATTGAAGTTGGAATCTCTCCTTCTTACTTGCATTTTTCTGCTATATGAAATTATCTTTTTGTTTTTGCTTTATTTACTTATTAATATTGAATACCAGCATCATAACCACCTGTATTTTATTCCACCTAAAGCTCCTATACTAAACTTTAAGGTTTGAGAATCAAAAACATCTGATCAAACTTCCTTTAATTTCTGTGATCTGTGATATTGATTCTTCTCATGCAAACATAATATTAGTATTTATTTTAATATGTACAAAAACCTCTTTCACAGATATTTATGATTATATGTGTGGTGTGATGTCCATAAGTGAAGATTGCATTCCATGACCAAATAAGAGTCTGATAACAAAATTGTACTTTGCTGAGAGTATCATGATGGAAATTAAGTTGAAGATAGCTTAATTGAGCATGATCTTCCATGAGTCTCAATTAAAAGAAATATATCTGCACACATAAATACAAATATGCATACATATGTGTGTTTATATATATCATCATTATTTATCAATAACAAATTTAAACTGCTTTATATAGTTTTGGATTTGTGTAATCTTGCCGGTTTAAAGGTATATATATGCTCTGTTGTCAGCTCAATTCAGCCTTTTCCATATGTATTTATTTTCCAGGGCTGCTATAACAAAGTACCACAAACTTGAATGGCTGAAAAAAACAGAAATATATTCTCTCACAGTTCTGGGGGATGGAAGTTCAAAATTAAGGTGTTGGCAGGACTAGGGTATAGGGAAAAATCCTTCCTTGCTTCTTTGTAGCTTCTGGTGGTTGCTCACAATCCTTGCCATTCCTTGGTTTGTAACTACATCACTCAAAGCTGTTCCTCTGTTGTCACATGTCTTTTCTTCCTTTGTCACTGTGTCCTCTTGTCTCATAAGAATACCCTAATCTGTTATGTCCTCATCTTAATTTAACTTAATTATATCTGCAAAGACCCTATTTCCAGTAAAGTCATGTACACAACTACCAAGGGTTAGGATTTGAACATGCATTTTGGAAGGGGACACAATTCAACCCGTTATACTTATTAGTTATGCTGAGGAGACGTAGAAGAAATCAAGCTGGGCAAATATTCTGCAATCCATTAAAGGGCATGAAGTTTGCATCATTATTTTATATCTGAGATTTTGGTATTCGTAGAGCATTTGAGTCCCGGCAACAACACTGCGTGTTTCCTAATAAATGATCTTGATATATCAGAGGTGATTTACTGTTTAAAATATTTTTAACATTTTGAATAACCTTTGATTTAAATAATCACCACACAATTTAGAAACTGAAACAAAGAATTGTTTTTAGATAGTCCTGTACTTTATTAATGTTTAATTTATGGTTGAAATTTAAGACTGCCTGTTGTCACTAATTCCCCTTAATTTCAAACTCATAACAATCATCTTCAGAGGCATGTATTGCCCCTTTCAAATGAGTCAGGCTACTAGGAAAGCTCATTATTAACACTTTTTTTAAGAAGTAATTCATTAATACAAAAAATGTTTTTATCTTACATCATATAGACTACCTGTTCTCCAGCCTCTAATAATTTTCTTTAATAATTGTGTTTCGAGCCCTCACTCATAATCTCCTTGGGGCCCACATCCAGCCCCAAATGAGTGCCAAATGTAGATTTTTCTTAAAGCAGCACCTCACTTCCAGGAACCAATTTCTGCTTTAGTAACAGTTATATAGCACAACACCCCAAATTTAGTGTCTTAAAACAACCATTTTATTTTGCTCATGATTTTCTAAGTCAGGAGTTTGGGAAGAACTCATCTGGGCAGTTGTTTCTTTCATGTGGCATTGCATTGGTTATGCCTGGAGGATCCATTTCCACAATGGATCCTCTGTGCTTCTTGGCCTCCTTACATGGTCTCTCATTCTCCTGGACTTCTCTGTAGTTTTCTCAGGGTAGTCATTTCTTGTTCATAGTGATTGTTTTCCAAATGAAATATCCCAAAGCAAGTGTTTTGAGAGAAAAAGTAGAAGCCAGATCAGGGTAGTTAAGGCCTGTTGCTATACTGGCAATCACTTCTGTATTTAAAGCAGGCTTAGGGCCCACATGGATTGGAGTAGTTGGAGAAATAGTCTCTACCTCACTGTGAGTGTGACAAGGTCATGTTGCAGAAGAACAGTAGGTGGGAGATAACTATTGCAGCTATCTTTAGGAAATACAATTTGTCACATTTAATGTCTTTTTTCTTTTAATATTGAAATGAATAAGTAATATTTAGCCTCCTGAAATTTAGGTTGTTTCTAATTTTTGAGGCTAATTTTTAAGAAGTATTTTTATCAAGATATCTTCACACACAGACAGTCCATCCAAAGTATATAATCAGTCATTCACAGTATCATCACATAGTTGTGTATTCATCACCGTGATCATTTTTAGAACGTTTGTATCACTCCAGAGAAAAATTAAAAAAGAAGAGAAACCATACATCTGATACCCTTTACCCCTCCCTGTAATTGACCACTAGTATTTCAAGCTACCCAATTGTTTTTCACCCCTTCCTTATCCCCCTCTTTTATTTATTTTTTGTCCTTATTTTCTTAGTCATCTGTCCATACCCTGGATAAAGCCACAAGGTTTTCACAATCACACAGTCACATTGTAAAAGCTGCAGTTTACACAATCGTCTTCAAGAATCATGGCTACTGGAATATAGTTCAACAGTTGCAGGTACTTCCCTCTAGCCACTCCAATACACCATGAACTAAAAAGGGATATCTATATAATGCATAAGAATAAATTCCAAGATAACTTCTTAGCTTTGTTTGAAATCTTTCAGCCACTGAAACTCTATTTTGTCTCCTGTCTGTCTTCTCCCTTTTGGTCAAGAAGGTCTTCTCAGTCCCATGATGCTGGGTCCCAGCTCATCCCCGGGAGTCATATTGCCAGGAAAATTTACACCCCTGAGAGCCATGTCCCATGTAGTGGGGAGGGCAGTGAGTTCACCTGCTGAGTTGGCTTAGAGAGAGAGGCCACATCTGAGCAGCAAAAGAGGTTCTCCAATTATTGATAAATCACAGAAGAGGTTCTCTTGGGGTGAATTTTAGGCATAATCTTAAGTAAGCTAGCTTCTCCTATGCAGAAATAAATTTCATAAGGGCAAGCCCCAAGACTGATTGCTCAGCCTATTGAATTGGTTGTACCTACTGCTTATGAGAATATCAAGAATTCTCCATGTGGGGAAGTTTAATATTTCCTCCTTTCTCCCCAGTCCCACGAGAGGACTTGGCAAATACCCCTTTATTCTCTGCCCAAACTATTCTGGGATGTATCACACAAATCTGTACAAACCAATAAGATCTTACTCCTTATTCAAGATTACATGTAACTATGATGTCCAAATAAACTGACCATACAAGTTAAATAATGTGCTACCTAAAATATAAATTTTGCACCAAATAAATATCTCTCCCTTAGTCTCACACAGAAGTTTACGTTTTAAAATATAGACCATATTATCCTTTACTTTTTAGTCCTATCCAGATCATCTTCATTCATATCTCTAGTCAACTTCTGATCACTTTTTTACTTTTTTTAACAATTGCTATATGGGGTAATACTGACTTTCATAGTTTCAGTGCTCTAACTCTGAGTCTCAGGTGTTACATAAATACCTGAAGTTTCAGGGAATGATCAGGTTCACAAATAGCTCAGTATCTCAGAATGTAGAAATAACAAGTTACAACTCCTGAATATGTGACTGCTGCAAGAGCTTACAATCTAGGTCTCTTTACAATAGGCCCCAACCTGATGACTCATGCTGTCAATTTCAGCTGTCCAAGTTTGTATATTATAGTTAGTCCATCTGAATGAGGCATGATAATATTGGTCTTTTTGTTTCCGAGATTTCATTCAACATGCTGTCCTCACGGTTCATTCACCTAGTTGCACGTGTAGCTATTTTTAATGGTGTTTTTAATGCATTTAATATGTAATATTTACTTGATTTTCCTTTTATATTTGTTACAGGATTTTTTATATAAAGCATTTTGATTTGGCATAGGTTGTATCATTTTATGAGTGATCCTTAAGATATTGGGGTGATCTTTAACAGGACCAGTTTTTAAAGCAAGATTTTGTCGTTCCTACCATAACATTATTGGTACCAATAGCTTTTGTGAGTTTTCCCAAAGAATTCTTTATGAATTTATCACTTTAAAAGTTGGACACTAGGCGGCAGTATAATCACATTTAGATCATCAGTTTGTTCATAAATTTGACCTTATTCAATGTTTGTACATTGATTTTCAGTCAGCACAGTACTAGGTTACTAAGTTGCTGTAATAGCTGTTAAAACATGAAAGTGGTCTATCATGAATTTTATAAATTAGGATTTCACCATGAGGACTTGTTTCAAACTAGAGTATCATTTCTAGTTAAAGCAAGCCACTTTTTGTGTACCATTTAAATCTAAATTCTCATATTGTTCTTAAAAACAATATAAGGAAAACACCAGAAAATAATTTAGGTAGATTTGAAACAAAAATGAATTACTTATGGCCTTTCCCTCCTAAACTCTTTCCGGGTGTAATTTATACCAGTGAAACTAAAACATGTAAGCATTTAAGAATCAGCTGGGAAACATGATTAAAAAAATTCTGGGCCCCACTCCCAGAAATTGTATTGCAGGTAGTACAGTGATAACTTATTAAGGAACACGAATCTTTACTGTTTACTTTGCAATTTACTATATTATTTGAGATCTTCTGTACTTTTAGATTCTTCATCTTTATTTTCTTAATTTTCTTGTCTCCCAAGCTAGACTGAAAACTCCTGCAGGGCAGATAACATATAATCATGTATCTCCCTAGCTCCTAATATAACCAAAAGTCAGTAGCCCTAGAATTAATAAACTATGCAACTGTAGTCAAGTTACATAATTTCTGCAAGCTCAAGTTTCTTCATCTATAAAATAAGACTTCTTTTCCTCCAAAAAAGAGCCAGGTTAAAAATCAAATTAAAGAATATATAAAGTATATAACTCTAGTATGAGTCTTCAGTGATAAATATTTTGGGAATGTAAGTGTTCCTTTTTTCTTAACCTTATAGAAAATGATGGTTATTTGAAGTCTGAAATACCATTCTTTCTATTTGTCAGTTGAGCTATGTATTTGAGCGATTGCTATGGATCTGACATATCTTGTGCTTTGATTGTACTATTTTATAGATTATTAGGTTACCATCTTTAAATTAGTAGTCACAGTATTTCAGCTTTATTTTAATATGACAAAATTATGTTTCTGAAGTATAGCATGTTTCTCTTCAGTTTCGTGGTCTTGATTTGTCATCCCTTTGGCAGCTCTTCTTGCTTAATTTACAATTTTTAATTTGGACACTACTTTCTGTTAAGCATCAGAATATTACTAATTTCACTTGGTTATCACAATTGCTCTTTGAGTTAGGGGTTTTCCAGTTTACAGATGGGGAAACTGAGGCCTAGAGTGCTTAGGTAATTAGTGCAAGATTCCATATCTAGTAAATGCAAAGCCACTTAAATCCAGATCTGTAGAGATTCAAAAGTCCTTGGTCTTTCCAACTCTACTGCATCTCTCGGTTAAGCACTGTCGTCAGTAAGAGTGATAGTAAGATGAGATGGGGTGTGGAAGGAAGGGTGTCAAATTAATATCACAGAGTATGGTAAAAGCTTAAATATATAACTTCCATGTGTGGTGAGAACAGAAAGAAAGGGAATGCTGACTTCCTAGGGAAAATACTGCTGAATTTATATTGGAGCCAGATCTTTAAGAATGAGTGATGGTTTATGGAGAGAAAGTCATTCCAAGCAGAGGGAAAAAGAAAACTATACATAAGGATAGAGGTTTGAGGAGTTTTAGTATGTGAGTGACTGAGTTGATTGTGACCAAGGCTAGGATGCATATTGCATCAGTGTCACGGCTCCTCAGCCTAATTGCTGCTGCTACAGAATTAGCTGTATTCAAGGCAAAGCAAGATGTATACAGTTATTTGGGGTTGGAACATACGATCTATTTTCTTTTAGAAACTTTTACAAATGGTAATTACACTGTCAGCTTGTATAGGTGTTT
This sequence comes from Tamandua tetradactyla, assembly GCF_023851605.1. Taxonomy (NCBI): domain Eukaryota; kingdom Metazoa; phylum Chordata; class Mammalia; order Pilosa; family Myrmecophagidae; genus Tamandua; species Tamandua tetradactyla. The sequence goes on from NC_135337.1 coordinate 35,893,163, forward strand.
TTTGCTTGTTTGGGTTTTGGTTTTTTAGGGTCTAAATGTCTTGATTATGGTAGGATTTTCTGGGTACTCTTGGAAATAAACCTTGACATGCTTTTTTTCTAGCATAATTCATTCTGTGTTCCTACCCAGCTTGTATTATGAGAACATAAACTGATTTAGAAACTGACTGTATTTTTAATAGTACCTCATTTATAAAGAACCTCTTGATCAGAGTTCTCTTCAAAATTGTATTTTTAGCACAAGATTTAAAAAAAAAATGTACACAGGATTCGTTGGAATGTCATGAGTGGTAAAAAAGGTTACATGACTAAGGAAGGTATAGAAGCTAATGGTGCATTATATTTCCAGTATTAGATTTGCGGTACAGTAGAATTGGCTAAGAAGTATAGCACTTTTTCACTTTTAGTTTTTAAAATATATTTGATGCCTTGGATTTGTTCATGTTTTGAATAATATTACATTCTAATTATTGAACTTTTAGATTTTAGCACATCCTGGAAAACTTTGTAGTTATATACTGAACAAGTTTTAGACAAATCTAGTCTATGAAACAGGTAATTTTGGGTATTGTTCTAAAACTCCCATGTTCAGAATTCTCTGTGACATGTTACATACGCCAAATGTTTAAATAAAGTTAATTTCCAGGAAGATGGCAGAAGGAATTGAAATTCTGGGCACCACCTTTCATATTCCCTTTTAAAACATTCCTTTATTAAATTACAGCAGGGAACAGAAAACAAAATATTCTTTCAGGATCAGACTAGAAAGTTAGACCCTCTCCAGAATTGGCTTCCTGTCTATGATGGTTTGATGTTCCCCACTGAAACATCTTCGTAAATTTAATCCATGCCTATGTGTTTGAATGTACTCTCCTTTTTCCTCTTTCCACTGGCCGAAATATAGACATAATGGAAGAGAATACAGCAGCCATCTTATGCTACAAAATGCAAGCCATGTTGAAGATGAGCATATCAGAAAAATAAAACAAACCTGGGTCACATGATTCCAGGATGTAACCATACTGTAAATGTAAGAAATTTCTGACTTAGTTTAGGTCATTGTTATTTTTGCTTTGATTGTAGCAGCCCTACCTGCATCTTTACTAATACACAATTAGAATTGTTTGAGCAATCTCCTATCTACCAGGGACCCAAAAGAACTGAGAGTGCTGGTGGCAGTGGATTGAAAAGTTTTCCTTCCAGCCACCTCCACTGGATTGATTCTGTTTATTCAACTTGTAATAAAAAATTATTATCATGAAGCTTATGATTACAGACTGAATTATGAAAGGAGAGCAGTGATTCTGCCCGATATACTTTAATTACTAGAAGAAAAGTTATAGAAAATACCTGATTTATGTGATCAGTGAAAAAGAGTCTCCATAATGTTTCTATTAAATGTGTGCAGAGAAAAATAACACAATACAAGGGAACAAACAAACAGTTTTAGGAGCAGTTAGCAGATTTCACATTCTAGGAAATCAAGTCAGTAAAGCAGAGAACAAAGCTAAGACATATCCACAGAATATAGGAAGTTGCAGAAAGCAGTAAAAGATAAGATATCCATCATAAAATATTTAAGATGTAATAGAAGATAACTTTACCTTCCTGGAAGATTACTTCAGAGTTGCAAGTCAGGAGTCCATCACCCCAACTGAGGCATTGCATCCTTTTAACATTTTTAAATTTTATTAATAAAGACTTAACAAGCAACCAACTAGTAAAAAGGTTATGTTTGAAGGACCTAAAATCATATTGACAGACCACGTTTCTGTGGCAGATGCCAAACTATGATAACGTTGATTCATCAGTTTGTCATATGACACAAAAGAAAGTTATAAAAAACATTTTTATGAATAGAGGTATAAATTTGAAAAATACAGTGCTGAATTCTGGTTGCTAACTGTCATGTGGAACAGTACTGATAACTTCATTGCTATATCTGGTTTTTCTCTTTTGGGGCACATGGTAGGAACGTAATTAATTCCTTACCCCATTGACTAGTTTTGGTCATTGATACATGAGTGGAAATGTTTGTATCACTTCCCAGTCAACAACCATCAAGTTAGTACATAACATTCACTGCGTTCCCTTCCCACTCTTGTGAAGATGGGCTTTGTCTTGGGTAGTCGGGATTCCATCACCTTCAGTAAGAATGACTTGGACAGCCCCTCAGCTGTCCCTTTATAGACATTAAAGAATAAGAAATAAATCCTAGTTTTAAGCTACTCAGCTTTTGGAATTATTTTTTTACTTCAGCATAATGTATCCTGACATGTATGTGTTAGAAGAATAAAAGCCCCCAAACAGCTATGTTTCATTCTTAAAATGTAAGATACTACATAAGAAACCTGGTCTGCCAAGATGACAGACATTTAATAAACTCAATATTTATTCCATGTATATAATATGCTGAATTAGAGTAGAGTGACATCTTAATAGAAGACTTTCAAATCACCTGTGGCTTTAATACGTAATGTTAAAATATTGGAAACGTTCCTGTTTATAATCAGGTGTATCATTTTGAAAGTTTTGGTCAGTGCTATAGATATGAAATGGAAATGGGAGTTATGCATTGGAAATGAAACAAGGCCTTTACCACACTGGTGGGGTTCTATATCTAGAATATTCAAATCATATTTAAAAAATTAATTAAAAAAAGTGGCAAAATATAAAATGTAGAAATTATTAGCTTAAAGGAAGATTTTTTTAACACCCCCACCCAATCTAGATCTAACCTTATATATGACATTTTTATTTTGAAATCTAAAAGACCTTCAGGAAAGAAAATATTTCCTTGACCAGGAAGATAGCTAAAAATTGTTCAATCCTTCCTAAAATAATGTATAGGCTTGGTGCACTTTAATTTAAAATTAACAATATTTTGGTAAGAACGAATTTTTATTCATTGAGGTATAGTTAGATGCCAAAACAATGCAGAGATCCTAAATATAGTGACTTTTTTGACAGTGCATACTCCTGTGTAACTAATACCCTATCACCTCAGAATTTCCTTTATGCTGTTTTCCAGTTTAGTCAGCCCCTGCCCAACAACAATTACGATACTGATTTCTGTCCTTGCAGATTATTTAGCTTTCATTTAATTTTACCTTTTTGTGACTGATTTTTTAGGCTCAAGGTACATTCATGTTATTGCATGTAACAGTATTCTTTTATTTGCTGAATAGTGTTCCATTGTATACATTTTCTTGTCGAGGACCATTTGAGCTATTTACAATTTTTGGCTAATAGGAATGATGCTACTATGAATATTCTCATTTGAGACTTTTATAGGCAAATACTTAGGAGTGGAATTGCCAGTATGTGAATTAGGTGCCAAAGTGATTGAGCCATTTTTAATTGGTGGTTGCGATTCTAACAATTACTCTAAATTTCTTGTTGAGAAATGAGGTGAAACTGTCTAAGACTATTATGTGAATTTACGCATTGATATTTGATGCTTTCTTTAGAATACAGAAAAATATCTCATTTCATACTCATTAGTATCACTTTCTTTAGTAGTGGTCCCCAAACTAGAGCATACATATACCTTACCCTTAATGGTATTGAAAAAAAACATGAGCATTTCAGTTTATATTTATTTTCATTCTAAAAAATAAGCTTTGATATGTGGTTTAATTTTTGACCAAAACAGGAAAGAGAAATGAGACAAAATAAAGTTTCAGTGGCTGAGAGATTTCAGACAGAGTGAAGAAGTTATTCTGAAGGTTATTCTTATGCATTATATAGATATCCCTTTTTAGTTTATGGTGTATTGGAATGACTGGAGGGAAGTACCTAAAACTGTTGAGCTGTGTTCCAGCAGCCTTGACACTTGAAGACAGTTGTATAATGATAGAGCTTTTACAGTGTGACTGTGTGATTGTGAAAATCTTCTGTCTGATGTGCCTTTTTTCCAGGGTATGGACAGATGAGTAAATAAATATGGATAAAGAATAAATAATAGCGAGGATAAGGGGTAAAATAAATTGGATAGATGGAAATACTAGTGATCAGTGAGAGGGAGGGGTAAGGGGTATGGAATGTATGAGTTTTTATTTTTCTGGAGTGATGCAAATATTCTAAAAATGATAATGATGATGGATACACAACTATGTGATGATATCGTGAGCCATAGTTTGTATACCATGTATCGACTGTATGTCTGAAAATTTGTCAATAAAAATATATATATTTAAAAACGAAAGATCAGAAGTGCATCTCCTTCCACACTTAAATAAAATTGATTTTCTTTTTTTCTGACAAAAAAAATGTTGTTTAAGAACTGTACATGTGTGAAATATATAAATATATATGTTGGGTGTTTTAATTTCCTAGCAGGATTGCCTTGAGAGCAGGGATTTATTGGCTTATGGCTTCAGAGGCTAGAAGGTTTGCTTACTCAGTATCTGCTGGCTGGCAGGCAATCTTTGGAGTTTCCTTGGCTTTTCCGTCACATGGCAATACACATGGCAGTGTCTTCTTTCACTTTCTGTTTCCATTGACTTCCAACTTCTGGCTGTTACCATGGCTTCTTCCATCTGTGTTCAATTTCCTTTGCTTTAGGATTTCAGCCATATTGGATTAAGGCCTCCTTCATTCAGTTGGTTGCGGCTCAGCTAATAACATCTTCAAAGGTCCATTTTACAATTGGGTTCACACCTACAGGACCAGGGGTTGGGACCTAAGCATACCTTTTGTGGGGGACATTATTAAGTCCTCAACAGATGTGTTTCCTTTTTTGGATGGGGGACTTAAATAATTTAAGGTATTTTTTCAGTCATGCTCTGTAAATGAAAGGAGTAAAGAAAATTTTAGCTGTTAAGTCTTCATATATAGACCTTCTTCTGTTCTGGTGTTAATTATCCAAAAAAAGGAACTGATAAAAAGTTGGTATGCTTCTATTTTTAGAACTTTAAGGATATGTGAGGTTGTGTGTTTGCTAATTGGCAGGCTTCTTCCTTGTCAAAGATTCATTATACTCAAAAATTATGGTTACCTCGTACCATAACCCCTTGAAAAGATTCCGTATTGGAGTTTTCTTTCAGAGCAGTTTTCAAAAACCTTCCTCGTTTAGGTTTTCTTCAAATGAAATCCTTTGCATGTACTGATTTTTTTCTGAATGGATCTGCTCTATTTCTGTTACAAATGCAGTTAATCTGCTTGTCTGGTTGCAGTTTTGTGATGAATTATTTTGGAAATTTTATTTCTTCTACATGGTGTTTTTGAGCAGTTAAATATAAAAAGAGGGAATGTTAGCATAAACTGCAGATAATCTTGAATGAGTCATTTAGATCATTCCTACATATGTGGAAAAATTCTATCACTATCCAACTTTGGATGTTCTACTTATACTATACTAGGCCAGCTTTTATTTTTTCCTTTTAATAATTTTGCCTTTTTGATAGCAATGTAAAGTAGGCAATAAAATAAATTAGTGGTAAGTTAGTTTGGAACAAGAGAAAAACCCTATGAAGTGAAGCATCTTGGCTAATTAATGCTTTCTCTTCAAATTTCCAGAGACCTTTAATTTCATTACCCTTGTGACATGGACACATAGTCCAGGTGATAACTGGTTATTCCTTAGTGATTTGATTGGTCAAAGAAAAACTTATTTTACCAAAGCCATCAGTGGTGAATCATTCTTGAGTACTGTTTACCTACTTTCTTAAACAGAATATTGAGATTAGATTATGACCATTATATTCTGTTTGTAAACATTTTAATTACTGTACAATATGTAACTAGAAAGTTCACACTACCTCCCTTCTTGTCCTGATCAAACGCCTACAGCAGAGTGCTCTGCTACTTTTAAAGCTGAATATGGAGACTACTGTTTTAAAATTTTGCGTGTCCTTATTTCCAGCTCCCACCCCCAAAAGAGGAGAACCTATCAGAATAACTGCCATCTTTATCTGTATAGGAATAATAACTGTTATTGAACTTTAAACTGCCTTTTAAGCAATTTATGTGCACTGTATATGTGTTAACTTATTTAATCTTTGCGGTCTTTAGCGTTGGTGACGCCAAATCACAGAAATGAAGAATGAATTTGCCCAAGGTTTAACAGCCAGTAGCAGAGTTTACATTCTTAACCATTATATTAATTGATTCTCGGTACCTGTAACTTCTTTAATTGCTGTTGTAACTGACTTCTGCTATTCCGTACTTCTTATTGTAAATAGGCAAAGATAAAAATGTTCTGACTCCTGCTTTGAACTTTACCCAAACTTTCATGAAAAAGCTTTTGTTTTAGAAATGCAGTATAGAACAGACTCTGAATCAGTTGTGCATTTCACTTCTAGTCACATAAACTGTGCAATTCCAGGCAAATCCTATTTGTAAAGTGGCAAATAAATGGGTTTCTACCTTTATAAGGCTGTGAGGATGAAATGAGGATCTTCACAAAGTGCATAATGACCATTATATGTAAGTGTTAGGTGTTAACTCTTATCTATTGTTTAGATATCACTAGCTAGTGAGCATTTCTCCCAAAGTAGTAATCAGTGTAATCTTGATATATCTATCTGGTCTATGGTCTCTTGGCCAAAAATATTTTTTCATCACATAGTTTACATTACATTAAGACACAAACTTGGGCAGTGCAAGGGTAGCTCAGTGGGAGAATTCTCGCCTGCCATGCGGGAGATCTGGATTCGATAACCAGAGCCTGCATATGCTTAAAAAACAAACAAACAAAAAAAACCTTCCTTTACCAAAAAAAGAAAGAACAAAAAAATATAAAAAGCATAAGCTTGTACTTAATTCTCTACAAAAGTATTTCGAATGAAAGTATAGCCACTTTTAAATATTAAATTGTGTGTGTTAATGCCATTCTAAACAGCGTCTTCTAGTTTTGTTTTTTGTTTCTTTGGGGGTTTTTTTTTGCCAAGGCCTACTGCAAATTTTGTACATAATTTGGTTCTGAATCATTATTATATTGCTTTATTTTTGCATTACTTATGTACAGCTTAATTTTGTTATACATTTTCTGATTAACTTTTTCTCCTAGAGTTAGAATATGACTAATCATAACATTTAAAAGGATTATTATTGGACTGACTTTATAGTTAAAAGAATGTCAGAACAACTGTGTGACACGTGATATTTAAATTGGGGCCTACATGATCATGTTGAGATTTCCGAGGATCAAAGGGCTGAAGTTGGGCGCAATGTTGATAAGGAAAACCCAGCCTGACCAGATGATTTAGATTTGTGTTTATATTCTTAGGTGACCGGGTTATTGATGTGGGATCCGAATGGAGAACTTTCAGCAATGACAAAGCAACAAAGGATCCATCTCGAGTTGGAGATTCTCAGAATCCTCTTCTAAGTGATGGAGATTTGTCTACCATGATTGGCAAAGTAATAAGTCCACTTGCCCATAAATAGTGCAGAAAGACCAAAAGACCAGAGAGTTTGTGAACTTTGCAAAAATATCAGTCACTGCCCCAGTGGGGAATCTTGACCTGTGAATAGAATGCCAGTAATCCCGTTGTGAATGATGGTTGACTTGTGTGTCTCTTCAAACTTAAAGGGGTGACCAGCAGTTAGAAATCTGAGTCTTTATATCGGCATCCCTTGTTTTTATGAAGCACATTTTGCACAGAAATTGAATTCCGTGTAATATTGATGTCAGTGTTCCTTGAATGTTAGGAATGTCCTTTCTTAACCCTCTATATTGCCTAATATAAATGGAGCTTAACATAGTTATGTTCTGATGTGGCAGATTGATGACTTACCTAAACTTCACTAATCTCATCTGTGAAATGAAGATACTAGTACTTCATAGAATTATTGAGGCTTACATAGGAATGCATATAAAATATTTATAGCACAACCTGTAGCATGTAGTATGTGCTCAGGAAATGGTAGCTCCTATTATGGAAGATAGTGTGATTTCTTCTGACAAGCTGGCACTTGATTGTTTTGCTCTCTGCATTGTCAGTATTAGTGGCATTATTTTGAAGGACTAATCAAGGCAGTATATACTATTTCAGGACTTAATAGTGTACAGTCTCAAGAAACTTGTGAAAAACAGGTCGTTAATTATTTTTTCATGCTTTGTAAATTGCATATAAAATTTGAAAAGCATGGGATAGGCTGGTTAAGAAGTTTACAGTATTCGGAAATATCTTTAACCTAAGTTATTTTTACATTTGTTTTAGCCTTACAGGCTGGGAAAAAGAATACTAAGGGCATTTTAAAATGTAAGAGTCCATATAATTGATACTTTTTAAAAACTGTTCAATTATTTTTCAGTAGGTAATACATGACTCAGAAACAAAGGTGTAAAAGAATGCAGTAGGTATTCCTCACCCTTGACCCCCCAAACTCTCACTTTCCACTGCAACCCCCAACCCCCCTACCCAGAAACAGGTAACCACTGTTAGTTTTTCCTGTATCCTTTGAAAGTTGTTTATGTGGCAAAAAAAAGGTTAACACGCCACATTTATCATATTCTGAATTTCCATATTTCTGGGGGAATATTTCTGGGGTTTCTTTCTTGTTCCATTGGCCTACTTATTAAAATGCCACAACTGTACTTTTAATATCTGATAGGACTAACATCCTCTCATTGCACTTCTTTTTCAGCATTTTCTTCACTAGTCTTCTCCATATAAACTTTAGAATCACTTTAATTTATTTTCATTGCATTTTTTTTATATTTGCGAGTTGACTTAGGGAAAACTGACTTCAGGGTGATAAATTTTCCTACCCAGAGATATTGTATATCTTTTCATTTCCCTAGATGTGTCCTTCAAAGAACATTTTGAAGTTTTCCTGATAAAGGTCTTGCATATGTCTTAAATTTATTCCTAAATACTTATTTTTTGTTACTATTATAATTGGAATATTTTCTTTCATTGTAATCTAAATGGTTGATTGTTGATTTCTAGAATTTCTTAATCTTGACCTTGCTGTTTCAATGGATTCTCTCATTGTTTATAGTTTTTTTTTCTCTGACTTCCTGGACAGTCTAGGTATACAAAGATACTGTCTACAAAGAGTAGTAATTTATAACCTCCTTCCCAATTTTGTACTTGTAATTTTTCTTTCCAAATTAAATTTTTCCAGTACAGTGTTACATAATCATATTGGGAGAAGGTGCCTCTTATTTCTGATTTTACCGGTAATGCTCCTAGTATTTCATGAATTTTATTAAAAATGGATTGAAAGTTTTGTTCACTTGTCTTTTTAGCACCTTTGGAGAAGGCCATGTGATTGTTTTTTTTCTCCTTAAGGTATATTAATTTAGGTTTTTATGCTACTAGATTTACTATATTAACTACTAATAGTCCTGCATTTAGGAATAATTTCTCCTTATTCATGATACTGTTTTTAAATATGCTGTTATATTATTTTTCCAGTATTTAATATTTTACATCATAATCATAAATAAAATTAGAATGTTTCTTTTTTTACGCAGTTTATATCACATTTTAGCATCATGGTTGTATTCACTTCATATAAGTTTTCTATTTTTTAAGTTTTCCATTTTCTGTCTTCTTCAATAGTTGTTTTGAATTATATATTGTATAAGTATTTGAGAAAACTCTTTAAAACCATCTTACCCTGGTATTGTTTCTATCTAGGGGGTGGGGTTGGGAGGATGTACAGGGTAGATTTCTTGGATAGTTTTTCATATGGAATCAGATCTTACAAGTTATATTATCTTAGAAATTGTCCAGTCATTCAGGTTTTCAAAAATATTTTGCGTAGAATTATGAAACTTTGTTTTATAGGGTACAGGAGCTGCCAGTTTTGATGAATTTGGCAATTCAAAGTACCAAAACCGGAGGACAATGAGTAGTTCTGATCGGGCAATGATGAATGCATTCAAGGAAATTACTACTATGGCAGACAGAATCAACCTCCCTCGAAATATAGTTGTAAGTTCTCATCTACCTCCTTTAAACTGTCTGGCATTGGCTTGGTTAACATAATATAATGAGCACATGACATTTTGATATTGCAACTAATTAAATGGCCAAGAATTAGTTAAATTTGGTTTTTCTGCTTTGAAGGACCGAACAAATAATTTATTCAAGCAAGTGTATGAACAGAAGAGCCTAAAGGGAAGAGCTAATGATGCCATAGCTTCTGCTTGTCTTTATATTGCCTGTAGACAAGAAGGAGTTCCTAGGACATTTAAAGGTAAGTTTTTAGTTGCATAGATCAAACTGTTATCTATGTCATATTAAAGTAATGGACCAAAAGTCAAGAAGCTTTGACACTAAGAAGCTAGTCACTTGAAAATCATTTTTTAATTGCCTATTTAGTTTCTTAACAAGCTCAAATTGTAACTTTATTGACCAACTTGTTTTATGGGTGTTTTCTCATTTAGAGTCATTTTAGTCCTTATAAGCCCACATTGTTCTCTGTTAGTAAGATCTTCTGACTAATTATTTGTGGTCATTGAGGTGTCATATTTGATTAGGGAAAATAATTTCTACTCCCAGCACAGATGTCTGCAAATGAGCGAATCAGTTCTTTAGGAAGTGTTAGTGGAAATTTTTCTCTTGAAGAACAGGGTTTATATTTTCACATCTAAGTTTGGAGACTTTTTAAAAATTTTTCATACTGTTTCCATACCCATGAATATGTGACAGCCTAGTCACAATGTTGCAATGACATTTAAACTGGATTTCACTGCCAGATAGCAATTTAGCTTAAGACCATAATTATCCTTTATTCATTTGCAGTGAATCTTATGTCAGAGTAAATAGACGGTGGCCTTTATCATCACCTTTTTTGTTGTTACGGCTAAAATAGGCTTTGTTAAATTTATTCTAAAAATGTTTTGGTAGTTGAATATTTAGAATAATAAGGTCAGGTATTTTATCCCATTTAGATATAATCTATAGTAGCAGGGGTCACATCTACACACCATTGGGTAGACTACATTCTTCAGCTTGAGTATTTTCATAATCCATCTCCTTAATAGACTTCTTACAACAGATTAATATAAAATATCAAAAAAGTTATTAGTTGAAGAAGCTTGTTTGCATGATTGAAACTTCAGAGAACTTAAAAAGTCTAACTTTTTTATCTTCTTTAAAATGTGATAAACATTTAAGTTAACCAAGAAATACTAAATTAACTCTATGGGAAGTACCACTGAGAGGATTAGGGTTTCATCTTTAAGGCAAGATTGTATTGTTTATAATTAATGTATATTACTTTTATAATCAGAAATGTCAGATTTAAAAATGAATTATATGAATTATGTTTATCTCATTAAAGTTTTAAATTTAAAATGAACTGTTTGGTTTTATTTATATGTATTTATTTATTTTTATTTTTTAGAAATATGTGCTGTATCACGAATTTCTAAGAAAGAAATTGGTCGGTGTTTTAAACTGATTTTGAAAGCTTTAGAAACCAGTGTGGATTTGATTACAACTGGGGACTTCATGTCCAGGTTCTGTTCAAATCTTTGTCTTCCTAAACAAGTGCAGATGGCAGCTACGCACATAGCCCGTAAAGCTGTGGAACTGGACTTGGTTCCTGGAAGGAGCCCAATATCTGTGGCGGCAGCAGCTATTTACATGGCCTCACAGGCTTCAGCTGAGAAGAGGACCCAAAAAGGTAAGATTCTTCATTGGGAAAAGCAGTAATAAAATTGTGAAGGCATATATGTGATTGTCTACTCTCAATTATTAGGCAGGTAATTGCCCAGAACTCCCACTTAAGAAGTAGCTCCTCAGCATTAAAACTTAAGAAAATATAGTGTTTTACCTTTAAGTGGCTTGAATAAAAATATTTGGAGATAAAATCCCACATGCAAGCACTATTTTTCCCTCTTAAATTGAGTGTTTAATTTCAGTTATATTCTTCACTTTAAGAAGTTCTTCTCCCCGCCTCTCCCCCACCTTTTTAATCATGCTTTCTCACTGCCTGTCATGGTACCTTAGAGATAGAAATACTGGGTTTTATATTGAGCTTCACAGAATGTTAAATTTGATGATCATTTTCTCTTTCCCTTTTTTTCCCCTGTTTTCCTAAGAAGTAATAATTTATTATTGTTTCTTTTGTTCTGTCAACTTGATGCCCTATAATCATTTATTTTCCTACCTCACTCCTATCTGTCTCATTTGATTAAGATTAGTGGGAAGGTGCTGATGTTGTACCTTTGATACAGTAAGCTTTTAAAATAAGCTTAATGTCTATCATTGGAATTCTGGCACGCTCTGAGGAGATTTTTTTTTACATTTTTTATTGTGAAATATATATGCAGAAAAGTGATACATTTCAAAGTACAGTTTAATGAGTGGCTATAGAGAAAATTTCAAAGTATGGTGTGAGTTATCATTCTTCAATTTCAGGTATTTCCTTCTAGCTGTCCTAGTACACTAGAAGCTAACAAGTTGTATCAGTTATAGTGATTCAGTAGTCACAAGCATTTGTTATAAATTCTGTCTTCTCTATTACATCTCCTCATTTGATCCTTCTAATCTTCAGGAATATCTGAGCAATTCTAACTTCATCATGTTGAAAAGAAGTATCAACATTATGGAGTGGAGGGGGATGCAACTAGTTGATGTTCTTGGAAAGACTGGTGCCTCTGGGTTTCAGGGCTTATCTGGTATAGGAACAATCTGGAAATTTTAAGTTTCTGAAATATAATCTTAGTGAGTTTATTTATTTATAGAGCCTCAGATAGAGCCTTGGTATTCTTTAGATAATTCAGGAATACTGTTGATTGGGGCTTGGTATGCCCTGGCAGTTAGCAGTATCCAGCTAACTGCTTGCGTAAGAGTAACCTTGAGAACAGCCTCTCAACTCTGTTTGAAATATCTTAGCCACTGATACCTTGTTTTGGTACATTTCTTTTCCCCCTTTTTGTCAGGTAGGCATTGTCAATCCAAGATGCCAGGGCCAGACTCATCCCTGGGGTCAGGTCCCACATTTCCAGAGAGACTTATACCCCAGGGAAGTCATTTCCACGTGGTAGGTGGGGAGGGGTAATGACTTTACTCCTTTCTTATAGTATTCACAATTTCTTAATGAAGTAGTAAAATGAGTAGACACAAGTAGTTCAACCTCCTAAAGCCATTTTTGAATTTAGGGTTCTCGGGGGAACTTTCGAACAGAAATACAGGGTAAATTTTTTTACAATATGCATTCATATATTATTTCTATGATTCCCCAAAAAGATTTAACCAGAAAAAAGAGTAATCAATTCTAAATGTAAGGACATTTGGTAAGGCAAAATAAGCCAGAAGCAAAAGAGCAATTATTGTATGATCTCATTTTGTAAATACTTATAAGAAAACAGGGACCGAGATTGTAAGTTCTTACAGCAGTCACATTTAGTCCAGAGTGGTAATTGTTATTTTGAGAGGCTGTTTTATAGATGTATAACCTGGTATTTAGAGATAAGAACAAAGCTGATCAGGTCAGGATTAAGGTAATTCCGAACATAGGAGTAAGAAAGTCATTGTCTGTACTTTAGAACCTCATCTATTCCTTGAGACCAAAGGAAAAAAGGTTTATTTTGTCCAGAACCTAAGTTTTCTGTAGCACGTAATCTTACTCATCCTGTCTGGATAGACATTTAAATAATCCAAACACAGGGAGCCCAGAATAAGAATGAGGACTTTAATCCTGTATAGTTTAATGTAATGCCTGGATACATCCCAGAGTATATTAAGCAGATAATAAAAAAGTATTAAACCCCCACGGAAACCCCTGATGCTATGTCAACGTTAGGAACACCCAAATCATTAGGCCAACCCTTTAATCTTGAGAAGTTTATGTATGTAGTGGACAAGCTTAGCCTACTCATAGGTTAAGAGTTACTTCTGGAGGACCTCTTTTTTTGCTCAAATGTGGCCTCTCCCTCTCTCTAAGTCCAGCTCTGCAAGTGAAATCGTTGCCCTTCCCCCTATGTGGGACAAGACATCAGGGGTGAAATTCTCCCCGGTGGCATGGGAGATGATTCCCAGGGGAGTCTGGCCCTGGCATCATGGGATCAGCAATGCCACCCTGACCAAAAAGGGGAAAAGAAGTGTAATAAATAAGGTATTAGTGGCTGAGAGAGTTCAAATACAGTTGAGTGACTACTCTGGAAGTCGTTCTTGCACAAGTTTTTGTTAGATATAGCTACCTCCCATAACTTGCCAAACCCCAACCAAAACCATTCCTGCCAATGGAACCCAACCTAGGGCAGTATGTAAGATTCTACAAAGGTTCCCTATACTACGTTAACTTTCCAGAAGCCTGCAACCTCCAGATTGGTCCCTGGACCAGATAGGTGCTGACATGCAGAAGGGCCAGCCTCTCCAGAGCATCAGCTAGTTCTGTCCCCCTATCCTATATTATTGACGGCCCCTTCCAACATGAAAAAGTTAGAATGAGCATAGTCCACATACCCCCCAAAGAGTGGGAGAAAGATCAAAGTTGATGGTGTAATTAAACAGGGAAGGTAGGGTTTAACAAACAAGTATGATTACTGAATCATATTGATATTTCTTTTAGTCTCCAGTTATCTTAGAGCAGCTAGAAGTAAAAACCTAAAATAATGGAATTGTAACTCATATCTTCTACAGCTAATTGTTTTGATGTGCCTTGAAATTTACTGCTCCTTTGTATATGTTATTTTTCACCAAAACAAAATACATATGTTTCTTCTGGATTCCAATGTTTTGGAGCAGCTAGAAGAAAAAAAATCTAGATTTAAAAGTGAGGTTGTGAATTACTAGCTGCAATGAACCCTCTTCAAAATAATGTAGGTGAAATATTAAGTTTCAACATGTAAGTTTCTGCATTGAAGTAATGAATGATATGGAGGAACGATGAGAAAGAGGAGGCAGGCCATTAGTTATTTAAAAGTGCCATCTCCTTCCCCCTACATCCATATTCTTTTAAGTAATATTTGAGTCTTCCTGGGAAATTGAGAAGTTGTAGCCAGTTAGATTGTCCCTATCTTCACTCCTAATCATAAACCTTATTCTAATCAGCAACACAGAAATGTGCATCGCAGTGCTGTCTGTTGCTCTCTGCTTTATATGAAGGGTTTTCTTGAGGTGGAAGGCCTTTTCCTTCCCAGGTAGCCTGTTGACTTATCAGTACTTTGTCTAGAATATCCTGATATAAGTAAATTTAAAATTAGCTTTTGCTCACTGAGGGCAGGTATCCGTACTGAAGATCAGTTAAATCTTATGATTTGAACTGACTTGGAAAGGTAGTAAAGTGAGTCTGCATTAAAGGGCATATTTAAAAATCCATTTTGATGCGGAGTGTTGATGGTGGGTGATATATGGGAATCATATATTTCATGTATGATTGTTCTGTAAACCCGAAACTTCTCTAGTAAAGAATTTTTTTCAGTTGGATTCCTGTTTTACTCTTTATATGAAAATAAATTCCTTTATCAGTTAAAAATCCATTTTAAATATTTATAACTCATCAGATATTGCCAGGTGGCAGTCCTCTGTGATTTCCTTTAATGTTTTTAAAAGGAAAAAAAAAGTGATTTGTAATGACTTTAAAAGGAAAAAGTATATCCATTCCTAGCTACTCATGTGAGCACAATAGATATGTTCTTGTATGCTTTTGTAATAGTGGAAACATCTATATCATGTTATATAGCTGTCTGATCTCAGGTATAGTTAGTAAGAAAAAAGAAGTAAACGATGTTTATAATATGATCTCATTTGTTTTTTTACAAGGTCCTCTTTACAGAAGTTAGTTGTATTTAGAGGTTGCAGGGAAACTTTCCAACAGAAGTATAAAGTGAATTTCTTTATATGTATTCATGGATTACTTCTGTGATCCTGAAAAAGTTCTATAAAGTAAAAGGAGCAATCAGTTCTAAATGACTACCAACATAATAGTTCTCACTCAAAGCTATATCCTGAAAGCTGTTCAGATGTTAAGCATATATTAAATCATTTAATACTAATGACAGCCCTTTGAGGTAATAAGTACAACATCCATTATTACTGTTGTTATTAACTTAGTATTTCCATCATCGATTTTTTTTAATCATTATTTTTGGTTTTGTTTTCTACTTTAGCATTTTATATTACTATATCTGTTACAAATTGAAATGTGATAGATTGAAATTATACTTACTATTTTGATTTTTGCCTTTTAGAAATTGGAGATATTGCTGGTGTTGCTGATGTTACAATCAGACAATCCTACAGATTAATCTATCCTCGAGCCCCAGATCTATTTCCTACAGACTTCAAATTTGACACCCCTGTAGACAAACTACCACAGCTATAAATTGAAGCAACTTTCAAACTCTTAAGGACACTGAACTTTGCCTGTTGTACATAGCATATACAAAGTGCTGGATTGAGCCTTTAATGAGGAATAACATAAAACATGGTACGCATTCCAGGACTAAATATTAATCGCTTGGCATTGTGTATGTATATATTAGTGAAACATATTTAATGATTTAAATTTCTTATTGAATTTGCTTTCTTTTGTAGCAATCTAGGAAACTGTATTTTGGAAGATGTTTGGAATTACGTAATTCTTGAATAAACACTTCAGAATTAGTTTTTGTTAATACAAGTTAAATGTGATTTATAATATAATTACAAATAATGCATATTGCGGCTAATAAAGTTGATAGTGGTCATTGTTATCTGTTATTTCTTTATATATACATATAGTGTTTTTTTTTTTAGTCATGGAAATTATCAAAGGCTTTTGAGAACAATTTTTGACATTTATAACACATTTAGTTTACAGTTTGAAAGGATGTGTGTTAATTATTTATATTATTTGTATAGAAGCAATAACTGATGAGCTAGACCTTGAAAGCCTTTGGCTTGAAAGATATAAATATGTTTAAGTTTTCCTTAAAGAGCTTATTAAACAGAAGAGTATGCCAGTACATACATAACAGCAGAAGATCACTGCTATAATAAATTTTAATTTTCAGATGTTAACATTTCATTTTAAAGAATCTGCATTTCTACAATTCTTTATGTTTGCTTATTGGGATACCCATAAAGTATAAGGTAAATAATGTTTCAAATGGAGATTATTGGGTCCTGAGAATGTCCAGGAATTTATTTAATAAGCATCCCTAGATGATTGTGTATGTAGGTGTTCTGCCTCTCACTTTTTCAGACCACTGATTTAGGTTCTCTAGACTGCTATGTGATAATAGGCACTATGAGAGTAAGGGAAGATCAAAACTTTGCTCTCTTACTAGCTAGGTCCTTTGTTCAGGTTACTTGAATCCATGCTAAGACATCACCACTGTGAACAGCAGTGCTTAAAAATAAGCTCATGGTTCTTTCACATCTATAAAGAAGTTAGCACTAGATTAGGAGAACACTCTTCTATTGTGGCCTGGTGGACAGGCCCTGGTCAAGAGAAGGATTTTTCTCTTAGAAGTTCAGATCCCCACTGTCATTTCTGCTGACTCTGAAAGGGGAGTGGGAAGGGGTGTTGGGAAGCTGGGTGAGAATACCAGAGAAATACTGATGTTTGGGAGTACTATAACCCAAATATGTGATGGCAGTTAAATTTATACTTCAGACATGTAGAACCCATCCCACCCAGAGTATGACCTTCGGGAAGAAGAAATCTTAGGTCACTGTCTTCCTCCCTCCTGGATGACATCTTTGACCACCACCACACATCTCTGTGTTTTGCAACATAGGCCAAGAGCAGTAGTGCTCTCCCTCTACTATAGTTCCACTTTCTGGTGACTGACTCCCAAACATCCCATTCAGTTAGATTCTTGGTTGAAAAATGCCACGACCAGATTGCTAGATCTTAAAATAGTTATTTTTGGAATGATCTAAGGTCAGTATGTACACTGAACTTAAAAAATGTATAATGGGACAATACGACCATGGTTCAGTGGTAGAATTCTTCCCTGCCATGCCAGAGACCCGGGTTCGATTTCCGGTGCCTGCCCATGCAAAAAAAAAATGCATAATGAAGAGAAAACATAACCCATAAGCCACCTAGAAATAACCACCATTTATTTTGGTCCAAGCTGTTTTGTTGTGTACTTCTAAGCTGTTATGCAGGTAGAGTAACGCATGATGACTTGCTTAGTCTTTTCATTTTCCTGGTTATTAAAAAAAAAATTAAGAAAATGCAGATGAATATAAAGGGAAAATAAACACTAAGCCTCCACTAGTTGCATCAACACTTTGATCTTTTTTTTCCCTATACATTTGGAAAGCTGGGATAAGTGGAACTGATTTTAAACAATCAAGGATCAGAGGATGTGTCTGCCTTTGCTGAGTTGATGCTTAACGTTCTTGTATGTGTTTTGTTCTAGTTTGCTAGCTGCCGGAATGCAGTATACTAGAAACGGAATGGCTTTTAAAAAGGGGAATTTAATGAGTCGCTAGTTTACAGTTCTAAGGCTGAGAAAATGTCCCAATTAAAGCAAGTCTATAGAAATGTCCAATCAAAGGCATCCATCCAGGGAAAGATACCCTGGTTCAAGAAGGCCAATGACATTCAGGGTTTCTCTCACAAATGAGAAGGCACGTGGTGAACATCATCTGTTAGCTTTCTCTCTGGCTTCCTGTTTCATGAAGCTCCCCGGGAGACATTTTCCTTCTTCATCTCCAAAGTTTGCTGGCTGGTAGACTCTGCTGCTTGTGGCTATGTCATTCTCTGCTCTCTCTGAATCTCCCATTCTCCAAAATGTTTACTGTTTTATAGGCCTCCCAGGAAACCAATCAAGACCCACCCAAATGGGAGGAGACACATCTCCCCTATCCAGTTTAACAACAACTCTTGATTGGGTTACATCTCCAGGGCAATGATCTAATTACTGATTCAGACATACAGTGTTGAATAGGGATTATTCTGCCTTTACACAATGGGATTTTGATTAAAACATGGCTTTTCTAGGGGACATGTCCTATCAAACCAGCATGTCTCTTGAAAGGAATTAAAAGGCTAGTTCCTGCAAATTCCTCCTAAGCTACCCATGGGTTTAATCAGCTTTAGGACTCAATTCCAGATACTGAAAGAAGGAAAAGTATTCAAAGGGTAAGGTAGCAATGCCACTTATTTCTCTTCCTCCTATCCCTGACCTCATATGTTGGGTATTCTCGATAGACGTAGATGTGGGTGGAACTGGATGTATTGTTAATAATGACCCTTTTAGGGAGTCATTTCACATCACTGACTACTGGGTTATTTTCATTTTTTAGTGAAGCGGGGCAGATCCACAGCAATTCCATGGGTGGGACTCAACGCTCTCATGCCCTTTCTACCTGTGAAGGGTCTAGTCCTTACCTTTCCATCACGTATGTCACAGACAGGTTTCTAGTTGACTGATTTTCTCCTAAAATCCTCTTGCGATGAGGAGGAGGGTTCTATCGCAGCTGCTTAGCCTTATCTGCTGTAGCAAAAAATGATAATACTTAGAAATTTAAAAAAATAATAATCATAGCCAGGCTTTCCTAATCAGTGAAAAGAATCTGACCCATGCTTTGAAAACAATATACTCTGAATGAATGATTTTTCACATGACTTGTACTTACCTCTTTAGGTGTAAAATACACTTTATACAGCTACTCACTGACAGATGATCATGCTTAGAACTTGAAGCTAGCTTCTGTTTGGGCCTACATTTTTGGCCAGTTAGAAATATTAGTCATACAAGGGAAATTTAATGCACATAAAGTGGATCCATTCTTTGTACGTTAGCATTTTAAAGCTGTTAAAATGGAAAAGACCCTTTCCATCTGGGTCTTCAAAATTCTCCCAGGAAACCACCTCCATTGATAATCTTTGCCATCACTCTGCAAGTTCATAAATTTGTTAGTTTCAAGATCTGGATTCCAGAGCTCTGGTTCAGTCTCCCCATGAGACCAGTCAAAGGGGGTGGACTCTCTGCTCAATGTGTTCATAGAACCAATTCTTGAAACTCCAGGGTTTCAATAAGAGAGTTTATTGCTAAGTGCAAAGCAGGAGATCAGATGGCCTATCCATCTAAAAACCTGTCTCCCTGAACTGTGGTACCTCTGGTACTTTTAGAGTAATAAAAGATGAGCAAGTTTTAGGATAATGAGTGCAATAGCTTGAGATGACAAAGTTGGAGATGATCTAATTATTGAGTGTGCGCAGATTAATTACATGCTTAGTCATAGAAAGTATTTAAGATTGTAATGAGGTATAGGTCACTTATAGGTTAAAAGTTTAAGGTGCTGTGCATGTCAAATGGGCCAATTTTGGTTAGATCCAGCTTTGTCTAACAAGATAATTTAGGAAATAGGATGGATTAGTCTGGACTGACTCAAGTTCCCTTATTAATAAACATTAGGTGCTGTCTTTTGTGATAAGACTCTAAAGTTGAAAATCAGGATAAGGGAGTACAAGTGGAAGTGAGTCAAGGTTTTTACAATCATAATATAAAAGCTATATAGTTAAGCAATCATTATCATAGATCAAGGCAACTGGACCGAAGTTCAGTAATTTCAGGTATTTCCCTTTGGCTATTCTAATATACTAAACAGTAAAAAGATATTTATATAATGATTCAGTAATCCTGATCATTTGTTAAATCCTAGCTTCTCAGTACAACCATTTTATCGACCAGAGGAGCCATAGAGAAACTAAAAGATATATCCAGGTTTACTTAGAGATGGGACTAAACCCAGGTATCTTGGTTACCTAATGCGGTTTTCTTTCCATTTATCCATGCTATTGACGTCTGTGTCACAGGAAGCTGCCTCAGGGCTTTAGTTACAGCCTTCAATTTTCAAGGCAATATTTGTATCTGGTTCTTGGGGAAAACTCTTGACTGTGAGTTCTTGAATTACTTTGAAATCAGCCCAGGTGACAAGGAGTTAAGCAGAAACTGTTCTTTTGTCCTTCCTCCAAACTAAATGCTTCCTAAACTAGATGCCTCTTGACAGTAAGCATTTGTGTTCAAAGCAACAAATATACTTTACCCATGGTTGTTTTGGTTTCTGAGCTAATCTTGTATCACAGGTGCAAGATTTACTTTAATTATCAAGATGAACAGCTGAGGGGGTCAGCCTATTACCCATCTGGTCCTAATCCAGCGAAGAGGCCTCTGTGGCCTCATGTCAATATTTCCAATTGTCAGTGGCCCTGACTTTTCCTGTAGCTAGAGTTTTAATCTCATCTGTCAATTGCAGAGCCACTAGAAGATTCCCTGACCCCCTAAACACTTCCTTATCCTCCCCCTCCCAGATATTTACACACATCCCCATCCTCATCAGAATCTCAGGTTTGCAAGGCTTTGTTGCAAAAGCACCATTCCTTTGATTTCTAGATGATAGAGGCCCCAGGATCTTTCACAAACATAGACATCCATTCATAATCCTCACCGGCATTTCTTTGGCCAGGGGTACTTTAAACTGCTATTTTGGGAGGCTCAAGCTTGCATTCAGTAAAGAAGAAGAGGAAGAAACTGACCACAAAGCTTTTCTTTTCCTCTGCAGAGTATCAGAACAACAATGCTAATTTTTCTTTCTCTGATCTACAACAGCCTGTGGCTAACACATTATTGTCTCTTCATCAGAATTTCTTACCTTTTTTGGATTGTTACCATGTTATCAGCTTGCTTTTGTGACATGCGCTTCTAAACAAAATGCGAGATATTATGATACATGTATATATAACACTGCATAAGAGTTAAAACCCTCAGATAATCTGAGACCTCCTTAGGTAACTAGGAAACCTATACATTTTTCTGTCAGTTTTCCACTACACTCAGAACACCTATACGAGTGTGGAGTTTTTTTGTTTATATTTTTTGAAATATGCACCCAGAAAAGTGCATAGGATTATAGTGCTTGATGAATTTTCACAAACATAACCCATGTAACCAGTACAAAGATGAACATTACCAGCACCCCAGAAACTTCCCTCTTACTCTCTTCCAAGAGAGCTCTCCTCCACCTTCCCAAGAGTAACCACCATTATACTGACTTCAAATACCATGAGTTAGATTTACCTGCTTTTGTGTTTTATATGTATAAATGAAAGTATACAGTGTGTACACTTGTCTGTCTTCTTTCATTCATTATTATGTTTGTAAGACTCATCTATATTAGTATTTGCTCATTCTCATTGCAGTATACTTTTCCATTGTGTGAATAAACCACTTTCAATTCTAATAAGGGGTATTTCAGTATTTGACCAGTATCTAGCTAACCTATAGCTGTTACAAATTGTGCTGCTAGGAATACTCCAGCATATGTCAGCATATGCATGCATTCCAATTTGTTATATATTTAGGAATGCAATTGCTGGATCATATGATAGGTGTTCTAGTTTGTTAAAGCTGCCAGAATGTAATATACTAGAGATGGAATGGCTTTTATAAAGGGAATGTATTAAGTTGTAAGCTTACAATTCTAAGACTATAAAAATGTCAAAACTGAGGCATCCATGGAAGGATACCTTGGCTCAAGAAAAGCTGATGGGTCTGGAACACCTCTGTCAGCTGGGAGGCATGTGGCTAGCTGCTGCTGGGGTTTTTGGCTTCTCTTTTTGAACAGCTTCCCTGGGGTGTTTTCTTTCTTCAAATTCCAAATGTCTCTGCCTGTGTTAGCTCTGTAGCTTTTTCCAGAGGCTCCAGTAAGCAACGCCACCTAAGATGGGTGGAGACGCATCTCCATGGAGACCACCTAATGGAAAGGTCTCACCCACAATTGGGTGGGTCAGAGCTTCTTGTAAACAACTTAATCAAAAAGACCCCACCCCGGAATAGATAGGAGCAAAGTAGATTCTCTAGTGGGTTTAGAAGTAATATTACCGTATTGAAGATGAGCAAAATTGAAAGGGGTTGTATAGAGCTACGTGTCCCACTGACTCACTAGAAATATGAATGAGTTCTCATAAGAATTACTTCAAAGATATGATTCTTGTATAAAGAATGTTTAAGTCCAGGATACAGGGGAGAAACAGCTATTACATACTATGAGCTATGTTCAAAAGGAAACCATTAGCACTACCATGGCAACAGCAGAGATAAATAATGGATGAGAGACAAGAGTTAAGAGGAGGTTAAGATTTCCTGTTTGGTGAGGGTGTGTCTATTGGTTTTCTGTCTCTTGGGAACAATGAAATTATCTAAAATTGAGAATGTTGATGGACTCTGGACTTTGGGCCCTCCACATGATGCCCGATGAATGCAGGTGACTGAAGGATGCTGATGGAGAAGTAGATTAGTGAACAATGGTGTATACTTAATGAACGAAGATTGTGCTGCTACAGAAAGGAACAATGTTGTGAGGTGTGCAATGATGTGAATAAACATGTGGGACATTTGGTGAGACAAAATAAGCCAGAAAGAAAAGATCAGCAATGGTACGGTCACCTTTACAAAATGCTTATAAGGAAACAGAGGCCTAGATTGTAAGCTTTTAGAGCAGACACATTAAGTCCAGAGTGGTGATTATTATTTCTGGATTTTGAGAGGCTGTATTATATATATATAACCTGATATTTAGAGATAAGAACAAAACCGAACAGGTTGGAGTTCAAGTAATTCAGAACATAGGGATAAGGAAGACAGTGTCTATATTTTAGAACCACACATACTCTTTGAGACGAATGGAAGAAATGTTTATTTGACCTGGAACTGAAATTTTCTGTAGTACATAATCTAATTCAACCTATCTGTATAGCTCACTTGAACAAATTAAATACAGGAAGCACAGAATAAGAAAGAGGTCCTTTAATCCTGTATAGATTATTGTAATGCCTGGAAACATCCTAGAGTATATTAAGCAGATAATCAAAAAGTATTGGCAATGTCCCCGGAGGGAGGGAAGAGAAACTATGGAACTATTAAACCTTACCATCAGGAAATCCCCTGAAACTGTGTCAATCTTTATGGATACTGAAATCAATAGGCCATGCCCTTGATCATGAGGCTAACTTTTATGAAGCTTATGTAGGTAGCAGAGAAACTTAGACTACCTATAGGCATGCCTAAGAGTTACTTATGGAGGACCTCTGTTGTTGCTCAGATGTGGCCTCACTCTCTGTAAACCCAACTCTGCAAGTGAAATCATTGCCCTTCCCCCTACCTGGGACATGACATCCAGGGATGAAAGTCTTCCTGGCGACGTGTGAGATGACTCCCAGGGATGAATCCAGACCTGGCAGCGTGGGATCAACAATTCCATCCTGACCAAAAGGGGGGAAAGAAGTGTGATTAATAAAGTATCAGTGGCAGAGAGAGTTCAAGTAGCATCGAGAGGTTACTCTGGAAGTTGCCCTTACACAAGCTTCAGGTAGACCTTGCTACCTATCATAATCTGCCAAACCCCAACCAGGACCTTTCCATCCAATCCTAAAGAACACCTGGGGCAATATATAAGATTCCACAAAGGTTCTAGGCACTGGAGTAACTTTCCAGAAACCTACAACCTCCAGATGGGTCCTTGGTCCAGATAATCCTGAAACCTAGCCCAGTCTCTCCAGAACATCAGATAATTCCATCTCCCTACCCCATATTAGTGACAGACCCTTCCAATATTAAAAATTTAGAATTGCCACAGCCCAAACAACCCCAAAGAGAGGTATGGAAAGATCAAAGGTGATGGTGGAATTATATGTAGAAGATAGGACTTAAATGAATATGAATGCTGAATCATTAAATTGACATCTCTTTTAGTCTCCATAATTTTAGAGCAGCTAGAAATAAAAATCTAAAGTTGTGAAATTGTAACCTACGTCAAAGTCTGAAATATGTTCTACAACTAATTGTGGTGTTGTGCTTTGAAATTTATGGCTTTTTTGTATATGTGTTATCGTTCACAAAAAAAAAAAAGGAAAAAAAGTCAATTGTGATGATAAAGTATTTAAGCCCTCTAGCCTTTTGTATTCTGGAGTAGCTAGAAGGAAAAATATGAGAGGATCATATGGTAGGCCATGACAAACTCTGGAATCTGTCCTATAATCACTTCTTGAAGAGTGCTTTGAAAACTTGCTTTCTTATTTCTTTGCTTTGTATATATGTTATACTATACAATAAAAAAAAGTTAAAAAAGAAAAAAAGAGAGAAAGCCTGCAGATCAAACAAGCAGATTGAAGAGGCTTTAAATTATACCATATGAAGAACCACCAAAGAACTGGGGATTTTGAATCAAGAAAAAACAAGGTTCAAGTGAAAATATGTCAGAGGTTTTCAAATATTTATAAGACTAGGTGAGGAAAAGAGACAAAATTTTCCTGAGCTACCCAGAGAACAGAATATGGATTGTTGGGCAGAAATCATAGGGTTGGCAGACTTCTGCTCAGCCTGAGAAGAAATTTCCAAGAATAAGGGCTGCCATTGTAAAAAGTAATTTCCTCATTTCTAGAGTTATTCAAATAGCCTGGGTGATCACTTGTTAGAAGTATTGGGAAGGAAATTTAAATTTTCAGGTGGCTGATTCTATAAAATCTTTTCCTTCCTTAAGATTCTATTACATTCTATCCTAAATTACATCTTATCTTAATACAGTCAGATTGTATCTGTTAGATGTTACTGAGTAACAAACCACCCTAAAACTTAGTGACTTTAAATAAAGTGCCTAGGAATCTAGGAATCTAAAAAAAAAAAAAAAGACCCCACTCTGCAATATTGAAACAGGATTTAAAAACATGGATTTTCTGAGGTACAGTTTCAAACCAGCACAGTAGGCATATATTCAACTGTAGTAGATACTGATGATCTTTTTCCATAATGGTTGTACTTACTTACACTCTCACCAACTTTATGAGAATTTAAGTTTTTCTGCATCCTCATCAGCAACTGGTATTTTTCTTTTTCATTTCAGCCATCCTGGTAGATGTGTAGTGATATCATCTGGTTTTAATTTTCATTTTTTGCTGATTGATGAGTTGAGCACTTTTTAATGTTTGGCTATTGGGTATCCTTTTATGTGACATATCTATGCAAATCTTTTGCCCATTTTTCTTTAGATGTCTTTCCTCTCTTTTCTAATAAATTGATTTGTAAGAGTTCATATGATAATGCTTTCTTGTGAGCCACTTGAGAAAGGAGGAAGATCACTGCATTGCAAAGTACTTAATGAGATTAAGAAAATACAGGCCGTACAAGTGATGCTGTTATGTTGAATTTTAAATTTTGCAAAAAGATATTTTGTTTTAAATCAGCATAGGTAACTGTTCTAGTTTGTAAAAGCTTCCAGAATACAACATGTAGAAATGGAATGGTTTTTTAAAAAGGGAAATTATTAAATTATTAAGTTGCAAGTTTACAGTTCTAAGGCCATGAAAATGTTCAAATTAAGGCAAGGCTACAAAAATATCCAAACTACAGCATCCAGGGGAATATATCCTGGTTCAAGAAAACCAATGACATTTGGGGTTTTTCTCTCAGCTGGAAAGGCACATGCCATCTGCTAGCTTTCTCTCCAGCCTTCTTCAACATCTTCCCGGGGGCATTTTCTTTATGCATCTCCAAAGGTCTTTGGCTGGGAGGGCTCTGTTGGTTGGTTCTAAAGCTTTTTCCAAAATGATTCCCTCATAAAGGGCTCCAGTAAGCAACCCCACCTTGAGTGGGTGGAGACACATCTTCATGGAAACCATTTAATCAAAAGTTACCACCCACAATTGGGTAAGTCACGCCTCCACGGAAGCAATAAAAAAAATCCCACCCACCAATAATGACTGAGGATTAAAGGACTTGGCTTTTCTGGGATACACAATAGCTTCAAACCAGCACAGTGACCAAGGGTCAAAACCAGAAAATAACTGGGTCCAGTGCTCTTACAGATGTCAGAAAGACAAGAAAGGTAAGATTATTTCATGCTGCTTCAAAAGACAGATCTAGGATGAATATGTTACATGAACACATGTTGATCATTTTCGGTACTTCACTGAAAGCATTCAAGTAGTGACTTGGTCAATCTGATTTGGCAGAGATTTCTCTGGTATGACTTGACTGTATCTATGGCTCTTTCCAGCTCCACGGCTTTGGAACACCAGAAAAATTTATAATGGACCCAGAACTTTCAACTTCTCCTAAATTGCTGTGACTCAACAAGTATTTTCCACTATGCAATGAACTTCTCTAACCATTCAAATTTGTTAATGGATAGTGGCGGCCTGCTCTTCAGTGTATAATAGGGGCCTGGGTTTTCTCCCTGAACCTACATTTTAGCTCTGTAACTCTGGGCCTATCATCATTTTCTTTATCTGCATATTGGGAATAGTGGATTTTCAATGACAGCTCTAAAACATACTTTTTCATCAAGTAGATAGATATCAAAATGTTGTTAGTGGCAAGCTGGGTCTCCAGTCTACTTCTGTTCTGATTATCTGTTATGTGTTGGAGTAGCACTTACAATCTTATTTGAAAAGGAAGGTTAAAAAATGATTGATCTGGTATAAATCCTTCATTTATAGATGAGAACATTGGGATAAAATATCCACATATCAACAGTGAGGTGATATGATTTGCCAAAGATCATACTGCTAGTTGGTAGAAAATAAGGACTAGTTCCCAGGTCTGTTGCTACCTCCATGTGTTATCTAATTTTCAAAGTGCTAGTAAACTTCAAATGTATGTATGTAGAAGTTGTATGTAGATTAGGATTAGTTCTATGTAGTTCTATGTTCTGTATAGACAAAATTTAGATAAGGGACGATTATTCTTGGTGTCAGAGGGACACCACTGTCATATTAGTGTCTAACTGCAATTCATAGCAACACTAATCTTAAGCTGGGTCTCAATCACTAATAGAAACACCTTACTATTTTATATTATTTGAAATGTCTTTGTATAGAGCAAAGCAGGCCATTCATTTATTCTGCACTAGGTAGACTCTGGAGATACAAGATACATGCCCTGCATCAGAGTAATGAGACAATTGCAAGACAGAGGTTTGCACAAGAACATGAGGGAATCAGAGAAGGAAACGCTCTCACTCTGCTTGTGTGAAAAGAGCAGGCCACAATGTGGAAAGGGAGACTTCTTAAGGAAGGCAATTAATTAGAACAGACCCTTGAAGGGGGAAATCATATCAGTTGGGAGACATTCAGTTAGTGTAGTAAGAATATGGCCCCCTCCTGGCCACATGTAGTCTGTCCCAGTTCTTTGTTTCTACCACCTAAAGGGTGTTTATTTATCCACTTATCTCTGTCTTAACCACCATACATGGTTTGACCTCTATTATCTCCCATGATTGCTGAGGTTGCCTCTACTAGTGCCCCTGCCTTTGTTCTACACCCTCCCACCCATTCTCTACATGGTATATCTAATAACATCCCTCCTGTTACAGGAGAGACACTTCAGTGGCTTTGAAACAGAAGAGATTTGTCAGGAAGCTAATGAAACTTAATGTACACTTGTAACAGATCCCTTCTAAAGCCCTAAGCTCAGTTTTGCATCCACAAATAAAAAGTTCTGGATTCCTCAAAGAGGACCCCAAAATTGTATACACTTCAGGCCCCACAAAACCAAGATCTGACCCTGTGATCAAAGACCCCTTCCTAAAAGTGCCTACAAGGCCCCTTCTTTCCTAAGCTCCCCCCACTCCCTCCGTGGTAGTTTATACAATGCACTCCATCTGCAGTGAAGTTTACTTTGCTCAAAACTGTCATGTTCCTTCATCTGCAGGCATTCCCCAGCTATTCCTCCTCCACATTAAGAACCCTTCCCAGTCCTCTCTTCACTTGGGTAACATCCATCCGGATGTCAACCTAAATAACCTCCAGAATGTCTTTGCTGATGTGCTCCCAAAGCACATTTTCCACTCGAGGAGCCTTGATCATATTGTTACATCATTGCCAACTAACTTATATGTACCCCCACTAAATTGTAGGTTCTATGCAGTGACCTTGTTTTTCTTATATTGCTTGCACAGGCACAATGCCAGGCATGTTAAATAGGGAATCAATAAATACTTAAAGAATGGATAAACATCGGACCTTTGATTTCAAATGCTTATCAAGAAAACTATAATGAGATTGAATACTCCTTCTTTAGATAAAGTGGCAATTAGTATTTTTCTCATTTTAGATATTATAAAATTTAACTGTGAAGAAAGTTGTTTGAACCTCAAGTTTCCCCCTCAAAACTAACCTGATTGAAGAAGGTTGGGGTTTTTTTTGGTAGGAAACCATATAAGTATAAATATGACTAAAACCTTTATTCATTTATAGATCAAATGGTAAAGCATTAAAATGGTTAGATTCCTTTTCCCCTTCTATGCAAATTTCTAGGACAAAGTAGATCTTAGTTAAAAACAGAAACTCTTGGAGATCCAAGATGGCGTCTTAGTAAGGTACATGCATCTTAGTTCCTCCGACTCCAAATCAACTAATAGGTGAACAGAAACAGTACAAAACAACTCCCGGGGCTACAGCAGGGAATGGACACACAGCGTAACCAAGTCTGGGCTGGCTAGTCTGACTGCGAAACTCAGCTGCGGTGAGTGAGATCCCCGAGCGGCGGGCGATTTCCCGAGCAGCCGCAGCTGCGGCGGTCCGAGCTAATCCCTCCCTCCTTCCGGGGCTGGCTGAGAGACTCGGAGAGACAAGCTTCCCAGCCAAGGCGGCCGGCGCCACACTTTTGCGGGCGGCTTCGAGTCCGCGACTACAAGTCTCGGATCAGAGGGCTATCCAAAGTCTGGGCTGGCAAGTCTGTTTGCGAGACTTGGCTGCGGCGAGACCCCCGAGCGGCCGCAGCTGCGGCGGTCCGAGCTAATCCCTCCCTCCTTCCCGGGCCGGCTGAGAGTATCGGAGAAGTAAGTTCCCCAAGCCGAGGCAGGCGGCGCCCTTCTTTTGCGGGCGGCTTCGAGTCTCGGCTTTAAGTCCGCGGCTACGAGTCCCGGATCAGAGGGCTATCCAAAGTCTGGGCTGGCTAGACTGACTGCGAGACTCGGCTGCAGTGAGACCCCCGAGCGGCGTGCGATCTCCCGATCAGCGGCAGCTGTGGTGGTCCGAGCTACTCCCTCCCCCCTTTCCGGGCTGGCTGAGAGTATGGGAGAAGCAAGTTTCCCAAGCCGAGGCAGGTGGCACCCCTCTTTTGCGGGCAGCTTCGAGTATCTGCTTCGAGTCCCCGGATACGAGTCTCAGATAGGAGGGCTATCCAAGCCGCGGAAGCCCCCCCCCCACGGGAGGCTTCCTGGTCCGGTGGGGAATCCCCCAGGCCCGCTGCGGCCCGCAACCAGCCACAGGGTCCCCTCAAGCCGCAGGAGCTGACGCCCCCACCACGTGCGGCCCCTGAACCAACGGAGAGATTCGGATCCGAAAGCCCCAGGCCACGGAGATCGGTGACTGGGGGAGACCCATTCCAAACACTTGAGACAAACGTGTGCCACGTGCGCCACGTACTGGGCAAGATAAGAAAAACAGATCCCAGAGATTTCACAGAAAAATCTTACAACCTTGCTGGGTCCAACACCCAGAGAAATCTGAATAAATGCCCAGACGCCAGCAGCAGAAGATAACTGTCCACACTCAGAAGATTGAGAATATGGCCCAGTCAGAGGAACAAACCAATAGCTCAAATGAGACACAAGAGCTGAGACAACTAATCCTGAATATACGAACAGAAATGGAAAACCTCTTCAAAAATGA
This sequence comes from Tamandua tetradactyla, assembly GCF_023851605.1. NCBI lineage: Eukaryota > Metazoa > Chordata > Mammalia > Pilosa > Myrmecophagidae > Tamandua > Tamandua tetradactyla. Next base: position 35,923,690 of record NC_135337.1, read on the forward strand.
AATCGATAAATTGAGGGAGGACATGAAGAGGACATGGGCTGAACATAAAGAAGAAATAGAAAAACTGAAAAAACAAATCGCAGAACTTATGGAAGTGAAGGATAAAGTAGCAAACATAGAAAAAATAATGGATAGTTACAATGATAGATTTAAAGAGACAGAAGATAGAATTAGTGATTTGGAGGATGGAACATCTGAATTCCAAAAAGAAACAGAAACTATAGGGAAAAGAATGGAGAAATTTGAACAGGGTATCAGGGAACTCAAGGACAATATGAACCGCACAAATACACGTGTTGTGGGTGTCCCAGAAGGAGAAGAGAAGGGAAAAGGAGGAGAAAAACTAATGGAAGAAATTTTCACTGAAAATTTCCCAACTCTTATGAAAGACCTAAAATTACAGATCCAAGAAGTGCAGCGCACCCCAAAGAGATTAGACCCAAATAGGCGTTCTCCAAGACACTTACTAGTTAGAATGTCAGAGGTCAATGAGAAAGAGAGGATCTTGAAAGCAGCAAGAGAAAAACAATCCATCACATACAAGGGAAACCCAATAAGACTATGTGTAGATTTCTCAGCAGAAACCATGGAAGCTAGAAGACAGTGGGATGATATATTTAAAATACTAAAAGAGAAAAACTGCCAACCAAGACTCCTATATCCAGCAAAATTATCCTTCAAAAATGAGGGAGAAATTAAAACATTCTCAGACAAAAAGTCACTGAAAGAATTCGTGACCAAGAGACCAGCTCTGCAAGAAATACTAAAGGGAGCATTAGAGTCAGATACAAAAAGACAGAAGAGAGAGATATGGAAAAGAGTGTAGAAAGAAGGTAAATCAGATATGATATATATAATACAAAAGGCAAAATGTTAGAGGAAAATATTATCCAAACAGTAATAACAGTAAATGTCAATGGACTGAATTCCCCAATCAAAAGACATAGATTGGCAGAATGGATTAAAAAACAGGATCCTTCTATATGCTGTCTACAGGAAACACATCTTAGACCCAAAGATAAACATAGGTTGAAAGTGAAAGGTTGGGAAAAGATATTTCATGCAAATAACAACCAGAAAAGAGCAGGAGTGGCTATACTAATATCCAACAAATTAGACTTCAAATGTAAAGCAGTTAAAAGAGACAAAGAAGGACACTATATACTAATAAAAGGAACAATTAAACAAGAAGACATAACAATCATAAATATTTACGCACCAAACCAGAATGCCCCAAAATACGTGAGGAATACACTGCAAACACTGAAAAGGGAAATAGACTCATACTATAATAGTTGGAGACTTCAACTCACCACTCTCATCAAGGGACAGAACATCTAGACAGAAGATCAACAAAGAAATAGAGAATCTGAATATTACTATAAATGAACTAGACTTAATAGACATTTATAGGACATTACATCCCACAACAGCAGGATACACCTTTTTCTCAAGTGCTCATGGATCATTCTCAAAAATAGACCATATGCTGGGTCACAAAGCAAGTCTTAACAAATTTAAAAAGATTGAAATCTTACACAACACTTTCTCGGACCATAAAGGAATGATGTTGGAAATCAATAATAGGCAGAGTGCCAGAAAATTCACAAATACGTGGAGGCTCAACAACACACTCCTAAACAACGAGTGGGTCAAAGAAGAAATTGCTAGAGAAATTAGCAAATACCTCGAGGCGAATGAAAATGAAAACACAACATATCAAAACTTATGGGACGCAGCAAAGGCAGTGCTAAGAGGGAAATTTATTGCTCTAAATGCCTATATCAGAAAAGAAGAAAAGGCAAAAATTCAGGAATTAACTATCCATTTGGAAGAACTGGAGAAAGAACAGTAAGCTAACCCCAAAGCAAGCAAAAGGAAAGAAATAACAAAGATTAGAGCACAAATAAATGAAATTGAAAACATGAAAACAATAGAGAAAATCAATAAGGCCAGAAGTTGGTTCTATGAGAAAATCAATAAGATTGATGGGCCCTTAGCAAGATTGACAAAAAGAAGAAGAGAGAGGATGCAAATAAATAAGATCAGAAATGGAAGAGGAGACATAACTACTGACCTCACAGAAATAAAGGAGGTAATAATAGGATACTATGAACAACTTTACGCTAATAAATACAACAATTAAGAGGAAATGGACGGGTTCCTGGAAAGACATGAACAACCAACTCTGACTCAAGAAGAGATAGATGATCTCAACAAACCAATCACAAGTAAAGAAATCGAAGCAGTCATTCAAAAGCTTCCTAAAAAGAAAAGTCCAGGACCAGACGGCTTCACATGTGAATTCTATCAAACATTCCAGAAAGAATTAGTACCAACTCTCCTCAAACTCTTCAAAAAAATCGAAGTGGAGGGAAAACTACCTAACTCATTCTATGAAGCCAACATTACCCTCATACCAAAACCAGGCAAAGATATTACAAGAAAAGAAAACTACAGGCCGATCTCTCTAATGAATATTGATGCAAAAATCCTCAATAGAATTCTAGCAAATCGTATCCAACAACACATTAAAAGAATTATTCATCATGACCAAGTAGGATTCATCCCAGCTATGCAAGGATGGTTCAACATAAGAAAATCAATTAATGTAATACACCATATCAACAAATTAAAGCAGAAAAATCACATGATCATCTCAATTGATGCAGAGAAGGCATTTGACAAGATTCAACATCCTTTCCTGTTGAAAACACTTCAAAGGATAGGAATACAAGGGAACTTCCTTAAAATGATAGAGGGAATATATGAAAAACCCACAGCTAATATCATCCTTAATGGGGAAAAATTGAAAACGTTCCCCCTAAGATCAGGAACAAGACAAGGATGTCCACTATCACCACTATTATTCAACATTGTGTTGGAGGTTCTAGCCAGAGCAATTAGACAAGAAAAAGAAATACAAGGCATCAAAATTGGAAAGGAAGAAGTAAAACTATCACTGTTTGCAGACGATATGATACTATACATCGAAAACCCGGAAAAATCCACAACAAAACTACTAGAGCTAATAAATGAGTACAGCAAAGTAGCAGGTTACAAGATCAACATTCAAAAATCTGTAGCATTTCTATACACTAGCAATGAACAAGCAGAGGGGGAAATCAAGAAACGAATCCCATTTACAATTGCAACTAAAAGAATAAAATACCTAGGAATAAATTTAACTAAAGAGACAAAAGACCTATACAAAGAAAACTACAAAAAACTGCTAAAAGAAATCACAGAAGACCTAAACAGATGGAAGGGCATACCGTGTTCATGGATTGGAAGACTAAATATAGTTAAGATGTCAATCCTACCTAAATTGATTTACAGATTCAATGCAATACCAATCAAAATCCCAACAACTTATTTTTCAGAAATAGAAAAACCAATAAGCAAATTTATCTGGAAGGGCAGGGTGCCCCGAATTGCTAAAAACATCTTGAGGAAAAAAAACGAAGCTGGAGGTCTCGCGCTGCCTGACTTTAAGGCATATTATGAAGCCACAGTGGTCAAAACAGCATGGTATTGGCATAAAGATAGATATATCGACCAATGGAATCGAATAGAGTGCTCAGATATAGACCCTCTCATCTATGGTCATTTGATCTTTGATAAGGGAGTCAAGCCAACTCACCTGGGACAGAACAGTCTCTTCAATAAATGGTGCCTAGAGAACTGGATATCCATATGCAAAAGAATGAAAGAAGACCCATATCTCACACCCTATACAAAAGTTAACTCAAAATGGATCAAAGATCTAAACATTAGGTCTAAGACCATAGAACAGTTAGAGGAAAATGTAGGGAGATATCTTATGAATCTTACAATTGGAGGCGGTTTTATGGACCTTACACCTAAAGCAAGAGCACTGAAGAAGGAAATAAATAAATGGGAACTCCTCAAAATTAAACACTTTTGTGCATCAAAGAACTTCATCAAGAAAGTAGAAAGACAGCCTACACAATGGGAATCAATATTTGGAAACGACATATCAGATAAAGGTCTAGTATCCAGAATTTATAATGAGATTGTTCAACTCAACAACAAAAAGATAGCCAACCCAATTACAAAATGGGAAAAAGACTTGAATAGACACCTCTCAGAGGAGGAAATACAAATGGCCAAAAGACACATGAAGAGATGCTCAATGTCCCTGGCCATTAGAGAAATGCAAATCAAAACCACAATGAGATATCATCTCACACCCACCAGAATGGCCATTATCAACAAAACAGAAAATGACAAGTGCTGGAGAGGATGCGGAGAAAGAGGCACACTTATCCACTGTTGGTGGGAATGTCAAATGGTGCAACCACTGTGGAAAGCAGTTTGGCGGTTCCTCAAAAAGCTGAATATAGAATTGCCATACGATCCAGCAATACCATTGCTGGGAATCTACTCAAAGGAATTAAGGGCAAAAACTCAAACAGACATTTGCACACCAATGTTTATAGCAGCGTTATTTACAATTGCAAAGAGATGGAAACAGCCAAAATGTCCATCAACAGACGAGTGGCTAAACAAACTGTGGTATATACGTACGATGGAATATTATGCAGCGTTAAGACAGGATAAACTTATGAAGCATGTAATAACATGGATGGACCTAGAAAACATTATGCTGAGTGAGTCTAGCCAAAAGCTAAAAGACAAATACTGTATGGTCCCAATGATGTGAATCGACACTCGAGAATAAACTTGGAATATGTCATTGGTAACAGAGTCCAGCAGGAGTTAGAAACAGGGTAAGATAATGGGTAATTGGAGCTGATGGGATACAGACTGTGCAATAGGACTAGATACAAAAACTCAAAAATGGACAGCACAATAATACCTAATTGTAAAGTAATCATGTTAAAATACTGAACGAAGGTGCATCCGAGCTATAGGTTTTTGTTTTGTTTTGTTTTGTTTGTTTTGTTCTTATTATTATTACTTTTATTTTTTTTCTCTATATTAACATTCTATATCTTTTTCTGTTATAATGCTAGTTCTTCTAAACCGATGCAAATGTACTAAGAAACGATGATCATGCATCTATGTGATGATGTTAAGAATTACTGATTGCATATGTAGAATGGTATGACGTCTAAAAAAAAAAAAATGGTCAGCACAATACTGCCTAATTGTAATGTAATTATCTTGGAACGCTGAATGAAGCTGCATCTGATCTATAGGTTTTTTTTTGTTTGTTTTGTTTTTTTTTCTCTTATATATTTTTGTACTTTTTATTTTTATTTGTGTTTTCTCTCTGTGTTATCACTTTATTTCTTTTTCTGTTGTAGTGCTATTTCTTTCTCTAAATCGATGCATATGTACTGAGAAATGATGACCATACACCTATGTGATGATATTAAGAATTACTGATTGCATATGTAGAATGGATTGATTTCTATTGTTGTGTTAGTTAATTTTTTTAATTAATAAAAAAAAAAACAAAAAAACAGAAACTCTTACTGGGAAGATATCCTTGGAACCAGTTCAGGAGGAAAAAATGACATGTTTTGGTGAAAGTTCACCATGTCTTATCTGAAATGGTGATCAGAAAGAAAAATGAATTCTTTAGATTCTTTTGTTTGCCTTTGGCTTAAAACTGAAGGGACAGTTGAGAATTTGGGGAAAGAGGGAGAAGGAGAGACAGGGAACAGAGGGAGATAGAGGTGTCTGTTACAATAATTCCAGTAAGTCTAAATTCAAACTGTAGAATGCAGTGGAATTATTACAATTTGTAAATTAAATGCTGAGAAAATATTCCAGATAATATTTCAAAGAAATCGAATAAAACTTTTACAGACAGAATAAAGGGTTTTTAAAGTACATGGAGAAGCAGCATGTTAGAACAAACATTGAACTGAGGAAAGAAACCCTATCACTCAACTTTAAATAAAGTCACTAAATCTCTCTGAGCCTGATTTTCTCATTTCTTAGATGAACAAGGTGAACTACATAATATTAATCAGTGAAACTTTACAGTGGGTACTGCGGATTGGCTTGCTCAACATCTACTCCAGCCTCCTTCTGACATGCTTTCTCTCTCAAACGCAGAGGCTGGAAAACAAAAACAAATTTCCCGGACTTCTTTAAAGCTGGATGTAAATTAAGGATATAAATTCTTACCAATCAGATGCACCCACATGACTCTTGAATTCCAAAAGGTATTAAGTAAAGAAGGGCGCGTGGCATCCATTTTGTCGGTCTGAGTTGTGAAGTAAAAGTGGTGGCAATATCCAGATTCGCCAGCCATCTGCCCAGTAGTGGCAGGAGCAGCAGCTTCATTTTGGCCTGGTCCTGCAGTGGGACTTCCTATGCCAGTCCTAGAAATTCACCTGGAGTCTGTTTCTTCGGTGTTGCCAGAGATTCTGTTAGCCACGTGTGCCCATTTGAATCTGTTGTGGACCCCAGAAAAGCCATGTTCTTTAATTCCCATTCAGTATGGCCGGGTGAGAGCTTTTCGATTATTCATGGAAATGTGACCCACCCAGTTGTGGGTGGTAACTTTTGATTAGATGGTTTCCATGGACATGTGTCTCCACCCCTTCAAGATGGGGTTGCTTACTGGAGCCCTTTAAGAGGGAACCATTTTGGGAAAAGCTTTAGAGCCCATGCAGCCAGAGACCTTTGGAGATGAAGAAGGAAAATGTCCCTGAGGAAGGTTCATGAAAGGAGAAGCCTGAAGAGAAAGCTAGCGGATATCGTCATGTTCACCGTGTGCCTTTCCAGCTGAGAGAGAAACCCTGAATGTCATCGCCCTTCTTGAAACAGGGTGTCTTTCCCTGTATGCCTTAGATTGGGCATTTCTATAGCCTTGCTTTAATTTGGACATTTTCACAGCCTTAGAACATGTTAATTTGCAACAATAAATTTCCCTTTTTATAAACTGTTCTGTTTCTGATATATCGCAATCTGGCAGCTTGCAAACAAGAACACATTTAATACCCCCAAATAAATTTTTTTTCTAGTGAAGTCTGTCTTCTGTAAATCCTGAGGAATAGGCAGGTCAAGAGTGTTCTTTACTGGAAGTTACAGAGGAGCTTATTAAGCAGAAATTATCATACTTCCATTTTACAGATGAGAAAATCAAGGCACTGAGAGTAACCTGCTCAGAATGCCTACTTTGATTCATCATTCTATCCTGTCTCTCAGCTGATGTTTCTAATGAGTGATTTCAAATCCGAAGTTCTATGACTCCAAGTTTCCTGAGCCTTTGGATTGAATTGTGATACAGAATTATGAATCAGTGCCTAGAGGAAATTTGAGGTCATAGCATAACCAGAATCAGCCTCAGGTTATTTCAGGCATGGGACTGCTTGAACAAGATGCTAGCAGGATTATAGGGCTTAGGCTGAATATTTCATCTCAGAGGCTGTGTGGCAGTCAGGATCAGCACATACTGCCAACTTGGGCTTTGCACGTTGCTCTTGGTGGCTCTGAGTTAGTTACAGGTATGATCAACATTGTGCCTGGAGTAAGGGGGGATCAAATGTGTTTCTGAAATCACAGCAAGTAAAAGTTTTAAAAACAAACAGCATTCTCCTTTTCCATTTAAGAGTCCATCCTTTTAGTAATGCATGCTAAACACTGCATATGCGGATGAACAAAGAAGGATGCTCAACACTGCATATGCGGATGATTCTTTTTGTTTTTCAGAAAGGAAGACTAAGAGAGGGAGCTCCAGTGACTGATAAGCCTGAAATTTATACCTAGTTTCAAGTTTTACAACTGTTCCATTTTCTTTTTCAAGGTGAAAATATTGAGCAAGCAGATATTCTGTTCATGCTATGTTTAACAAGGAATGCAATAGTAGTCAGTTGTGGGAATATTTTTCCTTTTGAATTCCTTGACATCTATTCATTCATTCATTTTTTCACTCATTCATTGCTGTACTGAAATTAAGTGCTTTGTTCACAAAATTGCCATTAAGATTCAATAAGGTAATGCAGAATACCTTGTTTTTAAAAATGAAAGTTATTACTATTTATCAAACATCTACTATGTGGAAGACATAGCACTATGCACTTGGAATCTGAGATGAATAAAACACAGCTAGTGGAGAAGAAAGACATGTTAAACAAATCAATACAATAAAATGTGAAGAGTCTGTTAGAGGTTATAGTGGAGCACAGATGAGTATTTGATTAATTCTATGTTGAGGAGATTGCTCAAAAAAAAAAAAAAGTGAAGGGGGCTTTCTTTTAGCCAAATCTGGAATAATGATTAGCATTTATAGTATTGGGGCTAGCCCCACCACTGGAAAGAGGGAAAATAGGCAACATGAGACAAATCTGAAGGTCTCTTTGTGGGAGCTGCAAGCAGTTTGACGATTTTCTTTACTGGCTCCTTCTCATTCACATGTAAACACATTCCCATCTCTTCTATGCCTTAAATTCCCCAACTCCTGGTACTGGTCTTGTTTTTTATAGCCAAACTTCTTGAAGGATTATTTCTCATTCCCTCCTTAAGGGCTAGTTTCAATCCTTGGTATACCAGTAGACCTCCCATTAAAGTTCTTGTTATTAAAACAGATGAAATCAACTCAGACTTCATTATAACCAATCAACAACATTTGACATTGTTGTCCATTTCCTCCTTTTGAAACACTCTTTCACTGTTCTCATTGCTTCCTACCTCTGGCTACTACTTTTAAGTCCCAGCTGAGTGCTCGACTTCTTTTCTGCATCCCTTAGAGATTTGTCTTTAGTTGGCTTTTTTAAATCTTCTCACTCTCTACACTCAGTCCTGGATGTCTCATCTACTCCTATGACTTCAGTTACCACCCAGTAACCCTCCTATCTTCAGCCCAGTCCTCTCTCCTGAATTCTAGGCTTGGACATATCCACATGGAATTTCCCCAAGTACCTCAAACACAATATATTCGACACAAATGTATTATTTTTATCTCCAATAATCTCCATTTTGTTTTGCTTTTTTGTCTCAGAAAATGGGGCCTCCATCCACCAAGTTTTTACCTCGTGCATCTAATCACTCACTCCTCATATTCTGTGATTTTGAATTTTTTTCAATTTATTTATATATTTACATCCCCACTAAAACTATCATAGTTCTTAAAAACTTAACTTCTCACATGGATTACTGATAAAAATCTACAAATTAGTCTTATTAAATCACTCCCTTGCTTAAAGCCCTCTCTTGCCTAAGAATTATACAAAAACTTTCTAGTTTCTTCCCTTTTCACTCCACAGTTAAACTAAGTTTTACCCAATGTGCTTTCTCTGCCCTCTGGGTGTTTGCATATATCCTTCTCTTTCTAGAATACTATCTCATAGCTTCTCCCCCAACCCCACCCCTCTGCTCACCTAACACCTACTTTCTTTCTGAAGCTACTTCCTCTGGGAGTTGTTTCTTGATCTCCAACGCTGGAATTATCTTCTGTCTTCCCAATAGTAGCTTGCAATTCTCTATCATAGCATTTACTTGTTTGTCTATTTTTATCTCCTACACCCACCCCAACTATGCTACAAACTTCTTGAAGGCAGAGACTGTCTCACTCACTGTGGTATCCTTAGGGCTTATCAGAACACTTGGCTCAGATAGGAGCCGAAAACTGTTAGTTGAATTGAACTGCATAGCTGAGACACACAGTGATAAAAGAAAATGTAGAGAATTGACCCACAGAAGTTCCTGCTCCAGTCAGACACTGCAGTGTAAGGCCAAACTGCCCACTACCTGTTTACTGAGCTAGTTAGCCACCTGCACAGTAAAAGATTTGGTCTCTGTCAATCTGCATGGTTTATTCAGCTTAGCAGCCCCTCTCACCAACACAGGCATCTGCCATTTTGGAAGGCACTTAGTTTTTGTTTTTTCTTTGTCAAGAGTTTGGAGCTAATTCTAAGTGAAATCTTAAGATATTAGAAGGCAGATTATCATTCCTCTTCATATTTGTTTCACAAGGTATCTTGGATTTGGTGATGGGGATTGAATGGGCCTGTATCCTCAGACAATGCACATAAACAAACTTAATTATGAAATAGAGGAATCTGTATGCATTCTATTTTAGTTTTAACTTACACAAAGTTTTATTACTTATCTAAGCTAGAAGTAATTTCTAGGTCTAGAGTTACTCATAATTTAATCTTAAAAACCAAACCAAAACAAAGTAATAATTACCAAAATGCACATTTTATGACAGGCTTAAATAAACTCAACCACCTTCGCAGAATAGAGAAGGCTGACAAACATTCATCATTCGACTTTAATTTACTTGGAATTTTTCTAGGCCAGCCTTAAATATATTTTTAATTTCTTCACTACCACAATTTAAGGCAGCATGCAGTATATGCTGACTGTATCTTGGATAAAAGATTCCATTTTATTTGACTTGAAATAAGCTCCATCTTTTTCAGCCCCACATCTAATTCATTAATTCAAAAATACTATGAAGCAACTATCTAGTATTATTTGGGGGCACTGAAGATATAGTATTGAACAAGAAGGTGAGGCCTCTGCTTTCATTTTAGGTGGGGAAACAAGTTAATAAATAAATTAGAGAAAAAAAGACCATTATAAATGCAAAGAAGAAAATTAAAATATGATATGAATGACTGAATAGATGGTTACTTTCAAATGAAAAAGGGCTTTTTGAGTAGAAATGTTTGACAAATGTTTTATCATGGAAACCTTCACACTTATTCAAAACAGAGAATATTGTAATGACCTCCCACCTCCCCCGATCCACCTAGCTTCATCATTAGTAACATTATGCCATTCTATTTTTATCTGCTTTTGTCTTTTATCTTGCCACTTATTTGTTTGCTATTTTAAAAATATGTTTATTGAAGTATCTTCATATACCATTCAGTCCATCCAAAGTATATAATCAACGGCTCACAATATCATCACATAGTTATGTATTCATCACCATGATCATTTTTAGAACATTTGCATCACTCCAGAAAGAGAAATAAAAGAAAAAATCCATACATCCCATACCCCATACTCCTCCTTCTCAATGACCACTAGTATTGCAATCTACTCATTTTTTTCATCCGTATATCCCCCTCTTATTTATTTTTTTGTCTTTTTTTTTTTAACCATCCGTCCACAGCATGGATAAAAGGAGCATCAGTCATAACGTTTTTCACACAGTTACATTGTAAAAGCTAAATAATTACACAATCGCCTTCAAAAATCATACTGGAACACAGTTCACAGTTTCAGGTATTTCCCTCTAGAAACTCCAATACACCATAAATTAAAAAGGATTATCTATAAAATGCATAAAAATAACCTACAGGACAACCTCTCAACTCTGAGAGGTTGTCTTATTTCTCTCTTCCCCCTTTTGGTCAAGAAGGTGTTCTCATTCCCATGATGTCAGGTCACAGCTTATCCCCAGAAGTGTTGTCCCATGTTGCCAGGGAGATTTATACCCCTGGGAGTTATGTCCCATGAAGGGGAGAGGGCAGTGAGTTCATGTGCAGAATTGGCGTTGCACATCTGAGCAACAAAAGAGACTCTTTGAGGGGGACTCTTAGGCTAAAGATCAGTAGGTTTAGCTTCTCCTTAGCAGGATGAAGTTTCATAGGTGCAAATCCCAAGATTGAGGGCTCAACCTATTGAATTTGTTGTCTGCTCTGCTTGTGAGAATATTAGGAATTGCCCAGATGGGGAAGTTTAATATTTCCTCCTTTCTCCCCTGTCCCCCAAGGGAACTTTGCAAATACTTTTTAATTCTCTTCCCAGAATTACTCTGGGATATATCTGGGCATCACATTGACCTGTACAAACCAAGATCTCACACCCTATTCAAGATTTCATGTAATTATGGTATTACATGAAACTCTCTTCCTTTGATCTCACACAGAAGTTGAAGTTTTAAAATATAGACCATATCACCTTTTACCCTGTTTACCAATTTACCTTAGTCCTATCCAGATCAGCTTCATTCATATCTCTAGTCAAAATCTGATCACTTTTTCAACTTTTTAACAATTGCTATATGGGGTAATGCTGATTTTCATAGCTTCAGCACTCTAATTCTGAGTCTCAGGTGTCACACAAATACCCGAAGTTTCAGGGAATGACCAGGTTATACACAAATAGCTCAGCATCTCAGAATTTAGAAACAACAGCTAAACAACTCCAGAACAGGTGTGAATGCTGTAAGAGCTTACAATCTAGAACTCTTTACAAAAGACCTTAACCTAATAACCCATGCTCTCAACTTCAATTCACCTTATATAATAGTTTTATATTATAGTTAGTCCACATGAGTGAGGCATGATAATATTTACCTTTTTCTTTCTGACATTTCATTCAACATACAGTCCTCAAGCTTCATTCACCTAGCTGCATGCCTCATAACTTCATTCCTTCTTGCAACCACTCAGTATTCCTTTGTATGTGTACACCACAGTTCCTCTTTCATTCCTCAGTCAAGGTACACTTACGCCACCTCCATCCATTGCAAACCATGTACACTGCTGCCATAAACTCCAGTGTGTGAATTTCCGTTCATGTACCCACTCTCAGTTCCTCCAAGTACACACCTATTAACAGGGATGTAGGATCATATGGCAACCCCATCCCTAGACTTTGTGGAGCTACCACATTGCCCTCCAGAGGGGCTGTACCACTCTGCTTCCCTACCAAAAGTGGATAGGTGCATCTTTCTCTCCATATTTTCTCCAGCATGTATATCTCTCTGTTCATTCTTAAACAGTTTTATTCACACATCATACAATCCAACCTAGGTAAAAAATCAGTGGTTCCTGGTATAATGACATAGCCATGCCTTCACCACAATAATTTATATGAGGACATTTTCTTTTCTTCCACAAAGAATCCCATACCCCTCCCATGTATCACTCACTTAATGACATTTAATTTGGCATAATGCCTTCATTACATTCAATGGAAGCATATTGAAAAGTTAATGTTAGCTAAAGCCCCTAATTTTCATCAATTGTATTTTTTCCCTGTGTACCATCCCATTTTCAACACTTTGCAATGCTGACATTCATTTGTTCTCCCTTATGCAAAAACATTCTTATATTTGTACATTCAATAACCATCATTGTCCACTTTAGGCATCACTAAGTTATACCTTCTCATTATTTTTTTTTCATTTTTAAACTGTTTTATTCACACATCATACAATCCAGCCTAAGTGTATAGACATGCCTTTGCCACCATACTCTATCTGAAGACATTTCATTTTCTTTCGCAGAGAATCCATACCTCTTTCCCAATCTTACTGCCTACTGACGTTTAGCTTTGGCATAATGCCTTTGTTACATTCAGTGGAAGCTTATTACAATGTTACTGTTGACTATAAACCCTAATTTACATTGATGGTATCTTTTTCCCATATACCATTTATTTTCAACAGCCTGCCATACTGATATTCCTTTGTTCTTCCTCATTCAAAAACATTTTCTAATTTGTGCATTTAATCACCATCATTGTACACTCTAGGCACTCCTAAATTATACTGCCTCAGTCTTTCACCTCTATCTTTCCTTCTGGTTTCATACATGCCCCCAGCCCTTTTCCTTCTATCATACTCACATTCAGCTTCATTCAGTGTACTTATATTATTGCGCTAAATCAGTGCTATCCATTTCTGAATTTTTACAGTGAGTTCTCTTGCAGAATCTGTATTCCTTCAGCACCAATTTCCCAATCTCTACCCTATTTCTATCTCCTGATAACTTGTGCTCTTAATTTAAATTCTCCAAGTTCACTCCTTAATGTTGGTTCGTATCAGTGAGGCCATACTGTATTTATCCTTTTGTTTCTGGCTAATTTTACTCAGCATAATGTCCTCAAGGTCCATCAACATTGTTACATGCTTCATGACTTTATTCTGTATTATAGCTGCATAATATTCCATAATAGGTATATACCACAGCTTGTTTAGTCACTCATCTGTGGATGGACATTTGGGCTGTTTCCATCTCTTGGCAATTATAAATAATGCTGCTATTAACATCAGTGGCAAATGTCTATTTGTGTCCTTGCCCTCATGTCCTCTGAATAGATACTAATAATGGGATTACTGGATCATACGGCAATTCTCTATTTAGCTTCCTGAGGAACTGCCAAACTGACTTATAGAGCCGCTTACCATTTTACATTCCCACCAACAGTGCATAAGTGTGTCTCTTTCTCCACATCCTCTCCAGCACTTGTTGTTTTCTGTTTTACTGATAATGGCCATTCTAGTGGGTGTCAGATGATGTCTCATTGTGGTTTTGATTTGCGTTTTCCTGATAGCCCTTGAATCTGAGCATCTTTTCATGTGCCTTTTAGCCTTCTGTATTTCCTTTTCTGAGAACTGTTTCTTTAGGTCTTTTGCTCATTTTTTAATTGGGTTGTTTGTCTTTTTGTTATTGAGTTGAAGAATCTCTTTATATATTCTTGATACTAAACCCTTATCTGATATGTGGTTTCCAAGTATTGTCTCCCATTGCATAGGCTGCCTTTTTACTTCCTTGACAAAGTCCTTTGAAGCACAAAATTGTTTAAGTTTGAGGAGATCCAACTTATCTATTTCTTTTTTCAATGCTCGTGCTTTGGGTGTAAGGTCCAGGAAACCTTTTATCGCAAGATTTATAAGATGTTTCCCTACATTTTCTTCTAAAACTTTTGTGTTCTTAGCTGTAATGTTTAGAACTTTGATCCATTCAGAGTTAATTTTTGTATAGGGTGTGAGATATGGATCCTCTTTCATTCTTTTGTTTATGGATATCCAGTTCTCCAAACACCATTTAAAAAAAATATTTTTATTGACCAAACAACATATGAACACAAACATTCTTAACATATGAAAATTCCATACTTAGCGTACAATCAATGGCTCACAATATCATCACATAGTTGCATATCATCACCATGATCATTTTTTAGAACATCTACATCATTCCAAAAAAGAAATAAAAAGAAAAAAATTCATACATATCATACCCATTACCCCTCCCTCTCATTGAGCACTAGTATTTCCATCTACCCAATGTATTTTAAACTTTATTCCTCCTATTTTTTTCCTATACCCCTTACCATTCCCTTTCATTGATCACTAGTATTTCAATCTACTCAATTTAACATTTGCTCCCCCTATTATTTGTTTATGTTTTACTCATCTGTCTATACCATAGATAAAAGGAGCATCAGACACAAGGTTTTCACAATCACACAGTCACATTGTGAAAGCTATATCATTATACAATCATCTTCAAACAATATGGCTAGTGGAACAAAGCTCTACACTATCAGGCACTTTCCCCTAGCTACTCTAATACACCTTAAATTAAAAAGGGGATAGCTATATAATGCATCAGAATAACCTCCAGGATAACCTCTCAACTCTGTTTGAAATCTCTCAGCCACTGACCCTTTATTTTGTCTTATTTCTCTCTTCCCCCTTTTCATCAAGAAGGTTTTCTCAATCCCTTGATGCTGAGTCCCAGCTCATTCTAGGATTTCTGTCCCATGTTTCCAGGGAGGTTTACATGCCTGGGAGTCATGTCCCATGTAGAGAGGGGGAGGGCAGTCAGTTTGCTTGCCATGTTGGCTGAGAGAGAGAGATAGGTCACATCTGAGCAACAAAAGAGATTCTCTGGTAGTGACTCTTAGGCCTAATTTTAAGTAGGCTTAGCTTACCCTTTGCGGGGATAAGTTTCACACAAATCCCAAGATTGAGGGCTCGGCCTGTTGATTTGGTTGTCTCTACTGCTTGCAAGAATATCAGGAATTCTTCAAATGGGGAAGTTGAATTTTCCCCCTTTCTCCCCATTCCCCCAAGGGGTCTTTGCAAATATTTCTCTATTCACTGCTCAAATCACTCTGGGATTTATTGGGGCATCATACTAACCTGAACAAACCTACAAAATCTCATGCCCTATTCAAGGTTCCATGTACTTAATGGTCAAACACCATTTTTTGAAGAGGCTGCACTGTCCCTCGTGGGTTGGCTTGACCACCTTATCAAAGATCAATTGTCCATAGATGAGAGGGTATTTAATTCCATTGGTTAATATACCTGACTTTATTCAGTATCATGCTGTTTTGACCACTGTAGCTTCATAATATGTTTTAAAGTCAGGTAGTGTGAGACCTCCCACTTCATTTTTCTTTCTCAAGATATTTTCAGCTATTTTGGGCACACTGTCCTTACAAATAAATTTTGCTATTAGTTTTTCTATTTCTTCAAAGTAGGTTCTTGATATTTTAATTGGTATTGAAATTGAAGCTGTTTGGGTAGAATTGACATCTTACCTAGATTTAGTCTTCCAATCCATGAACATGGTATGCCATTCCATTTATTTGGGTCTTCCATGATTTCTTTTAACGATTTCTTGTAGTTTTCTTTGTATGGGTCTTTTGTATCCTTAAGTTTATTTGTAAATATTTTATTCTTTTGGTTGCAATTGTAAATGGAAATTTTTTTCTTGCTTTCCTCCTCAGTTTGCTCATTACTAGTATATAGAAACACTACTGATTTTGGGGCACTATGTCACTTTGCTGTACTCCTTTATTAGCTCTAGTAGCTTTGCTGTGGATTTTTCTGTATTTTTGACATATCATATCATCTGCAGACAGTGAGAGTTTTATTTCTTCCTTTCCGATATGGATGCCTTTTATTTCTTTTGGTTGTCTAATTGCTCTTGCTAGAACTTCCAACACAATGTTGAATAACAATCATGACAGTGGGCATCCGTGTATTTTCCTAATCTTAGGGGGGAAAGTATTCAGTCTTTCCCCACTGAGGGTGATGTTAGCTGTGGGTTTTTTGTATATTCCCTATATCATGCTGAGTAATTTCCCCTCTATTCCTATCCTTTGAAGTGTTTTCATCAAGAAAGGATGCTGAATTTTGCTAAATCCCTTTTCTGCATCAATCATGATGATCATGTGGCTTTTCTTCTTTGATTTAGTGCTATGGTGTATTACATTACTTGGTTTTCTTATGTTGAACCAGCTTCAACATAAAAAGCTGGGTTTTTTAATTTTTTTTTTTATGTTTTTTTTATGCCAACTTTGCCTTCCCACTTGGTCATGGTGTACAATTCTTTTAATGTACTGCTGGATTTGCTTTGCAAATATTTTGTTGAGGATTTTTGGATCCATATTTATTAGAGATATTGGACTGTAATTTTCTTTTCTTTTGGTATTTTTGTCTGGCTTTGGAATGAGGGTGATGTTGGCTTCATAGGATGAGTTAGGTAGCTTTCCCACTTCTTCATTTTTTTTGAAGAGTCTGAGCAGAATAAGTTTGGTAATAATTCTTTCTTGAATGCTTGGTAGAATTCACCTATGAAGCCATCTGGTCCTGGACTTTTCTTCTTTGGGAACTTCTTTATGACTGGTTCAATTTCTTCACTTGTGATTGATTTGTTGAGGTTGTCTATTTCTTCTTGAGTCAATTTTGGTTGTTCATACCTTTCTAGGAAGTAGTCCATTTCATCTGTTGTCCAGTTTATTAGCATATAGTTAGTGATAGTATCCTCCCACTACCTCCTTTATCTCTGTGAGGTCAGTGGTTATGTGTCCTCTTCCATTTCTGGTTTTATTTATATGTATCCTCTTTTTCTTTTTGTCAGCCTAGCTAAGGGTCCATTAATTTTATTGATTTTCTCAAAGAATCAACTTCTGGTTTTGTTGATTTTTCTCAACTGTTTTCATGTTCTCAATTTCATTTATTTCTGCTCTAATCTTCATTATTTCTTTCCCTTTGTTCACTTTGGGGTTCGACTGTGGTTCTTTCTCTAGCAAGTGAACAATTAATTCCTCAATTTTTGATCTTTCTTCTTTTTTTGCAAGCAGTTAAGGCAATAAAAAATTTCCCTCTTAGCATTGCTTTTGCTGCATCCCGTAAATTTTGATATGTTGTTTTTTCATTTTCATTTGCCTTCAAATATTTAGTGATTTCTCTTGAATTTCTTCCTTGATCCATTGGTTGTTTAAAAGTGTGTTGTTTAACCTCTATACATTTGTGAATTTTCTGGCCTTCTGCCTCTTACTGATTTCCAACTTCATTCCATCATGATCCAAGAAAGTGTTTTGTATGATTCCAATCTTTTTAAATTTATTGAGACTTGCTTTGTGACCCAGCATATGGTCTGTTCTTGAGAATGATGCATGAGCACTTGAGAAAAATAAGTGTCCCCCTGTTGTGGGGTGTAATGTTCTGTAAATGTCTGTTAAGTCTAGTTCATTTATTGTATTGCTCAAATTCTCTGTTTCTTTATTGATCCTCTGTCTAGATGTTCTATCCATGGATGAGAGCATGGAATTGAAGTCTCCAACTATTATAGTAAAGATGTCTGTTTGTTCTTTCAATGTTGTCAGTGTTTGCCTCATGTATTTTGGAGCACTCTGGCTTGGTACATAAATATTTGTTTTTCTTATGTCTTCTTGTTGAATTGTTCCTTTTATTAATACATAGTGTAATTCTTTGTCTCTTTTGATTATTGTACATTTGAAATCAAATTTTTCAGATATTAGTATAGCCACTCCTGCTCTTTTCTGATTGTTGTTTGCATCAAATATCTTTTCTCAACCTTTCACTTTCAGCCTATTTTTGTCCTTGGGTCTAAAACGAGTCTCCTGTAGACAGCATATAGATGGGTCCTGTTTTTGAATCCATTCTCCCAGAGTATGTATTTTGATTGGGGAGTTTAATTTATTAGCATTTAATGTTAATACTTTAAAGGCAGTACTTTCTTCTACCATTCTGCCTTTTGGATTTTATATGTCATATATAATTTTTTTTCTCATTTTACCTTTACTGATAGTCTTCATTTCTACACTCTCTTCCAGATCTCTCTCTTCTGCCTTTTCCTATCTGCTTGCAGTGCTCCCTTTAGTATTTCTTGCAGAGCAAGTCTCTTGGTCACAAATTCTCTCAGTGATTGTTTATCTGCAAATGTTTTAATCTCCCCCTCATTTTTGAAGGACAATTTTGCTGGATATAGAATTCTTGGTTGGCAGTTTTTCTCTTTTAGAATCTTAAATATATCATACTACTGCTTTCTCTCCTCCCATGGTTTCTGCCAAGAATTCCACACATAGACTTATTGGGCTTTCCTTGTATTTGATAGATTGCTTTTCTCGTGTTGCTTTCAAAATTCTCTCTCTCTCTATTTTTTTTTTTTTTTTTTTGACATCTGACAGTCTGATTAGTAAGTATCTTGGAGTATGTCTATTTGGATTTATTCTGTTTGGGGTATGCTGCACTGTAATCTTATGTCTTTCATAAGAGATGGGAAATTTTCAGTGATTATTTCTTCCATTAGTCTTTCTCCTCCTTTTCCCTTCTCTTCTCCTTCTGGGACACCCACAACATGTATATCTGTGCACTTCATGTTGTTGTGCAATTCCCTGAGTCCCTGCTTCTATTTTTCCTATATTTTCTTTTGTGTATTGGATTTCAGATTTCCAGTCCTCTAGTTCACTAATCCCTTATTCTGCCTCTTCAAATCTATCATTGTAGGGTTCCATTGTTTTTTTCATCTCTTCTATTGTGACTTTCATTCCCATAAGTTCTATGATTTGTTTTTTTCAACTTCCAAGTTCTTTTTGTTCAACCAATGCCGTCTTTATATCCTCTCTCAACTAATTGATTTGATTTTTGATGAGATTTTCCATATCTGTTTCGATATTCGAGTTAGTTGTTTCAACTCCTTTATTTCATTTGAATTGTTAGTTTGTTTCTTTGACTGGGCCATATCTTTGAACTTCCGAGTATGACTCATTGTTTTTTTCTGGTGCCTAGGCATTTGATTTCCATAATTAGTTTATTCTGGAGGCTGTTTTCACTCTTTTACCTAGGATTTTCTTGATAGATGACTTTACTCTCTATCTATTTTTTGACATTCAGTTCAACTTATTCTCTAGACTTCTAGCATAAGTTCTGTTTAACTGATCGGAATTTTTCAGTTCTTGTTCTTCTGTTTCTTACCCTGCCTATATGGAGCCTTTTTTTTTTTTTTTTTTTTGAGGAGGGTTTCCTCAGATATTATAGATTCCAGTCAGATTTTCCAAGTCTGGACTGGCCTCCTTTCAGGATGAAAATGTCATCTGCATTGGTTTCCCTGAGGATGAGACTCAGTAAGTTGACAGATTTTCTTATGGAGCCTCTAGACTCTGTGCTTTTCCAATCCTGCCCAGCATGTGGTGCTTGTCTGCTTATGGCTTCCCACCAGTGTAAAGTGATGTGGTGCCTTTAATTTCAGCAGAATTCTCCCTGCTGGGGGCGAGATTGAGACAGAGGTGAGGCTGTAGTTTAGCCTCATTTTTCCAGTCCCTGAGGCCTGGATTCCTTGAGGGAAGGATTCCACTTGAGCTGGGCTCCACCTTTCTCTTGGGGAAGGTACAGCCTTTAGGGAATTAACTCCTTTCCCCTGACTAGTTAAGTTGTCTCTCAAACAAGCTTAAATTCAATCTTTGCCTGGGGCAGTGCTGGAGCTTGAGAAAGCTTCCAATTCTATTTAATGAGGTATTAAGTAGTAGCAACAGAGCAAAAAAGAAGTCCTTTTCAGCGCAGGACCCCTGCTCCTCAGGTGTGTCAATCAAGAGTTTAAGTTGGTACATGACTCTATATATCTCCAGGCTCTTCGTGCCCCCTTCTTTAGGCTCCAGCCCTTTTCAAGTATTTTCTGTTTTTGACTCAAAAAACCTCTGCTTTGTTTTCCATCAGCCCCGCCCCTCTGTGCCAGAGCAAAAACTCCTAGTATCTTTAGTGCTTATTCCAGATTTATCTGAGCTGGAGGCCTATTTTCAGCAGTCCAAATTAGTTAATTAATTCTGCAATTTGAGCTTGGTTGAGCTAAGCCCTTGCTGCCAGTAAAGTCTGTTGTCTTCTCCCTCAGGGACCCAGGCTGCTATGCAGTTCTGTGTGGGGTCTCAGCCAATCCAGCTGTCCAGACTGGTGTATGCTGTGTGTCTCATCACTGATGTGGCCCCAGCAGTTGTTCTATACTGGCTATTTATTAGCTGCTCTGGGGTACAAACTGAATTGTATACTTCACTAAGCCACCATCTATATACCTTCTCATTCTCAATCCTCTATCCCTCCTCAGCCTTTCTCTCTCAACCATATTCACACTCAACTTCATTCAGTGTTCTTATATTTTTGTGCTACCATCAGATAGTACTGTGTTAAACCTTTCTGGATCTTTACAATCAGTCCTGTTGTACATTCTGTACACCTTCAGTACCAAACATCCCATCTATACCTGCTTTCTATCTCCTGATAACCTGTGTTGTTAACTTTAAAGTTCACTCATTAATGTTAGTTCATGTTAGTGAGAACACACAGTATTTGTTCTTTTATTTCTGGCTAATTTCACTCAGCATAATGTGATGCTAGAGTATTTTAAAGCAAATCCCAGAAATCATATCTCACTCACAAAAGTACAACTTTTTTAAAGAAAACATAAGCACAATATCATCATACCCACCGAATTTCCATGTAATATGCAGTCTATACTCAAGTTTCTCCAACTGACCTCAAAATGATGTTTTTTTTCAAATCAAGATCAAAGTTCATAAATTATATGTGAACTACATATTCCTTAAATCTTTTAAAAATTCATAATTAGATTTTCCTCCCTCATTTATTCAAGGCATTTCTTTGTTAAAGAATCTATCTTTTGTGTTGAAGCATCTCATGCATTCTGTCATATTTCTATGGTATTATTTCACATTTTCTTCTCTTCTCTTATTTCCTGTAAATTGCCGAGTTAGAGTTGGAGTTTGGTTAGTTTTAGATTTAAATTTTCATGGGGAACAGAGGGGGCAAGATAGTGCTTTGTATTTTCTATTGCATCATATTAGAATGCAGACCTTGTTCTGCTTTGAATTACATTAAGATTGATCAGAGAGTTCAAGAGTTGCTATCTGTATAAAAATAATCACATGTGTAAAAATTCTATATCAATTTTTTGCCTAGTAGTTTTATCAGCTATTGATAAATTATTTCCAAGATACATTAGTTCATTAAGGATTGTAAAATATTGATTTCAAAATATGATTTTGAAATATGTTATAGTTTCTGCAATTAATAGCTATAACTCATCTGTTAAAAAAAACAACTCTCTCTATATCAACCATACTATATATTTACCCTGAAATGTAGTATGGTAATGGAGAGGCAGCATGGATGCTCAATTCTTTCCCTTTATTTATAAATTTTCAGAGTAAAGAGTTGGAGTCTTATCAATCTGAAAAGATGACATTTAAGCTGAGACCTAAATGTCAAGAAATAGCCATGCAATAATCAGGAGAAATAGCATTTCTGGATCAGGAACACTTAGTGAAAAGGCCCTGCTGTGGGTTGAATCATGCACCCCATGAAGAATTGTTCAAGTTCTAACCCCCTGTCCTGTAGAAGTGAATCCATTTGTAAACAGGATCTTTGAAGATGTCATTAGTTAAGGTGAGGCTAGACTGAATCAGAGTGGGCCTTAATCTAATATAAGCAGAGGTAATTGGACACAGTAGGATAGGAGACAGGAGACAAATGGCCATGTGACAGAAGCAGAGATTGAGTTAAGACTGTCAGCAAGCCACCACCAGAATGTTACATATTTAGGAGAAAGCATGGCCTGCTGACATCTTGATTTCGGACTTCTAGACTCCAAAACTGAGACAATAAATTCCTGTTGTTTAAGCCAATCAGAATGTGAAGCTTGTTCCTGGAAAACTAAAACAGGCACTAAGGTGGGTCAGAACTTGGTGTGTTTATATGGAAAGAAGGTCATTTGGACAAGAGGGAAGTGACGGGGCCAGACTTGAATGAAATGAGATCTGAAAGGCAGTTGGGATCATATCATGCCTTATGAGCCAGGGTAAGTGGTTGGTATTTTATAGTGAAAGATGTAAGAAACGTGGAAGCTTTGCATTTTCAGAATATCACTCTTGCTGAATTATGGGGAACAGACTATAGGTGGGCAAAACTGAAAGCAAAGAGACTGGTTAGGAAGTTATTAAGAAGCCTAGGGAAGACTTCCGGAAGATAGCATAGCATAGTAGGGTAGACTGGATTCACCCCTGGGCCATAAGAGAAGATAGGGGATAGGGAATAAATGACCAGGACTGCAAACTAGGGAGTGAATGATTGAAGAGAGTCTCTAATATTTTACAGGTAGAGAGAAGTGGGGAGATTAGGATGGGGAGAACAGGGTCTGATTGGCTGTGTCCCCTACCAGGGCGGTTGGTGGCATGTGAAGAAGTGCAGATTTGGGGAACTGATCTTTCCTCTGTTCCAGCTTGCCCCAGCTGCTAGCTGGAGAAACTTCTCTGAGCAGCTTTATAGACGGCCTGCTGGTAGTGGGCCCAAGGTGTGCCTAGCCATACACTGAGAAAAGGCATGCCTCTGGGTGTTGGGAACAGTCACCTAGCCAGGTGCAATGAATAGCTGTTCCATTGGACTCAGTGTTACTGCAGAGCCACTGTGTGCCAGGTGCTGCAGATCAGCTCCTACCCCAGGTGCTGTGATCAGTTCCCCCATTCTGAACACTGGGACTGGCCATCTCACTGCCATGAACTAGGAACAGACCCCCTGCTGCACTTGCCATCCTCCCAGCTGGCCACTGTAGTCAGTCCAGGAGGGGTGAGCCTGAGGGAAGGAGGTGCACCACTTGCTGAGAAGAAGAGTAAGTGCAGTATGATGAGAAACTCCCTATCTGCTTAGGTTTTTTAAAACATTTTTTCTATATTTTATTATCATTTTTATATATTTTATATATTTATATTTCTATGGATTTTTAAATTTTTTCTTCCTTATTTAAAAAATTTTCTCTCCCTTGTGTGGGCACCAGTCTGAGTTCATTTCTGATACATCTTAGGGTGTCTTCTTCTGACTTTGTAGCCTACTACAGCTGAGGTGTGGTTTTTATTTTTAATTTTTCAAAAATTTTTTGGGGGAGGGGCACATAGGCCTGGACTCACACCTGGGTATCCTGCATGGCAGGTGGGCATTCTGCCACGGAAATACCTGTGCACCCCTGCCTACCATTTAATAGACTCTCAATTAAACTCAATTAAACTCTCAGAAGGAAGGGTAAATGTGCTAGAAGACAGAACAATGTACTCCCCTACATGAGCTCTGGGCCTTGGTTTGGTGGGGAATTACTGACAAACCAAGTGCAAAAGGGAGCAGCCAACAGAAAACCATGTGTCATGGTCAGGTTCATGTGCCAACTTGGCCAGGTGGTGGTGCCTGTTTGTCTGGTTGGGCAAGTGCTGGCCTGTCTGTTGCTATGAGAACATTTTATAGAATTAAATCATGATCATGTTGGCTGCATTTACAGCTGATTGCATTTGTCATCAGTCAAGGGGAGTATCTTCTGCAATGAGTGACACTTAATCTAATCAATGGAAGGCTTTTAAGGAGGATTCAGAAGAGACAGCCTCTCTTCCTGCTTTGGCCGGTGTCATGGTTAGGGAAAGGTGTCAACTTGGCCAAGTTGTGGTACCTGTTCATCTGATTGGGCAAGCGCTGGCCTGTCTGTTGCAATGAGGACATTTCATAGGATTAGGTCATGATCACGTCAGCTACATCCACAGCTGATTCCATTTGTAATCAGCCAAAGGGGAGTGTCTTCTGCAATTAGTGATGCTAAATCCAATCATGGGAAGCCTTTTAAGGAGGACTCAGAAGAGACAGGTTGCATTCCTGCTTTGGCTGGTGAGCCTCTCCTGTGGAGTTCGTCCAGGCCATCCATTGGAGTCATCGGCTTCGCAGCCTGCCCTGTGGATTTTGCACTCTGTGTTCCTACGGTCACGTGAGACACTTTCATAAATTTTATATTTGCAAGTGTTCCCTGTTGGTTCTGTTTCTCTAGAGAACCCTAACTAATACAGCCGGCAAGCCTCTCCTGTGGAGTTTGTCCAGACCCTTCATCTAAGTTATCAGCTTCACAGCCTGCCCTACAGATTTTGGACTTTATGTTCCCATGGCTACATGATACACTTTTATACAATTTTATATCTATGGATATTTCCTGCTGATTCTGTTTCTTTAGAGAACCCTAGCCAATATACCATGTAAATACAAAACTTGAGACAAGTGCAAAATAACTTTATTAAGATAATCAGATGCCCCAAACACAAGTATCACAAAGCACATGAAGATCTAAGCAGAAATGGCTCAGTCAAAAGACCAAATCAAAACACCAGAGGGAACACAGAATATGGAACAACTATTCAATGATATTTATAAAGAAATAAAGGCTATCAGGAAGGCACTAGAATACCATAAAGAAGAATTAGAAAGATTAAATAGAAAAATGGTAGATCTTATAGAGATGAAAGATGCAGTAGAGCAAGTTAGAAAAATACTAGAGACACACAATAGCAGATTTGAAGAAGCAGAAGGAAGAATAAGTGAGCTAGAAGACAGAACAATTGAACTAGACCACCCAAAATAACAAATGGCAAGAAAGATGGAAAAGTGAAACTGGATCTTAGGTAAATGATGGACAACAAAAAGCACACAAATATATATAAGAATCACTACCAATGATGATGTCCAAGAAGGAGAGGAGATGGGTAAAGTGCTGGGAAGGTTAGTTGAAGATATAATCAGAGAAAATTCCCAACCCTTATAAAAGACATACATATGTAAATCAAAGAGGCTCAATGAACCCCAAATAGAATAAATCCAAATAGGCCTACTCTAAGACACAAACTAATCCAACTATCAAATGTTGAAGAGAAGCAAAAAGTCCTGAAAGCAGCACAAGAAAAGCAATCTACTACATATAATGGAAAACACAGAAGACTGAGTTTGAGCTACTCAAAAGGCACTATGAAGGCAAGAAGGCAGCAGTATGATATATTTAAGATCCTGAACAAGAAAGGGTTCCAGCCAAGAATTCTTTATACAGCTAAGTTGTCCTTCAAAATTGAGGGAGAGACTAAAATCTCCAAAGACTGAGAGAACTAGTCAACAAGAGACCAGCCCTACAAGAAATTCTAAAGGGAGTCCTGTCAGCTGAAAAAAAAAAAAAAGACAGAAGAAGGTCAGGAGGAGGGCAAAGATGTGAAGAGTACCAGTAGGGGTAATTTAAAGGATAAAAAGAGAAAGAGGGAAAAGAATATGTGGATCTGACAAACAAAAACCAAAGGATAAAATGGTATATTCAAGAACTGCTTTTACAGTAATAACTTCGAACATTAATGAACTAAACTCATCAATTAAAAGACATAGATTGGCTAAATGGATTAAAAAATACAATCCATTTATATGTTGTTTACAAGAGGTACATCTTAGTCCAAGGATACAAACAGATTGAAAGTGAAAGGATGGAAAAAGATGTTCTATGCAAGCTGTAACCAAAAGAAAGGAATACCTATACTAATATCAGATAAATAAACTTCAAATTAAAGACATCATAAGAGACAAAGAAGGATACTACATATTAATAAAAAGGGACAATTCACTAAGAGGAAATAATAATCATAAATGTTTATGGTCCTAATCAAGGAGCTCCAAAGTACATGAGGCAAACCTGAAAGGAGCTATAGATGTTTCAACAATATGAGTAGAAGACTTCATTACACCATTCTCCACTATATAAAGAACAACCAGACATAGGATCAATAAGGAAACAGCGAACCTAAACAACATGATAAATGAATTATACCTAATAGACATATACAGATCATTACACCCAAAACACCAGGATATCCATTCTTTTCTAATGCACATGGAACATTTTCCAGGAGATATCATGTGCTAGGACACAAAATAAGTCTTTATAAATTTTAAAAGATTGAGAGTATATAAAGCACTTTCTTTAACCACACAGAATAATGCTGGAAATTAGTAATCACCTCGGGACCAGAGGTTTACAAATATATGGAGATTAAACAACATACTTTAAATAGCCAGTTGGCCAAAGAAAAAATTGCTAAGAAATCAGTAAATATCTGGAGGTGAATGATAATGAGAATATAATATATCAGAATTTATGAGTTGCAGGAAAGGCAGTGCTGAGAGGGAAATTTATTGCTCTAAAAAAACAAGAAAGAGCAAAAATCGAGGTCTTAACTGATCACCTGGAGAAGTTAGAGAAAGAAAAGCAAGCCAACCCCAAAGCAAATGAAAGAAGAGAAATAATAAAGATTAAAGCAGAAATCAACAAACTGGAGAACAACAACAACAACAATAAAACATAAAAAGAATTAACAAAACCAAAAGTTGGTTCTTTGAGAAAATCAATAAAATTGATTTGGAGTGACAAAGAAAAAAGAGAGAGGATTCAAATTATCAAAATCAGAAATGAGAGGGGAAGGGTTGTTACCACTGATCTGAAAAAATTAAAAAAAAATGTAAGAGAATAACTGTGAATAAATACATACAAACAAATTAGACATCTTAGATGAAATGGACAAATTCCTAGAAACACACAAACTAGCTATACTGACTCAAGAAGAAATAGAAGATCACACACACACACAAAATTACAAGTAAAAGATTCAATCAGTCATCAAAAATCTTCCCACAAAGAAACGTCCAGGGCCAAAAGGCTTTAGAAGGAAATTTTATCAAACATTCCCCCCAAAACTAACCAAATCCTGCACAAATCTTTCAAAAATTTGAGAGAAAAGGAATGCTACCAAACTCATGTTAGAAGCTGACATCAGTGTAATGCCAAAACCAGATAAACATGCTATGAGAAAGGAAAACTAGAGACCCATTTCTCTAATGAATATAGATGTAAAAATTCTCAAAAAAAACCTAGCAAATCAAATACAATGAAACATCAAAAGAATTATCCATCATAAGTAATATGGTTTGTACTAGGAATGCAAGGGTGGTGCAACACAAGAAAATCAATCAACATAATACAGCACATTAACAAATTTGAAAGGGAAAAATCACATGATCATATCAATTGATGCAGAAAAAGCATTTGACAAAATTCTGCACTTTTCCTGATAAAAACACTTCAAAAGGTAGGGATCAAAGGAAACTTCCTCAAAATCATAAAGAGCACATATAAAAAACCCATAGCCAGCATCATTCTTAACCATGAGAGCTTGAACGCATTCTCTCTAAGATCAGGAACGAAACAAGGATGCTCATTGTTGCCACTATTATTCAGCATTGTACTAGAAGTCCTAGCTGGAGTGATTAGACAGGGGAAAATATTAAAAGCCATCCAAGTAGAAAAAGAAGAAGTAAAACTTTCATTATTTGCAGATGACATGATCCTATACTTAGAAAACCCTGAGAAATCTATGGCAAAGCTATTTGAGCTAATAAACGAATTCAGCAAAGTGGTAGGATACAAGATTAGTGCACAAAAATCAGATGTTTCTATACACAAGTAATGGCTTATCTGAGGAGACCATGAAGGAAAAAATTCCATTAAAAAAATAGCTGATTGTGCAGCAGGACTGACTGAAAATTCAGAAATGGATAGCACAATACTACCTGATCGTAGCACAATTATATAAGTACACTGAATGAAGTTGAATGTGAGTATGATTGAGGGAAAAGGACTGGGGGCACTATTAAACCAGAAGGA
The DNA here is from genome assembly GCF_023851605.1 of Tamandua tetradactyla. Classification (NCBI taxonomy): domain Eukaryota; kingdom Metazoa; phylum Chordata; class Mammalia; order Pilosa; family Myrmecophagidae; genus Tamandua; species Tamandua tetradactyla. Next base: position 35,952,201 of record NC_135337.1, read on the forward strand.
AAGATAGAGGATAAAGACTCAGTCAGTACAACATAGGAATGCCTAGAACGGACAATGATGGTGATTAAATGTACAAATATTAAAATGTTTTCGCATGAGGGGGAACAAATGGACATTAGTATTGCAAGGTGTTGAAATGGATGGTATTCAGGAAAAAGTAAAATCAACGCAAGCTAGGGCCTATAATCAACAGTAATATCATAATATATTTCCACTGAATGTAATAAAGGCAATGCCAAAACAAAATATCAACAGGTGGGGGGCCGGGGGGTATGGGTTCTTTGTGAAATGAAATGTCTTCATATAGATTATGGTGGTGAAGGTATATATGTTTACTTAGAGTGAATTGTACGATGTGTGAATAAAAAACTTTAAAAATGAACAGAGTGAAACATGCTAGAGAAAATGTGGAGAAACAGGTGTACCTATGCACTGTTGGTAGGGAAATTGAAAGGTGCAGCCTCTTGGAGGGCAGTGTGGTGGTTCCATAGGAGGCTAGGGGTTGGGTTGCCATTTGATCCTGCAACATGTTGCTCACTATATTACTTGGTGGAACTGAGTATGGGGACATGAATGGACATTTGAACACTGGTGTTTATGGTGGCAGTGCTTGGGGTTCACAATGGACAGAAGTGGCCTAAGAGTATAACAGCTGAGGGAAGGAAGGGGGAATGGTGGTATTTAAATACAATAAACTACTAAGTGACCACCAGAAGGAATGAAGTTATGAGGCATGCCACTAAGTGAATGAACCTTAAGGACTGTGTGTTGAATGAAATGTCATAAAAAGACAAATATTATCATGTCTCACTCAGATAGACTAACTATAACATACAAATTTGGAGACTTGAAGTGGAGAGCATGGGTTATCAGGTATCATGGTCAGGTTCATGAGTCAACTTGGCCAAGTGGTGGTACCTGTTTGTCTGGTTGGGCAAGTGCTGGCCTGTCCGTTGCAATGAGGACATTTCATAGAAATTAAATCATGATCATGTCAGATGCATCCACAGCTGATTCCATTTGTAATCAGCCAAAGGGGAGTGCCTTCTGCAATGAGTAATGCTTAACCTGATAACTGGAAGCCTTTTAAGGAGGATTCAGAAGAGACAGGTTCTTCCTGCTTCAGCTGGCAAGACCCTCCTGTGGATCAGGTTAGGGCCTATTGTAAAGGGTCCTAGATTGTAAGCTCTTGCAGCAGTCACATACATTCAGAATTTGTATTATTTCTAAATTCTGAGATACTGAGCTATTTGTGTATATCCTGGTTCCCAGAAACTTTGGGTATTTATGGGACAACTGAAATTCAGATATAGAGTTCTGAAGCTATGAAAGTCAGCACTACCCTATATAGGAACTGTTTTAAAAGTTGAAAAAGTGATCAGACTTCGATTAGAGATATGAATGAAGCTGATCTGGATAGGACTAAGGTAATTTAGAATATAGGGTAAAGTATGATATTGTCCATATTTTAAAATTTCAATGTCTGTGTGAGACCAAAGAGAGATGCTTATTTGGTCCAAATTTTATATTTTGGGTAGTGTATTACCTAATTTAACTTGTGTGGTCTGTTTATTTGAACACTATAAGTACATGGAATCTTGAATAGGGTATGAGATCTTATTGGTTTGTCTAGGTTAGTATGATGTTCTGATATATCCCAGAGTAATTTCAGCTGTGAATAAAAAAGTATTGTGGGGTGAGCCACGGTGGCTCAGCAGGCAAGAATGCTTGCCTGCCATGCCAGAGGACCCGGGTTTGATTCCTGATGCCTGCCCATGTAAAAAAAAAAGTATTGCGAAGTCCCCTGGGGGAACTGGGGAGAAAGGAGGAAATACTAAATTTCTCATTTTGAGTATTCCTGTTATTCTCACAAGCAGTGAGGACAACAAATTCAATAGGTTGAGCCCACAATCTTGGGGTTCTCCCCAATGAAACTTGTTCCTGCAAAAGATAAGCTAAACCTACTCATAATTATGCCTAAGAATCACCCCCAGAGAACCTCTTTTGTTGCTCAGATGTGACCCATCTAGGCCAACTTGGAAGGTGAACTCACAGCCCTCCCCCCAACATGGGACATGACTCCCAGGGGTGTAAATCTCCCTGGCAACATGGGACAGAGCTGCTGGGATGAGCCAGGACCTGGAAACATGGGATTGAGAAAGCCTTCTTGACCAAAAGGAGGAAGAGAGAAATGAGACAAAATAAAGTTTCAGTGGCTGAGAGATTTCAAAATTGAGTTGTTATCCTGGAGGTTATTCTTATGCATTATATAGATACCTCTTTTTAGTTTTTGGTGTATTGGAGCTGCTAGAGGGAAGTACTTGAAACTGTTGAGCTGTGTTCCACTAGCCTTGATTCTTGAAGACATTTGTATAGTGATATAGCCTTTACAATGTGATTGTATGATTGTGAAAACCTTGTGTCCGATGCTCCTTTTATCCAGGGTATGGACAGATAAGTAAAAATATATAGATAGGTAACAATAGGGGATAAGGGATAAAATAAACTGAGTAGACTGAAATACTAGTGATCAATGAGAGGGAGAGGTAGCATATGGTATGTATGAGTTCTTTTTTATTTCTTTTTCTGGAGTGATGCGAAAGTTTGCTAAACCAACATCACTTCTGTTAACTCTCTCTTTTTTTTTCTTTTAAAAACACAATGTTGAATAATGATGGTGACAGTGGACATCCTTGCCTTGTTCCTGATCTTAAGGGAAAAGCTTCCAGTCTTCCCGCATTGAGGTTGATGTTAGCTGTGGGTTTTTCATATATTCCCTTTATCATCTTGAGGAAGTTCCATTCTATTCTTATCCTTTGAAGTATTTTCTACAAGAAGGGATGCTGGATTTTGTCAAATGACTTTTCTGCATCAATCGAGATGATCATGTGGTTTTTCTGCTTTGATTTGTTGATATGGTGTGTTCCAGCTGGTTTGAAAATGTTTATGTACCCTAGAAAGGCCATATTTTAATCAACCTCGTGGGAGCAATGGTTTCTTCTAATCCCTATGCAGTACTGTGTGTTGGAAACTTTAATTAGCTTATCTCCATGGAGATGTGACTTAATCAATGTGGGCATTAAACTGGATTAGGTGGAGATGTGTCTCCACCCATTCTAGGTGGGTTTTGATTGGTTTTACTGGAATCCTTTAAAAGAAGAAGCTAGAGAATGGAAAGAGAGAAAGATGGGAGATTTAGAGAGAGCAGAGAAGAACGACAGGGCCACCAGAAAGCCACAACAGAGAATGCCACAGAACCACAAAGCAGAGAGTCTACCAGCCAGTGACTTTTGTAGATGAAGAAGGAAAACACTTCTTGGGTTGTTGGAGAAGAAGCTAGAAGATGGTGCCTTGTTCACCATGTGCCCTTCCAGCCGAGAAAGAAACCCTGACCATGTTCGCTACTTGCCTTTCCATTTGAGACAGGAGCCCTGAACTTCATTGGTCTGCTTGAATCAAGGTATCTATCCCTGGATGCCTTAGACTGGACATTGCTATAGACTCATCTTAATTGGGACATTTCAATGGCTTAAAAACTGTTAACTTTCAAATTACCAAATTCCCCTTTTTAAAAGCTGTTCCATTTCTGGTATATTGCATTCCGGCAGCTAGCAAACTAGAACATGGTGTATTACATTAATTGATTTTCTATGTTGAACCATCCTTGCAGAACTGGAATAAATTACACTTGGCCATGGTGTATAATTCTTTTAATGTACTGGTGGATTCCATTTGCAAGAATTTCGTTGAGGATTTTTGCATCTATATTCATTAGAGAGAATTGGTCTGTAATTTTCTTTTCTTGCAGCATCTTTGTCTGGCTTTGGTATGAGGGTAATGTTGGCTTCATAGAATGAGTTAGGCAGCCTTCCCTCTGCTTCAATTTTTTTTGAAGAGTGTGAGCAGGATTGGTACTAATTCTTGAATGCTTGGTTAGAATTCACCTGTGAAGCCATCTGGTCCTGGGCTTTTCTCTTTTGGGAGCTTCTTTATGACTGATTCAGTTTCTTTACTTGTGATTGGTCTGCTGAGATTGTTTATTTCTTCTTGAGTCAATATTAGTTGTTCATGCCTTTCTACGAAGTTGTCCATTTCATCCACATTGTCAAGTTTATTAGCATAAAGTTGTTCATAGCATTCTCTCTTTATCTCCTTTATTCCTGTGGGGTCAGTGATTATGTCTCCTCTTCCATTTCTGATTTCATTTATTTGGATCTTCTTTTTCTTTTCATCAGCCTTGCTAAGGGTCCAACAATTTTGTTGATTTTCTCAAAGAACCAACTTCTGGTTTTGATGATTTTCTTGATTGTTTTCATGTTCTCAATTTCATTTATTTCTGGTCTAATCTTCATTATTTCTTTCCTTTTTGCTTGCTTTGGGGTAAGTGTGCTGTTCTTTCCCTAGTTCTTCCAAGTGAACAGCTAATTCCTCGATTTTTGCTCTTTCTTCTTTTTAAATATAGGCAGTTAAGGCAATAAAATTCCCTCAGCATTGCCTTTGTTGCATCCCATAAATTTTGATATGTTTTTCGTTTTCATTTACTTTGAGATATTTACTGATTTCTCTTGTAATTTATTCCTTGACCCACTAGTTGTTTAAGAGTGTGTTGTTTAGCCTCCATATATTTGTGAATTTTCTGGCCCTCTGCCTGTTATTGCTTTCCTACTCCATTCCTTTATGATCCCAGAAACTGTTCTGTATGGTTTCAATCTTTTAAAAATTTATTGACACTTGCTTGGTGACCCAGCATATGATTTATTGCTGAGAATGATCCATGAGCACTTGAGAAAAAGGTGTATCCTGCCATTGTGTGGTATAATATTCTATAAATGTCTGTTAAGTCTAGTTTGCTTATTGTATTATTCAAATTCTATATCTTTATTGATCCTCTGTCTAGATGTTCTATCAATTGATGAGAGCAAGGAACTATTATGGCAGATGTGTCAATTTCTCCTTTCTGTGTTTTCAGTGTTTGCTTCATGTATTTTGGAGCAGTCTGGTTTGGTACATAACTATTTATGATTGTTATGTCTTCTTATTGAATTGTTCCTTCTAATACATAGTGTCCTTCTTTGTCTCTCTCTTTTTTTGGGGGTGGTGTGGGGGTGGTGCATGGTCCAGGAATCAAACCTGGGTCTCCCATGTGAAAGGTGAGCCTTCTACCACTGAGCCACCTGTGCACCCATCTTTGTCTCTTTTAATTGTTTTACATTTGAAGTCTATTTTGTCCGATATTAGTATAGCTAATGCCTGTTTTTTTCTGATTGTTGTTTGCATGGATGTGAAACTTTCAACGTATGTTTGTCTTTGGGTCTAAAATGCATCTCCTGTAGACAGCATATAGAGGGGCCCTGTTTTTTTAATTATTCTGCAGAGTATGTCTTTTGATTGGGGAGTTTAATCTATTAACATTTAGTGTTATTAGAGTAAGGGCAGTATTTTCTTCTACCATTCTGTCTTTTGGATTTTATATGTCGTATCTAATTTTTTTCTCTTTTTACCTTAACTGATAGTCTTCATTTCTACACTGTTCTCCACACCTCTCTCTTCTGTCTTTTTCTATCTGTTTGCAGTGCTCCCTTTAGTATTTCTTGCAGAGCAAGTCTCTTGGTCACAAATTCTCTCAATGATTTTTTGTTGGAAAATGTTTTAATTTCCCCCTTATTTTTGAAGGACAATTTTGCTAGATACAGAATTCTTGGTTGGCAGTTTTTCTCTTTAAAATCTTAAATATATCATACCACTGTCTTCTTGCCTCCATGATTTCTGCTGAGAAATCTATAGTCTTATTGGGCTTCTCTCATTTGAGATGCATCGCTTTTGTCTTGCTGCTATCAAAATTCTCTCTTTTTTTGACATCTGAGAGTTTGATTGGTAAGTATCTTGGAGTATGTCTATTTGGATCTATCTGTTTGGGGTATCTGCACTTCTTGGATCTGTAATTTACATCTTTCATAAGAGGTGGGAAATTTTCAGTGATAATTTCCTCCATTATTCTCCTCCTTTTCCCTTCTCTTCTCCTTCTGGGACACCCACAATATTCATATTAGTGCACTTTAGGTTGTCATTCAATTCCCTGAGCCCCTGCTCATATTTTCCCATTCTTTCCCCTACATTTTCTTTTGCTTGTCAGATTTCAGATGCCTTATCCCCCAGTTCACTGATCCTTTCTTCTGCTTCTTCAAATCTGACATTGTAGGCTTCCATTGTTTTTTTTTTTCCATCTCTTCTACTGTGCCTTTCATTCCCATAAGTTCTGTGATTTGTTTTTTCAGACTTTCTATTTCTTCTTTTTGTTCACCCATTGCTTTCTTTGTATCCTCCCTCAACTGGTTGATTTGATTTTTGATGAAATTTTCCATGTCTCTTCGAATATCCTGAATTAGTTATTTCAACTCATTTGAATTGTTGGTTTGTTCCTTTGGGCCATATCTTCAATTTTCTTAGTATGACTCACTATTTTTTGCTGGCATCCAGGTATTTGAATTCCTTAGTTTATTCTGGGGGTTGTTTTCACTCTTTTACCTAGGATTCTCTTGCTGTTTGGCTTTGTTCTCTGTTTTTTGACACTCAGTTCAGCTTATTCTAGATCTCTAGTGTAGGTTTTGTTTAATTGATCAGAAGTTTTTCAGTTTTTGTTTTCTTCTTTCTTGCCCTGCCTTTATGGAGTCTTTTTTTTTTTGTCCCTTAGGAGGGTCTACTTAGATATTATAGACTCCACTCAGATTTTCCCAGACCAGGCTGGCCTCCTCTCAGGAGGAGTCACCTGCATCAGTTTTCCCTGAAGGTGAGACCCAGCAAGTTGACAGACTTTCCTATGAGGCATCTAGACTCTACTTCTTTCTTATCCCGCCTAGTATGTGGTGCTTGTCTGCCTGCGGTTTCCCACCAGCATAAAGTGGTGCCTTTAATTTCAGCATACTCTCCCTGCTGGGGGTGTGGTTGAGAAAGATAGGTTGTAGGCTGGCTTCAGTATTTGTTCCTGGGGTCTGAATTCCTTGAGGGAAGGATTCCATCTGAGCTGGGTGCCACCCCTTTCCTGGGGAAGGCACAGCCTCCAGGGAATGAATTCCTTTCACCTAACCAGCCTCTTTGTCCCTCAGACAAGCTTAATTCTGCCTATGCCTGGGGCAGTTGGAGCCTGAGAAACCCTGAAGTTTATGTAATGAGCAGTTAAATAGTAGAAACAAAGCAAAAAAAAAAAAACCCAAAAAACCCTTTTCAGAGGAGGACCCCATTCCTTGGGTTTGTTAATCAAGAGCTTAAGATGGTATGTTGCTCTATGTACCTCCAGGTTCTATGTGCTCCACCCCCTTATTTTAGGGTCCAGTCCTTTTCAAATATTTTGTGCTGTCCAATCCAAAAAAAAAAAAAAAAACCCACAAAACTTTTTTTCTCCTCATCAGCCCTGACCACTCTGTGCCAGGGCAAAAACTACTAGTACCTTTAGCTTTTACTCGAGGTTTATCTGAGCTGGAGGCCTATTTTCAGTAGTCAGAATTTGTTGATTAATTCTGCAAATGGAGCTTGGTTGAGCTAAGCCACTGCTGCCAGTAATGTCTCTTTCCTTTCCTCACCAAGAATGCTGTGACTGTGGGGGAGGGGCACTGGCATCCGTGGCTTGGGGAACTTACAGTTCTGTGCAGATTCACAGGTTGTTCTGACTGGTGTACGCTGTGTGTCTGGTCACTGATGTGGCCCCAGCAGGTGATCTGTACAATTAGTCTGCATTAGCTGCTCTGGAGGACAAATTAAATTTCATACCTCACTAAGCTGCCATCTTGGAACCTTCTCCTGGTAACTCTTAAGAACACCTAGGGCTCAAACTGAGACTGCATAGAAGTTTCATGCACCAAGGTTGCCTTCCTGGAACCCACAATTTCCAGAGGGGTCTGACACCAGATAAATCCTGAAACCGAGAGAGACCTGCCTCCCCAAGATTATCAACTAATTATATCCCCCTATCCTTTACTATCGACATCCCTTGCCAACATGAAAAAGTCTGAATACGCATTGTCGAAAGATCCCTATAGATTAGGGTAAAGATAAAAGAAGTTATAACAGAGAAAATAGGATTTAACTAACAAGTATGACTGCTGAATCACTGTATTGATATTTCTTTTAGTTTCCAGTGTTTTGGAGAAGCTAGAAGGAAAAATCTGAAACAATGGAATGGTTACCCATTACAAACTCTGAAATCTGTTCTGTAACTACTTGTTGAAGTATACTTTGGAAGTTATTGCTTTTTCTTCATTTTTCTATGTTACATTTCACAACAACAACAACAAAAATTTAAAAAAAAAATCAGCTGAACTAACAGGCATTTATTTATTTATTCGTTTGAGATAAGTACCACTACATGACAAGCACAGGGCAAAACTTCAAAAATTTCTGGCATGCAATATTTTGGATATTCATTCATTCAGCTACTAACTCATTCACGTCTTAAATGTATAAGGAAGATTGCTGGCCCCAGGGAAACTGTAGATAATTCAGTTCATATAAAAAAAACACAACAACAACACAGTACAATAGTACTGGAATTTATAATTATGCAAGTAGTTACCTTTCCTGGAGGTCTCTATTTCTTTATGCCACTTTGGATCACAGTCTAGTTCCTTTCTTTTCAGTCTGAAGAACTCCTTTTAGCATTGCTTGTAGGCCAGGTCTAGTGGTGATAAGCTCTCTCAGTTTTTCTTTATCTGGGAATGTCTTAATCTACCTCTCATGTTTCAAAGAAAGTCTTTCCAGATATAAAATTCTTGGTTGGCAACTGTTTTCTTCCAAAACGTTAAGTACGGTTTCTGTGAGAAATAAGCACTTAATCCAATTGGGACTCCCTTGTACACAACACCTTGCTTTAGTACTGCAAGCTTTCAGAACACTTTCCTTGTCCTTTGCATTCAAAAGTTTGATCTGTATATGATGGGATGTATTTTTCGTCAAGCTAATACTGTCTAGTGTTTTCTGAGATTTCTTGTGTGTGCATATTCATATCTTTTGCTAAGTTGGGAAGCTTTTTGTCATTTTTTGAAATATTCCTTTTGTCTTGTGCTGGTTTGAAAGGATGTATGTACCCTAGAAAAGCCATGTTATAACCTCACTCCCACTTTGTAAAGGCAACTGTTTCTTCTAATCCCTATTCAGTACTGTATCTGTAACTGTAATTAGATCATCTCCCTGGAGATGTAACTTGGTCACATCTTGATGTGATCTCGATTGATCAAGAGTGGTTGTTAAAATGGATTAGGTGGAGACGTTGTCTCCACTCATTTGGGTGGGTCTTGATTAGTTCACTGGAATCCTATAAAAGAGGAAACATTTTGGAGATTTAGATTTGGAGAGAGCAGAGAATGCTGCAGCACCACAAAGCAGAGAGCCCACCAGCCATAGACCTTTGGAAATAAGGAAGGAAAATGCCTCCCGGGGAGTTTCATGAAACAGAAAGCCAGGAGTGAAAGCTAGCAGATGACACTATGCTTGCCATGTGCCCTTTCAGCCGAGAGAGAAACCCTGACTGTGTTCACCATGTGCCTTCTCTCTTGAGAGAGCAACCCTGAACTTCATCGGCCTTCTTGAATGAAAGTATCTTCCCCTGGATGCCTTTAATTAGGCATTTCTATAGATTTGTTTTAATTGGGACATTTTCTTGGCCTTAGAACTGTAAACTAGCAACTCAAATTCCCCCCTTTTAAAAGGCATTCTGTTTCTGGTATATTGCATTCTGACAGTTAGCAAACCAGAACATGCCCCTACATCTCTTTCTTCTTCTGAGACTTAGGAGATACATAAGCCATATTTGATGGTGTTTCAGAAGTCTCAGGCTACTTTTACTTTTTATAATTTTTTCTTTCCTTCTTGTCTTGTCTTACTGACTCTTTCTTCTAATGAATTCCAGTCTGCTGTTGAAACCCTCTTGGGAATATATTTCTGTGGTTTCTTTTAAAATTTTACTGAAAGAGGACTGAGGACTTCCAGGTCAAGATGGCAGCTTAACAACGTGCGCATTTTAGTTTGTCCTCCGGAACAACTACTAAATAACCAGAAACAGTACAGAACAGCTCCTGGAGCCAAGAGAGTGACCGGACACACAGCATACCACAGTCTGGACCAGCTGGACCGGCTGCAAGCAGCCCCCAGAAACGTGAGTTCCCAAAGCTGCGGTGGCCAGTGCCCCTCCCCCACAGGCCGCTTCCCAGAGGGGAAAGGAAAGGACTTTACCAGTAGCAGGGACTGGGGACAATCAAACACCACTTGCGGAACTAATTAACAAATTCTGACTACTAAAAATAGGCCCCCAGCTTAGGTGAACCTGATCAAAGCTGAGGTTGCTCATTTTTGCCCCGGTGCCAAGGGGGCAGGACTGACAAAAAAAGGCGGGGGTGGGGGGGGCGGGGAATGAAACAGAAGTTTCCTAAAAAGCTTGACTGCCTCTGGATACAGTGGCAGGACTTTTCAGGCTGCAACTACCCCAGGCATAGGCAGAAATGAGCTCTTTTGAGGGCTTATCTGGAGCTTATGCCTTCCCCAGGGGAGGGGTGAAGCCCCACCCAGGTGGAATCCCTCCATCAAGGAATTCAGACACCAGGACTTGGTAATTTGAAGCCATTAAAACCAGCTTACAACCTCTCCTCTGTCTCCACCACGCCCCCAGCAGGGAGAGTCTGCCAAAGTTAAAGGCACCACATCATCTTATGTTGGTGGGACCTGCAGTCAGACAAGCGCCACATACTGGGCAGGATAAGAAAAACAGAGTCCAGAGACTTCACAGGAAAGTCTTTCAACCTGCTGGGTCTCACCCTCAGGGAAAACCGATGCAGGTGATTCCTCCTGATAGGAGGCCAGTTTGGTCTGGGAAAATCTGGCTGTGGTCTATAATATCTAAGTAGACCCTCCTAAGTGTGTGTGGGGGAAAGGCACCACACAAGCAGGGCAAGAAACAAGAACTGAAAAATTCTCCTCTGTTAAACAAAAGTTAAGCTAAAGGTCCAGATAAAGCTGAATGGAATGTCAAAGAACAGATAGACAACAAATTCATCCAGCAAGAAAACCCTAGATAAAAGAAGTGAAAACAATCTCCAGAATAAACGAATTAAGGTAATTAAATGCCTAGACACCAACAAAAAATAACAAATCACACTAGGAAAATTGAAGATAGGGCCCAGTTAAAGGAACAAACCAACAATTCAAATGACATACAGGAGCTGAAACAATTAATTCAGAATGTACGAACAGACATGGAAAACCTCATCAAAAACCAAATCAATGAATTGAGGGAGGATATAAAGAAGGCAAGGAAAGAACAAAAAGAAGAAACTGAAAGTCTGAAAAAAACAAATCACACAACTTATGGGAATGAAAGACACAGTAGAAGAGATGAAAAAAACAATGGAAACCTACAATGGGAGATTTCGAGAGACAGAACATAGGGTTTCTGAACTGAAGGATGGAACATCTGAAATCCGACAAGAAACAGAAACTACAGGAAAAAAATGGAAAAATATGAGCAGGGACTCAGGGAACTGAAAGACAATATGAAGTGCATGAATATACGTGTTGTGGGTGTCCCAGAAGGAGAAGAGAAGGGAAAAGGAGGAGAAAAACTAATGGAGGAAATTATCACTGAAAATTTCCCAACTCTTATGAAAGACTTAAAATTACAGATCCAAGAAATGCAGCGTACCCCAAAGAGAACAGATCCAAATAGACATACTCCAAGACATTTAATAATCAGAATGTCAGAGGTCAAAGAGAAAGAGAGGATCTTGAAAGCAGCAAGAGAAAAGCAATCCATCACTTACAAGGGAAGCCCAATAAGACTATGCGCAGATCTCTCAGCAGAAACCATAGAGGCGAGAAGACAGTGGGATAATATATTTAAATCATTAAAAGAGAAAAACTGCCAACCAAGAATTCTATATCCAGCAAAATTGTCCTTCAAAAATGAGGGAGAAATTAAAACATTTTCAGACAAAAACTCACTGAGAGAATTTGTGACCAAGACACCAGCTCTGCAAGAAGTACTAAAGGGAACGCTAGAGACAGGTACGAAGACAGAGAGAGAGGTGTGGAGAAGAGTATAGAAAGGAAGACTATGAGTAAAGGTAAAAAGAAGGAAAATTAGATATGACATATAAAATCCAGAAGGCAAAATAGTAGAAGAAAGTACTACCCATGCAGTAATAACACTGAATGTTAATGGATTAAACTCTCCAATCAAAAGACATAGTCTGGCAGAACGGATTAAAAAACAGGACCCATCTATATGCTGTCTCTACTCAAAGGACATGAGGCCAAGGATACAAATGGACATTTACACACCAATGTTTATAGCAGCATTATTAACAATTACCAAGAGATGGAAACAGCCAAAATGTCCATCAACAGAGAATTGGCTAAACAAACTGTGACATTTACATAAGATGGAATATTATGGAGCTGTAAGACAGAATAAAGTTATGAAGTATGTAACAACCTGAATGGACCTTAAGGACATTATGCTGAGTGTGATTAGCCAGAAACAAAAGGACAAATACTGTAAGGTCTCACTGATATGAACTGACATTAGTGAATAAACTTGGAATATTTCCTTGGTAACAGAGACCATCAGGAGATAGAAATAGGGTAAGATATTGGGTAATTGGAGCTGAAGGGATACAGATTGTGCAACAGGACTGAATATAAAAACTCAGAAATGGACAGCACAATATTACCTAACTGTAATACAATTATGTTAAAACACTGAATGAAGCTGCATATGAGAATGATAGAGGGAGGAGGGCTGGGGCATAAATGATATCACAAAGAAAGATAGACGATAAAGATTGAGATGGTGTAACCTAGGAATGCCTAGAGTGTATAATGATAGTGACTAAGTGTACAAATTTAAAAAATGTTTTTGCATGAGGAAGAACAAAAGAATGTCATTACTGCAGTGTGCTGAAAATAGATGGTACTTAATAATTTAAAATTTCAACTGTGTGAGACTAAAGCAAAAAATGTTTATTTGGTACAAATCTATACTTTGACTAGTTCATCTCCTAATATAACTTATGTAGATAGTTGATTGAACACCTTAAGTACATGGAACTTCGTACAGGACATGAGATTTTGTTGGTTTGTCCAGGTGATGCCCTGATGAATCCCAGAGTGATTTGATCAGTGAGTGGAAAAGTATTTGCAAAGTCAAGTCCCCTTCGGGGAATGGTGAGAACGGGCGAAAATTCAACTTCCCCAAGTTGAATTCTTGATATTCTCACAAGCAGTGTGGACAACCAAAGTTATAGGCTGAGCCCCCAGTCTTGGGGTTTGTTCATATGAAACTTAACCCCACAGGGGATAGGTCAAGCCTACTTAAAATTAAGCCTAAGAGTCACCCCCAAGAGAGCCTCTTTTGTTGCTCAGATGTGGCCTCTCTCTCCAGCCAACACAGCAAGCAGACTCATCACCCTCCCCCTGTCTATGTGGGATATGACTACCAGGGACGTGAATCTTCCTAGCAGTGTGGGACAGAAATCCCAGAATAAGCTGAGATTCAGCATCAAGGGATTGAGAAAACCTTCTTGACCAAAAGGGGGAAGAGTGAAATGAGACAAAGTGTCAATGGCTGAGAGATTCCAAACAGAGTTGAGAGGTTATCCTGGAGGTTATTCTTATGCATTAAGTACATATCACCTTGTTATCCAAGATGTAATGGAGAGGCTGGAGGGAACTGCCTGAAAATGTAGAGCTGTGTTCCAGTAGCCATGTTTCTTGATGATGATTGTATAATGATATAGCTTTCACAATGTGACTATGTAATTGTGAAAACCTTGTGTCTGATGCTCCTTTTATCTACCTTGTCAACAGATGAGAGGAACATATGGAATAAAAATAAATAATAGGGAGAACAAATGTTAAAATAGATTTAGTTTGAAATGCTAATGATCAATGAAAGGGATCAGTAAGGGGTATGGCCTGTAAAATCTTTTTTTTTTTTTTTTTCTGTTTGTTATTTCTTTTTCTGAATTGATGCTAATGTTCTGGGAAATGATCATGATGATGAATATGCAACTATGTGATGATATTGTGAATTGCTGAGTGTATGTGTTGGGATTGTTTGTTTCTTGGAATTTTTTTTAATTAATAAAATTAAAAAATTATAAAAATTAATAAAATTAAAAAATATATAAGAATCCTACTATTCTGAAAATTGTCTTATCCATCAAAAAAAAAAAAAAGATCTACTGGAGAGGCTGGAGGGAACTGCCTGAAAATGTAGAGTTGTGTTCCAGTAGTCATGTTTCTTGAGGATGATTATAATATAGCTTTCACAATGTGACTGTGTGATGGTCAAAACCTTGTGTCTGATGCTCCTTTTATCTACCTTGAAACAAGCAAGTAGAATATATGGAATAGAAATAAATAATAGGGGGAACAAATGCTAAAATAAATTTAGTTTGAAATGCTAGTGATCAATGAAAGCGAAAAGGGGTTTGGTAGGTATAATTTTTTTTTGTTTTCGTTTTATTTGTTTTTCTATTGTCTTTTTTATCTCTTTTTCTGAATCGATGCAAATGTTCTAAGAAATGATGAATATGCAACTAAGTGATGATATTGTGAATTACTGATTATATATGTTGGTGTTTTATTTGGTTAATTTTTTTAAATTAATAAATAAAAAAAAATTTTACTGAGATTCTCAGTAAAATTGTTTTGCTGATATCCTTTAATTCTTTCTCTGTTTTCCCTCATCTCCTTGAGCACACTAAAGATCATTAAAAAAAAAATCTTTGCCCAATATGTCCACAATATGGTCTTTATTGCTGCTTTCTCAATTTTTATCCTCTTCCTTTGGATGGGCCATCATTTCCTATTTCATTGCCTTGTACTCTTTTGTTTCACACTGTACATTTTAATATTTAAACATGCTAACTCTGGGATTTATTCCCTGAGTTGTCTGTTTCTTGAGTATGTAACATGCTGGCAATAAGACAGAATTTTTTTAGTGTCAGCCCTCCTACTAAGAACAACTACCCAAAGCAAAGCAAAGTTTTCCCTGTCTGCTCTGGGCCTGTGTCTTCTCCTGGGCTTGTGCTTGCTAGTGGCCTTAGAAGTTCTGTTTATAGGAGTTTAAATATGCCCTCCACTTCTCAGGAGACAGACCTCCCTCTCTCAGGTGTTCCACTGCTAGATTTATGCAGATAAGTTTTTGAACCCGGCTATTTGCCTCAACTATTTGCACACTGCTTTCCTTGTCTCAAGCTGCTTTTCTGGGAGAGAGGGCACACTGGGAGGAGTTTCCCAAGTCAGTCCTGAGTTCTCAACTGGATGAAGGCCAGGGATCCACTGTTTAGTTCCTTTGGCTACCCAAGGAATATCAGGCCAAGGGGCTGGCTTAAACAATGGAGATTATAGGCTCACAGTTTTGAGGCTGGAAAAAAGTCCAAATTAAGGCATCATTAAGGTGATCCTTGGTCTTTGGCTCCTCTGTCACATGGCAATCCACATGGCAGCCTCTTAGGGCTTCTCTTTTCTTCCACTAGATTTTAGCTTGTTTTCTCTGGCTTTTTCTGTCTGAATTTCATTCCGGATATAAATGACTTAAGTTTCAAGGATTAAGAACCATCCTGTTTGAGGTGGGCCACACCTTAAAGCAATTTCATCAAAAGCTTCCACTTACAATGGGTTCACATCCACAGGAATGGATTAAGTTCAAGAACATGTTTTTCTGATACATACAATTCCAAACCATCATACCCACAAAAAAGAGTGCTGGCTGGCTCTAAACTGTCCTGGAGTGTAGGAATGAAGGGGATAGGAAGGGTTCCTGCAGCTTCTTCCATGGTTCCCCAAAGCTGCACTTTTTTGACCTGCCCAGCAAATACAACTCTTTAAACTGTCTTCCGCAGTTCTGAGGAAGCATATGGTCTTTAAATCCCCTCCATTGCCATTGTCTCAGGTGGGCTGGAACAATGGCCACCCTCTGATCTGGGTCCCCAGCAATCTGAAATGGCTAATCAAAAGCTGTGATCAGTGATTGAACGGTGCCCACCATGGATCTTGGGGAAGTGGATTTTTATGTCCTTCCCTGGTATCAGCAAGCTAGGCTGCTGGTACCTTCCATCAATTGGGGGCTGGACAATGGTAACCACAAGAGGGAGAGCAGTGTAATGGTATTTACCATAATTTACCAGTCTCTTCCTCATGCTCTTCCCTGGATGCTGTACAGTGTTCTACTGGAGTTTGTGTTTTGAAATAGTTGATTTCAGAAAATTTCTGCCCATTTAATAGTTGTTCTGGTGGAGGAATCAATTCCTGAAGCTTCCTACTCTATCCTTCCACAATCACTGATCCTCTTCTACTTTTAATGAGAAGAGCAATTTCTTAAATTATTTGTCTTATTGGGGGTTGTGAACAACAGTAGGGTCCCTTACAGTTTAATTAGTTATAATTCTAGAAGCAGAAATTAAGCAAAAGTTCTGACATTTAAATTTAAAAGCTAAATGCTTACCTCCTAATTATACACACACCCACATACATAAGTGCATGAATATATAATTTATTTTTCAATGAAATTTTTGCTATGTCTCTATCCATCAGATTACTGTAGAAGGCCAATATCTGAGAGAAATACTAGAACTCAAAAGATGGCTGGCAGGTAAGTAAGAATTCTAAATTAAAATTAAGATTATTATCCATGAATTGGCCTTTGGTCTTTTGGCTTTCTCATATTCACTCTCAGCTGCTTTGAGAAGACAGACACTGCTTCCAAAAATGTTTTTAGATTTGAGTCTACAAGGTAGCTTTCACACAGTCAGCATATAATGGCAATTTCCATTATGATCTCCATTTGTGTTACAAGGATAGCATGGATCATTTTGTATTCCAAAATATTCCATTTACAATTTTTGTATGAGATGATTATACAATGGCTAGTAATATTTCATTAATTGGATTATTTTATGCAAATTCAGCTTCTAAAATAAAATAAATTAACCTCAAACAAGAGAAAAGTACATGTACTATTGTTTGTGTTTTCCATAGCATTAATGCATGCTATTCTTCATTTATGAAGACTCTGTTGGCTTTTGTCACCTTGCTATCTCCTCAGTGTGTAGCACACAGGCTTCCACAAATACCTGTTGGATGAAAGATGCCACTGACCATATACAGCAGAGGTATAAACTTTCTCTATATTTCCTTGTGAAGAGGAAAATTTGCCCTGAATCTTCCGTTTAGCTTCTCCTCAGGACAAAAAAGAATTTGCAGGATGGCTAATTGAAGTTATTAGTCTTTGTGATTTTGAACACTGTAAAGCTAATGCATATTTTGATCAAGAGGAAGTTCATAAAAGGAAACGATACGTAAAACCAAAGTTACAAATTGCAATCTATTTAAACTTTAATTTGTGCATTTGTGGTAAATTTATGACTGCAAAACACTTATTTTTTAGAATGACATAGTTAAAGGCACATTTCATTTGAATGCATAGTGTACCATTCTAAAATATCCTAATTTCCTTACAAAGTGCTTGAGCAGTCACTTACACATACAGTAATAGCGAAATATATTTACACTCTAGTTTATAAAATTTAAATCTGACTAAAAATATATATATATTTAAAACTACAGAAAAATTAGTGCTTTTTTTCAGCTTAATTGTGTGAATATACCCTGCCCTCTAATTTTTTTAGTGATTGACTTCAATTAAAAAAACTCTGTACACTGTGTAGTTACAAAATGCTATGTCAGTTTTTAATGCTAAAAGCCTATTTCAGACATTGCTTTCTATGCATATTTAGAACCAAAGAAGGTGAGAAGACTGTACCTCAAAAGTATGTAGTGTTTTTTTTAATGTTGTTGTTAACACTGTTTAAATTAAAAACAGACAATTAAGCTAAGTTCTTCTGTTGTCCTTTGCCAAAGAAGTTAAGTGGAATTTTAAAATAACTTTAAATGGTATATTGTTCATGCTTTCTATAAGACTTTCCCCCTAAGATTTGGGTAATAATCAATGTCAGAGAGGTACTATGAATTATCTTTGAACAATTTGAATTCTTCTTCAGAGTACAATAAAAACACACCAACATACTGTGGGGCAAGGCTAAAATATTTATAAATGTTTTTAGCCCAACTCCTTTAAATCAGTGTGCTTTTCTTTTCTCATAGGATATAATGAACAATTTTTAAAAGATAAGCTCAGTGTGATTAAATGATTAATTCAACATGGTGAGTTAATAAGTTGATATTCCTGAGGTATGATGACCCCAACATGCTAAGTACAGGATCAAAGATGTTATTACTGAATTAAGGAAAAGCAGTGAACTCATGAACTAGAGGGGGGAAGAAATCACCTCACAGCAAGAGGAAAGTCATTGGCAGGCAAAAAGATTTTCCTTTAAAAGTATTTTAAAAAGCCACAATTAGTCCCTCTTGTGAAATGCATTTGATCAAATTATTTTTAAGACTTTTGAGGTACAGTTTTAGTGTTATAATAATTTTTATAAAATATAAACTGTTTTATCAAAAATATTTATACATTCTGTTACAATATATTGCTTTTTACCCTCAGAAACTGCCAATATAAAATCTGGATCCAGTGGCCTAAAATGTACAAATGCACTTCACGTAAATGCTGGAGTCTGGGGTGTCTGCTTGGCCACTGTACAAAAGTGATGAAGTGGTGAAATTAAATAATAAGCCTACAACACAGAATACATTACAACTTGCACATATACATGTTCACAGCATGTATACAATGATAATCCCTATGGTTTAACAAAGACATAGTTACCTTCTACAGCAGACACAAGAACAAGATGAACTAAGTTGAAAAGTGAGGAACAAATATCAAAAGGGGGGTAATCAGTTCACTGAATTTGGAAGAAGTCATGACTGAACATGCATGAGTCTAGTCTTTGGGAATGCATACAGGTAATATAGTATCTTGGTTCAGGTGATCAGAAGTTTTTGTTTTTAAAAGTCTAAGTCAGTGCTGATGTTAAGCTGTTTCTGCTTGTCTCTGAATTGTTATAAACAAAAAAACTGTTTGGCAAGTAGCTCTGTTGGTCAGCTATGAGGATCTATTCCATGGTTGGTAAAAAGTAAGGCAATGAAAATATTTTCTCCTAATAAATATAGAAAATTTATAAAACAAGGCATCAATTCATTCTGTTTTTAAAAATCAAGCCCCAAATGTGCTTAAACAACAAGTACTTTTTTGATTTTAATGCCATTTCTTTGAAAAAAAAAAGAGCATTTGCCTTATTCAAATAAAACCACACTGTGAATGGTATTAGCATTCCAAGACCTTTTTTTTTTTTTTAAAAAAAAACACAGTTAAGTGAAGTTAACTGATTAATTTCTTCCACTTAAGGCAGACATATAGCAAAGCTAGGTTCTGTAGATGAGTGCTTTTCTTTCTTTTTCAAAAAATAGACTATTGATTCAAAGTATTCATTTGTGATGGACCTTTTCATGGTCAATGTTCATTCAGTTTAAACTCCATGAAACTGTTTCCAGTGCTCAGATTTACAATGAAAATACATTGAGAAGCCACTTTTGAAGAAGGTAGAGAATAGTACTTTTAAGAAAATCTTCACGTGTTAAACAAACAAACAAAAAAACCTCTGAAGTTATGGATGGTACAGAAAGTAAATAGATTTGTGATTCTTAAGAGGTCTTCTTGTAAGACGGTCTGCTTGTTTCACAGTGTTTAGTAACTTAACACCAATCAGCAATGTAGTCAAAATCAATGAACATTTCTTGCTCCTCTTCTGAGAGTATCCTTGGTTCTCGAGGCGGAGTCAGAATAGGTGCTTCTGAGGTAAATTCATCATCAAAATTACTAACATCTTCCCGTCCTCTAATGGTAGGTACAAAAGGTGGCTTTACTTTTTTGTCCATCAGAGCACTCCAATCAATTAGCTGGATCACAAAACATGAAATGATCATTTTATTTTCCTACTGTTAATTGCTTCAATTACAAAAATAACTTAAATTTTCATACTAACCCGATAAAATGGGTGCTTTTTTACATCTTCTGCATCTTTCTCACCAGCTCCCAGGCGCCGCTCAGGATTTCTTCTTAATAGCTAACATAGTGTAAAGTAGAAAAGTTAAAACCAGAAATTTCATTAATAAGGATTTTCCTAAATTTCAAAGATTTGTTTATCTTTTGAAAGTGTCTGTCTGAACCATGCAATATCTGTGAATTGAAAAAACAACTTCTAAAGTTCTACTGGAAAATTTCCTTCACTATAAAAAAAAATTTAAGTAGTTTACAAACCATTAATTCTTACCCTTCTCATTATGGAAATGGCTTCTGTAGATAAGAATCTTGGATACCTTACTTCATCATTTACAATACTGTCAAAAACCTCCTCTTCATCATCACCAGGAAAGGGAGACTGGAAGAAATATCTTTGAGTAAGTTAAAATGAGTTTCAATAATATAAGTCACACCTACCCAAAGCACAATGAAGAACCATATAGTGGGGAGAGAAAGCCAACTCTCTACCGCAAATCCACCCAAACAATATAAATATAAAAGGATTTCATGAAGTCATAACAGGTATTTATCTTTACCTAGATGCTATGCCATATGCTCTTACTGAATATCCCCCTAAAATATTTCACAGTCCCTTATAACACACTTGCTCATATCAAATTACTTCATTTCATTTAATTCCATTTCATTCTGTTCTATTACATTTTATTCTAGTCACTTATGTTTCAGGCCAGACAGTCAATATTTAGAGTTCCTACTGGACACTGGGGAATATTTAGACAATAGACACAATCCTCAAGAAGTTTTTTAATCTTGTGCAAAGACAGAAGAAAATAGGAACGTTAAATATGATAATGTGTTACTATAGAAGGAAGAACAGTTTGTGGAAATACATTAGTTATATATGTGCTTTGGATTTTAAAGCAAATTAATGGTGGCAAAACAGAATTAGATATTAGCAGGTACAATGATGGCACGAAGACGGCTGCCAAGAAAATTAGACTGAAAAAGCAGACTCAGGAACTCAAAGAGCACACACTTCAGGAATATTTAATGTCCCATATACACAATAGGTCTTGGTTCACTTCAGTAAGCACCACATTAAAATCTGTGCTCAAAATGACTATAATGAGGATGAGTTATATTCAGCATAACATTTTGATGCACAAAAGGATAAACTCTCAGCTATGTTGAAAACTTGGCTGTTAAATGCGACACATCCTCAGAATTTCAGATGGCTTTGAGTTTACTCAATTATTTTCTTATCTCAGGAAACAAATGTCTAGGTATCATTTAGTACCTTAAAATGACTGAAAAGAGTTGCAAAATGAATTGAGTACCTCTAACCCTCTTTTATCACTGGCTGTTGGAAAAATACATGCTATTTAGCTTTGTTAGGTTTGATTTGGCTGCTAGTTTCCTGTAACATATCAAAGAATGAGAGCCAAGCAGTAAGCAGTATTTTTGGAAAGGGAAGGGGGATGCTTGTAACCAAGAAATTTTCAAACCTTTCAGTTATCAAAACCTACATGTCATTCATTCAAAATACCTACAATGTAGAAGAATCTAATTTCATTCTGGGATTGACAGCAAGTCAGGGAAAATTTTTATTTTGCAAGGATTTTAACATGGATCTTAAGTGATAATACATTGTGGCTGTCTCCTATTTGATTAGTCAATTCTGTACTTCCGAAAACTGTCATTCTACAAGTCTCTGAATAGCAAAGAGGTACCTACAAATTTGTTAAAATATTGAGGTACCTTGTTTCTGCAAACAGATTATAAGCTAACAAAAGGAGGCTAACAAATGTGTTTTAAGCACATACGGTATGAATCCAATAGTCTATTCAGATGTCACCATTCATAGAATCTCAATCCAGTTTCCAAGGGTTACTTGTTATTTAACTTTCTGATACTTTCACCTTGTTTTGGCACAGGGAAAAGAAGACCTGGTATATTAGTTTATTCCTGGAGTCTTTCCAGTCCTCAAAACTAGTAGAAATATACAAATACAAATTTGAAAATGCATGATACACTCAGGTAGTTTGCAATTATTTTTAATAATAGAGAAACACTGGTATAAACTTCAACTAAACCTTACTATTGTCAGTTTTTAAAAAAACACACATAAAATCTTATCAATGCTATAAAACAGTATTGACGAAATTTTTAAAGTTTAAATTGAAAATTTTAAGCTTCAAGTTTAAGTTTAGTTCTTTTCCCAACTTCCACATTATAGAGGTGCTAAGGAGAAATGAAATTGCAAAAAGCAATTGTGAAGGAATAGTAGGGTCCATTTTCTCTTATCTTCTAGATGTAAAAGCTCAATTAATCAGAAGCTCTTTTGAAAAATATGAAACAGGAGCATCCTCATTTTGTTCCTGCAAATCCTTACGTTTCTTTAGAACATGAGGAAGTAGAGTAAAGCGGTAATTAATTTATACTACTAATTCTAGTAGTATAGTAGTATTTTTGCAAAATATTCACAATTCTCCATGTCATTTCTAATATGGAGAATGAATTTTAAAGCAAGCATAGAATTTTTGTTAATAAATCTCATATTTAATTGAATGTTACATTTAAAAACAAAGCTACAAAAATGTTGACTTTTATAAAAAAAAAAGACAAAAAAAAAAAAAAAAGGAGTTCAAGTATTCCATAGCTTATAGAAAGAACTTTTATGAATACTTCTGGCACTTTTGGAAGAAAGACCTGTGGGGAACAGACCTAAAATAAATCTTTCTATTCAATAGGTTCTGAAGTCAGAATGTTGGGGGTTAAAGTACCAGCTATACCACTTGGGAGTGGTGGAACTTTAGGCAAGTTATTAACCACTTTGTGACTCTTTTATGTATCTGAAAACGGGCCAAGGACTAGTATCGACATCATAAGGTTTCTGAAAAATTAAATGAGCTAATATTTATAAAACACATAGAATCGTGCCTAGCACAGGGTAAACACCATTTTAATTAACTATTTTTCCTCTTCACTTCCAGCGCATCTACTCCAATTTGATATAACAAAAGCAGCTGTCCATTTGGATGAACTAACAGGCATTTATTTATTTGTTTGAGAATAAGTACCACTAAATGACAAGCACAGGGCAAAACTTTAGAAATTTCTGGCAATCAAGGAACATTGCTGGCCCTGGGGAAATGGTAGAACAATAAATGAATCACATAAGATAATTTTTCTTTCATCTCCAGATCATTGTCACTCTGGTAATTTTCAATTAGTTGTCAAAGATTTACTAATTTCCCAAATCTACCTTAATTTATCATTTCTAATGATTTATGATGCAATATATTAGTCTACTCTCTTATTACTGCTTTATTTATTTAAAATCATTCATTGTGTCCTAAGTGATTACAATTCCTGTGTACAATAAAGTTTCCCCAAAATTTATTTCAAGTTAACCTACAGAAAATAGTTGGGGAAAAAATGGGTAAAATTTTTGATTCTACTCTACCATTTTTGGAGTTAACATTTTATTTTTGACAAATGTACACCCTGGTGACACTTCTTTATAGGTACAGAATACATTCTTTTCATAAGTCTTCCTGCTCTTCTATTCCCTACAAAACGATCAATTGTATATGATTATATCTTAAAATCATAAAACATCATCACAGCAATTCTGAAATATAAAGAATTATTTTCAAAGCATTGGTTATGCATTCCACAGATCATATAAACATCTAAAAGACAGAAGGTATTACAGAAGCAGAGTGTATTATTAGTATGCTATAAACAAAAACTTAAGTTCCACTTAGGCCAGAGACATATGGGGTGGCATTATAAATGACATGCTTTCTTCTTTCAATCCTCTTTCCTCTGCTCTCTCTGACCTATTTTATACTGCTTACCTCACCAACGAGCATTTCATATATAAGTACACCAAGGCCCCACCAATCTACAGCTCTCGTATAGGATGTTTCTGTTAATACTTCTGGGGCAAGAAATTCAGGAGTGCCGCAAAATGTGCTTGTTCTATCCCCATATCCCATTCCTGAAAAAGGAAAAATTTCAATTTTTGGTAACAAAAAACCCCAGCTTTCTTTCTATACAAGCTCAGCAAAATAATTAAAAGATATTCTTAGTAGGCAAAATTAAAGTTGAACATTTGTACATGGAAACGAAATTCATATATATATATACAAGACTTTCAAAGAAAATGTTAAAGATTATTCTAGAGAAAATTGTGCAATAGCAACTCTATTGTCTATTTACTGGGTGAGAATAAATAAAATGCCCATCCTTCATTTTAGTAATTTATTTTCTATTGTTATTACTTTACAAGGACTGCTAAGACAATACCAGAAAATGAATTGATTCTGAAGCTTCAATTTTTATCATCTTTCCAAAACAACCTTTTATATAAGCTAATTTAGTTCACTATAAAAATAACATTAAGTACAGTTTGGAAAACACCAAGTAAATCCTTGGATAATGATGAATTGACCAAATGTATCGTATAATATAGAGATATGGGATTAGTAGTTTAGCACTTAAACTACTAATAATATCATTGATACTTTGATAATATATTAATCAATAATATACGTTAGCTACTGAAAATAAGGTCTCTATGTATTCCAAAGTGTTAAGTGTAACTTTATGAAAGAAGGTGAAAGAAAAGGTCTAATTCTAAGCTCAAAAAGCAACGTACATATGGTGACTGAGAAACATAAATGAATTTGTACATCTATGGGACAAGACTTGAAGGGTATAACTAAAAGCATGACAATACTAGGATGGAAGGATACATACATTTTTGGGTAAAAAATGTTTAACATTGTCATATTTTTTTTTTTAAATAAAATCTTATTTTTAAAAAGAGTTGATATAATATCTATATAAGTTCTACATAAGCCTTTTAAATGACTTTGAAAGATTAAGAGGAAAGTTAAAAACAGAAACAGAACCTGTGTTTCTTGACTTTTATTCTGTGCTCTCTTCATAGGCAGAGAATATTACATATGGCATATTTCAGGACACAACTACTTCTATAGTAATATTATAAAATGGATGACATTTAAATGTAATGCATATATATTTTGTCAATTATGGTAATATAGTTACCATATTTCATTCCAAAGTATTTCAAGAGTTATCTTATGAAAGAATTAGAAAAGAAAAGCTCTTTATTTTAAATTTTAAAAGATATGCATATACAATAGTAATATAGTTATATTTCGTTCATTCCAATACATTTTTAAAGGTGTTGGAAAAAAAAGGGTCTGAAAGCAGGCCCAATTAGACCGGAAAACTCCAAGGAATTGGTTAATATCAGGGTTTGGAGTCATAAAGACTCAGTTATAAATTCAGCTTTGCCACTGGATAGCCGTGAGAGTTTGTGAGAGAAGTGACCTAACCTCTCTAAGCCTAAGTTTCCTCAGCGTGTATACCGAGGTCAGTAATACTATCTTCCTTCTGAGGATTATGAAGATTAAAAGAGATCATGCATACGAAGCATGTGGTAAAGTGCTTGGCATAATGAAAGTGCTCAACAACTATTAGCTATTATTATTATAATCAACTATTACATAATAGTAGATTCAATATAAAATAGTGTCTGATTATTCAATACGTATTTTCTAAGTACATATTTTCTGAATACCTATTATGTACTAAGTGATGGGATCCCAAAGATGAGTAAGACATAGTTACTTTTCTTTAAGGAACTTACAGGAAACTGGAGGAAAAAATATATATATTGATAATTTTATGATACAGTAAGCATAAGAAATTGTGGAAACACTAAAGATGGGTTCCTAACGCAGACTTGAGAATTGTGGTAAGGAAAGGAGCCTCAGGTAACTTGACAGTGGAGTTAACAACTGAGTTGAGTCTGAAGGATGAACAGATGTTAATTAGCAAATAAAGTAGAGATGGATGATAGTGGTAGAGAGACACAGACTACAAACAGTTGATTGTTGCTAAAGCAGAAAGTGCTAGGCAGAGAGCAAGAGATCAGTCTGGAGAGGAAGGGAGGCAGATCAGGTAGAGAACTGCTACTCATGTTAATGCTAGTCAAGTCATTGGAAGGTTTTCAGGAGGGATGTGTGACAGTCAGATTTGTATTTGTATGAGCCCTGGTAGTATTTTAGCAACTGCATGGCACGTTGATTTCAAGGAGAAAAAGACTACAGGAAGGAAAGAACTTAGCAGTCTCGTTAAAAGAAGAAGACGGTTGGCAGGTTGAGGAGAAAAGACAAATTTGAGAAATATGTGGGAGGTGAACATCAGCAGAGTTTGATAAATAACTGGATGAAGAAAGTAGAAAAATGAATAGAGTCCATGATAATTCTGCATTTTCCAGCTGGGAGAATGAGAGGATTGTGATGCCACCAAGAACTAGTCTACCTGAGGAAAATGAACTTGTTGTTTATGTAGCATTTGGTTTATTTTCTAGTGACTATTCAAGGAGAGCTGTGTGAATATAGTTGAATGTATATATTTGGAATGCACGAGAAAGGAAATAATAAGTTTGGGAGTAATTAGCATATAGTTGATAGTAACTGGAGTGAAAAGCTATGGGTTATGGACAGACTGAGGAACAAAAGCATTTAAAACAACAGTGCCCAATACAGAGAAGGTCAGTAAGAGAAATTTTTTTTTTACTGGATTCAGCAATCAGGAGGTCAGTAGATACCTAGTTGACACATATTTACATAGTTCATTCATTTATTTATCAATCCAAATACTTATTAATTGAATGTTCATTGAATACTTATGATATGCCAAACATTGTGCTGTATTATGGGAACAAAGTTGAATAACAAACAAGAAACTACCAGTTTAGAGTTACTATTTCACACTTTCTTATGCTACCTGTGATTTCAAATTTCTCCCGCTTTCTTATTTACTTTTGAGTATACAGAACACATTCTCTCTATACACATATGTATACATATGTATATATATAAATATTTCTATTTAAAAATTTTAACATGTTTAAGAAACTGGAGGAGTTATTAGTTCTATATAATTCACTCTGTACAGTCCCAGTGAAGTAAATAATTAAACCTTAACCTATGCTTTCCTAGAATAGTGACAAAATTATTAATCACAGAAAGAGAATCTCAGTCTTATACTATGATTTCTGGGAACATAATCTGACTCATATTCACAGAATAAATTCTCCATGTGGTAATTAGGCTACATGAACAATTTGTACCATTTTATTGGAGAATAAAGTTAAAATATATATTTTGCTTTCTAAAGACAGACTTGAAAACTACCAAAATACAAAGGAATAGCAATCTATTAGAAAAGGAACTTTAAAACATCCAATTACCTTCTTTGCAAAGACCAAAATCAGCAATTTTCACAAAGCCCTCTGTATCTAGCAATAAATTATCCAATTTCAAATCTCTGTTCAGGATGAAAAAATGCAAAATGAAAAAAATCAATAAAATCAGTAGATAATGTAGCAAAAAATCATTTCAACTGGAGCCACACTTTCTCTTTCTAAAAATCGTTTTT
This sequence comes from Tamandua tetradactyla, assembly GCF_023851605.1. Taxonomy (NCBI): domain Eukaryota; kingdom Metazoa; phylum Chordata; class Mammalia; order Pilosa; family Myrmecophagidae; genus Tamandua; species Tamandua tetradactyla. The sequence continues at coordinate 35,979,679 of NC_135337.1, forward strand.
AGAGATTATGGATTGAAACATAAATATTATACTACAAATGTACATTTTTCTTCCTTTTGGCAAGTTTAATGCTCTGCATAATATAGTTTCTGAACAAATCTCCCCAATACATAGAAAACAAAGAATGTGTATGAAAAAGGAATGTTCTATTTACATATGTTTACAGCACGGAAGGAGTTCAAGTACTATTTTTTTTTTTTTTTGCATGGGCAGGCACTGCGGAATCAAACCTGGGTCTCCAACACAGCAGGTGAGGAATTCTGCCACTGAGCCACCTTCACACCACCCTAAGGACTTTCAACTCAGATTTTACTAATTCATAATTTGTGATTATATGATGTAGACTGAGTTAAAATTTGTCTATATATCAGCCATGAAAAAGAATTGTCAAGCTAACTATAAATAAGGTGTCATGGGGGCAAGATTTAACCTTCTAAGAGAGTAATTCAAAATGGAAAGCTGTTCATTCATATTAATTGATTATAAACTAACAGAAAGTATTTTCTCCTTTGAGTAAAAAATATCAACCAGGTGGAAATACTGTTAGAAATCTGAATAAATTCTAATTTATAGTCTCTTAATTCTGACTGACTCTCCCATAATTTGTTTGGTCTTGAGTGGTGTCACTCAATACAATACTTTGTTTGGTCGAGAGCAGTACTATCCAAAGTATGGTCCACAGACTGGCTGCTGGGCCATAAACTATTTTTTACTTATCTATAATTTTCTAATAAGCTTATTGCCAGTACATAAATAAGCTATGTCACTAAGTACACTCTTTAGTTCAGCTGACAGACAGACTTTCCTGATGAAGAAAGTAATGTGCTATTTTTACATTTTGGCAAAAACTACTTATTTCATCATGGACACATTTTGAAGTAGTACTAGTCTAGAGTGGTATTCTGCAGTGGATCAGCTGACCGAAAAATATTTACTAAGATAAATGTTGTTGGTGAATTGCGTTTTCAAGGGCTAACTCATAATTCAGCTATTTTAATTAGGGAATATGCAGAGGATCAGGAATGAAGAAGTCCATCATTTAATTATTGTGTCAGCTACATGTCTTTCAAATTGGGGTTTGAAGTTTTTTAGGGATCACTAATAGGTAGCAGAAAATTATGAAGTTATTTATTTATTTTTGCATGGGCAGGTACCAGGAAAGGATGCTATTTAAATATGAAGTATCCTTCTTAAGTATCTTTAATTCTAACTTATACCAAAGTAAGCACAATTAAAAAGTATAAAAATTTACTTACCTATAAACAATTTTGTGTTCATGTAAATACTGCAACCCAAGAACTACACATGCAGCATAAAATCTGTTTAAAAATTAAATCAAAAGAAGTTTAACAACTTTCACTGCTCTAAGATTCCAGTTTATATATTTATGTGCCAAAGCAGGACTCGATTGTTAATTTTACGAATATTTACTTAGTCCTTCCTTTGTGCCAGATATTGTGGTAGATATTGGGGTGAAATTAAAATGAAAAAAAAAAATACAGTCTCCACAATGGAAGCCCTAACTTTGTCTTATGGAGTCTCTGAGATCTCAGAAGGGAGATCTGTTCTGGTTCTGTAGAAGTAATTATAATGGACATTCAGGGTAGAAAGACAGAGTAGAAGTATTGTGAGAGAAATATAGGGCATTTCCCTAAGTTAAGATAAAAGTGTGTAAAAAAGAACACAAGTGCAAAAAGGCATAACATGTTTGACTAGCAATAACAAGTTTGATGTGCCTGAAGTAAGGAAAATGTTTATGTGGAGGAGAAATAGACTAGGCTGGAAAGACAGGCTGGGGTCAAGTGGTGAAGGACCTTGATGATATATTATGAATACTGAAATATCTTCTCTTTGTGATAGAGAATCAAACCATTTCAATCAAGAGAGAATGACCAGATTTATGGTTTAGAGAGATTTATTCTAACGGAGTAGAAGTTGATGTATATGTAAATAGGCAGAGAACCAAAGGGAAAAAGAACAGATAAGGTATTATGATAGCCCAGATGAAAGATTCTGAGAACTTCCAATGAAAAGAGATGGATTCAAGAGATACTTAAAAATTAGCATGACCAGGATTCGGCTCATTAGCTGTAGAGGATGAAGGAGAGGGAACAGCTGAGGATGACTCTCAAGGTCTTCTTTTAGTGGAATGAATAGGTAAAGAAATATAGAAGCAGCAAAAGTTTTGGGCGGGGGGAATGAGTTTGGCTTTACACATGTTGACTTTGAACTGCCTATGAATCGGGCAGAGAGCTCAAGTAGTTGGATACTGTGTCTGACTCTTAGAAAAACTTGGGTCCAGCTGGAATATTAGAAGGAAGATGATGTTTTTCTTTTTCACTGTTGCATCCTAAATGCCTGATAGAGTGTAGGCTCACTGAATAAGGAGGGTGGGAATAAATCAATGAATGAATTTAAAAATACAAATCTGCTTTCAGTACACATAGCATGTAGGGCATTCGAAAATTATTTCTTAATCATATAAGTAATGCATGAATATTCCCTCTACAAAATATATGATACCCCCCCACAAGTACAATATTTTCTTCATTCTCTGTCCATCTCTCCTCAAACCTGTTACTCTCCATAGAGATACTAATTTTATATGTTTTATGAACACTATTTCAAATTTTTAGAATGCATTTATACACACAAGTTGATAATAAAGCATGCTTTTAATTTACTTATTTTTAAAAAATGGGACCATGATTTGGGAGAATTTTAAAATCATCTATTTATAAGTACTTATTTGATTATACATTAGATCTTTTATAATTACTTAACAGAAGTTTAAAGGATGTAGCTGAAGTCCATTAAAACAAACATCATTCTAAAACTGCTTAAGGCATTGATTTTTACTCACAATTTCTTAGCAAATTTATTTCAATGGCAAGGCAATATTCCAAAATATAAAAATAACTGCTTTCTCATTTGTTTCTTTCTTTGTAAACAAACTACCCTGATTATACTCAACACAACAAATAATTGGGTATATTATTCAAAATATGTATTTTACTAAGTGCTTAATAAGTATCAGGTACTTTGTTAAGATAGTTTAATTAATTAGCTTATTTCATCTTCAAATTTAAGGTAAATATTTTTACAGAAGCAGAAAGTGAAAGCCAAAGAATAACTACTTTGTCTGAAGTCACACAGCAGAAAAGAGCAAATTTAGAAATCAAACTAATTTTGATTCTATATTTCTCAGGCAATAAAAATTCACTAATTGCTTGTTATGAGCTAAAACACTCTTCTGTGTGCCTCACTGGTAAGTAAGATAGGCATGGTCCTTGCTCCTCTGTTTTGTGAGGGGAGACAGACAACAAAAATGTAAAATATAAATAACTAAGACGATTGAAGGTTGAAAACAAATGCTAGGAAGAAAAAACAAGAAAAAAACCAGAATGACCTAATTTAGAGGTCAGGAGTGTGATGGCATTTTAGATAGGGTGCTCAGGAAAGGACCTTTAAAGAAATGATATTTGAGCTGAATGAGCCTGAATGATGGCAGGGAATCATGTCAGCTTTGGAGTACTGCAATGTAGCATTTTATTCTTGCATTTCACTGGGCTTAACTCATTTGCATATGACTTGTATTCTCAACAAAAATAAAAGTTCCTTAAGGCAGAACTCCATTTTATATCCCACTAAAATTCAAAAATAAAATATAAAAAAACAAAAGCAAATAAATTCCCATGGCCATTAGTACAGGGCTAGGCAGTCTGGATGCCCTGTTTTTAATTTGCTAAATATTCAAGGAATGAATTATTAGTAGCCTACTATTTTTGGATTTTGCCTCTTTTTTGCCCCATTTCCTAACCAAAAACTTGAAGGTTTTATCTGTATTACTACTGTCTGCTCTAAATACTTCTAAAAATTTATGGCGAGAATCAGACGAAGGGGTGAAAGTAAAACTGCTAAATAAATATCAGCTGCTATTTCAGCAGAATATAGACAAGGAATGAAAATTCAAGATTAAATCCAATAAAGGTTTATGTTTTGGGCTTATGATTTGGGATATATTTTGGAGGGTGAGTCTATTGGACTTGCTAATGGATTGGATATTGTAGGTGAGGGAAAAAGAGACTCAAGAATGACTCTTTGGCTTTGGCCTGAACACCTAGTAGATGGTACTGCCGCTTCATAAGACAGGGAAGACTAGAAGAATAGCAGCTCTGGGGAGTGGTAGGTGAGATCAGAGAATTAATGGGAAAAATCAGGAGTTCAGCTTGGGATGTTAAATGAGAGACACTTATTAAATTCTGTCTTGTACCCTCTTTTCCTTTGGAGGCAATAAATGCTTTAGTTTCTTTGTATTCTCTCAGAGATATTATAATCACATGCAACAATTACTTAATGTATATTCTTTTAAATTTCCTCTTTTTTTTTTTTTTAGGGGTAGGGGGCATGGGCAGGTGCTGGGAAACGAACCCAGGTCTCCGGCATGGTAGGCGAGAATTCTGCCACAGAGCCACCACTGCCCGCCCTAAATTTCCTTTTAAAAATACAAATACAAAAATCTTATACAAATATATAATATGGATTCTTCTGTATTTTCTTTTTTCACTTGATGTATTGTATAGAGTTTGTATTTAAAGCCAATGGGCTTGGATGGCATTCCCTAGGGAGAAAAAAATCTAATAGGAGAAAAAAAAAAAGAAATTTTACTAAAATGGACCCCAGATCGCATAAATTATCAAGTGTGATTTATGGTAAACCATGATCACTTTCAATACTGACAACAGAGTAAATACATTTATATATGGCAAAACAGTAATATGTAACCCTTCTTGCAAAGGTTTGTTTTCCATTAAGAAAAAAAAATCTACAATTCACAGAGAGTTCTTTTCCTTTCCAGAAAGAAATCAGTCATGGAAAAACTCAGAAATGTCTAACGCATACTCACACAGCTCTTGGTTCAGAAAAGACATCAGTATGAATGTGCATCATTAGGTCCCCACCGGCAGCATATTCCATTACAAAGCAAACATGCTCTTTGGTTTGGAAACATGCAAAAAGGTTCACCAAAAAGGGATGCCTTACACTATTCACAGTTTCAAAAATTCTTTTTTCACACATTAAGCTGTAAAAGAAAACATTGTAAAAAAACCAACGTTAAAAAAATTAAAATTGGAAATACACTTTTTAAAAATTACTAAATTCTAATATAAGCAAATTTCTTATTTACTGTAACTTTAAACCTATAAAATATGTTAATCTTGCCACTTTGGTTTACTTGATATAAATAATTTTAAATGAAAACTAAAAGACTATAGAGTTCACATTGATAATATCAGAGTAGCATGTATTTGGCTAGTAGTTATAGTTAATAAGATGGGCTTAATTAGGGGCAAATTATGAAAAGTTATCAGGAATTGGTCAGAAAACATAGCAATCTGAAGCTTAATTTAAGAAATTTAAACTTTGTGACTAAGGTAATTTCAAGAACAATATTTATAATTCATAGGCTACAGTTTTCAAAATTTTTAATCATATAAGATATGTAGCTGAAAGGTATAGATATAACTGGTTTCATTATGCATAACATTTTAATTTAGAAATCTGACTAAAGTGGATACACAGAGAATTCTACAGCATCCTTCAAGGAAGCTCCTTGAGAATGATACAATTTTTCCATAATAGTACAGGAAAATTTATAGCAATTACAGTTTTTCCCTCTAAGAACTGCAATTGGCTGTTACAAAGAATAGCAGTCTAAATACTGACTCTGGAACATTAATTTTGCTCAAATAGCAAAACGAATTACTCTTCTTTCCCCTGAAAATACACAGTAAGTCAACTTGACTTAAAATTTAGAAGAACGTTAGTTCAAGTAGTAGTCAGATAAAACTTGCAATTTATTTTTTGTAGTACTTGATTAAAATAAAGATATCAACCGACATAAATTTTTGACAATATTAACGCTTGTTTAAAAGGAAATGTTTGCTTAGCCTTTTGTTCTGGTTTATTTATTTTTTCCAAAATGCCAAACTAAAATCCTGACGTTAGAGGGAAAAAGCCATTCTCCTTTCTTTTGGGCCATTTAAAAAGTTAATTTTAAAAAATATTAATTTTTAAAGATAAAATATTTATTTGGGCACTGAGATGATATTGTTTATGACTCTAAAAAATAAAATATAATTTTGAAAACATTAAAAAAGTTTACCTATTGTGTAGAAGCAGCATGAAATTTTTAATACTACATTAATATAGTTGTCTTCTGGATTATGAAAGAAAACACCTGTACAGTTTTAAATATGGGTTGTAAATGCAGCTATTATGATATACTGGAATGCTTAAACTCCCCTTAGTATTGTCACATTCTAGATGAACTCCTAGCCCCTAATTTCATACTATCTGTTTTTAATTTTATGCCAACTCAGAAACTGAAAGCTGTAATTGATTTTAAAGCTTTAGGATTATGTCTATGTCTATTTAAAAAAACTGGCAGTTTTAAATGTTGCTACAAATTAATACCTTATGAAAAATAAATTCATAGAAGATTAAAAGAAAAGGTAATAGTTTTGATTTTTATTACTATTTAAATTTTATAGGAATATAATATTCTAAAAATAGCTTTGGTCATGATTTACAGGATGGATACCAGATATCTGGCTAACTTTTACATAATATAGACAAAATATTCAGACAAAATTAGACAAAACTGGTAAGCTGTTTTGGGTTTAAGCAGATGACAAATGATTTCTTCTTTGTCTATATTTATGGGAGAAACACTAATTCTCAATTGGATATGGTAGTCATTGAAAATCATTACATTTAATGAGAGCTGTTAGGTTAGATCTGTACTGAACATTTAAATGGTGTAAGAGATCAAGAATAACTGAGCAGAATATCCCTTAAAATTGCTTTAATGCCATTCACAGTCTTCTCTGACAAGGACTGTGAATACAGGATAGATGTCTTAGGGCAAAGATAAAGGAGGAAAAATTCCTCATAGACTTCATCGGTCACAATAATTTTAAGCATTTTGTAGTATGTAACAAAAAAGCTATTTCAAGAGTCTTAAACTTGTCCCAACCTTAACTAATTAGTATACTATCCTTATCTAACTAGTCTTTAGAGTCCATGGAACAATCCAAATTTGTTCAAAACTTTGTTCATTCTGTCCAGAACCTTTCTCTCTTCATCTTTCTTCTTTCTCCATTCTCAAATACACTCCCTCCACCAAAAGAATAGAATAAACCCAGTCTCATTAGCAAGATCTTACCCTAAATCCATTAGGTCACCATGATTTCCTTTTCTATGAACTGTTACTGCCTATATAGCTTATTTTAACTCAAACATATCTAGCCTTCTCTCTTACTTACATATTTAATGTATTTATGTTCTTCTCCCTGACTAAATGGCCAATTTCATCCTAATATTTTTGTATGCTTCCTTCAGAGTTCAATAAATTACCAGATATGCTAGAAACTTAAAAACTTAAATAGTGCATTACTTTAATCAGTAGGAAACCACATCTTTCAGAAGGCTAAGGTCTCAGGATTAAATCTTAAATAAGCTGGTTAGCTGTGTTTTGTTCTACGATTGCAAAAATGTATTCCCAACATTTACTGCTTTCTTGAAATATGAATTAGTGAAAAGGAGGCTGAATGAGGAAGTATTATAATAACATAAATTTAATAACCTTACTTGGGATCCAGGGGAGATGGGACTTGGAGCTGTTCTAGTAAATGGTAGGTAGGAGTGTGATCTATGTAATGAATTACTACTTTACACTGAAGTTAATCCATGCGTGGAAAACAACACCATTTATGCTTGTTTAAAGAACAGGGTTGATTTGAAATTTTCTATGACTTATGAAAAACGCAATTTTCTAAGTAAAATAATATAATCTGGACTATGGAAAGAAAATTTAGAATATATAAAAGAACTGCACTAAGTATCAGCAAGTATTTTAGAATCATCCTTTAAAAAAATAAATCATGAGTGGGTCATGGTGTCTCAGTGACAGAGTTCTAGTCTGCCATGCCGGAGACCCGGGTTTGATTTCCTGGTGCCTGCCCATGTAAAAAAAAAAAAAAAATCACTAATATGCAATGACATAAAATTCTAATGCTTTATTAAAGGATGAGACAGACACTGAATATAAAGGATTCTGCTTCGTTTAGTTATTACTATTAAGACTAGCAAGTAATAAATATATATTCCTTTAAAAATTTGCTGGTATATTTTATTTTTTAATTTATACATCCTTGCTGAGTCCCTGAAATTTCTCTGAATTTTCCATTTTTCTATTTTCTTATCAGTTCTACTAGAGATTACTTAACTTCTCTGTTATTTAAAAGTATTGGAATTTGAAAAGCACAAGGATTTAAAACAAGTTAGGTAAGTATCACTTAATTGTCCTCTAATTGGAGGACACAATGGATTCATTTATGGCGGGGTAATGGCCTATGATTTGGCTGAAACTCTATCCTCTCATCTGGACATTCTTCTTTAATAGTTCTATTAAGTACTACAGATTCCGTTTAGATTTAATTCAAGAGTGTTTCCCTAGAAAGATTTGGCTCAAACTACAGTGTAGCATATAGAGCACTAGGATCAACAGAAATAGTGAACAGTTTCCTACTATTTTAAAAAACAAATGAATTTACCATTTTAAGTGTCTGGAATGAAACAAATACATCTGATCCTAATATTACTGTAATTATAAATAGACTGAAGGTGGGAGCAAAGATTTGCTTTAACTATCTGCTTATGTAACATAAAAACGTAACTCCAAACACGTAATGTGGTATTCACAACACTTTATAAATATCCAGCAAATTCCTGAGAAGTTTTAGATATCAAGAGTTTACGTTGATGTGTCTGAATGAGAAGCAGTTAAAAGAGAGAGGTAAAGAATACTATAGGTAAATCCAAATGAAAAGATTTTTACATAAAGCAAAAATATCAATCTTTTAAGATTCCAAACATTTCCAATTAATATTGATAGGAAACAATTAACAGCAGCAGTGTATACAAATAAATACACACATAGCACTTAATACTTAATACAACCCAGCAAGCATTCCCAAAAAAAGATTAAAAAAAAATATTTGGGTTAACTGAAGTTCAGAGAGGTTTACTGAAATGCTTGGGTCAAATCAGTAAGAAATAATAATCAGGACTAGGAGTCAAACTTCTGATTGTTTTCCATAAATATCAATAGATGCTTCACAGTGGTATGTGACAGTCTGGAATTATATGTGCTCCAAAAAAGCATTTTCTTAAAGTTAATCCATTCTCTTGCATGTGTATGCATTATAAATGCGTTTTTTGATGGGGCTACTTCAGTTATGGTGTGATCTACCTCAATCAGAATGGGTCTTAATTCTATTACTGGAATCCTTTACAAGACAATGAATTCAGACAGAGACAGAAAGACTTGGAAGCAAGAGGCTGAAAACAATGAAACTCAGAAGAGAAGGGAAAGACCAGCAGATGCTGCCATGTGACAGAGGAGCCAAGGATCACTGGCAGCCAGTCTTCGGGAAGAAAGCATCACCTGGATGATGCCTTGATTTGGACATTTTCCTTGTCTCAAAGCCTTGAGTAAACTGATTCCCTTTGTTTAACCTGACCCCTTTAATGGTATTTCCTTTGAGCAGCCTATGAAACTAAAACATAGTGTAAAACTTCTTCAAAATATCAAATGAAAGTCTTTTTCTGTAATAAATGTATCATTTGTCATAGTAATTTCCATATTTAATAACTTTGTATTAATTTCTTAAAGATAGTCTTTCAAAACCGTAAATTTTCTAACTTAATTACTATTTTTATCCCTAAAGTCCTTGCATTTTAAGAATTATATATAAAGATGTATCCAACCAATCTGTATTTATTTAACCCAGAAGAGCAAGATGCTATGGTAAAAAATATGATTTTAAGAAGAAGACAAGGAAAAAAGTAGTTACAGGTACACCTAAAAAGGCAGGAAAATAAACGTGTGTGTGTGTACACACTCAGACACACATTTTTCATTTGACACATCACTGATTCAAGGTTTAAGTTCACCATCCGGTTAATTGCAAATTATTATATACATGATATTTTATCACTTCCTTAAGATGAAATAGGATATAGTTTCAATATGACAGCAGACAAGTAACATTCACTATTCCATATGAATCCTTTACCATCTCAAAGCATACAGAACTTAATAATACAAGACTATACATTTTACCATGCTCTCCTAGTATCTATTAACCAGTTAATGTCAAAAGATGAAGAAATAGAAGCTAGAAAGAAAACCAGTATTTTACACTTAATTCTTACTTTATATCATGTACAGACACATTACTTTGTTAGCGAGAAGTACGAAAATTTTGTTGTGGCAATATGTAAATCTATTCCTATGATATTACCATATAATTTCAGAAAAATAAACAATTTCATTTAAAAAAAACTAACCTGTCTACCTCATCTCGAGCCACAATGTCTCCTTTCTTCAGGGCTTTTATAGCAAACATCTCATTTGTGTGTTTATATTCAGCCAGAAGTACCTGAAATGAAATTAAAATTATTTCCCAGTTGAGTTATTAATCTGGCAGGTATTCTTAAAATTTCGAATTATTACCTTTCCAAAATGTCCTCTGCCCAAGACAGCACAACACCTGAAGTCTTGTAGATTAAACTGAAATCTTTGCTGAGATCTGAAAAATAGTAATTTAAATTAAAAATAAAGCAATGAAGTATGGGCCCAAATACACAGTAGCAAAACTCTGTTTAATCTTTACCTTCTATTCTCAAATTCTTGAATACTACTATATTCTAGGCCTGATGGAGGACTATCAGGCTCATATTCAGATTGGGATGTTGGAAGCACACTATTTCTGTCATTCTCAATATCAAAAGCAGTTTCTGAATCCTACAAAACATTAAATACTCATTAAGGCATTAGAAACATTCAGAAAACAATTTATTTGGTAAGGATGGAAAAAAATGTCAAAGATCTTATAAAAATTAGTGAGAAAAGTAAAATATGGAAAATGAACATATTATTTCTTCAAAGAATATGCAGAAATAATTTTAACCAAGTACAATAATTTTTTTAGTTAAGAAATGGATTATCTGGCTGCCCATTGATGACATTCTAGCTTAAGCAGCCTATTCCATATCTATATGGCATCACAAGGTTAATGACAATGGTATAGCAACATTAAGAAATTGGCCATCTGTTGACAATTGGGTCTAATTTAGTTGAAAAAAGTCAATTCATAAGAAACATAAATGTACAGTTTTCAGGACAATTTTTTATTAATTGAAATGTATACTACCTTTATGCATATGATGCTTTTATTGGGGATACATTTGGTAAAAAGGAATTATACAAAGTTTTAAATGTCTTGCCTGTCCTGGTGTATCCAAAACTCTTAATTCAGGAGGTTCATCTATTTCTCCAAGGGAAGAAGCACGTGGTGGGGCCGGAGGAGGTTCAGGTTCAAGATCAAAGTCCAATTTGGTTACTGCAGAATCACTTAGAAGATAAATTCACCAAAAACAATCAAAAGTACGTACTTTAAATAGCTTCGGTATGAAAGTAAACAAAAAAATTTTAAGTAAGCAGAACACTAATTTAAATACTACTTGGAAATACTCAAACTTCAATTTATACACAGTAATCAAAATGTAAGAATGTCACAATAACCATTTTTTATACATGAAGCTTTAAAATCTTAGACACATACCTAGCAGGAGGTGCTAGTTCAGGGATGCGTACATCAGCCAATGGTACTGTAGCAGGTACAGGAGCTTGAGGACTGAAGGTGCCAGAATGATTTACTGTAGGAATAGCTCTTCTCACAAGCCTTCCCCAAGTGGCAATATTAATATTCATTTGAGGAGCTCTGAGAAATGTTTTGCCTGTGGATATTGTGCATAAAAAGAAAATAGAATAAATAATTTCTTTATATATTACCAAAAGCCATAATTAAAAAATTCATATTAATCAGATTATAATTTCTGAAGACAAACAAAATTTGCATTAAAAAAAAAAGCTAGAACTTTCTTTTTTGGGGGGATGGGGTGAGGGTGGGATTACATGAACTGGGGATTAATTAGTTCTTAAAGGCTAGTGTATAATAGCATAAATGGCTTTTTAAAAAATTATACCAATAGGGGGATTTAAGGAGTATGTGATTTATTTTCCTTTGGAAGAAATGAAAATGTTCTCATATTGACTGTAGCAGTGAATGCATAACTATGTGATTATATCAAAAGCCACTGATCATACAGTTAGGAGGACTGTACGGTGTATGAATAAAACTGTTTTAAAAAATAACTAAATAAAAGGTAACGAATTTTTTTTTCTTAAGTCTAGGAATGATGTGTGATTAAGGTTTAAAGTTGAAAGAACAATCCTTATCTTTTAGAGACAGAAACTATAATATTTATGGATGAGTCAATATGATGCCTGGGCATGCTTCCAACAATAGAAAGAAATAGTGCATGGGGATATGGATGAAACAAAAGTGCTCATGAGCTGAAGTCAGATGATGGTACATCACACTATTCTCTACTTATGTATATTCGTAATGCTCTTAATGAAAAGTCATAAATAAATTAATAACTAAATAAAACGAAAACATACGGTTAGATTACCACTTTTACATAGCATTTACATTTTTTATATTTAAGGAAATACCAAAACATTCTGTATTTGATTATTAATAATCACCTTGCTGTTTTGAAAAAATTTTCTTTTGCCTTTGGAGTTTTGGTCTTCTTTCAATAACTGGATTAAAAAAGGTAACCTGCAGTGAAGAAAATTAGGTTGACATGAAAATAGCACTGGATTTACAGTTCATGAAATTCACTAAACTTATAGGATTTCAAAGGTTAAAGGAATCTTAGATATAATTTAGTCAATTCCCCTCATTTTCTAGCTGAGAAAATAGACCTAGAGAGATAAATGGTTTGTCTCAAGGTCAAATATCTACTCAGTGGCAGAGTAGAGCCAAGAATTCAATTCATCTGTCTCTCAGACTAAGATTTCTACATCATACTGTCTAATAGTGTAATTTCAATTGTAGTTGTACACACTTAATAAAATACATTTATTACCTCTGCAAATAAAGTACCCTGTGGTTCCAAATAGAGACACATGCCATGGCGCTGGTTGTCTAAAAAATCTTCTAACCTTAGAAATTTTACAGCACACAGAGATCGCCAATCACGCCAATAAACTGAAATTTCCAATTCACGTGACTAGGATAATAAAACAGAAAGGAATTACTGGATACAAACTTGAATAGAACACCACAAAAAATATAAAATACAGCAAACAATTATAACATACAAAAATAACACTACTTTAAAAAGCATTTTGTAATGTTTCTTGGTTGTATGTCACTTTAACAAAGTTAGACATTTTAACTCAAAGGAAGAAATTTATGTTCAGACAGCCTCCAGCTAAGGTATTTCTTTTACATAAAGAATACATAACTGAGAACAATCCAGATGAATGACAACAGAAACTTTCCCAATCACAGATTCAATCACTTAGATTACCCTCCTCCATATAGCATTGCTTACTGTGCTACTGCTAAAAGACCCCTGGTGCTTGCCTCACAGTGAAGAGACAACTGACAGAATGGAAGAAAATATCTGGAAACCATATATCTGATAAGGATTTAAGATCCAGAATATACAAAGAACTACAACTCAACAACAAGAACAAAACGACAAACAACTCAAAAAATGGGCCTAGGATATGAACACACATTTCTCCAAAGATGATATTCAAATAGCTATTAAGTATACAAAAAGATGCTCCACATCTTTAGCCATGTGTATCAAAACTACAATGAAATACAACTTCACAACCACCAGGATGGGTTTTGTTAAAACAATATGTAAAATAAGTGTTGGTAAGGATGTGGAGAAACAGGAATCTCCAAACATTGTTGGTGGGAATGTAAAATGGTGAAGCCTCTGTGGAAAAACAGTATGGCAGTTCCTCAGAAAAGTAAACAGAATTGCCAAAAGACCTGTCAATTCCATTCCTAGTTATATGCCCCAAAGAATCGAAAGCAGCTACACAGCAGACATTTGTATACAAAGGTTCATCACAGCATTATTCACTACAGCCAAGAGGTGGAAGCAATCCAAGTGTTCATCAACAGATGCATGGATAAACAAAATGTGGTACACCCATACAATGGAATATAATTCAACTGTAAAACAAACAAAAAAGTGAAGTACTAGTCTATGTAACAATATGGATGAATACTGAAGACGTTAAGTAAAATAAGCCAGACTCAAAAAACAAATATTGTATGATTTCTCTTATATGAAATTCTTAGGATAAGCAAATTCAGAGGTAGAAAGCAGAATAATGGTTACCAAGGGTGGTGAGAGGGAAGAATCAGGAGTTTTGCTCAATGAGTGTGAGTTTTGGTTTAGGATGATGAAAACAGTATGGGTATAGTGGTGAAGTTACACAGTATTTTCAATGTACTTAATTTCAAAGAATTTTCCACTTAAAATGGTTTAAATGATTATATTATATATATTTTATCACACTTAAAAATAAATAATTTCAAAAAAACAACAACAGCATCCATTACGACCTTCTTACTTTCTTGTTAAACTGTTGAGCCACGGAGAGGTTTGTGACAATAACATTTATTCATCACTTACTACATGTCATACACTGTGCTAAGCAATTAAAAAATATTAGGCCATTTAATCCTTAAAAGAATACCACTGGAGGGCGGGCCACGATGGCTCAGCAGGACCCGGGTTCGATTTCCAGTGCCTGCCCATGTAAAAAAAAAAAAAAAATAAGGAATACCACTGGATATAAGGACCAGTGATGGCGTGATGGCAGGGGTCGGTTAAGGGAGGTAGGACAAGTGAAATTCATAGAAAGTTTTATAGAGAGAGATGTTTATTATATAATGACTTTATAATGTCAAAAATGAGCAAATTAGCAAGAAATTGAAGGCCCCCAAACCAGGACAAGTTGAAAATATTTTATTATATCCACATGAGAGTATATTTCTGTTGTCATTAAAAATGATGTTTATATGAGGAAACATATTTCAAGTTTCAACAACCAGTTAATAAATGCATTTGCAGAACAGTTCATAAGTTGGAGTCAAGCAATAAACTGACCTCTACAAATTTGTTGTACTTGATAAACACTTCAATTAAAAGTCTGAGACTTCTCTGTTATTTTGTTTTTCAGGATTTTTGCAGATCATCCACAAAAAGAGATAAATGTTTTTTTCTTTTAGGCTTGACAGAGGGATATATGACTTCTTTGATGTAACTTTCAATTTATGAAAATCTTTATGCATCTTATTATGTAAGCTCCTACCACACAGAATTAAAACATCTTTTGATTTTAAATAAATATTTCATTCAAATTAGTGGTATAAGTGGAAACAGTGGTTTTGATAAATAAACTGAACCGTAGTAAGGATTGGTAATTTCAACTGCATTGTTTCAGACTAAGGGGAGGAGATCTACTTTCTCATATCTTCTTCCACTGTCTTAAGGAAGACTTGTTATGGATTAGGCAGACGCAAGAAGTACAAGTGTTGGGACTAGAATGAATACTTGGTAAAAATTTCTCATACTCTCACACTGCTAAAATGGTAAAATTATGGCTTACTCTGGATGAGAGAAGCTCTAACACTTCATTTGCTGTTTATTCTAGCCACTCTGGCAAAAAATATTCAGTTCTCTCTTTCCTCTCCCTCTTTATTCCATGTTTCAAACTGAAGTATGTAAAGATCTGAGATTTGAGACAGAAGGTCACCTCACTGACCTCTAACCTAGGCCATAAAGCCTAATGTATCATTCCCGAAATTTTACACTGAGGTTTTAGATATAAAGCCCTTTGCCTTTTGTTACTTTGCATCATTCCCTGACAGCATAACGTGACTGTGATCTAGAGGAAGATTAAGATATTTTATGGTAATATCCCATAATAGTGTGTAATAGTACCCAAATCCCACTTTAACCTCCAACACCAGGGTAGTGGGCATAAAGCAGGTATATATAAAGGGATATAGCATTAAAAAAAAAGTGACAGAGAAAGACTGAAGTGTCTATACTAAGGAGATGACATTAATATTTAGAATTTAAACTGCAAATGTGGTTGCTGGTTTGTTAGCAATTTTCCAGATGAAGCATTCAGATTAAGGTAAAAACATGCTTATAGATGATTTCAAACTGTAGGATGGGATTTCAAACCCATCAACAAAAAGCTGAGGAGCATGATTTGAGTAAGGCACTGATTGTCAGTACTAGCAGAATTTCTCAAATTGTGTTCCATTTTGTCTAACTATGAATGTGAAAACAGGATCAAAGAAAACACTGGTGGACCTAAGGAATCTGTGTGGCTTATATGAAGTCTCTTCAAGATGTAAAAGCAACAGAGAAAGGTAAGAGAAACTGAAAGAAATTGTAGGACAGACAGTAAAAAACTTAAGAATGTATTGCAATTTTAAAAGTTGAGTACATCTAGCAAAAAAGGAATTGAAGCACATGGGTGGTGATTCCAAACTGTTTGCCAAGGAGCCCTGGAGTACTGTGGAATATTTTAAATTTTAAAAGGTAATATAATGACATCTCTTGGACATGATGAGAACTACTATGTCAAGATACTGCAGTTTTAACACTGTAATGGGACACATTTTAAAAAACTGAAATCATATCTTTGTTACACTAGGTTTCCAATGGTAATAAAAGCAAGTACATGAAAATCAATGAAGAACAGATGAGAGTGCAGTGTTCAATCTGATTTTAAGGTCTGAAAAGTTGTATAGTGCACAATGGGCTGACACGTCCTATTAGTAAGCAACTGGTTATATAAGACTGAAATACAACGATTTTTTATTCCAATGTTTGCACATTTTTAAACTTTCTTTTATTTTTTGGCATGGGGAGGTACCCAGAATTGAACCCGGGTCTCCAGCATGGCAGAATTTTTTTTATGGCTACTGTTTGGTTAGGCATAGGTAATAAATTTAACTACTTTTTAATAACAGAACTGTAAGGTGTTTTATTTTGCTTTTTTTTTGGCCTAGGGACACACTGTGAAAAAATTACTAGGACACTGAGTGCACTGTGAATCAAGAACGTTTGGAAACTTTTGATAGAAGAAAATGAGAGGTAGGCCCCACTGCTGAAAAGGGGCAATTAACAAGCTTTCTACTGCTACTCAATGAGGGAAAACTACCCAAAGCCTGGAAAAACTCAAAAGCTGAGAATAGGTGAATAAATACGGTACCTGGCAGATATCATATTTATTAGTCTTCAAAAGGCTTCTGAAGACAGCACAAATTTGGGAAACAAATCAGTTAAGGTCCTAGCAGCAAGTAGAGTTTAAAAACCTGGCTAAATATGGAGTTGTGAATAAGGTTAAAGAATCAACAAGGAATGGTTAGTACCTGTGGATGAGCAATGGTAGAAATCTATTATCATACCCAGTTCTGAAAGGGCAAGAGGCAAAAGTTACCAAAATGCACTAAGGATTGAATTTTGAAAAAAGGACTCTTCAACTGGAGCTGCAGCCATGTATGAACACTGCTGTTAAAACCAAGACAAGGACCTCTGATCTCCTGACAGTACCTCCCATTGGAAGCCAGAGTGTAATGATTCAAGTTCACAGCCACTAGCCTCCAGGGGAAAGAATAAAGACAGTGAAGACGGGTATTGGAATCTACTGGGGGCAAACAGAAAATAATCAAATAAAGGCTTCAAAATCTCTTTAAAAGTAGAAGGAAAAAGACAAGCTCACAGAAAATAATACACAAAAGAAGAGAAAATCAGAGGATCAAGCCAAGAAGTTCAAGTAGCAAGTGGAGGGGAGGAAATCACCAAAAAATAAGTCAAGAAAATTTCCCAGATCTGAAGCACCCGAAGTTTCAAACTTAAGGTGCTGATGGTACTCACCACAAAAACTAAAAACACCCACTCTAAAACATACCATTGTGAAATTTCAAGACCCTGGAAGAAAGATAAAATCTTACAACCTATCAGAGAGAAAAAGCAGACTAACAGAATATTAGAAATCAGAGAGACAAAGAATTCTCAACCATAACACTGGAGCTAGAAAATAATCATTTATTCTTCCGTCTCTTCGAAGTGCTAGAGCAGCCATGCTTCAAACACTGGGGTGAAGGTTCTACCCTCTCCAAGCGTACAGATGGTGGTCAGGCTCTCTGCAGTCCCTGGGGAATACACCTCACCTCCAAAAAAACCAGGGTGGTGGCCAGATTCTCTGTGATCTCTGGAGCACAGACTCTGATCTCTGAGAACACTGGGGTGGTAGCACTCTTTCTGAATAACAGGATCAAAGGCCCAACCTCCTCAAGTGTGGGAACACTCACTCTTTCCTCACACATGGGTAAGCCTACTTTCTTGGCCTGATAAGATGTTTTCAGTCTAGACCTTAGCTTCTATGCTCCTGCCCTTGAACTGATGTGTTTGTTCAATCTTGTCCTTTTATTCCAGGCTTGTAGTGGTTTCTTTCATATAGAGCTCACAAAAAATTGTCGGTTTTCCATGTAGTTCATAGGAGTCCAAAAGTCAGACAAATGAGCTTCCAACAGATCCTTCCTGGATAGTTGCATTTTCAATTCTGACTTTCATTGAAATGGCTGACTGGATCCATGCTCAATTAAGCCCTCCTATGGAGCATTTCTCTTCGCAAACTCACCTTCTGGAAGTTCAGAATTTTCTAAACCCTCGTTTCTGATTTCTTTGTGCCCAGGAGGTCAGCTCTCAACTTATCCCTTTCCTCTCACATTTTACTATTAGCTGCAAGGAGAAACCAGGTTGCACTTTCCACGCTTAGTACAGAAATCTCCTCAGCTAAATATACAGGTTTATCACTCTCAAATGCTGTCTTCCATTCAGTATCAGTACTTAATTTTACCATGTTCTCTGCCACTATAAAACAAGGATCACCTTTATTCCATTTTCTAATAACACATTTGTCATTTTCTTCTAAGGCCTCATCAGAAATGCCTTTAGCATTCACACTTCTACCAACTGCTTCTTTGAAGCAATCTACACTCCTTCTCTCCAGCACCTGCCCATTAACCAATTCCAAAGCTGTTTCCACATTTTTTTTGTATTTGCAATAGTAGTACACATTCCCAGTACCTTGATTTGTTTTGGTTTTGCTAGGCTGCTCCAAGCAAATATCAGGAAATGGGTTTCTTATACAATGGAATTTATTAGCTTACAATTTTGAGGCTGTGAAAATATTCAAGTCAAGATGATGTTTTCTCTCTGAAGATCAGCTGCTGGTGATCCTTGGCTCCTCTGCTACATGGTATAGCACATGACAATATCTGTTGGTATCCCCTTTCTCTTCCAGGTTTCACTGATTTTAGCTTCTTGCTTCTGTGGCTTTCTTTCTCTTTCTCTGTATTCATTCCATTTATAAAGGACTCCAATAATAGGATTAAATCCTATTGTAAACTCATCAAAAGGTCCTACTTATAATGGGTTCACACCCAGAGAAATGGATTAGCTTTAAGAAAACATTTTTCTGGGGTACATAAAGTTCCTAACCATCATATACAATAACCTGGATACAAGGAAAACCTCCTAGCCATTCAGTTTCTCTCTAACATTTTAAGTATACTTAGAAGAAGAATAATTGTGTCTCAAGTTTCATTTGATCATATTCTTCAAAAAATCCTATAATTCTTTAAATAGGCTTGTAAATCAAAGAAAATTACATTCAACTAATAAATTCTCTATTACCTAAAATGCTCTTTCATTACAGTCAACTTCATAGCCAAATATCATCAAAGCCCAAGGATAAAGAAGAAACTAATATCACTGAGTGGATATAATGTGCCAGGTACTATAAGGGGTATTATATATTACTGCAGTTTTTTTTTTTTTTTTTTTTGAGTATCATTTTTTTTTAATTTTTTTTTTATTAATTAAAAAAGAATTAACAAAACAATTAGAAATCATTCCAATCTACATGTACAATCAGTAATTCTTAATAACATCACATAGTTGCATATTCATCATTTCTTAGTACATTTGCATCAATTTAGAAAAAGAAATAAAAAGACAACAGAATAAGAATTAAAACAATAATAGAAAGAAAAAAAAACAAAAAAAACAAAAACAAAAAACCTATACCTCACATGCAGCTTCATTCAGTGTTTTAATATAATTGCATTACAATTGGGTAGTATTGTGCTGTCCATTTCTGAGTTTTTATATCCAGTCCCGTTGTACAGTCTGTATCCCTTCATCTCCAATTATCCCTTCTCTTTTTTTTTTTTTTTTAATTAACGGAAAAAAAGAAATTAACCCAACATTTAGAGATCATACCATTCTACACATGCAATCATTAATTCTTAACATCATCACATAGATGCATGATCATCATTTCTTAGTACATTTGCATTGGTTTAGAAGAACTAGCAACATAACCGAAAAAGATATAGAATGTTAATATAGAGAAAAAAATAAAAGTAATAATAGTAAAATCAAAACAAAACAAAACAAAAACCTATAGCTCAGATGCAGCTTCATTCAGTGTTTTAACATGATTACTTTACAATTAGGTATTATTGTGCTGTCCATTTTTGAGTTTTTGTATCTAGTCCTGTTGCACAGTCTGTATCCCTTCAGCTTCAATTACCCATTGTCTTACCCTGTTTCTAACTCCTGCTGAACTCTGTTACCAATGACATATTTCAAGTTTATTCTCGAATGTCCGTTCACATCAGTGGGACCATACAGTATTTGTCCTTTAGTTTTTGGCTGGATTCACTCAGCATAATATTCTCTAGGTCCATCCATGTTATTACATGGTTCATAAGTTTATCTTGTCTTAAAGCTGAATCCATTCTGCCATTCTATGTCTTTTGATTGGGAAATTCAGTCCATTAACTTTTAGTGTTATTACTGTTTGGATAATATTTTCCTCTACCATTTTGGCTTTTGTATTATATATATCATATCTGATTTTCCTTCTTTCTACACTTTACTCCATACCTCTCTCTTCTGTCTTTTCGGTTCTGACTCTAGTGCTCCCTTTAGTATTTCTTGCAGAGCTGGTCTCTTGGTCACAAATTCTCTCAGTGACTTTTTGTCTATAAATGTTTTAATTTCTCCTTCATTTTTGAAGGACAATTTTGCTGGATATAGGAGTCTTGGTTGGCAGTTTTTCTCTTTTAGTGATTTAAATATATCATCCCACTGTCTTCTAGCTTCCATGGTTTCTGCTGAGAAATCTACACATAGTCTTATTGGGTTTCCCTTGTATGTGACAGATTGTTTTTCTCTTGCTGCTTTCAAGATCCTCTCTTTCTCTTTGACCTCTGACATTCTAACTAGTAAATGTCTTGGAGAACGCCTATTTGGGTCTATTCTCTTTGGGGTGCGCTGCACTTCTTGGATCTGTATATTTAGGTCTTTCATAAGAGTTGGGAAATTTTCAGTGATCATTTCTTCCATTAGTTTTTCTCCTCCTTTTCCCTTCTCTTCTCCTTCTGGGACACCCACAACACGTATATTTGTGCGCTTCATATTGTCATTCAGTTCCCTGATTCCCTGCTCAAGTTTTTCTATTCTTTTCCCTATAGTTTCTGTTTCTTTTTGGAATTCAGTTGTTCCATCCTCCAGTTCACTAATTGTAGCTTCTGTCTCTTTAGATCTACCATTGTAGGTATCCACTGTTTTTTCCATTTTTTCTTCTTTGTCCTTCACTCCCACAAGTTCTGTGATTTGTTTTTTCAGATTTTCTATTTCTTCTTTTTGTTCAGCCCATATCTTCTTCATGTCCTCCCTCAGTTTATTGATTTGGTTTTTGAAGAGTTTTTCCATTTCTGTTCGTATATTCAGCATTAGTTGTCTCAGCTCCTGTATCTCATTTGAACTATTGGTTTGTTCCTTTGATTGGGCCATATCTTCAATTTTCCGAGCGTCATCCA
The DNA here is from genome assembly GCF_023851605.1 of Tamandua tetradactyla. NCBI lineage: Eukaryota > Metazoa > Chordata > Mammalia > Pilosa > Myrmecophagidae > Tamandua > Tamandua tetradactyla. The sequence goes on from NC_135337.1 coordinate 36,001,611, forward strand.
TTATTTTCTGCTGGTGTCTGGGCATTTGATCAGATCTCCCTGGGTGTGGGACCCAGCTGGTTGAAAGGTTTTTCTGTGGAATCTCTGGGCTCTGTTTTTCTTTTCCTGTCCAGTAGGTGGCGCTCGTGGCGGTCGTTTGTCTGCGGGGCAGTCGGCCCGGGAAACCGCGCGTGGAGGCGGGGGTCGCTGGCCGTGGCTTGGGGGAGTGCCGGTCCAAATTGCCCAGCTGGCCCGAGACGCCAAGCGTGATGGGAGGGCCCCGCTATCCAATGTTCCCAGTCAGACCGGGGAGCCACGTGCGTGGAGGGGACCCCAGACGCCAGCCACCCCAGCCGGGAAAACGTGCACCCCTCGGGTATCTCACAGCAGTGGATTCTCCCTACCCGTTCAGCCGTTCCAGAATGGGGTACGCTGTCTTTTTTGGTCTCTGTCGTGACTCCGGGAGCTGTTTTGTATTGTTTCTGTTTCTTTAGTTGCTTTTCTGGAGGAGGAACTAAGACCCGCGCGTCTTACTAAGCCGCCATCTTCTCCGGAAGTCTATTACTGCAGTTTTTGTTCCTAGCATTCCTTTGGAGAGTATATTCTTATCCCCATTTTAGATAAGGTCAAAGGAACAATCCATTGTAAGACTATATATAACCTGCACACTATCAGATAACTAATAAGTAGTAGCTTCAAAATCAATGTTATAGCAAACCTATCATCCACATTAAAAATGAGTAGAAATTTAAAGATATTTATGGTCATAAGTATCTAAATATTTATTCATACCATTTAGAATGGAAACTAAAATATAGCAAGATATAAAGACTATGTCTAAATACACTAAAAACCTCAATTGTATTTCTCTTTCCAGTAGACTTGACTGAAATATATAAGTCAAATCTATAACAAATGCCAATGCTAATTTTCTCTGTGCCCTGAAGGAGAAAATGAGAGATGAAAAAATTTACAAGAATAACCTTTACCGGATATAAGAGTTCCCTTTAAGTCTCTCATACAAGCTCCTTGTGGGACCTTACTGAAAGAGAACTTACTATTTCCTATAGAAGTTTATTTCATTTATTAACACTGTAATTTTCCCTTGTGTTAAATGAAATTTGCCATCTACCGACTTTTAATTTGTCTTCCACAGCCACAAAGGATATAGCCAATCCTTTCTACACATTTCTACAGAAATGTGTAGAATGTAGGTTACAGCTTGCCTCTTCATTGAGCATTTGGCACACACTGCTACTTGATCAGTATACTCTCCTCTGAAAACCAGGACCCACCTGAGGAAACTCTAGGAAACCTCCTTAACACTGAGCTCCAGAAAGTCACTACTTTTGATTAGAGTTGACACACAAATCGAAACTTTAATACTATCCCTAGTAAAATTATTTTTTTAGCATATTCCTTTTAACTTCTAACAGTAATCAAATCTTTTTGTTAAATCTCTTTTTTTAATAGGCTTAAAATCCCATTTTCCTTCAACTGTTTAATATGTAATCAGATTTTCACCATCTCACCATTCTGCCAATTCTTCACTGGATAATCTGATAAAATGAATGTTTTAGGTATGCTCTAATCTAATTCAAAGTTTTCAATCTCTTTTTGGCAACTGTTCTTTCTTTTTCTGTCTGTTAGATACTGTATAAGACTTGATTATTCCCCTTTGTTTTCTTTCTTTATAAACTCTTTCCCATTACTGACTAGGAACTCTTCTATTTGCTTTTATAGTAGATGGTATTTATTTCTATCAGGCCATTTAACATCGGTAAATCAGATTATGTTGACTCCCCTATTAAGAGCCCCTCAACGGTCTTCCAATTCATAGTCTATAAAGTCCCTAATAATCTGGCATCTACCTACCTTTGCTATTTTACTTCACATTGCTCTTCTCCTGTCTCACTATTTTTCTGAACACAGTGAGTTTTCTCTTACCTAAAAGGGGTTGCACACTTTATCTCCTCTGCTGGAATTATTCTTTCCCTGGATCTTTGCAAATCTGGTAACTGTTCGCCCATCAGTTCTCAATCAAATGTAACCCCCTCAAAGAAGCTTTCCTAATTATTCTATCTAAAATAGACTCCCCATTCCTGATAAATCACTCTATTTGTTTCCTTTATTGCACTTGTTGATTTTTTTACTTGTTTATTGTTTATCTGCTTTCATTACAATATAGGTTCCATAAGTATAGCGACTTTATCTCTTCTGATCAATAATTACCAGCATCTTGAACAGCGCTTGGCACAGAATAAAAAAGCAGTGATTATTCAGCTTAATAGTTACATTACAGCAATATATTATCTCTGTAAACCTAACACCTTGTAAAATGCCTATAAATGCTCAATAAATATTGGTGGAATCAAAGTATCAATCTTATTCACTTGGATGGCTCTATGACTGCAGATGACCTCTAAATCCATTTAACCAGCCCTGACCCCACGCCTTTATTTATTTATTTATTTTTATTAATTAAAAAAATTAACTAACACAACATTTAGAAATCATTCCATTCTACATATGCAATCAGTAATTCTTAATATCATCACATAGATGCCCACGCCTTTATTTAAATGCTTGAAAAAAAAAACAAAAAAAAAACAACTAAACTAAACTGAACCCACTGTTTTTCATATTAATCATTTCTAACTTTTGGAATCATTTTGTCATACTGACTTTTCCTTCACTTTACACATATCTCCTTTTTTCTATTCCTACTGTCATATTTTAGTTCAAGCTCTCATCATCTTATAGCCATACCCTGAGGGTAGCCTCCAACCAATTTATAAGCCTTTAGTCTGCTCTCCCTCAAATTCAACCTTCATACAAATTTCAAGATCAATTTTTTAAAATAAGTCTCCTGCCATCCTTACTACCAACAGGTTTAAACAGCTTAGCCTAGCACCCAAGGTCTCAATTTTTTTATAATTGAAATAATCAAAATAGAAGTATATTTTGGAAATGAGATGGTGGACACTCAAAGACAGTTTTAGATATAATGGTAAAGAGTCTACAACTAATCAGATATATAATGCAAAGCCACTCAGATTTCACTGAACTGAAACCTAAATTTTTTGAGGGGAACCTTGAGAAACTTTAATTATATTGCTCATTGCTAATCTACCCTCTGGAACAGGTAAATATCAATGGGTATTTACTGATTGAATGAATGAATGATTTAATGACTAAATGAATATGATCCTAAACCAGAGAATGAATGACAAGATAAAAGTAGTATTTTATAAGGTCAGTCTAGAACTCAGACAGCCAACATGTTAAAATCAGCCAACATGAATCAAGCTCTTACCACTAGTTTAAGATTTTTACATGGATTAATCCTCACATCTCAGTAAGGTAGACAGTATTAAAAATAAAGAAACTGGTACACAAAAAAAGCTAAGCGTTTTGCTCAAATATATTCAATGTTTAAGTGACAGAACCAGTATCTCTACCAAGGAAAGCAATGATAAGGACATGAAATAGGATGCTGGCTGTGAGTACAGAAAAAGATAAACTGGAAAATACTTTAAAAGTAGGAGCTAAAGCGGTGATTGCAAAAATATTCTCAGAGATCACATCATCATTAAGCACTGTGAATCTGCTTTCACTAAATACATGTAATTTTTAAAATGACAAATGTACCATCAACCTGAAAATTAAATGATAAACAGCCTAATTTCTTTCTTACCTTTTTTTATTTTTTGGGGTAAAATTATGATTAAATTTAAATATTCCCCCCCCACAATCCAGTGGATGGATTAGCATCTAAAATAAAAAGGGCATAGTTATATATGTGAATCTACTGTGGGTCATGATAACATCTTCTGGATTTTACAGCCACAGATTGGACCCTAGTAAGTCACACTACTGATGAAAGCCCATGGAACAAAAAGTGGGCTAAATCCAGCTTTGAGAAAACAACCTACAATGATGGGTCAGAAGAATCACCTTAGTCATTAGATACTGTGTTACCAAAATAAACAAATATATTTCAGAATTGGCTCTTACGTGGATTTCAACCTTAAGATTAACATAAACTATACATCTTCAAAACACTAACCAAATGAAAGCCACAGCAGCAAACTGATATTTACCTGTTATCTTAAGGTAGATATATGAATAACTCATCAGAAGATATATGTCAAAGATATCTAATTTATTTTGTTAAGAATTAAACTTCTTAAAGAATGATTTCTAAAAAATAAAACTTACATTCAAAATGAATTATAAATACAATGAATATTCAGGTTAAAAGTTTCTTATCTTACCCTGTCTAGTTCCAGTGTAAATTTCTGGTCCCATGACTGATTGGAAATGGGTTTCCAGCTAGTTTGACCAACCACAGTATTATCTAGCTTCAAAACAGCACAAACATCATCTGTAATTAAAATTTATAAATTGGCTTAAAAATTTTAAAGTACTACTGTTTAATAGAAACAAAAGTCTTACGACTCTTTGAAAATAAAAGATTTTTGCAATCAACATTGAAGCTTTTGAATCTCAAACGGCTAGGCTTATTCAAACATAAATAGTAACTACCTATTTTGTTTATATTAGAAAGTGAATGAAATAACTAAGGAGTGACAAGCAGCTGTTTCCCATGTTATGTAGTATATATGTATCAAGACCAGTCATTCACATTTTTCCCTCTAGAATGGCAATGTATAGAGCTTGCTGCCTTAAACAACTCTATTTTCACATTTTCCCCAAAACCTCCTTCACACACAGGAAAGCACAGACATCTCACCTCTGTATTCTGAACTAGAATTGTCAAGTGCCTTCCCCTCTCTTACACATTATATCATAGTTTACAATAATAATTCTACTTTAGTAAGTCCTCAAAGTGTTTCATGACCCTCTTGCAATTCATTGGCACACCTGCCCCATGTCAGTTTTTTACTAGGATATGGGCTACTATACCAGTAAACATTTTTGGTAGAGTGACTAGTGCTGCTATTATCAAAATTTCAGAGATAGTTTGGAAGTGTAACAAAACTATTCAAAGAATTAAGATGTGCTCAGAAAAGAAGTATAAGTTTCATAGCCTCAATGAGACCTTAGCTTGACACAAAGACAGATGCTCAACATTTCAGAAAATTTAAATTATGACATCCAATTTTCTAATATATATTTGATAAAGTAAATTTTGTTGTTTATTGTTTTCTCACTATTATAGCTTCAAATATTGTAAAATGAAATTATGTAAAGCATAACTTTAAAGTTTTTGTCCAACGATGACTTCCCATTGTTCTGTGTCCCCATTGCTAAGTCTCTTCTATGGGCCTTTAAATTTGCTATACAATGGAAAAAAAAATCTGGTTACTGAACTGGACAAGTCATCGGCTTTTAGGAGATTTCGACTACTTCCACTTTTACTTTTACTTGTTCTACTCATGAATGATGATCTGGTTTCACTTGGACTCCAACCAGGTAGTGCAACTGATGTTGCTTTTGACCGTCCAGGGACGTTTTCTAGGATATCCTGGCAGCCCATAAGACGAACTTCCAAAGTACCTGTTGGCATAAACAAATACCAAATAAGTACTTCAATTCTTAATTTATAATTCTAACTTCAATTTATAATTTAACTTCAATTCAATTTATAATTTTATATAAATATATAGAACTTACATATTCAGAAATAGAAAAAAAGATCTGCTAAAATAACAAAAACTCTTCTCCCAGAGAACTATTATCTTTCTGGCTTTAATTGGAGAAATCCATTAAAAACTCTTAATTAAGGTGACCAGTAGAAATTCTACAGAAAGTAGAACTTCCCAAATGTTGTCTGTAGGGCATGAAACAAAACAAATTACATAAACTTCCCATGTGTCTGAATACTCATTTCTACTAATTCATTAATTAATGGAAGAATTACAAAATTATGTGGGTAGAGTAGGAGGAAAAAAATGAAGGCTAAAATATATCTATTGCAATAAACACAAATTAGAAACAAGGAATCTGATTATAGTGAATAATGTCTATGTTTAATAGCTACGTAGTTAACATAGAAAAGGACTTAGTTTTTTCATCAATAATTCTTGCTTCTTACTCTATTTGACAAAAAGTGAAATTATCTTTTCATTATAAGTTTAGTCTATGTAATTATGAATTGAAATTAAGTATAAAAAATTGCAATTTTCTTAGGCAAATAAATATAAAGGTGTTTGTGAGAGTAAAATTCATGTGTTATCTTGGCCAGGTGATGATGCCTAGTTGTTGGTCATGCAAGTACTGGCTTATCTGTTGCTCTAAGGACAGACATTCTGTGGACTTAAACAATCAGCATGCTGATTGCATCTATGGCTGATTACATCTGCAGTCCAATAATGGGAATGTCTTTCACAATGAGCGAAAACTAAATCTAGTCAGTTGAAGGTTTTAAAGGTGTCAGAAAGAGAGAATCTCCCTCTCCCCTTCAGCCAGTCAGCCTCTTCTGGGGAACTCATTGAAGACCTTCATCAGAGTTGCTAGCTCATGGCCAGTCCTATGGAATTTGGACTTGTGCATTCTCACAGTTGCATGAGACAGCTTTATAAAATTTCATATTTACAAATACCTCCTATTGGTTCTGTTTCCCTAGAGAACCCTGACTACTACATCTTTGGTACTGGGAGTGGTTCTTGGGAAAGAGAATTTTAATAGATTTCTGCAATTGGTTTTCTACTCTGATTAAACTCAAAGGCATTAATGACTACTTCCAATAATCTATTCCAATAATGACAGTCCATGGTGTGAGTTACCAATAGAAATACACAAAATATTACCATTTGATTCGGTTAATTGTACACATATAGGAGGCAAGGCTCTGGGTGACAGCGTTTCTGAAACCTTAACAGAGTTTTGTAGCGTTAAAAATATATTATGAAGTTGGCTGGTTGTTCCTCAATATGCTGGATAGTTATTAAAGAAAGGGATGAGGTGAAGGCTTCAAATTTGCAGCTTAAACATCATATAAAAGATGAAAAAGTTTCTATGTGTGCCCTGAAACAAAATCTTTCCTGTCGCTGCAGACTAGAGATCATTGAAAATCAAAACCAGAGTCTCACTGTGCAAGTTCTACAATGTAAACTAAATGATCAACCTTGCACGGTATCTGCTGTTAAACTGAGGGCACTGATTGGAAAAGAATGGGATTCTGAAAACTGGGATGGAGACTTATCAGTTGAAAATGATGGCAGTTGGAAAACTGAAACACTAGATTCTGCTGAGTCTTTGCAAGATAAACCTGTAATGGTCTTCTGAGGAAACAGCCACCCTACCTCCAAGCTGTCCAGAGGAAAGAGACACCAATCTCCAGCCTGCCCCGAGGAGTCTGCCATCTAACTTCAACCTAAAGAGATTAACCCTTCAGTGTATGTGACACCTATAACAACCTCATCTGAGAAAACAGCCCTCATTCTTCTGTCTGGACAGATTAATCCTGTTTCATCAGATGAAACTGCAAGGAAATGCCCTAACGTGTCTTGAAAGACAGTTCTAATATTTTTCATGACCCACCTCCATTACCTCTCTTTTCTTCAGGCCTATAACTAAAGTCCCAATAGGCCTCAAAAGATTAGCTACAAAGTGTGACCCATGAAGAGGTATACCATACTCCAAAAGAACTGCATGAGTTTTCCAATTTATATAGACAGAAATCAGGGAAATTTGTGTGGGAATGAATATTAAGGGTGTGGAATAATGATGAAAGAAATATAAAGCTGGATCAGGCTGAATTTAATGATATGGGCCAACTAAGTAGAGATTCTGGGTTCAATGTTATAGCTTGAAGGGTTATAAAAGGCATTAACAGTCGTGTAGTTGGCTGAAACATGGATCAAAAGGCAGCTGACATTACCTGACACTGAAATGCCAGAACTTCTCTGGGATAATGTAGATAAGGGGACTCAAAGGCTTAGAGAGATTGGAATGTTAAAAGCGGATTTATCATGGAAGACCTGCTCAAACATCCCAGGAATGTCCAGAGGACACATCTTTTACTAGGACTGTAAAGAATAAATTTGTGAGATTAGCTCCATTATGGCTGAAGAGCTCTACAGTTGCCCTTCTCTGTCGGTTAGATATTACTGCAGGAAGTGCTGAGACTGAGCTCGAATCCTTAAACAAAATGGGGATGATCTGATCCCAAATTGGCATCAAAGACAAGGTTGGCATGGCTACCATAATGGACATCAGACTCAAAGCAGCAGTCAAAATATCTGACTTGCAGAGACCTACAGTGCTGGCGAGTAGATCGTGGAATACCTAGAAGTAAAATAGTTGAGCAGTCTACTTATACAGCAGAGTTCTAGGTTAAGTGAACAAAACTAACTTGAATTACAAAATCAGAGTCATGGCCCCTTAATTCCCAGGCTTGAGACAGTTTATAGACTGAGAGTCCCTTGAATGAGAGGAAGGTCAGGTTCCCTTGGGGAAGGACCCTGTTACACTGTCAAAAATTTATACTGTTAATCTTCCTCCCAGCCTTCCCCAAGGAGACCTATGACTTTTATCAGGAGAAAAGGAAATGATCAGATATTACAGGGATTATCAGAAGTGAAATTAATTACAGGGGAACCAATATGTCACTGTTTCACCAGTAAGAGTTGGGGCTTATGAAGGTCAGGTGATAGATGGAGTTTTAGCTAAGTTCATATCACAATGGGTCCAGTGGGTCCCTGGACCCATTCTGTGCTTGTTTTCCCAGTTGTGAATGTATAATTGGATTTGATATACTGAATAACAGGCAGAATCGCCGTTATTAGTTCCCAGACTTGTATAGTGAGGACTATTATGGTAGGCAAGGCCAAGTAGAAGCCAGCAGAACTGCCCCTATCTAGCAAAATAGTAAATCAGAAGCCACACCAGACTCCTGGAGGGATTGCAGAGATTAGTGTCACTCTTAAGGAGCTGAAGGAGGAAGGAACGGTAATTCCCACCATATCCCCATTCAACTTCCTTATTTGGCCTGTGCAGAAAACAGATGTGTTTTGGAAGTATCATGAATTTAAGCAGGTGGTGACTCCAACTGCAGATGCTGTTCCAGATGTGGTATTGCTTGAGCAAATCAACATATCCCCTGATACCTGGTATGCAGTTATTGATCTCGCAGACACTTTTTTTCTCAATAGCTGTTAGTAAAGACCACAGAAACAGCTTGCTTTCAGAGGGCAAGACCATCAGTATACCTTCACTATCCTACCTCAGCGGTATATCAACTCTCCAGCCCTAAGTCCGAATTTTGTTTGCAGGAAACTTGATCATTTCTCCTCCCCACAAGACATCACACTGACCCATTATAATGATGATCTCATGTTGACATGACCTAGAGAGCAAGAAGCAGCAACGAATCTAGACTTATTGTTAAGGCTGTTACATGTCAGAGGATGGGAGACAGAAATACAGGGGCTTTTCACTGCAGTGAAAATTCTAAGTATCAAGTGCTGCAAGGCATGTTGAGATATCCCTTCTCAGGTGAAGGATAATCTGTTACATTAGGCCCCTCCTATGACAAAAAAGAGGCACTTTTTTTTTTTTTTTTTTTTTTTTAGTATCTTTTTAATTGGCATCTTTGGATTTTGGAGCCAACATATTCCTCATTTGAGTGTGCTACTCTGGCCCATTTACTGAGTGACCAGAAAAGCTGCCAGTTTTGAGTGGAGACCAGATCAAGAGGAGGTTCTGTGACAAGTCCCAGCTGCTGTACAAGCTGCTCTGCCACTTGGACCATATGATCCAGCAGATCCAATGTTACTGGAAGTATAAGTGGCAAATAGAGATGCTGCCTAGAGCCTTTGACAGGCCCCTATAGGAGAATCACAACACAGGCCTTTAGGATTTTGCCATACTCTGCTGATAATTACTCATTTTGAGAAAACAAGAGTTTCTCTAGTGGGCGTTAGTAGAGACTGAAATTTAACCATGAGTAACCACCAAGTTATCAAAGAAACCTGAGTTTCCTCTTAGAGAGCTGGGTGTTGTCTGACCCACCAAGCCATAAAGCTGGGCATGAACAGCAGCACTCCATCATAAAATGGAATTAGTATATAAGAAATCAGGCCTGAGTGGGTCCTGAAGGCAGAAGAAGGTTACATGAGGAAGTGGCCCAAATGCCCACGGCCCCCATTCCTGCCACATTACCTTCTCTTTTCCAGCCCATAGCTATGGCCTCTTGAGGAGTTCCTTATAGTTAGCCGACTGAGGAAAAGAAAACTCAGACCTGGCTTACAGATGGTTCTGCACAATACGCAGGTACCAAGAGAAAGTGGACAACTGCAGCCCCTTTCTGGGATGTCCCTGAAAGACAGTGGTGAGGAAAATCCTCCCAGTGGATGGAACTTTGAGCAGTGCACCTGGTTGTTCATTTTGATTGGAAGGAGACCTTGCAGGAGATGCACTGGTATACTGATTTATGGACTGCTGATAATGGTCTAGCTACATGGTCAGGAACTTAGAAAGACCACAATTGGAAGACTGGTGACAAAGAGGTCTGGGGAAGAGGTATGTGGATAGACTTTTCTGAGTGGGCAAAAAACATGAAGATATTTGTGTCCCATGTGAATGTTCATCAGAGGGTGACTACAGCAGAGGAAGATTTTAATAATCAAGTGGGTAAGATGAACAGTTCTGTGGATATCAGAAAGCCTCTTTACCCTGCCACTCCTGTCATTTTTCAGTGGGCTCATGAACAAAGTGGTCACGGTGGTAAGGATGGAGGTTATGCATGGGATCAGCAACATGGACTTCCACTCACCAAGGCTGATCTAGCTATGGCCACTGCTGAGTGCCGAATCTGCCAGTAGCAAAGACCTATACTCAGCCTCCTATATGGCACAATTTCCCAAGGTAATAAGCCTGCCATGTGGTGGCAGGTCAATTACACTGGACCATTTCCATCATAGAAGTGGCAGTGATTTGTTCTAAACTGGAAAAGATACATAACTCTGGATAGGGATTTGCTTTCCCTGCCCACAATGCTTCTGCCAAAGCTACCATCCATGGACTTACAGAATGCCATCAAGGTATTTCATACAGCATTGCTTCTGAGCAAGGATGAAGTGCGGGAATAGGCATATGCTCATGGAATTCTCTGGTCTTATTATATTTTCCATCATCCTGAAGCAGTTGGATTGATAAAACAGTGGAATGGCCTTTTGTAGACTCAAATTACAGAGCCAACTGGGTGGCAATACCTTGTAGGGATAGGGCAATGTTTTCCAGAAGGGTGTATATACTGTGAATCAGTGCTCACTTTATGATGCTGCTTCTCTCACAGCCAGAATTCATGGGTCCAGAAATCAAGGTGTGAAGTAGAAGTGGTATTACCCCTAGTGATCCACGACAAAAATTTTCTTCCTGTCCCTGAAACCTTGAGCTCTGCTGTTCTACAGGTTTTAGTTCCAGAAGCAGTATTTTCACCACGAGACACATCTACCCCACTAAACTGGAAATTAAGAGTGTCACCTGCCTACCCTGGGCTTCTCATTACTGTGAATCAACAGGCAAAGGAAGGGATAACTGTCTTGGCTGGGGTAACTGATAGTATCAAGAGGAAATAGGACCGCAATTACACAATGGAGGTAAAGAAGAGTTTTCCTGGAAGACAGGAGATCCCCGAGGGTATCTCTCTTAGTACTACCATACACTGTGATTAAAGTCAAGGGAAAACTGCAACAACCCAATGCAGGCAGGAGTACCAAAAGCCCAGAAACATCAGGGATGAAGGTTTGGGTCAACCCACGAGGCAAAGATCTACAGCCAGCTGAGGTGCTCCCTGAGGTTAAAGGGAACATGGAAAGGGTAGTGGAAGAAGATAGTGATAAATATGAACTACAACCACGTGACTAGTAACAGAAATGAGGAGTGTAACAGTGTGACTATTTCTTCCCTACGTTTGTGTTTGAACACAAACCAAATATTTTCTTTCCTATGTTATCCCCTTATCATATGACATAAGTTGTACTGTTCATGTTGTGGTATTTAAGTTATATGATACTAAGTTCAAGAGTGAATATTACCCAACGATTTGCACCCTATTCTGGAGAGATTTTCTGTCTTTTCAGTTGTATGCAGGATAGTTCAATATTGTTAGGTAAGAAACATGTCTGTTACTGTTTTTTTTATTTAGAAATTAAGCATGGTTTAAGGTTATGTGTATGGCTGCCGAGCTGACAAGGGGTAGACTGTGATGGTTAAGTTCATGTGCCAACTTAGCCAGGTGATGGTTCCCAGTTGTCTGGCCATGTAAGCACTGGCCTATCTGTTGCTATGATGACATTTTGTGGATTTAAATTATCTGCGCATTGATTCCATCTTTGGTTCATTACATATGCAGTCTGTTAAGGGTAGTGCCTCACATAATGAATGATGTTTAATCTAATCAGTTGAAGGCTTGAAAGGAGAAGTTAGAAGAGAGAATCTCTCTCTCTACTTCAGTTAGCTAGCCTCTCCTGGGGAATTCGTTGAAGATATTTCTTAGGAGTTGCTAGCTTGCAGTCTGCTCTATGGAATATGGACTTGTGCATCCCCACAGTTACGTGAAAGACTTTTATAAAATCTCACATTGATAGATATCTTCTGTTGGTCTGTTTGCCTAGAGAACCCTGGCTATTACAGTGCTCAAAATTGAAATGAGGAACGATGAGTTAGAACATCTGGATACATTGCTTTGTCATCATATGGGCTAGACTTAGTGTACTAAAAAAAGAAATTGTGCTTCATATTAAAAAAATATATTGCATATAGCATAACACTTTAGTAAGACTATTTCTTGCTAAGAGCTGTCATTTAACTTAAATCACCAAAAGTTGATTTTATTTAGAGTTTTTAATTAATTAAAAGTAATGGATATTTGTTTCTAAACAAAGCAGTAAGTGGGATTGCATTTATATTCCCAAATGAAATAAATAAAATACTGGACAAAATAAACGAAAAATCAGTTTAAAGACATTGAAATCAGATGGTGGAAAACAGTGATCCCTGAGAGATAGGAAACAAATAAGATAAGCCCTCAGATTGTCCCAATTTATGTCTTAAGAGTTTCAAGAACACAGTACAGGAAAAAGGAACTCGGGCAGTCCCATGTTTACCTGACTTGAGGAGAAAAAACTGAGAGTCTAAGGATACACCTAAGGAGTGAGAGTTGTAGGGCAGAGTAATGGGAGGAGAAAACTGTTCTGAGAGAAATCTCCTGAAATCTACAGAGTATCCCCATAGATTATTTAGCAAAATACTATCAGCACATGCCTGTGCAGAAACAAACTAAATCAGGAGAAAAAAACACCTGAGAGTATCAGAAGGAAGCACACTTTGCACACACAGGTAGGACTATTATCTACTTCTACTAAGCAGACTTGAAAGCCTCATACTTTATGGCACATTGGAGAGTAACTAGAAGTCCTGCTGCAGTAGTACTGAATAATTATCCCTAGACTAAACACAGCTCTGATCTCATTAAAAAAAAAAAATTAAAGTAAATCCTGAAAGAACTGTTTCCAAATAAGAACTATAACCCCAAACACATTTCAAGGGTATTTATAGGGAGACAAGAATAACCAGCACCCAACAAGGTAAAATTTACAATGCCTGGCATCTAATCAAAGATTACCTTTTTTTCTTGTATGCTGGATGACAGGGTCACATTTCATTCTTTTTCCATGTGAGTATCCCAAAGACCTTTATTTTAGTTTTCTATTGCTGTTTAACAAATTACCACAAACTTAGTAGTTTAAAACAATACTCAGTTACTATCTCACTATTCTGTTAAGTCAGAAGTTGGAGTAGACTGAGTTGTATTCTATAATCAAGATCTTACAGGGAAGAAATGATGGTGTCAGCAGGTGGGGTTCTTATCTGGAAGCTCTGAGGAAGAATTTGTTTCTAAGCTCATTTAGGTTGTTGTCAGAATCCAGTTCCTTATGGTTATAAGACTGATGTTCCTGTTTCTCTGCTGGCTAACTGTCGGAGAATATTCTCATGTTCTAGAGGCCACAGGCATTTTGATCTTGGGGCCCCCTCCATCTTTATGTCAGTAGTGACATGCCAAATCCCTCTCTTGAGTGAAGTCTCTCTGACTTCCCTTTCCACCACTGACCTGAGAAAATGTGCTTTTAAAGGGGTCATGCGATCAGATTAGGCCCACCTAGAGACTTGCATTTTTGATTAGCTCAAATTCAACTGATTAATAACCTTAACTCATCTGCAAAACACCTACTGTTTGCCATGCAACATAATCTAACCACAGGAGGAATGATGTTGCACTATATACACAGGGGAGAATTATACAAGGGCAAGGGTCTCCAGAGATCATTCTTAGATTTTTGCCTATCATATGAGGCAAGTAAAGAAATAGAAAAACATGATCCATGAGGGGAAAATCAAATCAATTAAAAACAGTTGAGAACTGACATAAATGTTAGGATTAACAGACAAGGAGAGTAAAACGGTTATTAGAACTGTATTTTACCTGTTCAAATACTGAGCAGAGACAAGGAAAAAAAAAAACCAAACCAAACTTATAAAGATGAAAATTACAATGTCAAATTAAAATGCACATGTACACAAACACAGCACTGGATGGGGGTAAGGCAATTTCTGACTGTCTTGCTAATACTCTCTTGTTCCTCTGACATGCTTACTCCAAACAAGCAAGTCGGAGGGTTCTATATAGCAAGAAATTAAGGACAGCCTCCAACCAAATGCTAATGAGGAACTAAGAATCTCAAACAGCCCTCAAGGAGTAGAACCCTGCCAACAGCCATTTCAGTGAGTCTGGAAACGGATACTTCCCCAATCAAACCTTGTCTTGGGACTGCAGTCCAGGTTGATAAGTCTGACTACAACCTTGTGAGACACAATGAAGCAGAATTAGTTAAATTGTGCCCAGATTCTTGATGTACAGAAACTGTGAGAAAATGAGTAGGTAGTGTTTTAGGCCATTAAACCTGGGGTAATTTGTTATATAGTAATAGCAACTAGTACAATTTTCATTGTAAAAGAAGGCAGTAAAAAGAAGAAAAGGGAGATTAAAGAATGGATGGGACATATATAAAAACAATACATTAGGACAGATATAAACTATATCATTAAATATATTAAGAATAAATGGCCTCAGGGATGAAATTATAAATTGCAAATGATAAGAACAGAGTTAAATTCATTCACATTCAATGGATCTTAAGTAAGAAAATTATTGTAATGGCAGTACTTACAGGAACATTTTACCCTTTGGTTTTTATGTCATGTTTTATTTTTGCTTCTTTTTTTTTTTTTTTAACCTTTTAATTACCTTTACTGATACTCTTCATTTCTACACTCTCCTCTAAACCTCTCTATCCTGTCTTTTCCTTTTAGTCTCTAGGACTCTCTTTAGTATTTCTTGCAGGGCAGTTCTCTTGTCAATGATCTTAGCTTCTGCTTATCTGTGAAGCTCTTAAATTATTCCCTCATTTTTGATGGACAATTTTGCTGGATAGGGAATTCTTGGTTGGCAGTTCTCCTCTTTCAGTACCTTAAATAGATTACATCACTGCCTTCTTTACTCTGAGACTTCTGATGAGGAAGTGGATATTAGTTTTATTGGGGATTCCTTGTATGTAATGAGTCTCTTGCTTTCAGAATTCTTTGGTATTTGGCATTCGATTAGTATGTGTCTTGGAGTAGGTCTGTTTGGATTTATTTGGTTTGGAATAAATTTCTTGGACCTGGGTATCTATGTTTTTTCCTAAGAGTTGGGAAATTTTTGGCCATTATTTCCTCAAATATTTCTTCTGTCACTTTTCCCTTCTCTTCTACTTCTGGTACATCCATGATGTGAATATTTGTGTGCTTCATATTGTTGATCGGTTTCCTGAGACCCTGATCAGTTTTTCCCATTTTTCCCCTCTATCTGTTCTTCCATCTGTTTAATCTGGATCCTGTCTTCTAGCTCACAGATGCTTTCACCTGGCTCTTCAAATCAGCCATCGTGTGCCTCTAGTGTATTTTCACTTTCATTTATTGTGGTTTTCATTCTCATATTATTTTTCTTTGCATGTTTTCAAATTTTTCTCTATACTCATCCAGTGTCTTAATAACTTTTATCTTTTTAGCCATCTATCTGAATTGATTTAGGAGATTTGTTTGAACATTTGTGATTAGGTTGCTGCAAATTCTGTATCTCCTCTGCCTTCCCAATCTGTTCCTCTGGATGGGTCATACCTTCCAGCTTCTTGGTATGGTTTGTAATTTTTGCTGATGTCTGGGCATCAGATTATCTTGGTGAGTTTATGCTGAGGCCATACTCTCTTTCATCAAAGATTTTTTTTTTTTACCGGCTTTGTGTTAATGCTCTTCTTCGACACTTGGTTCATCAGTATACCCAACCAGGGCTGGGCCAGGGACACACAAAGAGGATGCATACTATTCCATAGAGTCCCAGAGAAAGGGTCAGGTAAAATGCCAAAAAAATCTTTAGTTCTACTTCCCAAGTGTGTGATTTGGAGGTGCATTTTCCTTGCCTGCCAGCAGATGGTACTCTTTGGGTAACCTATTTCCCTCAGCCCCTAGAAGGCAGGTTGTTCTTAATTCCCTGCCTGATCCAGAGAACAGTGCAGCAATGCTGGGCTCAGTGGGCTGAAACTGCACGTCCCAGTAGTCCAAATTCACCAGCCAAAAGCTGGAACAGTACTGGACTCTGTCATATCCTGCGTTTGGAGAAGTGCACCTCTGTGCCTCTCTCTACAGCTGTCTACCCTCCAGGAACTGGACAACAGGGGCTGGGGCTAAGGGGGTTTCTTACGATCTCTCACCACAGCTTCTCTCTTTGTCCCACACTTTCCTGGGTGTTGCACAGTATTCTCTCCCAATCTCTAGAGGCCCAGAACCATAGTTCTGTAAAGTTTCTGCCTGTGCCCTAGTTGGTTTTCTGGGAGAGAAGTGAGCTCAACGTTTCCCTAATCAGACATCTTGGTTTCTCCTGGAACACTTTTATAACTTAAAAATATTGAATGCCTTTATTAATAAAGTGAAGCCCTTTCTGACATTGAGAAAAAATTTTTTTAAGGATTCTGGAGCTGGGATAAGTCTGTGTAAAAAATATGTCATATTTATAAGGGCCATAAAATTCTTCATAGATGACACCAGTGAAAACGGTGGAGTAAACTCCAAGGGTGGTTCCTCTACAGAAACCCTGAGAAAAAATGTCAAAATGTGCCAAAATCAGCTTTACTGGCACTCTGGAAAATAGTCAAAGGTTTACAGCAACTAAGTGAATGTTCATTCAAAAAAAGGTTATTAGACCTGGTAAGAGAGTTTTGAAGCACTTGAATTTACTTTACCCCATTCCCTCGAACAGATTAAGGATAGTCTTTGAAAATGGAAGCCCACATTTCCAGTGTAGGTTTCTGGTGCAGGAGGGAACAGAATAGATTTTGTCTCAAAGATTATGGTTGCTGTTTAACCTATCTGGGGGCCAAAGGACTAATATAAAGAGCTTGCTTTTATTTTGCTTACCTGGGATTTTCTTATGGAGGATAAACAGCTAATTAGAGGGCAGAGAGCATTTGTCCAAAACATTTACAGGGATCTAGCTGCTATAGCCCATGACAAAGGGTAAGAATTGGGACAAATAAAAGATGTGCCAGAGGATGGTGCGATGGTGGCTCAGTGGCAGAATTCTCACCTGCGATGTCAGAGACCCAGGTTCGATTCCTGGTGTCTGTCCATGAAAAAAAAAAAAGATGTGCCAAAAAGCAACAGAAGAAAAGCAAAAAAATACGTGCCAAAAAGCATGGGAAGAAAAAGCATCAATCAGATGCTTTAAGAAATAAAGGCTTTGAAAAGGTAACTTTCAAGTACTGCATAAGAATGAAGTGAAGGTGAATAGTTATAAATGGCCTGGCTTAGGGTTGATGGCATGCCAGAAAACATAAACAGATCAACTGCAAAGACTGCATTTTTTCTTTTTTGCCTCCGGGTGTTTAAGGAAATCTATGTCAGACCATTAGCTGAACACTAAGCTAATGAAACAGAGCCTTCTGTGAATACACACACAAAATACAGTCTTTACAAAAAGTAGTTTAAAGAAGTCAATAAAGGAAGGCCAAACAGACTTAATTCGATAAAGACTTGAAATTGGCTTCCTTATGAAATTAAGGATACCATGAATAAAAAAACTAAAGGAAACCAGGAAAATGATACTGTAACAGATATAGAATATCAAGAAATAGAAATTATTAAAAGAACTGAAGAGAGATCCAAAGCTGAAAGTTAAATAAATGAAGTGAAAAAATTTACTAAAGTGACATAAAAAGCAGATTTGAGCATGCAGAAGAAAGAATTCAGTATGAAAGAAAAAGAAAAGGAAAAAAAAAACAAAGAAAAATAAACACTGTGTACAAAACCTGCTGGACACCATCAAGGAATACCAGAAGGAGGAAAGTGAAGAAAGAATATTTAAAGAAATAATGCCTGAAAACTTCCAAATTTGATGAAAGATGTTAATTTGTACATCCTAGAAGCTCAACAAACCTCAAGTAGGATAAATTCAAAGAGATCCATATTGAGGTACATTATAACTAAACTGTCAAAAGCCAAAGCCAAAGGAGAGAATACAAGAAGTAACAGGAAAGTAGAAGCTCATCATGTACAAGGGAACCTCAAAAAGATTAACAGCCAATTTCTCATCAGAAACCAGAAGGGAGAGGGTTAATATTTTCAAAGTGCTAAAAGAAAAAACACCTGTTAACAAATAATTCTGTACCTGGCAAAATTTTCCTTCAAAAATAAAAGAGAAATGAAGACAAAAGTTGACTGACCTGCCCTATAAGAAATGTTACAGGAAGGCCTAAGGTTGAAATGAAAAGACAGTGGACAGTAAGCTGAAGTTATATACAGAAATACAGAACAAAAGTAAAATTAACTAACCAGGAAAATAAAGTCAGTAACATATTTTTTTCCCTATATGATTTAAGAGACAACTAGTATAAATCTATGTTAACAGGTACACAATGTATAAACATGTAATATGTACAACAATATAAAGAGGGGGCAGAGCTGTATAGGAGTACACATTTAGGCAACTGAAGAAGCATGGTATCAATTCAAACTAGACTGCTATAATTTAGGATGTTAATTTTAATTACCATGGTGGCCACTAAAAAAATAAGTAAAAAATACACAAAAAGGAAAGGAAGAGGTGATCAAAATAGTATATGGAAAGGAAAAACAAACAAAAAACACAGGAGAAGGTATCAGAGGAAGATAAATGTAAATGGATTAAACTTTTCAATTCAAAGGGAGAGATTGAAAGAATGGATAAACAAAACACAATTCAACGATATGCTGTCTACAGAAGCATATATACTTTATGTCCAAAGACAGAAAGAGACAGAAAGAAACTGCTATGGAAAACTGTTTGGCAGTTGTTCAAAATGTTAAACATAAAACTGCCATTGTGACCCAGCAATTTTACTCCCAAAAGAACTAAAAGCAGGTGTTAAAAGAAAAAACAAGCAAACAAAAAAAACTTACACAAATGTTCATTTGCAGTATTATTCATAATAATCAGAAGATGAAAACAACCTAAATGTTCATTCATATATTTGGAGAGGCAAAATGAGGTATATAACTACAAAATAGAATACTATTCAGCCATAAAAAGGAATGAAGTACTGATACATAGTACAACATGGATAAACCTTGAAAACATTATGCTAAGTGAAAGAAGTCAGTTACAAAAGACCACATATTTTATGATTACATTCACAGGAAATATCTAGACTAGGAAAATCCATACAGAAAGACTGATGGTCGTCAGGAGTTAGAAGGAGGGAAGAGTCTACTTAATGAACACAGGGATTTTTTTAGAGTGATGAAAATGTTATGGAACTAGATAGTGGTGATAGCAGCACAACATCGTGATACTGCACAACTGAAGTGCATACTTTAAAATCATTAAAATGGTAACTATTTATGTTATATGCATTTAATCACAAATTTTTAAAAGTCTGTGTGTACTTTTTTTACACTTCCTGAACCAGGGAAAGATGAGTGTGAAATCACATAATCACATAATACTACATACCTGTTAATGCTGCTGGTTTGGATAGTGTACTATATTGGTTTTGTGTAGATATCATACTTTGACGTGGACTTAGTGTTGGTGAGGCAACAAGTGAAAGCTCCTCAATAATAATACTGCTTTTGGGATGATTCTTGGGAAGTTCATTTAATCTTTGCTCTAATGAATACTTTAAAAGGTCCAACTTCTGACTTGATTCATTAAATCTTGCTTGAGCCTTAACAGGAAAAAAGACAATTGTTATTTAAATAACCGTATTTTAAAAATGATATATTTATTAAGCAAGTTAAAAATTTTATTTAAAATTACTTCTGAAAGTGCTTTTCTGTCTGTTACTTTTCCTGAGCCAAGTAATTTCATCACATTCTTTGCACCTTCTGCGACTGCAAACTCTATCCTAAAATGATGCCTTAATTCTTCCATCCGAAGTTCAAGGGGACTTATTACAGGTTTTGCTAGAGGAGGAAAAACACAAAACCTCAATTGAACCAGTTATGTGATTCTTTAATAGGTAGCGATTAAAAAGAACAAAAAAGAAATGAATTATTATATGAAATTACAAGATAAGCTAGTGCTTTAAAGAAATAAACACTAAAATTATATTTAATAGATACAATGTTGAAATTCACAGCCTCCCATTTTAATCATCATAGAGCTAAACTACAGATCTGAAAAAATAATTTTAGAACCACAGATATCTGTATAACATAACATCATGAAACTGAAATAGCTACTACTCCTACTTTTAGCGACTAGCTGTAAAGAATTTCTCCAGAATTAAAAAGAGGGGGTGGAGGTACAAAACAAAATCATCTTCTAAATAGGAAATAGACTTTTAAACAAAAAGAAAACTGATAAGAAGTATTTGATATACTAAAGTGAAGAAATATATTCTAGATCACTATCTTCTTGAAATATTAGGGCCAAATACTTGAAGACATATATCCAATGTGAAGAGTATAAAATTCAAGTTAAAAAAATATAATGTTTCCTCCCCTTTAATTTTGAACCACTACCTCTTTCCTACACAAGAATCATTAGAACCATATGTTCATACTGGTACCACTGACACTGACATTAATAAGAAGAATGACAATTTATCTATATTCCATCACCATTATCAAAAGCCAATTCATTAGTTTGGACTGCCTGAAGAATCTGCATCCTTATAACTTCTATTTTTGTCTTGCTGTCCTGGAGCAGTTGTTGAGCTGTACCATGGAGTTTCCGATCCTATTAAAAAGAAGTTAGAAAATGTAAGCAATTAAAGGGACAAATAAAACATTTTTACAGTTTTTAAAGATCAAATAATAGCTGCAAGTGAAAAACAGAGTCAAATGATCACTGAATATAATAATATCTAACCTCTGGGGTGACTAAATATGTACCCCAACTTAGACATGTTCTTAGTTTGTGTCCCTGTAAATGTGTGAACCCACTATAAATAGGACCTTTTGAAAATGTTATTTTTAGTTAATGAGTGACCAACTGAGGAAGAGTGGGTTATAATCTGGAGTACTTGAGACCTTATAAAAGGAACCTGGAAGTCATAGTAGCAAAGAAAGGAGAGGACACTGTCACGTGACAGGAAAGCCAAGGAACTCCAAGGACTGCTAGCAGCCAGCACCAGAATGTTACAGGGAGACAGCAAGCTTTCTAGCTTCCTAAACTACAAGACAACAAATTCCTGTTATTTAAGTCAACCCATTTGCAGTATTTGTCATAGGACCCTGGTAAACCAAGACAACCTTGTAGATACATTTAGAAAAAGAGAGCCATCAAAGTGTGCAAATTACCTCCATAAGCTAAGACAATTAGAAAGAAAGGGAATGAATCTTAATGTTTTTTAAAACAATGCAAAACCAAATCCACACCTGTCTTTGTTTTACAGAAAGTATAAAGATTTTCCTTGATCATAATCAAGGGTTCTTAAGAAGGATAATTAGCAATGCATGCCTAGGTAATAAGCTTAAGAGAATTTAGAAAATCACTTTCTCCCTCATTACATTTAAAACTTTCATGGAATTTCACATTTGTGGGTAAATTAGAAATACAAATGATCATAGCTAGTATTTGTGCTCCCTTAAATCCCGTTAAGTAGGAGATGGTAATTATAAACACTGTTGATAAATGAGATTTTGAAGGTTCCCTAGAAACACCCTGATTGTCAAAAAATGAGACCTCAGCAAAGGGAAGAAGTTAGACTGAATAAACTTCTGTCATTCCTTAAGACTTCAAGAAGGGCTCTGTATTAGGTGAAATGATGTCACTTTCATACTTCAGATTAATTCTAGTCACACTGAATTTGATTGACAGAAAGCCACAAAAACTGACCATTTTTTTGAATTCTGGCAAGGAGAATAATGTCCACATCCCCAAAGATATCTACAGCCTAATCCTAGGAACCTGTGAATATTTTAATTTACATGGCAAAGGGGAATTAAGATAGAAGATGGGGTTAAGAATGCTAATCAGCTAACACTGAAATAGATAAATTACTCTGGATTATCTTCTGGGTGGTCCCACTATAATCACAAGGGTCCTTAAATGTAGAAGAAAGAGGCTGAAGAGGATGTTAGAGTGATGCAATATGAGAAGAACTGGACTTACTGTTGCTGGCTTTTAAGTTAGGAAAAAAAGGCCATAAGTGAGTCAAGGAATGCACACAGCCTCTAGAAGCTACAATGAGCAAAGAACCAAGTTCTTCCCTGGATTTTCCATAAGGGAATGAAGCCTTACCTTGATTTTAACCCAGTGAGACCCATTTTAGACTTCTTAACTACAAAATTATAAAATAAATGAATTATTTTAAGTCACTAAATTTGTGATAATTACGGCAGCCACAGTAAACTAACACAGTAACAAAAAACAAATTTCATATGTCAGAGTTAATGCTATTTATTATTTTATTATATAAATGACCAAAACTTGGTTGGTTTCTCTCTACCAAAGAAGAAAAGATAGTTAAAAACAAAGCATCAAGTTAAAGAGTATATTCACAAGAAAAGCCAATCTTTACATATCATTTAAGCACCTCTACATTTATCACTAAGATAGTCAGTATCAACTTGAAAAAAAAATAGCATACGAGCAACCTACACCCTCCCAGAGACTCAAGATTAGAACCTAAGAGACAATCATTAGGCAAGTTAACATCATTTCAATAAATCAAATACTCATATACTACATGACACTGAATAAAGAAAATGATGAAGATATTTATAAGAAGGAAGAATGCGGCTATTATATAAGGGAAAAGAAAAGTGCCCTGAAATATATTCTGTTAAATACCAAACTTAGGTTACTATACATTGGAAGCTCAAAATAATCGTAAATTTATGAGCTTTTCTTCCTGTTTCAAAGGTCAATCATATAAGAAATTGCTCGCTCTTTAATAAAGTATTTAGATTTCATACAAAGGAGTTAGGCTCAAATGTTTCACTAAGTCCCTCACTTACCAATTTACAGAATAAATTACACACATATAAATAACATATTTGCTAACTATATCCTTACCAATAAGGATACTAGCTCAAATTTGATATTGGTCTATGACATATTATACAGACTTTTGTCAATATACACCTCCTCACCTTCCCAAACTTAAACTGAAGATACCTTTTTCTTACTGTACTTTCTCGACCTATCCAATATTAGGAACATCAGACAAACTGAAAAATTGAAATAACTTTCCTATTTCTTTGAGATCAGACCAGAGTAAGAAAAAAGTTTAGTATTCTAATGCCTATGATTTGATGAGACAAATATGTTTTCCAATTAGATAAACATGAACCCAAAGCTTATTGCTGTGTAAACTTAGGCAAGTTATCTATCTTCTGCAAGCCTTAGGTTCCTTCATGTGTAAAATGTGGATAACATTCTCTAAAATATTTGGCTTTTGCAAGCATTAGATAAAATTAAATTGCTTAGCACATGGTTGGCATTCAAATGTTCACTTTTAGAGAAATAAAAATAGTGACAAGACAATTTACTTTGATGAAGTTCTAATATAAAAGTCTTAAGCAAACTGTTTATATAATACTATGCTGTTCAATTATGCTACTCTTTTATTACTTTATAACTCTGTGAAGAGACTACAGTTCTGTCTTTATTTTTCTGGAAATATTCCTTTAACTATTTCATTTCAACATGCAAGGAATGGTACTTCTATTTCATTTTAAAAGTGAATTTTTCCCATACACAATATTTGAAGGATCTGTACAGATGTCAAAGAATGATGAAGACTCTTTAAACTGACTTTGGATACTATCAGTCACAGGCAATTTATAGTTACTACATTGTCAGTTCTATGCTTCCAGCATTCAATGGATTTTTACTATCAGTTTTATGCTTTCAGGCACTCCATGGATTTTTACTGAGTTCCTAATAAGTTCAAGGAAGAGATAAGGTAGATCTAAAAGTTCTGAAATGGCTTACATATTGGAAAAATACTGGTTTTTATGCTGATAGACTGAAAAGATTTGGGAGCCTTTTGAAATTGCCAATATTTGACTGATTTTCAATTAAAAACCCCAGCAATTTCACATGAGTTAATAATTTCAAAGAGTTAACTCAAGTAATTAGCACTCCACATTTTAATTATATTTGAAATGGCCAATATTTTACAGTTAGAAATGAAAATAATTTTACAAATTTTGTAATTTTTAAATAAAAGTTAACTATGTTTTGCAACTCACAGGGATGTTATGACAAATAAAAATAACTACATCACATATTTTCTCTCACACACACACCTTTCAAAAATAAGTAAGATAATTAATATACCTATCAGTATTTATGGCTTATTGTCTGTATGTTAAATATTGTCAGATCCAACGAAAAAACAAATATTTTATCAGTTAGGATGCTACTTTCTGAAGCTTACAGTTTGACAGAGAAAGAAATACATATTATTACATGTATCAGAAAGTTAAAAGTAACCAATTTTAGCTGAGAGAATTCAGAAAGGTTTCACACGTCTTGAATATAGATAAGACTGGAAAACGGCAAGACTGGAAGATGAATGGGGGTGAAAAGGATTGGGACATTGGATGAATGAGCAGGTATTTACAAGTGAGGAAAAACTATGAAAAGACCCTGGGGCGTGGATGGGGGGGTGGAGGGCGGGGGGGGGGGGGGAGATGCAAGGGACTGCAAAGAATCTGGATTTTCATTAAATAGCTTGGTTTGTCACTCCAATATAGGAAGGACAGATATTTCCTCAACATGTCACATCAAGTATTCAGAGATTACTCTGAAAATTACTCTGAAAAATCAACGCTGCTGCTTAGAGCCACAATTGCCCACTAATAATGTAAAGCTTTTCAAATGGGGTTGATGGATTAGTTTGAGAGGTTTATAAACCCCTTGAAGAAAAGATGGATGAATATGTGTGCGGTAGGCTTCACCACATTTTCAAAGTGATTTGTAACACCCAAAAGATTAATAACCACTGCTCTAAACTGAACAAAGATAAGGAAATACTAAAAGTAAAACAAATATAACTTTATGATAACTATAACTCCAAATGAATAAGAGATATGGGAATTCTGGTAAGACAGATAAAATTTCCAATAGCATTTTATTTTTAATTGAGAGATTCTAATTCATTCTTGAAATCTGAGAAAGATGAATGTGAACTTTCTAAACTTTAAATTTATCATAATATTTCCTTGGTTAAAAATCTTTTAACAGCAAAAACTCTTTTAGCAGCTCCCTACATCTTATAAGATGGGATCCCAACTGCTTAATTTTGTATACGGTACTTTATAATCCAGTTTGCCTTTCAACCATGTTACACCTCTCATATGCCTCACTCACTTAAAACTCTTTCTGTTGAAGTCACCTGAGGACTTCCTTAAACTACAGGTACCCTTGTGAAGATTCAGGTTTTTTTCTCCATGAATGTGTGGCCTTCTACTGAAAATGACTGATAAAGTTGACAGCTGTTCTATTGAAAGTATATCTTATTTATTGTCAGATATGCTGAATAAGAAGGAGGTTGAAAACTTCTGCTATAGTCATCCCAAACTACTTCCATTTCTTAGAACACAGCCAAGCTATTCCACAGCTCCCTATCCTGTATGTACTGGGCTTACTCATACCATAATCCCTAAACAGTAATTCCTTTTTAGACTCCAAATCATCTTTCAAATCTTATGCTATGATTTAAATCATTTCTTTTGGCACTTAAGTGATTTTTCTCCACAGTTCCAAAGTAACTTGAAAATACCACTATCATATATTGTAATTACATGTAATGTTTCCTTTTTAGATAGTGGCCCTCTTGAAAGCAGGATATGATCTGTTGAGTACATACCATGTAAAGGTCTCTATTTTACCATGTTGTCAAGAACCTGAATATTTTTGAGCTACGGTCATGAGTAAGTTACTTGTTTTACTCTTAGTATACCATGTATTTGTTCAATTTAGTTCTTAATCTGTATGAGTTTTAGGCCACTTTGGGAATATGGCGAAATCTATGGTCCCCTCACTCATCCATCTATCAACATATACACTCACTTTTTCTATAACTTCAAGAGGTTCATAGACTAACCCTTTAGACTAATCCATCAACTCAAGATTAAAAAGCCTTACTACAATAGGCAGAACCTGAATTAATATAATTTTAAAACATTCAGCATAATGCTTTGTATTCACAGTTCCAAAATACAGTATTTCTTTAAAAAAAAAAAAGATCCAAACAAATATTTGATAAAAATGAAGAATCCCAACTACTAACGGTCAATACTAGAAATAATAGCACAGGAAATTATTACTCTATCACCTCATAATAAATGTTCAAAGTTAATGAAACAATACCTTGATCAAGTATCATGTCCCATAAATAATATATTGAATAGGAACAAATATATTCCTATAAAAATAGCAAAATTATCCTTTTGAAATACGGTATATAATCGAACTTTTAAAAAACCTTATTTAGAACATACACACATTTCTCTCTTATCAGTGTCGTCTCAAATTTAATTTGGGGTGGACAGGTGGTATGCATGGCTACAAGCAAAGATTCCTGCTCCCCTTCATCCAATTTCAAATTCTTCCTCATTTGAAACAAAAGAAATACCTAATAACTTTAATTTTGAGATTATTTAAGACATATCTACTAAAACATAGAAGAAACTGATTTACAGAGGCAAGAATCTTCAAAATAAATGAATTGACACCAGAAAGTTAAGTTTTATAATAGACATACTTTTCTAAGAATTTTTGGAAATTATTAAAACCTACAGAACCTTAGGTTCAAAGAAACTTTCTGGGTAATCTGGTAGTTCTCAATATTTTTTCTGCTCCATCATATCTAAGAAAAAAGGCACACTGCAATTGATAACAAGTGCTCTCCATAACACTGATTTTCAATTGGGAGTTATGTGCTCATACTAGATGCCCAAACCCCAAAGATCTAGTCCAAAAATTCACTGATGCTAGAATCACCTCAAAAATATCCCATCTTTACATTAAAATTAGCAAACTTTTAATAAAAATATTTATTTTTATTTAATAAAAATAAAATAACTTTTAATATTATTAAAAGCAGTATATATTGCAAAACCTCTCAAGAAATAGAGCATTTTCAAAGTTAGGAGACAATGTGAATGAACCACATGTTTAAAAGATAATGGTGCAGGTACTGACAAAAGCTTATGGTTGACTTTTTTTTTTTTCATTATTCTGAGAAACTTTATTTAAACAGTAATAATATTTTGTAATATACAAACATGAAAATAATTTTAAAGTCCTTTATGTAACTTAAATCTTGAACTGATATTAAATTGAGTTAATTAATGAAAAATCATCAGATAGATGATTTTTAAGATAGATAGAAGATGTGAACATTGGTTGTTAAACATATTTTGAACTAATATACTTTTGTTTTTAAGTTAACGTATTTTGTTTCTTATCTTTTATATGCTACAGAGAGGCTATATATGTTTGGGCCATTTTAATGAACTTGTTTATCCATCTTTTTTACATTAAGAAAGTGCAAAAGGAATGGTTGTGGCTGTAAAAAGTTGTATTCTG
Source organism: Tamandua tetradactyla (assembly GCF_023851605.1). Taxonomy (NCBI): domain Eukaryota; kingdom Metazoa; phylum Chordata; class Mammalia; order Pilosa; family Myrmecophagidae; genus Tamandua; species Tamandua tetradactyla. The sequence continues at coordinate 36,029,683 of NC_135337.1, forward strand.
TGTGTTTCAGAGCTTTGCTAGTCTGTTGAAATCCTTTTATGTTGGCTCTAGGTTTCTCTATGAAACAGAAATTAGTTACTTTCTTAAACATTATAGTTAATATGGGGGCTTGCAATTATACTAAGAGAAATAATGACAGAGAAATACAGCTGTCTGCTTTCTTCATTTTTCAAGGAAAAAGAATAATTTTTTTTCTTAAAGTACAGTTCTCAAACATTTTGGTCTCAGGATGCCTTTACAGGATATTTTTTTTTTCATTAATTAAAAAAAATTAACTAACAAAAAATATTATTAAAAGCAGTATATATTGCAAAACCTCTCAGGAAATAGAGCATTTTCAAAGTTTGGAGACAATGTGAATGAACCACATGTTTAAAAGATAATGGTGCAGGTACTGACAAAAGCTTATGGTTGACTTTCAAAAAAAGCTATTTAATTTTCAGGTATCTGTAGCTACTTAAGGAAAATGAATATTGTGAAATTCATCCAAATATAAAGAACCCTCAAAATGTTAGTATCAACCGTATTTTAGGTAGTATTTCCTTTTTTTTATAGCTGCTTTTAAAATTAATTCTTCTAAAGCCATTGACTATAAGCTATATTTAAAAACCATAAAATTTATTATGTTGAACTGGAGAATTTGATGTGGGAAGAATCAAAAAAGGCTACCAGATCTCTGGTTTTTTAAAGGATAACTGTAGGGAGACACTGACAGGTTGGAGATAAGTTCCTTTTCGAACATGTTGAAGAAATCTTTCATGAAGATAGTTTATATTAGAAGAGAGCCAAGATAGAGTCCTGGACGCCTTTAACATTTAAGATACTGGTAAATGGATCCAGTGAAGGATACAGAGAAGAAATATTCAGAGAAACAGGAATAAAACCAAGAAAGTATGGTTTGATGGGAAGGGAGTATCAAGTAGGAAGGAGTGGTCAACAGTTCCATAGCTTCAGAGAATTAAAATAAAATAAAGCTATAAAGTACCACTAGGGTCACACTGCAAAAGTCCTTATATACTATAATTTGTAGAATATTTAATAGATTTAATGTTCTCAATCTTGTATTAAGAAATTGAATGCAAGGTAAAATGCTTATGTGTCTATGTGCATTTTTAAGGGGGAAAATGAGTATACTTTAAACTGATTCTTAACAGAAACTTCAGGCCCAGAAAAATAACTATCAGTAACAAAAAGCTGTTAAAGCATTGTAATGAGCATTACATTCAATTCTGCATATCTAGAAAGAAAATTTATGGCAGTTAATAATATCAGCAAGCATTACCATATTTACTGGGCTCTGTGCTAGGTGTTTTACATGAATCACCTTTAATCCTCATAAGACCGTACAATCTTACAAGGAAGATATTAGCATCCTAATTATATCTATGCAAGAGCTGAGGCTTAGAGACTGGACAAAGAGCTGGTGAGCGGAAGACTGGAATATGAGCACAGATTTGTCAGTCTCCAAATACCTGCTCTAACCCTTACCTGCATATGAGAGAGTTAGAGGAAGATAAACCAATGTAAAGGCCACTGCAATACTCCAGTTGAAAGATGACAAGGGCCTGAACAAATGACATGAAGAGAAGGGGACAGATATGAAAGACAATTAGGAAGCAGAATCAAGGCAGACCATGGTGATTAACTGCCTGAATTGAGAGTGAGTAGTAAGTGGAGATGAGACTATACAGGGTGTGATGGAGTTTCATGAATTAAGGAATCAAGGAAGATTTTGATTTTACCAAATTAAGAGATTAGGCGGATGGTAACGGGAAAAGGAAATACAAAGGGGGAGATAATCCATAAAGTAGGCATTATTGCTGAGCCAGGGTTTTTTTAAACTTTAAATGACTTAAAATGCATACAACTATGTTAGAAACTATAACAAAATAATAATTACTACCATACTGATGGATTTTTATATGGCAGTCATTGTAATAGCATTTTAGAAGCTCAGGTAAGAAAGATGCTGAGGTAAACTTCACTGAAATACTGACTGTTGTAATGATTAGAGTTTGAGAAAGTAATATTTATCTATTGTTATAAAGTAAAATAAGAATAAAGGTAAGTAAAGAAGCTGGATTAAAAGAGAACTGCAGTTCTCTTTTAAATCATGTTATTTCATTCAGGCTCTCCGTAGATAAACCTTAAAAACTTCAGTTAAAGTTCACTAGTTCTGAATAAAATGAGGCCAAATATTTCTTAATTTTCAAATTAATCTAAAAGAAAATAAGAATTATTCTATTTAATACTATAAGAAATATCTAATCCAGTTTTATAAACACCAAGTTCAAATGTAATAACTTTCAGCAATAAAAAATCCTGCAATACATTTATTAATATTTTTGTATGGCTCAAAATAAATACCATTAAAAATAAATAAATACCATAGATATATTCAAACTTACAGAAAGACCATAACATGAGAAGCTAAATGTTAACAATATAAAGGCTGTTGCATGCAACTTTTTCACATGAAAAAAATACTACCTTATGTTTCAAATAAAAATTTATTACTTTTGGATATATTTGTTACCTTTTAGGCAAAAAAGTAAAGAATTAAAATTTATGGCTACTTTGGATTAGGTTTCAAACTACAAAAGTGAGAAAAGCATTATTACATCAACATATTTTCTCACTCATAAATCAGTTTCACTTAGACTATTTAAATAATTAAAAATATGCACATACATTTATTTATATGCTTACCTTTGAAGATCCATTTGAATACATTTGTATCATGTTCTCTGCACCTTGTTTTACTTTAAGTTCTATATCTAATTGTTTTTGCAAGGCCATCAATCTATTATTGCTAGTAGAACAACGAGGGTCACTATTTGGAGTATCTGGAGTCCTTGGGCAATCTGTAAATTAAATATTATGTTGAAATGACTTTTAAAAATTGAAAGCTAAAATTTTCCAAGAGCAAAGTATTACAGGAATTGACAATGGCTGAAGTCACCTAAATGCAATCTCTTTATGCTTTCGGATAATACAAGAATTAAAGCAACTCAAATAAAGAAAATATTCAAGTATAGTAGTAAGGCCATCTGTCAGTGATACCACAGAAATGATTACATTGAGTGGGAAGCTGAAATAGATCATGTCCAAGGTCTTTTCCAACAAAATATTATACTATATTATATTATATTATATTATATATTATATTATATTAATCTATCTATCTCTCTATATATCTATCTAACTATTTATTTATTTGGCATGGGCAGACTCTGGGAACCAAACCTGGGTCTCCAGCACAGCAGGCAAGAATTCTGCCACTGAGCCACAGGTGCGCTGCCCAACAATATTATTTTTAAGTGAAATCAAGTGAGTTGACTAGTTGGGGCAGCTAGAGCTATGTGCCCCAGAAAAACAGGTTCTTAATCTTAATCCATTCCTGTGGTGTGAACCCATCCTAAATAGGACAGTTTCATAAGATTACTTAGGTCAAGGTGTGACCCAACTTGATTTGAGGATGGTCTTAATTCTATTATTAGAGTCCTTTATAAGCAGAATGAAATTCAGAAGCAAGCACAGCCACAGAAAGCATCCGAAAGTAGAAAGTCAATGGGACCAAGAAGACAGGAGTGGCCACCATGTATATTTTCATGTGACAGAAAAGCCAAGAATCAAGGATCGCTGGCAGTTGACACCAGAATGCCACAGTCTTCTAGGAGAAAGTATCATGTTGATGACACCATGATTCGGACTTTAAGCCTCAAAACAGAAAGCAAATAAATTCTCATTGTTTAAGCCAACCCACTGATTGCATGGTATTGCTTTAGAAACGAGGAAAATATAAAACATTAGTCAATTAACAATTAAACTAAATTCTGTACTTATTACTTGATTGGTCAGAAAACAAGACATTTTCAAACATTATACAAATTCCACTAGGGTAATTCTTTGAAAAAGGATAAAAGGAGACTAGAAATACACATTATTACTAATAATTTAAACATAAGCACACAAGTTTTCACACTTTGTTTTCCACTACTAGAATAAGTAATCACAATGGAAAATGTTTCAAAGATACTGATTGGACTGATATAAAATTGATATGGGATGGGGAATATAGAGAGATCAAAATTTCAAGTCCATGGCTTCTTGTAAAGCATACCACAATGTTTGTATTTAAGCAAAGAAAAAGACCCTCTAATTGTTCTAGGTAATTCATTATTTGTTCACACACTGCTAATAATGCTCCCCATGTAACTAAAATTGTTCATATTGAAGTTCATTATTTTGTGCTTCAACCTGCTAGGTCCTTTAAGTCAGAAGACTATGGTGGAGAGGAATAGAAAGCCTAGTACAGGTGGTAAGTAGTTTGGTAATCACTAGAAAATTGCCTTAACTCTGTTATTTAACCTTTGTGCTTCAGGGTTCCTTTCTCTCCTCTGCAACACAGGGCGGTCTGATTAACTGATTTTAACGAATATATTTCATCTCTAGGTCCTACACTATTTCAAAAACTCAAAAATTTTTGAATTAGCTCAAAAACATGCAAATTGTTAATGACTTTATAAAAACACATACTATATTAGATACTGATGTAAAATAACAATACTTTAACACTTATATTCAACTTAATATGCGCAAGGGCTGATCTAAGTGCTTTATAGATATAAAAACATTAATCCTCACAAAAGCAATATGAAAAATGTTATCTTAACATTTGAACCCCTATTACAGATGAGAAAAGTAAGGCACAGAGAGGTTAAGAAAGTTGCCAAGCTTTTAAGTGGCAGAACCAAGAACTAAAACCAGTCAGTTTCTGCCCAGAATTCTATACACTTTGTCATTTAAGGGCCTATTCATGCAACTGTACTACCCTGTGTGTGTATGTCTGTATTAATCCTTCAAATAACCTTTTTAAGAATATATTATCCACATTTTACATACCAGGAAACAGGTAGCCACAGTTATAGCTGGGATTCAATTCAGGAAAGTTTCCTATTTTAACATTATAAATGACGATGATCTAAAAATTCATTCATAAGTGACATAGTCTTACAGAAAACTGTCATAAAAGGCAGAAAGGTTCTCAAGTCAGCTCATGAAATAACTTATATATATAGCTGGTACAGTGGTTAAGAGTGTCCTGTTTGAATCTCAGTTTTGGCACTTATTAACTGTGTAATAAGGGGTAAGTTACTCAATAGTTTTCTACTTCAATTTCCTTTTCTGTTACATATGATAACAGCATCTATCTCATAGGATTATTATGAGAATTAAATGAGTTGTGTGTAAAGGGTTAAAAAAGGGCACGGAGCAAAGTAAATATTCGTTAACCAGTAGCAGAAGTCTACCTCTGCTGACTATATAAATGAACTGCACATTATAATAATGACTTAATAGTTAATTAAGTGTTTTTAATTCTGGTGTTTGGTGTTTTTTATTTATTTTATTACACAATTGATACAAATTTCTTGTAAGAAATTTGAATTACAGAAATTGGTAAGTTTATAGTAAGCACATTTTTAAAGACAGCTAGAATGCATTCCTAATTTTAGGCCTTCAATTGAGATTTTAGAATTGTGTTGTTTATAAAATAGTTGATGATGCTTAGCCAAGGATGAGAAGGAGAAATGACTATCTAAACAATTAGACATTTGTCTATGAAAGAAGTTGTCCACTTACTATTTCCCCACAGGGGACAGAAGTAGAACCGCAAAAAATTTTATCAGAGAAATTCTTTACAATTTGAGTTATCTAACCACAAAATATTCTACTTTAAAATGTAATAAAATCTCTTGCCTCTGGATACATTTACACAGAAGCTAAATGATAACCTGGTAGAGATGCTATATAAGAAACTGCTGTAGGTTATCCTAAGATATTGAAACACCCCCATGATTCTAACGGCCTATGAATTCATAGCTGTATTATAATATCTAAAACTGTTTTATGGAAAAATATGTTCTTAATTTTAATAAAGACTATAGAAATACAAGATATAGCACACTAATTAAGAACATAGGCTCTGAGGTCAGAATGCCCGAGCTAAAATCCTATCTGCTGCTTTACTGCTATGGACTTTATTACATATGTACTTACATCTCTATGCTGAAGTATCCTTAACTACAAATTGGAGGTTATTGTTAAGATAAACCTACACAGTGTTTAGGCCAATGTTTGGTATATAATAATGGCTCAATAAATGTTGGCTATGATGGTCATCATAATTGTTGTCATTATGATTTGGGAAAAAGCTTCATCAATTCCTTCAGACTTTCAGGAGCTGATGAGAAACTTTTAGAATTCCAGTTTTTATGACAAAGGAATGAGAACTTTTCTGAAGGTAGTGGAATGAATGGGTCCTTTAAAGGCACAAATGTGTTCATATGTTCAAAAGAAATTAAAAGTCTCCCACTGCAAATGTAAGTGAACATATAAGTATATATTAAATGTCATGGTTCAGCTAAGAAGCCAGTATTTCTGATCATTTATTCTTCACAGAAACTAACAACGGTTTGTAATATAACCTCATTTTATAAATTAAAAATCTGAAACTCAGAGAGGCTAAGTAAAGTGCAAAGGTCACAAAAGAGTGAATTTTAACCTTAGATATGTCTTGTTTTATAAAAGCAATTTTTTTTTTCATTTAGGAAATAAACACTCTGTTGTGTTCCTTGAATTTTACATATTTTTTTTCCTTTAACCTACATTCTAATCACTACTCATAATTTTTCCATTTTTCTTTCTTATAGGTTATGGTAAGTTACAACACCATAAAACATATGACAGGGTACATGTTAAACTTTTTTCTTCACTGTAAAGCATTATTTTAAATTAGGAGTAAGCAATATTCCCAATTAATGTTCTATTCATTCTAAAAGGCAATTAAAAAATAAAACTCTGTAAGATGAAAATCAGGTTTTACTCTAAAGAACCATTTTTCAATTATAAGAAAAAATGTTGAACTTATTCCTAAGTAAATATTTTGCCATTTAAGTAAGCTATGCCCCAAAATTAAAACTGGTGACAAATCCCGATTTGTAGTTAGCAAAACAGTATTTGGACATTACAAGAAATTGTGCATACTTCTAACCTTCTAAACATAACTATACAATTTGAAATGTATGCTACAAAGCACCAGAGAGATAAGCCTACAAATCCATGTCTCTATATACATTTAATGATGGGAAATGAACAAAATCAAATCATTCCTCCACAGAAATATTTTTAATCGTTCCATCTGCCAAATAAAATCCCAATATCATATTTAGGGACTATAGGTCTTTTGCTATCTAGTTCTAAGCTAAACTTTATTAATTTTCTGTCAAATTTGATGTTCAGTTCAAACATCTACATCTTGCTATTTCTGGAAAATGCAATGCATTTGTCTCTTTTTGTACTATTGTTAACTCAGCTTAAGCATTACTTCCTCCAGGAAACCTACTCTAATATTCTGTTACCAGACAAAGGTGATGGATTTACTTTCCTAATGCACTCAAGACACTGGGGTTTTAGGAGAGAAAACGTTTATTGCAAGGCATGAAACAGGAAAGCAGATGGCCTACCAGCACCCAAATCTGTCACCCCACAGTAATTCTGATAGTTTTATAGAATCAAAAGATGGGCAGGTTTTAGGATAATATAATTAGTGGTGATCTAATTATTGAGCATGCCCTGACTGATTACATGCTTAGCCCCAGGCATACGTAAGAAAATGGTGGCTTTAATATGATGATGGGTGTGATTTTTAGCATTATAATGAGGAACAGGTGATTTATAAGTTAAAGTCTAAGCTACTGTGCTTGTCAGGTGGACCCATTGTGGTTACATCCCACTTCAGTTATCAAGACCTCTTTGGAATTGGGGTGGGTTAGTTCTGGGCTGATCCAGGCCCTCCATTAATAAATATTAGGGGCTGTTTTTAGTAATCACGAGATTTCCAAGTTTAAAAAACTGGATAAAATGGATACAAGTGAGTGTCAGTCATAAGGGTTTTACAATCATAAAGGCACAAGATAAAGACTATTCAAAATCATTATCAGATTATCAAGGCAGTTGGATTACAGATCAAAGATTTCAGGTATTTCCCTCTCTCTACTCTAAAACACCAACAAGCAAAAAAGGGAGTATCTATATAATGATTCAGCAACTATTATCATCCCTTAGATCCTAACTTCTTGGTTACAGCTCCCCAGTCTGGTAAGGATGTTTTCTTCAAAGTATATTTGCTTTCCTCCAGTGAAATATGTATTCCACAGATTATAATATCTGTTTTATCTTTGAGACTACAAGCATCTTGAGTGCAGGGATTTGTTTTTACTTAATGGATGAATATAATACCAGATTAGACACAGATGAAAAGAGACTTAGTAGTAAAAAAATGTGGATATGGAAAATGAGAGGGTGAGAAACAAGAGGGCAGAAAGAAAAGTTAAGACACATTGAAGTTTCAGAAGAAAAAGAGGAAAAACTGATTCAAAGACAATATGAGAAAAGATTATGACTGCAAAGTTTTCAGAACAGATGTTTTAAATCTTAGATTATCTTTCAACTCCAAACATAAATATAGAGGAAAAAACAATCTCCATCTAGAAACATCATGGTAAAGTCTCAGAAAATAAAAAACAAGGCAAAATTCTTCAGCGCACACAGCCAGAGAAAGTGTACCTTCAAAAGGTGCCATTCAAAATCATATGCTAGATTAACAGACTTTGCCACCACAACAATGAAAGATGGAAGACAATGAAATAGTAGGGTTTTTTTAATATTAAAGACTACAGCTATGAACCTTAGACATATATACCCATTGAAAATATCTTTTGAAAAAACAGAGGGTGGGGGAGGTGCATGGTAGCCTGAAATCCACCCGGCTGTCCTTCCTAGAGGGCTTTGTTACAATAGGGCCAGGATGGAGTTTCTTCACCCTTGGGTTTGAGAGCAAAGAATGTCTCTGAGGAGGAAGTAGATGAGGAACATGTGATAATCACTTTAGTTCCAATAAAAGAGGGACTTCAAGAAGACCATCAAATGGAACCAAGTACTTCTACTGCAGAAGTTAAACCAAAGAAGTCTAGGAAAAAGGATAAAGTTCCTCTTCCTCAATCCAAAGCTTGCTCGAAACCTGCAGTACCAGCGCTTCCCTTGCCAACCATTTTGCCTCCAATTAATAAGGTACACCGGGACACTTTGCGGAAGTGGTGCCAGAATTTTAATTTGAGCACCGATGGCCCGAAAATAGAGGTTTATCTGAGACTCCAGCAACATGCTTACCCTGAGCAAAAACAGGATATTCCTGACACACCGCGGAAGGCCAAGTTGGAGTCACGTTCGAAGAATTGCAAGACAGTGACCAAGACAGGAAAGGGTCAGAAAAAGGAGAAAGAAGAAATGACTAAAAAAATTGAAGTAATAACTTCTGCTCAGGAGGCAATGTTAGCATCATGGACAAGAATTGCTGCAAGAGCAGTTCAGCCTAAGACTGTGAATTCATGTCCCATACCTACTTCTGTTGAGACCTTTTTGCTGCAAGCCTCAGGTGTCAGATGGTGTGTGGTCCATGGCAGAGTTCTCCCTGCAGACACAAAGGGTTGCGTTCGCCTACAGTTCCATGCAGGTCAGGCCTGGGTACCTGACACTCCCAAGAGGATGATCTCTCTCTTTCTGTTACCAGCCTGCACTTTTGCATCAGCAGATGTAGAAGACAATATGTTGTGCCCAGAATGTGTGAAGAGGAACAAGAAGTTAATGAAAAGATTAATTTTAATTGGGAAAGAGAAGTGATCTGCTTTGAACACACCACCATCTCTATTTTTGGAAGGGCAATGTTTTAGTAAACAACAAATGACTGAGAGTCCATAGCTAAATTGGCTTGCATCCAGATGATTAATGTGCTGTGTCCTAAACATCCTCAATGCTGCTTGCTTTTTTGAGTAAAAATGTGAATGAATATTTTTGGGTTTATCAAAAAGTGACTGCTACTGCTACTTTTTATGAATTGGGTTTAGTAAAAGGTAATCCTGTCCACGTCAATTAAAATTTTCTCCATGTGTTGGTTCCATAGAAATTACTGTTAGAGGAGAGCTCAAGTACGGGAAATGTATCCATAAATATTTTAACATTCTGTGTATAGCTATATAGAATATGTTTTTGCTATCTTAAAAATCTTTATGTGGGTATATCCACAATAATTTAAAACCTACTTGGATATATTATGAAATATTTCTTATTGTAATATTCACACAGTTAGCCTTGTTCAATCATATTGTGTGTGTGCATTTGTACAATGAAATTTCTACACATGGATTTGTTAAATAAAATTTGTGCAAATGGAATTGCTGAGAAAAAAAAAAAAAGAAAATATCTTTTGAGAGTGAGGGAAAAAAAATTATCAAACAAAAATGGAAATAATTTGTTATAAGTATAAACTGATAAAAAAAATGCTAGAGGATGTACTTTAAGAAAAGTGAAGGGATACAAGTTAGTAAGTCAAAAAATAAAAAATAAAGGAATGAACAACACAGAAATTGACTAATATATTAGTATCTTGAACCAATGAATTCATTATGTTTGTCTGCGCCAGCATCCATTTTTGCCAGGCCTAATGGCCTTTGTTCTATCTTGTTTCATGCATTATTGCTTCTGGCTCCCTGTGTTGAGCCCAAATTTAAAATCCTACTTAAATCAACTCAACAGTTAGTGACTTTAAATAACCCCTATACAATACAATTAAAAAGTCATGTAAGTTGTCTATATTTTAGAACCTCACCTATTCTTTGAGGCCAAAGGAAGAAAAGTTATTTTGTCTGGAATCTAAATTTTCTGCAGCATATAATCTACCTCAACCTGTCTGGATAGCTCATTTAAACAACTGAAACACAAGGAGCCCAGAATAAGAATGAGGGCCTTTAATATTGTATAGTTTAATGTAATGCCTGGACACATCCTAGAGTATATTAAGCAGATAATCAAAAAGTCCTGGCAAAGTCCCTTGAAAGACAGGAGAAAAACATGGAACTGTTAAACTTTACCATCAGGGAAACCCCTGATAATATTGTGTCAAACATTAGGGACACCAAAATCAATAGGCTAAGCCCTTGATCTTGAGGCTTGCTGTTGTGAAGCTTTTGTATGTAACAGAGAAGCTTAGCTTACCTATAGGTAAGCTTAAGAGTTACTTTCGGAGGACCTCTTTTGCTGCTCAGATATGGCCTCACTTTCTAAGCCCAACTCTGAAAGTGAAATCATTGCCCTCTCCTGTATATGTGACATGGTATCCAGGGGTGAAAGTCTCCCTGGTGGCTACCTATCAGAACTTGCCAAACCACAACGACAATCCTAAAGAACACCTAGGGCAATATATAAGATACTACAAAGGTTCCATGTACTAGGGTAACTTTCCAGAAACCTACAACCTCCAGATGGGTCCCTGGACCAGATAAGTCCTAAAACCTAGAGGGGCCAACCTCTCCAGAAATCAGCTAGTTCAATCTCCCTACTCTATATTATTGACAGCCCCTTCCAACATGAAAAAGTTACAATGGGCATAGCCCAAATACCTCTAAAGAGTGGGAGAAAGACCAAAGGTGGTGATGATACTGTTATACGCCTATGATGTATACACCTATACTACTATGACGGTAGTGTTTAACAAACAAGTATGATTACTGAATCATTATATTGATATTTCTTTTAGTCTCCAGTATCCTAGAATAGTTAACAAGAAAAAACCTAAAATTGTGTAACTGTAACCCCTATCAAACTCTGAAACCTGTGTTACAAATAACTGCTGCATTGTGCTTTGAAACTTAGTTTTTTTGTGTATATGTAATTTTTCACAAAAAAGAAAAAAAAAGTGATGATAAAAAATATGCTCCTTCTAACCTCCAATATCCTGGAGCAGCTAGAAGGGAAAATCTGAGATGATGGTATGGTAGCCCATGACAAACTCCTCGATCTGTCCTGCAACTACTTGTTTAAGGGTGCTTTGAAAACTATTTGCTTTTTCTTTCTCTGCTTTGTATATATGCTATATGATTAAAAAAAAAGAAGTCATGTATGTAACTTAGTCAAAGGAATGTTTCCCCACTAAGTGTAGTTCTGATAATGACAGGAGAAAGTGAAATGTCCCCAAGACTCTTTTTACCTGTATTTAAAATAAAAGCCTAATTCTCTATATGAATTATTCTTCTGTATCATAATAACATTTCAAGGTATGGAATATCATCAATTTATAAAATTGAGGAGGTTTAACAAGCAAAGTGGCCAGTGACAGTGAAACCTCAATCTGTGAGAAATATAAAAACACAAATTGTTAAGTGTTGGAGCAGGATCTGACCTAGATCCACCTGGTCGCAAAGCCATTTACATACTGTTTAACAAGCTTTAGAATCCCCACTGCTTTCCCTGTTTTAGTGGTAATCTGGTATGCTCCAATACATAGAAAATTCTTTAAAAAAAAAAAGCCATGTAAAGCTTTAAAAAACCAGGATAAAAGAACAATATATAAATTAGGATACGGGTAAATGGAAGCATTCTAAGGCATCTGAATTGGCTGGAAAAATGACTAGCAGTGATAGCCTTAAGTATGCATGATATACTAAGTGAACCAACAAGAAAATGGAAACAGTATATAAGTTTCAAAATGCTTGACTAGTGCCTTTTTTTTTTTTTTTGGTATGCGCAGGCACCAGGAATCGAACCCGGGTCTCCAGCATGGCAGGCGAGAACTCTGCCTGCTGAGCCACTGTGGCCTACTTGGTTGACTAGCATTTAAAAGAACATTTTAAAAGATGGTGAGAAAAAACCAAAAATATAAAAAGCACAAAATAAGATATTAAATATAAACTTTTACATATCAGTATTTATTTAAATATAATGGACTAAATGATCCAGGTAAAAGACAAAGATCATCAGTCTAGGTAAAACTGAATAAATAAAATAAAATTCAACTATATGCCATTTATAAAAGATATATCTAAAACGTAAGAATATAGAAAATTTGAAAAGTAAAAGGATTTTAAAAAGATATTCTATGCAATCACTAGCCCCTGCCTCCGAACTATAATAACGGAAAAAAGATACTTTGAGGCATGAAGATTATTAGAGATAAAAGACTCAAAATGAGAAAATGCCCAATTTGTTATCTCAATTCCAAATTTATAGGTGCCCAACAACAGTCCCCAAATAGCCACAAAAATATAAAGTACCAATTCACAGAATTAAAAGAAACTTAGCAAATCCACATTTTACACTAATTCTATTAGTAATTAATAGAACAAGCAGACAAAAACCTAGTTATGCTACAGATGATTGTAACACAAAATAAATGCTTAACCCATAAACATACAAAGAATACTGTACCCAAAAAGTGGAAAATATGCTTTCTTTCTAGGCACATGCAGAACATTTTTTAAACTTTATATATGGCCATTAAGCAAGTCTCAGAAAATGTCAAAGAACCATAACATAATTAGTCTAGAAATCAATAACCACAAGTGCTATAAAATTTCCATATGTTTAATAATGAAGAAACACACTTTTAAATAACCTTTTGCTCAGATAATTCATAATGGAAATCAGAAAATATTTTGAATTGAATAACTAGTATATAACAAAACTTGTGTGATATAGTTAAAACAAGATTTTATGTGACATTCATAAACCTTAAATACATACATTAGAAAAGAAAATGGTAAATTTAAAGCACTAAGTAACTGCCTAGGAAAATACAACAAAATAAAATGCAAAGAGAACGTGAAGAAGGAAATAAAAAGATAGTAACAAAATAGAAACAAACACATACAAAAAAAAGCTAAATTTATTTTTGGAAACCTTGGAAATATGGTTTAAAAAAATGAGAACATACCAATATCAGGAAGGAAAGTTACTATAGATAAATGCTGATTTAACTGGATAATATACTGATACTATAAACTGTATCAATAAATTTGGAAATTATACAAATGGAGACCATACTAAGATACCATAACTCAAAACTGAGTGGTTCATCAATATTAGGGGTCATGTGTGGTGCAATGGTGGCTCAGTGGCAGAATTCTCGCCTGCCATGCCAGAGACCAGGGTTCAATTCCTAGAGCCTGCACATGCCAAAAAAACAAAAATAAATAAAAATAAAAAAATACTAGGGATCAACAGTAGTTGGGGAGGGAATAAGTGACACAGGATATTTTGGGTTTTCTTTTATATTTTTATTTCATCTTATTATTACTGAAGTAATGAAAATATTCTAAAATTAACTGTGGTGATTATAAAAGTATGTGATGATACTGGGAATCAATGACGGTATACTTCGGATGAACTGTATGGTATGTGAATATATCTCAACAAAATTGCATTAAAAACAAAAAAACTGAGTAGTAAGTAAAATGACATAGGTATGCCTAAGACACAATAGTACAAACAAGGGGGTAATATGTTGTATCTAGAGTCAGAAAGAATTTATTTTACTTGATGTGCTAACATTTGAAATGGTTCTGGATGAATGAGTAAATGGCTTCTACTTCCAGTCATAATAGAGTAGTTAATATTAGAATTACCCTCGCACCATTAAACACTAGACAATACACCTGAAGCAACTACTTTCATAAATTAGACAATGAATAGCAGAGGACTGAAAGCTCTGAGATAAGTAATTGAGGAGAGCGCCCCCTGTATTTTCTCTGAAGTAATTTTCTTAAATCACAACACAGGGAATGAAGCCCAAGCATAAAATCAGTAAGTGTGAGAAATAAAAATTGGAGATTAAAGCCGTGAAGGCAGCTGGAATTGGAGAAGCTGTAGAAACAGAAAAAAAAAAAGTTTATCAATGCAATAATTTAAAAGTTTTTTATTTAAAAAGATTAATGAGAAGTGAAATTAATTAAAATATTAGGAAAGATTTAAAATACATATATATAGATAGATAAGTAAAATATATGATAATGGTAGCATAAAAGTACTGTATTTTACTCTACTGGGCATAAATAAAATTACATTTTTTAGGATTTTTACATTGTTTGTGAAATGGGTAGTGTATTATTTTCTACACTATATTAGTATTATTTAAGCTAATCAACAAAAAGTAAAAGATACGTAATGTAATCATTAGCACAAAAACCAAAAAAAAAAAAACAAAAAAAAAACGAGGTACAGCTGAAGTTGAAACTATAGAGCTTTTAGAAGAAAATATGATAATACCACTATGATTTTTTTAGAAATATTTTTATTGAGAAATATCCACGCACATACAGTCCAACCATGTTATACAACCAATGGTTCACAGTATCATCACATAGTTGTGTAGTCTTCACTGACCTCTACGATTTTAAGGTACACAGATTTCTTAAATGTGATACAAAAGCGACTATGCATAAAAATATGTTAAAAAATTGCTATGTTGGATTCAATCAAAAACGAGAAACTTCTGGCTTTTAAAAAAGATCATTAAGAAAGTAAAAAGTCAAATCACAGACTGGGAGAAAATATTCCAAATACTTCTATCTGACAAAGGATTTATATTCAGGATATAAACAGAACTTCTACAAAACAATCAGGACAAACAATCCAAAAAGAAAATGGGCTAAGGATGTAACAGCTCAAAAAACACATATTCAAATGACCATTTAGCCTATGAAAAAATGCCTAACATCATAGGAAGATGCAAATTAAAACCATAATGAAATATCACTATAAAACCAGAATGGTGAACATTAACTTCCTAAAACTGACAATACCAAATGTTGGCAAGCATGTAAACTGCAAGTCTCATCCACTGTTGGTGGAAGTATAAAAATGGTACAACCACTCTGGCAAATGACTGGCAGTTTCTAAAAAAGTTAGAAACTACTCTGACTTAGAAATTCCAGTCCTAGGGATACACTCAAGAGTAATGAATGCATATGTCCCCATATGAAAGACTTCTACAGAAATGTTCATAGCTAAATTTCTCATAACAGCTCCAAATTGAAAACAATTCAGCGTGCGGCAACAACAGAATGAATAAACTGTGGTATATTCAAACAACGGAAAGAAACATTACTCAGCAATACAAAATAATTCACTAAATTGATAAACACATGATTAATCTCAAAACATGAGTTAAGTGGAAGAAGTCAGATGTAAGAGTACACGCTCTATGATACCATTCGTATGAACTAAAAATTGGGTCAAACTAATCTACAGTGAGAGAAATCAAATCAGAATATTAATGATTGCCTGGGGTGGGGGGGGAGGGCAGCTGTTGACTAGAAAGGGATATGAGACAGCTTTTTACCAGGAATAGAAATAGGTGAGATTATGAGGGTCTATACATTTGTCAAAATTCACTGGTGCATTTTATAAATGTAAATTATACCTCAAAAATTACTCATATGGGTGGTGCAATGGTGGCTCAGTGGCAGAATTCTCCCGCCATGCCAAAGACCCAGGTTTGTTTCCCGGAGTCTGCTTATGCAAAAAAAAAGAAAAGAAATTACTCATAGAATGAAAAAACATGAATAGGAATCTGTAGCTAATATGGTAAGGCATTGGGCAATGGTGGCAGAGGGAATAGCATATGCTAAGGCAGAGGGACTTGAAAAAGCAAGAAGGAATTGGAAAACTAAGTAACTGACTAATAATAGAAGAACATGAGTGGCAGGACTAGTAATGAAAGTGTACTGTGAGTAGCAGAAGTTGAAGTAATGGGCAAATGCCAGACTATATGAAAGGCATCTCTGACATGCTACAAATTTGTATTGTATTTTGTAGGGAATAGAAAGTCACTGAAATGTTTTAAGTAAGAATATGACATGACCAAATCTGATACCAGGAAAACATAATGGTAGCAGTACTTAGGTTAGACTGGAAAAATACTGGACTTGTAGGTAGGTTTTGATACTAAGGAAAAAGTAAAGACAGATTTGAGATCTATTTTAGAGGTAGAATCTATAAAGCATGGTGACTTACTAACTTTGAAGGGTAAAGGCATTTAAAACAGAGGGACATACCTATAGCAAAGTATTATTTTTAGTTATGGGTTACTGGGGTCATGCCACTAGCAGAACAGATAAAACAGGAAAAGAATGAGAGGTAGTGTTCCAGGAAAGAAAAGTTCAATTTTAGACACGATGAGAGGTAAAGCCCATAAGACATTGAGGTAATATCCATAAGAGAGACTATAAATTATCAGACGAAGCCCAGAAAGACATCTTGGCTTGAGATATAGCTTTGGGGGTACCAGAAAATAGAAGGTAGTTAAAATCCCTCTAGGGATAAGACCTCCCAAGGCCAGAATAAAGAGTAAAAATTGAACTTGTTAGCAGTTTCTCAAAAATGTGTAGAACAAAGATGTGTTGTTTCTGGTGCTTATAGTATTTTTTCTAAAATCACAAACTGAGGAGTTGGCTTCCAAAATAAATTAGAGTTTTAGGACATGAAAGTAATCCAGAGCAGGGTTCCTGACAACTTAAGGTACAGACTTAACCTGGCTCTTTGATACTCGGGGGTTAGGAATGTGGTTGCCCTTGGATCTTTGCTTCCCAAACCCGGGAAAGCTTTCTCAGTCATTACTTACATTCATACAGGTATTTCGTGTTCAGAATTAGATGAGCATGGATGCCTCATACTTGGTCCTTTCCTCATACTTGACCTTGTTCACAAACACCCTATAAGGGATACATATAGTCTATCTTCCTTATTCTATAAATGAGAAAAACAAGGCCTAAAGGGGTTGAGGGCAATATACAGCAACTGTATACCTATATTCTGGTACAGCTGGGATGAAATATCCAATTATATAACCTTTGGTTATTATTTTATATCAAGTTGACTCCCTATACTTAATATTCATAATGTGGTACTTGTACTACTCAATGTCTGCTTATGGAAAAAGGCTATTTTCTGTATTAAAAATTTAAGAGGAAATATAGTTTAAGTATACCTAGCCAAATCTAAATTAATCAAGATAATATTATGCTGAAGTACTAGTTCATGATTCACCTATCACAATCTTCATCTGTAAGACTCTTGTTTATTGGTTATTACTCATCAACATTTCAGTTTTCACTGGGTATTTTAAAAATAAACTGCTACACCATGCCCTGATCATGATGGTGCAAAGACACTTCAGGGTTCTATTCCCCTACAGAAGCTTTGAACAAGCAGCAAGACCTGGCAGAAACTTCTTTACTCAAAGTTCCAGAAAACAGTTAAAGGCCAGTAGTAACAGTATGAGCATCAATTCGAGAAAAAGTTCACTTTAAAGTGGCCCCTACCTCATCCCCTTACTGGCTCAACACAGAGCTGATCCATGATTCCAGTGTGGATCCCTGGTTCCTGTTCCAGAAGGAGCAGAATAACCTTTGTACACATACTGAGAGCATCTATGACTGACCCAATCTGTCTGGTGGTGGCCTGAGGGAACTTACTTTGCCTGTAGAAGGCAGCACATAGAGCTCTTCTACAGAGCACTGTGCAAGAACAGTCAAGTGATTGGTGCAAGGGACTGCTGGGTGTAGGAAAGAACTAGTACAATTTCTTGAAAAATGATGAAACTGTTTCCTAGGGAAGAGGGGACATTTGTATGCGTGTAAATAGGGGAATTCCCAGGGCCAAACATCCATACCCAAGACAAGAGGAATGCACAGAAAGGACCAGGGAGGTCCACAGGCTTTGGATTGGAGCTATTCTCCAAACTGATTGCAAGGATAAGCCCTGTAAGAAAGCACTGTACAACAGATCAATCTGCAAAGATTGGGAAAGGTTTTTCTTTTCTCTCTCCTTTTTAAAAATTGTTAGCATTAGACATTCAAGAAAAGCTCTGTCATAACACAAGCTGGATACAAGCATAATAAACAGATGCCTTACAGTCTAAATTCCTGTAACAAAACACTAAAATATCAAAATGTCTGTTTCAACAAAAGATTACAAAACATACAAAGAAAAAAGAAGTGATGGTCCAGGCAAAGGACAAGATTAAAGCATCAGGAACTATCAATAAGGAAGATCAGACGTCGGACATTCCAAACAAAGACTAAAAATAATGGTCCTGAAAAATTGTATAATTACATGGCTTTTGCAATGTGGCCGTGTGATTGTGAAAACTTTGTGTCTGAGGCTCCTTTTGTCCGGGAAACAGAAAGATGAATAAAAAAATAAAGAAAATAAATAAATAAATAAACAATACAAGGGATTGGGGTAAAAAAAAAATTGGGTAGATTGAAATACTGGTGGCTGGTGAGAAGCAGAGGTGAGCAGTATGGGACATATGAGGGGTTTTTTGTTTCTTTCTTTTTCTGGAGTGATGCAGGTGTTCTGGGAGTGATCATGGTGATGAATACAAACTATACGATGATGTGAGCCACTGATTGTATATTATGGATAGACTATATGTGTGTGAGGATTTCTCATTAAAAATATTTTTTTAAAAAATGGTCCTGAATATGTTCAAAGAGCTTAAAAATGAGGTAAACACAGACAAAGTAAAGGAATTAAGGAAAACAATAGATGAACACAAAGACTATCAATAGGCAGATGGAAATTATGAAAATGAACCAAAAGTGCTAAAGACCACAGCAACAGAAATTAAAAATTTCCTAAAGTGGTTGAAGATTGGGGTTGGCAGATGAGGAATCAGTGAACTTGAAGATAAGACATTCATCTAGTCAGTAGCAAAAAGATGAAAGAATGAAGAAAAGTGAAATGAGCCCGAGAACCTATGGGACACCACTGTATATCTGTGAGAGTCCCAGGAGGAGAAGAGAGAAAGGGAGAGAGAAAATATTCAAAGAAACAATGGCTGATTATTTACCATATTTAATGAAAGACATGAATAGACACAAAGACACTCAACAAACTTAAAACAGGATAAACCCAAATATACCTACACTGTGACATATTATAATCAAATTGTTGAATGCCAAAGATAGAGAAAATTCTCCAAGAGAGAAACAGCGCTTCACATACAAGGGAGCCTCAATGAGATATTGATTTCCCACTGGAAACCACGGAGACAAGAAGGCAGAAGGAAGACATACTTAAAGTGTTGAAAGCAGAAAAACAGCCAGCAATAATTCTGTATCCAGCAAAACTGTCTTTCAAAAATGGGTGAGGAATTAAGATATTCCCAGATAAATAAGGCTGAGGCACTTTGTCACCATGACAGTGGCCCTACAAGAGATTCTAAAGTAAGTTCTGCGAGTTGAAAAGAAAGGATACTAAACAAATAACTGAAGCGATATGAAGAAATAAAGATCTTTGGTAAAGACAATGACATGGGTAAATATAAATACCAGTACTATTGTATTTCTGATTTGCAACTCCACTTTTTTTATTTCCTACAAGACCTAAAGGGTAAATACATAAAATGTAATGACAAATCAATGGTTTGGAACTCATAATTTGTAATCTGTGACAAGACCTAACAAAGGTGGAAGGACAGAGGGGTATAGGAACACAGTTTATACATGCTCCTAAAGTTAAGTTGGTATCAAAGAACAAGACTTTTATAGATTAAAGATTTAAATTTAAGCCTCATGGTAGCCACAAAGAAAATAACAGAGAATATGCAAATTCATAGAGAAAGCAGAATACAGGTCATCAGGGGTGGGGGCACAAGCAATGGGATATGGTTTCTGTTTGGTGTGAAGGGAAAGTTAAATGCAATATATGATATTAGACGTGATCTAACAATGGAGGAGAAAAAGCTCAAAAGGACATTACTGGGACAAAGAAATATTGGAATATAGCATGCAAGCTTTTATATCAACATTAAATTTCTTGAACTTGATAACTGCACTTAAGGTGATTACATAAGTGAACATCCTATTCACAGGAAATGTACTCAGAAGCACTTTGTATTCAAGGAGTATGATATGTGCAACTTGCTTTCAAATGTTCAGAAAATGATATACGTACAGACAAATATACAGATGATAGATAAGGCAAAGGTGGCAAAATGTTAAGATTGGTGTATTTGGGTTTCTAGGAGGATGGGGGTTGTAGGAGTTCTTGAATGGGATTTTTATTATTTTTACAAGCGTCCTGTAAGTTTGAAATTATTCAAATATAAAAAGTTAAAAACAATCTACTGTTCCAGAATCCTTGCCATGTCTTATAGTTGGGTTCATTGTTGATAATTCCTTCAAAGTCCACATTCCTTGTATAAACAACATATCTTCTTACCTTTTATACCCATTTGGAATCTGCTCAGATTTTAAAGAATGCTCAGTTATCACTAATAGAGCTTTTAGCAGTTATTTTGTGTGCTCTAGGTTGACTTCTGTCAGATATCACTAATGGAAGTAACTTGGCTTAAATATTTTATAATTAGTACTTCTGGTTTAGATTTCTCAAAATACTACAAAAATAGACATAGATAAGATGTGGTTTATATCAATTTTTTGTTTAAGGTGAAACAAGCAACCTAGGCATTAACAGTTTTAGAACTATTTGTATCAGTTATATTACATCTTAACGTTTGATAGCTGCACACTGCGTCTCAGTACATAACTCTGTATCTAGGGCATGCACAACTATTTCATAAATTGTCCCTAGGATAGTACTGCATATTTTTACCTTTCCTCCCTTTTATTATAATAAGGTACATTATTATTAATTATATACCTGTTAACAGTGATTTAAAAATATACTGATTGTTTTAAAAGCTGGAAAGAATGTGGAGCAACTAGAACTCTTATGTACTACTGACGTAAATAAAATTGATACAGCCCCTTTGGAAACATCTGGCAGTTTCCTATAAAGTTAAACATACTCTTAACATACAAGTCAGCAATTCCACTCTTAAAAGGGTTAGTTTCAAAAGTTTACATACTTGTTATGATTCTATTTATATGACATTCTTAAAAACATAAAACTATAGTGATGGAGACAGATCAGTGGTTGCCAGCGGATACGGACTGGGGGAAGGTATGACTACAAAAGACAGCACAAAAGATAATTTGGGGAAAATGGAACTGTTCCTCATCCTGATTATGGTGGTGGTTAGATGAATCTACACATATGTCAAAATTCATGGAGCAGTATACCAAAAAACCCTATTGATTTTACTATATATTAACTTAAAAAGGAAAACATATCATCAAAAAATCAAGTAGTAAGTATCTACAAATCATTATTAATCTTATGATTTTGAAGATGAAAAAACCTAGGTACAGGGGTGTTTAAAGTGATTTTTCTAATGATACTTACTGGCAGTCTTTGCTTAAAAGAGTTCACAGCCTAATTCAAAACATGTTTGTCTCAAAGTCAGAAATTTAATCAGAAATAAGGAATACTAAAAATCACATAATATACTACATTGCAGAATCCACAATTATATTCACTTCACATAATACAATTTCTATGCCACATTTTAGGTAGACTGGACAACAACAAAAAAGGAATTTTCAATTTTATTTACTCAACGAAGGCTTCATAAACTATACTAAGTCACTAATTCACTAAGAAAAAAACTTTCCTCAATATAGCTACATCATCAATACAGATACATCTATTCATTAAGGAGTATAGAATAATTTGCCAAGGTTAATTCCAAAAACCCCAATACTTTTAGATCTATCAATATCAGTTTCTCTTCTGGATAGTATAGATATTAAAGAAAACATTCACAAAATCAATAGGTAAAAGCCAATCTAAGTTTGGTGGGGTTCGAGAAGATGGAAGAGGCACAATAAAAGGAAATAAGATGAGCAGAGAGGGGGTTATACTATTTAAATTATAGCTATAACAATAAAATATAGGAAATGTTCTTATTCTCTTCATTAGGGATGATACATTTAGAGAGTCCAAGGTTCAGGAAACTGGCTCTTTTCCACATATTTTCTTTTGGACTGAAGGTGTCACTAATGCTTGTATTACCAATCCATCTTACAAAAATCCAGCATTTTTTTTTCATACGGTAGATTCAGTTCAGCTAATATCTTCATAATTTTATGAAATTACTATATACCCATAAAACAATTCTTGAATTATACAGAAGGTGAACGGGGAGCTTAGAGTATCATAGATTTAAACAGAATATCAAAAATATCATTCCTATTACTCTTAAGAATATAAAACTGGAACACTTGTATAGCCACATGCAAAAGTATGAAACTAGACCCTTATTTCACACCACATATAAAAATAAACTCAAAATGGATCAAAGACCTATTTGTAAGAGCAAAAACTATAAAACTCTTATGTGAAAACATGGGGAAATATTCATGACTTGGCAATAACACCAAAAGGGCAAGCAACAAACAAACAAAATAGTTCAACTGGATTTCATCAAAATTAAAAACTTTCATGTTTCAAAGGACACCATCAAGAAAGTGAAAAGACAACCCACAGAATGGGAGAAAATATATGTAAATCATATATCTGATAAGGAACTTACAACTAGGATATATATATAAATTCTTGAATTCAATAATAAAGACAAAATCCCAATTTGGAAATGGGCAAAGGATCTGAATATACACTTTTCCAGTGAAGATATACAAATGGACAATAAAAGCACATGAAAAGATCCTGGACATCATTAGTTAGCATGGAAATGCAAATCAAAAGATACGATATCATTCCCCACCCACTAGAATTGCTAGACTCAGAAAGTGATTTAAATGTTGGTGAGGATATAGAGAAATAGGAAACCTCATACACTGCTGGTGCGAATGTAAAATGGTGCAGTCATATTGGAAAATAGACTGGTAGTTCCTCAAAAGACAAAACACAGTTACCACATGAACCAGCAATTCTCCTTCAAGGTATATACCCAAGAGAAATGAAAACCTGTGTCTACACAGAAATTTGTACACAAATGTTTATAGCAGCATTGTTCATAATAGCCAAATGGTAAAAACAACCCAAATTCCATCAGTGAACAAGCGTATAAACAAAAAGCCATACAATAGAATCACACAGACTACTCAGTCAAAAAAAAGGAATGAAGCATTAATATAAATTACAACATGGATGGACTGCGAAAACATGCTAAGTGAAAGAAGCCAGTTTCAAAAGAACACATATTAAATGATTCCACTTATATGAGAGTCCATAATAGGGGAATGTATATAGGCAGAAAGTAATTTATGGTTCCTTGGATGGGGGTGGTGGGTTAGAGGAGAGTAGGGGGTTATAACTGTAGGGTACAATTTGTTGAGGTGATAAAGATGTTCTAAAATTGACTTTGGTGATGACTGTATATATCTGTGAATATATTAAAAACCATTAAATTATACACTTTAAATGGATAAATTATAAATGTGAATTATACCTCAATAAAGCTGATTAAAAAGAAATAAATGGATACATTTACTTTACAAACACCAGTCCCAAATGATCAGATGTTGACACTACATTAGCAACTTTTCAGAAAATTTTATAGTTAATAGAAGCTTTCAAGTTCATCTGATAAAAATCTTTATATTACAAAAGGAAACTAAAGATTACTGTTGCAGAGAGAAATGGAATAAAGACAAGGCCTCCTAATTACTTTTTAAGTAATCATTCACACAATACTGATTTAAATCTTGTCCAATTTTCCTTTAGTCATTCTTTCTGTGTTTATATCCCCAAGATATAACACTTTTTACTAGTAATCTACTCATACTTTAGAAAAGTGAAGGCAAAGCACTGTATCTGGGAAACACAAACCCAATCTAAAATAAATTCATTTTATTTACTCTTAAGTACATAGGGTAAAACATCATGTCTATGGAAAACTGACCTAACACTAATTCTGAACTACCCTCAAAATCTTCTCTATTGTTATTTTTAATGTCAAATCGGTAAGGAAAAAAAATTATTACTAAGTCGTGTGACTGCCATTTGCAAAGAGAATTAATTTTCTGATAAATTCAAATTTTAACCAATTTTTCAACTTCATCCCAAACAAACAGAAGTATTAAGAAGTCACAGTAAAAAAGTTAATATTTGCCCTCCAATTTTTTGAAGTCAGTATTCATAATAGTCAATAAAGAAAGTTTCTGGATTTCTTTATCCTAAAACTTTTATACAAGGCTCTCTTCCTTAAGGTATTAAATGTTAAAAGTGCCACAAGACAAATTATACTTT
This sequence comes from Tamandua tetradactyla, assembly GCF_023851605.1. Classification (NCBI taxonomy): domain Eukaryota; kingdom Metazoa; phylum Chordata; class Mammalia; order Pilosa; family Myrmecophagidae; genus Tamandua; species Tamandua tetradactyla. Next base: position 36,054,697 of record NC_135337.1, read on the forward strand.
GGTATTAATTATGAGAACAAAATCAGGTTTTGGTTTGCAGTCTTTTGGAGATAAAATATTTAGAACTAAGTACCTATGTACTTACAAACCTTGAATACAGAAGAATATTGTCCTGCCCTTAGGAGTATACAGTTTAATAAGGGAAATAAACTACAATTCAACATAATAGAACAATGAATGAACAATGTAGCACAGAGAAGATAACTAGAGTCAGGAAGGTACTTACGGATATCAAAATTGGTTTTTGATATGAAATAGGAATTTGACAGTAGGAGATCATATATGAAAATCTTGGAAAGCAAAACTAACTAAAGCGACAGAAAGCAAACCTGTGGATTGCCCAGCACCAAGGATGGAGATTGAAGATTAACTAGGAAAGTATACAAGGCAAGCACAAAAGAAATGCTCTTGCTTATTGATCATAATGATGGTTACCCAGATACATACATGTGTTAGAGTTCATCAAATAGTAACTTAAATTATGTGCCTTTTACTATGTAATGTATCAATATGTTAAATTTTTTAAAAGGGACTAGAGGAAACCAAATGGACTTACTCCTGCATTGTTAAAATTCTTCTATATTACAATCAATCACAAGGTAGTTATTGGTATTCTGTGAGAAGAATGTTTTTTTTCTTAAAAACAGTTTAAATCCCAGTGCTGTTCCTTTAGATCTCTTCTAATGATGTAATGAAAAAAATGTAGTTTGGCAGAGTTCAGCAGAACAGCTATTTCTAAGCTTATATAGTATTGCTAAAAACAGCATTGCCATAATCATATTTCCATTATAATGAAATTTTTTAAAGGGTAAGAAAATACTAGATTAGAAGTTGAAGTTTTTTAAACTAGCTTTGTGATTCTGGGCAAATTAATTTACATGTTTGAGATATTTCAGCTCTAAATAAGAAAGTTGGTTTCTACAATTTCCTTCATTTTTAAGATTAAATTATTCTCACAAGGTTGAAATCCTTACAAAAAAGAGTTTCCAAATGAAATGCCTAAGTCTCAGGTATTGAAAGAATTGCATTAAAACAAGTTTTATCAATGTTTATCAATTTATCACTTATCAGTGAATGCCAAAAGTTTTCTGCAATTTTTGAGACTGTTAATTCAAGATTTTTAGTCATAAAGACAGCATCTCTGCAAGGACAAAACTATTAGATTACATGGGACTGTCACTTTATAACACATTTCATGATTTCATTAGAAAGAGATAAAAAATGAAACAAGTAGTTCACAGGTGGGCCCACTGTCCTCAAAAGGAAGGCAATGGACTTGGGACTCTTAAGTTAACAATCTAAGAAAACTGAAAACCTTCCCAGATGTTATGATACTATGACTTCCAGGAAAAAAATAACTGAATTAGGAAACCTGACAAAGAGGAAAGGTCTCGTTATACATGGGCAAAAAACATTTCTGCACAAATGTGATATAAATTAAAGTACTCAGAAAGAGCAGCAAAGGAAGTTGAGTTATATATATGCATACAAAACACCTCATCAAGGTTTGGAGATTTCCTTTAATAAGTAGTACTACAATGATGCAAAGTTGGGCAATGAGAAGAATTTACTACAGCATGTGAATTCAGATTAATGACTCGAGAGAGTAAGATCAGTTTTGTTCATAAAGAGATAGGTTTAAAACTGTTGGGGTGGTGAAATAACCAGCTGGTTGAAATAATCAACAAGCCATCAAATTGTTAAGCTGTGCCCTCAAACTAGAGTCAATAAAAGTCTCTAACACAGGAATGGTCAAAGAGGTCCTGAGTTTTCAGATCAAGCTACATCTCTATAAGAGGTCCTCCAGTGGCAACAGCAATTTATTATTAGGCCATAACAATTAGAGCTTTGAAAAAAAAACTGCTATCTGTATGCAAATAGCTTTGTTTGAAAAGAGGCACTGAAAACCTTTAATAGATCTTTCAAGAACTATTTGGAATGGATTTATAAATATAGAGGCTTTTGTTATGGAAGGAAAATTTAATAAATAACTGATTTTTAAAAATGTGACATAATATAAACAAAGCTTCCATGATTAATTTATATAAAAATTAAATGGTATTATATATTAACTTCAAAATTACTTCTGAGGTTATAAAAGCTTTATACCTGACCATCTAGTGATCATCACTTAGACTGTAAAATAAATTATGTTCATGCATGTGATAAATTATACACAGCTATTAAAAATAATTAATATGTATCTCCATGCTGATATAAAAAGTACTCCTACTTAGTAAATGGAGAAAATCAAGGCAAAAGACAGTATGCCTAATATAATTTTTTATGTGAAAAGTTTTACAAATGTATGGACAGACAGATGGATATTGGTATGAACACAAAACTTCTCTCAAAGGATATAAAAAAAAAAAACTAGTAATGTTACTTTTAGGGAAAAGGCCTGAAGTGGAGAAAGCAGAGGTTGTTTTTCCATTCTTACTTTCTGTATTGTTGAAAATTTTCCATCAATGAGCATTTGTTAATTGCATTCTTTAAAACGTATGCCCTGAGGATGGTTTATAGGTCTTTCTTTTTTTAACCTTTATATTTTCTAGACCTTTAGGGAAAAAAAAGGAAAGGAAAAGAATATTTGGCTTATTTCTTATCCTACTCCATCTTTTTTCAAAAGCATGCCTGGTAGTTTAGCTGTTAATTCAGTTACTTAGAGTACAAAAAGCAAAAGTCATAGGTTCGAATGCATTGCAAAAATATCCCTTGGTCACAGAATGCATTTTTAACTTTAAGAAGTCATCTAGCAAATTTGTGCTGTTGATCCCAAGGATGAATGAACTAAAAGCATGTGGGTGACTCAATACAAAATATTACTACTGCAAAATAACTCTAATGTCCTACTGATAGAGTAAGAAAGTAAATAGCAGAGTTACTAATCTCTAAGTAAATGATTCAATTTTTATATCCACACACTGTACTTCTGAACAGAATGTAATCGAGATCTTAATCATAAGAGAAAAGTTTCTGAACTTTTAGAAAAATCAAAAGTTACACATCACCAAACTTATTATTTTATAAAATGACACACTTCTTACTAGTATACCATATAAACATCTATACTATACCTGTAACATCTTCTGGATCTGATACAACAATATGTGCATTTAGTTCCTGTAGTTTGTGATGCAATTCTTCTAGCTTTTTATTCGATTTTTTCAAAATGTTGTCTACATAAGTCAAGCTTTTTTTATCTGTTGTGACCTTCCTCAGATTTTCAGCTCCTTCTTTGATTTTCAGTTCTTTCCTTATTTCTCTCTTGATTCGATCCTTGATATCATCCAATTTCTGTTGCACCATTGTGTCTGAAAAGTCTAATTTCTGAATAGCACTCACATTCTCAGAAAATGAAAGACTTCGGGAATCCCCCTAAAGAGAAAGATAAAGGCACAAATATGGGAGTTTAGGAAAGTTAGCTGCTTAGTAATATGCAGCATAAGGACAAAACTGGATTTTCAGCATAAGGTAGTTCCTTATTACATTTAATACGCTCAGTAATAAACTAACCACTTATTTTCTTTATTATAAACATAAAAAATCATAAGTTCAAAAACTTTGCCAACTTACTAAATAGCATTATTTGATAAATAGATTCATATTAAAATACCCTATGACCACAAGTGAGTTAAATGCATTAGGGCTTGGTCGACTATATTCAGGCTTCCATTTATTTATTTCATCACTAACTGAAAATTGATAATTTTGTTGACTCAATACAAAAACATCATTACTAGGACATAATTAGAAGCTACAGTAATATACAGTACAGTTGGTTAACTAAAAATGAAAACCAAATCGGACAAGCACATCTATTTTACATTTAAAACAACCAAACTATATTCTAGCTATTTGTATTAATCCACTATTTTGAACTCCATTTCTATGATACTATGGTTTACATTTTTCAAAATTTGAAATGCAAAAAACTAGACAGAATAGGTACCTTTAAGAAGGGAAACTGAGTTCTCAAAGGATATGGAAAAGAGAGAGACTTACATTTCTTTGAACCCTATGTATGTTTTGAATCACAGACATAATTATTTTAATTTCTTTGAAAATTCAACCTAGCAAAATACGTAAGTTCCATTTAAATTCTTGATGCAAGTACCTTCTGCATCAACTTGTAATCTCTAAAAAATATGAATTGTGCAAAATAGGGAGAAAAGTGAACTAATGGTAGACATGAGATCTAGTCTTGGCTTTGGTACCAATTTACCCTGTGTGTTCAGACACACCATACGACATATAGTTATACACTAAAAATCTGTTCTTAAGGTTTTTAGAACCAAAAACTCCTTTGAAACTCTGATGAAAAGAGAAAAGGAAAAAAAAAACAGAACAAAGAAAAGTTTGCATTATGTACCCAGGTTCCATGGATAGCAATTTAAGAATCCTTGGAATAGTGATATACACTCATCAGCCTTAAAGTTTTGACTTTATGCATAAAGAATGATCTTCTACCTTGGAAAGAATACTGTCTGGGTTTTTCAATATTTATAATGGATTTTAAGTCCTACCATCCATTTATTTTGTTCCCAAAACTTATGAATCTACCTTACTGGCTATCAAAAACACTAGCATATGTGACTATTGTCAATGAATAAAATCCCAAATTCCTGTTGTCTAGCTTCAGCTGAATTGTGACTGATTCAAACAATACTTAGATGAACCAATTAATCGCATTCCTACAGATATTTTTATCTTTATACTCATATCAGAAAATGTCACATATAGACCATTTATGAACATGAATTGCTTTCAAAACTTTAAGCTTTAATATTATGAACTATGTCAGATATTCCGCAAATTTCTTGCTTCATGACACCCTTAGAATCATGGTAATTTTTCCTTGTGCCCCACAGGCCAAAAGAAATACCTAACAGTTTCCTATATTAAGTAGTTAGGTCCAGTAACTTAATACTTATAACAATGAGTACCTATTCGAAATAATACACACAAACTGTTAGAAAAAAGTAGCATTTTTATTTCATTTTTTAATCACCATTGTTACTAATGGATGTGTCTGATTGTTGAGTATTTCATAATTTCCTAAAACTTGGATTCAGATTTTATTGTTTCATTTTATTTTCTGCATGTTATTTGATTTTTCACAGCAACTGCCAAAAACATAGCTTTGCAAAGGGAATGCAGACTGATCTAATATTGAAATTGTAAACTGTCTCCAGTTAGTTCACATGGAGCCCAACAAATGAAGCATGTTTCCACAAAACAAATACATCCTATAGGACCTGAGTTTGCTGAGGTGCCCCAGAGAAGTTTGGGAATAGCTTAGAAACCTGAGTACTAAGATTTAACTATATTAAAAGAAACTAGCATATGAAAACGGCTTCTGTATTTGATGTACATTCTTTGAAGGCTTGTGCCTACATCAATTCCTTTTTCTTTTCAATTTGTTCCCTAAATTCCAATCATATCAAATTATGGAAACTTATTTGAGAAGATATATTCTCTCTGGAGCCACCATGCATGCTAAACCTCTGGGAGAGACCACCTTAGCTTCCTTAACTATTTTTTCCAAATCACCTCTTGACACACTCACCTACTTTGTTGCAAAATCCACCACAACTCTTTCTGAAGAATTTCCTGCCCATGTCCACCCTTAAAATTAAATGCTATTTCTATGTGCTCTAATAGTGTGGATCTTATTTAAATAATTATCCCTTTTCTTATCTGATCACCCAAACACTATGAGTAATTTAAGGGAATGGCCCAGGGCTGGCAGACTTTTTTGTCCATTATATATCTAATATTCTTTTTCAGAATTTAGGAAAAACCTATCATTGCTGAGGAACTCATGTTTCCCTTTTCCTCACAGAGAACTTGTATTCCAGGAAGCTCAAAGGCAAAACTGATATTCAATCATAGCAACCATGCTAGCTCTTATGATTAGCATGTTTGCTTTTTCCTATCTTAATTTTTTAAAACATTTTTTATTGTGAAATGTATACCCAAAAAGGCAGTAATTTCCAAGTACATTTTAACAAGCAGTTACAGAACAGATTTCAAAGTTTGGTATGGGTTGCAGTTTCACGGTCTCAGGTTTTCCCTTCTAGCTGCTCTAAGACACTGGAGACTACAAAAAATATCAATATAATGATTCAGCAGCATATTCATTTGTTAAACCCTATCTTCTGTGCTATAACTCCTCCTTCTCCTTTGATCCTTCTCCCAATCTTTAGTGATATCTGGTCTACGCCCATTTTAACTTTTTCATATTGAAAAGAGGTGTTGACAATGTAAGATAGGGGATGGAACTAACTGATGTTCTTGGAGAGGACACTCCCTCAGGTTTTCAGGACTTATCTGGCTGGGAACATCTGGAGGTTATAGGATTCTGGGAAGTAAACTAAGTATGTGAAACTTTTGTAGAATTTCAGATGGAGGCCTAGGTGTTCTTTAGGGTTAACAGGAATGGTTTTGAATGGGGTTTGGCAACCTGTGACAATCAGAAGCATTTGGCTGAAGCCAGCACATGAGAAGCCTCCAGAATATCCTATCAACTCTCTTTGAACTCTCTTAGCCACTGATATCTTATTTTGTTATATTTCTTTTCCCCCTTTCCATCAGGAAGGTGTTGTTGATCCCAGTGTGAGGCAGACTTTCACCCCTGGATGTCATATCCCACGCAGGGTGGAGGGTCATGATTTTACTTGCAGAGTTGTGCTTAGAGAGAGAGAGAGGCCACATCTGAGCAACAAAAGAGGTTTCCTGCTAGTAACTCTTAGACATAACTACAGGTTGGCTTAGCTTCTTCACCACAGATAAAAGCTTCATAAGAGGAAGCCTCAAGATCAAGGGCTTGGCCTATTGACTTGAGAGTCCCTAATGTTTCGGGCAATTATCAGGAGTTTCCCCATTGGTAAAGTTTAACAGTTCCACATTTTTTCTCCAGTCTCTCAAGGGACTTTGTACATGGGCCTAATTTTTTCTCTTAGTAACCATATTTTACTTTCATTGTTTGTTGTGATGTGGCTCATATACCTTTTGGAAAGGAGAAAAGTATACATACAATATAATTAATTAATAATTGAAGATAAACAAATGCCATCTGACAGCAGATAGAAAAGGTTACACTACTTTCTATTAAAAATTTTAGGTGCAATATTAAGTGTAAAATTTACTGGAAAACATAATTTCCTTGTGTTTGAAATATACTGAAATAAAAATTTTCATCTATGAATTATGTCTCTATCCTAAAAAAAACCAACCATATCCTAAACGCCAGAAATTACTATTACGCAATGAAATAATCTTGACCTAAGTTAAATTAGTCTCAGTAAAACAGCTATTTAACCAGTAAAAAAGTTCAGTGATAACCTTGTTTCAGTAGATTCTGAAACATTAGTATCTGTCTACAACATCTACATTATATTTATGCTGACAATTTTAATCAACAACCATTTTCTACTCTACTTTTTCTATTTTCATGCCTCCCCCGCAGTAAAGGAGATATCCCTTCTCATCTTTTCAAAACAAAGCAGTAAGATCCACTAATGTGCTCAAAAGCTGCAGAGATGAGAAAGACACATGCACACAAAACACACACATACATGACCCAATTCTAAGCAGAATATTATACTCAACAATGTTTAGGATCCTCTACCAACCACCTGTATATAAAAGAAACACAATTTTCCCACCTCTGACCTCTGAAATCACCAGCATAGTCACTCTATTCAAGCTAATCTAACACTTCGCTGTTAACATTCTTTACCACTTGTTTCTTATGCCATATTTCCTTCACTATCAGTCTAAGTCTACTATGACCAAATACTTGCTCAAAAATATTTTAAAAGTCTTCCATGGCTAATCCCACCTACTTTGCAGTGTACTTTAAATTTCTTATCAACTATATCCTTAATACAGTAAATTGAATGGGTCAAATTCAAACACAAGAAAACCACTGATTAATATCATTAAGATCTGTACTAGAACAATCAAGATATATTGTATGATTCAAGTGATCAAACAAAAGAAGGAATTTTTTTAACAAAGATTAAACATTAGTGAATTTTCAAAGGAACCAATACAAATTAAAAACTCATTGGATAGATTAAATGACAGATTAGATAAACCCGAGGAAATTATTCAATTCATCAGAGATAAAAAGATAAAAATTATGAAAAAGAGGAAGCACTGATGATAGAATGAGAAGATCCAAGATTCATCTAATAAGAGCACCACAGTACGAGAATAAAGAAGCTGGGGGAGAGAAACACTATATGAAGAGATAAACAGATGAGAATTTTCCAGAACTGAAGAATGATAATAATCCTTTAACTGGAAGGTCACACCAAATTGCAAATAAGATAAACAAAATTAAAACAACAAAAGCAAACAAAGAGAAAGACATTTTGGCTACAAATCAATGACATTTTTAGTTTGAGAGAAGACTTTCATTAGTAGTAACATAGGTCTAAAATACAGAGAATATATCAAACGTCTACAGAATTTCTGCCTTTATCTTAAAGTTCTCATATATTGCTAAAGCTTTCTCTAAAATTACCAAAAAAACCCCCACCTCACTTAAAATATTAACATTCTGGGAATAATTCCACATGAAAACTCTGGGAAAGATTACCATATTATACTTAGAACATCCTCTGCCACATATGAATTCACATATGAATTCACATATGAATCAATTTGCATTAAAGTAAAATAGTGCTATGACTGAAAAGACCATATTATTTTTACCTACTAAATGGACAAAAAATGTTCCAACTGTAATTTTGGCCAGAGGCCAGTGATAAGATAAGAAAAAAGACTTCATAAAAAGTAAGTTGAAAACATGTAAAACAAAAATCCTACACTTTGTTGTACAATTCTATATTTGTTTTTCTTTTAATTCTAGTAACATATACACAACAAAATTTCCCACTTTAACCACTTTAAATACATGATTCAATGGTGTTCATTACATTCATAATGTTGTGTTACCATCACCATCATCCATTACCAAAACTCTTCCATCATTTCAAACAGAAACTTTGTACCAATTTAAGCATTAACTCTCCATTCCTCATCCCCACCCCTAGTAACCTAAATTCTAATTTCTGGCTGAATTTGCATATTCTAATTACTTCACCTAAGTAAGATAGTACAGTATTTGTCCTTTTGTGTCTGGCTCATTTCATTAAACATGACGTCTTCAAGGTTCATCCATGTTGTAGCATATATCAGGACTTCATTCTTTTTTAGGACTATCGAGGCAGTAATTTTTAAGTTGAACTAACAAATGTAAAGGCTCTATGCTGGTAACAGTCCCCCTTTTCTTAGAAAGCTTATAAATAGCAGGAGCTTTAAATCAACTTACAGGAAAGAGAAAGTTCTTAATGCTAAGAAAGTGTCATAACAAAAGAATGTCAGATAGTCTAGGTAATAAGGAAAGGTTTCTTCTTTATTCCCTTCATTATTCCATAGCAGTGTGTATACTCTGACATACTCTTATATACATAGAGTTTTATTTCAAATTATGTTTAAAATATGAATAAAAAATACTAAAAACAGACTAATATATTAATCATATCTGGACAGAAAAACTAAGATTTATTTTCTTCTTCAAAGTTTTCCATATTTATTCAATATTTTAGCAAGGAATATGTACTGCCTCTCTATTAGGGAAAGGGAGAAAAAGGTATTATTTAAAAGAAACCAAAACTTTTACTTTATTTCAATTTTGACAAATATAAAAGCTTAGTATTTTGTACTACAGTATATTTGCTATTTAACTATGCTATTTTTAGTGAACACAATTCTACTGCAAGGGATGAGACTACATATTCCACTCTATTTAGACCACATTATTTGCCAGCTAAGTATTTCAAATACACAAATGTGTTATAGTATGTATTTAATAAACACAATTATTTTTATTTCATAAAATAATGAAATTTCTGATCTTTAGACTAAAATATAAATTAACATTTTCACTTTACTATACTTCAAAAAACTCAAAGAAAAATTAAGTAAAATACTAAAATAAGAACAAGACCAGATTCAAAGAACAAAATGAAGAAAAACGTCTGTCACTTGTGACCTCTCCTCATTTAGGGAGAGGAGAGGATGTTTACTCCTCATTGGCAAAGTTCCCAGAGAAGAAGGAAAAAAGCTGTTTCTCTACATTTCAGAAATAGAAAACAGTATGACCTGCTAAATGCCAAGAAATGTTAGAGTACCTTTAAAAACCCACCAGGTACAATGAACCATATATTGTTTTAGATAGAAGGAATTTCAAAGATCATTTAGTCTAACTCCTTTGATTTTAGTTTTGAGGAAAACAGGTTCAAAGCAGCTAAGCAACTTGCCTAAGGTCACAAAGAAAAGTCAGTGACATGGTTGGGTTGAAAATACTAGTTCTCCTGACTCCTAGTTTGGTGTTCTTTACCCATACCGCCTTTTTTAGAAGAGTTCTTTGGAGCACCTATTTCCCCTTGCCCTGATTGCTTTACATTAATCAACAGAATTACATTCCTAAAGCCAGGAACAATGACAGAACACGTTTCCTCTTCCTCTTCCTCTCTTATGTCACTCTAATTCAAGCCTGTGTCTTGGAGACAAGTACTCTCTGCCAGAAAGCAAGAAAGGAGTTCTAATGGTAATCTTCTATCACTAGCTATGCAGTCCAAGCATGTTATCCAATCTCTCTGTGACTGTCTGCTCATCTGCAAAACTGTTTGGCATTCCTATCTTTTAGTTTAAAAAAAAAATTCATTAATTCAAAACATGTACTGAATGTTAGACATGATCCCTTTTTATTTCAGGTTTCCAATATATTAAGAAAGACATGCAAAATATCTTTCTTTATAAATAAAACCGCCTACATAATAGGCATCCTTTCATTGTCCTTATAAGAAAACTTATTTTGTCAGATGCAACAAAGTGTACCGATAAAATTCTCATTTCACCAGACTCTTTTGCAACTAGAAGTAGTCATAGAACAATTCTTATCAAAGTGAATGAAGCAAGCTCAGGATTTGGGGGGAAGCTTCTACTTCTCCCTTTCTTTTTGCCAGGAATTCAGACCCAATGCCTGAAGATACAGCAGCTATCTTGTGACAATAAAGATCAAGTCCCTGATTAGTTTACTGAACTGCTACACAAATCCTAGACTGATTACCTTTGGATTTCTCTTTTTAAAAATTTTTTAAAAATCCTCATTTGAGTAAATCAGATCATATAGGGTCTCATAAGCCAATATAAAGATTTTGGTTTTTACTCTGAATGAAATGGAGTCAAAACCAGGTCTCTTCAGGCAAAGACATAACAAGTCTAAACTGCAGTATTAAGAATAAATTTGAGGGGAACAAGGAAAACAGTTATGAGGTTACAATGAATTCTTAGAAAATGATCACAAATGAATCCTGCCTCCCCACAGAATTGACTTTTTTTCACAGAATGTGGTGGATGTCACATATTGATAATGTTCAAGGAGTTTCATGTGCATGTGTCAAGAGGACTCAGCTTCTGTTTCCACTCTTGAAAAACCTACTGCTATATAAGGAAGTCTAGGCTATTCTACTAGAGAGGAAGGCCCTCGAGGATGAGAGAGACCATGCTGAAAAAAGCCAAAGCACCCAGCTGTTCTAGTCATCCCAGCTGAGGTGTCAGACATGCAAGGCCACAGTAGACATTCTAGTCCAGTTTAGAGCTTAGCCACCAGCTAGCTGAATGCAGCTGCAATAGTAAGCCCAGGCAAGACCAGCAGACAAACTACTCAGTATACCCACAGAATCCTGAGAAATAATAAATCATTGTTAGTGGTCCCTTTAAGTACAGTTATTATTAATTACTTTTATTGACTCTCAATGAATAAAAGTAAAACAAACTAACTTGAGAGATAGGGATGTTGTAACATTATCATTATGTAGAAAAATACATTTTTCCTTTCCTTTCCTGCTTAATCCCTCCCTCTCCCACCCCAAGCAAATTTAAGGACATAGGTAGAGACAACAATCCTCCATTAAAAAAAAAAAAAACATAAAGGTGCTCGCTATTTTAAGATGATTTGTTTTCTTAAAAATTACCTTACTTTCCTTCCCACTGGAACTGTCCTTCTTATATGTCATTAGATTGTGTAGGTCCTTTCAATCAAGGATCTACTATCCCTGCTATATGCTGCATATGGGCCACAGTATCCAACCCTTAGATTCAACGATTAATCTGTGGGTCGGCATGTGACTGGAGAAGGACTATTAAGACTCCTCTTTCAGGGACTGATAGAGATGCCATACTCCAGTGAACAACAGTTGCAAAGACCATTAGAGTCTGAAACTACTGGGAGGGGAGGAAGACCTTTTATCTTTTGTATCATAATGCACCAGAAAACAAAGCTAACCGCCCCACCCCCCCCAAAAAACACAAAAGATGAGAATTAAAGAGAAAAGATCACTTGAGAACACAGCTTGAACATTAAAACCCAACAATGCTTCGAAGTAAACATACCCCTTTACCCTTAACTTTTTAGAGTCCCGGTGCCAACCGATTACTTTTTTGCTTCAGCCAGTTTGACTTGTACTTTTCCTATCACAAAGCAAAGAATCTCAACTAGTGTATCTAGTTCCCTGCTTTGAAACTTTAAATTTTATCTTTGTAATTTAGTAAGATAACTGCACTACAGAGCTACATGTTTTTGTTCCAATATTCAGACTGATATTTCTTATAAGTGCTTGTACACTCTAAATAACCTTGTTTTATACCATAAAACTACAACTAATGAGTCAGGTTTCCATGTTGTTCCACAGAGTGACACTAGTAAATTCTGGTTTTATTTTATGTAGTCTTTTTTTCTTAGAGAAATGGCTGATCGTAGAACTGGAACGATACTACAACTGACTGCAGGAAATATACAAAATGACTGTACAAGATCTTCTCGTTTCAAAAAGTAAGGACGTGCTCAAAAGAAATCCCAAACACTCCACTCTGATGAAGATATGTCAAAGGGGCACAGGAGCCACAAGAAAAAGCTCCCAGAGGCCAAAAATGGAACAATTTAAGAAATAAAAGAATAATAAGAAACAATAGTATTGCATTATAACATGGTATTGAATTATAAAATAAATATCCATGAGTCACTGGTGACATAATAGATAGTTAAGTAAATAAATTAGGGAGAAGAGACAAATTTCCCACTTAAAAGATTCTGAAATAATTTAGAACATAACTCCCTACTCCTAAAGTATGGGCTGGGCACAGTGACATCCTTCCAAACAGTACAAAATGGAAGGCAGGACAGGGAAAGAGTAAATCTACACTCAGGAGAAAACCGGTAAATACTACTTAAATAAGATGATCAATGTTGACATTGAAAATGATAAATCAAGTTGATATTATATCCTTGATAAGATGTGATAAAAATTAAACTTTGCCTCTAAGTCCAATCATTAAAGGACTCTGAAAGGAGGAAAGAGGGAGGCGGAACTTCAGGATTTGAGGAATACACAGCTTCTCCAGACTGTGTGCGGTGCCAGGGGAGATTGAGTAAGGAGTCTGGACTTTTCACCTGGCAGCAGGAGCGGCCTGGGCAGTGTAGCATTAGCATGCACCTTGAGGCAGTGTGTTCCACCTCTACCAGTGTTGTACCTGCAGAGAAGAAGTGGAATGTCCAAAATGTTCTCCACCTGGCAGCAGCAAGAGGACAGAATAGAGCTCCCCTCGCCTCTAATAAGCAGAGACTGATTAGGGAATCATGTCCACTGCCCTGTACCTAAAAGTAGCACTGGACCTAGGACAGTGTTTCCTACTTCAGTACTGCATTCTAGAGATGTAGCAGAAAATCTGCACTCCCACCCTACAAAAGAAAGCACACAAGAGTGACATTCTCCTCTTCAACCTTAGTGGTGCTTGAGGAGACACAGTAGGGAGTATGATCTTGTCTCCATATTTGGCAGTAGAAGATGTGCAGTGCTCCTGTCCCTAGCCGAGTGGTATCAGCTGATAACGAGGGGGAATTTTTAGGCATTTGACACCCACCAGGCAACAGCAGGTGATCTGAAGTGGTACAACCCTCTTTCAATGGTATTTTGTCAATGAAGACCAACTGTGGAGTCTAGAATTACACCCCCACCCCACAATGGCAAGCAACTAATAAGAGATTGCGGGGAAGATCTTGGAGAGGAGGAAGACGGAGAAAAGTTTCTTTACATCTTCATGAGAAATCATGGGCATAATGCTTAGAAATCCACATATGAAAATGACCAAAATTAATAAGTAAAAAATTTTAAGAAATGAACTACACTGTGAAACCCAGATTTTCAGAATACCCTTTAGGTTATACAAATTAAGCAGACCAGAATCACAGTGCAAAGGCCCTGAAAACTTGATTAGGATTGAAACTACAATCCACAAAAGTAGGTCCAGTTCTGTGTGCTTAACCTAAAACAAGGTGCCTGCCTACTAAAATATGCCTGCTAAAACAGAAGAATTAAATAGAATATAGAGTTTAACAGCATAATACCAATTCCCAAAATGTCCAGAATATAATCGAAAATGATTCAGATTGAGAAGCAAGAAAATTGCATTTTAACTGACAAAAGACAATTAATAGATGCCAAAAAAGATGGTGAAATTGACAAGGATTTTAAAGACCTCAATAAAAATGCTTAAACAGCAATTATGAATAGAAAACCTTAGGAAATAATAGAAGATGTAAAAAAGGAACAAAGAAATAATAGAACTAAGAAATATAAAAACTAACATTTTAAAACTCACTGGAGGGGCTCAATAGAAGGTTGGAAATGACAAGAGGAAAGAATTATTAAACTTAAAGACAAATCAATAGAAGTTCCTCTATCTGAACCATAGAAAGAAAATAGAATGAAAAAAAAATGAAAAGACCTCAAAGATCTGTAGTACATAACAAAGATCTAATATTTGTGTATGGGACCCACAGAAGGAGAAGAGATGTAGTGTGTGGCTGAAAAACAATTTTTTTAATGGCAGCAAACTTCTAAAATCTGATGAAAGGCATAAATCTACAGATTCAAGAAGATGAGTGAACTACAAATAGGACAACAGAAAGAAAAGCAAATAAAGCCAAGACACTTCAAATCAAACTTCTGAAAACTACAAAGAAGACATTTTTTGAAAACAGCTAGAGAGAGATGATGAATTGCTCAGCAGAATAATAAAAACCAGAACAAAGTACCACACAATTTAACTGCTTAAAGAAAAGAACACCAAATTTTATACCCAATGAAAATATCCATCAGCAATAAAGGGGAAATAAAAACATTCTCAGACAAAGAAAAAGTAGAATTTGTTGCCAGTAGTCATAACCCTAAATAATGGCTCAAGTTAAATTGTGTGGTACTTTGTTCTGGTTTTTATTATTCTGCTGAGCAACTCATCATTTCTCTCTAGCTGTTTTCAAAAGATGTTTTCTTTGTAGTTTTCAGAAGTTTGATTTGAAATGTCTTGGCTTTATTTGCTTTTCTTTCTGTTGTCCTATTTGTAGTTCACTCATCTTCTTGAATCTGTAGATTTATGCCTTTCATCAGATTTTAGAAGTTTGCTGCCATTAAAAAAATTGTTTTTCAGCCACACACTACATCTCTTCTCCTTCTGTGGGTCCCATACACAAATATTAGATCTTTGTTATGTACTACAGATCTTTGAGGTCTTTTCATTTTTTTTTTCATTCTATTTTCTTTCTATGGTTCAGATAGAGGAACTTCTATTGATTTGTCTTTAAGTTTAATAATTCTTTCCTCTTGTCATTTCCAACCTTCTATTGAGCCCCTCCAGTGAGTTTTAAAATGTTAGTTTTTAAAAATAAAAACATTAGTTTTTATTAGTTAGTTTTTAGAAATAAAAACATTCTCAGACAAAGAGAAAGTAGAATTTGTTGCCAGTAGTCATAACCCTAAATAATGGCTCAAGGAAATTCTCCAAACCAAAAGAAAATGGTAACAGAAAGAAAGAAGAAAGAAATGTAATAGATTGATATTCTCCTCTATTATGATTGATTTTTAAAATCATGATTGGCAGGTGAAGATAAAACTTTATCATCTGACCTGTTACTCAATGTATATGAAGGAAATAATTATGAAAATTATATTTTTTTAAATGGGGGGAGGATAAAGGGGCCTAAACAGAAGGAAGGTTTCTACATTTCACACAGTGGTAAAATGTTCAGACCAACAGTCTATATACAATACTGTATACATATTGTATTGTATACAATACACATGTATATTGTAAACCCTAGAACCACCACCAAAAAAAGGGAAAAAAACTGGAGATATACTCAAAAATAGTAAACAAATCAAAATGCAATTAGAAAAAAATGTTCAAACAACCTTTAGGAAGGTAAGAAAGGGAAGAAAAGGAGGAATAAACAGAAAGAACAAAACAAAAACAAATAATAGCAAACCTCTGTGAATAACAGAAAGACAAGAAAATATCCAAACATTTGGAAATCAAATGCATACTTTTAAATAACCCACCGTTTAAAGAGAAAGCATCCAAGGAAATTCATAATATTCAGAACTGCATATGTTGTATATTCTGAATACATAGAAGTGAAAATATAAGTATTAAAATGTATGAGGTGTAGCTAAAGCAGTATTGAGAGGGAAATTTATAGCATTAAAATGTTTACATTACAAAAGAGGAAAAAAGAGCTGCAGCAGGTTCCATGGCTGAGAAGAGGGAGAAAGAAGAGGAGGAGATTGTCAGTACTTAAATAGACCACACAGTGCATGAGCACAAGCTAATGGTCTTTGATTCAGGAGGCAGGGGTAAGTCTGCTTTGACAGTTCAATTTGTTCAGGGAATTTTTGTGGAAAACCATGATCCAACGATAAAAGATTCCTACAGAAAGCAAGCTGAAGTGGACTGCCAACAGTGTATGCTCGAAATTCTGGATACCACAGGGACAAAGCAATTCACAGCAATGAGAAATTTGCATGTAAAGAATGGCCAAGGGTTTACAGCAGCATTTTCTATCATAGCTCAGTCTTTAATGACTTACGGGACCTGAAGGAGCAGATTATATGGGCTAAGAATACAGATGTTCCACTGATTTTGGATGGCAATAAATGGGACCTGGAAGCTGAGTGAGTAGTTGGTAAAGAACAGGGTCAGAATTCAGCAAGACAGTGGTATAACTGCATCTTTTTAGAATCTTCTGCAAAGTCAAAGATCAATGTTAATGAGATATTTTATGATCTGGTCAGACAGATAGAAAAACACCAGTAGGAAAGAAGCAGCCTAAAAAGAAATCATGTCTGCTGCTCGAGACCCACAGTAAGCAGCAGCTCTGAGCCAGATTACAAGAATGAAGAACTGTTGCCTAAATGGAAAGTGCCAGCATTGCAAACTCCAAAAAATAAATCTGAAGAGGCTCCTCCTGTTTTATATATTATGTTGTTCTAGTTTGCTAGCTGTTAGAATGCAATATATCAGAAACAGAATGGCTTTCAAAAAGGGGAATTTAATAAGTTGCTAGTTTACAGTCCTAAGGCCAAGAAAAATGTCCCAATTAAAACAAGTCTACAGAAGTGTCCAATCTAGGGCATCCAGGGAAAGATACCTTGGTTTAAGAAGGCTGATGAAGTTCAGAGTTTATCTCTCAAGTGGAATGGCACATGATGCACACAGTCAGAGTTCCTCTCTCATCTGGAAAGGCACATGATGAATATGGTCAGGATTCCTCTCTCATCTGGAAGGGCACATGGCAAACATGGCGTCATCTGCTACCTTCTTCTCCTGGTTTCCTGTTTCATGAAGCTCCCCGGGAGGCATTTTCCTTCTTCATCTCCAAAGGTCGCCAGCTGATGGACTCTACTTCATGGTACTATAGCATTCTCTGCTCTCTCAGAATCTCTCTCATTTTCCAAAATGTTTCCTCTTTTATAGGACTCGAGAAACTTATCAAGACCCACCCAAAAGGGTGGAGACACGCCTCTACCTAATCCAGTTTAACAACCACTCTTGATTAAATCATATCTCCAGGGAGATGATCTAATTACAGTTTCAAACATACAATACAGAATAGGGATCAGAAGAAACGGATGCCCCTACAAAATGGGTTTAGGACTAAAACATGGCTTTTCGAGGGTACATACATCATTCCAAACTAGCACATATGTATAGAATTCAGATATTCAGATCTTATATTGGCTTGCAAAAGTTCCCTTGAGAAAAAAATTGCCCTGTGTATATCTCTTGGAAAATAAGACAGGAGTATTTCTCCTTTGCAATAACAGTTATTACAGATGTGAAAATAAATACACTTGACTCTAATATGATTATTGTTCTAGTTTGCTAGCTGTCGGAATGCAACACACCAGAGATGGATTGGCTTTCAATAAAAGGGGATTTATTTTGTTAGTTCTTCAGAGGAAAGGCAGCTAACTTTCCATGGAAATTCTTTCTTACGTGGAAGGCACAGGATGATCTCTGCTGGTCTTCCCTCCAGGCCCCTGGGTTCCAACAACTTTCCCCGGGGTGACTTCTTTCTGCATCTCCAAAGGCCTGGGCTGAGCTGCAAGTCCTGAGATGAGGAATGCTGAGCTGCTTGGCTGTGCTACGTTATACTCTCTCATTTGAGCACCAGCCAATTAAGTCAAACGTCACTCACTGCAGCAGACACGCCTCCTAGCCGATTGCAGATGTAATTAGCAACAGATGAGGTTCATGTACCATTGGTTATGTCCGCAGCAACAGACCTAGGTATGCTCACCTGGCCAAGTTGACAACTGAATCTAACTAACACAATTATATAAAAGAAAACTGATGAATTTGAAATGCTAGATAATGCTACTATAACAAATTATTTCATATTGACCTTTTTTATTATGATTCTTCCCTGTCAAGCACTAAAAAGTTGAACCACTATACTTTATATCTATGATCTAGATCATGAAATTTCCCTTCAACTCATTGCAATAGGTAACTTTTTTTAATCATTGACTTCATTTTATATTTAAAACATTATAAAATATTCTGTCATTATATTCTAATTAAAACTGTGCTTAATGCTTTGGAAAAATGGGTCTTTTTAAGGAAAAAACTGGGATAACTGATTTCTATAGCTTTCAAAGCTAAAATATATAATATACTAAACCAACGCTATCTAATATTTCTTCTTGTGTTTTATAGGCCTATTAAATAACAGCTTTTAAGAATGATTAAATTTCAGTATATCTTCATTTGGTTTGTGTGTTTTTGTTATTGTTTCTAGATTGAAGACCTTTACTTTATAGTGACGAGACAGTTTTAAATGTGACAGGTCAAACTTTTCTGCCTGGTATCTGAAGAATATTCAGCTTTAAGCCCTACAAAGTAACCAGCGACTTCCCTAGAAACAAACAGAGCTCAGGCTTTTTGTTCGGATATATTTATTCTTACTATACAGTAAAATATATCAGATTATATAGAATAGTTTTGTATATCCTCTCTTGGTCTTAAAGATTATATCTTATTGCATGAAAACATCCCACTGTGTATTGTTATTACACGTAGAAAGATAAATTTAATACTGTATCAGGGTCTAATTTATACTATTTCAAATCTGCCACAGCTTATAGTTTCATCAAGGGAATCCTGTTGCCATAAGCCCACCAATGAAATGTTATTTGAAACATTTCAAACATGCTTTAAAACAGATTAAAAGATTTGAGAGAGGTGAGTCAAAGTTGAAAAGCATAAAAGGAATGTGTCTGTTACTTTTGCTTCAACATATGAAGGAGTATAGTAGTAGTATGGAAAAGATTACTAGGTTAAAAAATTTAGCTGGCTTTAGTGGTGCTTTTCTTTTCCTTCCCAGTTCCTTCCATTTTTCAAAAGATGGGGCTTAAGTAGGACATGGACCTACGGTGGTACTACCTATAAATTCTCCATTGAAAAAGGTAAAGCATACAGTTTGTTAGTCATTTAAGTACTGGAGAAGGAAAAGAACCAAGCTTAGGAAACGCTGTGCCTTGTCCCTGAAAACTAAGGAAGAGATCAGTCCCACTAAGTCTAAATCACTGCTCAAGGATCTAAATATTGTTCTGTTGTGAGTGTGAAGTATTCATCCATCTTGCTGAGATTTTCCAGGAGTGTGGTAAGCCTATCAATTACTAAATTGAAATTCAAAAATCAGATTTCAAATGTTAGTTCTAACCACCACGTGAAAAATATTCGGAAATTGTATTCTTTGAACTTTCTAATAAAACTTAGTTAACTGCGGGTAGCAAGGGTAGTTCTGTGGTAGAATTCTCATCGGTCATGCAGAGAAAGGGGTTTAATTTCCAGCCCGCGCACTTCCCAAACAAGCAAGCAAGCAAACAAACACAAATACAACAAATGGTGCTGCAAAAAGGGGTTACTCACATGGAAAAAGAATGAGAATCGCGATCCCTGCCACACAGCATACAAAAAAAAAAAAAAAAAAAAACTTAGTTACCTACAAATATTCCACACCAAAGCAAGGTGCTAGCAACAGAGTGGTAGGTGGGATGTTATATTTCATGCATGATTGTTATGTAATGTACAACTGCTCTAATAAAGAAAAAAAATTTTACCTAACAATGAGAAAAAAAAAGAGGAAAGGTCACCAATCAATAATCTAAACTTCCACCCCAAGAAATCAGAAAAAGAGAGGAAAATAAACCCAAAGCATACAGAAGGAAATAATAATAAAAAAAGGAATCAATGAAATTGAAATAGTAAAATCAATGAAATAAAAGGGGGAGGGATAAAGAACAAGAAGCACTTGTGAAGGTCAGAAACCAGGGATAGAAACTCACTAAAAGACTCAGAATTAATCATGGGCTTATATTATAAAATGTCTTCCCTTTGCCCACAATTTACTACAACATTAACAGGGCTCCTATGCAATAAGAAGGGATTAGAGATTAAAAAAACAAACAAACTACAGGCTCAGACCCTATTTAAGAAGGATCTTTAGGGAAACTAAAGACAATCAACAAGAGAGACAAAACAAAGGACACCAGAGGGTATTTTAGCCTCTGACTCCGAGGGCTACAGCAAATAGTAAAGATAGCTTTATACCTAGCCAAGTAAACAAAATCTCACACTAAAGATCTATTAATTTCAGTACATTTTATTTAATATATCATGTCTTTCAATAAAAATTACAGGGCATACTAAAGGGCAAAAAAACATGGCCTGAAGAGACAGGGCAACATTAGAGCCAGACTTAGACAATGCAGAGATGTTGAAATAATAAAACCCTGACAAAAACCATAGATTTAAAAATAACTATGATCAATATAGTAAGTGCTCTAGGGGATTAGATGGAAAACATGCAAGAAGAGAGGAGCAATAAAAGCAGAGAGATGAACACTCTAAGAGAGTAAAAGAGAAATCCAAGAAATCAAAAACACTTTTTCAGAAATAAAGAATGCCTTTGATGAGCTCACCAGTAGATGGGACACAACCACAAGGAAAGAATCGTGAGCTTGAAAATATGTCAACAGAAACTTCCCAAACTGAAAACTGAAGAGAGAAAAAAAAGGAACAAAATAGAGAAGAACTACTGGACAACCACAAAAGGCATGGCATATGAGTAATGGGAATACCAGAAGGATAAAGAGAGAGAGGAGAACAGAAATGTTTGAAATAATAATGGCTGAGAATTTCCAAAACTTTTGGCAGTCCTGCCAAACTACAGATCCAGATCTAGGAAGCTCAGAGAACACCAAGCAGAATAAATACACAAAAAATCCACACCTAGGCATATCATATTCAAACTGCTGAAAATCAAAGACAAAGAGAAAATCTTTAAATGGGCTGGGGGGTGGAGGCAACTTACATACAGAAAAAACAAGGATAAAAATTATGCCCAACTTAATTCAGAAACACTGCAAGGAAGAAAGAAACAGAGTGAAATATCTAAAGCATTGAAAGGAAAAGAGCACCAACCTAGATTTCAATATCCAGGAAAATTATTCTTGACAGTGAAGGAGAAACAGAGACTTCTTCAGAGAAACAAAAACTGAAAAAACCTGTTACTATATACCTGCCTTGCAAGAAATGTTAAAGAAATTCTTCAGAGAGAAAGAAGATAACATAGGCTAGACACCAGATCTACAAGAAATTGAGAGCTTTTGAAAAGGTAAAATAAAATCTCTTATTTTCACTGATCTAAGAGATAACAATTAATTAAAAAAAATAATAGTAACAACAGAGTGGATGATTACTGCTAATGGATAAATGAAATATATCACAGCAATGATCTAAAGGACAAGAGAGAAGAATTGAGAATGCTCTGTTATAAGGTATCCATGCTACATATGAAGCAGTATAATGTCATTTGGAAGTGAACTCTGATTAGTAGTAAATGTATACTGTAAACTCTAGAGCAACTACTAAAAAAAACTTAAAAAAAATAAAAAATAGTTGCAAATATGGTAAATATTAATTACATTCTATCTTTAAATGTGAATGGTCTAAATACACTTAATTAAAAGACAAATATCAGAGTGGTTTAAAAAATAAGAACCAAGTATATATGTTGTCAGAGGAACTCACTTTATATATAAAGACAAAGCTAAATTAAAAGGGATCAAGAAGGATAAAATGCTAATACTAAAGGATGTTGGAATAGATACATTAATTTCACACAAAGCAGATTTTTGGGCAAGGAAAGATATCAGAGATTAAGAAGGGCATTACATAATGATCAAGGGGGCTCTAAAAGAAGATACAACAATCCTGAACATGTATGCAATTACCCTCAAACCAAAACCAGGCAATGGCATTTCAAGGAAAGGAAAATTACAAGTCAACTTCTATCATGAACGTAGACTCAAAGCTACTCAATATAAAACTAGCAAATTGAATTCAACGTTTCATAAAGATAGTTGTATGTCAAAACTGAGTGGAGTTTATTCCAGGCATGTAAAGCTGATTCAACATTCAAAAACCAATTAATGTAATTCATCACATCAGCAAGCTAAGGAAGAAAAATCATATGATCATATTAATATTAAATATTAGAGCTAAATAATGAAACTCTTAGAAGAAAATGGGGAAATCTTCAGGACCTTGTATTAAGTAATTAATTCTTAGATATGAAACCAAAGCACAAACAACAAGAGAAAAAAAACCAGATAAATAGGATTTTGTACAAATAAAAAATTTTGTACATCAAAAGACGTCAGTTGTGAAAACCTTGTGTCTGAAGCTCCTTTTATCTACCTTGTCAACAGATGAGTAGAACATATGGAATAAAAATAAATAATAGGGGACTTCTGGGTCAAGATGGCGGCTTAACAACGTGCACATTTTAGTTTGTACTCCAGAACAACTACTAAATAACCAGAAACAGTACAGAACAGCTCCCGGAGCCACGATAGTGACCAGACACACAGCGTACCCCAGTCTGGACCAGCTGAACCGGCTGAGAGCAACCCCCAGAACTGTGAGTTCCCAAAGCTGTGGTGGCCAACGCACCCCCCCCCCCACAGGCCGCTTCCCAGAGGGGAAAGGAAAGGACTTTACCAGCAGCAGCAGGGACTGGGCACAATCAAACACCAACTGTGGAACTAATTAACAAATTCAGACTACTAAAAATAGGCCCCAGCTTAGGTGAACTTGATCAAAGCGGAGGTTGCCCATTTTTGCCCCGGTGCCAAGGGGGCAGGACTGACAGAAAAGTGGGGGGGGGGGGGGGGAAGAAGGAAACAGAGGTTTTTGTGGCTGTGTATCTACAAAGGCTTGACTGCCTCTGTATACAGCAGCAGGACTTTTCAGGCTGCAAGTGCCCC
This sequence comes from Tamandua tetradactyla, assembly GCF_023851605.1. Taxonomy (NCBI): domain Eukaryota; kingdom Metazoa; phylum Chordata; class Mammalia; order Pilosa; family Myrmecophagidae; genus Tamandua; species Tamandua tetradactyla. The sequence goes on from NC_135337.1 coordinate 36,078,447, forward strand.
AGGCATAATACGCAGAAGTGAGCTCTTTGGGGGGCTTATCTGGAGTTTGTGCCTTCCCCAGGGGAGGGGTGAAGCCCCACCCAGGTGGAATCCCTCCATCAAGGAATTCAGACACCAGGGCTTGGTAATTTGAAGCCATTAAAACCAGCCTACAACCTCTCCTCTGTCTCCACCACGCCCCCAGAGTCTGCCAAAGTTAAAGGTACTGCATCATCTTACACTGGTGGGACCTGCAGTCAGACAAGCATCACATACTGGGCAGGAAAAGAAAAACAGAGTCCAGAGACTTCACAGGAAAGTCTTTCAACCTGCTGCGTCTCACCCTCAGGGAAAACCGATGCAGGTGACTCCTCCTGATAGGAGGCCAGTTTGGTCTGGGAAAATCTGGCTGTGGTCTATAATATCTAAGTAGACCCTCCTAAGTGTGTGTGGGGGAAAGGCACCACACAAGCAGGGCAAGAAACAAGAACTGAAAAATTCTCCTCTGTTAAACAAAACTTAAGCTAAAGGTCCAGATAAAACTGAACGGAATGTCAAAGAACAGACAGACAACAAATTCATCTAGCAAGAAAACCCTAGGTAAGAGAAGTGAAAGCAATCTCCAGAATAAACTAATTAAGGTAATTAAATGCCTAGATGTCAGCAAAAAATAACAAATCACACTAGGAAAACTGAAGATAGGGCCCAGTCAAAGGAACAAACCAACAATTCAAATGACATACAGGAGCTGAAACAATTAATTCAGAATGTACGAACAGACATGGAAAACCTCATCAAAAACCAAATCAATGAATTGAGGGAGGATATAAAGAAGACAAGGAAAGAACAAAAAGAAACTGAGAGTCTGAAAAAACAAATCACAGAACTTATGGGAATGAAAGACACAGTAGAAGAAATGAAAAAAACAATGGAAACCTACAATGGTAGATTTCGAGAGACAGAACATAGGATTTCTGAATTGGAGGACGGAACATCTGAAATCCGACAAGAAACAAACTATAGGAAATAAATGGAAAAATATGAGCAGGGACTCAGGGAATTGAAAGACAATATGAAGTGCATGAATATACGTGCTGTGGGTGTCCCAGAAGGAGAAGAGAAGGGAAAAGGAGGAGAAAAACTAATGGAGGAAATTATCACTGAAAATCTCCCAACTCTTATGAAAGACTTAAAATTACAGATCCAAGAAGTGCAGCATACCCCAAAGAGAAGAGATTCAAATAGACATACTCCAAGACATTTAATAATCAGAATGTCAGAGGTCAAAGAGAAAGAGAGGATCTTGAAAGCAGCAAGAGAAAAGCAATCCATCACTTACAAGGGAAGCCCAATAAGACTATACGCAGATCTCTCAGCAGAAACCATGGAGGCAAAGAAGACAGTGGGATAATATATTTAAATTATTCAAAGAGAAAAACTGCCAACCAAGAATTCTATATCCAGCAAAATTGTCCTTCAAAAATGAGGGAGAAATTAAAACATTTTCAGACAAAAACTCACTGAGAGAATTTGTGACCAAGAGACCAGCTCTGCAAGAAATACTAAAGGGAACACTAGAGACAGATACAAAGACAGGAGAGAGATGTGTGGAGAAGAGTGTAGAAAGGAAGACTATGAGTAAAGGTAAAAAGAAGGAAAATTAGATATGACATACAAAATCTAGAAGGCAAAATAGTAGAAGAAAGTACTACCCATGCAATAATAACACTGAATGTTAATGGATTAAACTCTCCAATCAAAAGACATAGTCTGGCAGAACGGATTAAAAAACAGGACCCATCTATATGATGTCTCTACTCAAAGGACACGAGGCCAAGGACACAAATGGACATTTACACACCAATGTTTATAGCAGCATTATTAACAATTACCAAGGGATGGAAACAGACAAAATGTCCATCAACAGACGGTTGGCTAAACAAACTGTGACATTTACATAAGATGGAATATTATGCAGCTGTAAGACAGAATAAAGTTATAAAGTATGTAACAACATGGATGGACCTTAAGGACATTATGCTGAGTGTGATTAGCCAGAGACAAAAGGACAAATACTGTATGGTCTCACTGATATGAACTGACATTAGTGAATAAACTTGGAATATTTCCTTGGTAACAGAGACCATCAAGAGATAGAAATAGGGTAAGATATTGGGTAACTGGAGCTGAAGGGATACAGATTGTGCAACAGGATTGAATACAAAAACCTAGAAATGGGCAGCACAATATTACCTAACTGTAATACAATTATGTTAAAACACTGAAAGAAGCTGCATATGAGAATGATAGAGGGAGGAGGGCTGGGGCATAAATGAAATCACAAAGAAAGACGATAAAGATTGAGATGGTGTAATCTAGGAATGCCTAGAGTGTATAATGATAGTGACTAAATGTACAAATTAAAAAAATGTTTTTGCATGAGGAAGAACAAAAGAATGTCATTACTGCAGTGTGCTGAAAATAGATGGTACTAAATTTTTAAAATTTCAACTAATGTGTGAGACTAAAGCAAAAAATGTTTATTTGGTACAAATCTATACTTTGACTAGTGCATCTCCTAATATAACTTATGTAGATAGTTGATTGAACACCTTAAGTACATGGAACTTACTATAGGACCCGAGATTTTGTTGGTTTGTCCAGGTGATGCCCTGATGAATCCCAGAGTGATTTGATCAGTGAGTGCAAAAGTATTTGCAAAGTCCCCTTCGGGGAATGGTGACAGAAATCGTAGAATGAGCTGAGATTCAGCATCAAGGAACTGATAAAAACTCTAGAATGAGCTGAGACCCAGCATCAAGGGATTGAGGAAACCTTCTCGACCAAAAGGGGGAAGAGTGAAATGAGACAAAGTGTCAATGGCTGAGAGATTCCAAAGAGAGTTGAGAGGTTATCCTGGAGGTTATTCTTATGCATTAAGTAGATGTCACCCTGTTATCCAAGATGTAATGGAGAGGCTGGAGGGAACTGCCTGAAAATGTAGAGCAGTGTTCCAGTAGCCATGTTTCTTGATGATGATTGAATAATGATATAGCTTTCACAATGTGACTGTGTGACTGTGAAAACCTTGTGTCTGATGCTCCTTTTATCTACGTTGTCAACAGATGAGTAGAAAATATGGAATAAAAATAAATAATGGGAACAAATGTTAAAATAAAAAAAATTTAAAAATAAATAAATAAATAAATAAATAATAGGGGGAACAAATGTTAAAATAAACTTATTTTGAAATGCCAGTGATCAATGAAAGGGAGGGGTAAGGGGTATGGTATGTATAAATTTTTTTTCTGTTTTTGTTTTATTTCTTTTTCTGAATAAATGCAAATGTTCCAAGAAATGATCATGATGATGAATATGCAACTATGTGATGATATTGTGAGTTACTGATTATATATGTAGAAAGAATGCTCAAAATAGGAATGTTTGTGTTTGTTTGGTATTTAAAAAAATAAAATAAAATAAAAAAAAAAGACATCAAGATGTGAAACAACCTACAGAATGTGGAAAAATAGTTGGAAATCATATCCAATAAAGGTTTAATATCCAGAATACATAAGGAGCTCTTACAATTCAAAAACAAAAAGACAACTCAATTAAGTAATGGTCAAAGAACTTGAAACAGTTCTCTAAAGAAGATATACAAATGGCCAAGACATGAAAAGCACTAATTACAAATCAAAACTTCAGTGAAATACCACTTTTCTTACTAAGATGGCTGTCACTAAAAACAGAAAACAACAAGTGTTAGCAAGGGTGTGGAGAAATTGGAACTCTCATGCACTGCTAATGGGAATCTACACTGATGTAGTCATTGCAGAAAGCAGTCTGGTGGGTCCTCAAAAGTTAAGTATAGAATTATGCAATTTCATTCTTAGGTATACCCTAAATAACTCAAAGCAGGGACTCATATACTTTTATACCAATGTTCATAGTAGCATTATTCAAAATATCCAAAAGATGGAAACAACCCATCTACGGATGGATGAACAAAATGTGTTATTCAGCCACAAAAATGAGTATGAACAAAATGTTTTATTCAGCCACAAAAATGAGTAAAGTTCTGATACATGCAAATCATGGACGAGCAAAACCAGAAAACAGTATGCTAAGTGAAATTAGTTAATAGAAAACGACAAATATTATATGATTTCACTTATATGAAATGTCTAGTATGGGGAGATTCATGAAAATAGACAGTAGAGTGGCAGTTATCAGGGTCTGGTGGGGAAGAGATTGTGGGGTTACTGGTTAATGGGTGAAGGGTTTGTGTTATGAGTGATGAAGAGGTTTTAATAATGAAGGGAGTGACAGTAGCAAAACATTGTAAAAATAATGTCAATGAATAGCACATTTAAAAATAGTTGAAATAGCAAATTTCATTATTTTTATATATAGATAACCACAATAAAAAAAAATCTATATACAAATGCTCACACTAGCTTTATTCGTATTGTTTATTTGTACAACCCAAATGTCCTTCAATGGATAAACAGATAAACAAATTGGTACATCCATAAAATTGAATACTACTCAGCAATAAAAAAATACCTAACTACTGAAAAATTCAGCAGTTTGCATGAATCTTAAAGGGCATTAAGGGGAGTGAAAAAAGCCAATGTGGAAAGATTATATGCTATATGATTCCATTTATATAAATTCTCATAAGGATATAATACAGTGATAGGGAACAGATCGTGGTTGGCAAGTGTTAAAATTGGGAGGATTCTATATACTGATTACGTTGGTGATTAAAACCGTAAGATGGCCTCCCTGATCCTCACCTCCTGGCACTATATCCTTGTATATATCATCTCCTCTCCTTGAATGTGTGTGAACTGTGACCTACTTCAAACCAATAAAATATGAGAAAGATGATGAGGTATCATTCCTGTAATTATATTGTTGTATAAGACTGTGTGCTAGCCAATTTGCACCAAAATTCTCCCTTTTTTGCTGGTTTTGAACAAGCAGCACATTGGTTTCCTACAGCCACAAGGAAACAAATGTTGCCAACAACCTGTGTGAGTTTGGTAGCAGACCTTTGCCCAGTTGAGCTGTTAGATGAGAACCCAGCCCTCGCTGATCTTGGCTGAAGACTTGCAAAGCATCCAACTAAGTAGTGTCTGGACTCCTGACCTGCAAAATCTATGGAATAACAAATGTATGCTGCTTTAAGCAACAAAATTTTGGGTAATTTGTTATGCTTAAAATTAACACAGATATGACTAAATTTTGCAATACTATCTATGCATGTAAATCTGATGACATCTGAATAGGGTCTTTAGCTTAATTGTATCACACTAATTTCAATTTCTTGATTTTGATATTATGTTTATATAAGATGTTATCACCAGAGAAAGCTGTATAAAGGGTACATGGGAACTCTCTGTACTATTTTTGCAACATTTTGTAGGTTGTAAATAATTTCCAGATAATAAAGTATTCTCAAATATATTTATGTGCATATGTGTATCTGCATATTTATATATTATATAAAACAAACATGAATTAGAATGACAACTTCATTCATAAGAAAATCCCTTGAAAGATTGTTTAGTCACTTTTTAAAATGAAGCACAACATTGTAAACACAATTAACAGCACTGAAATTTAAATCTGAACATGATTAAAAGGGAAAATATTAGATTGTATATATATAGTAACATAATAAAATTTTAAAAAATTCATAGAACTACATTACACAACCAGTGAACCCTAAATTAACCAGGGACTGTAATTAATAGTACAATTATAAAAACATGTTATAGTGTGGTGCAATGGTGGCTTAGTGGCAGAATTCTTGCCTGCCATGCCAGAGACCTGGGTTCAATTCCCAGTGCCTGCCACACAAACAAACAAAAAAAAACATGGTATCATCAATTGTAACAAATGTTCCACACCCAAGGTGTTGGTGGTAGGGTGGTGTATGGGAATCCTGGATTTTATGCATGATTGTTTTGTAAACCCAAAACTTCTCTAATAAAGAAAAAAAAAGTTATACACAAAGTCTATGGGGTCTATTATCAGTTTTCTAGGAGCAAGTTAACCAGAAGTGACAAACCAAAAAATGGGTACACCGGCAAAATAACTGAAAAGCAGGGACTTGAATAGATATTTATATACTAATGTTCATAACAGCATTATTTTTATTCACAACAGCCAAAACGTGGAATCAACTCAAGTGTCCATCAACAGATGAATGGATAAATAAATGTGGTATAGTCATACAATAGAGTATTATTTGGCACAAACAAGAACAAAGTTCTGATACATACTATAACAGAGATGAATCTTGAAGACATTATGCTGAGTGAAAGAAGCTAGATACAAAAGGACAATTAAATATTGTATGATTCCACTTTTATGAAATATTTAGAATAAGCAAATTCATATGGCCTACCAACGACTCTACGATCATCTGATCACCATTCCAGCAATCAATTCCAACAATTTTTCCTTGGCATTGGTTCTTAAACATTTTTTGTGTTGGTATGAGGAACAGAAAGGGGTGGGTTACAAGTTTACGTGAGACCCTAATGAAAGCAATGGACCCTCTGAAAATTCACATGTGCACAACAGCACACAGATACACACACACACAGTGATAGGAAGTTGCAGAGATTTCACAAATCCGAGGCCCATCTAAGCACCCTGGGTTCAGAAGCCCTGTAGGCTTAGCCTTTTACCCACCTTCTAGCTATTCATGCAAAAAGAATTTTTGGGAAAATATGCCATATTTACATTAAGGTATACAATAAGACCTTGAGATTAATTAACTTTCTAGAATAACTCCTTATATAAAATCAACCATGTTAAAAAAGAAAATACCTTAAAATCATATTAAGCAGAACTCTCAAAACAAACTGATCTTACTAAGCACTTAGATTCTATTTGCTCTCACAACTTTGAAGGTGAAGAAGGCCCCATCCTGAACTTTCCAAGAGATAAAACATGCAAGCCCTTTTTTGTGCCTACAATTCTAACATAAGAAATAATGATAATTAGTTCTATACATCTATTACCGACCAATATACTTTAACTAAAAGCACTAAAAAAAAAAAAAATTAAAGACTACTTACTTACATTTTTCTTTCAACTTGCACTTTTTAAATGTGAGCTAAAAGTTATTTCCCCAAGCTCAGAAGTTCTCAATGGGGGCTGTGCCATGTTCTACGGGCATTCTGGAAGTATGTGGAAATTCTGGTGAGAGGATGGCAACAAGATAGAGACAGAGACAGCCAGAAAGGTAAGCAGAAGAGATTCAAGCAGAGAAAGACTGTGAAACAGAAAGCTAAAAACTCTTAAAAAATAATGAAACCTATAAGTATATCAGGGTAATTAAGAACAAAGGTTCTGGTTTCCAGTTCAAATCTGGGCTCTATCATTTACTGTGTGAAATTGAGCACATCACATAATTTCTCAAAAATCTCAGTTTCTTTGCTCTTTAAATGCAATTAATGTCATTTACTCAAAGGATTACTAACATGATTAAATTAGTAAGATATAAAAATAATTAAGACAGTATATATCTGTGGATAAGATCACAGAGCACTTATTACAGGACTTACTCAATTAACAAGAAAGTTAACACTGTTACCATTATTACTAAATATAACCAAAAAATTAGGGAACGGATAGTATGATAAAATGAAGAAAAGATCAGTTTAAAACTATTTTTTATGTATCATGCTTAATTTAGAGATCTAATATTAAAAAACTTCCAAAGGTGCTAAAGAGTTAGATATTTTTAAAAATAACTTTATAGTATTTTAAAAATATAGACAAACCAGTATACACAAAATAGAAAATATAGCTTATCTACTTCAAGCATGGCAATAGTATTTTTTGCTTACATCAACAGGACCAAAGACAAAAAATTACACAGTAAAAGCCCAGAAATGTTTTTGCTGCTTATCTGAAAGTATAAAATAAAAAACACCAAACTAAGATTATAGACATAGGTAGGTGAGTGGGTAGATGGAAGGAAAGAAGGAAAATCATAAAGGAGGGAGGAGGGGAAGAAAGGAGGGAAGAGAGGGTCAAAGGGAGGAAAGGGGAAAGACAGATTACAGCAGTCCAAGAAATCCATCAGACATGACCTTAAACCAAGTGATAAAAATTAACTTCGCAGATAGTACTACATATGTAGTCTGAGAAACACAAGAATATTTCTATGGTATTGCTGCCCAAAATGACTTACCTGAATTTAATCATAAAGAAACATCAAATTGAGGGACATTCTACAAAAAACAGCAACAACAAAAAAATGGCCAATACTCGAAATGTGCCAAGCTCACAAAAGACATAAAAAACAAGACCATGAAACTGGTCCAGATTGGAGAAAACTGAGGAGACATGACAGCTAAACCCAGTGTGTTATATCGGATTAGACTGAGGACTGGAAAAGGAACCTGAGTAGAACTGGCAACATTTAAATAAACTTGGTAGATTAATTAACAGTATTATATAGTAATGTTAATATCCTGGCTTTGAAAATAATACTACTACAGTTATGTAAGAGGTAAACATTTGGAGAAGCAGGGGTCAAGGGTAAAGGAGAACTCTATTTTTGTCACCTTTTTGTAAATCTGAAATTATTTCATAGAGAAATGTTTTTTAAAAACTCAAATTTCATTAACATTAATGAAAGAAATAGTCTCAACATATCCCAGGAAACAGTTAAATAGTCAACGTCATAAAGCACAAAAATCTCTTTAAATTTTATAGTAAGCCATCAATGGCCAATTATCAGAAGACACAAATTTCACAAATTTGTATTTTAAAATAAAAGTTTTTAAAATGAAAATTGTTGAGCAGATTCTAAAATTTCTATACAAATACAAAGGATCTAGAAAAAACAAAAAGTCCTAAAGAATAAAGTAGAAGGATTTACTATCCAACATTTAGATTTATCATAACACTTCAATATTTAAAACAGTGTGATATTGATACAAATAGACCCATGGAACAGATTAAAAGAGATCAGAAACAGGTATGTATGTGTGTGTGTGTATTCACTTGATTTGCACACTGTGGTATAATGTGGAAAGAATGTTCCTTTTTCAATAAATCGTGCTGATGCAATAGGATCTCAACATGGGAAAAATATGAACTTTTATCCCCACACATCAACACAAACAATAATTATTTAAAGACAGACTTAAATGTGAAAGCTTAAAAGATAATGTTCGAAAAGAAAACAAGCAAATATCTTCAGGACCCTGTGGAAGGCAAAGATTTCTCAAAGAAGAAAAGAAAGCAATAATCATAAAAGATTAATATATTTCATTAAAATTAAGAGCATCTATTATCAAAAACACCATTAAGTGAGTGAAAAGCAAACCAGACTAGGACTGGGAGAAGATATTCACAGCACATATATCTGACAAAACACCTCTCTCTTTTGTTGTCTCTCTGTATGCATGCATGCATATCTGTACATACATGTGGTATGTATATGTGGAACTCACGCATAGCCGTAAGAAAAAAATTGGCAAAAGACTTAATTAGGCATTTCACAAAGGTGAATATCCAACTGTCCAATGAATGTATGAAAACATACTCAACATCATTACTCATCAGAGAAATGCCAATTAAAAACAAAATGATATTGTATCACATACCAATCCAAATGGCTAAAATTAAAATGGCTGAAATCCAAGTATTCATGAAGATACAGATCAATTAGAACTCTCAGATATTACTGGTGCAACTGTAAATTGGTTCGACCCCTTTGGAAAAGTGTGCAGCATTATCTATTAAACCCAAATACATGCTTACCCTATGTATAATGTAGTAATTCCACTCCTGACATATCCAAGAGAAATGAGGCATGTGTCCCCCAAAAGATATGCACCAAATGTCCTAGCTGTTCATTCAAAAGAACCCCAAATTTGAAACAACATAAATGCACATCAACAGTAGGATGGATGAATTATGGCATATTTATATAATGGACATTATTACTAAGCAATAAAAAAGAACTACTGAATACAAAAAACAAGGATGAATCTCACAGATATAATGTTGGGTGAAAGAACCTACAAAAAGTGCTGTTACTACTATTTTCCATTTACATGAAGTTCAAGTACAGGGAAAAGTGACAAAAGTTAGAAGAGTGATTAGAACAGCAGAAGGGTATAGAACAGAAAGACTTCTGGAGTGCTGACAATGTTATGCATCTTGATCTAGAAGGTAGTTACACAGATGTATACATATATAAAAATTATTCAGGTCAAACATTTAATATCCATACATATTATTACTTACACCTCAATACAAAAAATGCACTACAGAGTAATTATTTTAAAGATCTCTTTCATGAAGCCTCCTTAAAAATTTTAGTCCCATAATTTTTCCTTTCTCTTACATCTTTTTCTTTAAATTAATGGCATTTGTTCCTTCAACAAGTCAGTTCAGGATGTGCTCATATACTATGTTGACCCTGTCTTATGTGAACCACCAGTGAAGTTGCATACTGTAAGGAATATGAGGCCAAAGTGCTCACATAATTCATCCTCCCCTTCCTACAGCATAATGCTAAACTTGCTCTAGGCATACAATAATTGCCTGCTTCAAATGAATGAATATTCCAGACATCAGACTCTGTAGTCTCGTTAAAAGTTTTATTTTACTAATTAGGTGGAAGAAATGGAAAGCAAGTTGTCAGTTACTCATAACTGGGTGTGGAGAAGGCAACAATGAAACTATACGGACAACACAAAAGAACACACCCGAGGTAGTAAAAGGATTTAATCAAGTGCAAGATAAGTAATAGCTATTTACAAATAGAACAATAAAAGATCCAAGTGACTTGTCTGAAATAAGTTAAAAATTAATGAGCAATAAAATCTTATACTGTCAATGTAACACAAATATGGCATAGGAAAACAAGTTTAACTTTCACATTGTTCTTCATGTTGACTTTTATGTCTACTGAAGATACAATGAAAAATATTTAAAACTAACATAAGAGTTTCAGAGCTAGAGACTGAATCAAGAAATAATTTTTGGTATGGCAATGATAAATACCGGATTCAGTATGCCAAAAGACTTCATTCGACAGGATTGGTAATGTTTAGTTTTTGAGCTGGGTGGTAAATACAACAGTGTTTATTACCCTCTATATACCTTTTGATAAGTGTATAATACTTTACAATAAAATGGGGGAAGGAATGATATAAAAAATAAAAGGGAGAGAGTTATTTAACAGTAAAGACATTAGATTTCATTATCACGGAAGTAACGTGAAAGGTTAGAAATTCCCTGAAGGACATTAAAAAAAGGAGTCTTTTGTCTATAATTGATGCTACAGCAAAGGTAACAGCCTCTCAATCTTTAAAACTGCTCCATTTCCATTTTCTTGTGAACATGTTAAGATTTTTAAGTTCAAATGTCATGCTACTGAGTATATTTCAATTATGAGAACCATTAAATATATATTTAAATTAGCACACAACCTAATACTTAAACTTATATAATTCCAAAATTGCTGTTTCCTAGCTATTACTTAATTACATTTTTAGTAGTATTTCACTCATTTTTCTTATACTGCAAAGCTGGTTTCACAAAACTTGTATCAGAATATAACAATTAAAATGGTACAGATAAAATGTTCTAACTGGCAAAAAAAAATGGCACAGATATATTGTTTAAGCAAGAATCTAGGGAGATCTTCACCAGCTGGGTCTTAGGAAATGAACTCTGACTTATAATCTTAATTTAAAATACTTCACATTTTATGGTCTATATTAATATAACGTTTTCAACAATTTATAACATTACCCAATTATTATTCACCTGAAATGATCACATACATTACATTACATTCTTAATAATCCAGATTATGATGTGCTTTAGTTCTCTTTTCAGATTTTTGAAAACTTTTTAATGGTGAAACAGAACATATGCAGAAAAGGGATAAATTTCAAAGTACAGTTTAACAAGTAGTTATAGAGAAAATTATATTGTATGGGTTACAGTTCCACAATTTCAGGTATTTCCTTATAGCTGTTCTAATACACGAGACTAACAAGAAATATCAACATAGGGATTCAGTATAAATCATTTGCTAAATCCTATCTTCTCTGTTACAAGTCTTCTCTCTCATTTGATCTTTCTCCCAAACTTGACAGATATCTAGGTAATGACTGTTTCAACTTCTTCATGTTGAGAAGAGGTGCTGACATGAGGAAGAAGGATGCAACCAGGTGATATCCTGGAGAGACTAGCATCTCTGGATTTCAGGGTTTATCTGGCATAGGAACAATCTGGAAGTTTTAAGTTTCTGAGAAATAAACCTAGGGGTTGAAACTTTTATTGAGCCTCTCATAGAGCCCTGGGTATTCTTTAGGCATTCAGGAATATTGTTCGTTGGGGCTTGGCATACCAGGGCAATTAGCAATATCTACCCGAAGCTTGCATAAGAGTAACCTCCAGGATGGCCTTTCAACTCTATCTGAAATCTCTTAACCAATGATACCTTATTTCTTTTCCCACTTTTTGTCAGGTAGGTATTGTTGATCAAACAATACCTTGTTTTGGGAGTCTTGACAGAATTTTATAGCAGTATGTAATAATCATAATTGCAAGCAAATCCTGCCTACAAAATTCATATTCTATGAGGTATGGTGCTCGTTTGAAAGGATGTATGTCCCCTAGAAAAGACAAGTAATTTAAATCCCATTTCGTAAAGGCAGAATAATCCCTATTCAATACTGTATGTCTGAATCTGTAAATAGATAATCTCCCTGGAGATGTGATTTAATCAAGATTGGTTGTTAAACTGGAATGGTATAGAAGCATGTCTCCATCCATATGGGTGGGTCTTTATTAGTTTCTGAAGTCCCATAAAAGAGGAAACATTTTGGAGAATGGGTGATTCAGAGAGAGCATAGAATGCGGCAGCACCACAAAGCAGAGAGTCCACAAGCCAGTGACCTTTGGAGGTGAAGGAAAATGCCTCCGGGGAGCTTCATGAAACCAGAAGACAGGAGAAGCAGCTAGCAGATGATGCTGTGTCTGCCATATGCCCTTCCAGATGAGAGAGGAACCCTGACCGTGTTCACCATGTGCTTTTCCAGGTGAGAGAGAAACTGTGACTATTCACCATGTGCCTTCTCACTCGAGAGAGAAACCCTGAACTTCTTTCGCCTTCTTGAACCAAGGTATCTTTCTCTTGGATGTGTTTGATTGGACAATTCTATAGACTTGTTTTAATTGGGACATTTTCTCGGCCTTAGAACTATAAACTAGCAACTTATTAAATTACCCTTTTAAAAAAGCCATTCCGTTTCTGGTATATTGCATTCTGGCAGCTAGCAAACTAGAACAGGTATTATGAAAACTTACAAGGGAAGGGATGAATGTAGATTAACATATTCTGATAAAATATAAATTATAATTTAGTTATTGGCATACAGGTATTCTTCTATAATGTTTTCCTATACTTAGCATACAAATTTACTTTTAAAAAATGGTTTCATTCAGCAAATGCTTAAGAAAAAAATGTAGGTTATAAGACAATTTACCCACATGCTTACATTTCTCTTACCAGGTTTATAGGTATCTAAGTATAACAAGTATAATAATTTTATGAGCCAACCAAATCATACATAAAACTTATGTTTATATTAAAGCTGTAGAGAACAAGGAAAGAAAATTACATAATGATTCTTTCCCCCTCAAATTTTGATTATCATTCCCCAACCCTCATTTAATCCCTATAGCTTTCAAATTTGTGGAGACTTCATCTTTCTACTCACTTTTCTATCACATTTCTATCTACAATTGTAAAATGTCTTACAAATATTCCAAAAGCATACATGTACTATTAAAATGCATTGCACATCGAAAATAATAATTTAAATGTCCGTGATTTAATGCCCATGCTCTAAATACCTCATTAATATAGAAATATTTTTTTCTGCCCAATCTTATCTCACATTTAATACTACTAAAATTAACACTGGTAAAAATAACATCTCAATCAAAAATAGAATTAAAAACCATCACTATTTCATTAAACAGCTTGGGTAAATCTTAGGCTCTTATATGCTTTCAACACAGAAACTAGACATTTCTTCAATCAAAAATGCTTACACTGGGCGGGCCACGGTGGCTCAGCAGGCAAGAATGTTCGCCTGCCATGTCAGAGGACCCAGGTTTGTTTCCTGGTGCCTGCCCATGTTAAAAAAAAAAAAAATGCTTACACTGTCTTACTAAAGGTGAGATTAGGATATTAAAGGCAACAAAGAGAGAAAACAGAAAGAAGAGATAGACACTGATACAAAGTTACAGATACAAATTACAAATAAGAAATCTTAAATTCTAGGCATAGTTCTGTCAGTTTTTTTTCACAAGATCTTTAGCAAATCTTGTTAACAACTGAAACTGTGTCCTGTTTCAATTGTTTTTTTCTAAACTAAAAAATTCAATTATACTTGTTTCAAGTGATTATTAAGAATTTGAGTAAGATAACTTTAAAAAGCATAATATGTCATAGAAATTAAAGAAAAAATAAAATTAGTATGAAAAATTACAGAAACTTTTCTCCTCAATATATAAAGTATAAAATGGGGTTGGGGCAGAGAGGGAAGGGCCTACAAAACCTTTCTCCTTCCTAATAATTCATAATGATTAGATCCTTTAAGACAACAGTAACCACTTCTAAGAAGCCTCCTTCAATTAATCTCATTTCAAAGCAATCACCCGTTCATTTTGTACTAAAAATTCAGGTTTTAACAACGTGCACATTTTAGTTCGTCCTCCAGAACACTACTAAATAACCAGAAACAGTAGAGAACAGCTCCTGGAGCCACAATAGTGACTGGACACACAGCGTACCCCAGTCTGGACCAGCTGGACCAGCTGCGAACCCCACAGAACCGAGCCCCCACAGAACCGTGAGTTCCCAAAGCTGCAGCGGCCAGCACCCCTCCCCCACAGGCCGCTTCCCAGAGGGGAAAGGAAAGGACTTTACCAGCAGCAGGGACTGGGCACAATCAAACGCCAATTGTGGAACTAATTAACAAATTCTGACTACTAAAAATAGGCCCCCAGCTTAGGTGAACCTGATCAAAGCTGAGGTTGCTCATTTTTGCCCCAGTGCCAAGGGGGCAGGACTGACAGAAAAAGGGGGGGGGTCGGGGGGAAAAAAAGAAGGAAACAGAGGTTTTTGTGGTTGTGTATCTACAAAGGTTTGACTGCCTCTGGATACAGTGGCATGACTTTTCAGGCTGCAACTGCCCCAGGCATAGGCAGAAATGAGCTCTTTTGAGGGCTTATCTAGAGTTTGTGCCTTCCCCAGGGGAGGGGTGAAGCCCCACCCAGGTGGAATCCCTCCATCAAGGAGTTCAGACACCAGGGCTTGGTAATTTGAAGCCATTAAAACCAGCCTACAACCTCTCCTCTGTCTCCACCACGCCCCCAACAGGGAGAGTCTGCCAAAGTTAAAGGTACTGCATCATCTTACACTGGTGGGACCTGCAGTCAGACAAGCATCACATACTGGGCAGGAAAAGAAAAACAGAGTCCAGAGACTTCACAGGAAAGTCTTTCAACCTGCTGCGTCTCACCCTCAGGGAAAACCGATGCAGGTGACTCCTCCTGATAGGAGGCCAGTTTGGTCTGGGAAAATCTGGCTGTGGTCTATAATATCTAAGTAGACCCTCCTAAGTGTGTGTGGGGGAAAGGCACCACACAAGCAGGGCAAGAAACAAGAACTGAAAAATTCTCCTCTGTTAAACAAAACTTAAGCTAAAGGTCCAGATAAAGCTGAATGGAATGTCAAAGAACAGACAGACAACAAATTCATCCAGCAAGAAAACCCTAGGTAAGAGAAGTGAAAGCAATCTCCAGAATAAACTAATTAAGGTAATTAAATGCCTAGATGTCAGCAAAAAATAACAAATCACACTAGGAAAACTGAAGATAGGGCCCAGTCAAAGGAACAAACCAACAATTCAAATGACATACAGGAGCTGAAACAATTAATTCAGAATGTACGAACAGACATGGAAAACCTCATCAAAAACCAAATCAATGAATTGAGGGAGGATATAAAGAAGGCAAGGAAAGAACAAAAAGAAGAAACTGAAAGTCTGAAAAAAACAAATCACAGAACTTATGGGAATGAAAGACACAGTAGAAGAGATGAAAAAAACAATCGAAACCTACAATGGTAGATTTCGAGAGACAGAACATAGGATTTCAAAACTGGAGGACGGAACATCTGAAATCCGACAAGAAACAGAAACTATAGGGAAAAAATGGAAAAATATGAGCAGGGACTCAGGGAATTGAACGATAATATGAAACGCACAAATATACGTCTTGTGGGTGTCTCAGAAGGAGAAGAGAAGGGAAAAGGAGGAGAAAAACTAATGGAGGAAATTATCACTGAAAATTTCCCAACTCTTATGAAAGACTTAAAATTACAGATCCAAGAAGTGCAGCGTACCCCAGAGAATAGATCCAAATAGACATACTCCAAGACATTTAATAATCAGAATGTCAGAGGTCAAAGAGAAAGAGAGGATCTTGAAAGCAGCAAGAGAAAAGCAATTCATCACTTACAAGGGAAGCCCAATAAGACTATGCACAGATCTCTCAGCAGAAACCATGGAGGCGAAGAAGAGAGTGGGATAATATATTTAAATTATTCAAAGAGAAAAATTGCCAACCAAGAATTCTATATCCAGCAAAATTGTCCTTCAAAAATGAGGGAGAAATTAAAACATTTTCAGACAAAAACTCACTGAGAGAATTTGTGACCAAGAGACCAGCTCTGCAAGAAATACTAAAGAGAACACTAGAGACAGGTATGAAGACAGAAGAGAGAGGTGTGGAGAAGAGTGTAGAAAGGAAGACTATGAGTAAAGGTAAAAAGAAGGAAAATTAGATATAACATATAAAATCCAGAAGGCAAAATAGTAGAAGAAAGTACTACCCAAGCAGTAATAACACTGAATGTTAATGGATTAAACTCTCCAATCAAAAGACATAGTCTGGCAGAACGGATTAAAAAACAGGACCCATCTATATGATGTCTCTACTCAAAGGACACGAGGCCAAGGACACAAATGGACATTTACACACCAATGTTTATAGCAGCATTATTAACAATTACCAAGAGATGGAAACAGACAAAATGTCCATCAACAGACAGTTGGCTAAACAAACTGTGACACGTACATAAGATGGAATATTATGCAGCTGTAAGACAGAATAAAGTTATGAAGTATGTAACAACATGAATGGACCTTAAGGACATTATGCTGAGTGTGATTAGCCAGAAACAAAAGGACAAATACTGTAAGGTCTCACTGATATGAACTGACATTAGTGAATAAACTTGGAATATTTCCTTGGTAACAGAGACCATCAAGAGATAGAAATAGGGTAAGATATTGGGTAATTGGAGCTGAAGGGATACAGATTGTGCAACAGGACTGAATATAAAAACTCAGAAATGGACAGCACAATATTACCTAACTGTAATACAATTATGTTAAAACACTGAAAGAAGCTGCATATGAGAATGATAGAGGGAGGAGGGCTGGGGCATAAATGAAATCACAAAGAAAGAAAGATGATAAAGATTGAGATGGTGTAATCTAGGAATGCCTAGAGTGTATAATGATAGTGACTAAATGTACAAATTATAAAAATGTTTTTGCATAAGAAAGAACAAAAGAATGTCATTACTGCAGTGTGCTGAAAATAGATGGTACTTAATATTTTAAAATTTCAAAAAAAAATCAGTATATTCAGTCTTTAAGTACATGATGATCCAAATTTAAGTACTATCATGATCCAAATAATACCCAATGACTTTCAAAGTGTGCATCTCTATCTTATTTCCAAGAACCATTACGATACTTCTAATCTCTTGATACAAATGCTACCAAGAACTAATACATTTATAACCTCCTGATATACATCACCACTTAAGATGCCCACGATTTCAAACTCAGCATGCCTCAAATGAATACCTCATCCGCCTTCTCAAATCTTCTCTTCTAATTTGTTAACTTCTAACAGAAATTAACATTTCTGTGAATGACGCCAAAATTCTCTCATTCCAACCTCAACTCCATGAACTCATTTTTTACCCCATCCTTCCCCTTTCCCTCCATATCCAATCAGATCACTAACAGCACACATCCATTTTCCACTCCCTCTGCAAGGACTAGCGCATACTCAAAGTCAAAGCTATGAGTGTGAAAATAAACACATGAAAGAGTTTGTGTACCTGGGTCCTGACAGTGTTCTATTTGAAACCCAGTCTGCTATTTTTTTTAAAGTTCATAAAAGAGACAATAATACACTAATTTAATAAACATTAACTTTAGGCTGTACTTTTGCTCGAGTAATATGTCTACATTTAATCATATGCACTTAGTGTTCCTAAATCTTTATAATTTTTAATATTAATGACAGTTTCAGGTTGGTATATATGCTTCTAATAGAGGTTCAAATATTAGCTTAAAGTACAGATTAGGTCAATTTTGAATCCTGCTGAGGACTGTCCGCCTTTTCTCCTTTCCTTTCATTATGCTAGTTCAACAATTCTCAAAGTATGGGCCATGGGCCTCTGGGAGTCCCAAGATCCTTTTAGGGTCAATCTTTTTCAGTTCAAAATTATTTTCATAATCTGATACAAATACGTTCTTTTTCTTTTTTTCTGACAGTTACACCAATGATACAAAAGCAATGGTGTGCAAAAGTGCTGGAACCTTAGTATGAATTAACTCTGTGACACCAAATCCTACTAGTATTCACTGGATGTCAGTACTATGCCTTCAATTGAAAAAAGAAATGTTAGTTTTCAAATGTCTTTGAGGAAGTAGTAAAAAATATTGATTGTACTGAATTTCAAACTTGAATACATATATTTTATATTCCATTTAATAAAAAAGAAGTATTCATTAAGCACATCTGCTACATACCAAAATTTGATGGTCGTCTCCAAGAAAAGCACTTGTGTGACTGTTTGAGTTGAGAGCTGAACTAATCGCTTTTTTCATGGAAAACCCTTTTTACTTGAAAGAATAAATGAAAAACAAACTATGGTTATTCAGACATCGGTATCTGGCAAACACTTTTCAAATATGAACCAGAGGAGCCTGTCACTTCAAGGAAAATAACTGATAGCATAATATTAAAAATGATAGTTAAAGCTTTCAAGGGAAAAGAGAAATTATGGGAAATTTGTATCCATCATCAATTGTATTTGTTAATACCTTTTCAACACTTAAAGGCTTTTCTACTAAGATTAGTGGTGATGTTAACCAATGTGATTTTTGATACTGTATAATGAAATGTGTTAATTCGGAAGATCTACATAACACAGTGAATTAATATTTCCCAAATGACCAATACCTGATGTACCCAAATCATGTACAGATAAAAGAACCATTTTAAGTGAAAGATAAGACTGTGGGATTTTAATGTAATGTATCAATAGTTCAGGTAACCTTAAAAAACTATCACTACGGTATCAAAAAATATCACAATTACAAGAAAAGCTAGTAAAATACTCCCCCCTCTTTTTAAAATTACATAGCTCTGTGGGCTGAAGATGTTCCAGATGCATCAATCAAAACAAAATACTATGACAGGCTGAATTTAGAAGAAGATATGGAATCTAACTGTTTTCTCTTAAGCCAGACACTGGAAATTTGTCAAATTTAAAACAGTACTATTCTTCTAAGTTCCTTTAATAGTATCTTTATGAAAACACAGTATTTATTTTAACATGTAATAGAGATTTGTTATTTCTGAATAAACAGAGAAGTGTTTTTAAATTCCCAATTTTAATTTCTAATATGGTAGATATCAGTAAACATAACCTATAGAAACAAAGGCTCTTTAGGCTACTCAACAATTTTTAAGAATATATACAATCCTGATAAAAAGTTTGAGAACCACTGCGGTAACAAACAGATTGACAAAACTGTTATATCACTGTTTACCACTGATAATCAACATTTTCTTTTACCTGGATGCAATAAGCTTTCCCTCCAAAAATAGTCAAGTAGTGTCTATCTTTCAAGATTTGGCCCAAATACCAGCTTCCTGATGTCTTTACTGATTCTGCCAGGATAGGTTTTCCCTTCTCATAGCTCTCTACCTTCTATTATAAATTTTATCTCCTCTAATAGACCCTTTGAGAGTCAAATATGTGTCTCTTCTTTACAGTCTTTATATTATCTAGAATAGAGCATGCAGTAGTACACGTAAGTATTTCTATCTCTATCACTATATATTATCCAGATGATTATCATTATCCAGATAATCTCATACATTATCCAGATATGTGCTTTTTTCTACAATTTAGTTTCAAAGATGCTAGACAGCATCTGGTGATCCTCCATTCTCACCCTACCCATTTTTATTTGCTTACTGATAGAGGAAGAAGAAACTTTTGATTTATGAGTAATGATGACACTTAAAATACAAATTTTCCAGAATATTTGTATGACAAATTCATCCTAAAAAAATGTTTCCTGACAGCAGATTTGTTTTGTTTTGTTTTGTGGCTTTGAGCATAAGAAGTAAAGGAAAAGAACTATTTGGAAGAGGGAAAAAAGAAACGTTGGACCTTCATATCTTCAGTCTAGGAAAATAAGAGATATCAGTTATATAATATGGTATTTTTCTCTGGAGCTCTACTTTAAACACCATCAGTCTATATCTTATGATTCAATGTATTGCTCTGCAACTTATATATTAAATACTAGTGAAAATATATTAGCTACAGTAAAACTAACGTAAGATAAATAAAAGCGAAATGTAAACATCTGGAGAGTAATACAATAAAATTCAACAGTTACTATTACTAAAATAAAGTGATTTTAAAAATCCAAACTAGATAAGGTAAAAGGTTACTGAAATTAATTTCAAAAGAATTCTATGACTTGAATTTGTTCTCTACTGGAGAATATTATGACACCATAGTATTAATCTGTTCCTGTTCTTTACCTTCATTTTGAATAACGGCATCATTATCTATCTAATAAGCACCCAAACAAGAAAACCTGGAGGCATTTTCCATTCCTTCCTCAAGCCTCACACCTAATGACTGCCAAATACCATGAACGCTGCCTCTTTAATTTGCCTAATAAGATTCTTTCCTTTCCTAATACAAGACTTAAATCCTCATTCTCTCTGGACTAGAAAGGTGATACCTTCTAACAGGTCTACTTGTTTTCAATCTACATTACCCCAACCAACCTCCATACTGCCAAGAGAATCCATTCTAAACCACAAAACCAATAAAATCTTTCTCAGCTTAAAAATTTAATTTACTACAGGATTGAGTTCAACTCTTTAACATATCAGACTTCCCAATCTGGATTCAACCCACCTTTACAGACTCACCTCACATCACTCCTTCCCACATGCATTTTCTCCAGTGTTATGAAACAATACTCGACTCCTACACGCACTAAAAACTTATACCTTAGTAAACACTGCAAAGTACACCTCTTCTTTTAAGATCCAGCTTTAAAGTCATTTTCCTTTACAGAAACCAATTCCAACTCCCAGAAGAAAAATTAAGTAGTATTCCAGCTTATAATTTTAGCACAAAAGTCAAACTAAAAACTATTTTAGCCCATCTTCTTAAGGGATAGTCCTTTAGGCAACCCTTACAGTTAGTCCCTTAAGTTTCCACAAAAGGATATTAATTAACTTTAGCCACAGTTATACTGTTTGTGACCTATTTCAAATTATAGTCAATTGTCAAAAGAAAATACAGGCACATCAGTTATCTGCTAAAAAGTTTAACTTCATATTCACTATATTTGTCACAAATGCATTTGAGAAAAACAATATGCACAGAGGAATGCTTTAAGAACATGTCTTCACTCTCGTTAGACATTTAAAAAATATATCCATTGACACAAATCAGATCAGGTTACCTAACCCACATTTTATTGCCTACCCACTCTACCCACTTTCCCAGAAGTACTTTTACTAAATTGTAGAACAGTATGCAATCAGCCAATTAAACCCTTACAAAAAGAGGTGTACCATATCCTTATAGTGGGATTCAAATAAACATGGAATGGAATTAATCTGAAGCCCACTACTAGGAACATGTTTTTTATTACAAGAAGCAAATTTTCTAATAAGGAAGAAAAGACAAGATGACACATGAAAGTCTGGAAAGGGACTAGTTTAAGTCCCACTCATCTTTCAGAACAATTACTTGTATGACTACTTACTGTCTTTCATTCCCTGCCATATTTAAGTACATGAGAAAAGGAAATACGTATATTATAATCACTGTTAAACATTCTAATTACTATTATTTGGCTAGGTTCTAAAATAAAACTTTGAATACAACTCATGCTCAATAAATATTTGTTGAGAAATGACTGCTCAACACTGACATGCTAAGAATAACAGAAAAAAAAAAAAAAGAATTGCACTGATCATTAAAGCCATTTATTTGGTACAGAAATATGGAGTACTACATGTCTCAAGCCAAAGTTGAATTTTCTATATATAATCTATATAGTCATGCATCAAAATGTGATGTACACTGCACAAATGTATTTAATTTCAAAAGACAAATTTAAAAAACAATTTTATATGTTTAAAAGGGTAAGATACACTTATATGGAAAATTTACTTCTCATTCATCATCAATTAGGCATTACAATATGACTAAATAATAAAAACAAGAATATATTTTAGCTACAATTTAAAACTGGTAAATTTGAAGTATGACTTGTTAGTGTATCAGATCTATCAGGTAACATACACTGAAATGAACAAATTTTTCCCTTGGTATAAACAGCACCCCAAAGGATGACAAATAATTATAAAAAGTTTGAACTATTTTGATCTTAACTATTAAATGGAATAAACATTCATTATGAGTGGGGTTAGATAACAAGATCCCACAGAAAACCAGTTAATACCCCTTTTTATTTATATAACACAAGAACTACAGGACTGACAGATTGAACTGCAAAAACCACAGTTAAAGGTTAAAAGGTAGGTAGGCTACCAATACCTATATAATGTCACTAAGGCATTGTGTATCAAGGAGCCAATTAATAATACTTTGTGGTCCTCCTCTACAGCATTAGTGTTAGTCATGCTATTGAATGTAGTCAAATGGCAGTCTTTTTCCCATGTACTATTGAATACTGTCCAATAAACTGACTACAAAATATAAAACATACAC
The DNA here is from genome assembly GCF_023851605.1 of Tamandua tetradactyla. Lineage (NCBI taxonomy): Eukaryota > Metazoa > Chordata > Mammalia > Pilosa > Myrmecophagidae > Tamandua > Tamandua tetradactyla. The sequence goes on from NC_135337.1 coordinate 36,101,650, forward strand.
ACACAAAACAAAGTGGATTAAAAGAAAAATACAAAAAGAGCAATTACAAACACAAGAACTCTCTAGTAATTCAAATATACATTATAGATATATTACTTTTGCCATTACTGAAGGCAAACTGGGATAAAATAATGTGAAATAATATCAGTGCAGCTTTCCTTATAAATTCTGGTTAGAAAAATATAACCTGGTAAACCATAGAAAAGGAATCCAGAATGGATAAAAAGCAAATGAAAACACACAAACCCTCTGTATAAATCAGGGAGATGCAATTAAAAAAATATGAGCTATACGGAATGTATGTGTGTGAACATTTATCAATAAAAATATTTTTAAAAATACGAGAAATCTATTCATGCCAAAAATCACAGGAAAAAATTAAAACACGATTTGTGAAAAAGAGGAACTATAATTTGGAGAGCTACTTGGCCATCAATATATAGTTATGTTGAAGATACTCATTTGCTTTGAACCAGAACTTAAATTTCTAAATGTATAGGAACTATAAATATGGATACCAAATAAGTAAGAATGTTGATTACAGCATTGTTTATAAAAGGGAAAAAATGTAACAACCAATGTATATAACCACCATTATGAAAAGCAACATATATACAATAGAGCATGCAATGGAATATTATACAGCCACTAAAATGAATTTGGTAAACATGTATTTCCCTGAAAAAATATGGTAAAGAATATTAAGTTAAAAAAAAGACTTGCAAAATAATATATTCAGTGTGAGGTCTATTCACATACCATTTTCCACTGGATAAGGAGGAAGGACAGTAGGATGGAAAGAGTGGAAAAAAGTAGAGTTTATATCTCTAAAATGTTTACATTTTTAAGTCTTATATGAATTTGGAAAAGCTAACATTTACTCAAGGAAACGAGAGACACAAGTTATTCTCAACCTTTTTGTACATACTTGAAATGTTTCCTAATTAAGAAAAAAAGTGTTTTAGGGGACTGGACTTTAGCAAGATGGAGCACCAATGAGCAGATTTACCCCCTCAGTTAAAACTAAAAAACAAAACAAAACAAAAAACTAAATAAAAAAAGACAAGACCTATAAAACAATGGTTCTCAAGATACTGGTGGTACAACAGGCAAAAATGGAGAACAGTGATCCCTGAGAGATGGGAAAGAAACAAGATTTCTTTGAACAAAATGGAATTAAAACAGAAATCAATAAATGAAAGATATTTGGAAAAATTCCAATCATTGGAAACTAACACACTGGCAATTAACCTAAAGAGAAATTAACAGGTAGTTTGACCGGAACGAAAATAAAAACATTTCAAAATTTGTGCAACACTAAAAAAGAAAACCGCAGATTGTTTTGACAGATACAGAAAAACATTAGACATATCCAGCATCCCTTCCTGATAAATACACTAAGCAAACCAGGAATATAAAAAATCTTTTAAGGAACAAGTATAAAGAACAGACAGCTAATCTTAAATTTATTAGTAAAAGACTGAATGTTTTTCCTCTAATATTAGAAACAAGATTAGAATGGCAGCTCTACCTCCTTTTGTTCAACACCACAGTAGTTTGTAGCTAGTGCAATCAGGCAAGTAAAAAAGATTCAGACTGGAAAGAAAGAAGCAAAATTGTCTTCATTTTCAGACAGCATTACCATATTTTGAAAAAACACTATGGAATCTACAAAAAAGCTATCAGTGTTAATAAATGAATCTAGCAAGTTTGTAGGACAAAAGATCAATATGCAAAAACCAGCTGTATTTCTATATATTAGAACGACCAATTAAAAATGAAATTTTTTAAAGTATCATTTAAAAATGGCATTAAAAAAATGCTTATAGACAAATCTGACAGATGTAAAAGACCTATACACTGAATACTACAAAATATTGCTGAAAGATACTAAAGAAGATGTAAATAAATGGAAAATATACCTTGGTTATCAATGGGACAGACGACTCAATATTTTCTTTTTTTTTTTTACATGGGCAGGCACTGGGAATCAAACCCGGATCTTCGGCATGGCAGGCGAGAACTCGGCTACTGAGCCACTGCTGCACCGCCCTATGCAGTATTTTAAGACACTGCTTCAAGAGCAATAAGAGAAAGAGTAGAAATAGAACCACAAGTATACAGACAATAGAAATTGCAAATGGAGAAAGGAAATGCTTTCAACAAATGATACTGGAACAATTATATACCCATAAGGAAAAAAGTGTGTATCAAGCACGTAATACACAAAAATTAGCTTAAAATGGATCAAACTAAATGTAAAAGCTAAAATATAAAATTTTTAGAGAATACATAGAAGAATATCTTCATCATCTTAGTTATAACACAAAAAGTACAGTTCACAAAAGACTTCATCCAAACGAAGGAATCCTGCTCTTAAAAACATACTGCTAAGAGCATGAAAAGACAAGCTACAGAATGAGACAAAATACGTGCAATTCACATATCTGATAAAGCTACTGAACCCAACACATACAAAGAACTCTGAACAAGCAATAAAAATATAAACAACAATTAAAAATGGGCAAAAGATTTGAACAGATACTTCACCAAGGAAGAAACAGATGGCAAACATATGAAGAGATGCTCAATGTATTTAGTCATTAGGGAAATGCAAATTGAAACCATAAGGAAATTTCACCCCCATCTTTTCAAATGGCGTAAACTTTAAAACTGGCCATACCAAGTATCAGGAGTAAGTGATCCAACTAAAATTCACAATACTCTGCTGGTTGAAATGAAATGATACAATCACTTTGAAAAACAATTTGTTAGCTTCTTTAAATAGTAAACATATATCTACCATATGATCCAACCCTTTCTCTCCTACGAATTTACTCGTAAATAGGAAAGCATATGTCCAGTAAAACACTTGTAAATAAATATTCATAGAAGCATTTATCTTTAATAGCCAAACCTAGCAAAAACTGAATGTCTATTAACAGATAGATGGATAAACAAATTGCAATATATCCATACAATGGAATATTACTCAGCAAAAAAAAAAGTACTACTGATACACAACAAAATATGAAAAAATCTCAGAATCACTAGTTTGAGTGATGGAAGCAATGCAAACAAAACAAAACAAAAAAACAGTATACACCATGATTCTCTTTATATAAAACTCTAGAAAACGTAAAACAATTTATAGCAACAGAAAGATGATCAGTGGGTGCCTTGGAATGGGGGAATGAGGTATGGTAATATCAGAAGGAGGTTGCCAAGGGACACAAGGAAACTTTTAAAGTGATAGATATATTCATTATGTTGCTTGTAGTGATGGTTTCATGGGTGTACAGATACGTCAAAACTTATATCAAATTGTACATTTTTAAAAGCGTAGTTTATTGCCTATCAACTATACCTCAATAAGGATGTTTTTAAAAAAGCCTAATTCTCTTATTCCCTTACTATGACATGATTATATTTTCCTTTGTTAAAATCAAGATTGTTCATTGAAATTAACTACAATATAGTTAAGTTGTAGTTCACCTACTGAGTGAAGGTGGGCAAATCATTTATTCCTTCTGGGTCAGTTTTCTCATCTGTAAAATGAAATTAATCTAAATTGATACATACCTACCAATTAATTTTTAGACCTCTAAACCAGAAACCTCTCCTTTTTACCACAGTAAAATTTCATGCTCTTACTTAAATCATGTTCTGTGATGGAGGAAACTGTTCATTACAAAAAATAACTGTAACTACCATAGTTACGTAAAACAGTAAAATATAAAATACTAATTTCAAATTCCGGTTACTAAATAAATGGGAATGCAGTTAATTTTGTATGCCTCCATTTTCTTAGCTGTAAGTAAAGAAAATAAACCAATACCTTTTAAGGTTGTTGTAAGGATCAGTAAGACAAAAAGTGTGAAACATCCAACACACACCTTGCACATAACAGGTGCTCCATAAATGGCATTAAAATAACTATTAGCAATAAAACAGTGCTTTAAATCATAAAATTAGTTGCACATTTTAGACTTCATTATATTACATGAAAATAATTACCAGATTATTAACTTAAATAAAAAGAGAACCACCACCACCACTTTCAAGAATCTCCCCCTATAATCTGAAAAAGACAAGAATTCGGTTGTTCACTCTAAACGAAGAAGTTTAGGTAAGAATACTAAGTGTCCATTAAGTATCAGGCACATAAAGTAATAATTGTTTTATTTAAAATTCATAATAAACCAAGGAGGAAGGTGGGTGAATAGGTAACATAGGTAGACAGGGTAGAAGGTACTGTTACTTTTATGTAGGATAGTCAAGGAAATTTTCTCTCATAAGGTGACATTTCAGTATTAGTGTAATTAAATTTATAAAATATTTAATGCAAAATATCATAGCATCATTAGCCAAACTTCCCTGATCAAAATCCATAAAGATATTTTCCCTTTAAGTTGGCATATCGATGAAAGGAATACAAAATATTTCAAATACAATGTTGCAAAATAATTCCCCCAAAGAAAAGATCCAATAACTATTACACTGAAAAAAAAAAAGGTTTTAAAATGATATTAGGGGGCGGGCCACAGTGACTCAGTAGGCAGAGTTCATGCCTACCATGCCATTGACCCGGGTTCAATTTCTGGTGCCTACCCATGAAAAAAATAAATAAATAAATAAAATTAGGATACTTCACAAAAAAAATACATAGTTTGGAGCTTTCATCTGCTTTTCCCTGCAGTTCCCTGACTTAAATAATCTTTTATCATACTAGAAAGAAAACACATTACTGACTAAAAAACTTTTATAGTAAAGATGATGAAATGTGAATTTTCCAAATAAAAAATGTAAAGATGACAGGGGAATATTCATACAACGGTTAAATTCTTTACACTCTTTTCTGGCTGTTAACCTGAAAGAATGAACAACAGCACAATGTCATACTTTTCAAGCTGGAGACAAAGATTTAGAACCAGCATATATACATCAAAGCCAACTTCAATAATCAATTAACTTGCCTGTCAAAATAAGTAAAAATGAAAGGACATAATTTTGCACACCCTCATGAATGAAAAACAGTAAATGCTTTAATTTTCTTGTCTGCATTTGGTTCCCACTATTCCATCCTTCTAGAACATTTTTTTCTCTTAATAAACTTGTACCTGACACTTCCAGTCAACCAACATGGCTACATGAGATGTTATAGGGTTCAGCTTCCCACACAACTAGCAAACACTGATAAAGCATCTTCCTCAGAGCTCTGGAAAACAGTAAAAGGTTACAAAACTGGGCAAGCACCTTTTAAGGAGGAAAAGCTTTTGGCATTCTTGCTGGACCCTCCCACAACCTCCTCCCTTGAGGTCTCAGTGTGGGTCCCTAACCCCATTCCAAAAGAAGAAGAGTAATTCCTCTGGCCATATCAGAATACATGTATGTCTAAACCAGTCTATCTGGTAGCAGCCTGAAGCAGGATACCCCTCTCTTACTCACCATCTCAGTACTTTGAAAAGAATATTAAGAAAATGATTCCTTTTATAATAGCATCTAAAAAAAAAAAAGAAAATATCTATGAATAAATTTAACCAAAAGGAAGTGAAAGACAAACACACTGAAAATTACAAAACACTGCTGAAAGACACTGAAGTCCTAAATAAAATGAAGACAGCCCATGTTCACAGATTTGAAGACAATATTGTTAAGATGTCAATAACACCAAAAGCAATTTACAAATTCCATGCAACCTATCAAAAGTTCAACAGTCTTTTCTGCAGAAACTGAAAAGCCAATCATCAAATTCATATGGAATTGTAAGAGGTCCCTAATAGCCAAAAACATCTTGAAAAAGAACAAAGTTGAAGGACTCATGCTTCCTGATACCACAACTACAAAGCAGTAGTAATTTTAACAGTGTGGTACTGGCATAAGGACAAACACATAGACCAGTAGACTAGAATTCAGAGTTCATAAATAAGCCCACACATTGATGGCCAAATGATTTGACAAGGACATCAAGTCCATTCAATGGTGAAAGAACATTCTCTTCAACAAAAGGTGATGGGAAAACTGGAAATCCACAATCACAACAATGAAAGTGGACTTCTACTTCATATCATATGCAAAAAATAATTCAAAATGGATCAATACCTATATACAACAGCCAAAACTATAAAATTCTTGTGAGAACAGATAAGGGGAATATCTTTAGCACCTTGTAGTAAGCAATGAATTCTTACTGTGTATCAAAAGCACAAGAAATAAAAGAAAAAATAAATTAATTTTATCAAAATTAATTTTTTGTGTGTGCACTGAAAGAACATTATCCAGAATGTAAGACAATCTACCAAATGGAAGAAATATTTGGAAACCATATATCTGATAATAGTTTAATATCCAGAAGATACAAATAACTCCTACAGCTAAAGAACAAAAAGGCAATCAACTCAATTTAAAAAATGGCCTAAAGATTTGAATAGACAATTCTCCAATGAAGACATACAAATGGTCAATAAGCACATGAAATGAAACTCAACATCATGAAATAAAAAATACAAAGCAAAACTACAAGATAGTGCTTTGTCCCCAAATATGATAACTATTATTAGTGAAAATGTTGGTGAGGATACAGAGAAATAATATTATTATTGTCGATGGGAATGTAAAATGGTGCAGCTAATATAGAAAATAGTTTGTGGTTCCTCAGAAAAGTAAAAATAGAAGTACCACATGACCTGCAATTCCACTTCTATGTATATGCCCAAAAGAATTGAAAGCACGGACTCAACAGATATCTGTACACCTATGTTCATAGCAGTGTTATTCACAACAGCCAAAATGCCAATCTAGTGTCTATGAATAGTCGATTAGACAAACAAAATAAGGCATTAACATACAATGTAATATTATTCAGCCATAAAAAGAAATAAAGTACTGATGCATGCTACAACACGAATGATGAACCTTGAAGATATCAAATTGAATAAAATAAGCCAGACAGAAAAGGACACTGTATGATTTCTATTATATGAAGTACTTTGAATAAGCAAACTCATTGAGATAGAAAGAATAGTGGTTAACAGGAGCTGAGGGCACACGACAATGAGGGGTTATGGCCTAATGGGTCTGAATTTCTATTTGGGATGTTGAAAATGTTCTGGAAATAGACAGTTGTGAAGGTTTGACAACACTGTTATGTGCTTAATGTGAAAGAACTGCAAACTTAAAAATGGTTAAAATGATTCTTATGTACATTTTACAACTAAAAGAAACGGGCTGAGCAAAACAAAATAAACAAAAAAAATGAGACAGACCTGTTAAGTATGGAAACCGGAAAACTCTCCAAGACATACTGTTACATGCAAAGAGAAAGCTAAACAACTCACAGTGATTCTGCTTACATAAAATATTTATGTGAATCTATACATAACCTTAAATGCTTAGAAAAAGATCTCGAAAAAAATATACCAAACTATTAAGAATAATCTTGTCTGAGGAGGCGGAGAGAAGGGAAGGAAGCTTTGGGAGAATTTTTACACCATACTTTTATGTATTACTTTAATATTTTATAAGACTGTATTTATATAACATTTGTGTAATAAAATAAAGGTCTTAATAAAGGGTGGGTGGGGGGAAGCAATCAGGTCCATGTAGAAGCAAATGATCACACCTTAGAAGTTTGTTATTAACTGCTTTTTATAAGTGCTTACTAATTTTCAGAGTCACTGCCATTCACAAAATGTATGTGTATGCCTTAGACTCACTTGCTTCACTGATTCATGCTACTGTCCTGGACTCCAAAGGCATGTCAGTTCTGCTCTCTGCTCTATGCACATTTAAGAATCATTTTCTATTTAATATCATTTAAAGATTTATTTCAACCAGTTTTTCTAAAGCTATAAAGTACTTAATAGTATAACTTTATTTTAATACATAATGCATTTCAACAAGGCAAGGCCTTAAGTAATAAGCTCTTTTCTACAAATGAAAGGTAATGAATAAGAATATTTATGGTGTCTAGTTGGCAATGCCTACATGATAAGAACCAACTGACTTCAAGGTGACTCTCTCAAATATACATGTATTAATAACGCAGCTTTTGAAATTAAAAGTTTCTCTGAGGTTCACTATAATGAAGTCATTTGACTGCATGACACCACCATAACTCATTCACTCATGTTTGATTACAATAGCAGGCAGACAAAAAGCATCCATATTGGCTGAATTAATGAATTATATTCTTTCTTAGATAGGAAAAAATCTTGTAAGCATCATCAGATTAAAAAAAAAAGTTTACTATTCAAATTGCAGAACTGGGAAATTCTGGTTTGGTAACATTTCCCTAAACTCAATGTTTGTTATTTGTTTCTATTTGTACAGTGAAGAGTCTACAGTTAGAAAACAATTACCCTATTTTTGTCTTCCTTATTCTCTTGGTTACTGGGTTTTTGCTTTTTTTCCCCATTACCTATATAAAATAGAATTAAAAAACCTTTATCTATTTTCTTCAGCTTCAGCCACTTCTCATTACACCAGTTTACCTATTATACCATGTTAGTAACAGAAAAAACAGAATTTTATAGAAAGCCAGCATATGAACTAGTATTTTTTCTTAGCTCAACTCCAATAATTCTTTCAATACTTGAGTGTAAAGCAACTTATTCAAGAGATGCTTATTATCAATATAGCACCTCTTTTCACAGAATCAGAGTACAGGACAAAGAACAACCTACTTTCTTATATCTTAATATAAGCTCTAACAATACTGTTTTTACATTATACTGTTAAACAGTATTATTATACTGTTTTTGTATTACTATACTATTTATATATTATTACAAGAACAGTCAAAAGTTTTGATATAAAAATTCATTAAAGAGAAAAAATGAGATATAGATCAATTTCCTCCTATTTCCTTTTGAAAAGAAATACATAAATTATTTTTGTTAGAAATAAGGGTCTTTTATTCTTTGGCATAAAAATCTTTCAAATAATATACTCAAGGAATTAGTGAGATTTTTGAAAAATTATTTATAAAATGCTAGACTTAAATGAGTTTTCAAGCACAAACAAGTATTCAAAAGTTAAAAGACAATCTTTTCTGCTTCTGTTATCTACATTAATTTTATCCTCCTTGTGCATGCATTGTTTCATAGTAACAGTAATATTCTCATGCCTTACCCTAGTTTTTCCTTGCTATGTTCTTTACAGCCTGAGAGCTACTGTTGCTGTGCCCTGCTCTAGTTTGCTAGCTGCCAGAATGCACTATACCAGAAACGGAATGGCTTTTAAAAAGGAGAATTTAATAAGTTGCTAGTTTACAGTTCTAAGGCCAAGAAAATGTCCCAATTAAAGCAAGTCTATAGAAATGTCGCATCAAAGGCATCCAGGGAAAGATACCTTAGTTCAAGAAGGCCAACAAAGTTCAGGGTCTCTCAAGTGAGAAGGCACCTGGTAAACACAGTCAGGGTTTCTCTCTCAGCTGGAAAGGCACATGGAGAACATGGCGTCATCTGCTAGTTCTCTCTCCTAGCTTCCTGTTTTCACAAAGCTCCCTGGGAGGCATTTTCCCTCTTCATCTCCAAAGGCCACTGGCTGGTGGACTCTGCTTCCTAGTGCTACAGTATTCTCTGCTCTCTCTGAATCTCTCATTCTCCAAAATGTTTCCTCTTCTATAGGACTCCAAAACTAATCAAGACCCACCCAAATGGGTGGAGACCTGCACCCAGCTAATCCAGTTTAACAATCACTCTTGATTAAATCACATCTCCAGGGAGATGATCTGATCACAATTTCAAACATACAATACTGAATAGGGATTAGAAGAAACGGTTGTCTTTACAAAATGGAATTAAAATTAAAACATGGCTTTTCTAGGGTACATACATCACTTCAAACCAGCACATGCCCTTTCTCTAAAACAAAGTTAGTTTTATCGTCTAAGAAAGTTAAAGTAACTGTACATAAAACTCATACAATTCCATTTGGGGGGTTTTATTCTCCTTGTTGCTCAGTATGTGACTTGCTAAAGGTTGGCTCTATTACCAGTGTCTTAAACACACACACACACACACACACACACACACACACACACACACACACACACACTAGGTACTCTACAATTCCACTTGAACTAATTTTTCATCTAGCTCTATGATTCCTAAAAGTGGCTCCAAAATTCCCTAACTAGATGCTGTAGAAGTAAAAGTGCCAGGCTCCTGGTTATGGTATAACTCCATATGAGGTTGTTGTAATCGTTTTTTTTAAGCAAATCTGATGTTTCCATCTCTGAGAAGCACTTCATTTCCTTTATTGGTGTAAGATTTTCAGTTAGCCATTCTATAGGAGGACCTATTTGATCAAATTGTGATGCTTTTCTTCTAATAAATATAGAACAGATGGAGGCCATCATACCTAATCATTATTATTTAGTAGTCTCTAACTGCATTGTCCAATACAGTAACCACTAGCCACATGCAGTTATTAAAACTTAAACTAATTAAAATTAAATTAAATTCACTTTCTCAATTGTTCTATAAGACAATTCTGGATAAAAATGCAGGTCTATCTTAATAGTGTGAATTTAAAAAACTGTAGGGGTATAAATGTGTGTGCATGTGCATATATGAAGGGTTCTTTTTATCACTGTGGTTTGCATGTTTTTATTAACACCTGTCTGTTAACCTATTTTAAAAAGTACTTTCAAAAAGATAATGCAAAGACATTAAAAAGATGTTTTTAATGAAGCATTTTGTAACCTTGCTGGCTATGTTATCATTATTATTTTTATTATTTTAACTTACTTCAGTTATGTGTAGAAATAGTTTCTCCTGCCAGTAGAAAATTTTCAATCTGGAATAAGGAGTTCAATTATTATATGACTTAAGGAAATAAACTTAAAATTATGTACCTGACAGGTGGCTATACATAAAGAACCATCAATGTAATACAGCTCTCTCTCATAAATACCAAAAAAGTAGGAAAAAGTTTAAAGTAATAAATGTAAAATCTGGGGATTTACAAACATGAGACTTATTTATTCAGCAAACATTAAGTAGCTACTATGTACAAGTTACTCTGCTCAATATTAAAGGGGTAAAAGATGAAGATAAGATATATAGTCCTTTTCCCCAAAGACTTTAAGCATAAAACTTAGCAGATAAAATGAGGCAGGACCCAAAACACTACAGCGCAATATGTAAGTGTCACGAGATAGAAAATATTCTATTTAACTTTTAAGAAGAGATTATTTATGGCCAGGGGAAAATAAGGATAAGAAAAAAAAAGTAGAATCTGAATTGGGCCTTAAAGAAACATTTCAGTAAATAGATTGGCAAGAGTATAGATGAGAAAAAATTACTAACAATGGTTGTTCTACTTTGCTAGCTGCTGGAATGCAATATACCAGAAACAGAATGGCTTTTAAAAGGGGAACTTAATAAGTTGCTAGTTTACAGTTCTAAGGCCGAGAAAATGTCCCAATTAAAACAAGTCTATAGAAATGTCCAATTTAAGGCATCCAAGGAAAGATACCTTGATTCAAGAAGGCCGATGAAGTTTAGGGTTTCTCTTTCAAGTGAGAACATACATGGCAAACATAAGAGTTTCTCTCTCATCTGGAAAGGCATATGGTGAACATGGTCAGGGTTCCTCTCTCATCTGGAAGGGCATATGGTGAACACAGCATCATCTGCTGACTTCTTCTCCTGGCTTCCTGTTCCATGAAGCTCCCCGGCTGGTGGACTCTGCTTCTCACGGCTATGTCATTCTGCTCTGCTCTCTCTGAATCTCTTTCATTCTCCAAAATGTTTCCTCTTCTATAGGACTCCAGAAACTTATCAAGACCTACCCAAATGGGTGGAAACATGTTGTCACCTAATCCAGCTTAACGATCACTCTTGGTTAAATCACATCTCCAGGGAGATAATCTGATTACAGTTTCAAACATACAGTGTTGAATAGGGATTGTCCTGCCTTTATTAAATGAGATTTATGTTAAAACATGGCTTTTTTAGGGGACATACAGCCTTCCAAACCGGCACAATGGTGTACCTCAAAAATAGCCTCCTTGTATATGAGGTTAAAAATGAAAAGATATTTTAAGGTTACACAACAATGACAATGACAGCCTTGAGTGCTTAGCTAAGGAATTAGGATTATATCCCATACACAATAAAGAACCACTAAATGCTTGAGACAATTTGTAAATTCAGGAGTTAATAATGCCATGGGGGGGTGGGGTGGTGGTGTTTCACATGTACCGGCAGCAACAAGAATCAGTATACAGAGGAAATATAAAGCAATTTTAATACTTAATATATAAAGAGATAAGAGAACATGCAGTAGCCCTAGAGAGAAGAGAGAAATAAAGCCTCCAGTCTCCTATTCAGTACTTTTGAGATGTGGCTATTCCTTGGGTTAAGCGAGACATTCCTGTAGCTTCCCAATAAATTCCCCCAAATTTTGCTTAAGTTAGTACAAATGGGTTCTCTGCAACCACGACAAGATAATTAATTCTGGTGGATTAGGATAAATTAGGGACACATGCTAGAAACAGGGCAAACAGTCAAGCTAGGAAAGGAATAAGCAAAAGGAAAAGAGCAGCAGCAAGGAGAAGTAGATATAATGAAAAAAAAGTAACCAATATTGTGCAGTGTCCAAAAAACTTAATTTAAACACTACAGTTGCAGGAAAATTAAGCAGTACCAAATGCCTGTAAAGACTGGAAGAACAGGAAGTCATCAATGCATTTATCAGAACAATTTCAACAAAATAATGGGGACCAAAGTCAGATGTGAATAAGAAATAAGTGGTAAAAAATAAAGGGAATAATTGCAAAAAAAAAAGGGTGGGCAATGGTGGCGCAGTGGCAGAGTTCTCGCCTGCTACTGGAGACCTAGGTTCGATTTCCGGTGCCTGCCCATGCAAAAAAAAAAAATAAAGGCAATTAAGATAGAAATTTTCTCAAAGAAGTGTGACGATAAAAAGAAGTTTTGTGGGGATAACACAATTAAAGAAAGAATATAAAAATAGAAGAGAGGTGGGTTTATCTTTAAACAAAGGAGAAAAGCCAGAACAAAAGCCTCGTTCTACAAAAGAGGAAGCAGGATATTCCAAAGGAAGTACAAGTAAGATGAAACAATTTTTTTTTAAATTGAGGAATAAAGGGAAAAAGGGAGGCTAAAACTTGAAAAAAAATAAAAAGAAGAAAAGTAGACGAAACACATTTCTAGAATATCATGCATCATTCAGTAAAGGCAGTGACTGAGTAATCAGTTGAGAACAAAGGAGCACTTGTAGGTTGGAAGACTTAGGGAAAATATAAAGGCATGAAATATCAACTGTGGAGAATATAGTAGGGAGCCAACAAGAAGTAAGTAAAAAGTCACCTCTTTTTGACACAAGGATTCAAGAGATGAAACAAAAATTGGGAGAACCACCACAAACTTCTATCATAATGAAAAAGTGAACTACTTAATCTACACAAGCATAACTTTAGGTATAGTTCATCCATAACCTAGTATAACGTAACCTTAATGTCAAACTTGCCAAAATTAGTCAAGCAAGGCTCTCCAGAAATGTTTTTGTCCTAAAAGCTGAAAAATATTCCAACTATTTTAAATTTATATCATAAGGTTTAAACTTCAAAATATTATTTTAAACATTAAAAAAATATAACTCAGACCTTTACTCCATACCCAAAATTCAACTGAAATTGGATTGAGAATTTAAATGTAAAGAATAAAGCTTCAAAAACTTAGTAGAAAATGTAATTGACTATCTTTTTAGACCTGGGGCAGGGGACAATTTCTTAAACTAGACACCAAAGTAATTATGACTTCATAAAATTAAGAATTTTTTTCATCAGGACATCTTAGAAAAGAAAGACTAGCTGACTGTGAGGCACTAGAGGGGTGGGATAGAGGAAAAGCAAGGTCCTAACTTTTCTTGGGGGAAGAGTGATGGTACATGGGTATTTATTATAAGTAGGTAGGTAGGTAGAGACAGAGAGAGATGGTCAGTAGACAGGAGCCATGGACCACCGTGAGTGTATCATCAACTAAGGACAATGATTAATTCAATGCAATGCACCTGTGGTTAAATAAAAGCACAAAGAAATACAAAAACTGCATGAAATCTGTTCAATGAAAATTCTGAGGCAGGCAGTACAATCACCTCCTAGAGAATCCCTATGATGGCAACTGAAGGAAGAGAAAACAATATGAGCAATGTATAAAATATAAGATGTTCAGCACATGTATTGGATGGATGTCTCCTATAATTTAAAATAAATTCCAAATGCTGTCATAACAACTTTTCTTCCAATTAAGGGGTTTGTGTTTGAAAGCCTGGGAAGGGAAATTTTAACCAATTACAAAAGGTAATCGCTGCCAAATTCCTAAAACAGATAAATCCTAATAACAGTATTTATCATATATTATCTGTCAGCTCAATTTTATATTGTGACAAATCAACATTTAGCTTCTAATCTAAGGTGTTTTTTCATCTTCATGTACACTCCTCCCAGGATTTCCTGTTCTTCACTTGTTACAGACAATATTTGCATGTAATTTTTGTGAGCTTATTTAAAAAATCAAATGTGATAACAGGGTTAGTTTCAAATAACATTTCATTAGATAAAATTAATGGAAATAAAATATGTACTAAGATAAAAATTCTCTATTTTAACTTTTCTAAGATATGAGAATTTATATCATGCTCATTAATTTCTCCCATTCAAAATTTAAGTATCACTTTAAAGCTTCTAACTGGTTTTCAACTTTCTCACTTTGCTGCCAAATGTGAACTCTGCTGTTTATCAAAGTTAATAATATTAAATGTCATGTGGTTTTGTTATACTCTAATTAAAGTAAACTTTATTTTGAAATAATGGAGCAGATATTTAACAATTGCTCAAGACAGTCCCTTTTACTAGGAAATGATACAGAATTAACTGTTCTGATCAAATATTTTTAGTTATGGAAGTAACATTATTTTGAGTGATATTACTTTCTACAAACCACTATACTACTCTCTCTAGAGATTCATTTAAAAGTAGACACAGGATTAACCTGATAAATGATGGAAACTTACTGTATTAGTTTCCTAGCTGCTAAAACAAATATCATATAAAGGATTGGATTAACAACAAGAAGTTATTGGATCATGGTTTCTGAGGCTAGAAGGCTTGCTTCTTCTTGGGGGTTGGTATTTCTGGCTGGCTGGCAAACTGTGGGGTTCCTTGGCACTTCCATCACATGGCAATGAACCTGATGGCATTTTCTCCTTTTTCTCCCAGGTTCTGTTACTTCCAGCTTCTGGCTGTTCCCTGCGGCTGCTTTTTTCTGTGTCCAATTTCCTTGGCTCATAAGGGGTTCAGCCATACTGAATTAAGGCCCTATGCTGGTTTGAAAGGATTTACGTATCCTAGAAAAGCCATGTTTTAATTCTAATCAATCTTGTGAGAGCCACGGTTTCTTATAATTCCTATTCAGTTCTATAGGTTGGAAATTTATTAGGTTATCTCCACAGATATTTGGCTCAATCAACTGTGGGTATTAAACTTGATTAGATAGAGATGTGTCTCCACCCATTCTATGTGGGTCTTTATTAGCCAAAAAAAGATGAGACATTTCAGAGAGAGTTCCTTTTGAGAACAAGGAGAAAGCCACAGAATCAGAGTTCACCAGCCAGAGACCTTTGGAGATGAAGAAGGAAAACCCCCCTGGGGGAGCTTCATGAATAAGCCAGAAGAGAAAGCTAGCAAACTTCCCAAGCGCCCTTCCAGCCAAGAGAGAAACCCTGAACATCATCAGCCTTCCTGAACCATGGTATCTTCCCCTGGATGCTTAGATTGGACATTTCTATGGACTTGCTTTAATTCGGATGTTTTCGTGGCCTGAGAACTGTAAACTTGCAATTTATTAAATTCCCTTTTTTAAAAAGCCATTCCGTTTCTGGTATATTGTATTCTAGAAGCCAGTGAACTAGAACAGGCCCACTCTCATTCAGTTTGGGGACACCCAAACTAATAATATTTTCAAAGGTCCTAGTTACAAATGGGTTCACATTCACAGGAGGAGGGGTTGGGACCTAAGCATGTCTTTTGTGGGGGAAATGATTCAATCCCCAACAGTCTGCCCTCTGGACCCCCAAAAGCATGCTCTTCTTCCCATATGCAGAATACATTCATTCCATCACAACATTCCAAAAGCCTTAAATCATTTCATTACTAATGCTAAGTGCAAAGTCTCATGAAACTCAGTTATGCCCCATTCTGGGGCAAAATTCCTCTCTGTCTGTGGACCTGTAAAACCCAGAAAACTGATTCCAATATACAAGGGAGGATGGAACAGTCACAGGATAGACACTCCAATTCCAGAAGGGTAAACAGGTGTCACAGGTTCCAAACAAGTCCAATACCCAGCAGGGCAAGCTCCATGAGATTTCAAGGTCTGAGAGGCATCTACTGATGGATGTTTTGATGCCCAGGCCTGATGGAGCAGGGCAGCGGCCATGCTGTCCCCAAATACTGGGGTAAAGGTCCACTCTTACCAAGCACTGGAATGGTGGCCAGGCTCTCCACAAGTACAGGGACATAAGCCCCATACCCTCCAAGCACTGGGACAGATGGCCTGCCTTCTCCAAGCACAGGATTTGATCAGCCCTTTCGAGACACACTTGGGAAAGGCCACTCTTCCGGCTAGAGATCTCTTTGGTCCAGATCTCAGCTTCCACAGTTTTGCATTGAAGTCATTCTTCCTTCAATTTGTCCATTCTTTGTCCCTTTCAAGCACTGCTTGTGCTCATACAAATTTCACATAAACCATGTAGCATACATGTAGTTTCAGAGGTTCTAACCATCAGACAATAGAACTTTCCATATATCCTTCCTGAATAATTGCCTTTTTTCATCCTGACTTCCACTGAAATGGCTGACTGGATCCATGTTCAACTACAGCCTCTTTAGCAAAAGTTGTTCAGTTAAACTCTCAGATGGGGCCTTTTTCTCTGGGGACTCACTTCCCAGAAGTTCAGGAAGTTCCTGATAGAATGACTTGTGGCTCTAGTCTCAGAGCATACTATTTGGATAGGCTCAGTATCTTTCAATCATCAGTTTCTGGATTTTTGGTGCTTACGAGTTCAGTTCTCAGCTTCTCTCTTTCCTCTCATGTTTTACCACAAAACTACAAGGAAAAACCAGCCGGACCTTTCACACCAGGATGCAAATCTCAGTCAAATATTCAGGTTCATAGTTCACAAGTTCTGCCTTCCATCCAACATCAGAACACAATTTTGTCGAGTTCTCTGCCACTCTGTAACAAAGATTGCCTTTCCTCCAATTTCCAATAACACATTCAACATTTTCTCCTAACGACTCATTAGAAGTATTCTTATCCGTATTTCTATTAAAAGTCTCTTTAAAGCAATCTAGGTATTTCCTATCGAGTGCCTCACAATCCCTCCAGCCTCTAAGCATTACCGAATTTCAAAGCTATTCTACATTTTAGGTATTTGCAGTAACAGCACCCCACTTTCTGGTATAAAAACTGTTGTAGTTTCCTGGTTGCTAAAACAAATACCATACAATGCATTGGCTTAATAACAGGAATTTATTGGCTCATAGTTTCAGAGGGTAGAAGGCTTGTTTCCTCCTAGGGTTGGTATCTCCTGGATGGCCGGCAATCTTTGGGGTTCCCTGGCTTTTCTAACACATGGAGATATACACTGTGGCATTTTTCTCAAATTCTGTTGACTTACAGCTTCCATTCCAGCTGATTCCTGTGGCTTCTTCTGTATTCCATTTCCTTTACTTATAGACTTCAGCCATATTGGATTAAGGCCCACGCTTATTCAGTCTGGACACACCTTAACTAACAAACTCTTCAAAAGTTCTATTTAAAATTTGTTCACACGCACAGAAACAGGGGGTGGGAACTGAATATGCCTTTTTTTTTAGGGGACATGATTCAATTCTCAACACTTACCACTGCCAAATTTGAAGAACAAAAAGACGAGGACCCAAGGAGTCACATACTAAGCTCTGGAGTGAATAACCAAGCCCAGGAGGGGCACCTACCTCTTCCTATTTCAACATTAATTATATGTGGAAGGTAGAAGTTATAAGAAACTTAAACTATACCTCTACTATACTAGGGAGAGATAGGAAAACATAATTCATTTTACATCTGTCATTTTATAGCACTAGTTTCAGCACAGAATTTTATCTAGGTAGTTAATAAATATTTGGTGAATAATTTGATGCTATGCTTCTATTCAGTAAAATAAATGCACGTCCCACAAATTATAAACATTGCAACATTCTATAAAAGTAATGATTATGAAATCTAAGCTGAAAACCCACACTGTAATTTATTGTTTAAAGAGTACTTGCTATGTATCATTATTGTCTATTAACTAAACCCACATTGTATTCTATACTTTTCTCTTAACTATACCTCAAAACATTATCTCAAAATCAAAATAAAATTAGAGCAACTTATGTAAATCAGTGATAAAGAAATCTGAATATACAGCTGTTTCTATCTTAAAACTCTCTGAATCTCACATTTCTTCAAAATTCTGGTAAGTAAAATAGAATAAAGAAGGAAGGAAAATGAGGAAATGATCTCAAAATACCAAAAATCCTGTAAGTTGAAAAAGTTTGTCAGTTATCTGAGTGATGGATTTATGAGTAACCTTCATTTTTTACTTTGTGCTTTTTCGCATTTTCCCAATTTCCTACAATGAATAATGTTTGTGATTTGAAAAACCTGTAAAATCAGTCTTACCTACCTGTCTACCTGATCATGTCACACACCCCTCAAATCACCCCCAAAATCTTAATTTTCCCAAGTATAGTCCTCTCACTGAGATCGACGTTCTGGTATCTCTGCAAAATCAGATGTCATCCTTAATTTTACAGCAAATGGGTAAATACCAGTGTATTATATGGTTGATACAATGTCATAACCAGTGCAAAAACTCTTTTGCACTTCTAGGGAATATTTTTGGGAGAAAGAATTAAAAATGTAAATTAAAGAAACTAAACAATTTCTTATGTCAGTGACTATAACCAACTTTTCTTTAAATAGTCAGTAGATAGTCATTGTCCTAGGTGAAGGCTCGTGGATGGAGTCTCCTCATCAATCTACTGGGCACTTACTAATGGAAAATACATTGCTAGGTTGGATATGAACTTAAAATTTTAAATCAACAATTGTCTTATTGACAGCTTATAGAAAAATACTAAATCTCCTACAAGATTCTTGGCAAATATTTCTCATGTCTCATCCAAAACAGTAACTACTAGATGAAGAAAGTCTGGAAAAAGTTATCTATGCTGATTTTCTTTGTAGAATATTACACCTCATTCTCAGTAATAAAGCATTGCTAAATTATAGACTATCAAATAGAATATGAAAATCATTTTTCCCTGTTAGAGAAGGATCTAACAAGTAACATAACTTTATATTAAAGTTAATTCTAGTTAATTACATCTTTGGTAGCTTTTTCAAAGTTTACACAATTATAATAATTAGCACAAAACATTTATGGATCCACACAACTGTGGCAACTTACAGAATGGAATAGTGGAAAACATACAGACCTAGGTTCAAATTTGGATTTACTGTGTAATCATGGGCAATTACTTAAAATTACTGAACTTAGCTCCTGATGTGTGAAATGGAAATGAAACCCACATTACTGGATTGCAGTGAAGATCAATTAAGATGTATAGGACAACTAGTACAGTGTCTGATGCGTAGCAAATAATCAATACATGTTACCTGTACTTTCTTCTAGTTTCTTGAAAGCAAAAACTATATTTATCTATAGATATATTAAAAACTGTATCTATTCATATCCTCCAGTACAATTTTGGTAGATACTCAATAAATGTTTATTGAAATTAGCTCCTGTAATTTTCAGTTAACTATCTCAACCTTTCACTTGAGAAAGTCACCTCTACCTCAGCAAATTCTGCTAGGAATGGAATTTAAGATTCTCAGCCCAACATTTTATCAGGCATTTTGAAGAAGATGAATCTACAATAATCAACAAGGTAACTTTATTAGTGTGCTGCTCAATATCTGGTTTTACAATCTACAAAATCATTTTTGTAACAAACATTTCATTTTGAAATTCTTGGTAGTTTTCATTAATCCAATTTCTTTGGAAATGAACTTCATATTTTCAAGTCTCACAAAAGTATCTCACTAAGTTTCCTGCTAAATTTCAAATAAACAAGAAAGACACTAACAAGCAACAAATAAGTTATAAGATAAAAATTACAAGTCACCAAGTAAGTTCATATTTTTAAACATGATTTTTAGTGCAAATACTCTTCCTTACACTGAATCCTCTAGCTAAAGTCTGTGTGTATTTAGTTAGTGCTTCATTACTGAATAAACTTCTTAAATTATTAACAAGTGTTATAAACATTACACCATTAAAAATATAACTATGTAAAAAGACAAAGTACTTCAGGTTCTGATTTTTAGTTTTGTTTTTCCACAACAAAGAGTTATTACTAAGCTAATCTCAGCCCAAGTAATAAAACATTTCAAATTCTGCATTATATTTCTAGAATATAATTTGAAAGATAATAAAATTTTGAATAGATAATGTTTCTAAATAAATAAATATCAACTTCATTAAACCTTGGGTGTCATGTAATTTTCAGTTTGAGATGTGTATTCTTGAGACAAGACAGGACAAGGTAACAGTTTCTACTGAAAATATTTTAAACTGTTACATACCCTTACTGTTTAAATACTTAAAATCTATAAGGGAGAGAAACATTAAGAATATTTTAATTTAAAGGAATTCAAACAATTTAGAAGCCATAAAAAAAAAAGGGGTCCTCAAAACAAGTTTAATGAATATTTGGTTACTTTATATTAGTTTCATGAGCAATGAAATAATAAAATGTTTGAACAGGTGATATACCTGGTGAAGCAAATTTTATCAGTATTTATCTCAAGTGCTGATATAAACATTATTCTCAATATTTTAACAAGCACAATAAAGTTTAAATGCAGTAAAATGTTATTAGCACTGGCAGTCAAATAAACCAAGAAAATACCCTAGATACATATGACAACCTATGAGGTAACACTCAATAAGAACTATTATTTTATTGGAGGGGTTATAATTTAGTTTAACATCTAATTTTAGATTAGGTATTCCCCTACTTTGATCATGCTTTAAAAAAAAATCTTCATTTTTATCTTTTTTACTTGTTTTTCTTGTCAAAATTGATCTTAAACATTATATTTTAACTCATGTGAAAATACATTTTTAGTTCCAGTGCCCAAATAAGTCTTTTACATGAACTATCTAAAGGACGCCAAATACTTTATAATTCTAAGCCATTCTATTACAAATAAAAATGCTCCCATCCTTTTTTACTTATTCTCAGTCAGAAACAAAAATTATGCTTTTCATGTTTCAAAACTAGGCAATGTAGTATTTTTAATGTGTATTTTTTTACACATTTTTAACGTGTCTCAAACCACCTTCTTTTCAAAAGCTCATGTATATTAATAAATTCTATTCATTTAGCAAGTGCGGTAAGCTGTAAAACTTGTTTATAAAAATTCAACAGTAATTAAAACACTATATAGCAACATTTTTAATGACATAAACTTCCAGCTCTGCATCTCAAGATTCCAAATTTGCAACAGTGCATTCCTGTACAGTGGTTAAAATCTGTTTTTGTGGAGGAAATATCAAGAATTACAGCAATGCCTTTAAGTTTATATCTGACTGGATAATAAGACAAATCTTACATAGGGCTCTATCAAAACATACATTTTAGCAACAAGAAATTTAGAAGCAGTTACAGCGCTTAATTTGGAAATCAAGGATCAACCTTACAGAGTTTCTAGATTAATTCTTTTTAAAATAATCGACCAACAAAACGAAATGAGTAAACATGTTATTTTTCTCTTCTCTGTTAATTCCCACCTCCAATCTTCCAGTAGTTTAAAAAAAATGACTACATTAAAACCAAAATAAATTTAAGTATACAAAAAACATAAAGTGTCTCTGGGACACTTCAAAGTAATGAAAAATTAACTTGACAGGGTAGCTTACGTTCCCTTCTATGTACACCGAAGACATATAAAAACAAAAACAGTGCCTACATCATCAAATTTTTAGCTGGAAATGTGAAAGAATAACATTGCTGCCCGACATGGACTGATTTAATTAAGGGGTCTATTCTGTTCTCATCTTGGACAGGCATGTGGTACCCAATATTTCCCTTGGTCAACTGCTCTCTTGTTTGTAAACAATTTCTGTAGCTCCTTCTCTCATGCTCAAACCAGAGGGAAAATGAAAGTCTGAAAAGCATCAGTATTTGAGCTTCTGGATCTGAGTAGGGGGAAGCCTAGAATAGGACCATGTAACTATCACTTACTAAAAAAAGGAAAAAAGAAAAAAGATTGTTCTCCAGTTAGAGGAGAGAAACTCAGTCACCTGAAGAGGACTGAAAGAACGGAAGCAAACATTTCGTGCGACTCGTTTTAAAAAATAAAACTTGTTCGGTGGGCTGGAAGTTAGGGGGGCGCTCTTTGTGCGGAGTCTTAAGGGAAGGGGAGGGACGAGAAAACAGCCTTAGAGTCATTCAAAGGAGTTTAAGGAGCAGTGTACTGGGGGAAAGGCGGGGCCGCGCCCGGCGGAGGGAGGGGGCGGCCCGGGCGTTCGCGGGCGGCTTTGACACTGAGGGAGGGGGCGGTAAGCTGGCCGCTCGGGAGACCGTGTGAGAGCACGCTCCGGCTGCAGCCGTGCTACGGACAATCAGCACAAATAGGTAAAACCTCCTCTCTAGTAGGTAAAATCAAATTGAAGCCGCAGGGGCTGTAGGCCGGAGCTCCGGCCGGGAACAGAGTCAGGCTCCCAAAGGAAGCGGCTCCCGAGTGACATTCCCGGGTTTCCGCAATTAGCGGGCCAGGGGCCCGACAACCGCACGGCTTCCCTCCGCCTGCCTTACTCCTTACTCCGCTGGCGCCTCCCACCCGGGCTGCGGCCCTTACCTGTAGCTCCGTAAGCAGAATCTCCCCCCGCTCGGGGTTGGACGCCATTGCGCTCCGCTCTGGACTCCGCACCTGGACGCGGGCCGCCGCAGGGAGGAGGCGGGACGGAACTCGGGATGGGGGTGAGAAGCGGGGAAAGAAAAGAAAGAAAGAAAAAAAAAAAACTTAGGGATTCATGGAGGCACAGCCCCTGTTAGAGGCTCGGCTTATTATGCCCAGTTCATCGGAGAGCGGCGGGGAGCGAGAACACTTGTAGGGGGCTCCCTCTCGCTCTCCGCCCGCCGCCGCCCGCGTCAGACTCTGCTCGCTCAGTCGTTCCCTCTGGGCGACGCCAGGAGCCGCCTCTAGCCTCTCAGTGTGAGGCGCTGCGGCCGCGGCTGCAGCTTCTCCTGTCGCACCATTTGGCTGTCACCGCGTCGCAAAAGCAGCCTCACTTGGCGGCTGCCAGAACACGTGACGGCCTCAGCCACCGCCTCTTGCAGGGCGGGGGAGGTGGAGCGGAGAAGACCCCGAGGGCGGGGTAGTTTCCGACCCGGCTGCGCGTGGGGACTGCATTTGGATGCGGCCCGGGTGAAAATGAGGTACTGGCCTCGGGTCTCTAGGGAGGTGGGAAGAGGAAGAAAACACGCGTCCGTTTCCTCCTGCGTTTAACGGCCCCATAATGAACGCTAGAATTCGGTAACCTACTAGCTTTTTTTTTTTTTTTTAATTTCCCAGTGCCACCTTTTCTTGCCGAAGTTTGAGTCTTTCTTAGACGGTCCGCCTCCTAACCTCCTTAACCCAAAGAGCATAGTGGCTCAAACCTTATGAATTATTTCCCTGCCCCACCCGCGATCTACCCAAGCTGTTAATCTTTGCCCTTCTTGCGCGACCCCACCCCCTTCACGCCTTACGGACTCGTAAAGTGTCCTGTTGGATGAACTGGTGTGCGGTCTACACTTTTCAAGAAATGTTAGCTGCTGGCGATCCTTTAGCAACTTTTAATACACAGCCTTTGAGATGCCATTTCTTCAGGCGCTAAAATTACTATAGGTTGGACCAAAGAGCACTGCTTAGCACAGAATTTAATTAGGTGGCTTCTTGAATTGTTCTAACTGAATTTGGGGCTGGAGGAATTATGAAAGGGGACGGGATCGATTCCCATGAATGGAAACGAGCCAGCTTTCCTGGTTGTAGTAAACAGGCTAACTTAACCGCTTAGTAACATAGATCTAAGCAATGAAAGTTTAGGTCTGTTTTTAAATGACACCGTAATATTCAAGAATGTCAGTAAAGTTTCCAACAGGTTGTTTTTGTCAGCGTGTGAATGAGTATTCTAGGGACCTGCCTAACTTGATTATTTGAGGCTTAAGTACGTTGACTTTATTAAAAACTACTTGGAGGGTTTAGATAGCTACATGAGGAAGGGCGTTAGTTAGCATACTTCTTGTTCAACAGGTACTTGTCCGTGATAGGTTGTATCCCAGTTTAGACATATTCTCAATCCTTGTCCCTGTGGATATGAATCCATTGTATATAGGACCTCTTAAAGATGTTATTTTTAATTACGTTGTGGCCCAACTGAGGGTGAGCCTTAATTGGGGTTAGTGGAATCCCTTTGTAAGCAGAACAAATTACTATCTAGAGAAAAGAAAAGCAGGGAAGGAGTGAAAAGGCAGAAATCAAAGGAAGGCAAGAGAAAGGAGAGGATATTACCATGTGACAAAAGTCAAAGAACCCAAGGATTGCCCTACAGCCAGAACACTACCCACCCCAGGAGGAACATACCTTCTAGACAATGCCTTGATTTGTACTTCTGTAACTGTGAGCCAATAAATTCCTGTTGTTTAAGCCAAACCATTGTGTAGTATTTGTGATGAGAGCTGGAAAATTAAGACACTGTCTTACACCCCATGTAAGGTGTTTAATGAATTGCCATTGTTAAAAGTGATACATGAAATAAGAACATTTGGAAAATCCGGGATATATTACCTTCTGTGCTAGCTAAGAACCTGGCAATGTTCTAGGCCCTGGAATTACAGCCATGATTAAGTGAGGGTCCTTGTCACTGGAGTAACTGAGAAATCTTTTGGGGGAAACAGACTTGTGTCCAAACAACATTATTACAATTTTCCATGGTAAATGCAAATTGTTAGGGGAGCACTGCATACAATGTATTTCATTTATTTTCATCCTACATTACTCCTAAAGAGATTTGAGAAAGATGACATGCACAAAGTAGGTGCCTAATAATGATGGAATTAAGAATTACCCATTCACAGATTTAGGAGTACAGTGAATGAGAGGTCTTTATAAAAATAAACTTAGATATGAGAGAAAATGTTCACATTTTAGCACAATGGAATATTAGAACAAGAAGAGACTTAAAACCTTTAACTGTTCATTATAGGTAAAAATAAATAAATAAGCCAGGATTTATTTAATTAGCATGACTACATCATGAATTAGTGGCAGAGATGGAAACTGGAACCTAAGTCTCCTAAAGATTGCCATTCCCATGGTTATTTTAACCTATATCATGCTGCTTTAGGAACTGCAAAATAAAATCTTCATTTTAAATTGAACTAAAGCTATAATAGACCCTCCAAAATTTTTATCATAAAAAAAGGCTTCATCGACACGGCAAGTGAACTCACTACCCTCTCCCCTCTACATGGGACATGACTCCAGGGATGTAAACCTCCCTGGCAAGGTGAGACAGAAATGAGCTGGGATTTGGCATCAAGGGATTGAGAAAACCTTCCCAACTGAAAAGGGGAGGAGAGAAATGAGACAAAATAAAGTGTCAGTGGCTGAGAGATTTCAGAGTTGAGAGGTTATCCTGAAGGTTTTTTTTATGCATTATATAGCTATCCCCTTTTTAGTTTATGGTGTATTAGAGTGGCTAGAAAGAAGTGCCTGAAACTGTAGAGCTGTGTTCCAGTAGCCATGTTTCTTGAAGATGACTACATAATGATACAGCTTTGGCAGTGTGACTGTGTGATTGTGAAAACCTTGTTTCAGATGCCCCTTTTATCTACAGTATGGCCAGATAGTAAAAAATATGGATAAGAAATAAATAATAGGGGAACAAAGGTTAAAATAAATTAAGTAGATTGAAATACTAGTGGTCAATGAAAGGGAGTGGTAAGGGGTATGGCATGTGAGTTTTTTCTTTGTTCTTTTTTCTTTCTTTTGCTGGATAGATGCAAATGCTCAAAAAAATTATCATGGTGATGAATACACAACTATGTGATGATATTGTGAGCCATTGATTGTGACTGTGTCAAGAATGTACGTCAAGAATGGTTGTATATTTGTTTATTGTTTACAGTAAAAAAGTATTTAAAAAAGACTTCAAACTTTGGATATCCTTATTGTCAAAACAAGTATTAACAATATTTCTAATTTTATGTATCACATGTAAACAACAAACATTAAAAGTTCAAAATTATAGAAATTGTTTTTGAGATTATATATGCTGGGGCAAGTATTAAAACACAAAAGGAAGGTCAACACAATATAAAAACTGCTTGATAATCTATAAAATATTATTTAAACAGTAAATTAATTTAAACTAAAAGCTACATCCCAGCTCACAGCCTCTGCTCAGGAAAAAAAAAAAGCAATAGGACATGGATCCTACTTATCAGACTGAAGCATATTTGAAAAAATTTTACTGGAAACACATTATCATATTAATTCTGAAGAGTTGTATTCAGAACCTACTTAAAAATGTTTTTAGGGAATCCTAAGTATAGTTCATCTCAAGGTATATTCTAATTTATATTAGCAATATGAAACAGGAAAATTTTTTTTTAATGACAAGTGTCCATTTAAGAAGTTAGAGATCTTAAAAATATCTAGATTGTATTATTAACTATACAGGTACCTTTTACATTTTTTCATAGATGTTTTAAAGGTTGTTAGGAAGTAGACATGACAAACCATATAGAAATAACTGTAACCGACAATAACTGTTTTCTACTATTTTCTTCTCTAATACAGATCAAATGTGATAGGAAACATATTAGTAGAGCTAAACAGAACTGTATATTTTTGGTTTTCTGTGCTGCTGTTGAGGGACAGACGCTCAGATAATATTTGGATGATATGGCTCCTCTTTTCCCTAGGCTCCCACATGAAATCATAAAATATATATCTAGGGAAAGTCAAAAACCTTTGCTTTGTAAGACACGTTTATGTTTTTTATTTTTATTTTAAAAATATTTTTATTTACAAATCTTCACATGTACTCCATATGGTATACAATCAATAGCTCACTAATTCATCTTATAGTTGTGTGTTCATCACCATGATCAGTTTTAGAACTGCATCATTCAAGAAACAGAAATAAAAAAGAAAAAACTCATATTAACCATACCCCTTACTCCTCTGTCTCATTGACCACTAGTATTTCAATCTACCCAATTTATTTAATCCCTTATCCCCCTATTATTTATTTATTTATTTATTATCCTTAGTTTTTTTCTCATTTGTCCATACCCTGAATAAAAGGAACATCAGACAAAATTTTCACAATCACACAGTCATATTGTAAAAGCTATATCGTTATACAATTGTCTTCAAGAATCAAGACTACTGAAACACAGCTTAATAGCTTCAGATACTTCCCTCCAGCCACTCCGTTATACCATAAAATAAAAGGTGATACCTATAGGTCAAGTCTACTTAAAATTTAGGCTTAAGAGTCACCCCCAAGGAGCCTCTTTTGTTGCTCAGATGTGGCCTCTCTCTCCAGCCAACACAACAAGCAATCTCACCACCCTCCCCGTCTTTGTCGGACATGACACCCAGGGGTGTGGACCTTCCTGGCAGCGTGGGACAGACATCCTAGAGTGAGCTGAGACTCAGCATCAAGGGATTGAGAAAAACCCTAGAATGAGCTGAAACTTAGCATCAAGGGATTGAGAAAACCTTCTTGACCAAAAGGGGGAAGAGTGAAATGAGACAAAGTATTCATGGCTGAGAGATTCCAAACAGAATCGAGAGGTTATCCTGGAGGTTATTCTATGCATTAAGTAGATATCATCTTGTTATTCGAGATGTAATGGAGAGGCTGGAGGGAACTGCCTGAAAATATAGAGCTGTGTTCCAGTAGCCATGTTTCTTGAGGATGATTGAATAATGATATGGCTTTCACAATGTGACTGTGTGATTGTGAAAACCTTGTGTCTGATGCTCCTTTTATCTACCTTGTCAACAAATGAGTAGAACATATGGAATAAAAATAAATAATAGGGGGAACAAATGCTAAAATAAATTTAGTTTGAAATGCTAGTGGTCAATGAAAGCGAGGGATAAGGGGTATGGTAGGTATAATCTTTTTTTTCTGTGTTCGTTTTATTTCTTTTTCTATTGTCTTTTTATTTCTTTTTTTGAATTAATGCAAATGTTCTAAAAAATGATGAATATGCAACTAAGTGATGATATTGTGAATTACTGATTATATATGTTGATGTTTTATTTGGTTTGTTAATTTTTTTAATTAATAACTAAATTTTAAAAAGATGATATCTATATAATGCATAAAAATAACCTTCAAGATAATTTCTTGACTTGGAAATCTCTCAGCCACTGAAAATTTATTTTGTCTCTTTTATCTCTTCCCCCTTTTGGTCAAGGACACCTTCCCAGTCCCATGATGCTGGGTCCTGGCTCATCCCCGGAGTTCTGTCCCTCATTGCCAGGGATATTTACACTCCTGGGAGTCATGTCCCATGTGGAGGGGAGGGCAGTGACTTCACCTGTCAAGCTGGCTTAGAGAAGGAGGCCACATATGAGCAACAAAAGAGGTTCGCTGGGGTGACTCTTAGGCATAATTATAAGTAGGCTTAGCCTATCTTTGCAGGAATAAGTTTCATAGGGGTGAACCCCAAGATTGAGGGGTCAGCTTATGGATTTGGTTGTCCCCACTGCTTGCAAGAGTATCAGGAGTTCTCCAAGTGGGGAAGTTAAGTATTTCCTACTTTCTCCCCAGTTCCCTGAGGGGACTTTGCAAATACTTCTTTATTCACTGCCCAGATTACTCCGGAATATATCAGGGCATCACACTAACCTGGACAAACCAACAAGATTTCATGCCTTATTCAAGATTCCACGTAGTTATGGTGTTCAACTAAACTGACTGTACATGTTAAATTAGGTAATGTGCTACCCAAAACATAAATTTTGCACCAAGTAAACATTTCTCCCGTTAGCATCACACAGAAGTTGAAGTTTTAAAATGTGGACAATATCATCTTTTACCCTGTATTCCAACCTACCTTAGTCCTATCCCCATCAGATAACTCTAGTCAAAGTCTGATCACTTTTTCAGTGGTTTAAACAGTTCCTGTATGGTGTAGTGCTGACTTTCATGGCTTCAGAGCTCTAACTCTGAATCTCAGTTGTCACATAAATATCCAAAGTTTCTGGGAATGAACAGGTTATACACAAACAGCTCAGTATCTCGGAATTTAGAAGTAACTCCAGAATAGATGTGACTCCTATAAGAGCTTACAATCTAGGACCCTTTACTATAGGACCCAACCTGATAACCCATGCTCTTGACTTCAATTCACCAAGTTTGTATATTATAGTTAGTTCTCATGAGTGAGGCATGATAATATTTGTCTTTTTTGCTTCCAAGACTTCATACGATATATGGTCCTTAAGATTCATTCACCCAATTGTATGCCTCACAACTTCATTTCTTCTTGCAGCTGTTCTGTAATCTGTTGTACGTATATACCACAGTTCCCCCTTCTTTCCTCAGTCATTTTACCCTTAGGCCACCTCCATCCATTGTGAACTGAGAACACTGCCCCCATAAACACCAGTGTGCAAATGTCCATTTGTGTTCTCACACTCAGTTCTTCCTGTAGATACTGAGCAACGGGTTTGCAGGATCATATAGCAGCCTCACCCTAGCCTCCTGTGAAACCAACACACCACCCTCCAAGGGGTGCACCCTCAGTTTCCCTACCAACAGTAAATAGGTACATCTCTTTCTCCACATTTCTCTAGCACTTATTTCTCTCTGTTCATTTTTGAACAGATTTATTCGCACATGATACAATCCAACCTAAGTAAATAGACATCCCTATGCCACCATAATCTATATGAAGACATCTCCTTTTCTTCCCAAAGAATCCATACTCCCCATGCCCCCCACCTGTTGACATATAGTTTTGGCATAATGCCTTCCTTACATTGAGTGGAAACATATTACAATGTTAATGTTGACTATAAACCCTAGCTTGTGTTTACTGTACTTTTTTCCTGTGTACCATTCATTTTCAACACCTTGTAATGTTGACATTCATCTGTTCTCTGTCATGCAAAAACATTTTTATATTTGTACATTTAATCACCGTCATTGTCCATTCTAGGCATTCCTACGTTATACCACCTCAGTCTTTATCCTCTTTCTTTCCTTCTGGTTTCATATGTGCCACCCAGCCCTTCTCTCTCAATCATACTCACATTCAGCTTCATTCAGTGAACTTATATTATTGTGCTACAATCAGAGTGTGCTATCCATTTCTGAATTTTTACAGTCAGTCCTGTTGCACAATCTGTATTCCTTTAGCACCAAATGCCCAATCTCTACCCTATTTCTAACTCCTGATAACCTGTTCTTCAGCTCTCAAAGTTCACTCATTAATGTTAGTTCATATACGTGAGACCTTGCAATATTTGTCCTTTTGTTTCTGACTAATTTCTCTCAGCATAACATCCTCAAAATTCATCCACATTGTTATATGCTTCATGACTTTATTTTGTCTTACAGCTATGCAATATTCCATCGTATGTATATGCCAAAGCTTTTTCAGCCACTGGTGCATTGATGGACATTTGGTCTGTTTCCATCTCTTGGCAATTATAAATAATGCTGCTATAAATATTGGTGTGCAAATGTCCGTTTGTGTCCTTACCTTCAGTTCCTCTGAATATATACCTAATAATGGTAATGACAGTTCATATGGAAATTCTATTTTTAGCTTCCTCAGGAACTGCCAAAATGTCACCCAGAACAGTTGTACCATTTTACATTCCCACCAAAAGTGCGTAAGTGTGCCTCTTTTGCCACATCCTCTCTAGCACTTGTCATTTGCTGTGTTTTTGATAATGGCCATTCTACTGTACATCAGATGATATTACATTGTGGTTTTGAATTGCATTTCCCTAATAGCCAGTGAAGTTGACCATCTTTCATGTGACTTTTAAGTATTTGTATTTCCTCTTCTGAGAAGTGTCTATTCATGTCTTTAGCCCATTTTTTAATTGGGTTGTTTGTCTTTTTGTTGTTGAGTTGAAGAGGCTCTATAAATATTCTGGATACTAAACCCTTATCTGAGATGTGGGTTCCAAATATTGCCTCCCATTGCATAGGCTGTCTTATTATTTTCCTGACAAAGTTCTTTGATGGACAAAAAGTATTAAATTTTGAGGAGATTCCATTTATTTATTTTTTTCAATGCTCAAGATTGGGGGTAGGGTCTAGGAAATTGCCTCCTATTATAAGATTTATAAGATATTTACCTAAATTTTCTTTTAAAAATTTTACAGTCTTAGCTCTAATATTTAGGTCTTTGATCCATTTTGAGTTAATTTTTGTATATGGTGTGAGATATGGATCCTCTATCATTCTTTTGCATATGGATATCGAGTACTCCAAACAGCATTTATTGAAAAGGCTGCACTGTCCCAGGTCGGTAGGGTTGACCACTTTAACCAAGATTAAATGTCCATAGATGAAAGTGTCTATTTCCAAACACTTAATTCTATTCCCTTGTTCATATATTTATCTTTATGACAATATCATGCTGTTTTGACCACTGTAGTTTCATAATATGCTTTGAAGTCAGGGAGTGTGAGACCCCCCCACTTCATTTTTTTTTCTCAAGATGTTTTTAGATATTTGGGGCACCTTGCCCTTCCAATTAAATTTGGTTATTGGTTTTCAGTTTCTGCAAACTAAGTTGTTGGGATTTTATTTGGTGTTGCCTTGAATCTGTAAATCTATTTGTATAGAATTGATATCTTAACTCTATTTAATCTTCCAATCCATAAACCTGGTATGCCCTTGCATTTATTTAGGTCTTATATTTTCTTTCAGCAATTTCTTATAGTTTTCTGTGTGTAGGTCTTTTGCAAACTTAGTTAAATTTATTCCTAAATATTTGATTTTTTTTTTTTGGTTGCTATTGTAAATGGAATTTATTTTTCTTGATTTCCTCCTCAGATTGCTCATCACTAGTGTATAGAAACACTGTTGTTTTTTGGGCATTGATCTTGTACCCTGCTGCTTTGCTGTACTCATTTATTAGCTGTAGTAGCTTTGTTGTAGATAACTTCTTCCTTTCCAATTTGGTTGCCTTTTAGTTGTTTTCCTTGTCTAATTGCTCTGGCCAGAGCTTCCAACACAATGTTGAATAACAGTGGTGACAGTGGGCATCCTTGTCTTGGTCCTGATCTTAGAGGGAAAGTTTTCAGTCTTCCCCATTGAGGATAATGTTAGTTATGGGTTTTTCACATATTCCCTTTATCATGTTAAGGAAATTCCCTTCTATTCCTATCCTTTGAAGTGTTTTCATCAAGAAAGGATGTTGAATTTTGTCAGATGCCTTTAATGCATCAATCAAGATGATTGTGTAGTTTTTCTGCTTTGACTTTTTGATAGGGTGTATAATAGTAATTGATTTTCTTATGTTGAACCAGCCTTACATACCTGAAATAAATCCCACTTGGTCATGATGTATAATTCTTTTAATGTGCTGCTGGATTTGATTTGCAAGTATTTTGTTGAGGATTTTTGCATCTATATTCATTAAAGAGATTCGTCTGTAATTTTCTTTTCTGGTAGTATCTTTGTCTGGCTTTTGTATTAGGGTAATTTTGGCTTCATAGAATGAGTTAGGTAGCTTTCCCTCCTTTTCAGTTTTTTTGAAGAGTTTGAGCAGGATTGGTTCTAATTCTTTCTTGAATGCTTGGTAGAATTCACATGTGAAGCCATGTAGTCTGGACTTTTCTTTTTTGGGAGCTTCTTAATCACTGATTGAATGTCTTGTGACTGTTTGTGTTTGTGTTTGTTGAAGTTGTCTATTTCTTCTCGAGTCAGTGCTGGTAGTTCATGCCTTTCTCAGAAGTTGTCCATCACATCTACGTAGTCTAGTTTATTAGCATATATGAGCATATAGTTGCTTATGGTATCCTTTCATTTTCTCCTTTATTTCTGTGGGTTCAGTGATTATGTCTCCTCTTCCATTTCTGATTTTATTTATTTACATTCTCTCTTTCTCTCTCTCTTTTTTTTTTTTTTTTGTCAGCCTAGCTAAAGATCCATTGATTTTATTGAGTTTCTCAAAGAACCAACTTCTGGTTTAGTTTATTTACTCTGTGTTTTCATATTCTCAATTTCGTTTATTTCTGTTCTGTCTTCATTATTTTGTACCTTTTGTTAGCTTTGGGGTTAATTTGCTCTTCTTTCTCTAGTTCTTCTAAATGAACAGTTAATTCCTCGATTTTTGCTTTCTTCTTTTTTTAAATATAGGCATTTAAGGAGATAAATTTCTCCCCCAGTGCTTCCTTTGCTGCATCCCATAAATTTTGATATGTTGTGTTTTCATTTTCATTTGCCTCAAGATACTTACTGATTTCTCTTGTGATTTCTTCCTTGACTCACTGGTTGTTTAAGAATATGTTGTTTAGCCTCCATATATTTGTGAATTTTCTGGCCCTCTACTTGTTATTGATTTCTAACTTCATTCCATTATGATCCGAGAAAGTGTTTTGTATGATTTCAATCTTTTTTAAATTTACTGAGACTTGCTTTGTGACCCAGCATATGGTCTATCCTTAAGAATGATCCATGAGCTCTTGAGAAAAATGTGTATCTTGCTATTGTGGGCTGTAATGTTCTATATAATATTAAGTCTAGTTCATTTATTGTTTTATTCAAATTCTCTGTTTCTTTATTGATCCTCTGTCTGGATGTTCTATCCATTAATGAGAGCTGGGAATTGAAATCTCCAACTATTATGGTAGAGGTGTCTATTTCTCCCTTCAGTGTTGACAGTGTTTGTCTCATTTATTTTGGAGCTCTGTGGCTCGATGCATAAATATTTATGATTCTTATGTCTTCTTGTTGAATTGTTCCTTTTATTAATACATTATGTCCTTCTTTATCTCTTTTAATTGTTTTACATTTGAAGTCTAATTTGTCAGATAATAGCATAACTACTCCTGTTCTTTTCTGATTGTTGTTTGCATGAAATATATTTTCCCAACCTTTCACTTACAAGCTATTTTTGTCCGTGGGTCTAAAATGAGTCTCTTGAAGACAGCATATAGATGGATACTGTTTTTTAATCCATTCTGCCAGAGTATGTCTTTTGATTGGGGAGTATAATTCATTAATATTTAATGTTCTTACTGTCAAGGCAGTACCTTCTTCTACCATTCTGTCATGGATTTTATATGTCATATCTAATTTTATCTCTTTTTATTTTTTCTAATAGTTTTCATTTCTACACTCTTCTCTAGACCTCTCTCTCCTGCCTTTTCCTATCTGCCTGCAGTGCTCCCTTTAGTATTTTTTGCAGAGCCAGTCTCTTGGTCCCAAATTCTCTAAGTGATTGTTTGTCTGAAAATATTTTAATCTCCCCATTGTTTCTGAAGGAAAGTTTTACTGGTTATAGCATTCTTAGTTGGCAATTTCTCTGTTTTAGAATCTTAAATATATCATACCACTGCCTTCTTGCCTTCATGGTTTCTGCTGAGGAATCCGCACATAGTCTTATTGAGCTTCCTTCATAGATGATGGATTGCTTTTCTCTTGCTGCTTTCAAAATTCTCTCTTTGTCTTTGATATTTGACAATCTGATTAGTAAGTGTCTTGGACTCTCTCTATTTGGATCTATTCTGTTTGGGGTACACTGTACTTCTTGGGTCTGTAGTTTTATGTCTTTCATAAGAGATGGCAAATTTTCAGTGATTACTCCCTCCATTAATCTTTCTCCTCCTTTTCTCTTGTCTTTTCCTTCTGGTACACCTACAACACGTATGTTCACTCACTTTATGTTGTCATTCAATTCTCTGAGACCCTGTTCATATTTTTCCATTCTTATCCTTATATTTTATTTTGTGTGTTGGATTTCAGATGTCCACTAGTTCACTAATTATTTCTTCTGCCCAAGTCTATTTTTGTAGGTTTCCATTTTTTTCTTCTCTTCTGTTGTGCTTTATATTCCCATAAGTTCTGTGATTTGTTTTTCAAACTTTCAACTTCCTCTTTTTGTTCACCCAATGTCTTCTTTATATTCTCTATCAACTCATTGATTTGATTTTTGAGGAGATTTTGCATGTCTGTTCGAACATCCTGAATTTGTTATTTCACTTCTTGTATATCATTTGATGTGTTGGTTTGTTCCTTTGACTGGACCTATTTTCCTTCTATGACTTTATTTTTTGCTGACATTTAGGAATTTGATTTCCTTAATTAGTTGCTCTGGTGGTTGTTTTCACTTTTTTACCTGGGGGTTTCTTGATGGATGACTTCATTTCCTTATCTGTTCTTTGATATTCAGTTCAACGTATTCTAGAGCTCCAGCATAGCTTCTCTTTGACTGATCAGAATTTTTCAGTTCTTGTTTTTTTGTTTGTGCCCTGCCTATATAAAGTCCCATTTTTTTTTGAGGCGGGTCTCCTCAGATATTATAGACCCCAGTGAGATTTTGCCAGACCAGACAGGCCCACGTCTCAGGAGGAAAGACTAGGCAACATCAGTTTTCTCTGAGGGTGAGACTTAGCAGGTTGTCAGATTTTCCTGTGAAGCCTCTAGGCTTTTCCTATCCTGCCCAGTTTATGGTGCTTTTCTGCCCACTGCTTTCCACAAGCTTAAAGTGATGTGGTACCTTTAACTTCAGCAGACTCTCCCTGTCAGATGTGTGGTTGAGGTGGAGGTGGAGTACTAGGATGGCTTTGATTTCTTCTGTTTTCCAGACCCTTGGGCTTGAATTCCTTGAAGGGGGGATTCCACTTGAACTGGGTGCTGTTCCACTTTTCTTGGGGAGGATACACTCTTTATGGAATTAATCCCTTTTACCTGAGGAGTTACTTTGTCTGTCAGACAAGCTTTAATTCTGCCCTTGCCTGGGGCAGTGCTAGAGCCTGAGAGTGCTTCCAGGTCTATCTAATGAGCTGTTAAATAAAAAATAAAAAAGCAAAAAAGTTTTCAGAGCCAGACCCTGGCTCCTTGGGTTTATTAATCAAGAGCTTGTATCTTCAGGCTCTATGTGCCTCCTTTTCTTGGGGTCAAGCTCTTTTCCAGTATTTTGTGCTGTTCAACTCTAAAAGCCTGTTTGTTTGTTTTTTTCATCAGCCCCCCCACCCCCGACCCCTGCTGGGGCAAAAACACCCAGTAACTTAAGTGCTTATTCCTAAGTTTACCTGTGCTGTTTTCAGTAGTTTGAATTTGTTAATTAATTCTACAATTGGAGCTTGGTTGAGCTAAGCCCTTGCTGCTAGTAAAGTCTGTTTCCTTTCCCCTTGGGGTGCCAGCCTGCTATACCTGTGGGGGAGAGTTTCCAGACTGTTGTACACTGTATGTCCAGTCACTGATATTTCCCCAGCAGTTGTTCTGTACCATTCCCGGCTATTTTCTAGCTCCTCTGGAGGACAAACTAAATTTCACACCTTGCTATGCTGCCATCTTGCCTTTATTGTTTTTGTGTTATTTCCTTTTTGTTCTTCCTTTATTTTTTTATTTTTTATTTTTCACTTCCTTTATTTTTAATAAAGTGTTTTTGAAAATTTCAACTTATCTAAACAGTATTAAGTAGAATCAAGGGAAAGTTTTTTGTTTGTTTTTGTTCGTTGTTATTGTTGACTTTGTATTAAAAGAGAGAACCACCTATCCCCAAGAAATCAGAGTGAAGTTCCCGTGGTAATCAAAGTAGAAGAATCCCTAAGGAGAGGCAAAACTCAGGAAGACAGAGTTAGAACTTCCCTTTTCTTCGTTAAGAGACCCCTTAAAGGAATTGTTTATTCCCTTTTACTCTTGATGAGGATAATTGTGAGAATAAAATTAAACCAAAATCAAGAATACAGAAGAGTAGAGTCAGATACAGTGACTGTAACAGATAGTTTTGGGGATGTTTGCTCAATTCACATCCCCATCTCTGAGAATTGCACTCATCATCATAGAGAAAATTTCTGTAGCCATGTTGATTTTGGTTGACATAGATCTTTTAGTAAAGTATGTTTGAACCACTACTAGAATATATCAAAGTTTAATCATTAAGATTTTTGCTCCAGATAGTTCCAGAAAGATAGCAGAGTAGGATAAGTCAAGTTTACCCCTGCTCCAAAAAACAACTAAAGAAGGGACAGAAAGGCGACTGGGATGGTGATTGCAGGGTGTAAATGACTTGGGAGGGTCTTTTACACCACACAGGAAGCCGTAATGGCACAAGCTGAAAAATTGAGTGCAGAGAACTAGAGTCTGTCCAGCTAGTGCAAACAGCTGAAGCCCAGGGCCCTCAGGAGTAAGTGGACAGAGAGATAGAGACAAGAAAGTAAGCCTAGCCTGTTCCTTGAATGTGATACCCTCATATGCCCTGCCCCAGCCCCACACACCTGTACCCCATGACCTAGCCCCCCATCATGCTCCCAAGCACCACCCCCAGCGCCCCCCCCCCCCAAATCCTCACACACACCCCCAGGCCAACGCAAGTACACAGCTGCCCTAGCCTGACTCACCTCTCCAGTGCAAGCCACATTCGCCCTGCCCCTCCCAAGACCCGCGCACCTACTCCCAGCCTGTTGTCCCCTTCCTCCCCATCCCTACACCCTGCAGGCAGTCACCTGCACATTCAGGCTGCCGTGCTCATCTTCATACCCGGGCTATACCTGCACCCAGCCCATATAGTTTCACAGCCCTGCCCCACCTCTGTGAGGTCTGCACACATGTACATTTGCGTATGGCCCTCCCAGATCAGCACTTATGCACTTG
Organism: Tamandua tetradactyla; assembly: GCF_023851605.1. Lineage (NCBI taxonomy): Eukaryota > Metazoa > Chordata > Mammalia > Pilosa > Myrmecophagidae > Tamandua > Tamandua tetradactyla. The sequence goes on from NC_135337.1 coordinate 36,139,642, forward strand.
TGCACCCCTGCCATGCCCTCCGGCTCTGGGCTAGTGCTGACCTGCATAGCCAGGCCACACCCCTCCCCAGCTCATGCAGACACAACCTCTGCCCCCTACCCCTGAGCTCTGCACTTGCGCACACAAGGGCCTCGCCCCCTTGACCAATGCACACCAGGGCCTTGCCCCTGAGACCCATGCACACACACAACCACATCCTCCACATTTGCACATTGAATCCCAGAACCCATGGACACCTCCCTCTGTGCAAGGACACACCCATGCCCTGTCCTACCTGTGCCCCAACCTCTATGCCACCTACCCCACACTCTGATACCCACACCCTCCAGGATCCATTTACCTCCCATATCATGCTGGTGCACCAGTCCCCGTGCATCCGCAGAGACCACCCCCGCATCTGCCTTCTGCCACGCCTTACCTCTGTGTCCCCCATGCCACACCCAGCTCCTTCATGCCAAAGCCTGCCTGAGCTGTAGCCCACCCCACAGCCCTGAACCCCACATCTACATCCCCGCACCATGCACCCCATGCTCACAGGCATGGGGGAATTTATTAATTATTCATTAATTACAGTTCTAAGGCTGTGAAAAATGTCCAATTAAACCAAGGCTATAGAAATGTCCAATCTGAGACATCCAGGGAAAGATAGTTTGGTTCAACAAGACTGATGACATTCAGGGTTTCTCTCTCAACTGGAAAGGCACATGATGAACATGGCAATGTTTGCTAGCCTTCTTTGTTTCATGAAGCTCCCTGGGGAGTGTATTCCTTCTTCATCTCCATAGGCTCTCTTGCTTTTTCCAAAATGTTTCCTCTTTTAAAGGATTCCAGTAAATTAGTCAAGACCCACCTGTGGAGTCATATCTCCCTCTAATCAAAGGTTAATACCCACAATTGGGCATGTCACATCTCCATGGAGATAGTCTAATCAAGTTTCCAACCTACATGGAATGGCTGCTTCCACAAAATGGATCAGAATTAAAACATGGCTTTTCTAGCATAAATAATCCTTTCAAACTGGCACAAGTAGCTATCCTAATATCAGACAAAATATACTTTAAATGTAAAGAGATCATAAAAGACAAAGACACTATGTATTAATAAAAAGGACAATTCACCAAGAAGAAATAATCATAAATGTTTATGCTCCCAATTAAAGAAGTCCAAAGTACATGGGACAGACATTGGCAAAACTGAAGGAAGTGATAGACATTTCAACAGTAGTACGAGACTTAAATACACCATAATCCTCTATAAATAGAACAACCAGAGGATCAGCAAGGAAATAGAGAACCTAAAATATTTGATTAATGAATATATATAGGTTGTTACACCCCAAAACACCAGGATACACATTCTTCTCTAGTGCCCATGGAACGTTGTCCAGGATAGATCATATGCTGGGGCAAAAACAAGTCTTTATAAATTTTAAAACATTGAAATTATTCAAAAACCTTTCTCTGATCACAATGGTGTGGAGCTGGAAATCAATAACCACTGAAGAACAAGAACTTTCACAAATATATGGAGATTAAATTACACACTCTTAAACAATCAGTGGGTCAAAGAAGAACTTGCTAGAGCAATTGATACCTATCTGGAGATGAATGAAAATGAGAAAACAGCATGTCAGAACTTATGGGATGCAGCAAAGGCTGTGCTGAGAGGGAAATTTATTGCCCTAAATGCAATATTAAAAAGGAAGAAAGAGCAAAAATGAAAGATTTAATTGCTCACCTGGAGGAACTTGAGAAAGAACAGCAAACTAACCACGAAGTAAACAGAAGAAGAAAAATAGCAAAGATTAAAGCACAGTTAAATAAATAGGAGAAAGAAAGAACAATAGAAAGAATTAATAAAACCAAAAGTAGGCTCTTTGAGGAAATCAGTGAAATCAATGGACCACTGGTGAGGCTGACAAAGAAAATAAGAGAGAGGATGCAAATAAATAAAACCAGAAATGAGAAAGGGGTCACTAACATGGGCCCTGAGAAAAAAAAAAAAACAATCACAAGAGGACACTATGAACAACTAACTATACACCAACAAACTAGACAGTTTAGATGAAATGGAAAAATTCCTGGAAACACACAAATGAGCTGCATGAATCAAGAAGAAATAGAAGATCTAAACAAGCCAATAACAACTGAAGACATTCAGTCAGTCAAAAAATCATCCTACAAAGGAAAGATATGGAGCCAGATGATTTCACAGGGGAATTTTATCAAACATTCCAAAAAGATCTAACACCAATTCTGCTCAATTTTTTCCAAAAAATTTATGGAAACGGAAGACTACCCAATTCATTTTATGAAGCTAACATCACTTTAATACCAAAACTGGGTAAAGATGCTACAAGAAAGGAAAACTACAGGCCAATCTCCCTAATGAACATAGCTGCAAAAATTCTCAACAAAACACTAGCAAATTGAATCCAACAACACATTAAAAGACTTATACACCATGACCAAGTGGGGTTTATACCAGGAATTCAAGGATGGTTCATCAGAAGAAAATCAGTGGATATAATACAGCACATTAACAAATCCAAAATGAAAATCACATGATTATTGCAATTGATGCTGAAAAAGCATTTGACAAAATTCAACATCCTTTTCTGATGAACATACTTCAAAAGGTAGGAATCAAAGTTAACTTTCTCAATATGATAAATGCCATATATGAAAAACCAACAGCCAGCATTGTACTCAATGGAGAGAGATGGAATCTTCCCCCAAGATCAGGAATGAGACAAGATGCCATCTGGCACCACCATTACTAAACATTGAACTAAACGTTCTAGCTATATCAGTCAGGCACTAAAAAGAAGGCATGCAAATTAGAAAGAAGAAGTAAAACTTTCATTATTTGCAGAATGACATGATAGTATACTTGGAAAATACTGAGAAATATGCAACAAAGTTACTTGAGCTAAAGAACAAACCCACAAGGTGGTGGGATATAAATAAGGGCAAAAATCAGTAATGTTTCTATATACAAGCAATGACCTAACTGAGGAGTCAATTAAGGAAAAAAATTCCGTTCAAAATAAAAACTGAAAGAATCAAGTATCTAGCAATGAACTTAACTAAGGACATAAAGGACTTTACACAGGGAACTACATAACATTGTTAAAAGAAATCAAAGAAGATTTAAATAGGCGGGAAGACATTCCCTGCTCATGGATAGGAAGGTTAAATATAGTTAAGATGTCAATTCTACCCAAATTGATCTACAGATTAAATGCAGTACCAATCAAATTTCCGACAACCGACTTTGAAGCCTGGGAAGAGCTATTTACCGAATTCTTTTGGAAGAGGAAGTGACGCTGAATAGCTAAAAGCATCCTTAAAAAGAACAACGAAGTGGGAGGATAACACTTCCTGATTTAAAACTTATTATCAAGCCACAGTGGTCAAAATAGCGTGGTACTCGCACAAAGATAGACATATTGACCAATGGAATCTTATCAAGAGCACAGAAATAGACCACCAAATCTATGGCCAACTGATCTTCAGCAAGATCCCCAAATCCACTGAACTGGAACAAAACAGTCTTTTCAATGAATGGGCATGGGAGAATTGGATGTCAATAGTCAAAAGAATGAAGGAGGACCCTTACCTTACACCCTATACAAAAATTAACTGAAAGTGGATCAAATACCTAAATATAAGAACCAGTACCATAAAGCTCCTAGAAGAAAATGTAGGGAGATAGCTTCAAGACCTAATAATAAGAGATAGCTTCCTAAATTTTACACCCAAAGCACAAGCAACAAAAGAAAAATAAATGGGACCTCCTCAAAATCAAATGCTTCTGCGCCTCAAAAGACTTTGTCAAAAAGGTGATGTGGCAGCCAACTCAGTGGGAGAAAATATTTGGAAAGCACACACCAGGTAAATGAGCTAAAGCTATGACTACGTATTTTTCTGAAGAGCAAATGCAGATGGTTAAAAAGCACATAAAGAGATGCTCATTTTCATAACTATAAGGGAAATGCAGATGAAGATTACAATGAGATACCACCTCACACCTACAAGAATGGCTGCTGCTAAACAGGAAACTACAAATGTTGGAGGGGATATGGAGAAATTGGGACACTTATGCACTGCTGGTGGGAATGTATAATGGTACAGCTGCTATGGAAAACAGTTTGGCAGTTCCATAGGAAACTAAATATCAAGTTGCCTATGACCTGGCAATACCACTACTCAGTATATACCCAGAAGAGCTGAAAACAGTGACACGGAGATTTGCACGCCAGTGTTCATAGCAGCATTATTCAAAATCACCAAAAGAATGAAATAAAGCAAGTGCCCATCCACAGGCAAGTAGATTAACAAAATATGGTATATACGTATGATGGAATATTATGCAGCAGTGAGACAAATGACATCCTGAAGCACATGAGAAGACGAATGAAACTTGAGAACATAGTGAGTAAAATAAACCAGACACAAATGAAAGGTACTGTTTGATTATACTTTTATGACCATGGTAAAGGAAAAATCAGAGGCTAATAATACAGAATATAGGGGACCTAGAGATACATGGAAACTAGATATGGGTGAATGGTTAGCTAATGAGGTTGAACTCAAATGTAAGGGAATAGATAGAAATGACAGCAGTTCTCTAGTGAGTCTATAAGTAATATTATATTTTGAAGGTGAACATGATTGAAAAGGGTTGTATAGATCCATGTGTACCACTGAATAACTCAACAGATAAAAATAAGTTTTGCGTGAAATGCTTCAAAGGTATGAATCATGTACAAAGAGTTTATAAGTTCTAGGTATAGGGGGAAAGCTGCTATTGCATGTTATATGCTATATTTAACAGGAAAGCATCAACAGTACCACAGCAACACCAGGGGTAAATAATGGGGAGAGGGACAAGAGTTAAGGGGAGGTTTAGATTTTCTCTTTGGTGAGGGTGTGCTTATTGGTCATTTCTCTTGGGAACAATGAGAAAAGTTATCTAAATTTGAGAGTGTTGATGGACTATTGATGTTGGACCTTATACATGATGCCTCATGAATGGAGGTGGCTGAAGAATGCACTGACTGATCGAACATTGTGCTGCTATTATATAAAGGAACAAAGTTGTGAGGGATGCGGCATTGTGAATGAACCTGTGGGACATTTGGTGAGGCAAAATAAACCAGAAACAAAAGAGCAATTATTGTATGGTCTCCTTTAGAAAATACTTATAGAAAAACAGGCCTAGATTGTAAGCTCTTAAAGCAGTTACATTCAGCCCAGAGTAGTAATTGTTATTTCTGGATTTTGAGAGTCTATTTTATATATGTATAACCTGGTACTTAGAGATAAGAATGTAGTTGATCAAGTCGGGATTAAGATAGTTCAGAATACAGGAGTAAGGAAGACATGGTCCATATTTTAGAACCTTATCTACTCTTTGAGACCAGAAGAATAAAGGTTTATTTTGTCCAGAACCTAAATTTTCTGTAGCACATAATCTAACTCAACCTGTCTGGATAGATCATTTAACAATCCAAATTTTAGAAGCCCAGAATAAGAATGAGGGCCTTTAATCCTGTACAGTTTAGTATAATGCCTGGATACATCCTAGAATATATTAAGCAGATAATAAAAAAATTGGCAAAGTTCCTTGAGGGATGGGAGAGAAAATATGAAACTATTGCAGTTTACCACTTGGGAAACCCCTGATACTGTGTCAAATATTAGGAACACCCAAATCAATAGGCCAAGCTCTTGATCTGGAAGCTTGCTCTTGTGAAGCTTATGTATGTAGTGGAGAAAGTTAGCCTACCTATAGGTATGCCTAAGAGTTACTTCTGTAGGACCTCTTTGTTGCTCAAATGTGGCCTTCCTCACTCTAAGCCCAACTCTGCAAGTGAAATCATTCCCCTTCTCTCATATGGGGAACATGACATCTAGGTGAAAGTCTCTCTGGCAGTATGGGAGATGACTCCCAGGGATGAGTCTGTCCCTGGCACTATGGGATCAACAATGCCATCCCGACAAAAAGGGAGAAAATAGGGTAACAAATAAAGTATCAGTGGCAGAGAGAGTTAAAATAGAATCGAGAGGTTACTCTGGAGGTGACACTTATATAAGCTGCAGTTAGACATTGCTACCTGCCATAAGTTGCAATCAAAACCATTCCTACCAATCAAAACCATTTCTATCAATCCTAAAGTACACATAGGGCGTTAGATAAGATTCTACAAAGGTTCCATGCACTAGGGTAATTTTCCAAAAATTTACCACCTGCAGATGGGTCCAGATAAGTCTTGGACCAGATAAGTCCTGAAATGCAGAGGGGCTACCTCTCCAGAACATTAACTAGTTCCATTCCCCTATCCCATATTATCGAAAGCCCTTTCCAACATGAAAAAGTTAAAATAGGCATAGCCCAAATACCCCTAATGAGTGGAAGAAGGATTAAAGGTGATGGTGGAGTTATACAGAAAAAGCAGTGTTTAACAAACAAGTATGATTGTTGAATCATTACATTGACATTTATTTTAATCTCCAGTATCTTAGAGCAGCTAGAAGTAAAAACCTAAAATTGTGGAATTGTAACCGATACCAAGCTCTGAAATCTGTTCTATAACTGATTGTTGTGATCTGCTTTGAAATTTATTGCTTTTTTGTACATTATTTTTCACACAAAAAGCAACAACAACAAAAAAAAGAATTGTGTTTTGTAAGATACTGGCTTGAAGATTGACTTAAGATATTTTTTGGTAATTTAAATATGTAAAGTATGCAGGAAGTGTTTTTGTTAAGGAAAAAGAGTACTTTTTCCTCTACAGTAAAATGAATGATTGTTGTAGAATGAGAAACAGGAATGTGTAGGACAAAATGGTTGGATATAGAAAGTTGTAGAACTCTTGTTGGAAGTGAATTTCATTGGCTGGCTAAGATTTTATAGTTTTAGAAGAGTTTTACTAATTTTCTTATCAGATGTATCTTCATGCAAAACAAGAATTTGGTTTTCACTCTGCTAAATTGACAGATTTCTTGGATTATTTGTTTGCTCTGAGTGAGAAGCCATCAAAGATTTTTAGCCATCTGAGTAATCTGCCTAGATGACAAAGACTCTATGTCTTGTCATACCAATATACTTATTGATATGTATGCTGACCATCTCCTTCCTCATTGTTTTAAACAGTGCCGCCTCACTTTAAAAAAAAATTGTCTTTTTAAAATCATGTTAACTCCTCTATTTATTTTCAAACTTTTATGTCTTCTTGGTTAAATAAAGAAGAACAAAAAAAGATTCTTGCTCCAAGAATTTGAAAATAGAATATTGGAACACTGAGCAATTGGTCACCCTAGAGTGGGGAGGTGTTGTGGTTCTAGAGTGTTCATTTTCTGCACATGCACAATGAAGGAGAAAAAGCTACTCTGTGGGCAGAGAATTCCTTCCTTCCTGTCACTAGGAATATAATGGTTACCAAAACATACCTGTTCTCTGTCTTCATGCAACTTATAGTTTAGTGAAAGAGACAACTTAAGTTGTCACACAGGTATATAATGGCAATGAAGGTGCCTCCATTTGAAGACCAGTCAGATAGTCCTTTCCTGAGTACTTTAAAACTTAATCTGAAATCCCACTGGTGAGTAAATGTTAACTGGGCAAAAATGGATGTAAAGAACATTCCAAGAAGAGAGAATAACAGGTAAATCTTCTAAGGTGGGAAGGAATAACTTGTGTAAGCACTGAAAGGCCAGTATAGCAAAGAGAGGGGGCAATAAGCAAGACTCTTAGACTATGCATATCTGTTTGGATGTAGCAAACAATCCCCAAAATCTCAGTGACCTACTATAAGGTTTATTTCTCTCTCATTCTCCATGCCCACCATGGCTCTGTTCAATGTCATCTTTACTCTGGTCTTAGGCTGACAGAGCAGCCTGTCTGGAACATTACCATTGTCATGGGAGAAGGAAAAGAAAAATGGCAAAGCACAAATTGGTTCTCAAAGCTTTTGCTCACATTTCTCTCACTTGTCATCAGCCAAAACCTGGCTATGCCTGAGATCAACAAGGTGGGACTATATAATCCTTTCACAGAGAATGACACCAAAACAAAGGACACTGAATGGGGTGAATGGTAATCTAGTTCCAAGACATGTTTAAGAATTTGATGTTTATCCTAGGAGCAATGAAAAACCATTGAATAAGTTTTCCATTTGTAAGAAATCACTCTTACTGCTAGGAGAGCAAAAGATTGAAAATGGATAAGAGTGGATATTGGGAGAAAAATCAGGAGGCATTTCAGTTATAGGCAAAAAAATAAAAAATGAAAAGGAGGGTAGTTTGGACTAAGTTCATGGTAGCGGAAATAGAAGCCAATGGATTTAAAAGGAGGAACTAGTGATGTGCAAAGAGGAGCACAGATGAAGGACCATGTGGCCCTGGCATCACAGAAGAAGTGTAGAGGACTTGGTTCCCAATGCCTTCCCAATTGGTGACTTGAGTCCCTCTGGGAAGTATAACTACTCTATATTCTCTTTGAGAGTTCTCTGTTTACTCCTACTAAATCTTAGTGTGTGTGTATGTGTGTTAAAGAAAATAGTGCTAATTAAGGTAGTAAGCCAAGGTGAGAACCAACAAGGCAAGAGTAACACCACGTTGTGGCTTTGGGGTAAAAGTAGGCAGGACCAGCAAGAAAGTTAACTAGTGCTGACTGCTCTTCCATGTGACTTCTTTTCTATCCAGTCTACTTATTGTTCCCAAAGGGTCCTGAGACCAGCAAATGTACTCATTATAAACAATAAGTATACATTAAACCTGGTGTGAACCCTCCCATAACACTTTGTTTACACATCTATTTGGATACTTAGATTTCTTCTCTGTGAAGCCATTGAATATAATCTTGCTCTTCTAATAGATTTTAAGACACAAGAGAGGGTCCATGTGTTTTATATGGTCTAGTATAATATCTCTTATAGTAGATACTCTGTGTGTGTGTGTTTGTATGATTATATACAGAAATATTTTAAACTGTCAGCTAGGGACCCTCTGTTCCTCAGGAAATTAGGTAAACTTCCCTTGAATACCCAATTTCATAGTCTTTAAAATCAAAAGACACTGTGTCCCCCAATCTGATTTCTGGGACTCTCTGGCATGTTATTCATACCTATCTGTCTGCTTGTTTCTCCTTCTTCACATATCCTCAGACACATCCCCACCCATTTGTGTCTCTTGCTTCAGTCTAATGATATGAACCTGAAGCTGAACTCATGACCAAGTACCACCCAAAATTCACTGTCCTCAAGCATTTCATGAGTTCATTAAACTTACCAAAGATTTAAGAGGGGTCATATTATAGCATGCTTTTCTCCCTAATCCTTCTATCCTTGATAGATTAGCAAGCAAGCCAATCTTCCTTTTTTCACAGGCCGTTACACTTTCACCATACTCATGTTCCTCAGATTCTCAGGTGTTTTCCGAAACAAGATTATTTGGAAATTTCTTCCAAATAAATAGAATGTTCTCCTAAAAGGGATATCAGAGAATATAATTTTCTCTAGCTTGCCACATAATCATTGAATAAATGGTAAATTTTTGTGTTGCATGTATTTGAAGTAATGAAAAAGAAAAACACAAGAATATAAAAGCCCACGTTTCATTAGCTACCAGAGTGGTGGCATCATACCGTGTCATGCGACTTCTGAAAACTTCACTTTGCACATGAGGGAGAATAAGAGTGAAAACAGACAGTAACATCTTAGTATTACGATAAAAATAGTTTTTCAGACCCCCTGAAAATATTTAGAGTTTTTAAGACCATACTTTGAGAACTGCTGTCTTAACTTTTAACAGTCTTGTCTAACAATCTTGTCTCTGATGCTTCTGGGTTAGTAAAGTTTTTCTGCATGTGAATATGAGAATGTGATTTCTGTGCTTCCAAAGCTTATGATCTACTACCATGCTAAAGTAATTGCAAAATTTTAATGTGATTTTAAGGCTTTTCAGATAAAATATTGGTACAGAGAATGAGAACTTTTGGCTATCTGTGTCAAAGTGGAGAAGGATTACATGTATGAAAAGGTTTATGGAAAACATGACTATTGTAATATTAGTGTTTCCTTTGAAGGAAATCTCTTTTGCAACTGTAAAATGGTAGTAAAAATCAACAAATACAAAAAGATGTAACGTCAATCATACCAAACATTTTAAACAGTTTTGGGGTGGGGCAGACAGGAAGCTTGCTTTCCCTACCATCACTTATGCAACATCTGACTATTTTCCATCCAAATTAGGATAAAATTAAAATTTTGCTACAAAGAGGCTCCAAAATGCTGTGATTTAAAGAACACTGAAATGTGTTACACTCTCACATACAAGGATTGCACAAGGTAGGCAAACCAGATGGTGAAGCTGGCTCTGCTCCATGAGAACATCCAGGGACCCAGGTTTCCTCTATTTTATTGCTCTACTATTCCACAAGGGCATTATTCTCAACTGCATGAAATACCTTGTCAGAAGGAAAAGAGAGCAAGGGGGTTCGTATGTCCAATGTCTTAAGGCCTTGATTCAGAATTAGCGTACATCCTTTCTGTTTACATTCCATTAGTGAGAATTTAGTTATTTGACTGTACCCAGTTTCAAACAAGGCTGAGAAATGTAACCTCTTAATTTTGTAGTCACGTGCCTTACTACAACTCTTTTACTGTAGAAGAGGGGAAGAGTGGATTTTGATGGATGATTCAGAGTATCCATCACATATACTTTTTTTGGGGGGGTGGGGGGATACATGGTCCAGGAATTGAACCCAGGTCTCCTACATGAAGGGCGAGCATTCTATCACTGAACCACCCATGCACCTTCCATCACATATACTTTTAAAAGACTGTATTTTTAAATACTTTCAAGCTCATCACATAAAATATCTAGTCGATGATATTTGCAGTCAATAAAGTGTTCTACCTCTCAGACTTTAAAATGCAAGCTCCGTATTTGTAGCTATCAGATACTCTAGGGCCTAAGTCAAATGTATTCACTGCTATTCAAATGGTAGGTTTTTTTGTTTTTGTTTTGTTTTTTTCTACATGTGCAGGCACCAGGAATCAAATCCAGGTCTCCGTCATGGCAGTTGAGAATTCTGCCACTGAACCACTGTCATACCACTCAGTTTTGTTTTTTTTAAGTCACAAATCTTCTGATGCTCATGGTGAGTATTCCCATGTTGAAATATTTGCTCTCTTAGAACATGCTTGAGCCTTCTTAGAACCTAGCCACTATTCTGTGATAAGCCAAAACCTCATGGAGAAGTCATATGAACACGTTCAGGGCATCTGTCCCAGCTGAACCCAGTCTTCCAATCATCCCAGCCCACGCGCCAGACACGTGAATGAAGAATCATGGCAATAGATCTTCCTGTCTCAGCTATTCCAACCCCAACCCATTCGACTCGCCTCCAGCTGAGGTAATGGAATCATCCTATTTGAAGCTCCAGATATCACAGGAAGAGACAAACCATCCCTGCTGTGCTCCGTTGAAATTCTCAAACTGCAAAATTTATGAGCATGATAAAATGGTTTGTTTTTTGGGGAGCGGTTTGTTTGTTTTTTAAAGATAATCAGAACAACTAGAATTGGATAAATGGATAGTCTCTCCTCTTAAACACATGATTGATGGTCTTTTTTTCTGAAGTATTTCATTCAAATTCTTGAAATCTGGTAAGTAAAACAAGGCTTAGCTTTTTTCAATTTAGTCACTCATTTGACATTATTTATGGAATGTCTACAAGTTGTTGAGGTAATATCTGCAAACTGTACTCAATTCCCAATTATATTCACTCTTACATTTTCTTAGGTAAGTTTTATTTTTTGTATGCTGTATGGCAGGGACATTATTTTCCATGCGAGTATCTTCCACCATTTGATGAATTTTTTTATTTGTTTATTTGTGTTGTTTGTTTTTTTCTTTTGCTTGCTTGTTTGTTTGTTTTTTGGGAAGTGCATGGATCAGGAATCAAACCTGGGTCTCCCATATGGCAGACAAGAATTCAACCACTGAACTACCCATGCATGATGTCTTTGGTAAATTTTAAGCTTCTTGAGTTAAAAAAAAAAAAATCAGATTTATATAATCTCCAAAGTACTTAGACATATGTAAACTGATTATGAGTAGATAGTACTTGATGAGAACTTGCTTGACTGATAAAATTTTTAATTTATAATAAATAATACTTTTATTTATAATATGCATCTATATACCCATTCTCCATAAGTATTGCTTATTCAGATGTTGTGGAAAAGGCATGTATTTTCTAATTAAAGATAAGAACTATTATAGTTTTAGGAACTTAAAAAATATAAAAGTAACTTTAAAATATGTCACTTTAAAAAGATTTCTAAGAAGGACTTGCTGTTAATGATGCTATTTTGGAAAAGAGTATTACAGTCATTTGCATTTTTATTTTTTATATACTGGTAATTCACATGATCTGTGTATTGCTTTTACAGTTTAACTGTAACCTTCCACAAAATGAAATTTTATTTTTAAAGTCTCACCACACGCACACACAAGCAGTTTGAATGGTATGCATTATAAGATCCCCATTTCAATTGCATTACCGTTTTTGTCTATCACAAATAGAGCTTCCTAAAGTTCTCCTTTATTAGAGCAAAATGTGGATGATTCAAATACTATGCTTCAGCTGCCTTCATCATTTGAATGAGATAAGTTCTCAGCAAGATGTATTCAAGAAACTGGTTCAAACTGTGTTATCCTACTATAAAGCAATCTGCTAAACATTTCTGAAGCAATTTAGACAGCTGTGACTTAGTTGCAAACAATGTGGACACAATCTATTGACTGTGAAGAAGATATTCAAGAGTTTTTTCACGAGTTCACTTAACTACATAGAAAGACACTTCCTATTTTTCACATGCTAAGAATGGAAAGCAAAGAACTATCTATACTAAAATAAAGAATTAAATTCATCATCCTTATAAATTGAGTTTTTATTAAAGTTTGTAGTGTAGACATAATGATATTATGCCACCTAAATACAAATTTAAGGATTTCCTTTATCCAAAAGAATTTGACGTGCTTTTGGTTTTGTTCTAGGCTATATTTGTCTTACTATAAATTCTTTATAAATATTGGTAGGTTGCTTTTTTCAATACCCTTTTCTCACATTTTTTTTTCATGCTGATTAAATTTGTATTTGGAGTAAATAATTATTCACACAAGAAATGCCTTCATGATTTTGTAGGTACACATGCCAAAAATAATTCTTTGTACTGAGTCAGTTAATAAATATGTTACATTAATCAACTGTGTCATAATCTTTGACCTGGATCAAACTGTATTCGAGTTTGAAATTTATTGCTTTCTAATATATTCATCAATATGTGAATAAAGACAAATGAAAGCAGATTAAGTTTATCAAAAAAAGAGAAAAATAAATGCTCACTTCTGTTTCTTTTTCAGTTAGTCATTTTCAAAGATATCATTTAGGCTGTGACGATAATATATCAAAATTCATTAGGTATCATTTGGTGTAACTATACAATGTTAATATCCAGTCATATTTGTTAAAAATAACCAGTTGAAATGATCAGTTGATTAGCTGATTTTAAAAAATCTTTCAATCTTTCATTTTGGCATTAGGTGAGTATCATAATGTAATAATAAAGCAAATAAGGCCTTTTGATTATTTAGCAGGTTTTCATTACCTCAAATTTTCCCTTTTGAACTGTTTCTCTAAATCCACTAAACTTCAGAAGTATTTTTCCTCTTCCCACTGGCTAATGAGGTAGACTAACAATGTTAGTAATGGCAGTTCTGAATGAATCATTTTTCATTAGCACCTGTTTTTCTTGCCCTAGGTACCATATCAAAAGTTGATCTCAATTTAGTCCTTCTCCTATCACTTAAATGCTAAAAGATTTAAAATTCCTTAGCAGTAATGACATACTCAACTCATTTGTTTTTCTTTAAAGGGTAAATGAAGCCAGAAGCTATAAACTATTTTATGAAAAACAAAGCTAACTCTAAAAGTGTTGACGATTTGATTTGTTACCATTATGCAGTTCATACAGGTCATCCTTTGCTGAAGGCAGTGTTAATGGGAGAGGCATAGGACATTCCTGGAAAAGAGTTGAAGGATTTTCTACATATTCATTCCCTGTACACTTGCTATGATATTGATGTGGTTTCTTTGATGGAGATACCTTATAGACAAATGGTAGCTATGTACTTAAGTGCCAAAATAACGTTTTAAAGATGCTATCATTTTTTCTTAGCCATCCTCCCCCACTTACCTCCTTCTCCACCCAACCTGACTGGAAATTACTTGAAATGGATTTTTGAAATCAGACATGTAGAATAAGAGTAATATTTCATAGCTGCAGCATCAATTCATTTCAGAGTGTGAATTTTCCCTCTATCTTTATATAATAAATAAATATATATATATATATGAATCCATAATTCTAAGGTGATTTGTATCTAACCCATCCCAAAGAATAATTCTAACCTTAAAATCCACCCCCCCAAACTCTACATATTTCCCCTCAATTACAAATTTAAAATTCGTCCTTTAATAAAATCTATATACTTTTCAATCAAATTTGAATCAATAGCTGATTCTTTACATTTGGAGATTGAAAATAAGATAAATAATCTTCAGATTTATGTGTATATATAAAAATGTATTGATTGAATGACTTATTCAAATCTCTCTGCCCAGCAAATATAAACCTATTTACATGTAATCCAAGTTCAATTTTCTTAAATATCAAGAGATATTAACCACACATATGTTAGGGTACCATTTGCTTCTTAATATGAATTATCATGTGGATATGACCAGTATGATCACTCAAAGTACAGAAAAGGAAATGCTTCATTTGCATCTCAGTCAGGTACAGTTGAGTTGTGCTCTGGCTTTAATTGAAATTGCCCTTACCATTTTACTATTACTGTTTTTAACTGTTTTGTATTTCATTGCCTGACCTTGGCATCTGTTTAATTGAGCCACAAAAAGTAAAACAGTAAAGAACAAAGAGGCAAAGATGATGAAATGACAGTAGACCTTAGAAGTTAAATAAAACACCCATTTAATTGTACCCTCTCTCCAGAGGAGCCTAAAGCATTTCTAATCTCTCAATCTAACTGCCTGAGTTTTTTTTTTTTTATACATTTTTTTTATTAATTAAAAAAAATTAACTAACACAACATTAGAAATCAATCCATTCTACATATGCAATCAGTAATTCTTAATATCATCACATAGGTGTATGGTCATCATTTCTCAGTACATATGCATCGATTTAGAGAGAGAAATAGCACGACAACAGAAAGAGAAATAAAGTGATAACACAGAGAAAACACAAAAATAAAAAGTACAAAAACATATAAGAAAAAGAAAAAAAAAACAAAAAAAAACTATAGATCAGATGCAGCTTCATTCAGCGTTCCAACATAATTACATTACAGTTAGGCAGTATTGTGCTGACCATTTTTTTTTTTTAGGCATCATACCATTCTACATATGCAATCAGTAATTCTTAACATCCTCACATAGATGCATGATCATCGTTTCTTAGTACATTTGCATCGGTTGAGAAGAACTAGCAGTATAACAGAAAAAAATATAGAATGTTAATATAGAGAAAAAAAAATAAAAGTAATAATAATAAGAACAAAACAAACAAAACAAAACAAGAACCTATCGCTCGGATGCAGCTTCGTTCAGTATTTTAACATGATTACTTTACAATTAGGTATTATTGTGCTGTCCATTTTTGAGTTTTTGTATCTAGTCCTATTGCACAGTCTGTATCCCTTCAGCTCCAATTACCCATTATCTTACCCTGTTTCTAGCTCCTGCTGAACTCTGTTACCAATGACATATTCCAAGTTTATTCTCGAGTGTCGATTCACATCATTGGGACCATACAGTATTTGTCTTTTAGTTTTTGGCTAGACTCACTCAGCATAATGTTCTCTAGGTCCATCCATGTTATTACATGCTTCATAAGTTTATCCTGCCTTAAAGCTGCATAATATTCCATCGTATGTATATACCACAGTTTGTTTAGCCACTCGTCTGTTGATGGACATTTTGGCTGTTTCCATCTCTTTGCAATTGTAAATAACGCTGCTATAAACATTGGTGTGCAAATGTCTGTTTGAGTTTTTGCCCTTAATTCCTTTGAGTAGATTCCCAGCAATGGTATTGCTGGGTCGTATGGCAATTCTATATTCAGCTTTTTGAGGAACCGCCAAACTGCCTTCCACAGTGGTTGAACCATTTGGCATTCCCACCAACAGTGGATAAGTGTGCCTCTTTCTCCACATCCTCTCCAGCACTTGTCATTTTCTGTTTTGTTGATAATGGCCATTCTGGTGGGTGTGAGATGATATCTCATTGTGGTTTTGATTTGCATTTCTCTAATGGCCAGGGACATTGAGCATCTCTTCATGTGTCTTTTGGCCATTTGTATTTCCTCCTCTGAGAGGTGTCTATTCAAGTCTTTTTCCCATTTTGTAATTGGGTTGGCTGTCTTTTTGTTGTTGAGTTGAACAATCTCATTACAAATTCTGGATACTAGACCTTTATCTGATATGTCGTTTCCAAATATTGATTCCCATTGTGTAGGCTGTCTTTCTACTTTCTTGATGAAGTTCTTTGATGCACAAAAGTGTTTAATTTTGAGGAGTTCCCATTTATTTATTTCCTTCTTCAGTGCTCTTGCTTTAGGTGTAAGGTCCATAAAACCGCCTCCAATTGTAAGATTCATAAGATATCTCCCGACATTTTCCTCTAACTGTTCTATGGTCTTAGACCTAATGTTTAGATCTTTGATCCATTTTGAGTTAACTTTTGTGTAGGGTGTGAGATATGGGTCTTCTTTCATTCTTTTGCATATGGATATCCAGTTCTCTAGGCACCATTTATTGAAGAGACTGTTCTGTCCCAGGTGAGTTGGCTTGACTGCCTTATCAAAGATCAAATGTCCATAGATGAGAGGGTCTATATCTGAGCACTCTATTCGATTCCATTGGTCGATATATCTATCTTTATGCCAATACCATGCTGTTTTGACCACTGTGGCTTCATAATATGCCTTAAAGTCAGGCAGTGCAAGACCTCCAGCTTCGTTTTTTTTCCTCAAGATGTTTTTAGCAATTCGGGGCACCCTGCCCTTCCAGATAAATTTGCTTATTGGTTTTTCTATTTCTGAAAAATACGTTGTTGGGATTTTGATTGGTATTGCATTGAATCTGTAAATCAATTTAGGTAGGATTGACATCTTAACTATATTTAGTCTTCCAATCCATGAACACGGTATGCCCTTCCATCTGTTTAGGTCTTCTGTGATTTCTTTTAGCAGTTTTTTGTAGTTTTCTTTATATAGGTTTTTTGTCTCTTTAGTTAAATTTATTCCTAGGTATTTTATTCTTTTAGTTGCAATTGTAAATGGGATTCTTTTCTTGATTTCCCCCTCCGCTTGTTCATTGCTAGTGTATAGAAATGCTACAAATTTTTGAATGTTGATCTTGTAACCTGCTACTTTGCTGTACTCATTTATTAGCTCTAGTAGTTTTGTTGTGGATTTTTCTGGGTTTTCGACGTATAGTATCATATCATCTGCAAACAGTGATAGTTTTACTTCTTCCTTTCCAATTTTGATGCCTTGTATTTCTTTTTCTTGTCTAATTGCTCTGGTTAGAACCTCCAACACAATGTTGAATAATAGTGGTGATAGTGGACATCCTTGTCTTGTTCCTGATCTTAGGGGGAACGTTTTCAATTTTTCCCCATTAAGGATGATGTTAGCTGTGGGTTTTTCATATATTCCCTCTATCATTTTAAGGAAGTTCCCTTGTATTCCTATCCTTTGAAGTGTTTTCAACAGGAAAGGATGTTGAATCTTGTCAAATGCCTTCTCTGCATCAATTGAGATGATCATGTGATTTTTCTGCTTTGATTTGTTGATATGGTGTATTACATTAATTGATTTTCTTATGTTGAACCATCCTTGCATACCTGGGATGAATCCTACTTGGTCATGATGAATAATTCTTTTAATGTGTTGTTGGATACGATTTGCTAGAATTTTATTGAGGATTTTTGCATCTATATTCATTAGAGAGATCGGCCTGTAGTTTTCTTTTCTTGTAATATCTTTGCCTGGTTTTGGTATGAGGGTAATGTTGGCGTCATAGAATGAATTAGGTAGTTTTCCCTCCACTTCGATTTTTTTGAAGAGTTTGAGGAGAGTTGGTACTAATTCTTTCTGGAATGTTTGATAGAATTCACATGTGAAGCCGTCTGGTCCTGGACTTTTCTTTTTAGGAAGCTTTTGAATGACTGCTTCAATTTCTTTACTTGTAATTGGTTTGTTGAGGTCATCTATGTCTTCTTGAGTCAAAGTTGGTTGTTCATGTCTTTCCAGGAACCCGTCCATTTCCTCTAAATTGTTGTATTTATTAGCGTAAAGTTGTTCATAGTATCCTGTTATTACCTCCTTTATTTCTGTGAGGTCAGTAGTTATGTCTCCTCTTCCATTTCTGATCTTATTTATTTGCATCCTCTCTCTTCTTCTTTTTGTCAATCTTGCTAAGGGCCCATCAATCTTATTGATTTTCTCATAGAACCAACTTCTGGCCTTATTGATTTTCTCTATTGTTTTCATGTTTTCAATTTCATTTATTTGTGCTCTAATCTTTGTTATTTCTTTCCTTTTGCTTGCTTTGGGGTTAGCTTGCTGTTCTTTCTCCAGTTCTTCCAAATGGATAGTTAATTCCTGAATTTTTGCCTTTTCTTCTTTTCTGATATAGGCATTTAGGGCAATAAATTTCCCTCTTAGCACTGCCTTTGCTGCGTCCCATAAGTTTTGATATGTTGTGTTTTCATTTTCATTCGCCTCGAGGTATTTGCTAATTTCTCTAGCAATTTCTTCTTTGACCCAGTCGTTGTTTAGGAGTGTGTTGTTGAGCCTCCACGTATTTGTGAATTTTCTGGCACTCTGCCTATTATTGATTTCCAACATCATTCCTTTATGGTCCGAGAAAGTGTTGTGTAAGATTTCAATCTTTTTAAATTTGTTAAGACTTGCTTTGTGACCCAGCATATGGTCTATCTTTGAGAATGATCCATGAGCACTTGAGAAAAAGGTGTATCCTGCTGTTGTGGGATGTAATGTCCTATAAATGTCTATTAAGTCTAGTTCATTTATAGTAATATTCAGATTCCCTATTTCTTTGTTGATCCTCTGTCTAGATGTTCTGTCCATTGATGAGAGTGGTGAGTTGAAGTCTCTAACTATTATGGTATATGAGTCTATTTCCCTTTTCAGTGTTTGCAGTATATTCCTCACGTATTTTGGGGCATTCTGATTCGGTGCGTAAATATTTATGATTGTTATGTCTTCTTGTTTAATTGTTCCTTTTATTAATATAGAGTGTCCTTCTTTGTCTCTTTTAACTGTTTTACATTTGAAGTCTAATTTGTTGGATATTAGTATAGCCACTCCTGCTCTTTTCTGGTTGTTATTTGCATGAAATATCTTTTCCCAACCTTTCACTTTCAACCTATGCTTATCTTTGGGTCTAAGATGTGTTTCCTGTAGACAGCATATAGAAGGATCCTGTTTTTTAATCCATTCTGCCAATCTATGTCTTTTGATTGGGGAATTCAGTCCATTGACATTTAGTGTTATTACTGTTTGGATAATATTTTCCTCTAACATTTTGCCTTTTGTATTATATATATCATATCTGATTTTCCTTCTTTCTACACTCTTTTCCATATCTCTCTCTTCTGTCTTTTTGTATCTGACTCTAGTGCTCCCTTTAGTATTTCTTGCAGAGCTGGTCTCTTGGTCACAAATTCTTTCAGTGACTTTTTGTCTGAGAATGTTTTAATTTCTCCCTCATTTTTGAAGGATAATTTTGCTGGATATAGGAGTCTTGGTTGGCAGTTTTTCTCTTTTAGTATTTTAAATATATCATCCCACTGTCTTCTAGCTTCCATGGTTTCTGCTGAGAAATCTACACAAAGTCTTATTGGGTTTCCCTTGTATGTAATGGATTGTTTTTCTCTTGCTGCTTTCAAGATCTTCTCTTTCTCTTTGACCTCTGACATTCTAACTAGTAAGTGTCTTGGAGAACGCCTATTTGGGTCTAATCTCTTTGGGGTGCGCTGCACTTCTTGGATCTGTAATTTTAGGTCTTTCATAAGAGTTGGGAAATTTTCAGTGATAATTTCTTCCATTAGTTTTTCTCCTCCTTTTCCCTTCTCTTCTCCTTCTGGGACACCCACAACACATATATTTGTGCGGTTCATATTGTCCTTGAGTTCCCTGATACCCTGTTCAAATTTTTCCATTCTTTTCCCTGTAGTTTCTGTTTCTTTTTGGAATTCAGATGTTCCATCCTCCAATTCACTAATTCTATCTTCTGTCTCTTTAAATCTATCATTGTAGCTATCCATTATTTTTTCTGTGTTTGCTACTTTATCCTTCACTTCCATAAGTTCTGTGATTTGTTTTTTCAGTTTTTCTATTTCTTCTTTATGTTCAGCCCATGTCCTCTTCATGTCCTCCCTCAGTTTATCGATTTCATTTTTGAAGAGGTTTTCCATTTCTGTTCGTATATTCAGCATTAGTTGTCTCAGCTCTTGTGTCTCATTTGAGCTATTGGTTTGTTCCTTTGACTGAGCCATATTCTCAATCTTTTGAGCGTGGACAGTTATCTTCTGCTGCTGGCGTCTGGGCATTTATTCAGATTTCTCTTGGTGTTGGACCCAGCAAGGTTGTAATATTTTTCTGTGAAATCTCTGGTATCTGTTTTTCTTATCTTGCCCAGTATGTGGCGCACGTGGCACACGTTTGTCTCAAGTGTTTGGAATGGGTCTCCCCCAGTCACCGATCTCCGTGGCCTGGGGATTTCGGATCCAATTCTCTCCATTGGTTCAGGGGCCGCGCGTGGTGGGGGCGTCAGCTGCCGCGGCTTGAGGGGACCCTGTGGCTGGTTGCGGGCCGCAGCGGGCCTGGGGGATTCCCCACCGGACCAGGAAGCCTCCCGTGGGGGGGGGCTACCGCTGCTTGGATAGCCCTCCTATCCGAGACTCGTATCCGCGGACTCGAAGCAGAGACTCGAAGCCGCCCGCAAAAGAGGGGTGCCGCCTGCCTCGGCTTGGGAAACTTGCTTCTCCAATACTCTCAGCCGGCCAGGAAAGGAGGGAGGGAGTAGCTCGGACCACCGCAGCTGCCGCTGATCGGGAAATCACGCGCCGCTCGGGGGTCTCACCGCAGCCGAGTCTTGCAGTCAGTCTAGCCAGCCCAGACTTTGGATAGCCCTCTGATCTGAGATTCGTAGCCGCGGACTCAAAGCCGAGACTCGAAGCCGCCCGCAGAAGAAGGGCGCCGCCTGCCTCGGCTTGGGAAACTTGCTTCTCCGATACTCTCAGCCGGCCCGGGAAGGAGGGAGGGATTAGCTCGGACCGCCGCAGCTGCGGCTGCTCGGCAAATCACGCGCTGCTCGGGGGTCTTGCCGCAGCCAAGAGTCGCAGTCAGACTTGCCAGCCCAGACTTTGTATAGCCCTCTGATCCGAGACTCGTAGCTGCGGACTCGAAGCCGAGACTCGAAGCCGCCCGCAAAAGTGTGGCGCCGGCCGCCTTGGCTGGGAAGCTTGTCTCTCCGAGTCTCTCAGCCAGCCCGGGGAGGAGGGAGGGATTAGCTGGGACCGCCGCAGCTGCGGCTGCTCGGGGGTCTCGCCACTGCCAAGTCTCACAATCAGACTTGCCAGCCCAGACTTTGGATAGCCCTCTGATGCGAGACTCGTAGTCACGGACTCGAAGCCGAGACTCGAAGCCGCCCGCAAAAGTGTGGCGCCGGCCGCCTTGGCTGGGAAGCTTGTCTCTCCGTGTCCCTCAGCCAGCCCGGGAAGGAGGGAGGGATTAGCTCGGACCGCCGCAGCTGCGGCTGCTCGGGAAATCGCCCGCCGCTCGGGGATCTCACTCACCGCAGCCGAGTTTCGCAGTCAGACTAACCAGCCCAGACTGGATTACGCTGTGTGTCCATTCCCTGCTGTAGCCCCGGGAGCTGTTCTGTACTGTTTCTGTTCACCTATTAGTTGATTTGGAGTCGGAGGAACTAAGACGCATGTACCTTACTAAGACGCCATCTTGGACTCCCTAACTGCCTGAGTTTTACGGTGAAGATTTCTCTTTCTGCTTTACCTGTTTGCCTTATTATTTGACACACCCATCACCCAGGACAGAAGATAGCTTGTGTATGTTTTGTGTGGGTACATGTGGGAGGTCTGTGCATGTGCGTATGTGTATGTGTGCATGCATTTGCATGGACCAAACAAATGTCTTGCATCTAAAATAATAATAGCCAAGTACTGTTCTAAGGGCTTTATAATTATTAACATTTTTATCCTCCCAACAGCCCTATAAAGCAAATGCTGCTAGTACTTAAATTTCATAGGTGATGAAACTGAGACTCAGAGAGGTTAAGTGAACTGCTCAAGGTTACTGTTCTGGTTTGAAAAGAAGTATGCCCCCTAAGAAAAGCCATGTTTTAATATAAATCCCATTTCTTAAAGGTAGAATAATCCCTATTCAATACTGTATATTTGAAACTGTAATGAGATCATCTCCCTGGTTGATGTGATTTAGTTAAGAATGGTTGTTAAACTGGATTAGGGGATGACATGTCTCCACCCATTTGGGTGGGTCTTGATTGGTTTACTGGAATCCTATAAAAGAGGAAATATTTTGGAGAATGAGAGATTCAGAGAGAGTGACACTACGAAGCAGAGAGTCCTTCAGCCAGCGATCTTTGCAGATGAAGAAGGAAGATGCCTCCCGGGGAGCTTCATGAAACAGGAAGCCAGGAGAGAAATCTAGCAGATGATGCTGTATTTGCCATGTGCCCTTCCAGCTGAGAGAGGAGCCCTGACCGTGTTCACCATGTGCCTTTCCAGATGAGAGAGAAACCCTGAACTTTATCGGCCTTCTTGAACCAAGGTATCTTTCCCTGGATGCCTTTGATTGGACATTACTATGGACTTGTTGTAATGGGGATATTTTCTCGGCCTTAGAACTGTAAACTAGCAACTCATTAAATCACCCCTTTTAAAAGCCATTCTGTTTCTGGTATATTGCATTCCGGCAGCTAGCAAACTAGAACAGTTACAAAGCTGTAAGAGGCAGAACAAGGATTCAGAATTATCTAGTTCCTAGAGCATATACTCTCTTAATGCTAAAACTATGAACACCAAATTCCATTTATTAGTGACTTGAGGCAGAACATATGAATAGAACCAAATAAGAATAAAGCAGGACTGAGAAAATACGATTTGGGACACCATTTGTACGTTAGATATAATGTAATGTTTCATATTAAAATTACTCAAAGGAGTTAGGAAACCATTATTTATCTTTTTATCCCTACCTTTTCACTTCAAATCAAAGGCAGGAACATTATACACACATTCTACTGGTATGTAAAGGACTTTTAAAGGGCTTATTTTCATATCCCCAGTGTACCACTTTTGAAATATATTCTTTATTACTGTGGTATTTTTCCTAATTACTCATGTCTAATTGCATTCACAAGTCATTACTAATAACGACATCTTCCTTACTCATCAAACATTTGCATACTGTTCTTTATACAATTAAATATTAGCATAAGCATTTTGGTTTATACAATGTACTAAACTCTTTAACACTGTATTCAAAAAGGCATATTTCATTAGTCTAACCTAAAATTATAAAACTAAAAGAATCAGAAATGATTTTGAAATTCTTTAAAAAAACATGCTGAGAATAAATTTAAGGAAAATAATATGTAAAAACCACCTATTCTTTCAGTGTTAGCTGGCAATCTCAAATTTTAATGTACCTGATGTTAGATTTAGATTATAACAACATGATAAAGTAATGAACAACTTTTTTTCTTTTTTAAATACAGTTTTATTGAGATACATTCACACACCATACAGAAGTATACAATCACTGGCTCATAGTATCATCACGTTGTTGCTTCCTGTTTGAACGGAGCTCAAAGGATATTAAGGAATGATGAGAAAGAAAGAAAGGAAGAAGGAGAGAAAGAAAGACACAGACGGGCTCAGGGGGTCTGAAGCTTGAGTTTACTTCAGACAGACTTCAGACAATTTTATTCTTAACCAGATCCTGGTTATATACCACAGGATGACAATAGGCATGCATGCATTTCCTGAGGGAACAAAGTTCTTATCTTTCAGTGTTCTTCCTTCGTACTTAAAATAACCATTTGGGGTAAACAAACATTCTCTTCCTCCGAAACTGTCTTACATAAATCAGATAACATAAAGCAGCTTACTGCTGCCACCACCCTAATGCCATCTACTCCCAAGTAGTTCCGCAGGTCTTATGTTAATCCTATCTCCTACATCACGTAGTTGTGCATACATCCCCATGATCAATTTTGGAACATTTTCATTACTCCAGAAAGGAAATATAAATAAAAAATAATATGCAAATCCTCCCATACCCCTTCTCCCTCCTTCCCCACCTACCCATTGACCAATAATATTGGTGTGGTACATTTGCTAACTGTTAATGAAAGAATATTAAAATATTACTGTTAACCATAGTCCATAGTTTGCAATAGGTACATTTTTCCCCATATGTCCATCTATTATTTTTTTTTAATATTTGTTCTCCCAATTATTTATTTATTTTTAATCCATATGTTTTACTCATCTGTCCATACTATAGATAAAAGGAGCATCAGACACAAGTCACATTGCCAAAACTATATCATTATACAATCATCTTCAAGAAATATGTCTACTGGAACACAGCACTACAGTTTCAGGCACTTCCCTCTAGCCTCTCTAATATACCTTAGACTAAAAAGAGGATAGCTACATAATGTGTAAGAATAACCTCCAGGATAACTTCTCAACTCTGAAATCTCTCAGCCACTGACACTTCATTTTGTCTCATTTCTCTCTTCCCCCTTTCAGTTGAGCAGTTTTTCTCAATCCCTTGATGCTGAGTCCCAGCTCATTCTAGAATTTCTGACTCATGATACCAGGGTGGTTTACACCCCTGGGAGTCATGTCCCATGTAGAGATGGGGAGGGCAGTGAGTTCACTTCCCATGTCAGCAAAGAGAGAGAGAGAGGCCACATCTGAGCAACAAAAGAGGTTCTCTGGGGGTGACTCTTAGGCCTAATTTTAAGTAGGCTTAGCCTCTCCTTTGTGGGAATAAGTTTCATATGAACAACCTGCAAGATTGAGGGCTTAGACCTTTGATTTGGTTGTCTCCACTGCTTGCGAGAATATCAGGAATTCTCCAAATGGGGAAGTTGAATTTTCCCCTTTCTTGCCATTCCCCCAGTGGGACTTATGTGCAACTTTCTGATACTGGCATCTATTCTTGTCCTGCATTTTAAAATTTCCTGATTGAATTAAACTTTTGAAATTCAAATCAAGTATTGCAGGTTGTGTTGGGTGTAAGATTATAGGCAATAATTGTGTATCTGCAGACTACATAGTTAAGATAAATATTTAGGAACCAGGGAAAAGACATCCTCAAACTTCAATCTTTGGCTCTCATCACCTCCCTTGGGGATCTCATCTGCTCTTCCAGCTTCCATTCACATCACTGCAGAGATAACACCCAAGTCTGGAATTCTAGTCTTGATTTCCCTCATTGACTTCAGCCTCACCTCTCCTACTACCTACTGAATATTCAGAATACTTCCACTTGAACATATCACCCTTCCTCTTCAGCTAGTCTTGCTTTCAAGTTTGCTTATTTCTACAAAAAAGTATCTTCATCTAGTTATCAAGGCTCAAAATGATTAAGTGATTTTGAGTTCTACCTCTATTACCTCCCCATCTCACCCACTGTCAGTTTGTCAAGTCCTGTCTGTTAATTGCTTCATTAGCACTTCTTACATCTATTCCTCAATAGGAATTTTTTTAATGCTATTTCCTCAATCAAGGCCCCAGACATCTTGTAGACTTGTAGTATCTTACACTAAGTATTCTCCCAAATCATTTAAGATGTCTTGGTGAGCTATGTCTACATAATCAGTTTCATCATTTTCTATTGCTGGGATCTATGAACTGTGGACAGCACTAACATCAGCTACTTCTCTGGGTTCTGATTAGCTTTTTTTTTTTTTTGGTAGCTGGTGTCCTTTTCCCACTATTTGGGGCTAGTAGCTAAATCTGGATCCCTGGATTCCTTCTGTTTTTTTCACTCACTACAAATCTTGTAGCAGATCCCACATATCTGGCAATAGGTTCCTTAGTATGGATTTCTCACTTAGTCCTAGATCCCCTTTGTTTACAGCTTTCTCCTTCTGAATTACCAGAGTGGACTATGGTCTCAGAAAGAGATCATTCTCTCCCCCCACTCCCACAACACCCATCCACGCAACTGCCCATCCCTCAACCCCTGCAAACCCCAATTCAACCCTTTCTCCTAATTAATAAGATGGGACATCCTTTCCCAAGACTGTGGGACATCCTTTTCCAAAAGACTGCTGATAATATTAAAGTTCACTCAGGGCCCTAGTTGTCCTCCAATCTAATCACACTTGACACTTAACGTGAATAGTGAAATTACTTGTATGTTTAATGATGAAAAGTGGCCTCCATTCTCTAACTCATTCAAAGCTTTATCCTAATGTCTTTTTACTTCAGGGTTACATTTCCAACATTCTGCTGCTACTATACATAAAGGATGTAGTCCACAATGTGTGATGCTCATGAATATATTAGATAGGCTTCAAGTTATATGCATTATTTCAGATCCTTTCCCCTCCATTCTATAATGCAAACAAGAATGTAAGAGAAGAATGATATCAAAGACATGACATTGTCTTCTCCAAAAAGAAAGAGCACCATTAGCAAACTTTAGAACCACATTTTTTTTTTGTAAGAAATTAACCTGGGTTATTCTTTACGATACTCCATTGTCCCATGCCCCTTAAGTTGCGAACATTAACATTGGTGGGCCTCTATATTTCCCCCCAAAAGCCTTGTAGAAAAGGAGAGGTGAGAATTCTTGCTTGAGCTCAATAGGGATGCATGTAAATAGAGGTCTCTCTCCCTCTCTCTTTTTGGATCATGACCTACAAGGACCAGGTGGATTAGGTATGTGAGTGAAGTATGCAGTTTATAAGAAAGGCAGCAATGTGAGCTTGACAATAAATGATAATTGGCACAGAACTCAGTGTCTAGGTGATATCAAGAGACTGAGGAAAATGTTAGTGTCTTTCCCCCATCCAAACAATTCAATTGCTGCCTGAGGACAGAGGTCATATTCTAAAGATGGCAAATCAGAAAGAAGGAGCCTGGATCCCTGATAATCATGGGGCCATCATATCAATCCAGGACTGCCTACATCCAACACAGCACCTAGTCCAGATCTAGCAATGAGCAACATTTTCTCCATCTCTCAGGTCTTGCTTTTTCTGCTTCTCCTAATATGTTAGCTTCAGTTTCTCTTGCTGCAGATAGGTTCTCTGCACCAACTGTCTGGAAAAGTATCACCAGAACCTTCTTATCATGCTCTTTTCTTAGAGATCATGATCCAAAAAGAATAGGTATACTTTTCCTTTCTAACTCTAGCAGGAAAGTTTTTGAAGAGGCCTTTCACCTGGGGAAGCTACATGCCCATCCCTGAACCAATACAATTGGCACTCTAAGACCAATGAAGTTGGGGAAGAATTGCATGAAGGAAATAGGAAGAGGCTGACAAAAACTACACTTCCCATAGTCCATTGCATCTCCTGTATTGTAATTATCATTTTACTTCTGTTTCCTCTACTACTCAGTAAAAGCCTTGAGGCCAAAGGCTGTCCTATTCCATTTTGTACTCACCCAGCCAAGATCAACACCTGGCATAGAGTAGACCCTCAATAAATATTTGCTGAATAAACAAATCCAAGCAAATAATTTAAAAATGAGTGGGTTAGGAACCCATGATAAAACTTTGGGATATGGATATAAAATGCCAACAATAAGTAGTGGTATTATGACCACTAATCAAAACTTACTTTGGGAAATTTTGTACAGTTCTGGAGGAGGCAGGAACTTATTGCAGTGTGGTCTGTTCAGGCTAAAGAAATAGGTAATTGGCATATACATTGTGTGTATAGGCAAGAATGTGTTTTTTGGCAGGAAGTTCCTGAAAAGACTCTTATAATTTGTTGTTTAATCCTGTCAATTTTTTTTTAAGTCACTACGGGAAATCAGTTTGACTGTGTCAGATGATAAAGGATAGTTTTAGATTTAGAATGGGTGGATAACTATGAGATCATTATAAGTAAGTTTCAGTTTCCCAAATTCAATAACAGAATTGTGCCAAGGAAAGCTAAAAATGAAAATAAAAGCAACTAAATGTGAATGAGTTCAAAATTTACTTATTTGGTGAAAGATAAGATAGTGGTGGAGGATGAGTTGATGGGTAAGAAGTGCTGCACTCAGGTTGAATTGTGTATAAGGAGAGGAGAAACATTCAGTAGAGAATCAGTAGAAAATACTGGATCGGTTTCCAAGAAAGAAAGCCAGGTGGGAACAATCAGTGTTGGCTTTGAGGAAGAACTAATTTATTGCAGGGGTGAGCAGACCCAAATATGGTTTTGTGAAAATGATAATGGTAAAATGAGCGAAAGGTTTGACTGAAAGAAATTTTACACTCAGATTTTTTGTTACTTTTTAAAATGTGAAATATATCAACTAAAAAGCAATAAATTTCCAAGTACATGTTAATAAGTAGTTGTAGAATGGGTTTGATATGGGTTACAGGTCCATGATTTTTCATTTTTTCTTCTACCTGCTCAAAGACATTGGAGACTATAAGAAATATCAATATAATGATTCAGCAGTCATACTCATTTGCTAAATCCTATCCTCTCTATTATAGTCCTCTTTTTTTTTCTTTTTTTGTGAAAAATAACATATATACAAAAAAGCAATAAATTTCAAAGTACATTGCAACAGTTAGTTGTAGAACAGATTTCAGAGTTTTGTATGGGTTACAATTCCAAAATTTTAGGTTTTTATTTCTAGCTGCTCTAAGGTACTGGAGACTAAAAGAAATATCAAATAATGATTTAGCACTCATACTCATTTGTTAAACCCTACCTTTGCTCTATAACTCCACCATCACCTATGATCTTCCTCCCACTCTTTAGGGGTGTTTGGCTATGCCCATTCTAACTTTTTCATGTTGGAAGGGGCTGTTGATAATATAGGATAGGGGGATGGAACTAGTTGATGTTCTGGAGACGCTGACCCCTCTGCATTTCAGTTCCTTACCATATGGTAAGGAACCATATGGAGGTGGTAGGTTTTCAGAAAGTTACCCCAGTGCATGGAACCTTTGGAGAATCTTATATATCACCATAGGTATTCTTTAGGATTGGCAGGATTGGTTTTGGTTGGTGTTTGCCAAGTTATGGTAGGTAGGAAAGTTTAACTGAAGCTTCTGTACGAGTGACCTCCACAGTAGCCTCTTGACTATTTGAACTCTCTCAGTAACTGATACTTTATTTGTTACACTTTTTCCCCCTTTTGGTCAGGATGGCATTGTTGATCCCATGGTGCCAGGGCCAGGCTCACACCTGGCAGTCATCTACCATGCTGCCAGGGAGACTTTCACCCATTTCATGTCCCACATACAGGAGAGGGCAATGATTTCATTTGCAGAGTTGAACTTAGAGAGAGAGAGGCCACATCTGAGCAACAAAAGAGGTCCTTTGGAGGTGACCTTTAGGTATACCTATAGATAGGCTAAGCTTCTCTACTACATACATAAGCAAGAGACCAGCCCTATAAAAAATACTAAAGGGAGTTCTGGTACCTGAAAAAAAAAAAAAAAAAGACAGGAGAGGGATGTCTGGACACAGATTTTGAAGAGTTGACATAAGCTTCACAAAAGCAAACCTTGAGATCAAAGTCTTAATTTGGGTGTCCCTAAGGTTTGACACATTATCCAGGGTTTCCCTTCTGATAAATTTTAATAGTTCTATATTTTTTCTTCCATTCCTCAAGGAAGTTTGCCAGTATTTTTTTTATTATCTGCTTAATATACTCAGGAATGTGTCCAGGCATTACATTGAACTACACAGGATTAAAGGTCCTCTTTCTTATTCTGGGCTCCCTGTATTTGGAATATTTGAATGGTCTTTCCAAACACATTGAATTAGATTATGTGCTACAGAAAATTTAGGTCCTGGACAAAATAAGCCTTTCTTCCTTTGGTCTCAAAGAGTAGGTGAAGTTCTAAAATACAGTTTTGAAGAACAATTGGGCTGGGTACAGGATGTTAAATTTATACCACTGCCTTCTGGCCTCCATAGTGCCAGTTGAGTAGTCTGAACTCCAGTCTTACATGGTTTCCTTTGTATGTAGTACATTGTTTTTTTCATGCTGCTTTCAGGTTTTTCTACTTCTCTTCAACATTTGACAGATTGATTAGTATGTGCCTTGGGGAAGGCCTGTTTGGATTTATTCTATTTGGAGTTCATTGGGCTTATTTAATTTGTTTATTTATGTCTTTTATAAAGGTTGGGAAGTTTTCCCCCATTATATCCTCCACTAGTCTTCCTACCCCTTTATTCTTCTCTCCTCTTTCTGGGACCCCAGTGATTCTTGTATTTATGTGCTTTGTTTTGTCCATCATCTCCTTGAGATCCAATTCAAAATTTTCCATCTTTTTTTGTCATTTGCTCTTTTATGTGCTCAAAATCATTTTTGTCCTCTAGTTCACTTAATTTTTCTTCTGCTTCTTCAAATCTGCTGTTTTCTATCTCTAGCATGTTTTTGATTTGTTCTATAGCATCTTTAATGTCTGTGATACCTGCTATTTTTCTATTTATTCTTTCAGATTCCTCTTTATCCTCTTCTCTTGTCTTTTTGATCTTCTTTATGGCCTTAGCCATCCCACTGATTTTATTTAGCAGCACTATATGAACATCTTCATTAAGTTGTTCCAAAGTCTGTGTCTCCTCCACTGTTTTAATTTGTTTGTTCGACTGGGCTATATCTGTCTGCATTGTCATATGGTTAGTGATCTTCTGTTATCTTCGCTGCATGCAATTATCTTGATAGGGTTACTTTGAAAATTGATTTCCTTCAGTAGTCTAAAGCTTTGCATTTGCAGGATGGATGTGGAGCAGGATGTAGGGTGTGTGAGGGGTACAACAGTGCGGTGACGGGTTGTGGTGCAGGTATATGCATAAAGTTGGGAAAGCTACGCTGGTGCTTGTGAGCATGGGGTTTGTGTTGCGGGGTTGTGGAGGTGCTGTATGGGGGCCATGGGAGTGAGGTACAGTTCAGGCAGGCCTTGGAGGGCAGGAGCAGGATGTGGTGTGGGGTACAAAGAGGTAGGACTCCATAGGAGGTGGATGAGGGGGCTGAGCAGATGTGCTGGGCTGGTACTTGGGCAGAGCGTGGGTGGGCATGTGGAGCATGCATGTTGTGGGTGTCAGGCTGAGGTGTAGAGGGCAGAGAAATTGGGGCACAGGAAGGCTGAGGTGCGGGTATGTCCTGTGCAGGGGAAGGGGTCCGGGGGGCCAGGATGCAGATGCACGAGTGTGTAGGGGTGGGACACAGGTCAGGAGGTTGCAGGATATGTGTCAAGGATGGGTAATGCGGGGTGGATGGGGCCCTGGTGTGGGTGCACAGGTGCGGATGTGGTGGCTAGGGGTGCACATGTGTGCAAGACAGGGACTATGTTTCTCAGATGTGTATGAGAGCACCTTCCAGGTGTGGGAGGAGGGTGCTTGTGCTGGGGTGTGGGGCAAGGGTCTGCACTTGGGGAGTGGTGGTGTGCAGGGGTCAAGAGGTCAGTGCACAGATATGTGGGTGCCCGGCAGGGAGGCTGTCTGTGTGCCCATGTGTGAGCCTGGGGTCGGGGCCCTGGTGTGCATGTGAGCAGAGTTTAGGGGCAGTGGGGTGGGATTGCGCGTGCATGAGCTGGGGGTGGGTGTGGCCGGGATGCACAGGTCAGCGTTTGCCCAGAGCTGAAGGGATGTGGCACATGTATGTTCATGGGTATGGGGAGCTGGATGTCCATGTGCACATGCGCAGAGCTCAGGGTAACTGTGTGGGCTGGGTGTGAGAGTGGCCCTGATAAGAAGGTGAGCACTGCAGCCCAGATGCACAGGTGACTGCCTGTAGGGGGCAGGGAGGGGGAGTGGAGATTGAGGGACTGGACACCAGTGCGTGGGTCTCAGGAGGGGTGGGGTGAGACTGTACTTCTGCCGAGGGAAAGTTGGGTGGGGCTGAAACAGGCTTGCACACATATAGGGGTGGGTATGTGGTGTCAAGATGAGCTGGGAGGGTGGTTGGGGCTGGGGTGCTTGGAGCACAGTGAAGTGGAGGGGGTACTGGTGATGGAGTTCAGGTGCATGGGGTGTGGGGGGAATTGCTGGTCGTGGGGCAGAGGCAGCATGTGTGAGGGTACTGCTTTCACGGAATGTGGCTTGGCTTACTTCCTTGTCCCTGTCTCACCATCCATGCACTCCTGAGGACTCCTGACCTCTGGAAAGGGGTGTGTTAGGCTGTTTGCGCTAGTTCAGTTTTTTGCGTCTCAATTCTTCAGCTTTTTCAGCCAGGGCCTCCCTCTGTGATGTAGAAGACTGTCCCAGGACACTGACACCCTGAAATCACTCTCCCGGTCATTTTTCTGTCACTTCTCGAGCTGTTCCTTGGAGCAAGGTTGAACTTGACCTATCCTATTCCACCATCTTCCCGGAACTCCTACACTCAGATTTTAAGTAATCTCTATCCTATGTTATATAGATTATTCCTGCCTTTCTTAAATTACCATACTCCCTGACTCAATTTTCAAGCACTTGATATATATTAAATGTTAAAAACCTTAAGATTCATTGAACTTATTTACATACACTATGCTTGTGCTATATGATGTCACAGAAGATGAAAACATATTGTATTCTTCATATGCCCAGTACCTAATAAAGTTCACAATCCACAGTAGCCACTCAGATGTTCACTGAATAAAAGATTCTTTTACTTCTGATAGGACTTTACAGTTTTCAAGATAATTTCACACACATAATCAGATACAATCCCATAATTTTTTTCAGATGAGAAAATAGATTCAAAAGAGGAAAATAATTTCCCAAGTCAAAAAGTTTTTGAATCTGATCTTCTCCCTTCTAGTTTAATTTATTCTAGACACAGGCTTCTTTTGATGAATAAAGTATATTTTATACAAGTACACACCCAGAGAGGCACTGACACTTAAGTGATATTTGTAGTTCGGTCTATCCAGCACTATCCACCCTCTTTAGGTGACCTCTCTTCCCTCACTCCAAATATATTTCCCTGGTAAAACTGCTGTGTTGGTTTGAATCTGTTATGTACCCTAGAAACGACCATGTTCTTTTAATCTGTTCTTGTGGGGACAGACCTATTGTGGGTGGGACCTTTTGCTTAGGTTGTTTTTATGGAGATGTGACCTAGCCCATTCAAGGTGGATCTTAATCCTTCACTGGAGTCCTTTGTGAAGAGGATAAAAGACAATACAAGCCCAGAGAGCTTAGAGAGAAACCTCCTAGGAGAAACAAGCAAGGACCCACAAGAGCTGAAAGAGAAACACACAGAAATATTTGGAGAGAGTAATTGAAACCAGAATCCAGGAGAGAAGGACCAGCAGACATTGTCATGTGTCAGAGGAACCCTGGATACTAGTAACCTTTCTTCAGAGAAGGTATCTTCTTCTTGATGCCATGATTCGGAAATGATCATGGCCTTAGAACTTTAAATTTATACCCATTTCCCAAAGTTTTATTGTGGGTTCCTAACCTGTTCATTTTCAAATTCTGTGCTGGTTTGAAAATGTTATGTACCCCAGAAAAAAACATGTACCTCTAGTCCTGATTCAATATTGTAGGGTGGAACCTTTTGATTAAGTTGTTTTGTTGGAGATGTGATACATCCAGTTGTGGGTGTGACCTTTTGATTAGATGGAGGTGTGACCCTGCACATTCAAGGTGGTTCTTGATTAGTTCACTGGAGTCTTTTAAAAGGGGGAAACATTTTTGAGAAACCTCAGATGCAGATGCAGATGCAGACACAGATGTTTGGAAATGCAGAAGCCCCAGGAGATGCCAAGAGCTGAGAGAGCTGACAGAAGCTAGACGGGAACCAGAGCCAATGCAGTCAGAGACATTTGGAGGTGCAGAAAAAAACTCCCCATGGGGAAGCTATTCAAAACCAGAAGCCAAAGACCAGCAGACACCAGTCATGTGTGCCTTCCCAGGTAATAGAGGTGTTCCAGATACCATCAGCCTTTCTTGAGTCAAGGTATCTTTCTCTGGATGCCTTAGTTGGACATTTTTATGGCTTTAGAACTGTAAACTTGTGACTTAATAAATTTCCTTTATAAAAGCCAATCCATTTCTGGTACATTGCATTCCGGCAGTTTTAACAAACTGAAACAGCTGCCATTCACACTTTTCTGCCTCTCTTATCAGTAGGTAGTAAAGTATCCAGTTACAACCAATACTAATAGTCAGACCACGGTTTTTAATCCCAGGAAAAGTGTATGATCCAAGCCATGCCAATTTGAGTCCTTCCTAGGATTTTTCAATCTAGAGCTAAAGAGGAGTGATTACCCTTTGAAGTTACAGAGCCAGGAATAAAGGAGGGCCTGTTGATGGCCCTGAAGAAAAACTATCTGTTATAGGAGAAAATGAAGCAAGCTGACTGAAGGAAAAATAGAGCCACTAGACTGGCCATGCCTAACTGGCCAGCTCTATCTTAGATATTTTGAGCCATATGAAATTGCCATTGTTTTATATGTCAAAAATGCTTACATATCGTGATTTTCATTTGTCTCAACCTAATAGACAAACTAAAAGACCACATGTAGGTCTTATCTTTAATCTTGAAGCTTTTCCAGCCCAGTCCTCTCCTGTGATAAATGGGAAAATGAAGACCTAGAAACTTTCAAGGACTGGCTCAAGGTTAGTTTCTAATACCATGTAATGCAGGTTTTCTGAAATTCAGTGCATGGCCTTTTCCGCTAAGCAAAATGACACTAACATTTTAAATTAATCATTTTCAAATTTTGTAAACCAGCTGCTTTTACTGCTGTTTTTAGACCTCGTTCTTGTTAAGACTAGGGAAATATGTTGTCATGACTGAAAGCAGACAAACATATTTGTTATAAACTTTTCCAGGAAAAATAATCTCTTAAGTTTTGACTAAAGCCATGAACTTTAAAACAAAAAGAAAAAACCTGATTCCAGTTAAATGCATGGTCATTTTTAAGGCAAAATTCACATTTGCGAAATTCTGACTACTTCTTTTTTCTTTCTTTTTTTTAGACCTTCCTAAAGAAGTTCTCATACTTCAGGGTGTATGAAACTGGAGTTGCCTTTTTTTTTTAATTGTGAAATATATATGCAAAAAAACCAGTAAATTTCCAAGCACATTTTAACAAGTAGTTATAGAACAGATTTTAAAGTTTAGAATGGGTTACAATTTCATGAGTTTTCATTTTTTCTTCTAGCTGCTCCAAGACACTGGACCAAAAGAAATATCAATAATCAGCAGTCATACTGGAGTTCTTCTCCTTTTTTTTTTCTTTCTTGCATGGGCAGGCACTGGGAATCAAACCCAGGTCTCCGGCATGGCAGGAGAGAATTCTGCCACTGAGCTACCTTTGCACTGCCCACTGGAGTTGCTTTTTAAAGCTGTAGTTCCTGAACACCTCCCCCCCCGCCCCGCCCCCACCACTGAATCAAAATCTCTGGGGGGTGAGGCCTGGGCATCTTTATTCCAAGCAAGCTTGATGGGTGCTTCTATACACACTGAAGGTTGACCAGTATTGCCTTAAGTGTAGCTTTTCATCAGGATTCTGTTGTTTTGCCTACTTCTCATCACTCAAAAGAAAAGAGTGTTGAGAGCACATTCTTATAAAATCTGTATTGATACAGTTACCAATGTGGTTGTGACATGTCTCAGATGTGTTGGATTGGAAAGCAGTTGAGAAACAGCCTTTCACACATAGACTTGACTTGTCAACTCCCCTAATTAAGCTATCATCTACACACACATATATATGCACCCTGCGCAAACTTTTATCCTAATAGCACATGTTCAAATAATAACTGGATATTTCTATATATACCACAAATTATGTATCTTCAATTAAGTTCATTACTATTGTTTTCTCCAAATCTGCCTTTCCTTCTATACTATCCACTTCAATTAATGACTCCACAAGCCACCTGGTTGATTAAGCCAGAAAACTCAGAATATGTCTTCATTTCCATGTTCTATCTAGTTAGTCACCTGGTCCTATTGAAATATCTCTCAAATTGGTTTTCTTATAATCCTCACTGACATTGCCTTGGT
Organism: Tamandua tetradactyla; assembly: GCF_023851605.1. NCBI lineage: Eukaryota > Metazoa > Chordata > Mammalia > Pilosa > Myrmecophagidae > Tamandua > Tamandua tetradactyla. The sequence continues at coordinate 36,176,023 of NC_135337.1, forward strand.
TTAAATACTTGACATTCCTTCTGGGCTATGGGAATAGCCTCCTAAAAGGCTTCCTTGTCCCTAGTCTCATGTGCTCTTTAGTCCATCTTTCACAGTGCCATTGGAAGTAAATTTCTAAAGTACAAATCAGGTCTTGTCATCCCTTGCAAGGCGACTCCCCATTACTTCTCAGATAAAGTCAATTAATTTGCATGACATACAAGGCTCTTTGTGATCTGGCTTAATTTTTCAGAGTAATAATCTCTTGCCAATCCTGCCTTACCTGTCACCCAGTCAACATTCACACCCGAGCTCATTTATCATCTTCTCTTAAACCCTCTATGACCACTCCCTTATATGGGCAGACTAGTGAGTTTCTTAGCTCTTAGAGTACTTTACAGACTTTTAGGGTAGTTTTATCATTTTCTTGTGGTTATTTTATTTATATGCTTATCACTTAACTGGGTAATGAACTTCTGGAAGGCAGGAAACAAGTAGTATTTCTTTTTGTATCACTAGCATATGGCATTTCCTGACACATAGTAGGTTAACTAAGGAATAAATATATGGCTGACTTGAGTGTCTACTATGTGCAAAACACTGCCTTTTATCTTCCTTACAACATGTGTGAAATGTTTTCTCAGTGGGCATTTTAAATACTTGCCATCGCTGGAGATCCGGGTTTGATTCCCTGTGCCTCCCCATACAAACAAACAAACAAACAACTAAAAAGCAGAAAATTAAATACTTGGCATTATTTTGTGAATGTTAGTTTAACTAAACCTGCCTATTTCAGTTTTATTTTCAAAAGCATGAAAATTATATGCCAAATCTCAGGATTCATATACAATAGTTTAGATTTCATTGATCTATCATATATCACATTATTTTCACCCTTTAAAAATGTCCCTAAAATAAGATCTCATTAGTGTCTATCAACTGTAAAATTTGGGGCTTTCATAAAATGTTTTGAAAACTATTAAAGCCTAAACCAGACCAAATCAAGCATCCCCTTTGAACATAAGCAAAATTGCACAATATATGCAGAAAAGATATATTGACTTATTCCATCATTTATCCTTGTGAAAATCTATTCTTTGCTGGAAGCATAAACTGGAAGGGCTTCTCTACTGTCTCATTTCAGTATTAATCTAATATTCTAAGGCAAATATCCTGAAAAGTTTAAAAGAGAAAATGGAAGGAAAAAATATTACTGCTACATAGTCAAGATGGAAACATGTTCCAGCTCAATCCAACATAAACCCTTACTTTAACTATTCTGGGTATGGCTTACTTCACTAGGTATTAAACTGACTTTTCCAAGCATATTCCCAATTGCCCATCCAACCTTCCCTAGTTACATTGCTTCCCACAGGAACTGAAGTAATCTTACAGGTCAAGACATATTATAAGTAAAATGGGAAAAGAATAATACAGCCAATTTAGGAAGAGTCAATTTCCATTACAGAGCTGTCTGCTATTTCCATGAGATTAAATTCACTTTAAGATGATAGGAGGCAGTCAGTGTAAATGCAATGCATTGTACAGTAAGTCTAACGTAAGAAAAAAATCGTGGCATATTATAAAAGAAAGAACTTAATAGGATTATGGGAAAGAAAAAATATATACTGGTAATAGAAAAATTGGGTAACAGTCATCATGGGGTTCTAAAGGAAGAGAATAAAATATATAAGTATTGACCCAGGGTAGTTCAAAGAGCCATTTCTCTAATAGTCCTCTATAAACCATTTTAAAAGGCATCCTTTTTTAAAAATGGAGCATGGAATAATTCTGTAGGCTCTACTACAATCCTTAGCACTACTGTTATCTTTCCCCACCAATTCTTAATGTTTTTTCTAAGAGATTATACTCACCTTAAACTCAGGTGCCTCAGTTCCAAACCATTAAAGTAAATTTGTCCCTCTACAGCAGCATTAATTTGAAAATCCTAGAGGCTTATTTCTCAGCTGCTAGAAGTTTTTTTCCTTGCCACTTCTCAGAGCTGATTGAGATAGGTTTGTCTTTGATCCAACAAGATCTTACCTAACTTCCAAATCACTTCTCCTTATCTTTCCTGTATGAAACACAGCAGGGACCAGAGTCGAGATCTGCATGGTTGCTGTGTATAAACACCCTGTACCTCTCTTCCACCAGGCGCTGTAAGAAGGGAATCATTCTCAGCTCTCCCACCTGCTCACTAGCTGGGCTATAGATTCCTTTGGTTTGCATTCAGGAGCAAGGTGAATTTTTACCTTCTTAGCTGTAGATAGCTTAGCCAATAGCATCTTTAGAAACAGTCTGAGATTACTTAAATTGTCAGTATTCTTAGAGCAGCATATTAAAAAAACTGAATAGATTGCACTTCTCGAACAGGAAATTTGACGTCACGTATGAATCCATTGTTTTTTAATCTAGGAATATAAGTCATTTAACACTTAATTTTATAGCACAAAATAAAACGAGCTATGATCCCCCAAAATAATTTTAAAAGCTTACACAGAAGATATTATTGCCTGAAGTTTATGATCTTTAAGTTACAGGTCAAGAGAGTTTTGTGTTGTTGTGGCTGTCATTTCAAAACACACAGTGAAGACGTCTGAAGCAAGGCCACTGTTCCTCCCACCGAGACTGTCCTACTCCATGAGACACAACTGGCTCGGAGTCCGTGTCGACAGCAGGTACCAGGCGCATTGGAGGACTCAGTGCTGGCCACAGAAAGCATTCGTCTTAGGGTCTGTGTTAAAACCATCAGGAATTCACTCAATTGAGAGGTTAATGAACATAATATTAAAAGATTAAGTTATAATCACCTGGCACAAAAACTTATCCCTTTTCAAGAACAACTGTTCCTTGGCCTTCCTTTCTTCTATGGAGCTCTCACCATTCTAACATGACAGATTTGGCAAAATACTAGTTAGGTAGAGTCCTTCTTGCTCCACTCTGTTGTCTTTATATGAATCAAATTTTTTTTGTTTGTTTTTTTGTTTTTCAAAATGTTTTTTAGCTGATGTTCATGAAGAGCACTGTCCTTAGAACTGTGCTGCTAATGAAAGAAATTCCTTTCTAAGAAGCTGCATTTCTTCGCCATAGCTGTGTCACACCGGACTTTTCTGCTGGAAAAGTAGAATCAAGTCTTAAATAATGCCTTTTTAATTGTATCCTAAGGTATTACAGATGTAGGACAATGCTGTATCATACCTCTGTGGATGTAAAATATCTTGTACCTGCTTTACAATACAGTAGTGACTGTGCTATATCAGACTGTTTTTAATGATGTTATTCTAGAATGTTTTTCTTTCCAGATGATGATTGAGAAGCTAATAAAAAATGGTGCCAGGTACCATAACAGTAATAGACTTGCTGTTTTCTGGAATTTTTGTGTTTTACCTTTTTTTTTTTAATGGAGTGTGCTGGACGTCTCTATGATTTTGTTCAGATGACTGAAGAACCTGGAAAAGCTGTTGCTGCTATTGATGCATACCATACTGCTATTAGTCTTTTTATACACAAACACACACACACATACACACACACATATATATAATTTGAATTTTTGGAAATTTTAGGTGTACTGTCAATTTTAGAAAAAGTATCCAAGTTGTACTGTGTTGAGTCAGCATTGTACAGAAATTACTAGCCATATTGTTCTAGAAACATTAAACTTATATTTTTTCCATTTGTACAGGGGTAAAGCACTGTATTAAATATGTAAGGTCTTATCTGTATGGGTTTGATTATAGAAACTAATAAAGTATTCTCTAAATAATGGAAAAAAGAAAGAACGTACGTATCTATTCCCATGAGTACACGGGGCTGGAGCAGCGGCAGTGCAGGCCTGAAAACAGCTGGGAAGGACCTGGCCGGTGCCAGGGGGCCTGGGCTCAGGAATGGTACAGCTGCTGTCCCTCCTCCAGTCTTCCAGCCAAGGAGCACAGCAGGTCACATCTGAGCGAGCAAAGCCGTCCAGTGGCAGCCAGGCAACGTCCTCTTTTCGTGTCGTCAGGTGGTACCACACAGCGTGGAGGTGACAAGGATGACCATGTGAGATGTCCCTCCCAGGATAAATGAGTGTTGATTCAAGCTGACACTGCCCTTTAATCAGCACAAATCAAAGGGCACTGCCATTTTAAAAACCACAGTGACAGTTCATTTAATATCCAAATATTTTCTTAATTGGCACACAGGAGTTAAGTAGCAATATATATGTAATGTATGTAAAGGGAAGTCCACCTGAGATAGGGGGCGGCTCCTCGGGGTCAAATCCATGCAATTTTATGAAGTGGGAAACCCAGGCACCAGGACAGGGCAGTATGTACTGAGCGTGAAAAGAAAAAAAGCATGAAAAGAAAAGATGAGGTTCTAAATCAGTTACACCATTTGGCACATATTAAGGGTTCAGAATCAAACCTCACCTTATTTTGGGCTATGACACTCCTCAGCAGCCCTGGAGACGTTTACATAAGCTGAAGTGATTTAGCTGATTCCTTATGAAATTAAACTCTAGGTTTATGGGGTACTATGCAGCGTGCCAGGTAAGGAGACAGGCTGAGAACACCTTGTTTTCCAAAATGGCCAGGCATTTATTTGTACTCTGAGCCAAATGCTGTTTTCAAAATGTGTCAAGCTTTAAAATGGCCTTAAGAGTTTGTGCAAGGCAATATCTCCTACCCTCTGCAAACACCGGTCTCATGGGCAGGGGCCGACAAGGGAGGGGAGCAGGGCAAGGGCGGGACATGGCCACAGCCACACCACAGGTGGCCCAGGCCAGCCCTGTCAGGCCCACGCATGAAGCCCTTCTCAGGAAAACCAGCATCTGCAGCCAAGGTAGTATTTGTCCCAACTGACCATTTTGTCACCAGACCCCTTGGAAGATCCTTTACCATGGTGGTTACCTGCCCGATGGAGCCCTGATTTAAAGATAAATGAAGAATGGTTGTCTCAATGGTCGTATCACCAGAATAGGCTTTAAAACTCAAAGCATCAGACTGTCCTTTCAGAGCCAGGGCCGTGTCACAGCAGAGCATGGCAAATGATCCAGGGACTCCTATGGCTGTGGCTGCATGGTTAGATCTGCTGTGCTCATTCTGACCTGAGGCTCAGCTTCACCAGTGTCCAGAGGAGAGAGCAGATGGAGTGGAATCAAGATTCCAGAGCTCTGGTCTGCAGGTGCAGCAGATGACTACTCGGTCTCAAACTTGTCCACTGCAGCTTGTAAGCAGACCCTTTCTGCTAGCAGGGAAATGCTCTACACCAAATGGGCAAATGATTAACATAGATTGGTTAACAGATCTCCCTAGTCACTAAAGTATTACACATGGAGGCATTTGCCATTTCCAAGCCTGTGGAGCCACCCTTAGCAGCACTGCCTTCCCCTGGAAGCCTGGTCGGCTGCAGCCACGGAAGGGAAGGACTAGAGTTCCTGGGCTCAGTTCAATGCACCAATTCTTTGAACGACCTCAAGGAATTTTAAATCCTGGTGTCGTACCTTAAAAAGGAGCATTCACAGAAAACCTGGACACCTGTCAGTGTCCACAACACCCCACCCCAATTCCTGTCACTGGCAAACGAGCAAAGGGTATCCCAAATCAGCACTTTCCCACCATACCCCCCAGTACTTTTTGTACTAAGAGGCTGTATATTCACGCTGGCATACCAAAACTGCTGATTGTTTTTGTTTTGTTTGCATTATGGCAAAACAAGGTACTACGGACACGAAAATAAAGACCCCGCTTCAGGTTCATTCTTTTCATATTCCTTTAGTTTCAGCTTTGTTTTAGAAGCTCAGAGGTGTTCATCCATGATTAGGAAAACTGCTGTCCAAAATTATTGGCATTGTGGCAAAATATTATGTTGCAATTAAGCCTATTTCATCTTCTTTTACCTTCTGTGAACAAGGCTAGTGTTAGTTATTGTCCTGCTATTAAAGAATCTGTTCTTCCTCCTTTCTGTAATGCCATCTTCTGATCTTATTTTTTTTTTTAACATTGCACTCAGCTTTATAGTTCTCATATCAACTTTAGTTATAATTTCCCCACATTTCTCATAAGATGGTGGCTGCCAGAATCAGAGTGTGGCATAGTAGGGGTTTCAATAGCACTGAACACAAAAGGGAGCATGACTGATGGCCCTTACATGCCAGATTCCGATTTTATAGGTCAGAATAAAAAGGGCAATTCTTCACTGTTCATTCATGGTCAGCTAATTAATCACTTTGAGTTTATATCTTTAGTTGACATACTTTTTATAGCCAGGTTTTCTGGCTTTCATTTTTGGTAATTTGGTTTTTTGTTGTTATTGTTTTGTGTTATACCCACCCACTCAACATTATTTTCTTTGCTTCTAACACTTCTCTATTCATCCAAGGTCATGTTTAATACTGATGTCACTTTACCCCTTACTGGAGATGTTTGAGAAAATCCCTTCTATTCTCTCATCCAGGTCCTCACAATGAGTATTAAAGACTAGGCCAATGCAGCTTACTTATATACCAGCAAAAATTAGTAAGAAAACCTAAGAGGAGAAATCTCACCTACTGTGATGGTTAATTTCATGTGTCAACTTGGCTAGGTTATGGAGTCCAGTTGTTTGGTCAAACAAGCATTGACCTAATTGTTGCTGTGAGAGTATTTCATCGACGAATTTAAATCATCAATCAGTTCATTGTATCTATGACCAATTACATCTATAAGCAATGAAGGAGACTGCCTTCAGCAACGGGAGGAATTTTCTTATCTAATCACTTGGAGATCTTAAAGAACGAACTGAAGATTTCGGCAGTCAGAAAGTAGAATATCTATTTGTTTTTCAGCGAGCCCACTTCTCCTGGGGAATTCAGCATCACCTTCATTGAGTTTCCAACTTGTGGTCTGCCCTACAGTTTTTGGACTTGACAGTCCTCACGGTTGCTTGTGCCGATTCTTATAATAAATATCTTTCTCTGTCTCCCTCTTTCTCTTTCTCCATAAAATACCTAGAAACAATGAGAAACATGTAAGACCTATGCAAAGAAAAGTACAAACTGCACAAAATGATTTCCCCCACCATATTTTGTAGCTGAAAAAGACTTAGCATTGACCCAGAAAGGCAATAGAAAGTGAGTTAAGCAAACGAGTGCTTGAGTTTTAGAACTTGAGGCCCAGCTGGAGAAAGCCACAAGCAAGATTTCTTGCCTTTTAAATATATAAAGTTAAGGATACATGGAGGGCATCATGCCACCTTCAGCCTTGACAGTTTATAAATTATAATAGATACACTAATTGCAATGGACCTTTGGTCAAGCTATGGAGTTTCTTATGGGTAATAGTTTTGGTTTCATTTTATGAGAAAATATATAGAGATTTTTGTTCAGAAATTTAAAGCATCCTGAATATCATCAATAGATTTTAAATGTCATTGTTAACATTTAGTTTTAAACTTTAAATCTCTAAACGTGAAACACCCAGGAAATGAGTTTTCTGAGATACTTTAGCTCAAGATGCTTTGGTTTCTCCATTAGCTCAAGAAGCCGTTAGCTCAAAAAAACTTTAAAAACACAACCATTTTGGATGGAATTTTTCCTTAAAACTATTATATATTTTCCTGCTTCTGTGAAAAGAATAGTCAGAGCACAGTTTAATTTTCACTTGATGCCTTAGGTTCGTTAACACCCCGCAGAAGAAGCTTTCTGTGTAAATCCTGGTTCTGCCAATTAACCGCTGTGTATTTTGGGCAAGTCGATCAATTTCTGAGCCTTAGATTACACACTACACAAACTACTTACTTTTTTTTTAACTTTTTATTTTGAAATAATTTCAAACTTATAGGATAGTTGCAAAAATAAAACAAAACCCATACAGTGAACTCAAACATATCTCCCTCCACAGATCAACCAACTTAAGATTTTGCCACAACTGTATCATTCTGTCTATCTCCCAAACATCTGGGAGTTGGTTGTATACATCATCCTACCTGAACACACAATACATCTATCTATGTATTTCCTAAGAACAAGGATATTCACTTAAGTAACCACCTTAAGTAGAGTTGTCAAATCCAAGAAATTTAACATTGATATGAAGCTTTCAGGCTATATTTTATATGCCCCAATAATGTCCTTTTAGGCCTTTTCTCCTCCTTTATTAGATCCAGTCCAGGATCAGTATTGAATTCAATTGTCATTGTCTCTTTGGTTACTTGAACTACTTACTTTTTTATTGTATCTGCATGACAGAGAAAATCGGAGCCTGGCTTTAATATACCCCATTAAAATGTAGCAGTATTGCTTTAGATTGAGTTTGGGATTCAAAGGAGAAAGAGGACCAATGTTTTTTGAGTGCCTGTTATGTGCCAGCTATTTCACATATTTTATTATCTCCTTTAGTATTCATAATAAACTTATAAGGTAGTTATTATTATCCCCATTTAATAAATGAAATATTGAAGTTCAGAGACATTAGCAACCTGCTTTTTGTAACAATGATGAGACAAGAAGAGTTATGGGGGCCAGTCATGTTTTCCATTTTTTGAGGAATAAGTTACGTCCAGAAAAATGACTTGAATTTGCCATGGTCACATACTGGACAAAACCAAAACTTACATATAATATCTTTTACTTCAGTATACCTTTTTTTTTTTTTGTCATCGATATAGAAGTGTAGGACTGGATATTCATTGATATGATAGAATTAATATTAATTTTAAATCTGTAATAATGATACTATGGTTATTATTATTTTTAAAGAGTCCTTCTTCTTGATATACATTATAGAATATTTATGAATAAAGATTTTGATGTACAGAATTTATTTTTAAAATAATCCTGAGGTGAAGGGGTTTGGTTTATGGGTTTGGGAATATAAATGAAACAAGATTAGCTATAAACTAAAAATTTGAAGCTGACTGAGGAGATCTGACTTCAAATCCTTTTGATTTCAAAGTCCATACAATGTGATATCAAGCGAGATCCCCAAATATCATCAATTTCAACACTGTATATGTTAAAGGTCTTTCTAAATGGAGTAAAGTAGCGACTTTTGAAAAGTCCCTATTAAAATACACTTTTTTTCAGGCTTTGATATGTTTTATTGCAGCAGAATTTCAATGATAGGTAGCTTTTATTTATGGAATTTAACTTGTAGAAAGATGTCGAACACACTACGATCCAAGTGAGAGTACCACTAAGCCTGTTTATGTATTTTCTTATTTCTAGTTTGCATATAAAAAGTTTGCCTCGCTTTCATACACATCCCAGTGTTGTGAATGAAAATAAACCCTCCCTTACCCATCCTTAATTAACTATACAGACGGCTTCAAAACCATACTATTTGGATTGGTTTAATCTTGAAGTATAATCCAATAAGGCTGAAAACTAAACATTTCAGGTCTTGTACCAAATAGTAAAATACTTGAAGGCCTTCTGGGTCCTTTGACTGATTTACATCAATTAGAGAACCTATTTTTGACGTGATAAAAGAAATGTATTCATCTCCAATTACAATTTCAAGCTCCTCTCTGCCAACCCTGTCAGGGGACCCCACAAAGCAACGTCTTCTTTTGTAATATCACTGTCATCAGTAATTCTCTTCAGTTCTTCCATTACACTCTTTTGTACATGTGCCTCTTTTCTGATCATAACATCATTTTTATAATTGCTGTTGTTGGTATATCTAAGCTTTCCATCGGCTGAAACTCAAACTACAAAAACTCATGTCCAAATTTCCTTTGCGCCTTACGTAGTAGCGCAGGTAGAGATCACTGGCCATAGACGTTCTTGTTCCCAGGAAGCCCGCAGAAGGTCCAGGCAACATGCCACCCTGTGCCTGGAAGTGTAAGTACACTCTTCTCTCTATCTTCTGCATGTTTAATAAGTCCCTTTATAGGTCAGACCTTCCTTGGGAAAGGATCTAGAAAGTGTCCAGAGGGGTATTCTGGAATAGTTCAGGCCAATATTGCTACAGAGTTATGTGGTCCAAATTCACGTAATTCCTCTTTTAGCTTGCAGGCAGATAGATTTATCCTTCACCTGAAGATTCTGAATTGCCACCGATGCTGTGTGACCTAGTTTTTGAGCTTGAGAGTGATTCCCCAAATCTTTAAATGGCCACTTCAGGAGTGTTTCACTATAGGCAGTGTTTTAGTTTGCAAGTTGCTGGAATGCAGTATACCAGAACCGGAACGGCTTTTAAAAAGGGGAATTTAATAAGTTACAATTTTACCTTTCTAAGTCTATAAAAATGTCCAAGCTGAGGCATCTAGGGAAGGATATCTTAACTCAAGGAAGGTCGATGTGTCAGGAACACCTCTGTCAACTGGGAAGTCATGTGGCTGGCATCTGCGGGTCCCTTGCTCCAGTGCTCCTGTGCTTTCAGCCTCTGCTCCTGTGGGGGTTCCTCACTTTGCTTCTCCAGGGCTGGTTTTCATCTCTTGGCTCCCCTTGGCTCTCTCTAGGTTCTAGCTTGCTTAACATCTCATGGGGATGTCTGCTGAGCTCCAAGCATCTCCAAATATCTGTGTCTCTGTTCTCCAAGTGTTCACATCTGTGTCAGTTGTACTCTGAAGTTTCTGTTGGTTCTGTCATTTCTGAGGTTTCTCCAAAATATTTCCCCTTTTAAAGACTCAAGTAAACTAATCAAGCACCACCTGGAATGGGTGGCATCACATCTCCATTTTAAAAAAGGTCATACCCACAATTGGGGGTGCGGCATCTCTGTGGAGATAATCTAATCAAAAATTTCCACCCTATAGTATTGAATCAGGATTAAGAGATGGCTGCTCCCACAAGATTGAATCAGGATTAAAACATGGCTTTTCAGGGGCACATAATATTTTCAAACCAGCACAGGCAGCTTGCACCTATTACCATTATAGCAATATCCTCTATTGAGCTTCTACGGGTTCTCAAATTTGCACTGGAAATTGCCCACTTACACAGAGGTGGATTTATCATGGAGTTACCGAAACTTAAGTTTTGGTTGAAATTTATGCTTCACTTACATGGGTTGCCTCCAAACCAGAGTAATATGGTTAAGGACGGTCATCACTTGAAAGAGTACTTTAGAATAATCCCTGCTGAGAAAACTTGAATTGCCCTGAAATCTTACAGCTATGATAGAATCTTGATAGAGGTTTTCCACATTTGACAGCAATCTTAAAAGTGACATTGGAAATAGTGAGTTGTGAAGCTGAAATCCATCAGTAATGAAAAAAAAAAACAAAATAAATCAAATTTTGATGAGACTTTCTAGAGGAAAAAAGAATTATCTTTCAATTTTCTCTATGGAAAATATTACAAAGTCATTGTCATTTAAAGAGGATCAGAAAATATATAGCCAAAAATGCAGGAAAAAGGTATTACAGATCATGTCATAAAATTCATTAGAAAATATTATGCTGTTTTTCTGGGATTGTGGTATTTGTCAACTTTTTAAAATCTGTTATTGATTTCTTTTCTCATTCTACATGAATATTCACTTTTGAACCTTATTTTTTGTGTGTTCATAATTTTGTATTCTCTTTTCTTACAAAAGGTACCCCAAGTTGTATTAACTTCAGGCATCTTAAAACCTGGTTCAGTTGTGTACCCACCCACTCGAACGGCACCATCTGTGTTCTGAACTGCTCCTGTCTTCCTGTAGGGAGTTGGTAGAGCATCCTAACTGATTACTAGCTCTTTTCTTGCCTTGGAAGAAAGGAGGACTTACCATGAAAAGTTAGCTCAGGATGCTGATCCCAGTAGAATCAGGCAGTGGTAGAGAAACAGTGTTCTCTCATTTCGATTTGGCTCACAAGGTGGGGAGCTGTGTTATCATAGCTTTCACCTCTTCTCATTGGGGATATGCAGTCCAGCCTAAGCCACAGCACAGGACTGGCTGTGAGAACTGGCTCCGCAGTAGGCACACCCACACAGCCAGTCACTCTAGTTTTCCTGGTCCCTGAGCTGGTGGGGTGGGGTACATGGCTGCCATCTTAACGAGATTTATAGTGTCTTTTCTCTAAGACTTCCCCTTAGCAGAGGCCACCTGTATGTACCCTTCAGAGTTTTCCATCTCCCAATAGTAGAAATACTATCCCTTTCATCATGGTCCCTAGAAGCTGAGGCAGAAATGACTCTCAAAGAACTTGGAGCCTAGGCCATTTCTTCCTAAGATATAGATGCATTCATACTATACTCAGCCTCTGAGCTATATTTTAACTATTGCTAGACTGTACTCCATTCCAAATAAGCTTTGGGTATAGTAAATATATTTTCTGAATTAAAATTTAAGAAAAACAGTGGGAAAAGTTTGAGTGTCTTCCATAGGGGTTATGGAAATGAATGCTTAAAATTTGAAGTGTCCTGAAAATCTGAAAAAATATATAAGTACAGAGCAGTTTACAGGTGTTTTAAATGACCTCAGATTGCTGTATATTTTTAATTCTTTCAGCAGCTTTTCACATTTCATGTCTTCCTTTGCTGTCAGACAAATGATAGTCATTTCTTGCTGCCATCTATGTACCCTCCAGTTAACAGTTGTTCTTTACAGTATAGCTAATCTTTTTTTATAGTGAGTCTGGATCCAAGCTGTTTGCATGGAAATCCCAGATCTGCCACGTAAGAGCTGTGTAACCCTGTACATGTTACTTAACCTTGCTCTTCAATTTTCTCATACATAAAATGATAGCTAATACCTACATCATAAGGGTGTCAGAGGGTTAAGTGACAGTACATGTTAATTTAAACGCTCAGTACATGTTAAAACGCTCAGTACATGTTAAAATGCTCAGCAGATGTTAATTTCATATATGCTAAGGATTTGGAAACCAGACAATCAAGCTTATTTGAACTCTAAAATAAAACGTAAATGGTCTTTGAGTGACTATCTAACCAAGTAGCCTATGAAGAGCATTAGTGTAGCTGTCACATTCAGGAAGGAGAAAGCTTTAACGAGGCATCATTTCTTTAAGAGGGGTTGCTTACCTGATCTGCTTGCTCTGACCAATAGAAAGAAATTTGATGCCAATTATCAGTCTAGACAGAAAATTCTATTGTTTTACAAAACTGTTCTTTAATTCAAGTCTTTATAAAGGCAAAAAAAAAGAGATGAAAATGGCACAAACTCACAAATAGTTAGCATAAGCATAGTGATGCTCAGAACAAACTTTGTGTAATGTTCCATGTGGTACTGATGTTGATCTTTAATATTCTATTAAAGGAACTGATGACTCCCTTGGTCAGTAAAGTCTCTGTCTTCATTCAGTTTAGGTCATCTTCTTCCAACATCCTGGTTTTCACAAGCTTTGGCAGCTGTTTCATTAATTCTTGCTACCCGTTCCTCCTCCTTAGGTTTGCCAGAACAGATCCACGTAATGTTGAAAATTATAGTGTCCTGTTAACCTTGGCCTAATTCTGAGACAACATCTTCTGTCTCTGAAACTGTTGGTAAGTAGAGTTTACGATGCCCAGTACATAGTAGTCTCTCAATAAATATTTATTAAATGAATGAATGATTGCTCTGATATTCAGTGGGAAGAGAATAATCCACATAGTCTAGATAAATTCCCCCCATTGTGCAGAAATCATTAGCCCCAAATTTGTATTTCCTGAGCCACCCTATCAAACATCATCTTGGCTCTTCCTGCCAGAACTTCTGCTATTTCATGCATACTTGGAGACTATTTACACATGGACTGTTCTGGTGGCTCCAAGGTCTTTTGTTGCTTGGATTCACATTATCAGATAGCAGATCTCAAATAAGAAAACAGCTGATTTAGTTGTTATGTTTATTACGTTTGTTTAAGTTTAATTTCTTAGTTATTTTTTTTGAAATTCTTAATTTGATTTTTTATGATTAGTCTTTTCTGCATTACTTTTTTTTTGTTTTAGCAAAAATTACTTTTATTGTGTTAAAATATTTCTTGATGTGTCAGCAAGTCTTTCTATGAAGAAGAGTCCAGAAAACAGATTTAAGACTGCATTAGCCTGGTCCCTGATTAAAGAATTTAGGAATTACACACAAAACATTATTTCCTAGAGTAGGCTGTGGAAGATCTCCATGGCTTTGAATGTGGAAAGGCTTCTCCTTGCCTGTCCAGCTGCTCCCATGATACCACAAGACTTAGACATGACAGACGTATTTTTACTTTTTTGAACTAAAGTCTTTACAGAAGTTCAAATGCTCTTCCTTGCATGCATCAGTGTAAAGGCTTTGCTAATTTGGTAAATATATATATATATATATATATAGTGAGTCACAAATTCATCAACTTTTATCTTTTTAGGCATATTCTGACATCATCATTGGGGTACTTTCTACACTCTTTCATCCTCGAAAGGCAGTGAACTTCATATGAGACCTCTTACCAGCTGGAATGGTCAAATGGAGATTTCTTCACCTGAAGCAGCTATTCCGACTACCACATTGACTGTTCAGCCTTTGTGTCATGCCTCCTGCGCTGCTTCTAGGTTACTTTTGCCTCACTAAGTCTTACGTATACAAACGTCAGATGCATTATTATTTACTTTGTTTTTATTAAGGTTTTCTGCCAGAGATTATAATGCACTTCTAAATATCTGATAAAGAAAAAGATAATGGAGCACCGAAGAAATAAGTAACCTAAGAGCAGGACTAAATTCAAAACGAGCTTAAAAGTTTGCCATGAGTAAAAAATTTAAAATTTAGTTGCTCCATCTAGTGGTTAACCGTTATATTTTAAGGAAGAGATTTTATTTTTTCATGTTGAAGATTTTATTCGAATTTGTTCTAGTAAGTAGAAAAACAAATTTAATAGACTCACAGTCTTACTGTGTCACTTAAATTTATGAAAAATTATTGCACTTGAAAAGAAAACATCACTACTTAATCTAAATAGATCTAAGGTCATATCTGCTAACACACATTTTAAATAATTTTTTCTTCTCAATCTAGGAAATAGCATCAACCTTGATATCTATATCTATATATCTATCTCCTTAACCATATCTATATATCCACCTAAAAATAGAAGAAAGTTCAGGCTTAGTCCAAATTAGAAGGAGTCAAGTGCTAATAGAGAAATCAGCCAGTACACATTTAAGAGCATGTTTTTTTATTCAGATCTTACTAAAGCCTAAAAAATTGCTCTGAGCTATGTGCAAAATATTAACCTTGTCAATCAAAAGATATTGAGAAATTGAGAATACATGTGTACCTCAAGGCAATAAATTGTTGTGGCTAAGAGCATAGATTCCTGGTCAGGCTACCTGGGTTCAAATTCTGAAATCAGCACTGGTCAGCCCTGTGACTTTTGTCTCTGTTTCTGTTTCTTCATCTATAAAATGAAAATTATTGTACCTCTCTCATAGAACTCATAAGGTTACGTTCAATACTGTGTAGAAAGCACTTGGAACAATCCTTGACCCAGAATAAGTACTCAATAAAATGTCCCAGTATTATTATCGACTTCATTTGTGTATTTGTGGGTTTCTCTCTGTTGATTTGGTGTGTGATTGAATTGTGCTAAGTAGGTAGGTATCAGTTTGGCAAGCTATTGGGAAATTCTTCCTTCCCTGCTTCAGTGAAATGTTCTCCATTTGCAGTATCTCCAGTTGTATCAGCAAACCAAATCCCATTCTGAAACATTATATATGTGGTCAGATATTCACTTTCCAAATTCTGTTTTCTTTCCCTGAATTTCTTCCTTTCACTGGAAAGTGGAAATAGTTTACTTCTTCCTAGGTTTGTCCCAGGTCTGTTAATTTCCTCCTCAGAACTTCAAAACCATCATTTGGCTTTAGTTTTTTTCTGATAGCAAAATTTGATCTCATATACATTGATCAGAAGAAGTTGAAAGACAGATTCCCTAAGTCTCTTGAATACATAGTCCAGGGAGTTTAGCACACTGGGTTGGACATGATGGAGCTAAATAATTCACAGCCCTCCGCTATGAATATACCTCCCTCTTTCCAGGTTCAGTTACAAGTTCCCTTCGACATATCTCAGAGTGCTTAGAGCAGGGACTATGGTACCAGAGTGCTTAGATTTAAATCCTAGCTCCACCATATTAATAGTTGAATAACCTTAGGCAGATTATTGACCTCTGTGAGCCTTGGTTTAAGGTTTTCCACTTGTAAGATGAAAAAATAGAACTTACATCAAAAGTTGTCTACAAATTAAAAGAACCAGTGAGTATAAATCACTTAGACTAGGGCCTGGCATGTGATAAATGCTATATAAGGATTAGTTATTACATTATTTTTGTGGATGCTCATTATTCCATGGAGCATAAAATGAATCTTCCCAGAAAGCCCAAATTCAACATAACCTAAGGAAGGAGACTTTACTCTTTCACTTTGGTCTTTTTGTAACATTTTTCCCATGTACTCTCATGGTGAGTTGAGTTTTGAATTTCCTGTGCCTCTTCTCAGTTTTTTACTTCCAATTTTTCTTCTTGGATGGTATCTTCCACTTTGTTCAGAGCCACTTTTTTCCTTTTAATAAACTTTTCTCTAACACTTTTACTTCTTACCAAGAAATTTCTCAGGACATGAGCTATGCTGATTTTTCTTTATGTTTCCAATGCCTTGCAGATTGCTAAGTCCATACTCGGTGCTCAATAGACAGGCATGAATAAAATGCACAAAAAAAATAGCTTATAATTGCACTTGAGGTTTGTGATTTTCTCAGGAAAGAAGTCTCACAAATATAATAAGTTTTATTATTTGTTTAGCAGCTACTAAATGCAAGACACTGTACCAAGGGTTTTATGTAGCATGATCTAAAAGTCATCAACAACTTTTGGGGGTAAATCCTATTAGCTTCGTTTTATAAATTAGAAACTTGACTTTCAGAGATATAAATAACTTGCCCATCGTATCAAGGCTGCCAAAGCCCTTTCTGCTGATAACTGAAGGAAACTTTCTTGGTTATTGGGCAGCTCCTTCAATTTTTATTCCTCCTAGTATGTAAGGTTTAGGATGGGACAACAGTTCTTTGTCCTACAATCTCCTGAAAGGAAGAAATTTTGCTGAGCTTCCTTAGAGAACCACGCATTTGAGGGGACTGTAAATTCAAATAGCTACAGGGACCAAACAGAGAACATGAAAGAATGAGGTACGTCAGATGAACACACAGGTATTTGTAGTGTTAGGGACGGGTGGGACTGTGTCTAAAAGGGAGCAGACCTGACAACTCCAGCCCAATGTTTCCAGTTAGAAAAGTAGACGCAGTATTGGCAGACATTCTGATTTTCCAAGAACGGTGGCAATCTTGATTTTATGTAGGACCTCCAAATTCCAAATGTGCATTTTAAATGTTGGCTCAACGTTTGAAAGAACACTGTTCAGGCCAAACAAAACAAGTCTTTGGGTCACATATAGCCCTCAGGCACACAGTTAACAACCTCTGACCTGCACATTAAAAACAGTCAGACTCTTGGCTACTTAGCTCTGACGCTAAGCCCCAGGGGCAGTGACATGCACAGGTGTGGGCTGTCAATAGTTGTCACTGGCCTGGGAGCTGCGTGGCCAATATCAGGAGCCACAGCTCAGCAACCAGCAAATAGACTTTTGCTCAGAATTTTTGAAAATTTCTTATTTCTGTCTTTTCTTTTTTTTCTTCTTTTTGATGCTGACTGGTAATTTCTAGCTTTAACAAACTTACGCAAGTGCCTGACTTGGAATATTTCCTTGCCTCTTTGGGCTTCCTAAGTAAGCATTTTTAATTTTGATTCTCTGTGAAGAAAAACAACCGTGCACAGTAATTCATTTGAATGGGGTGAGAGACTAAACAGAAATAACCGAATCTCTTAGAAAGTTAAATTAAAAAAGAGCCCCGCTATGAGAGAGAGAGAGGGAATGAGAGCAAGAGAGAAAATAAAGGGCAGCATATTTGTTCTAGTTATAACCTCTAATCCATTGACTTCCAAATCTTCATCTCTGCCCCTGGCTTTTGTCCTACTCCATTTAATCCCGTAACTGCCAGGCTAGACTCCAAGCTTCATGAAGGGAGGGTACCTCAGACAGTGCTTTGACAAGAAAGAGGGTAGTCTGTTTTGTCATAGCATAGCCCAAGGCTCTAGCACATCGCCTTCACACAAAGTGGGAGTTCAATAAATATTTGTTAATTAGCTCCTGGATTTTTTTCATCTTAAATGTCGTTTTGTCACCTCTCAAATTTGGTATACCCAAATCTGAATGTGTTTCCAAATCAGCTCCCTTCTGAACATCCCTTTTTATATAAATGACATTATTATTTTTCTCATTCAAACAAGCTCAGAAACTTCTAAGCCTCTTTGACTCTTCTTTGCCCTCATTTTCCCTGGCTGTCAGTCCCTAGGTCCTGTCACTTCTCTGGGCATAATGTTGGTTAGAACTTTTTGTCCTTCCCTTCTGCCGTCACATCACTCTAATTCAATCTCTTATTACCTCCTGCTGGGACTAATGCAATATTGTTTAACTGTTCTCTTCAGGTCTTGCTTCTTTCCCTCTCTAATCTATTCTGTTGATCACAGAATTCTCTAAGTCATAAGTAGTCCCTTACTAAAAAGCCTTTGGTTTTTATTGTTTCCCATGGTTTTTATTGTTCATTACTGAGTCAAAACTTAGATTTTCCTTGTAGATCAGCCACAGTTGATTTCACACTTAAAACTCTAGTTTTAATATCCTTTATACCTCTAGCAGATCCTCTGCTTCAGTCAGACTGGTTTCATGGCGGTTCCTGAAAATGCCAAGCACAGTCTTTTTTTTTTCTTCTACTTTTGATATTTTCTAGTCTTTTACCAGTTAAATATATCTACCCTGGATTTCTGTTCTATACTAGTTCTTTGATGGAACTCTCCCTGACACCCTACCACACCCATTAAATCATGAATAGGTAATGTATTCCATAAATTGTTTTGCAGAAAGGCAGTAAAGTATAGTACTAAATATATAGAGAATCTGGAGCCAGGCAGCTGGATTTAAACTCACTATTTGGTGACCTTGGGCAAGTTACCAAATCTCTCTGTGCCTTGATTTCCTCATCTAACATTGAGGATAAAAAAAAAGCCCATCTCACAAGACTGCTGTGAAGATTCAATTAGTTATTACATACAAAATAATGCCAGGCATTTGGTAACCACTACATAAGTATTAGCTATGAAATAATGACAACAATACTATTATTAAATTATCTCTTCTTTTATGTATATGACGTTTCTTCATAACTGATTTGTAAACTCTTCAAGTAAAAAAATTTCCATTATTCCTCCTATTTTCTACAGAGGAGACTCAGAAGAATAGTGTAGTTTAAAGGTTCATAATCTGACACAGATTAGACAGATCTCTCAACTTTCTGGAGACCCCATTTTCATACAGGTAAAATGGAAAGAATTATTTCTTACATTTATATAACTATTAAAGCTTAAGCTTTTTTGTGTGTACATAACTAATGCATTATCTGCCTATCTATTTCACATTGAGATAATTTATTTGAATCACTTTGAAAACATAGAGACATGCTGATGTAAACTATAATACTACCGTGCTCAGTAAGTGCATTTTAATTGAATGGGATCCAATGATTGCCTTTTTTTCCCCCCAGTGTAAACTTCAAACAAAAAAATTAGAAGACTTTCTTTTTCATGTTTTTAGTCAACAGTGTTCCAGTGTACTCATGAACATTTCCCTTTTCCTCACCCAGCCCCTTTTTTTCATACCAGGACAGGGTTATTTCTTTTAGAATGTCAGGTGGTGAATGTGACTAGAGGCAGCTGGTTATGTGGTGTGCTGATGCCTGGAGAAATAGTAGGAATCAAAGAAATCTCTTAAAGTAATATATTGTGACTCTTGTTTCATAGAGTTTAATTTTTTTGTCTACTATTTATCAGGGTGATCATTTTCTCTTTGCAGAAGTAAAAAGAGAGGCTAGACTTAGAGAAACGGAGTGGAGTAAATCAGGTATGGAAAACCAAATAATAATCACGGGAGGAAAGAAAATGAGAAACTGGAAACTGGCATAAGAACAATAAATGCATTAGATTAACAGTAAATAAAAAGTAGAGCCATAAAAAAGAAACATGATTTTTTTTAGACAAGAAACTCGGACAGATTTCATCTTTGAAAAGGAAGTAGAGTATTTTCGAAAACATAGTAAAAATAATGAGTATACCAGGGCATAAGCCAGCTGTGGGCATTTCTACACTGAGTTCTGTGCTAACTATTAGGTATTCTGGCTCTCATTTTGTATTCAAACTAAGCATCTATTACTCTTCTCTTTAAGAACTGCAGGATGAGGTAGAGGAAGATATTCAAATACCAAAGTAACTATGGAAATGGGAGGAAAAAAGAAGAATTCTCGAAAGTCTCTCGGTAAAGACAAAAAGAAAGCAGAATAAAGACGCTCCCACGACAGAGCCCTATACCAGGAAGTCAGGGAAGATGAGGTGGAACAAAGACCCATCTCCACATCCAGTGAGATGGTCCGTAGATTTCAACTACCCGGTTAACTTTCAGATGACTCACTCAGGAGACCAGAACTGGAAACATCTAAAACATAAGTTTAATTCTCTTGGTAAATGATGCAAAAAGAGTAGCAAGGATTTTGAAAATGGTCTTATAGTTTAAGAAGGATTTTATAGACTCCCTGAATATCTTAAATAATCTGGAGAAGAGTGATCCTAGATTAACCAAATTCTAATTATGAAAATTAGTCCAATATGTTAGGAAATGAAAGTTAACTTGCTTATAAATTTAATGGTGTGTGTACGTGTGTGTATATATATACACACACACACAAAGAATTCTTTGAAGAAATAAGATGATAGATTAGTGCCATAGTAAATGAAAAGAAACAAGAGACAAACACCTTGAAATTCAGGGTTTTCCAGATGGATTATTATCTCTTCTTTTTTTCTAAGGGCTCTTGAGGCCTAGGCCTGGATTTCACACAATGATACTTTCTCCTCATTTGGTCAAAATAAGTCTCAAGGACAGTCCAAGTTCGTGGGTGGGAAAATTGACTCCTTCTCTTAAGGAGAAGAGCTATGAAGAATTTGTGGCCATCTAAAAAATATATATTTTTATTGAGAACTTTGCACACACATACAGTCCATCCATAGTATACAATCAATGGCTCACAATAGCAACACATAGTTGTATATTATGATCATTTTTAGAACATTTGCATCATTCCAGAAAAAGAAATAAAAAGAAAAAACTCATATATTCCTTACTCCTCCCTATCGTTGACCAGTAGCATTTCAATCTCCCCAGTTTTTTTTACCCTTTATCCCCCCATTATTTATTTATTTATTTTTATCAGTTTTTTACTCATCTGTTCATACCCTGGATAAAAGGAGCATCAGACACAAGGTTTTCACAATCACATGGTCACATTGGAAAATCTATATAGTTATACAGTCGTCTTCAAGAATCAAGGCTACTGGAACACAGTCAACAGTTTCAGGTACTTTCCTCTAGCCACTCCAATGCACCATAAACTAAAAAGGGCTATCTATAGAATGCATAAGAAAAACCTCTAGGGTAGCCTCTCAACTTTGTTTGAAATCTCACAGCCACTGAAACTTTATTTTGTTTCATGTCTCTCTTCCCCCTTTTGATCAAGAAGGCTTTCTCAATCTCATGATGCCAGGTCCCAGCTCAACCCAGGAATCCTGTCCCACATTGCCAGGAAGGTTTACACTCCTGGGAGTCATGTTCCATGATGGAAGGAAAATGAGTTCACCTGCCAAGTTGGCTTAAAGAGAGAGATGTGACCATTTTTTGTTTGTTCGTTTTTTATTGCATGGGCAGGCACCGGGAATCAAACCTGGGTCTCCAGCATGGCAGGCGAAACTCTGTCATTTTCTCATCATCGCCCCCCCAAGATGTGGCCATGTTTAATCTTCTTGGCACATGTCCTTATGAGGAAATTTAGGACAGGCTGCTGCAAGCATGTGAGCAAATTGGTAGGGTGTATGGGTCCTTGGCCCCTGTCTGCTTCTTGCAATTCAGTAGTTCAGGTTATGTGCCCTTTTCCAATTTAATGATATATAAAGTGCACTGAACTTCTGAAAGAAAGATTTTTCTATGTACTATAAATCTTGTGGTAATATTTGTTATCAGCTCAAGCACTGATCCATAGTTGAAAGGAAATTTACACTTCAACTCAGTAAGACAGGTTTTTATTTTTTTGAAATTTTTAAAAAATTATTTTCTTTAGCATGCTGTCTGGTGGGGTCATATTTCATTCTTCTCCAGGTGAGTATCCCATTATTGCAGCCCATTTGTTGAATTTTTTTTGTTTGCTTGTTTTTGTTGGTTTCTATGTTTGTTTGTTTGGGAAGTACATGGGCTGAGAATCGAACCTGGGTCCACGTGGCAGGTGAGAATTCTACCATAGAAATTCCCTCGCACCCCCAAGGCAGGTTTTTATCTTTTAAAATTTTGGTACTAGAGGGCCAAGAGAGAAATAATCAAGCAAAGAAAAAATAAGGTTAAATTGTTTCATTTATGCGATTCTGTGACATCCTCACAAGAACTCATCAGTTTGGACCTGAGAGATCAGCAGCAGTTTGCAGTTAACAATTCTTGAGAAATCCCCTTTTAGCATGGTACCCCTTTTCTGAGCCATGGTCCCATATACTGTTATATCCTTTCCCTCCCCTGCCCTGAGAGCCATCTCTTTGCTAGGAAACTCTCTTCCCTGCACTATGGTTTATTGCTTCAGGTCTATCATCTGACCTAAGCTGGGCCAATCAGTTTGTCACCTTCATGAACTGGAAAGGTTCCATGGAAGAAACAGTGTTATTGGAAATTGTTGGTATCCAAGACTCATCACAGTGCTCTGGAGGAAAGAGACAGCCCTACCCTATTTGAGTCTTGGTTTACTTCTTCATTAAATTCTGTAAGATACTGTATTAGTTTGCTAAGCTGCTGGAATGCAACATACCAGAAATGGAATGGCTTTTATGAAGCGAATTTAATAAGTTACAAGTTAAACAGTTCTAAGGCCAAGAAAATGTCCAGATTAAGGCACCAACAAGAAGTTGTTACCTCACTCAAGAAAGGATGATGTATCCAGAACACCTCTGTATGCTGGGAAGGAATGTGACTGGCTTCTGCAGGTCCCTTGCTTCTGGGCTCCCTTGCTTTCAACCTCTGTTCCTGTGGGAATTCCTCATTTTGCTTCTCCAGGGCTGGCTTTCATTTCTTGGCTTCTCTTGGCTCTGTCCAGGTTCAGACTTACTAAGCATCTCATGGGAAGGCATATGGTGATGTCTGATAGGCTCTCAGCCCATGTCTAGGCATCTGCTGTCTGTTAGCACTCCAAGAATCTCCAAATGTCTTTGTCTCTGTCAGCTCTGAAGCAACTGTTCTCCAAGTGTCTGCATCTGAGGTTTTTCCAAAAATGCTTCCCCTTTTAAAGTACTTTAGTAAATTAATCAAGACCTACCGTGATTGGGTAGAATCACATCTCCATCTAATTAAAAGGTCACATCCATAATTGGCCACATCACAGCTCTATGGAGATAATCTAATCAAAAGTTTCTGCCCTTCAAAGGAAATGACTGTCTCCACAAGATTGGATCAAGATTAAAACATGGATTTTCTGGGGTATATAATAGTTTCAAACTGGCACAATTTTCCAATATTCCTCCAATAAAGTCTCCAGTTTGTTCAACCTAGTAGAGTTGGTTTCGGTTGCGTTTTACCAAAATGAACTTAACTAACAGAGTACAGTCACAGCCATGGCTGAATGGTTAGAAAAATGTTTCCTGGATGCCATTTCATTCACTCATTCATTCAACAGCAGTTTATTGAGGAACTATTATGTGTCAGAGATAGACACACAAATAAGAGATGTGCTGAGACAGTCATGTAACATATAGCCACACTGAATTTTTATTTTTAATGTTTTTTATTGTTAAATATAACACATATACAAACAAAAGAAAGAAAGAGCAATGATTTTGAAAGTACAGTTCAACAACTAGTTGCAGAACAGTTTTTAACAGAGTTTGTTAAGGGTTATCATTCCACTATTTCAGATTTTTCCTTTTAGCTGCTCCAAAACACTGGAGGCTAGAAGAAATATTTTTTTCTTTTTTTGTGAAAAATAATGTATATACAAAAAAGCAATAAATTTCAAAGTACATCACAACAATTAGTTGTAGACAGGTTTCAGAGTTTAGTATGGGTTACAATTCCACAATTTAAGGTTTTTACTTAAGATACTGGAGACTTAAAGAAATATCAGTATAATGATTCAGCAATCATAATCATTTGTTAAACCCTATCTTCTCTGTATAACCCACTGTGCTAGTTTGAAAGGATATATGTACCCTTGAAAAGCCATGTTTTAATCAAAATCCCATTTCATAAAGGCAGAATAATCCCTGTTCAATACTGTTTGTAATTAGATCATCTCCCTGGAGATGTAACCCAATCAAGAGTGGTTATTAAACTGGATTAGGAGAGATGTGTCTCTATCCATTTGGGTGGGTCCTGATTGGTTTACTGGAGTCCTATAAAAGAGGAAACATTTTGGAGAATGAGAGATTCAGAGAGAGCAGAGAAGAATGACATAGCCACGAGAAGCAGAGAGCCCACAAGCCAGTGACCTTTGGAGATGAAGAAGGAAAACACCTCTTGTGGAGCATCATGAAACAGGAAGCCAGGAGAGAAAGCTAGCAGATGATGCCTTGCTCACCATGCACCCTTCCAGCTGAGAGAGGAACTGTGACTGTGTTCACCATGTGCCGTCTCACTTGAGAGAGAAACCCTGAACTTCATCAGCCTTCTTGGACTAAGGTATCTTTCCCTGGATGCCTTTGATTGGACATTTCTATAGGCTTGTTGTAGTTGGAACATTTTCTCAGCCTTAGAACTATAAATTAGCAACTTATTAAATTCCCCTTTTATTGAAAGCCAATCTTTTTCTGGTATAATGCATTCCAGCAGCTAGCAAACTAGAACACTCACCATCACCTTTGATCTTTCTCCCACTCTTTAGGGTTACTTGGCTCTGCCCATTCTAACTTTTTATGTTGGAAGGGGCTATGGATAATATGGGATAGGGGAATGGAACTCGTTGATGTTCTGTAGAGGTTGGCCCCTTTGAATTTCAGGATTTATCTACTCCAGGGACACACCTAGAGGTTGTAGGTTTCTGGAAAGTTACTCTAGTGCATGGAACGTTTGTAGAATCATATATATTGCCCTAGGTGTCCTATAGGATTGGCTGGAATGGCTTTGGTTGGGGGTTGGCAAGTTATGGTAGATAGCAATGACTAACTGAATCTTGTGTAAGACAGACCTCCAGAGTATCCTCTTGAATCTATTTGAATTCTCTTAGACACTGATACCTTATTTGTTATCCTTCTTTTCCCTATTTTGGTCAGAATGGCATTGTTGATCCCATAGTGCCAGGGTCAGACTCATCCCTGGGAGTTATCTCCTATGCTGCCAGAGAGACTTTCACTCCTGGATGTGATGTCCCACGTAGGGGGGAGGGCAATGATCTGCAAAGTTGGGTTTAGAGAGAGAAAGGCCACATCTGAGCAATGAAAGAGGTCCTCTGGAAATGACTCAATACCTAAAGGTAGGCTAAATTTCTCCTCTACACACATATACTTCACAAGAGCATGCCTCAAGATCAAGGGCTTAGCCTATTGATTTGAATGTCCCTAAAGTTTGACACAGTATCTGAGATTTCCCTGGTGGCAAAGTTTAATAGTTCCATATTTTTCCCCCATCCCTCGAAGGACTTTGCCAATACTTTTTGGTTATCTGCCTAATTTACTCTGGAATGTATCTAGGTATTATATTAAGCTATACAGGATTAAAGGTCCTCATTCTTATTCTGGGCTCCCTTTGTTTGATTTGTTTAAATGATCTATCCAGACAGATTGTAGATTATGTGCTACAGAAAATTTAGGTTTTGGATAAAATAAACCTTTCTTCCTTGAACTCAAAGAGTAGATATGGTTCTAAAATATAGACCATGTCTTCCTAGCCCCTGCAATCTGAATTACCTTGATCCCAACCTGACTGTCTTAATTCCCCTCTCTAAATACCAGGTGTTCTAGTTTGCCAGCTGCTGGAATGTGATATAACAGAAATGGAACAGCTTTTAAAAGAGGGGGATTTATTAAGTTGCAAGTTTACAGTTCTAAAGCTGTGAAAATGTCCAAATTAAAGCAAGACTATAAAAATGTGCAATGTAAGGCATCCAGGGAAAGATACCTTGGTTCATGAAGACCAATGAGGTTCAGGGTTCCTCTCTCAACTGGAAAGACACGTGGTGAAATGACGATGTCTGCTAGCTTTCTCTCCAAGCTTCTTGTTTCATAAAGTTCCCCCAGGGGCATCTTCCTTCTTCATCTCCAAAGATTTCTGGCTGCATGAGCTCTCATGGTTCTTGTGGCTCTGTTGCTTTCAAACTTTTTCCAAAGTGTTTCCTCTTTTAATGGATTCCAGTAAACTAATCAAGACCCAACTGAAATAGATGGAGTCGCATCTTCCTCTAATTAAAGGTTAATACTCACAATTGGGTGTGTCACATGGAGATAATCTAATTAAGTTTCCCATCGACAATGCTGAATAGGGATTAAAAGAAGCAGTTGCTCCCATGAGATTGGATCAAAACATGGCTTTTTAGGGTGCATGATCTTTTCAAACCAGCACACTTGCTTATATATATATATAAAGCAGCCTCTCAAAATCTGAAAATAAAAATTACCACTCCAGACTAAATGTAACTGCTGTAAGAGTTTATAATCCAGGCCCCTGTTCTCTTATAAGTATTTTCTAAATAAGACCGCACAATAATTACTCTTTTGTTTCTGGTTTATTTTGCCTCACCCAATGTCCCTCACAACTTCATTCCTTTATGTAACAGCACAATGCTTGATCATGTGCATATACAATCGTTTGCCAATCAACTTCTTAGTCAGTGCATCCTCCAGCTATCTCCATTTTTAGGCATCATTTTGGTAATGTCCAAAGTCAATAGTCCATCAACACTCTCAATTTTAGAAAATTTCATTGTTCCCAAGGGAAAGATAGTCAATAAACACACCCTCAACAAATAGAAAATCTAAACCTCCTTCTAACTCTTGTCCTTCATCCCACAATTTACCCCTGGTGATGCTCTGGTACTGTTGCTATTTTCCTATTAAACATAGCCCATAACATGCAATAGCAGTTTTCCCCCTAAACTTCAAACTTATACACTCTTTGCACAAGATTCAAACCTTTGCAGTAGTTCATGGAAGAACTTACTTTTTTGTAGTGTTAATCGGTAGTACACGTGGGTCTATAGAACCCCTTTCAATCATGTTCACCTTCAATATGGTAATAATACTATACACCCACTAGTGAACTACCTCCACTTCTATCTATTCTCTTACATTAGAGTTCAACCTCATCAGCTAACTGTATACCCATCTCTAGCTTCCGTGTATCTCTAGGTCTCCTGTATTCTGTATTATAACCCTCTGATTTTCCCTTTACCATAGTCATAAAAGTGAAATTATACAATATCTATCCTTTCATGTCTGGCTTATTTCATTCAGCGTTATGTCCTCAAGGCTCACTCATCTTGTCATGTGCTTCAAGACATCATTACACCTTGATGCTGCATAATATTCCATCCTACATATATATCATTTTATTAATCCGCTCATCTATTGACAGACAATGGGTTGTTTCCCTCTTTTGGAGATTATGAATAATGCTGCTATGAACGTCGGTGTGCAGATGTCTGTTTATGTCACTGCTTTCAGCTATTCTGGGAATATACTAAATAGTGGCATTGTGGGTCAAAGGGCAACTCAATATTTAGTTTCCTAAGTGACCACCAAACTGTCTTCCATAGTGGCTGTAACATTATACACTCCCACCAGCATGCATCAGTGTCCCAATTTCTCCATATCCTCCTCAACATTTGTAGTTTCCTTTTTGTTTAATAGCACCATTCTTATAGGTGTGAGGTGGTAGCTCATTGTAGTCTTGATCCGAATTTCCCTTATCACTAATGAAAATGAGCATCCCTTCATGTGTGTTCTAATTTGCTAGCTACCAGAATGCAATATATATATATAAGGCGACTCTCTCTCTAAAATGTCTCCTCTTTTATAGGAGTCCAATAAACTGATCAAGACCCATGTAGAATGGGTGAAGACACTTCTCCATCTAATCAAGTTTAATATCCACAACTGATTGAGTCACATCTCCATAGAGATAACGTAATCAAGCTTCCACCCTATAGTATTGAATAGGGATTAGAAGAAACGGTTGCTCCCACAGGATTGATTAGGATTAACAAGTGGCTTTTCTGAGGCACATAAATTCTTTCAAACTGGCACAATGTGCTTTTGAGCCATTTGTATTTGCTCTTCAGAAAAATGCCTATTCATCTCTTTAACCCATTTTATAATTGGATTGTTTGTTCTTTTGTTGTTGATGTGTATGATTTCTTTATGTAAACAGGATATAAAACATTTATCTGATGTGTGATTTCCAAATATTTTCTCCCATTGAGTTGGCTGTCCCTTCATCTTTTTGACAAAGACTTTTGAGGCACAAGAGCATTTGCTTTTGAGGTGTACCCATTTATCTATTTTTTCTTTTGCTGCTTGTGCTTTGCTTTGGGCATTAAGTTTGGGAAGCTACCTCATATTACTAGGTCTTGAAGATGTTTTCCTACATATTTTTCTAGGAACTTTATGGTACTGGTTCTTATATTTAGATGTTTGATCCAATTTGAGTTAATATTTATTTATATTTAAATATTTGCTTTTTTTTTCTTGTTGAGATAATTTTTATATAGAGTGTAAGGGTAAGGGTCCTCTTTTATTCTTTCGGCTATCAATATCCAGTTCTTCCATGCCCATTTATTGAAAAGACTATTTTGTCCCAGTTCAGAGGATTTGGGGGCCTTGTCAAAGATTAGTTGACCATAGATTTGGTGGTCTACTTCTGTGCTCTTGATTTAATTTCATTGGTCAGTTCTTCTATGTTTGTGCCAGTACCATGCTGTTTTCAACACTGTGGCTTTATAATAAGTTTTAAAATCAGGAAGCGTTAATCCTCCCACTTCATTCTTCTTTTTTAGAACACCTTTAGCTTTTTGGGGGGTGTCTTTCCCTTCCAGATGAATTTGGTAATTAGCTTTTCCAAGTCTTCAGAGTAAGTTGTTGGAATTTTTATTGGTACTGTGTTGAATCTGTAGATAAATTTGAGTAGAATTGACATCTTAACTATATTTAACCTTCCTATCCATGAGCAGGGAATATCTTTCCACATGTTTAGCTCTTCTTTGATTTCTTTTATCAATCTTATGAAGTTCAAGTCCTTTATGTCCCTAGTAAGTTTATTCCTAGATATTTGATTCTTTTAGTTGTTATTTTGAATGGAATTTTTTTCCTAAATTGACTTCTCAGTTAGGTCATTACTGATTTTTGCACATTAATTTTTTATCTGACCACCTCGCTGAGTTTGTGTATTAGCTCAAGTAACTTTGTTGTAGATTTCTCAAGCCTTTCCAAGTATAGTATCATGTCATGTGCAAAGAAGTGAAGTTTTACTTCTTCCTTTCCAATTTGGATGCCTCAATTATTTTCCCTGCTTGATTGCTCTATCTAGAACTTCTAGTACAATGTTGAATAATGGTAGTGACAGAGGGTATCCTTGTCTCATTTCCAATCTTAGGGAGAAAGGTTTCAGTCTCTCTTCATTAAGTACAATGTTGGCTATGGGTTTGTCATATATGCTGTTTGCCATCTTGATTTCTACCTTTTAAAGTGCTTTTCAGAAAAGGATGCTGAATTTTGTCAAATGATTTTTTCAGCATCAATTGAGATGATCATGTGATTTTTCTCTTTTTATTTTTTAATGTGCTATATAATATTATTTGGTTTTCTTGCTTTGAATTGTTCTTACATTTCTGGTATAAACCCCACTCAATTGTGTGCATAATTCTTTAAATGTGTTGTTGGTTTTGATTTGCTAGTATTTTGTTGAGAATTTTTGCATCTATGTTCGTTAGGGAGATTGGCTGGTAGTTTTCCTTTCTTGTAGCATCTTTACCCAGTTTTGGTGTTTATGTGAATTTAGCTTCATAAAAGAAGTTAGGTAGTTTTTATTTTTCCTTAAATTTTTGGAAGAGTTTGAGCAGGAGTGGTGTTAGTTATCTTTGGAATGTTTGATAAAATTCTCCTGTGAACCTATCTGACCCTGGGCTTTTCTTTGTCAAAAGATTTTTGATGACTGATTGAATCTCTTAACTTGTGATCGGTTTGTTGAGATCTGTTTCTTCTTGAGTCAGTGTACCTTGTTAGTTTGTTTCCTGGAATTTGTCCATTTCATCTAAGTTGTCAAGTTTGTTGGCATATAGTTGTTCATAAAATCCTCTCATGATTTTCATTTTATTTCTTCAGGGTCTGTGGTAATGACCCTCCTCTCTTTTCTGATTTTGTTTATTTGCATCCTTTCTCTTTTTCTCTCTTTCTGCCTTGCTAGTTGTCCATTGATTTTATTGATTTTCTCAAAGAATCAACTTTGGTTTTATTGATTCTTTCAATTGTTCTTTTGTTCTCTCATTCATTTAATTCCACTTTAATCTTTATTTCTCTTCTCATATTTGCTTTGGGTTTAGTTTGCTGTTCTTTCTCAAGTTCTGCCACATGAGCAGTTAAGCTATTGACTTTTACTCTTTCTTCTTTTTTAATATAGGCATTTAGGGCAATAAACTTCCTTCTCAGCACCACCTTTGCCACATCCCATAAATTTTGGTATGTTGCATTCTCATTTTCTTTCATCTCCAGATTGCTACTGATTTCTCTAGCAATTTCTTCTTTGACCCACAGGTGTTTAAGAGTGTGTTATTTAATCTCCATATATTTGTGAAAGTTCTTGTTATTTTGTGGTTATTGATTTCCAGCTTCATTTGATTGTGATGAGAGAAAGTGCTTTGAATAATTCCAATGATTTTGAATTTATAAAGACTTGTTTTGTCCCCAGCCTGATCTATCTAGGAGAATGTTCCATGAGCACTAGAGAAGAATATATATCCTGGTGTTTTCGGGTGTAACAACCTATATATCTATTAGGTCTAATTCATCCATCAAATTGTTTATGTTCTCTATTTCCTTGTTGATCCTCTGCTTGGTTGTTCTATCTTTAGGACAGGAGAATGGGGAGTGGTATATTGAAGTCTCCTATCATTGCTCCCTTCGGTTTTGCCAATGTCTGTCTCATGTACTTTGGAGCTCCTTGAAAGGGAGTATAAACATTTACGATTGTTATTTCTTTTTGGTGAATTGTCACTTTTATTAATATATAGTGTCTTTCTTTGTCGTTTATGATGTCTTTGGGTTTAAAGTGTATATATATATTTTGATATTAGTATAGCTACTCCTGCTTTTTTTTGGTTACAGCTTGGGTGGGCCATTTTTTCCCCATCCTTTCAGTTTCAATCTATTTGTATTCTTTTGTCTAAAATGAATCTCTTTTAAGTAGCATATAGCTTGATTATATTTCTTAATCCATTTGCCAATATGTATCTTTTAATTGGTAAATTTAGGCATTGACATTCAGAGTTATTACTGTAAAAACATTTCTTGAATCCACCATCTTATCCTTTGAATTTTATTTGTTAGATCTTTATATTCTTTTCACTGTTTCTCTTTTAATCCTCTAAGTTACCCTTACTGATACTCTTCAGATCTGTGCTGTCCTTCAGACCTCCCTTTTGTCTTTTTTATTTTTCAGCTGGGAGAACTCTCATTAGTATTTCTTATAGGGCCAGGTTCTTGTTGACAAACTCTTTCAGCATTTGTTTGTCTGTGAAAATTTTAATCTCTCCCTCAGTTTTGAAGGACAATTTCTCTGGGTACAGAATTCTTGGCTGGTAGTCTTTGTCTTTCAGGATCTTAAATATAACATACCACTGCCTTCTTGCTTCCATAGTGCCAGTTGAGTAGTTCAAGCTCGGTCTTACGTGGTTTCCCTTATATGCAGTAGGTTGTTTTTCTCTTGCTGCTTACAGGATTTTTTGCTTCTCTTCAATATTTGATAAACTGATTAGTATGTGTCTTGGGGAAGGCCTATTAGGATTTATTCTATTTGAAGTTCATTGAGGCTCTTTGGTTTGCATATTCATGTCCCTTATAAGGGTTAGGGAGTTTCCCCCCATTATATGTTCAACTAATCTTCCTAGCCCTTTACTCTTCTCTTCTCCTTCTGGAACACTGATTATTCTCATATTTGTGCACTTTGTTTTGTCCATCATTTCCCTAAGATCCAATTTAAATTTTTCCATCTTTTATTTTATTTTATTTTGGCATGGGCAGGCTCCAGGAATCAAACCCGGGTCTCCAGCATTGCAGGTGAGAATTCTGCCACTGAGCCACCATTGCACTGCCCTCAATCTTTTTTTGTCACTTGCTGTTTTGTGTGTTTGGAATCAGTTGTCCTTCTTCTAGTTCGTTTATTCTTTCCTCTGCCTCTTCAAGTCTGCTGTTGTGTATGTCTAGCATATTTTTTATTTGGTCTACAACATCTTTAATATCTGTGATATCTGCTATTTTTCTATTTATCCTTTCAAATTCCTCTTTATGCTCTTGTAGTGTCATTTTGATTTCCTTTATGTCATTAGCCATCCCACTGATTTTATTTAGTAGAGCTGTATGAACATCTTTGACTAGTTGTTTCAAATCTGTGTTTCCTTAGGGGTTTTAATTGGTCATTAGGCTGGGCTATATCTGTATCTTGATAGACTGGTGAACTTCTGTTGTTTTTGAGACATATAAACATGTTGATAGGGTTATTTTTTAAGTGGATTCCCTTCAGTAGTGTAAAGCTTTTTATTTGTGGGATGGATGTGGAGCAGGATGTGGGGTATGGGGAGTGGCTCAACAATGTATTGACAGTTGCAGCACAGGTATAGGCAGCAATCAAGGACGCTATGCTGGTGCCTGTGAGTATGGGGCATGGGGTGTTGGGTTGTTATGGTGCGATGAGGGGCTCATGGGGGCAGGGTACAGCTCAGGCAGGCCTTGGAGTGCAAGGGCTGGGGGCAATGTGGGGGACACAGAGGTTGGGCGTGGTGGGAGGTGGATGAATAGTGCTGAGCAGATGCACAGGGGCTCCTACATGGGCAGGATGTGAGTGGGTATGTGGCACATGGGAGTCATGGGTATCATAGTATGGAGTATGGGGCACAGAGGTCAGGACGCAGGAAGGGCAAGGCACAGGTTGTCCCTGTGTAGGGGAAAGGCTACAGGGGACCCAGGATATAGATGTACAAGTGTGTAGGGGTGGGTCACAGGTCATGGAGATTCTAGGATATGAGTCTGGGGTGGGTGATGGCCCAGATGCACAGGCAACTGCCTGCAGGGGACAGGGAGGGGGAAGTGGGGGTTGAGGAGCTGGGTATGTGTGCACGGGTCTCAGGAGGGGTGGGGTGAGACTGTGTGCTTGCAAGGGAGAGCTGGTTCAGGCTTGGGCAGGTGTGAGCATGTGTGGGACTGGGGTGTGGAGCAGGGATGCATTGGGGAGGGGCATCCAGGTGGGGGCACTTGGGGCAGGGTGGAGGGGGCAGGTGATGGGGTTCAGATGTGTGGGGTTTGGTGCGAATCATGGATTGCAGGGCAGGTGAGAGTAATGCATTCAAGGAATGCATCTTGGCTTACTTCCTTGTCTCCCTGTCTGCACTCCTGAGGGCTCTGGGCTTCAGTTTCGAAAAGGGCGTGTTAGGCAGTTTGTACTAGCTGGATGGTCTCCTGTTCTCTGCATTTCAATTCTTGAGCTTTTGCAACCAAGGCTTCCGTAAGTGGAGTAGAAGACCCTCCCAGGTTACTTACACCCTTGACTTGCCCTCTCGGTTGCCTTCCTGTCCCTTTTCTAGCTGTTCCTTGGAGCAGAGATGAACTCAACCTATCCCATTCTGCCATCTTTCCGGAACTCCACAATGAATTTTGATACTTTTCTAGTAGAGATACAAAGTGATGTAGGAGTACAGATAAGGGTATGAATGAACTCTCTTTGTAGGTTGGGGAAATAAGGTTAATCAGCCTGGTGGAGGATATACATTAAGGGCTAAATCAGAGCTGCAGTGGCAACAAATGAAGAATTTCTACATAGAGACTGGAGACCAGCTGTTCTGAATATCAACTCAGCTCTGCAGAGTGGAAACTGATTTGAACAGCAGCATGAGAGACTTAGATTCTATATGGAAAAATTTCCTGACAGTGAAAGTTGCTAATGTTAAGAGGTTGTAGAATCTTCTCCTTTGGAGGTTTTAAAAATAATGTAGCTCTTCATCCACCTGTGGATACTTTTAGACAGCATCCACAATGGGATAGCATTGTGTGATGCTGTCTAAAAGTAAGGGGATGGAAGATAACCACTCAAGGTCTTTTCTGGCTTAGAAAGTTTTATAACTCTATCATTTTCTTAGGAAAAATATTCTTTTTATCAAACAGATGAAAAAATAAAATCAGGGCAGAAAAGTGATGCAAAACTGAAAAAATAATCAAAGTACTGATTCCCTCTCTGGTTAGGAGTCAGGAAGAAGTGAAGAGAGTAAAAAGTCTCCATATTTGTTATTTAGAATATTATTATGAAATCACATAGCCCATTGGTTGTTTTAGAGCTCTCAGGTTGGGACTGAGCTGTTGCCAACTAATAGAAGGTCTTGTCTTTTCCTTCCCGATTCAGAGTCCTTTAGTTTCCCTTAAGTCCTTTGGTTTACAACTAAGCTTGTCTTGTAGAATATTTTGTATATGTTTATAAATTTATTGTTATTGTGCACTTGAGAAAATTTATAATATGAAGGAGTCAAATGAACAAAAGCTATCTACATCATTCAAAATTCACATCTGTCCTTTTAAAGTTTAGTTATGTATTTCTTACTAATGGTATTTTGAATTCTGCTTTTTTACCATATGATTTACTTCATGTAACTCTTTCATGGGTTGATGTATTGCCTATACTTGCCACATTCACTAGCACTGTAGTGTGTCATAGTGAATCCATAGATTTTTATATAAGGGATAGCTAGAAGCAAGTGGGAGGACAGATGCTCTGGGAGCAGCAGTATTGGGATGCATCACCACCTCAAACCTATCAGTGGAGACTCATCTTTCTCTCCTCCAAAGGCCCAACCTTTCCTTCCTTCCTTCTTTCCTCCCTTCCTTCCATTTCCTTCATTTTTCTTGTTCTTAAAATTAATGGGACTTGCATGAGATTAAAATTATAGCACGGGTTTAGGGAATGATAAGCCCAGTTGGACTAAAAACTAAGTTGGATAAGCCCATATGGCTAAAAATTAGAAAATTAAGTTGGGTAAAATTGTGTAGAATATGCTAGGCTACAGCATTTAGAGCTTATGGGTAGGCATTGGGAAATGAATGAACACAGCTTTTTAAGATGAAAGTGGAACTGATGTGTAGTGAAAGCCCCCTTGAGACTAGTAATCAATCAGTTAGTTTAAAAAGTCAGTCAGTTGATATCATGTTGTCAGTTGTCATGTTGTCATCATCAACATGGCAAAGTAAGACATTCCTGAACAAATCTCCCCAGAGAGTCAATGAATAAAAAGACAAATCCCACTTAGAACTCTGGAGAGTGGTAGAGACTGGAGAAGAGCTCTGCAAACACTGAATCAAAGAAAAAGAAAAATATTAAGTAGGAAATTTCCCTCCTGGACACACTGGTCTAAATCCCTCCCCCTTTCTCAGTCCTACACATCTTGTGAGTTGCCCAGAGGAAGTGGTCCAGATCCTTTCCACTGTGGACACAGATTAGAGTCGCTCACAGCAGTGAGTTAGAACCCCACACACATCCAGGCACAGAGACACAAATCCACAAAGACCTAGGGCAGAACACAAACCGCTGAGGAATGCTACATATAAAGAGCTCCCAGGGCTGTGGGAGGGGGAGAGACTCCTGTAGAAGGCTGACAAATGAAATGGTGTGTTCGCTCAATCCAGTTTCTGTTGGCTGGATCACCTAAACACAAAATGGACTTTCTGGAGTGACCCACCTTTCTGGATTGACCTCTTTCTGGCTCCCTAAGGTGGGATACCCTAACAAGGAAGAAACTGGAGGCAGAAAAGCCTCACAGGGAGAAAAAAAGGATGGGAGGGTTAAACCGAACTGCCATTAGATGGGAGTGTCCCAGAACTGGAAAGTGTAAGGAAAATGGGGCACTGAATGAGGGAGAGAATTTAAACAAACCACAAGAGCTTATAAACAGAAACAAATGTAAAAGATAAAGATTCTCAGAAAAGGAGCAAAGGAAAAGAAGCTTTCTCCTGGAGGAAAACAGTTGCACAAAAAGTGCAATCTACAAATTGTACTGCAAATTCAGGATAAGAATCAGGTGAAGAAGTGCTGAGAAAATCTGACCAGTTAAGCATGGGCTCTTCTAAATGTCTAAAATAAGTTGTGCCAAGTGTCAAAGAAGAGCCTTAACA
The DNA here is from genome assembly GCF_023851605.1 of Tamandua tetradactyla. Lineage (NCBI taxonomy): Eukaryota > Metazoa > Chordata > Mammalia > Pilosa > Myrmecophagidae > Tamandua > Tamandua tetradactyla. Next base: position 36,212,398 of record NC_135337.1, read on the forward strand.
CAAAAGCAATTAACAATAAAACCCTAGCAAGAGGGAGAAACTGACATTCAGAGGTAACTCATCAATATAATCGGATACCCAGACAACAGCAAAAATGACATCATTCTAAGAAACAGGAAGATATGGCTCAGTGAAGGAGACAAATTAACACTTTGGAGGAGCACAGGATTTGAAAAACTAATCCATGAAGTTCAAACAAGTCTAAATCAATTCAAGGAGATGAAGGAAAATAGAGATAAAGTGCTAAAGAATATTAAGAAGGCAATGTGTGAGCATAAAGATGAATTTGAAAGTTTAAAAAGAAACATAACAGAAATTATGGTGATAAAAAGCACAACAGTAGAGATTAAAAATACACTAGAGGGCTTCTTTAGCTAGTGAGCCTCTCCTGCAGAGTTCATTCAGATCCTTCACTGGAGCCACCAGCTTCATTGCCTGCCCTACAGATTTTGGACTTTTCAATTCCTACAGTTGTGTGACACATCTTTATAAATCTCATATTTACAGATCTTTCCTGTTGGTTCTGTTTCTCTAGAGAACCCTAACTAACATGGTTCTTTATTTTTATTTTTATTTTATTTATTTTTATTTTTTTTCACATGGGCAGGCACCAGGAATCGAACCCGGGTCCTTGGGCATGGCAGGCAAGCACTCTTACCTGCTGAGCCACCGTGGCCGGCCCCTAACATGGTTCTTTATCTGGATTACTGGAGTTCTTTATAAGCAAAAGGAATTCAGAAATAGTGAGAGTAAGCCACTGGGAGGAGCCAGAAGCCTAGGGAAGGCTGAAGAGAAATGAAAGGAAAGTGCCATGTGATAACAGTCAGGTACAAACCAAGGAACCTCAAGGATCACTGGCAGTAAGCTCCAGAATGATACGGACTTTGGGGAGGAAGCATTGCCTTGTTGATGTGGATTTTGGACTTTTTCTAGCCTCAAAACTGTGCATCAATAAATTTCCATCATTTAAGCAAAAAAAAAAAAAAAAAAAAAAATACACCAAAGACATACAACAGCAGAGTTGAACAGGCAGAAGAAAGAAGGTGTTGGTGGTGGTGGGGCATGTGGGAATTCTGTATTTTATGCATGATTGTTCTGTAAACCCACAATTCATTTATTAAAAAAGTCAGATAAAGTTGGGATCATTCAAAATGATACGTATAGTAAGCATTTTATTTTATGTTTTACTTAAAAATTTTTTGAGAGAATTTGCATACCATATAATTCATCCATGTAAAGTGTCAATTCATTATTGTAAACATTTTATTCTATGTTAATACCTAAAAAGGTACATGCACACAGCAATACTTTGATATTGTGTTAGGGCCTTGTTTTATTTTTTTAAATGTGGATCTACTATCCAGTGTTCTAAGTTATCTTTTTTGCTTCAATGTTAACCATAATAAATGTCTATGATTTCCTGCTTTGATCTCTTCAAAGATGAACAAAAATTTAAAGATACTTGAAAAGAAATCTTAGTATAGTGAAGTATCCTTTGAGACTTATGTGCTTTTTTCCCAGTCTTTTATGCTTGTCTCACCTACAGTTACTTTGAGAACTGTCTTCAATTGACTGACTGCCTTTATTAGTCTTACCAAAACATTCAGCTTAAATTCATAAAACTGTAAATATTTTTTCTCGCGCATGCTTCATTATTTTACACAATTTTTTAAAAGCCAATAAAATAGCTAAAATAATGGAAACATACCACATACTGATTCTTGATAGGTGTAAACTCAGTTGGTTAGAGAAGAAATCTGTGAGTGTATTAGAATATAGGCTTCCAGATGGATTGTTCAGTGTCCTTCTATATTAGTCTTATTTTTTAGAGAGGGAATGAAGAAAATTGGTTAATCCGGAAAATGAGTTAAGAATTTTTGGGAAAAGAAAATAACTGCAATTAAATTTGAAGTTTCATCGGGAAAAAAGTTTACTTTTGATGGTGTCTCTTTATGAGTTTAATATACTCTTCACTTCCACCTATCTGTTCAGGTCTCATTTACATTAATTTTTTTCTCTTTTTTCCCTAGGAACCAAGGTAATAAAGGAAAGTTTGGTTTGGAAATATGTCAATATCCTAGGTAGTACTTTTTTCTGGGATTAAGATGTTTTTGGAAAAGGCAGGAGGTCTTCTTGCTACAGGGACTGAAAAGGATCTAAAAGAAAAAATAGTTTTGTGTCTTGGTTTGGAATCTCCTTAGGAGATTTTGTCTGGTCACCTTTTATCTAGGTCCTGCTTTCCACTGGAATATAAGGACTAGGGTTCAATGCAGAGTTTTTGGCCTTTTAAATAGATTTTCTGAGACTGCAGGTCATCAACATCTTCAGTGCAGTTGGATGGAATTTAAAAAGAAAAGAAATTTCCCCTAGAGTCCTCCCTATGGTTCACAGAGAAAAGAACATCCCTTCCTCCCATCCTCTTTGTTGTAACCTGCAAAGTTGTGACCCTGAAAACGAAGAGGAGATAGACTTTCCCAGTTAAGTGCTGGACTTGGAACTGATTCACACAGGATTTTGCATACTGAGCATTAGGGCTTCCAATATACTGATAGTTGATCCCATGGAAATAGTACAACTCCAAAAAAGAAAAATATGAAATTATGAATAATTTTCCCTTTGAGAATAAGATCAGGTTTAACTAAAGAGTTGGAAGACTATACAAATCCTGTGGTGTAGCAGAAAGTTCTTCATCCAACTACATTCTCAAGGAACAGTAAAAATACTTTTTTTCTATGATAAAGATCAGGAATTCTGTATTGTCCACAAAGCTCAAGAGGCACTATTTATTTCGAGTGGAGTAGAGGAGTTTATAGCAATAGTTATTTTTTTAAAACATTTTTTTATTGTGAAATACAACAGTTTCAAAAAAGCGATACATTTCAAAATATATTATACCAAGTAGTTATAAAACAGATTTCAGAGTTTGGTATGGGTTACAGTACCACAAGTTTAGGTTTTTCCTTCTAGCTGCTCCAAGACATTGGAGATGAAAAGAAATATCAATTTAATGATTCAGCACTCATATTCATTTGTTAATTCACATCATGTATGTTATAACTCCTCTTTCTCCTTTCATCCTTCTTCAAACCTTTAGAAACATCTGGGCTCTATTTTAACTTTTCCATGTTGGAAAGTGGTGTCAATGTGGGATTAGAGAATGGAATTAACTTATGGTTTTGGAGAGACTGGCCCCTCTGTGTTCCCGGACTTATCTGGCCTAGGAACCCATCTAGAGTTTGTAGGTTTCTGGAAAGTAATCTTAGTGCAAAAAAGCTTCTGTAGAATCTCAGACAGAGCCGTAGGTATTCTTTAGGGTTAACAGGAATGGCTTGGGTTGTGGTTTGGCAAAACATGGTAATTAGCAATATCTAACTGAAGTTGGTGTAACGGTACCTTCCCGAAGAGCCTCTCAACTTTATTTGACCTCTCTTAGCCACTGATTCCTTATTTTGTTATATTTCTTTCCCCTTTCAGTCAGGAAATCATTGTTGATCCCACAACTACAGGGCCAGATTCATCCCTGGGATTCATCTCCACATTGCCAGGGAGACTTTCACCCTTGAATGTCATGGCCCATGTAAGGTGGAGGGTAACGATTTTACTTGCAGATTTGGGGGGCGGGGGGGGGGGGAGAGAGAGAGAGAGAGAGAGAGAGAGAGAGATTGAGATTTGAGCAACAAAAGAGGTTTTCTGGAAGTAACTGTTAGGTGTAACTGTAGGTAGGCTTAGATTCTGTGCTACAGGAATAAGCTTCAAGAGAGCAAGTCACAAGATCAAGGCCTTGAGCCTATTTACTTGGGAGTCCCTAATGTTTGAGATAGTATTAAGGGTTTCCCTGATGGTAAGTTTAGTTCCATATTTTTTCTTCCGCCTCTCAAGAGACTTTGCCAATACTTTAAAAAAATTCTTTATTTTCTATTGACATATATAGTCATATGGTATGTAACCATCCAAAGTGTACGATCAATGGTTCACAATATCATCATATAGCTGTAAATATATTATCAGAATTAACTTTTTCTTTTTTGTGAAAAATAGCATATATACAAAGAAGCAATAAACTTCAAATTACATCACAAAAGTTAATGGCAGAACAGATTTCAGAGTTCAGTATGGGTTACACTTCCACAATTTTAGCCTTTTACTTCTAGCTGCTCTAAGATACTGGAGACTAAAAGAAATATTAATGTAATGATTCAGTAATCACACTCATTTGGTAAAACTTACCTTCTCTGTATAACTCCACCATCAACTTTGACCTTTCTCCCACTCTTTAGGGTTATTTGGCTATGCCCATTCTAACTTTTTCATGTTGGAAGGGGCTGTCAATAATATGAGATAGAGGGATGGAACTAGTTGATGTTCTGGAGAGGCTGGTCCCTCTGCATTTCACAACTTATCTGTTCCAGGGATACATCTGGAGGTTGTAGTTTTCTGGAAAGTTACCCTAGTGAATGGAACCTTTGGAGAATCTTATACACCATCCTAGGTGTTCTTTAGGATTGGCAGGAATGATTTTGGTTGGGGGTTGGTAAGTTATGGTAGGTAGCAATGTCTAATTGAAGCTTGTGTAAGAGTGACCTTCAGAGTAGCCTCTCAACTCTATTTGAACTCTCTCAGCTACTGACATCTTATTTGTTACACTTCTTTTCTCCCTTTTGGTCAGGACGGCATTGTTGATCCCACAATTCCAGAGCCACGCTCATCTTTGGAAGTCATCTCTCACACCGCCTGGGAGTCCTTAACCCCTGAATGTCATGTCCCATTTAGGGTGGAGGATAATGATTTTACGTGCAAAGTTGGGCTTAGAGAGAGAGAGACCACATCTGAACCACGAAAGAGGACCTATGGAAGTAACAGTTAGGCATAACCATAGCTAGACTTAGCTCCTCTACTACATAAATAAGGTTCACAAGAGAAAGTCTCAAGATCAAGGGACTTGGAGTCCCTGATGTTTGAGACAGATGCCAATACTTTTAAGTGTCTGCCCAATATACTCTGTGATATATCTGGGAATGATATTAAGCTATACAGAACTACAAGCCCTCATTGCCCTCCTGGGCTCTATGTGTTTGGGTTGTTTAAATGTGCTATCCAGACAAATTGAATTAGATTATATACTACAGAAAATTTAAGTTTTGGACAAAATATGCCTCTCTTCCTTTGCTCTCATACAGTAGGTGAAGTTTAAAAAATCAGACAATGTCATCCTCACCCTTGTACCCTGATTTATCTTAGTCTCAACCAGATCAGCTTCGTTCTCATCTCTAATTGAAGTCTGACCTCTTTTTTAGTTTCTTTAAGAGTTGTTGTATGGCAATGTTGACTTTCAGAACTGCAGGATTCCAACTCTGATTCTTAGCTGTCACCAGGTAGCCAATGTTCCAGGAATATTCCAAGTTATATTTATATAATGCAGCATCTCAAAAACTAGAAATAACATGTACAACTCTGGACCAAAGAGCTTACAATCTAGGCCCCAGTTTTCTTATGAGTATTTCCTAAAAGACATCATACAATACTTGTTCTTTTGTTTCTGGCTTATTTTGCACAACATAATGTCCCCAAGATTCATTCACCTTGTTGCATGCCTCATGACTTTATTTTTTCTGTAGCAGCCCAACATTCCATCATATGTATGTACCATAGTTCACAATTCTACTTTTCAGTCAATGTATCCTTCAGCCATCTCCATCCATTGGGCATCATGTGTAATGTCCGAAGTCAACAATCCATGTTTCACAATATCCTTATTTAGTTGTATGATCAACATTCTCAATTTTAGACAATTTTCATTGCTCCAAAGAGAAAAAAACTGATAAACACACCCTCACCAACTAGAAAATCCAAACCTCCCCTTAACTCTTGTTCACGACCCACTACTCACACTTATTTACCTCTGGTATTTTTGTGGTAATGTTGATGTCTTCCTGTTAAATATAGCCAAGCATGGAATAGTAGTTTTTCCCCTATACCCCTCTATTATTGACTCTTTGTACAAGATTCATTCCTTTGAAGTAGTTCCTGCAAGAACTTATTGTATTTGTAGAGTTAATCAGTGGGGTACATGGCTCTATACAATCCCATTTAATCCTGCTCACCTTCCGTATGGCAATATTATTTTAAACCCACTAATGAACTGTCTTCATTTCTATCCATTCCCTTACAATTAAGTTCAACCTCATTAGCTAACCATTCACCCATTTCTAGCTTCTATGTATCTCTAGGTACCCTATATTCTACATTACACGCCTCTGATTTTACCATTACCAAGGCCATAACAGTGAAATCACGTAGTATCTATCTTTTTGTGTCTGTTTATTTCTCTCAGAATTATGTTCTCAAGGTTCATCCATGTTGTCATATGCTTCAGGACCTCATTTCATCTTACTGCTGCATAATATTCCATCATTTCTATGTACCACATTTTGTTTATTCACTCATCTGTTGATGTGCACTTGCATTGTTTCCATCTTTTGGGAATTGTGAATAATACGTATATGAATATTGATGTGCAAATGTCTGTTTGTCCCTACTTTCAGCTCTTCTGGGTGTATACTGAGTATTGGTATTGCCAGGTCATAGGATAACTCAATATTTAGTTTTCCAGAGAACTGTCAAACTATCTTTCAGAGTGGCTGTATCATTACACATCCCTACCAGCAGTCCCTAAGTGTTCCAATTTCTCCACATCCTCTCTAACATTTGTAGTTTCCTGTTTGTTTAATAGCAGCCATTCTTATAGGTGTGAAGTGATATCTAATTGTAGTCTTGATATGCATTCCCCTTATCCTTAATGAAGATGAGCATCTCTTCATGGTCTTTTTATCCATCTGTATTTGCTCTTCAGAAAAGTGTCTATTCATATCCCCTGTTCATTTTATAATTGGATTGTTTGTTCTTTTGTTGTTGAGTTGTATAATTTATTTATGTATACAGGATATCAAACCTTTATCTGATACATGATTTCCAAATATTTTCTCCCATTGAGTTTGCTGTTTCTTCACCTTTCTGATAAAGTCCTTTGAGCCACAGAAGCATTTGATTTTGAGGAGTTCCATTTATTTATTTTTCCTTTCATTGCTTGTGCAGTGGGTATAAATTTTAGGAGGTTACCTTCTATTACTAGGTTTTGAAGATGTTTCCCCATGTTTTCTAGGAGTTTTATGGTACTGGCTCTTAATTTTAGTTCTTTGGTACACTTTGAGTTAATTTTTGAATAGGCTGTAAAGTAAGGGTTCTTTTCTTTCATTCTTGAGTATTGATATCCAGTTCTCCCATGCCCATTTATTGAAAACACTGTTCTGTCCCAGTTCAGTGGATTTGGGAACCTTATCAAAGATCAATTGACCATAGATTTGGTGGCCTATCTCAGCACTCTTGATTTGATTCCATTGGGCAAGACTTCTATGTTTGTACCAGTACCATGATGTTTTGACCACTGGTTTTGCAATAGCTTTAAAATCAGAAGGTGTTGCTCCTCCTTGTTCTTCTGTATTTAGGATATTTTTAGCCATTTGAGGTCAGTTTCCCTTCCAAATGAACTTGATAACTAGCTTTTCCAAGTCTTTGGAGTGGTTTGTTGGAATTTTTATTGGTATTGCATTGTCTGTAGATCAATTTGGGTATAATTGACATCTTAGCTACATTTAACCTTCCTATCCTTGAACAGGAAATATTTTTCCACTTATTTGGACCTTCTTTGATTTCTTTTAGAAATGTTTTATAGCTTTCTGTATACAGGTCTTTTACATCCCTGGCTAAGTTTATTTCTAGATACTTGATTCTTTTAGTTGCTATTTTGAATGGAATTTTATCCTTAATTGACTCCACAGGTCATTGCTTGTGTATAGAAACATTACTGATTTTTCACATTAATTGTGTATCCCACTACTTTGCTGAATTTGTTTATTAACTCAACAAGCTTTGTCATAGTTTTCTCAGGGTTTTCCAAGTATATATCATGTCATCTACAAATAATGAAAGTTTTACTTCTTTTCAATTTTGATGCCTTTTATTTCTTTCTCCTGCTTGATTATTCTAGCTAGAACTTCTAGTACAATGTTGAATAATAATGGTGACAACAGTCATCCTTATCTCATTCTTGATCGTAGGGGGAAGACTTTCAGTTTCTTTCCATTGAGCATGATGCTGGCTATGGGTTTTTGATATATGCACTTTATCATATTGAGGGACTTACCTTTGCTTTTCTACCTTTTGAAGTGCTTTTTATCAGAAAAGGATGTTGAATTTTGTCAAATGTTTTTTCAGCATCAATCAAGATGATCAAGTGATTTTTCCCTTTTGATTTGTTAATGTGCTGCATTATATTGATTGCTTTTCTTGCGTTGAACCACCCTTGCATTCCTGATATAAACTCCACTTGGTTATGGTGTATAATTATTTTAATGTGTCCTTGGATTTGATTTCTTAGTATTTTGTTGAGGATTTTTGCATTTATATTCATTAATAATAAGATTAGCCTGTAGTTTTCCTTTCTTACAACATCTTTATGTTGTTTTTGTATTAGAGTGATGTAAGCTCTGTAAAATGAGCTGGGTAATGTTTCTCTGTCTTTAATTTTTTTGAAGAATTTGAGCAGAATAGGTGTTGGTTCTTTTTGGAATGTTTAATAAAATTTCCCCTGTGAAGCCATCTGGCCGTAGGCTTTTCTCTGTTAGAAGACTTATGGTGACTGACTGTATATCTTTATTTGTGATTGTTTTGTTGAGATCTTCTATTTTTCCTTGAGTCAGTATAGGTTGTTCATGTGTTTCAAGGAATTTGTCCATTTCACCTAAGTTGGCAAATAGTTGCTCATAGTGTCCTCTTATGATTTTTTTTTTAAATTTCTTCAGGGCCCATGGTAATGGGCCCCCCCTCATTTCTGATTTTGTTTATTTACATACTCTATTTTCTTTGTCAGCCTAGTTAGGCCCATCAATTTTATTGCTTTTTTCAAGGAACCAAGTTTGGCCTTGTTGCTTCTTTGCATTTTGTTGTTGTTGTTGTTCCCCAAGTCATTTAATTCTGCTTTAATCTTTGTTATTTCTCATCTATTTGCCTTGAGTTTAGTTTTCTGTTCTTTCTCTAGTTCTTCCAGGTGAGCATCTAAGTCCTCAATTTTTGGTCTTTCTTCTTTTTTATTAATAGGCATTTAGAACAATAAATTTCCTTCTCAGCATTGCCTTTGCCACACCCCATGAGTTCTGATATGTTATATACTCATTTTTATTTATCTCCAGATAGCTATGGATTTATTTAACAATTTCTTCCTTGACCCACTAATTGTTTAAGAGTATGTGCTGGTTTCATATTTGGCCAAGTCCTCATGTGGGGTGCTGTTCTCTGGGGTATCCCTTCCGAGAAGCCCAGAATTCTCCAGAACATCATCTTCTGGTTTCTTTGTACCCAAGAGTTCAATTTTCAGTTTATTTCTTTCTTGTCACATTTCATTATAAGCTGTAAGGAGAAACCACACTGCACTTTCCACATTTAATTTGGAGATCTCTTCTGCTAAATGTCCAAGTTCATAGCTTTTAAAATATGCCTTCCAGCCAAGGCCACTAGTCAAATTTGCCAGATTATCTGCCATTTTAAAACAAGGCTTACTTCCCTTCCAGTCTGCAATAAGACGTGCTTAATCTCTGTCTAAAGCCTGGTCAGAGGTATCTTTAGAGTTCACATTTCTACCAACAGTCTCTTCAAAGCATTCTAGATCTTTTCTATCAAACTTCTCACAACTCCTCCAGATTCTTCCCCTTATCATTTAAAAAGCTGTCCCAACATGTTTGGTATTTGCAAACCGCAGCAGCACCCCACTCTCTGGTACCAAAATCTGTTCTAGTTTGCTAGCTGCCAGAATGCAATATACCAAAAATAGAGTGGCTTTTAAAAAGGGGAATTTAATAAGTTGCTAGTTTACAGTTCTAAGGACAAGAAAATGTCCCAATTAAAACAAGTCTATAGAAATGTCCAATCTAAGGCATCCAGGGAAAAATACCTTGGTTCAAGAAGGCTGATGAAGTTCAGGGTTTCTCTCTCAAGTGAAAGGGCACATGGTAAACACAGTCAGAGTTTCTCTCTCATCTGGAAAGGCATGTGGCAAACATGGCATCATCTGCTGGCTTTCTCTCCTGGCTTCCTTTCACGAAGCTCCCCGGGAAGCTTTTTCCTTCTTCATTTCCAAAGGTCACTGGCTGATGGACTCTACTTCTCATGGCTATGTTGTCCTGCTCTGCTCTCTCTGAATCTCTTTCATTCTCCTAAGTGTTTCCTCTTTTATAGGACTTCAGAAACTAATCAAGATCCATGCAAATGGGTGGAGACACTCCTCCATCTAATCCAGTTTAACAACCGTTCTTGATCAAATCACATCTCCAGGGAGATGATCTAATTATAATTTCAAACATGCAGTGCTGAATAGGGATTAGAAGAAATGGCTGCCTTTACAAAATGGGATTAGGATTAAAACATGGCTTTTCTAGGGTACATACATCATTTCAAACCAGCACAGAGTACATTATTTACTCTCCATATATTTGTGAAAGTTCTGTTCTTTGGTGGTTATTGATTTCCAGCTTCATTGCATTGTGATTTGAAAAAGTGCTTTGAATCATTTTAATTTTTTTAATTCATAAAGAATTTTTTTTTTATTCCCCAGCATATGATATATCCTGGAGAATGTTTCATGAGCACTAGTGAAGAATGCATATCCTGGTATTTTGGGGTGTAATGATTTATACATGGCTGTTAGGTCCAATTCATTCATCAAAGCATGTAAATTCTATATTTCCTTATTAAACCTCTGTATGTTTGTTCTATTTTTAGTGGAGAGGGGTGTACTGAAGTCTCCCACTATTATTGTTGAAACTTCTATTATTTCCTTTAGTTTTGTCATTGACTTATTAATATGAGTCTTGGAGGAGGCCTATTTGGATTTATTCTATTTGGGGTTCATTGGGCTTTTTTGATTTGCATGTTTCATGTTTTTTAAACAAGTTTTTCCCTGTTATATGCTTAACTAATCTTCCTAGCCCTTTACTCTTCTCTTCTCCTTCTGGTACACCAATGATTTTTATATTTGTGCACTTTGTGTTGTCCATCATTTCCCTGAGATACAATTTAAAAATTTCCATCTTTTTTGCCATTTGTTCTTCTGTGCATTCTAAATCAATTGTCCCATCCTCTAGTTTGGGCATGTGGGGAGTGGGGAGTGGGGCACAGATGGGCAAGGCACAGAGCAGGGCACTGGGGTACAGCATGGGGCATGGGGGCATGGGGTTCAGTGACACAGCATAGCGTCCTTCTCATCTCTCCCTCCTGTCTGTGCACTCCTGAGGCCTCTGGGAAAGGGGAGCAGTAGGATCTATGCACTAGCTGGATGGTGTATGAGCAGGAAAAGCAAATTTACTGGTTTCTCAGTTGCCCAAGTAGCTCCCGGCTGCAAAGCTGAAGGGACTGATATCCCAAGCTACCTGCAGCAGCAGGCACTTTCCTGGGTATGGCCACTTGTCCCCAATGGAGTCTTGACAGAGTCCACTCACCCCGCTCTCTGCATCCCCATTCCTCAGCTTTTTCATCCAAAACCTCCCTATGTAGTATAGAAGACCCTCTCAGGTCACTTGGACCTAGGAACTGATGTCCTGCTCATTTTTCTGTCACTTCTCTAGTTCCTTGCAGCAGGGGTGAACTCAGCCTATCCCATTTTGCCATCTTCCTGGAAGTCTATAGCAATTATTGTAATGGATAATACATAATGAAGAATTGTTGAAATAATTAAATGTCTATTCACATGAGCCACGTGGGTATGGTAGCTCTAGGCTTTGCGATGGGAGAAATGATTCTTGGTAGGAACTACCCCATGTATTGGAAATATTGGACACAACCTAAACTTTGGAAGGAAAAAATGCTGTCTGGTGTTAGTGCTGTTTGCTTTTGACAATGTATACTGAGATTACATTTATGAAAGTTTACTATCTAGGTCACTCATCCATACTGTGAAACTAATGAAGTTTAAACCCAGGGCTCCTCACTTGTATGGGCCCTTCAAAGTGGTTACATGATTCTATGCTTTTTTGAAGTTTGGAAAATGTAGAATATTAACTGCAATTGATAAGATCACTGTATCTTTCTATTTTGACTTCCTTCACTCCATACTTTTCCTTTACTTGGGTAATACTGTAGGTGTTTGGGGGATCTGGCTAAGAATAAATTTAGTTGGATAATCATTTAGTTGGATGTATTTATGTAGTTTGCAGTCATTTCTGAGTATAATAAATTATTACTAGCCATCCCAGTGTGGGAATGGCTTCCAGCAATACCCCCCCCCCCCCCCCCCCCACTACTGTGATGACCATCTGGTGATGCGACAGAAGGTGCAGGGCCAGAGGTCTGTCAGTATAAATGTGTCCTTTGGTACCTGGCTCTAAGAGTATGTGGATGGTGGAGGAAAATCAATATCAAATTTTCAATCCATGGGGTAAGTCCCCTTCAATTCTGGGGTATGCATTAATGGATGCCAGAAAAAGTACTATAACATCTCATGCCCTGATATTAATATGGAAGCCTCAAAGTGGCAGGTGAGAGGTGTGCAACATGGGCATGAGGGAGGTGTAAGAGTGTCCATGAATGAAGTTGGTTGCTGCAGCAGTAGCTGGAGCAAAATAGGAAAGACTGAGATAAGATTGAGACAGGTAAGACTGAGATACAGACTAATGTGATGCTTAGGAAGTATTTGATACATTGACTTTCTTTGATTCTTATGACACTTTCAGCCATTGTATCTTCAAATGTTTTCTCTTTCCCATTGTTAATGGTCTTTCTTTTGAAATTGCTATTAACTGTCTGTTGGTACTTGTCATTATAGTCATGGTTTCTCTTAATCCTACTCTATGTGTTATATGTCTTTTTCTCTCTAAGCTGCATTCTGAGTGATAGTCTAGGTTCTGTCTTTTAATTCATCAGTTATCTCTTTAGCTGTGTCTATGTGACATCTCAATTAATCTATTATTTACTCAATTTTGGTAATTATATTTTTTACTTCTGGAATTTCTATTTCATTCCTTACAATATATATATATATATATATATATATTCTTCCTTTTTTCTTAAAAAAATAGTCTTTTACTTCCCTTATTTATATTCTTCTTTTATCTCTTTGAGCACTTTAGTATGTTTATTTTAAAATCTCTTTCAGCTTTTATTTTTTTCTTTTCTTTTTTCTTAAGGGAAAAAGCAGGAGTTTTTCCTGTCAATTGCTTCTTCCTGTGAATTGTTTATCACCAGAGTCCTGGGTCCTGGGAGGATTCCTATAAACAGTTTCAAGTTTGCTTTTGCTGAAGCTTTAAGGGTTCCATCTGCTCTGGATCAAATTTTTAATGTCAGTTTCTTAGCTGAGGGTGACTCATCACCTAGGTAATACAGACTACATATCCTTGTATGACATAGACCTGAGCGTTATTTTTCAGGAGATTCTTCTACTGATTGCCTCAAACAGTGAACTGTTCTCTTAACTAAGGGATGAACCTCGTTTAGGCCCCATGCCACACCTCCTAGGTCCATGCAGGAAGCTCAGATCCACCTCCCTAAGGGCAGGTGCCTGTGGCCTGGGACCCCCTCTAAGCAGATATTAAAACCCAGCCCCCTCCTGGCCTCTATCCTTTTCTAATTACCTATAAGGTTTTTTACCTCAATTGCTGTTCTCTGCTCTTCCTTTGAATTTTCTCTTTATTTCTAACACTTAGGAAAAGTTCCATTCTTATTTACAGCTTAGCTGCACATCAAAATGTTGTTGCTATTGTTAAAATTGTGTCCAGAATTTCTGTGTGTTTGAAGTCAGAGAAGGGGCCCTTCCAGGGAGTTGGAGTATACCATTCTTTATCCCTTGATGACATTATTTTGGTGGTTGTTTTTCTGCCTGAATTTAATCATAATCACTTATTCCACCTTACATTCCTGTCCCTGCCCCAAATGGCCAGATCTTTGGGTTGCATATGATTTCTAAAGGGAGGGAGAGGAAAATCAAGTTTAGTGGACTATGGTGCATATTTTCTCTTGGTGCCCCCACCCCCAAATACTATGAAGGAGGTCCGCACTAGATAAACATGCTCAAGGGCTGAGGAAATTTTGAGATAGTTTGTGAGGGGAACTGGCAATCTCCTTTCACTTTTCCTGTGAAATTTTATCTCTGCCTATTTTTTTCTTATTAACCAAACCTCTCCATCAATGATATATTTTCTCTCTTATACCTTCAACCACTTCCTTTTTATTGCTTTCATTCCAATGGCATTTAAATGTGACAAATATTTTCTACTATATTGAACACATATCCTAGACACCTTTTCAGATTTATCTGATTACTTTCTTCAGCAAGGCATTGCCTGCCCCTGCACTGTGCTATCACTCCTGCCACTGCCAACAACTCTGCTGAGCTTTTTGAACTGGCTGGATTCTGGCTGGATTCTGACCTGGAGCCTTGGGTCTGCATGGCCCTCACGGCACATGCACTGAGCCTTTTGTACCAGGCTGCCCTTCGGCTTTCAGATTGGGATTAAGACATAAACACCAGGGGCATGGAATCTGACATCCCGATGTCTGCCAAAGGGTCAGAAGATATACCCTTAAAGAGTGAAAGAGTTAGTTCCTCATAGGAAGAACCTTTGCCAATGAAATTCGAGAGTAGAAAAGGACAAGATAAATTCCCAGATATTTTCTCCTGTGCAGTCTACTCTGAGGTATGATTTTGGTTTACAGTCCCTTGAATAAGACCTGTAAATACAGGCCTGCTGGGCAACCTGTTGTGTTTCTTTGTGGTTTTTAAGGAAGTGGCAGTCAGTGCTTTAATGGAATTCATCATAGGGCTCTGTATCTCTCCTTGCATCATTTCCCCCTTTCCTCAATCTCATATTCCTGGGCTTGCATCTTTCTCTGTCAGTCTTATTCATATACCTTCAAGTGCCATCTGCATGATGGTAATTATATAAATCTAATTTTCTCTCTTGAGTACCAGATTCTTAAAAGGATCTGGCTACTGGACCTTTTCCCTTGGCTGTCCTATAAGCTCCTGAAACTTGACATGTCCACAAATAAAATCCAGCATCTCTTCCCCTTGAGTATGTTCCTAATCCTACCTCCACTGTCTCAGTGCTGTGCACCTCCATTCCTAATCAGGGAACTGCATGCCATCTTTACTCCAGCTCCACTAAGGTGACAAATTTCACCCCGATTTTCCCAAAATGAGTTTTAACACTAAAAGTCCCACATCTATGGAACCCTCACTGGAATGGTTTGCCTGGAACAGACTTGGTTTTAAAATGGAAAGTCTGATGTCCTGGGAGGGAACTCCCTTAGTCCAGGGAAAATCAAGAAGGTTGGTCACCCTGCTCCCAAATTAATTAATCATCAATACACATTGCTCCTAAATTTTTAATATGTATTCATTGTCCACCTCTCTCCATCTCCACTACTACTGCCACCACTTCAAACTGTTAACATTTATTGCCTAGATTGCCACAAAACTCTGTAACTTTACTTCAGATTACAACATTGCTTACTCTCCAGCCCATTGTTTGAATTGCTGGAAGGGAAACCATTCTAAACTATAAACCTGATGATGTCATTCCTTCACTTAAATCTCTTTAGCTGCTCCCTATTTGCACCAAGATAAGATGCCAACATTTAATGCTGGCTTACATGGTCCCTTATAAAATGGTCCCTGCTTATTTCTCCAGACTCATCCATTCTCACTTTGCTCTTATAATGTATGTGTAGCCCAGATGCCAGCTGTCCTTTCTAGAAAAGCAGCCTTTGTTTTTACTTCACACCCAAGTGAATATACAACATAGAACTGTACAAAATCCACTTGCACAAAACTCTTAGTGAGAAATACAGAATTCATGAGAGATGAACAGGGATATTCTATCACATGTGGTAGAGTAACAGCCCTCAGTTCACTAGTGGACATTTTTTCTCCAAAGTTCCTTCTCAGCTGAGGGACATGTAGGATTGTTTTTGTCAGTACTTTCCTCCTACGGTATACAGACTTCCTGGATTCCCTCACCCCCGAGTTCTTCACACTCACCTCTTTACTATAATGAGAAATTTGGCTGTGCCCCAGCTCCTGTTCATAAATGTACACACCCGAATCCATCAAAGGGCTCAACAAAACAAAAAGTCCTTTTATTTAGAGATCACATTCTCAGATGGCGTTTAGTTGACCATCATTTAGAACATGAACATGAGATCATTGAACATGTCCCTTGGGTTTTCACTTCTTATCTCAAGTAGTTCATGAAAATGTTTATTTAAAAATATTGTACTGCTGCTCTCATAGAGGAATTACTGTACCAGCTGCTACGGGAGTAAAAGTTTCTTCATTTTGTGACATGTGTTTCATTCATATTGGCTTTCCTACAGTTCCCATCGTGTTCTTTGTTCTCTCCTACTGCGTCTTTGCAAAAGCTGCCAAATTTGCCGGAGATAACTGTACCACCATTTACCTAAGAAAAGTTGCTTGACTAATAAATATACCTAAAATTATGGGACTCATATTTCCTTGCAAAAACTGGTCTCAGGCATCAGGAAGAATGGACTAGATTCTATACAATGGACGAGGGTTAGATATAGTTCATGGATCTCGACTTAGACAAAGAAATTCCTAATTATATCATGACTCATTTCAGCATTTTTAATCATCATGGCATGCTAAAATTCATTGCATTGGTCTCTAGGGGATTAGGCAGAAAACTAATTTCAGTTTTCGAAAGTCATTTTAAAGACCTCCAATAAAGATTTATAAAGGACATGAAAGGGGCCTAAGAATTACCCAGCTCTCAGATTGACTCTAAGTCCAAGAATTTGTATAATTAATCAAAACTGCAATCCACAATCCTTTAGAAAACAATAATATGCAAAACACATAGCCATTGTGTATAGTCCAAGAAATTACATTAGTTTACAAATTGATCATAATTAACCTAATTTATTTGCTTGACAACATCGTTGAGTATATCTTCATTTTTACTAATGAAAACAAAGATTTTAGGATGACAGTAGATTGACTTCATGTTGTGTATAGTCATACTACTTGGCTTTCTCAGTTGCATTCCTTAGTTCTTGAGCCCTTGAGCTTTAAAGCCTTTTTAAAAGGCGGTGTGGATTAACAGAAAGGATACAGATTTAGATTTCAGAAAGCTAGATTTATTTTTCAACTTTGTTTTCTTAGGTCACTTGAAACTGCACTTTCTTATCTTTGAAACAACCTCTATACTCATATTTTAAAAAGAGGCCTCCAATTTTGTTTCCTTTTTCACTTTGAAAGGTGATATAAATTAATAGGTGTGCATACACTTTAAAAAATTTGCAATCGTGGGTGGGCCTGTCATCTTTCAGATTTGCAAAGGACAACCATAAGGAGAATCATTGTACCAGTCTATTAATCCTTCTTACTATCCATCTATCTATCCATTTCTGCACCTCTTCTCTTGACATTTATTTATTAAGTGCTTAATATTAGCATAAAATGTATATGCCCCTTATCCTCATAGAACTTATTGTATTTTGTAAATTGTAAATAAGCAGTTTAGATCTAGATTGGTAAAGATTATGACTGAAGAGAATGGGAAGCTATGGGATGGTTGGATGGGGTGGGTGGAGGTTAGGGAAGCTCTTCCACAAAAAGTGACATCTGGGAAATAGCAAGGCAAAGAGGAGAAAGAGTGCTCTAGATAGAGAGCATATTATATACAAAGGCTCTGAGGCAAGAGACAGTGCAACTCAACCAAAAATTTCAAGGCAGTACTCTGCCAAGTAAGAAGTTCTGACTCAAAATTTTTAAGAACAGTGTAGCTCCCAGTTTCACAAGATAATCTGGTATGTGAAGGGTGTGAGATCTATCTATCTGCAGTTGCTCTCTGGTCCCAAATCTTAGCATTAAATTGTAACATCCCCATTAGCTCACCTAGTCTTTTCAGCAAACAGTTTTAGGGGGAATAAATTAAGCTTCCAAATCTTATGTTTCTTAAGACATGATACTTTGAATTAAAATACCACCATTTTCAGTATACCCAATATCACTATCCCTAACCCCTCCCATTTTAAAGAAGTAGAAACTGGAGCATGGAGAGGTTAGAAATCTTTCTCTGGTTTACACAGCTATTAGATGGCAGAGCTGGGACTCAACCTAGGTATCCTGAACTTAGTGTTACTTTGAAGTAATTACTTAAAATGACTTAGAATAATTTAATAACCTAATATGAAAATTAATTTTGATGATAATGGACTAATATCAGAAAATACCTCTTTCCTCCAGCAAATAAAAGCAATTAGGAATCATTTGTTTCTTTGGGAGATAATAAGATAATTAAATATAGTTAGCATGAATTAGGAAAAGATGGTTGCTGGCTGGACTAATTATAAAGAAAAATGCCCCTTTTTCTGGACAGATATGACCATTGGATGAGTCTAATGATTTGGTGAGTAGAGTCTGACCTGGATTGAAGCCCCCCCCTCACTCCCACTTAGTTCATAACCTGTATAACTCAGATATAGACCTTGAAGATATGGTGTACTTTGTAGTTTGCATGAGAAGGGAGTTTTATGGGACATTAAGGGTCAAAGATATTAGTCTATTCGAGTGGGCAATTTCTTGGATTTTTCCATTTTTTCATGTCTGTCCATTTTTTCTCCATTATTTTGGTCCATTCATTGAGTAAAATACATGGTGCTGTGCAGATGACATGGGGTATAATTTAGAGCTGGGACAACAGTGGTCCTACTTTTTAGAATCAGGAACAACATGGCATGAAGATTAAGAACAGCCACAGAGGCTTAATGGTTCTTAGAGCAATGTAGTACAACAATGCAGATAAAACTGACACTGAGACAAGCATATTCATGGTTTAATTTGAATTCTAGCCTGAAATCATTGCCAATATCACCTATCATGAATCCTTCCTAAGGCCGATTGGAATGGAATTGCTTTGAGTCTTGAAAGCATGTACTGTTTCCTAGAGACCCTCTGAAGTTGATAGCTATTGAGCATAAGATAGGCTCCCAGACAATAATCAGGGAAAATAGGAACCTAGAACTCAGGAAGAAAAGGACCACTGAAGTGGAAGTTTAAGAAACACAAAGACAAACTTCTATTTCTCTAGGGTTGACTATGATGACTTGCTAGAGAAATTGAGCAATCGAACATAATTTGAATGATTGCTAAACATTTCAGCCTTGCCTAACAGCTAATCACAGAGAATGACAATGAAAAGGAAAACATAATCCCTCTCCAGTCTGATTATTCAGTACCTAGGTAAGTTAGATATAGTGAATAGGAGTGGATGTGTCATCTGTGAAGGCCGTAATATTACTTCTAAAGTCTAAGGGATGTATATTATACTAAGAAACATTCGTGATTCAAATCTCTTGATACCCACTCCCCTTAGTACATGCATATAAACCAGGCAATGACAAAACTGTTGTAATTGTTTTCTTGCCGCAGGAAATTGCAGATGATGTCCTAACACTTGAGTGAAATGAAAAGGCTCTAAAAGTGAATCTTTCCCTATCAGAAGTTCTTCTACCACAAAACTTTTTCTGTCTTTGAGGAATATTTCAGTTGCAAGTAGAAGAATACTGAACTCAAACTGTTGTAAACAAAACTTCTATTGATTGATGTCTTTGAAAGAGCCAGAGGTAGAATCTGTCATAGATACAGTTTGATCTGGGAATCAAATGATGGGTTTCTCATCATCTCTCAACTCTCTTCCTTCATGTGTCAGCCTCATCTTTGGGCTGGGTTCCTGAATAAGACACAATGGTTGCAGCATTTACAAGTCTTATATCCTCAGCTACAAAGTCCAGTGGAAGAGAGAAAATTTCTCTTTCTGAATCAATCACCATGGCAAGAGAGTTGGGGTGAAGGTGTAATGTTTAAGTCAGTCAGTCTACCCTAGAGCTGGAGAATAGTGTCAATCCTACAAAAGAAACATGGCAGAGAATAGAGCTAACTGAAGGATATTGTGCTACTAGCTGAATGGAGTAATGGATGCTAAATAGAAACAAAAGACTTCTTGCCACCCATGATTTCTTTGTTCTTTCTCTTTTGGCTGTCCATCTAAAAGAACTGTGACTTTTCAGAGTCAAATTTAGGTTTGGTATTGGTTAGAATACAGTTTCAGTGCACGAAACAAAGATTCACAGTAACAGATTACATAAGATAGAAGTTTATTTCACTCTCATTTTAAGTCTGAGATGGTATTGTGGCTCTGCACTGCGAAATTATAAAGGACCAGAGTTTTTTGATCTTGCTTTACAATTTCAAGGTGCTGTCTCCATCTCTATGGTCCAACATGGACCACTACCATATCCTGATTCTAGCACAACAGAAGGGGAAAGAAGGGGAGGAGATGTCTCTTCCCTTTATGCCAGGATTTCTCAATGTGGGCACTACTGACATATTGGGCCAGATTCTTTGCTGTGGGAAAGTAGTGCTCACTGCAGAATGTTTAGCAGCGTCCCTGGCTTCTACCCATTAGATGCTAGTTGTGCTGTAGTAGTTAAGGCCAGGTGTCAACTTGGCCAGGTGATGGTGCTGTGGACTTGAATCATTAGCATGTGAAATTCATCTAATGGTGATTACATCTGCAGTTGGCTAAGGGGAGTGCCTTCCACAATGAGTGATGTTTAATTTAATTAGCTGGAGGCTAAAAAGAGAGAAGTCAGAAGCGAGTTCAACTCAGCACAGTCCACACAGCTTGGTATACCTCATCTCAGCACTCACAGCTCAGCCTATGGGAACACTGTTGGAACCCAGAAGCCAGGTGCGAAGACCAGCAGGCATCTCCCTGTGCCTTCCCGTGTAACAGAGAACCTCATTTGAGAGTTGGCTGCCTTTCCTCTGAAGAACTATAAGTTTTTAACTAAATAAATCCCCTTTTATTAAAAGCCAATCCATCTGGTGTGTTGCATTCTGGCAGCTTTGGTAGACTAAAACATTCGCTAAGGGGAGTGCCTTCCACAATGAGTGAAGCGTAAAAGGAGGAGTCAGAAGAGAGGCACTCAGAGCAGCTCAGAACCCAGACATTAGGAGATGCAGAAAGGAATCTAGCTGGGGAAAGCCATTTGAACCCAGAAGCCAGGAGGGAAGATAGCAGATGCCACTATGTGCCTTCCCATGTGACCGAGAAAGTCAGAAGAAACCCAGCTGCCTTACCTCTGAAGAACTGTTAATTTGTAACTAAATAAATCCCTTTTATAAAAATCAGCTCGTGTATGCTGTATTGTATTCCGGCAGCATTACCAAAGTAAAACAAGCACCATCCACCCTACCACCCAACATACATCCAGCTGTGACAACTCAAAATGCCTCCACTCATTACCAAATGTCTGGGAGGCATATTTAGCTTCTCTTTCCATTCCTTTGGCTAGAACCGAGTCACAAGGTCATGTATTGATACAAGGGAGACTGGGAAATGCAGTCTTTTTCTTTTTTTTTCTTTATGACTATGTGCCTAGCTTAACTCTGGGATTCTTTAACTACAGAAGAATGGAGCCACAAACAGCCTCTACCACAATGTTCAAGTGTATGCCATTCCTTGTTATCATCAATGTATGGGCACAATGATAATAACAGACAATATTTATTTATCTTTTACCTCCATCCATCTCCAGACTTCCACAAAATTTCCCCCAGATATTTCTGAAATTCTTTAGTTTGCAATTAGCCTTTGTAAACATCCTTTTGGACTTCAACTATGGGAACCTTGGAAATCCTGTATGTAGGTGTCTTATAACTGATGTTTTCATTGGTGTCTACTTTGAGGCATTGAAGTCCATCAAGTGCAGTGTTTAATCACTCTCAAAGCTACCTCTCCAAAGCTTTCTGGGTGGCCCTTGCCTTGCCATTGATGCTAATGCTGTTGGTGCCTGCTAAAGCCACTACTATGTCATAAACATCAGCCCACCCCAATCTTTGTCCTTATGAAACACTGATGATGAAATTTTAATGAATCAAACATTTTTCATACAGCTTCTTCTTTCTTTAGAACACATGGCAGGTCTTTGGGGGCTAGGATGGAAGAAAATTCTGAGTACTAAAATTCTCGATGTACTGAAAATCATCATTCTGTTCTCTGATGACTGAAACATTGTTATTGACTCAAGTTTACCTGCATGACACGTCTCTTAGCAGAATCGTTTCCTGGAATTATTTCTTAATTCGTCATATAAATAGAATTCCAGACCAATAGCCCATAATTTTCCTGACATGTTCAAATATGTGGAAATCAAGTTTAGTCTGAAAGAAGAATCCCTTTATAATCTATTTATTCACTTCATTCATTCCAGTTATTCATCAACTTTCATTTATTTGCTCAATCAACACATTTGTTGATTTTCTACTACATAAAGACTTGTGCCAAATCTTATAGTTGCAACTGTGAGTACCACTGACATGTCCCATAAACAATCAAACAGGCTGCAATAGTGGCAAATTTCTCTTCTTCCACTTTTTCAGTTTGTGGCTTGCACACTTGAGCATTCTTTATTGGAAGTTCTTAAGTTAGATCAGAATCTCTCTGGTACCCTTTGTTGTTTGTTGGCACATGTTCAGACAATTAAATATTTGTGTAAGCCAATCTTTCTGATGAAGAATTTTCTGAGACAAAAAGCAAAAATTACTTAGTTACACATTCTTAAATTAAGCAGCATGTGTAGGTTGTTAGAAATCTTGGATTGTCTATTTACTTTGGTCAGACTGAGGGCTGACAGCACTGCAATGTCTCATTTGCTTTTTAAGAGCCCGTCATTTGAAATGCAGTTTTTCTGTCTTTGAGGTGGCGTCTCACCTTGAGTACTAAGATTTACATGCCACGAAATCATGTACAAGTAAATATAAACATTTTAAAGTACAGCATTTAGCTTAGGTGGCACTAATGAACTAAAGCTTTAAAATCTGCAATTGCCACTCAAGAAGAAAATGCAATTTTGCAATAAATCAAATCACTGCCACTTTTTATTAGGAGTTGAAGCCCTAAGAGGAGATTATGAAATTATTGTTTCATGAAAAATGTCAGTTTATGAATTTTAGCATTTGTAATGCCGTTAAAATATTTTAAAATAATGAGAAATATTTCTCTTTTTATACATATGTTGCTGCCAACTAATATGGTAGCCACCAGCCAAATGTGGGCATTAGAATTTAAATGAAATAAATTAAAATCAATTCTTCAGTTACACTAGCCACATTCCAAGTGTACATTAGCCATGGCTAGTGGCCACCATATTGAACAGCACATAAAGTACATTTTCAACATGGCAAAAAATTCTATTCCACAGCATTGATTGTGTCATCTAGTATTTTCCCCCTCCAAAGTCATTAGGGATCATTTAAACTCCATAAAATTCATTGCATAATAGAGTGCTCCTCAGTTTGTCAGCCTGCAGTCTGCAGATGTAGGACAGAACTTGATCTTCTATGGAACACAGGAACAGTATCAATAAAAGTTTGGTGCTTGCTGGCTGTTCACCCACAAAGGCACACAGAGCCCAGGATGCATAGAAGAAAGTGGAAAGGTGAAACTCCATCAAGGGCGAAGCAGACAGGAAGTGAAAAAGTAAGATCACTCTAAGTTAAATACATTACAAATTTTATGGGTTATGAGATTTAGTTTGCATCTTAAACCCCAAGCAGTAAAAATGTGCATAGCTTGGAAACCCTCAAATGATTAAGACAAACTTGGACCTAATGCTCTTTGATTCTTATATGAGGATTGAAGTTTCAGTGTAGAGAGAACTCTCTTGAGGAGAATAAATGGGACCTGATTGTGACAGAAGCAGACTACATATATCATTTTAGACTCTTTCTCTTCTTACAGAGGTAATTTTCAAACTTTCTTTGTAATTGGGATTCCTTGGTAGTAATGGTTTATTTATATTATTTTTATTGTTCTATTTGTACTATCCCTCTTACTCTTAAAATACAGCTATAGATTGTATTTTTAGTGTTTTGGTATCCCTTTGAGTCAGTAGGATAGTAGCCTCTCTTAGTTGCTTCCTCTAGTCCCAGAACCTTGCACAGTCCTTGCACATGGTTAGTGCCCATTAATGTTGAGTGAATGAATGTATGAATGTAGGCACCCTAGAAATTCTGGAAGGCTGGGGCAGGAGATCATTCCTTTAGGACAATTGATTTTCCCTGAAGGAGACTTTTCTCAGATGAACCACCAGCAGTTTGAAATGTCCTTTTTTAGTTGGCAAGGGGACAGCATAGGATAGCAGTTAATCTCATGGACATAAATATGAGATGGGTTGGTTTTCATTCCAACCCAGCCTCTTACTAGCCATGTGAATTTGTCCATATTAACCTCTCTAAGCTGTTTCCACATTTGGAACATAATAATAACTACATCCCAGGATTTTCATGAGGATCAAATAAGTTAAGACATGCAAACTGTTTATGATAAAGGACTTGACACATATTTAACTCTCCGTATGTGTTAACTTAAAAAAAGAAAAGACACATCAAGCATTTGTGGAGTGAATCTAGGCTTAGGCTAAAAGTAAGAAGAATGAGGGAACTTTGTGCTATGGGAGTCCAGAACAAAGGAGATGAAGAGTGACTACAACTTTGTTGCCTAGTAGGAAGTTGGAAATATCACTGCTGCAAGGGAACTATTATATTCTGGACACCTTCTGGGGACTTGCCAGGCTAAACACTAGCCCTTGGCCTTTTTGTCTCTTTATCTGGAAAAGTCTCCCTCCAGATATTTGCATGGTCCTTCCCTCAGTGTGCAGGACTGTGTTCAAATGATACTCTTCCCTGGCCAGTCTATTAAAAATAGCACTTCCTATCCTCTACTTCCCTTATCTACAGTTGTGATGATAGTTACAGGTGGCATACCCTTAACTTTATTTTTCTTTTTAACACTTTCATTATTGATACTATTATAAGTGTCTATAATTTTTTTCATCCATTGTGTTATATTTACATGAGGGTGAAGTGTCTGTTTTTGTTCACTGCACCTGGAATAGTGCTTGTTCAGGCATTCCATGACTTGCTTCTTTTGACTTCACCTACATTTTTATCATTCAATCCTTACACTAACCCTTCATGATGAGTGGATTTAACCCTGGTTTGTGGGGGAACAAAACCTTGATGTTTGGAGAAGTTAGATGACTTGACAAAGATCACATAGCTACTGAGTCTTGGTTATTTGTAATTCTAAAACCAATGGTCTTTTCATAGATAAATAGGTTTTTTTCTCTTCTTTCAAAAAGACATGGGGACTTACAGGTAAACAAGGATACACAGTATACAAAATAAGTCAAATAGTGATAAAACAGATCAGAGAACCTATATGTAAAGAAATGGGTGCTCTCTGGCATCTGAGATAAGCAAAATATTGCCTCAATTCTTTATTTCTGGGCCCATGGTAGTGGGTAGAAATGAACAGGCACCTATGGATTCTTATTCCAACATCAGAAGGAGGAATTATTAAGTGAGTCTGTTTTCTTTACTGGATTATAAACTCCTTTGTAACAGGGGATGTACCTTAATCTCTGAATCCTTGTTAACCTTTTAGCATGATGTCTTGCTAGATGCTCAGTATTTGTTAAATGACAGACGGGTGTGCTTGCATGCATTGCAAGGGAAATTGGGCTAAATGACTTATCCCATTCTGCCTATCTTTAAGTTGTTGAAAAGTACCTAAAATGTTGATTTTTCTTTTTGCATGGGCAGGCACTGGGAATCGAACCTAGGTCTCCGGCATGGTATGATATGTTTTTATTAAAGTAGAGTTACATAATTCAAACCCAAGCATGAGGGAAACTGAGGTTGTGGAGTGATTAATAGTGGAGGTTTGAATAGGGCATATATTAATCACGTCAACAGCTGGATAACCCATTTGTACATGAACATGAATAGTTGGAACCCACAGGTAGAGCCTCCTCTCCACAGGTAGAGCTTCCTCTCTGCCTTGGAGAAGATCCCTGACTTAATAGCTGGCTCTTTTATTAAGCAGGGATGGAATTTGGCTGTATGTAATAGAAAACCCAATAACAGTGCCTTCAGTCAGACAGAGATTTACTTTTCTTTCATGAGACAAAAAATCTTGAGGAGGGAAAGGATGGTTCAGAGGCTCAAGGACGTCATGTCTTAAGATTGTTGGAAGTCATCCTGGCCCATTCGTTGTGGTTAAATGCAAGTGACTGCTGCAGCTTTTGCCATCAGGTCTACATTTCAGGATGGATGAAGGAGAAAGAACGAAAGATGTAAAGAGCAAAAAAAGGACACATGCCAGCTAAGTCTGACTCTCTACCTTTGAGGACTTTTTCTTTTTCCTGCTTCTAACCACCTGCTTATATATCTTTGGCTAGAATTGTGACACATGAATACCTCTATCTACAAACATGTCTGGAAAGTGCAGTTGTTATTAGCTGGGCATTTTGCTCTCTCCTCCCAACAAAATAAAGATTCTGTCAGTAAGGAACAATGAGTGAATTAATGGATACTGAATAAACATCTAGAAGTCTTGCTACAGCTATACATTGTAAATAACCTCAACACAGGCCCATGAAATCCCTTATTTTGAAGAATGTTACAATCGAATACATCTTCAAGGATGAATTAGTTGCATAATACTTTTTTTTTTGGTATGCCATATAGCAGGGTCACATTTCATTACCTTTCCATGTGATTATACTGTTATTGCAGCAGCATTTGTTGAATTTTTGTTTGTTTTACTTGTTTTTTTTTTTTTTTTTAATAAGTGCATGGGCTGGGAATCGAACCTGAGTCTCCTGCATGGCAGATGAGAATTCAACCACTGAATTACCCTTGCACCTCAGTTGTATAATACATTTTGAAGTAGTTTGAGTTTATTTTTTGATAGGGATGTTTAAGGATGACTATCATCTGAAATGCAGGGTACTACATAGGAAGCGCCCCAGTATTTTTTGTTTGTTTTTTGTATGCTGTGTGGCAAGGGTCACATTTCATTCTTTTTCCATGTGAATATTCCATTATTGCAGCACCATTTGTTGAATTTTTTTTTTTTTTTTTTTTTTTTGAGTGTGTGGGCTTGGAAGCGAACCCAGGTCTCCCATATGGCAGGTGAGAATTCTGCCACTGAACTACTTGTGCATCCCTAAGAGCCCCGGTTTTGCAGTTGGAAGGCACAGTTCACACCGTAGCTTTACCACAACTCACTGTGAGCCACTCTGAGGTTCAATTCAGTCATAAGTGAAAAAGACATATGATTAACAAATTTTAAAATTTATAAAAATAAAAAGGATTAAGAATCGATGAAATAGTCCTAATAAAAATTACAGGATGGACTTCTTCCTTATCAGAAATTAAGAATTTATTATAAAGCTCTGTTTCTTCAGATGGTCTGGAGTTAACTGCTTGGCTATACAAATTGACCAACAAAATAGAAAAGAGAGTCTAGAAAGAGACCAGTGCGAAAGTGACAATGTGGTTTATGACTGAGATGATACTGCAAATTGGTTAGGAAAGGATTAACTTTTTAATAAATAGTGCTGAAACTTTCAATTACCTAAATGGAAAAAAGATGAAATTGAACCTCTATCTCATACCATAGACAAGTCAAATTCATGTGGAGTAAAGACTTACATGTAGGAGGGAAAACTACAATGTGGAGTGGAAATAGTAAGTTTCCAGTATGTTTCCATTTGAACAAGGTACAAAAAGCATGCAAAACTAGAAAAAGATATTGTGTATCAATAAAAATAAATAAAAATAAGGTCAAAATTATTAGAAGGAAGGACAGAGAAACTAAAATGTGATTATGTTCTTGCTCCTAAATTGGATGGTGTCTACATAGGAACTTGTCATGTCATTTTGCTTTATACCTTATACATATTTTATAAGGATTCTTTTGAGTTTACCCATAACTTTAAAAAATTTAGAAAGGAGATAGAAAAGGTATCTGCCTCACTAGATTATTATGAATATCAAATGATAGGATTTGAAGAAGCATTAAAAAACCTGAGTTATTTTTATCTACCACACTGTGCACTTCTTGAAGACAATTATTTTTTATTCATCTTTGTAGCCTCAGCACTGTGTCTGAAATACAGTATATACTTAATATTTTATAAACGAATGAATGAGCAAGCCATTTTAATGTTAGCATGTATTAATACAGGGACTTTAATTTTGGTATGTTATTAGAACTAAGTTGCTCCTTCTAACAGTTACTAACAGATCATTCCTTCACTCATTTTTTTCCCCATTTATTTCTTTATTCACTCTTCAAACATTTAATAAGTTCTACAATGTTCTAGATATCATACTAGATACTGGGGGAACTGAGATGAGCTTTACAAGTTTCTTGTTTTCAAAGGATTCATGGTCCAGTGGAAGAAATAAATAGGTACGTAGACTATAATAATTGCTTCTTTAGACCATTTCTTAGTAGTGATATATCTATGTATAGTAAAGGGTGCGTCCCTTTCTGATGGATTTTTTCTTTTCTCTAGATAATGAAGATATTTTCCAAGTTGTCTTGATGAGGGTAAATCAGCTTCCTCAGTTCTATTTCACAGGCATCCCCTAATGGGATTCTGTTCTCTCACATGAACTGGAAGCTGGAGAGTAGACATGTTCTTATCTTTGCTTTGAGTTGGTTCAGGCTGGAATCCAGTACGAAGAAGAAAGGAATCAATTTAATCAATGCATACTATGAGACTAGTGGCACTCCTAAGTGCTCTAAGTACAGAGAGTTTCTGTTTGACAGACTACAGCACCTGGCGGGCAACATAATACCAAGTACCCACCCGGGATTTGTTATCTGTGGGGAATGTGAACATAGCAAAGATGAAGTTCGCAACAAGGAGTGAAGACGACCGAAACTACAGTTGGCTTGACATTGGGGTGATTATATTTAAACGAGGTGGAAAAATGTTTGGGACAGCATTTGCCAAATTCTGTTTCTCGGAATGTGATGCTTGTGTATTTGAATCCCCTTATAAAAAAAAGCTTTCAAACATACTTGGAAATTGCTGTTCCTCTCTTCTTTTAATGTAGATTCACAATGCAGAGTATGGTATTAAAATGCAGAGTATGATATCATGAAACCAGTTTGACTTCGTTTAGAGTGAGGACAAAATGATGTGATGTAGCTGTTCAATTTTTGATGCTTCTGTCATTTCCGTTTTTAATTATGCTGTATTAACCCAAGAAAAAATTTTTGAATGCCTATAGCGTTTAAAGCACTGTAAAGCAATGAATCAACTTGGTTGGTAAAATAATTGTGATTCGGGGGGAAGAGAAAGGTATTTTTTTAAATGGAAGAAAAATTTTGCGACTGGGTTATTGTCTCTGGGGTCACAACAATAAGTGTAAGTAGCAAACAAAAATGTCTTGAATAGCATGCACTCCCTAGTGACAGCTCACGACAAGTGCAGTCATGTGCCTTAGATGATTTTCCATCCCTTGACGGGATGGAGACAGTGGTCTGCCTCACCTAACCTGAGGTCTCTGAAGGGTAAATGAAATTTGGATAGGGATGAATTAAATATAACAAACAAAACACAAACTTTGTTGCAAAGTAATACAAGTTAATTGTAGAAAATATGGCAGATACAAGTCAGAAAAAAGAAAAAAATAAAATAAACCCAGACTATACATACACCTCACACTTTTTAATGCGTTTATAGACACTATAAATTGGACTGTAATTTATATTGACCATAAATGCTCTTTTGTGGTGACTATATTTCATAGAATAATAATTCATGCATATCTATTCATGTCAATTGGTATACATCTATATAATATTTTAAGATTTTTGCATATTTTATGTGCAAATCATAATTGATATAACCTTTCTGTATTGATAAGCATTCAGGTTTTTTAAAATTTCCATGATTATAAATGATACTGCAATGAATATCCCTGGTACTTTTTTTTTTTTTCATCTCTGCTACTCCTGGCCAATTTACTTTTTGAAAATAAATTCTTAGAAGTAGAAATGCCTGCTGTAAGGATTTAAGCATTTTAAATTTCTCTCAAAGAATGTAGTGGTTATGAATGTCTTTCCTGGCGCCCTCACCACTTAAAACAAATGAGTCAATTTGAGGACAAAATACATTTTTGTTTTGATTTGCACTTCTTTGATATTACTAGTGAGTTAGAATCCTCTGTTTTGTTAATGGACATTTGTTTCCTTTTCTTTTATGACTTGCTTATTCTTACTCTTTGCCTCTTCTTCCTATTGGGATTTTGGTTTTCTACTGGTTTGCAATCAGATTGCTTTGTAGTTGATTTTGTTTGGTTTTAACTTTTTATTTTGAACTAATTTTAGACTTGCAGAAAATTTATAAAAATAGTAAATAGAGTATACCCTTTATCTAGCTTCCTCTAAATGTGGTAATCTTGTATAACCATAGTACAATGAACAAAACAAGGAAATTAACATTGATTGGTACAATACTATTAACTAAACTACAGACCCTATTGGAATCTCACTGGTTTTCCCACTAATTTCTTTTTCTGTTCCAGGATCCCAAATTGGATTATGCTGCTTTTTTTTCTTACCTTACTCTTCAACTTGTAACTGTTTCTCAGTCTTTTCTTTCTTTGTTCTTTTTTTTGATCTTGACACTTTTAAAGAGAACTGAAAACTATTTTTGCAGAATTTGGTTTGTCTGATTCTTTCTCATGATTATATTGAGGTTATGCATTTTGAGTAAGAGTAGCACAGAGGTGATGTGCCCTTTCCCGTGCATTATGTCAAGAAGTGGATGATATCCATATGTCTCAAATATTGGTGCTGTCACTTGGTTAAAGTGGTGTCTGTTGGCTTTCTTCATGGCAAAGTTTTTGCTTTTCCTTGCTAGCTAATATATTTCTTGGGGAGATATTTTGAGAATAGGCAAACCCAGTTTCTTCTTAAGTAATTAAGTTCTTGCTTCAAATTGAATGTACTGAAACTGGAAATTATGTATGATAAATATGGGTGGGTTCATTATAGGACATATAGTTAGGATGACAATCAATCAAATGTCTTTTGCTCTACTTTAAAAAAAATTGGTAAAAGCTGTGCATTTATACTTTAAACCAAAATTAAATATTTAAAGTATTTATTATATTTTAATGGTTCACGCTTTCACTGACTTCTTTAATTAATAATCTAATACCGGCCCTGATTGTATTTAATAAGAAGGTTTCTACTTTGTAAGAAATCCTACCCATTATTTCTTGATTGAAACCTTAAATCTGTGGAAGATCATTTGAAGAAATATAAAATGCTGAAAGAATTGTGGCCTTCTGTTTCTTTATAATAGATCAAATAAAATCTTATGAGTGTTGACATTGCAATATACTCTTTTTGCATATCTTCTGTCCCTGAACTGCAGCAATAACTTCAGAATAATAGTTCAGTCATCCTGGGAAAACAGTAGACTGTATTTTAGTTCTAAGTTTGCCTATTATTAGCCATATGACCTTGGGCAAATCAGATCACCTCTCTAAGTCTCAGATGCTCTGCTTGTCCCACAGGACTATAGTAAAGATAACTGATAAAACACTGGCAAAAGATGTTTATAAATTATAAAGTACTGAATGCATGCAAATTATTATTAAAACTATTATCTTTTATTAGTTCTTAAGACCATCCTCAGAGGTGTAAGTGTTGGCTGCTGTGATGATAGTTTGTTTCTAGGGGATAAAGGATCATTACGAAGTATATGGCATGTACTATAATATATTTTGCTTTTGTAATACACAGTATTGCATTTGATTCATTTCTATATTATTTTCTTAGTACAACTTCCTACCATACTTTGACAAACAAGGAATGAACGGCTTATCTTGCAAAGATTTATAGCATAGGGATTCTACAGTCTTGGAAAGATGTCATTGGCAGTGCAAATAGCAAGGTTAACATGGTTGTTTACAAAATAAATACAAACTTCAGTTAGTATTTCATCTTGAAAACCCATTTAAGTACTCTTTAGATAACCTCTTATAATTGAAGTTCTTTTATAAGCTTGGCCTTTATATTGAGTTTTGTCAAATTCAAGGTCAGGCAGAACTTCTAACATTAATCGGTTCAAAACTGTGGTTATTGTCTTCTCATGAAATACACTAGTTGTTGCTCACCTTTCTATCATCTTGCCTTTTTTCTTATAGCTCATATATGTAGAATTTTAAAGAACTAATTCCATTAAGTTCAATTAGTCACAGTGGGAAAGAAGCTCTTGCCTTTTGGTTTAGTGAATGCCTTCTCACTTATTATATCCATAGTCAAAAGCAATTCATTCTGATTTGATAAATGCATTGAAAGCATCTGAAATTGTTTCATTCTTTTCCTTTCTGGCCTTTTCATCTTTTGGAGCAATCAAATGAAATATTCTCTAGTTTCCTAATCGAAGCTGTCTGCTCTGCCCTGTTGTTAAAAAATGTGTGTTTCAGCAAATGTTCTTGCGTGACAGTAAGTTTGCCAGTCATTTAAAAATATCTTGTATTAAAGTTTTACAACAGAACACCCTAATTCAATATCCAGCATATTTTGAAATTATGCATTTATTAATAAATCACTACATATATATTTCCCACAATATATAACATATGTATATCAGTGTATATACATATATAGCCTATATGACAGGGAAATATTATTTAATAGCTGTTTCGTTAATTAGGGTACAGGCCATGGTGACTTGTATTTTTGCATTTTTCTGCCCATAATTTTAATGCTAGTACACATTCATGGAGTTATGCTCTAAAACATCATGTAAACTTTTATATTGTTCCATAGCCTATCACTGATGCCACAAAATCCATAACTTGACATTGCCTACTTACTAAATCAAATTGCTAGTAATTAATTTGAAGGATACACCCATTTCAGGC
Source organism: Tamandua tetradactyla (assembly GCF_023851605.1). Lineage (NCBI taxonomy): Eukaryota > Metazoa > Chordata > Mammalia > Pilosa > Myrmecophagidae > Tamandua > Tamandua tetradactyla. The sequence continues at coordinate 36,245,276 of NC_135337.1, forward strand.
TAATATTTGACATAGGATTTTTACTTTATGAAACTGTACTGTCTGAAGTAATTTCCAATACAAGATATCCTCATTGTATATTTAGGCGATATACAATGCCTAAACTTTCTCTAAAAAGTTTGTATTTACTTTTGGAGTGATTTTCTCTTTTCCCTTTAAAAAACTCCTTTTATCATAGTGGCATAGTGATCTCTTCTGTGATAGCTTGTCATATTGTATAGTCACTTAAAAAGGAGAATCATATACTACTGAAATATATATAGTTCCACAAAATGCCATTAGGGCCCTCAAATAACTTACTGAAAATATGATGTCAGGACAATGATTGAAATTATGTTGCAATTGTTTCCATACCTTAACAAACATGAGAAAGAGCTGGTAGAGAGGTATGGCGGCACTTTGAGGAGACAGGCACCTGTCACCTGATGGTGGAGTGATGGACAGGCCAGTGAGAAGCTGCAACATCATCCAGTGCTAGGCCTCCTCTAGTAACTTGATGCTGAAGATAGCTAGGTTCCTAAATGCTAGTCAGGGGTTCTTTACTGAAATCCTGCTAAGGAATCAACAAGATGGATTATCCTAGCTTGGATTCATTTCAAGAGATTAATTTCAAGAAACGGGTATTAGATATTTCCTGTATCTATTCCTCTTGTACACAAAGGGAATAACTTACTTATTCACAAGTGACTGAATGAAAGTATTTTTTTTTCCATTGTAAATTAAGGCTAACTGGATAAAAACTGTTTTAAAGATTCTTTAAATTTTGGTGTTGATAAGATAATGTCTTGCCATGGTTAATAACTGTGATTACTTTATGTATAACATTCAGTACAACTGGATATTATTAAAGCTTTTATTTAAATAATTCTCCAAACCTGTATAACATAGAATCTTTGTTCTCTGTCCTTCAAACAACTAGAACATACACAATGGACTCCTGTATTAAGCAATTAAAGCCTCTGGTTGCAAAAGGGTAGCACCATCAAAGTGGGCTCCAGCAGCGATGTCCTGAAATCCCACAGGATGGGGATATTTAGTGTGTTTCAAAAGGAGAAGCTGACTCATGCTAATAGCAAATAGGAACAAAGACCAAAGGCTACTCTTTCACTGGTTTTATGAAGCACCTTCAACCTCAAGTGTTAGTTCTATATTTTGAAAACATGCTAGGAAGGGCTAAAAGAGAAGCACCCAGAAAGAATACCACTTTTTCTATCCATTTTGATACTCTATTATATCTTATTTTCTTGTCTGTACTGTACGTTGCATTGGAATAAACCTATCATAAGCACATATAATCTTGCTACATTTGTCTGTTTTCCCACACATACTCCTTGGTTTAGGCAGGGTAGCCTGGTTAGGGCATGGGCTTTGGAATTGGATAGACCTGGATTCAAATGGTGGCTCTGTCTGTTACGATGTGATCTCAGGCTTGGGCTTCAGTTTTATTAAATGCAAATTTGGGTTACTAATTCCAATTCCATACTATTTGCGAGAAACATAAATGGGATGAAGTATGTGAAGCACCTATCACATGGAAAATACTCAATGAATATTAATTCCTTTTCCTTTAGGAGAGGCATTTAGGTGTTTTTGTGTAAGAGACCTCCTGCTGGGTGCCAGTTGAACACAAACTAGACAGACTGAAGTATTCCTAAGTGATTTTATACCTATATGTACCTATTCTGTATAATTGGGTCAATAGAATAATTTTCCATGAATAATCTTAGAGTGATTGCTGACAGATAAGCGTAAACCATGTGTATTTAGCTTTGGAGGCTGGAGATAGGTATTTTTACAAATAAATAGTGGCAATGGGGTAAATGTAGGTTTATGGTTCCTGAAGTCTGGCAGACTTGAATTTTAACCATGGCTTGGTGCTTCACCAACTGTGTGACCTCTGGCAAGTAACATGATTTCCCTTCCTTTCAGTTTGATTATTTATAAAATTGGATGATAATTAGTAGTTACTTGATAGGATGGTTGTGAAGAATCAATGAGATAATATAACTGCATTTAACACACCATTTGGCACATGATAGGTGCTCTATAAAGAGCTGATCTTATTTCTGTTACTATTATTTTAACTTTAAAAAATTTATTCTTACGACATTTTATTATTATTTTAAAAAATTATTCTATGTGGCTTTATGGGGCCAGAGGCCATAGATTATCGCCTTCTTATATTTCCTCATTGTCTGTACTGCTTTTGTAAGTGTGAAAAATACTTCTAAAGGTTTTGATTACTTAATGAAGAGAAAAATAATGTAAGGAATCTTCATGAAAATGGTCATTTGTGTGAAGAAGATAAACTGATATTATAGAGATATGTTTTCCAGCCTTTATCCCAAAGTTATGATGCAAGGAAAGGACAAAGTATGGCATTGTATGTAAGCATTAAATAAAAGTGATGTGCTAAAAAATTTTATTCCGTTTTTGCAGTACCTGACTTGAAAAGGAGAGAAACTTCAATTAAAATTGGGATTTAGAGCTTATATTACAAGGTTGTTTTTTAGGGAGCTTGTTTTATTCATTTTTTTGGCCAGAGAATGAATTATTCAATTATGGCTTTGCTTGGGTGGTGAATTGACCTATCTAATCAACTTCATGACACAGTAGTTGACAATGATAATACCCTTTGTTATAAAACACTTCATATTTTATAAAGTGCAGTCACATCCATTATCTTATTGGCTACTCTTAGCAATTGGTAAGGTAAGCAGGCAGGTAGTATTATCATCATTTTGCTTATAAGGAAACCTGACCTTGTCCTTTCCCTGCCTAAAACCTTGAAATGGTTTCTGATTGCACCTAGGATAAAGTCCCAAGTCTTCACTCTAATGCACAAGGCCCTGAGCATCTTTTACCACTTTTCTCTTACTATGCAACTTCTTTTAGTTCCATGAAGAGACTTCAGAGTTCTTTCTGCCTGTAAATCTCTTTTCCACTCCCCATTCCAGCTAAGCCTTTTCAGTCTTTAGAATTAGCTTCTTGCCATTTTCTCGAGGAAGCCCAGGCACTCCAGAGGAGGCTGGGTCTCCTGTCACACATGCTCATGACACTTTGGTTTTTTCCTTCATAACACTTACTGCAATTGCTATTCAAATGATCATTTATGTCATTATTTGTCTGCTTCACCACTAGACTCAAAGACCCACAAGGAATGGGACTATCTGCCTTTCCCATCTCTTTAAGCCCAGAGTAGAATGCAATTTCTGATATACCCAACCATTGCACTATCATATTTCTTGAATGAATAAAGCAAATTATACAAAGTCATATAAAAGAATTAGAACTAAGAAATCTAGATACCTGGTTTGTAGTTTTTCTACTACAATAGACATAGAAGGCAGTAGATGGGTAATGATGGCAAGGTAGAGTTTTAAGAATTTGTAATTATTTCTCAGTAGAAGGTTTTAAAGTCTGAATGAGATAGTAGGGCAATGAATTTTATCATTTTATGAAAAAAAGATGCATGAAAACGTAACAATATGTTGATTTCCTAGAATGGGAAAAGATGTTTAGAGTCATGAAGCAGCTGTTTAAATAAAGCAGACATAAAGATATAAAGTACAGGTATTTTATGTTCTAGATGACTTTTTTTGTATGCTGTACTGGGTGGTCACATTTCATTCTTTTTCCTTGTGAGTATCCCGTTATTGCAGCACCATTTGCTGAATTTTGTTTTTGTTGGTTTCTTGGCTTTGTTTGTTTGAGAAGTGCATGGGCCGGGAATTAAACCCTGGTCTCCCATATGGCAGGTGAGAATTCTACCACTGAACTACCCTTGCACCCCTAGATGACTTTTTAATTTTAATTTTAGTTTCCCAAAATCAAGTGGAATGGTAAATTCTAGAATTGTGGGTTGACCATATGGGCTGCTATGTGAGTCTTATTTTTCAAAATTCTTCTCAAGTTCAATGTTATAAGAAGTCTTTTTTGTTAAAGGAACAGTATTAAGAAAATATTGCCCACTCTAACAGCCTGTACAGCTGTTACAGATCAGATAACCTTGGAAGAAAATTCTGAGAATATTAACATGCAGAAACTTTACTAGGGTGTCTTCCTGGGGCCAGTACCTGGAGAAGACTAAAAATGCAAGTCAGAGAGAAGGAAATTTGAGCTAAAGCGTGGTCATAATGGAGAGCTCAGTGGATCCCAGAGGGGCTAAGGGGACCAAGACTTTACCCTCTGGTATTGACCAGGCATTAGATGCAAGTTGCTCCTGGGAAGGGTGAATGATTTTGGAGTAGGTGGCTCTCCTTAGGTGAAGACAATGTCTAAGGGACAATCAGCTATGAGCTGTTGTCCATCACTACCACTCTCAGTTGATGGAGGAGTGAGAGCTCTAGGCCCGAAATAAATGGGGCAATCCAGGTGGCATGCCAAGTCTGCTCCTTATACTTCTAGAATCCACTTATCTTGTAAAAGTTCTGGGGTTTTACAGAACTTTTCACCCAGGCTCGTTCACCCAGGCTTTTCCTGGGTGAAAACTTCCAAGAGGAAGATATATGGGATGAACCATGGCCCCCCCCCCCCCACTATAGCTGGTTTTGAGTCTGGATTACCAAATTTATGCCTTAGTGGGTCTGATAGAATGCAGTGTGTGGTGGGTGGTGAGAGCATGGTTGTTTGCTGTTGTATGATCAGGCATTTCATTTCCTGGGCTCACCAGGGCCCAGCAGTATACCGAGTTGTTTTTCAAAAGGTCTATAATTTTCCACTGCTGGTTGTGTGGCTTTGCCCCAGAATCCTGAGATTCTTCACTGTGATTCTCATATTGGGGCTTTCCATATATTATGCACAGTTTATGCAAATTACCTGAAAACGCATAAGGTCTGCTGTGTCTTATGTCCCACACGGCAGGACTGCTTGTATTACTTTCTGCAAAGTCCCTTCCAGCTCTAAGCCAGACCCAGAGCTGGCAGCCTTTTACATTTCCTGGTATCTGGGTCAGAGCAATATTCCCAAGTGTGGAATATGTTGCCTCCAGAACTCAAAGAAGCATGTCAGACATTTTGTTTTTATCTTTGTGATGGGAGGTACGAGATGCAATGCTTTGTTCTTTTCTTTTGAGGGGATGACTGCACGCCCCCAAATCACTGGACCCCCATTTTATTGATCTGGCAGGCCTCTGAATCTTTGTAGGGTTTAGCTCTACCTATTGGGGTGTTAGGTATAGTACTAGAGCCTCCAAGATACTTGCTGCTTTGTGTGGCATAGTCTAATGTATATAATATCATTGATATGGTGGATATGATATTGATATGTGATGATTCGCATCATGGCCAATGATTCTGATCTCCTTAGACCATATTATGACATAGGGTGGAAGAGTTAATATAGTGCTGGGGCAAGATTGTAAATGTATTGTTGTGACAACCTTTTCTAATAGTGATGGAATAGAATGTATCCTGTGTACCTGAGGCTATGTTAATTTTCTCTAGTAAAGATATGCACCAGGCTGCTATTGGTGCCCCTCTTTGCTTAAGTTTGCAAGGGTCATTCTGGGGAATTAAACTGTGATATAGTGGAGAACACCATCCCTGACTAAGACCTTTACACCTTTAAGGGTTTCACCAATGTCTGCCATTCCCTTCAGTATGCAGTATTGTTTCGTTTTATTACCTTGGCTGGTCAAGAAACCAGTGTTGGGTTTGCACCAACTACCAAGGAAGTTTTTACTAATTCAAGACCCGCTAGAACTTCTGTGAGCTGGACTCTTTTTATTAAATAGTTCTCATTCAGCCCCCCTCTAACAGGGGGTTGTGAATGGTGTTTCAGGCCCTTACATATCAATGTCGAGTCATTCCCTGGATCCAACAGTCTCCAAAATGTTTTGTTATTACCTTTTTTCCAGTATATGGTTACCTGAATAAGTGATCACAGGTCGCTTTCAGAAAGGACTGCAGAATCGTTATCATGTATCTTTGCCATGGTGCTACAAGGTCCTTCTTCCAGGAGACTCAGTATCTCCTTTTGTTGATTAATTCTGGTTCTGAAAACTGGCTTGGATTCAGAGATTGGCAAAATGTTGCAGCTTTTGTATATTCCTGTGGCCTCCTAATATTCATCTCTGGTTTCTTCTATTATATTGATTGTGTAGTACCCTTCTTGGCAGCCCATCTATCTTGCCCCTAGAGATGCTGTGTTCCACCAATCATCTCTACTTTGTGAACCAGGCCCTCCAAGCTGCTTTTCCAACCTTGTTGCTCATTATAGTGGTGTCTACTTTACTTCTGATGGTTATGTGCCACCAACTAACCTCAAGTATTTTGGGATCTTATCACCTTGCCTACTCTCAAGGAACCCTGTTATATAATAGGATTTCCTATTGTCAACCCTGGCATACAGAGGACAGCCACTATAGAATTTCTTAGTGACGTTGGTATCCTTCCAGTTAGTGCTTTTCTTATTGCTTTGGTAAACAGAGTGTCCTCTTAGCCTGTCAACAGACCATAACCAGCTGGTAGTTTTTCTGGCCTTACGTAATATATGAAGTCTCCAGCATGCTCATTTTATCTAAGCCTTTAGATCCCTCTTTCTAACCTCTGACCTTGTAATTCTGGCATTTCTATTATACAGCATGGGCCACTGCTTCCTCCAAATTTCTAAAGCCCATCCTCATACTGTGGATTTTCCAGGGTCTCTATTGTTGCTTTAATTTCCAGCCTTTAATTGCTGATTAATCACATGCAGCCTTTCTAGGGTCCTTGCCAGGATGTGTAATCTTGAAGGATGTCTCCTAAATCATACAATCCCCCTTATCCAGCTTCATGTTCCACCTTCCTTGATCCAATACTCTTAAAGTTCAATCCCATAGGTACTTTTCTACCTCGTGCTGATATATGTTAGTTAAGTCCTGAAGCTCCTTCCAAGCATAGTCTTTTTCTACACAGCAGGCCCAGCACAGCTTCGATCAGGTTTTGTTATGACTTATCCCAGATACTGGCCAACTAGGAAGGGAGGTGGGGGAATATTCTGAGGGGGATTCATGTTGTCTTGCAAAGTGAAAGTGTCTGCATCATCTTCAAGAATGTGGAGGGTGTGCTGGTTTGAAAGGATTATGTACCCCAGAAAAACCATGTTTTAATCCTGATCCAACCTTGTGGGAGCAACCATTTCTTTTAATTCCAATTCAGCACTGTAGATTGGGAACTTGATTAGAGTATCTCCATGGAGATATGACACACCTAATTGTGGGTATTAACCTCTAATTAGAGGGAGATATGGCCCCACCCATTCCAGGTGGGTCTTGATTAGTTTACTGGAATCGTTTTAAAGAGGAAACATTTTTTTTTTGAAAAAGTCTGAGAGCAAGAGAGCCACAAGAGAGCCAAGAGGACCATGAAAGCCCTTGCAGCTAGACACTTTTGGAGATGAAGAAGGAAAATGCCCCTGGGGAGCTCCATGAAACAAGAAACCTGGAGAGAAAGCTAGCAGATGTTACCATGTTCGTCATGTGCCTTTCCAGGTGAGAAAGAAACCCTGAACTTCATTGGCCTTTCTTGAGTGGAGATAACCTCTTGCTGGTGTCTTAATTTGGACATTTTTAGACTTGCTTTAATTGGGACATTTCCATGGCCTTAGTGCTATAAACTTGCAACTTAATAAATTCCCCTTTTAAGGAGCTGTTCCTTTTCTGGCGTATTGATTTTGGCAGCTAACAAACTAGAACAGAGGAGGAGTGGGTCATTTCTTCATGTCCAGAGAGTTCAGGAGAACCTGGAGATTCATGATTTTTGAAGGCATGCCATTTTGAATCTCAGTGTCCCATTTCTTCCATTTCAGCCCTGACCTTAGCATATCAGACCTATTGCAGCTGGGAATACAGCCCTTTTACTGCTACTTTTATAATTAAGTTCTGGGCTTGGTCCTCAGCTTTTTCTGTCCTTTGAAGGAGATAAGTCTATTTCTATGAGGCAGAGAGGTACTCTGACATTCATAATTAGCTTTTAATTGATGATTAATCATTTTTAGCTTTCATTATCTTTCTCCAAAAGCATTGATTGCCTTTAGAAACAATCTTCAATCCTATTATCTTTATGCTTGCCATTTATCACATATTTCTCACATGTCTAAGACATTGCACCCGCCAGTGTATTCTCTTCCATTGGAATACCATTTCAGATCATCAACAGTAGAAGTTTAACAATTGCACCACTAACTCCTGTCAGGAGCTGTCTTTGCTCCATCTGTTACCAGTGATGAGACCCTCATTGTCAGCCTGCCAGTGGGGATTCAAGTCCATAATTCCATTTAAGTGTATTCTTTCTTGTGCAAGTCATGGTATAAACTGTCACAGGCCAGGGTTCCCCCACAAAGAACTTCTTATGCTGAGATTTGCATGCAGGAAGTTTATTGGAGAGGGCTCTTGGGGTTAACAACTGTGGCAGAATAAGGAAGGAGGATCAGGCATCCATCCTATGGCGGAGAGCTGGGGTGATCTGGCACAGTTGTCCCCACTGCGGGGCCTGGTATTTGTACCCATGCATCATCCCGTCGTTGGATGTAGGAAAGGAGCATGAACCTGGGTGATGCAACTCTCTTCAGCTGAGGGCAATATCTGGGAAGGGGCTCAGCTCTAAGCTGTTGATCAGCAATACTCCGAGCATCTGGGGAAGTGACTGCTTCAGTTCTGAGGAGGACTGTGGCATCTGGATGGTATACCACAGGGTTCACTGAGATAACCTTTCATTTTCCCTGCGGTATCCTTCTGTACCCTCTGCCTCTTACACTAAGGTTGGATACAAGAGTGAACCAGAAGACTGAAAAATTGCCATCTTGCTGACTCCCTTCTAAAATTACTGAAAGATTAAATACATGCCAATCTAACTTGTTTCCTTGCCTTAAGTGCTTAAGGGCAGTTGGTCCTGCCAATTGATTTTATATGGTTAGCAAACATTTGGTGCTAAAGAATTCTGTGTTGTTTCATAAGTGAATAAGTGATTAAGTACCTACTGCATATTTGTGAAAAATCATTCTCTTAAACACAATGATTGTTGAAGAGCTGAGCTTAGATTCACTAATCATCCAAGTGGAGTTATTTGATTTTCAACTCTTTCATGGGTAGAATTGAAATATGGAAATAGAACTGAATTTGGGCTCGGTAGGCCTGGATGCATGATTTGATCGTATTATTTACTGTCTATGGAAAATTTGGCAACATACTTGACCTCCATGTGCTTCAGTGTCTTTATCTATATATTTGTCCTAATACTTCCTGTCCTAAAATGACACATTAAAAGCAAAAATACTGAAAGTCATAAACATACTACAGATTTGAGGGTATTTACTGTATTATTGTTATTACCTATTACTGTTATTAGAAGTTCCTTTGCCAGTCATTATAAGGAAGCAGGAGTGAGTCAGGGACCACTAAAATGACTAAAATTGGAGGGAGAAGAGAAGAGAGATTGTGAAAATAGCTACAAACTATGAATCATAAAAAATCAGCATACAAATGGATATTACTGGCAGATGGTTTTGAGACCACTTGTCATGTCTAGACCCTGTACTAGGAATAAAATGAGGAAGTGGCTAGATCCATGATTATTGGGTTTAAAATATATTTGTAATATTTTCCTCTGTATTAAATTGAGAGTTTTTTGAAATATTTTCTTTATCATTCACAACCTCTGTTTCTCTCAAGCATTACAAGACCCTTTGTCAAAAGGGTGTTTATCTGGTGTTGAATTTTATCAATCCCAGTTAATTGTTCAGAGATAAATATTCCATGCCTGTGTTTGCTACATTATTTCTTGAAAGTACACCATTAAAGTTATTAATTTAGTTATCACTGAGCACAAAATACCTGTTTTTTTGGAGGAGCTATTTTATATCTTCACAGAAAACCTCATGCCATGCAATGGCAAATAAAAGTCATTGTCCCTAAAATACCTGAAGTATACATGATAGTTGAATGGTCAGTATTCCAATATGTTCTTGTTATCTTGCGAGTACTCAAATCTAACTGATTGTGTGATGGAGCTATAAAGAAGACTCTGTATCATAAAAAGATCATTCATTTCTGTGTGTCTGGATTACCAAAGGACATTTTCTAGAGCCACTTTTTCTGTCCTTCACTATGTTTTCTCCTTTTATTCTGAGACACAGAAATCACGTAGGAGGACAGAGCAGTTCAGCTTGAATTACCCGTTAGCAAGTTTACTTTCACCACCAAAAAATGTCTGTTCTCTCAATTTGAATTGACTTAAAATGTTTCCTGAAAAAAGAACATGTTCAACATAATTCAGGCTTATCACCTAGTGTGGACAAATCACCATAGGAAATTTAAAAATGGACAATAAATGTTCTTATATTCAGGACCTCAAAACCTGGTAAAGAACTGATAAATAAATGTAAAAGAAAGCAGAGCAATGACTGCCTCAGAGGGAATTTCAACTAGTTGGTGAGATGAAGGTGAGGGGAGATATTAATTAAAATTATATGGAGTGAGAGTGTGGTGATCTGAGAAAACTTCCGAAAGGAGGTAGAATTTGGGATAACTCTACACAGACATTTTTATGCCAATTGGTCCCTTCGCAGAATACTGTTTTTAAATGTACAAAATAAAACACAAAAGATTATAATGGAAACTAATTGTATTAAGATATAATTATTGAAATATCAAAAATTATAATACAGTAATAAGAAGATGAAGAGAAGATGATAAAGCAGTAAAGGATAAGAAAATCTAATGGCAGATCTCTAAAAACTACTGTAGTTTTAAAGTAGTGATGAGCATAAATGTTAATTAAATATAACTGTAGCTACTATAACATGACATAGAAATATTTGTGATTCTATGTATGCCAAAAGTCACATGTACTTCTAATATTCTATGGTTTGTTGTCTACATTCATAATAGAAGGAAATACTATTGTATTTTAGTTAGAAGTTAGTGAAAATCAAGATGTGATTTTTCTCACATCCAATTTTACAGACCCTTTTAAATTTAAATCTGTACCCTTTGGGGGGTCTGTGAACCACAGGTTAAGAACTCACGGCCTAGACAGATGAAGAGGGCATTGCTAGGGAAATGGACAAAGGGGAGAGAAGTGAGCTAGGGGAGGATCTTACAGATAGAATGACCTGAGCAAAGGTCTGCAGATAGGGCAGTTTGAGGGATAGATACACATGCCTAGAGGGTGTGTGTTTGGAGTATGCACTGTGTTGGGGTAGTAAGAGAAAATGAGGGAAAGATAGAAAAAGGCCCGTCCGTGAAAAGTCTTGCATGCTAGAGTGAGGAACTGTATCAGCGGGGAATTCTCATCTATGTCTTTGAGCAGGAGTCTGAAACACCAGATCCTTTTGTTTTTTTGAATAGGAAAGTAGTGGTCAGCAGAATGGGAGTTGTGTCAAAAGGTAGAGTAGAATGTCTTTTAGCAGTTTATTAGATTGGCAAGAATGTGAACTATGGAGAAGAAATGGAATGGAGAAGACATAAGCAAGAAACACTGGAATGGCAGAGACTGAAAGGAGTTGGTTACTGGATAACAGGGAATGGGAATGGTGGAGAAAAGCTAAATTTAAGTGGTTAACTTGACATATGGGGAAGATGATGAAGTAGGAAAGGATACATTTATGGGAGAGGAATTCAAAGCCCTTTTTGAGTACGTGGAAATTTTTAGGTATTCATGGGCTATTCAGGAGGAAATGATCAGCAGGCAACTGAAGATATGAGTCCAGAACTTAGACAAAATTCAGGTCTAGAGATGTAGATTTGGCAACCATAATGAAAACAACCGAAATCAAGGGATTAAAAGAAATTGTCAAAGGAGAGCAAAGGTGCTGAAGACTGAATCTTGTCTGACTTCTAAAGTTGTCTAAAATATGTTTCAAGTAGAACTGCTTAGCAAATTTGCACATTTAGTCCTTGTTTCTTCAGTTCCACAAAGAGAATAACGTGTCTGTTATGTTGTACATACTTCACTTCCTCAGAGATAAATAAAACATTGGCCTTACTTTCATGGAATTCATATTTCTAGTAGGGAAGCCAATATATGGACAAATAAAAATAATTCATAGGAGTGCAATAGCAGAATTATATGTACAGTTGAGGAGTGATGCAGAGAAGGAGGTGATTAACTCCAACTAGATGTGGAATAAGGAAGGTTTCTTAGGAAAGATGACATCTGATCTGGGTTTTGAAGGATGTATAGTAGTTTGCCAGGTGGGAAAGGCACTTTCCGTGGTGGGAACAGAATGTACGAAAACCTAGTGTGTTCAGGGAATTGTTTTTCTTCTGTTTTGCTCATGATTAATCCTCTATTTGTGTCATACGACAAGATTAGAATATTTACAAGACTTGAAGTCCTATATCTGTGTGACTCTATCTTACTCTTTAAAGAAGGCTCCCTAATTTAGTCATGAAACTCAGCTTTATGCTCAATCCAGATCTTTTGGATTGAAATTTAATTCCACTTTCTTTAGTTCTGTTTTCTTAGAAATGGAGACGATCTGATAATCATCCTATGTCAAAAAAGTGGTGTACAAAGAATTTAGTACATGCAGAAATTAAAAGCAATACCTTGTTTCTGGAACATGATTTATTCAAAATCCCCTGTACCTTAGCCTCTTTTCCCTTCCAGATTATATTCATAAAAATTTGGGTTGATTCATGGAAATTAAGACAGTGTTGAGCCTGAGCTTTCACCTGCAGCATATTAACACAGCTTGTGGCATGTCCCAGCTGGTTAAAGTGAAGGTTTCACAGAGGAGCCATTGAGTGGTATTTGTTCGAAGAATATGGAAAACCTCAGGAAAATCATATCTTACTTTTGCTACTTTATATGGTGTATCTTTATATTATTGTGTCAAGGCAGGATTTTCTCTTCCATCTCTTTCCTAGGCTGGCTATGTACTGTGTTCTCTGGAGCCTTGGTCCATATCTACCTAGGATGACAGAAGAGACTCTGGGAAATTAAAGAAATCAAAGTGACTTGATATGCATAACAAGAATCCTCTAATACACAATAGAACAAAAGGGAGATTTATCTTTTATATAATTTATTCTGAGCTCAGACCAGGAAGGGCTATTTTCTTTTGTCTTCTAGTTACCCAGGAACTGAAAGAGCCAAACTTAGCCTCACTGAGGGGAAACCTGGACAGAACTGTATGACTGACAGCTCAAGCCCAAATCCAGGAAGAGCTAGGACACTGCAGAAGAGAGAGGGCAGATTGAATGCAAAGATGAGGAGACTTTGGAGGGGAGGGGCTCAGTTATAGACCGATATGAGACTCAAGTAGGAAAATGAAGTTTTGAAACAATTTCTAGATTCCATCTGTAGGCCTGCCTATCTAAAAAGATATATAAACTGTACATATTGCCCTATGTCAGGCACTCATCTGTTCTGGAGATAACATTTCACACAAATGCTAATGCCATGAACTCCATGCTTAAAAAGTACCCAGGAGTGGAAGAAATCTCTATTTAGAAACAATGATTCTGTTGCTTTTTCTGCTGTCTTTATGCATACTGTAGAGCGTATGGAGGAAGAAGTCTTCTCCCAGGAGCCCTCTTTTAAAGCATTCAGGACCTGCCTGGATATGAACCTAAGCTCCTGACTGCACCTCCTTGTCTGAAATGCTATAGAAGTGGTTCCTACATTGATCTATGCAATTGGAACTCGCTGAAGTCTGGCTTAGCATATCATTGTTTCTTGCCCTGAATTAATTGATTAATTAATTTGTTGAGTGTGTTGAGGGGCAGAAAACATGTAAACATTACTTACTACCTTCTCTTTCCCTGCTCCTACAAAAAAACACACAAAACAAAACAATACGGCTGAAAAAAAAAAAGCAAACAACACTGATGCAATAAGTCCTCATTTAGGGGTGATATTTTGCTGGTGATTGGTTTTTTACTAATGCAGTTGTAGCTAAAAACAAACATAAAAGGCCCAGATAGGTAAAAATATTTCCAGTATGCCTTCTTTCTGAGATAGCCCATATTCATTCTCCGGTTCCTAAAGTCTACTGGAAACTTTTTCTTTGCCCTTTGGCGTTCACAGTAGCGGCACCTTTAAACCCACAGTTTAAGCTGTCAGTAGTCTGACCTTTCTGGAGGACAGTGACAGCCCTTAATTTAGACAGAAATTTTTATTTCCTGCTCTAGAGTCTAATACTGTTAGAATAGTTATTTCCCCCCCACTAGTTGGTTGTGATAGCGGTGAACGGGTGCACTACTTTGGCTTTCATTTCCAGAACCAGGACCAGGCTCCCTATATTCAATCAGTCTCTCCTGTCACTGTCATGGTCTTTTAAAACTTGAGTTTGACTAGGGGATTTACAGGTTCTCAAACGGGGAATGATCTGAAGAACTTAGCATAGCCTCTGTGTTCTTTACCATTTTTCTCCAACATCCTGAAGCAGTTGAAGATTGTCCAGTAGCGACTCTGGGATACTCGTAGTTTTCTGAACATACTGAAAACTTTCTTGTTCTTTTATATAGCTATTGTGTGCTGTTCCCTCTATCTGGAATAGGCTTCTTCCTCAGACTGTTAATCAGCACAGGCTGTTAAAATCCACTCATCTTTCAAAACCCAGGTCAAATATTATAAATATTTTGGGAGCATCCTCATGATTTCCTTTGTTGACATTATTCTCTTTCTCTGGGCTTTCATAGCACTTTAGTTAAACTTCTGAGAGCATTAAGGTTGTAACCATTACAAAGCACAAAGTTTGGCATATAGAAAGTGCTCAACAAATACTAGCTACTAGTTTTACTTATTATAACTGTGCTTAAAAATAACATTTTCACATGTGGTAAGTAATACATAAATAACTCCACTAACCTATAAACTCTTTAAGAATAAGAAAAGATGATCACTCCATTTTAGTACTTAGAATTGTGCTGCGTAACCTAGGAGAAGTGTGAAAAGCGTTTTTTAAAAACATGGCTGAATGAAACTATTATTGCAATCCAGAAATGAAAATATGAAGAGGAATAGCTTTAGACTCTTACTGTGTGCCAAGGGATTCTTTTGGGCTTTGTGTATTTTAACTTATTTAGGCCTCACAACCATTCTGTAAAACATATATTGATCTTACTTCACACATGAGGAAATTGAGACTCAGGGAATTTAAATAATGTACTCATAACAACTGCTCTTCTCCCTGGCTGACTCCAACTCTCAGCCTCTTTCTTCTTCTCCCTTTGTTATCCTGCATTGGTGACATCACATTGTCCCTAAGAGGGCTCGTATGTGGACACCAAAATGGATCTTAACAAAGATTACGAATACATTTTCAGAGAAAAAAACAGCAATTAAAAAAATCTTGATTTCAACCCGAAGTTAGATTTCTAGATTTTTTTTTTCGAAGGTGTCTCTACCCACTTCAAAAATATGCTTTTGGAATAGACCTTAATATAGCATTTTAAAAAAACCTTGTCACTACCCTTCCCTGTTGTTTAATGCCCAAATTTCATGAGTTGAAAAAACAGTAAAAATAAACAATACAGTAACAATAAAATACCATTTTAATAGTCAATTCCTAAAGGAGAAAATCAAACTGATAGATAGTAACATGAATGAATGTTGTCAGAGAACCCTGGATGTGTATCAACCTTTTAATTACCATTTCCAGTGCTAATGGATATACTTCAATGAGAGGTGTGTAGGCCTCTTGGTTGAAAGAAATTCAGGGACCATATGGATGGATGTTGTCTCATTTTCATGAGAGCCCTCTCAGGGACTGCAAACTTGAAGATGATGTTGCAACCCAGCACTTTTCAATTTGCTGAGAAAGACGAGAACAATAAGTCTTTGTGCAAAGACAGAAAATGTACAAGGGAAGTATAGCTCCATACTACTATTTGTACCTAGATGGCTTTCCCCATTTTGCTTTGACTAATTATATAATCCTCAAAGTTAGAGAGCCAAATGATTTTACCTGTCTTGCTGATTAAATGATTTGTAGTGGGAATGTTTTTTCTTATATATGTTTTTAATGTTATGTACCCCAGAAAATCCGTGTTCTTTTTTCTAATCTAATCTTGTGGAGATGACCCATTGTTTAGGGTGAGACCTTTTGATTTGGCTGCCTCCGTGGAGATGTGACACACCCAGTTGTGAGTGGGACCTTTTGATTAAGTGGTTTCCATGGAGATGTGTCTCCGCCCATTCAAGATGGGTTTTAATCTGTTTAGTGGAGTCCTTTAAGAGGGAGCCAGATTGGAAAAAGCTCAGAGCCAAAACAGATAAAGACATTTGTAGAGGTGGAAAGAAAATGCCCCTGAGGAAGCTGTTTGAAATCAGAAGCCAAAAGATCAGCAGATACCAGTCATGTGCCTTCCCAGCTAATAGAGATGTTCCCCACCACTGGCCTTTCTTGAGTCAAGGTATCTCTCTCCGGATGCCTTAGTTTGGACATTTTTATGGTTGTAGAACTGTAAACATGTAATTTAATAGATCCCTTTTATAAATGCCAACCCATTTCCAGTATATTGCATTTCCGGCAACATTAACAGACTAAAACAGGTAGTTTAATTTGCCTTAAATTTTGAAGTATAAGTAACAGGAGTTTCCTAAGAGAGGATTCTATTAAAAAGGTCAGAAGGAGGGAGAGAGAGAGAATGGAGAGGACTGGATTGTAGTAAGGTAGAAAGACGGCAAGTTCTGCGTTTGAATTTTGGTTTGAATTTTGTTGGCCTTGGGCAAGCCTGGTACCTAGGAGGCACTTGATAAATGTCTGATACAATTATGACAGTTGAAAATTTTATGTTGAAAGCATGTGTCTTTCAGAGCTGGGTCTGAAAAGAATCAGGAATCAAGACAAATCTGATTCATCTTGGTAATAACTTCCTTGGTCATTTTTCTCATTGCTTTGCCCTTCTTATGTCCCTGGCTTTCCTTGGGTGAAATTAATGTTCCATGCTCATGGTGATTATCAGCTGCTCTCTTTTGATTTTTCCTTTTTATTCTTTTAAACAAATAAAAAAACTGGCAGAGTAAGTCAGGCCAAGTAGTTATGAACAGACTTTATATGGAAATCAGAAATTGCTTCTCTCCTCTTTCACCTACCCAAGTTTCCTTCTTCTCCTCTTTTACTCTCTACATGTCAGTAATAAAATATACTCTAGGACAAATCAACAAATGTATCACCTTGACACTTCTGTGAATGAAGGCATAAATTTGGATAATAAACTTCTCTAAAATGTCTTCCTGGAGGTGTCCAGTTCTGCTTTTTTACAAAACAATTGCTTTACCAGAAAACAACTGGTAGGCACCTCCCCTAAATTGAATATAGTTCTTAAAGAAGAAATAAGGTAGATTAAAAATTGATGATGTGGAGTGTATCATGGGTTTGTTTCTATTTTATTTTGCTTAGAGAAAATCATAATTTTTAGTACCAATGATTAAAGTTCCTGACTATGGTACGGGCAAAACTCACACTGCTCACAAAACACCCCAGCAATCTCAACCCATTTCTTAGGGAAGATTTAATAGCAGGCTTGTTCAGTGAGGCACATTCGAGTTCATTACCTTTATAAAACACTCTACAGGAATTTTACTAGTGTCCAAAGCAGTGCCGATAGTGGTTTCTAGCCACAGTTACCTACAAAAGAACAAATAACAATTTTCCTGTCTTTTTGTCTTTTTTTTTTTGCTTACCAATTTGCTAAATTCAAACATTTACATTGAATCTTCTATCATTTGTATTAATTAGCAACCTGCTCCTAGTGCAGGCTTTCACCTTCCCTATGGTAAGTGCTGTTGTCAGAAGGTATCATCTAAGCAGAGTTTCCTGCCTAATACTCAGCTTCTTGCAGTATTTCAGGCACAAGCCCATTATCTGACTTTTTTTTTCGCATGGGCAGGCTCTGGGAGTTGAACCCAGGTCTCCAGGGGAATCGAGCCCAGGTATCCAGCTCAGCAGGTGAGAATTCTTGCCACTGAACCACTGTTGTACCCCTCATTGTCTGACTTTTATAACTGCCATACAGAAGGGTTCTCCGAGGTTTGTGTTACTTAAACTTAATTTCTTAAGGGCAACTTGGGCAATTGCAATGCTTCATGTAAATTTTAATGTACTCTCTGGCCTTTAGTTTGGGTCTTTGATAATCACTTGTCAATAATTGGTGAAGTATTGCAGTTTCAATGCTTATATGCTTTATGCTTTTCTGAGATAAGATTATGCCTCAAAGATCTGTGATCCAGTTTGGACTCTTTTTGTGGCTCAGTGGGGGTTTGCCCAATGTTGTCCGGGACTGGAAACTTGAAATGGCCACTCCCTCACACTCCCCACAGTCCTGGCATCTGTCTGCTTTGATTCTGATCTCTGTGTTGAGACATTCTCAGTTGTGATACCACTCTTAAATTTTAGCTTTCAGATTAGGTGGGTCTACTTAGGAAGCAGATACTATATGAAATAAATATGGTTTTGATCTTGATTGTTTTGATAAGTGGATTCTTTGGGAATTTCCACACACAATACAAATGGCCAATATGTGACTCCATCATCAACATTTAAGTGTCCAGAGGATCCTTGATTCTAGGGTCTTAGGAATCCAGTTCAGTTCCAGACCCAGTCTTCTAAAGGCGTTGAGACTGACCAAACTCATGGAAATGCAATATATTGTGAATGTGGGCCACAAGGAACATCCATGAACACATTGAAATGAGAACATGAGGATGTTGGCAGTGAGGCCTTGTGCATTTTTGCATCATAAGCAGTTGCTCTTGCTGCTAATGATGTGGTAAAAAGAGCATTGCACCTGGAGAAGGAATGTTCCAATTATGGCTTTCCCACTAACTAGCTGTGTGACCTTATGTAAATCACTTAATCTTCCTTAAACTCAGGTTGGATGCTTGTCATCGAGCAAGTTTTACTGGATGATTTCAAAGGTTCCTTGTAGCTCTAAAACTCCGATGATTCTCATAAAAGAATGTTTTATTTGATTGTGATATTTCATTTGGAATCTAATTCTGTACAGACATCTTAACTCAGAGTGTTTTGGTTCTTGTAGATTTAATACATGGAATCTATCATTCTATTAATGTGCCTTGGAGTGAAATGCATGTCTGAGTATTCCTCTGCCCTCACATTTATAATATATATTACATATTTTTAATGTACATCATGAGAAATGCCAGTGGACCTAAATGAAATATTCCTACTATAGCATTCTTTTTTTTTTCACCAACTCTCTTAGGTTAGATGAATTAAATAAGAAATGGCGTGTTCTGCAGAAACTACATTTACTATATACTCAAGTGTCTGTGTATTGCATAAACATAGATATTCGATATACTTTAGTCCTTCTTTACTGTACTGGTTTGAATCTGTCATGTGCCTGAGAAAAGACTATGTTCTTTTATTCATTCTTGTTGGTGCAGAACTAGTGTGGGTGGGATATTTTGATTCGGTCCATGGAGATATGACCCACCCAATTGAAGGTTGGTCTTAATCCTTTCACTGGATTCATAAAAGACAGAAAACACAAAGAGAGACAGACAGCAAAGATATGAAACCAAATGAAAGATGCAGAGAGAGAGAAACACCCCAGAGATACTAAGAGAAGACTCGCAGGACACAGAGAGCTCAGAAGATGTCCCTGGAGAAGCAAGGAAGGACACATGGAATCTAAAAGCAATGGAACCTAAAAGCAATGGAACCCAGGAGAGAAGGAACAGCAGATGCATTCTCATGTAACAGAGGAACTTGGGATGCCACGGGCCTTTCTCAGTGAAGGTATCCTTTTGTTGCCTTAATTCGGACATTTCCATGGCCTTAGAATTGCAACTTAATAAATCCCCATTGTTAAAAGCCAACCCATTCCAGGTATATGTAATATTTGCAGCTTTAGCAAACTGGAACACTTACCAAGAGCCAGAAAAGTTTCTAACTTGAAAATCGACAGTGGTGATTTTTAAATATGAGGCTGAGCTATTTTTGCAGCACCCATTGTCTCTGACAGAAAGCACAACCAGGAAACTTCCTGAATTCCTTTTGTCCTATACTTGGTGATGGAGCAGGTGAGAGGGGTGAGGTAGATGTGAGAGGCGTAGGTTATCCGATTATGAATAATGGTAGGAATGATGACCTGAGGATCAGGAAGCCTGTGGGGACTCTTGAGGATAGAGAAGCCTGAATCTTTGATCTCCAGCTCTGTGTAATCTTCAGAACATTTTACTTTTTCCCTCTTCTCTGTCTTTTCTTCTGCTAGCTGCTTGGATAGCATCTCATCTTACTTATTCTTTGTAAAGATACAAATAAGTATCTTTTGGAAATCTCACTTTAGTATGAATATTTCTGGATTTGAATAGTAGACTTACACCATGAAGAATTCTGCCTTGACATTTTTACAGATCAAGAATTCAAAAGGATTTGGGAGGCAAGGGCTAAAGAACAGGACATTGGATTTCCAACTTGTGAAGTGTTAGAGGTTTTCATATTAGCTTTCATTAAAAAAAATGACATGATGTCTGAATACTTTTTGTTTTGATCTTTAAAAGTGTGAAATAATTTATGTATAAAATCTTGCAGAATTTTTAAGCGTACAGCTCTATGAATCTTATACACACACATACACATGCATTGTAATGACCATTAGAACAAGATTCAGAATATCCTCAGCACCTCAGAAGGCTTCTTTGTGACTTCTCCTGGGTATAAGTTCATTAGTTTGCATTTTCTAGTCTCTTGCAGAATGTTCTAAAGAAGGTTTAGAATTGTTTAATTCTTAGATGTTTCTATGAAAATATATACCCTAATAACTTTATTTTAAGAAGTAAAGCCTAAGCCCTAGAAAACTTGTTTGGATAATATTGTAAGTGTGAGGTACTATCTACTCCCTATTTCTAGACAGTTACAATGGAAACAGTTGCCATGATCTACTGGTATCTTTTTTATTGAGGATCATTCCAAACTATAGAATTTCAGCAGCCTCATTTACAATCACACTCATCCTCAATAGCCATATTTGTGGCTATCAGTATAATGAGGTGATTTATCATGGTATGTCAGCCATAGAGAGATCAGTATAAATGAACTTGGTTTCTTAAAAATAAGGTATTTTTATCTAAACACTTGTACAAAAATCTGACATTGCCCTTTAAAGGTAAGCACATATTATGTGATTTGCATATGAAGAAACCATGCATTACTCTTACTTGACTGGCTGTCATCTTCAGCAGCTGCACCTGGTAATCCCCAGGTCTGTCATTGTTTCCATGATAGAGCTCATTTTTCAAGGGTTAATAACATAGACCTTAACATTCACTTTGGGTTGGAACTTGGCAACCACTATGAGTATACAGCCTATGGAGCTGAAACAAAATGGTTTAAATTGATTTACCCTTTTCAAATTAGAGTATGTCAAAATAATGGTACTTTGCATCAGTTCTAATGCTTTAAATGTATTTAGTGTAAAATTTGTAACCTGTTATCTCCAGGTGGTGATGTAGAGATGTCAGCTATGGGACAAGTTAAATAATGATGGGCTTTCATTGAGAATTCCAAGAGAAATTTTCAAATTTTGACAATTTTTATTTCATAATATGTGATTTTAAAAGAAGAAATGTTATTGCCTTCACTTTTAATAGAAAACAGCATTTGTATTAGTATGTGAACTTTGAAAAGAAAGATTGAGATAAAATGTTTGATATTGTGTTTAGTTGCAGTAACATCTTGACCCAGGATGGATTTCTCTCAGCTCAGCACCTCTGGGTGGTGTTTGAATTGGGCTAAGTTGGGGTGTGTGTAGTTATTCAGTTTTGAAAACTCCACAAAGAAAAATAGAAGGGGGGGCTTGTGTTCCTACTTTAGCATATATTTTATTCTCTTGTTCAAATGAACATTTCTATTACATATATGTGTATGTTAAAACGATGGACTCTTTCATCCTCCTTATTATGCCAACAGAAATTAAAACTTTATTTCTTTAAAAATGACTAGATGTCAGCATATTTATTTATTTAATGTATAGCCACATTCTAAAGAAAAACTGCTCCTGGCCTATTTCTATACTGAAGCTATTGTATCAATGAGAGAAGATTTAATGGAGAGATAGTACTGTCAATTTTAAGCTTTGATCAGTGCTCAACTGAGCATGACACAGACAAATTTGGAGAGGAAGTTCTTGCATGCCTTACAGACAGTGTAA
Organism: Tamandua tetradactyla; assembly: GCF_023851605.1. NCBI lineage: Eukaryota > Metazoa > Chordata > Mammalia > Pilosa > Myrmecophagidae > Tamandua > Tamandua tetradactyla. The sequence continues at coordinate 36,267,384 of NC_135337.1, forward strand.
CTGGGCCATTAATGTCAAAAGGTGCAACTTCATTCTTGCATAGTATAAGGACTTGGTTGAGGAATAGAAAACCTCTAAAGTAGTTAGCTTGGCAGAGTGGTCCGTAACAAATCAGAGACAGGGGGTTGGAAAAATTTAGGCTGTATATAGCAAGGTACAGTGAGAATAACATTAACTTTGGAGCTGGGCATTTTGGATTTGAATTGTTTTTGCATTTACTAGATCATTTGTGCAACCTTTAAGCAAGGTTGCCGATTCTCAGCAAGGTGTTAATAGTGACTATCTTCCAATGTTTTTGCAAGTATTAAAAATAATGTATATGTATCTGGTATATAGTAGTTGCCCGATAAATGGTGAGTATTATGATGATGATGTAATCACAAGAATGATTTTAAACTGATCTTACAAGCCATGGAAAGTTTCTGTCAGTTACATTACCTCCTTTCAAGAGGTCTCAGGGTTCACTTATATCCACTATTCTCTCCTTCTGCAGAAATCTTCTCAATTACTCTGATGACTCTTACATCCTGGCTATAACTTATAAGTTCAGGAAAGTATACCACACCTCAAATGACTGACGAAATGGCCAGGGAGGGCAGTACTGCTCAAAGAGGTATCTATGGTATCTATATAAAATGGTATCTGGCCACCAATTTGATCCTATCTTATGAAAAGTTTAAATTCTATTCAGGTAGAAAAGGAGAAGGTGGAAGGGTGGCAAAGGCAGAAAGAGAGAAGGCAGTAAAGCATCTGCAAGCCAGAGAGAAGAGCAGAGAGAAGCCATGATATGATGATGATGATCATATCAGTTGTGATAAAAGCAGTAAAACAGAGTCACAAGGAACAGCTGGACTACCATAAAGGTGGAAAAATTTTTAACCATGAGCAATAGATATTCCCTCTGGAGGGAAAGCTCTACGAGCAGCTGCAGAATGCTCCCTACTGCTAATGCCTTACTACAGTTACTGTTGTATCTAGAATAATATCCTAGTTTTCCCTCAGGCCTGGTCTCATGTTGCCTTTATATGGTTTCTTGTCTCTTTTAATTCCCCAGTTATGTTACAATAAACTCCCTTTAACTGAAGCAATTTGAGTGTGTTATCTGAAAAAGCCTAACAGAAACTCAAATTGTTTGATTTGGGATTTGATTGGTAAATGAACGTCATCCTAGATAAAGGATCCTAGGTTTTTTTTTTTTTTCCTCTAAAGCCCAAATAAAGCCATGGATGGGTAAACCAGTGTGGTATTTGTGAGAAAAAGGACCGTAAAGCATGAATTATGGAGAGGTGAGGGATGGAGCTGGTGAAGGGGCAAGATCATTGTCAAAGTATGAAATGTAAAAGAGCTTGGAAAAAATGGCTGATGAACATCGTTAAAGGGTTTGTAAGAAGAGGAATGATAAGTTAAATTCTTTTAGGTAGATCACTCGGGTGGCTTTGTGGAAGATAATTTGGGGCCTAAATAAAGGAAGATAGATTTGGAGACTGTTATGTAGACCGGGTTCTGACTACTAGGACTTTAATTAAGGGTACAGCAGTAGGGATGGAGAAAAGGATGTGGTTTTCAATAAAATTTTAATTGACTAAGTCAGCCATACTTGATG